>NC_072796.1:17817832-19067832 GCF_028583425.1 Eublepharis macularius
TCGGTAAGTCACTCCTCTCAGCCCCAGCTCCCCAGCTGTATTGTGGGGATAATAATAACACTAACTTATTCACTGCTCTGGGTGAGGCACTAATCTGTCTAGAAGAGAGGTATATATGTGCAGTTATTATTATTATTTTTGGCTTGCAAAGGATAGAAAACTGAAAGAATATATGCCTAACATATTAAGTATCTTCCACACATGCTCCATGCACCTGATCTCTGCTTACTCAGTGACATAAACTTTGCAGAATGGCAACAACAATACTCGTTACGACTTCCCTTTATTCTGATTTTTATTTTCTGCCTTTATCAGAACACTTGGGGCTTTATTAACCCATCATATTACTATTTTGAATCTTTCATAAGCATCCTAACAACGATACTTTACACCAACACTTCTTTAAAAAAATGACAGATCATATATGAAACAAACGATAATTTAAAAAATCTTCTTTCAGCAGTCACAACAGGAAAATGACAGTATTTGAAATAACATATAGGAATTTTTTACTGATCAGATTTAAACAAATATAAGAAGACAACAGACAATCACTGCTTTTGAATGATCACATTTTATTTATTCCCTCTAAATTATGCAGAAATAACCTGTTAAAAGTCTCCAAGCAATTATAGCTGCCATCTGGGAACCCTGTTGTTTGCCTATCACAGCGGTACAGGGAAGGGCAAGTGTATGGAACGGCTTCCATATCAGGAATTATTAAACCAGAAGGCGGTTTGAAAAAATGTAAAGTCCATTTTTATCATAAATAAGGTGGAGATCACAAATAGGGAAGAGTGATTGGCTTGCTATTTTCCCAGTTCAAAGTCTAAATATACATAAGATGGAGCTAGTCTGCCATCAGCCAATTCAGCCTTATATTTTCTATAAACGCTAGCTTGTTATTAACTGAGGCAAGCTTCTCTCAGAGGCTCCTGTAAGTATCTAATAAACAGACTACTAAATATTGAAATTTTAATCCCCCTGGCTGTCCCCTAGGGTTAATTGCCACACTACACTCTTCTTAAGTGACCTTGAACTATCATACCCTTTGTGATTGACTCCCCACCCCCAAATTGGTCTACTATAAGCATTTCCAACAGTATTTCACTGTGAGTCCCTATTTACCAAGGTTAGTCTAGGGTATATTGATGCAAGAGTACATAGCAAGCTTAAAAATTGAAGGGGGGGGGGGAGAGAAATGGATTACTCCACAACTTGATTTCTCACACACCACCACAGCCCACATCCATTGATGACTATATACTGGGCTAGTTTTACTCAGGGCTTTTTTTCTGGGAAAAGAGGTGGTGGAACTCAGTGGGTTGCCCTCGAAGAAAATGGTCACATGGCTGGTGGCCGCGCCCCCTGATCTCCAGACAGAGGGGAGTTTAGATTGCCTTCCGTGCTGCTCGGTGGTGCGGAGAGCAATCTAAACCCCCCTCTGTCTGGAGATCAGGGGGCGCGGCCACCAGCCATGTGACCATTTTCAAGAGGTTCCGGAACTCCGTTCCACCATGTTCCAGCTGAAAAAAAGCCCTGGTTTTACTGACCTTCACAGAGTGCTGTGAAGCACGATAGTTTCCTAAGTGGTGGCAGGTTGAACAGGAAGAAGACAAGACTATGTAGAAGGTGGAAGAACTCTGGCAACTCAAGCTTACCATGCACAGTGGAGGAAAGCCGTCCTTGGGATAAAGCCTTACAAAGTGGGCTCCCTTTACATTCATGCTAGTTTGAAGCTTAGTAAATATAATTTTTTTGAAAAAAAAAATAGTAATGCCACCATTTTATCTCAGTTTCACAGTGCAATGGCCTCACATACAGCTTTATCCTTTTATCAATTTCATATCCACAAAAATGTCTTTCTTCTCAAGGAAAGGGTGTGTCTATTGTTACATTCCCTAGGAAAAGAAACTCTGCATAGCATCAGGCGAGGGTGGGGTCTGGGGTTAAGGTTTCCCCCAGCCAAACCTTATAAAATCAAAGAAGCTGTTCCTTTTGCTTTCAGTCTTATTTATTTTGTTCTATGTACATGTTCTATGTTCAGCTCAACTTCGATATTCTGTTTCTTTTTGCTGTGCTTTCCATTATTCTTCCCGCTTGGGAAATAACAAGACCTATAGTCCCATGTAATGAAATAGTTCAGTCTTGCTGTCAACAGAATTGATTCTACTCATCTCCATATTTTGAAGGGACTCATCTTCTGTTATGAGGGGAGTTCTAGTGAGTCAAACGGGATATGATTTAAAGAGGGCAATCTCAGGGTTTGAAAGGCTTAATGGCAATGGGTAAACTTATTGCAGGAACCTTCCTGGCCACTCAAAAAAGTAGTCTGTAAAGGAAAGCTCCTGCTATATTTATGAAGCAGAACCATTATAACGCAACATTAGAAACTTAGCAAATAATTAGTTGAATGAAACCAAAGAAGAGACAGACGAGCAAAAGATCCCTCTTATGCTTATCCAAGTGCCAGCAGAGGAAATCTGACGACAAACTGAGCTGAATGGAAGCTACAAAGAGCACACCCACGAACAGCAGCCACACTCTCAGCACCTCAGAAAGAAAAAACTCCCCATGTACTCTCCTTGCTGAAAGAAATTCCGTGCTGGACTTTTACACTTAACATGTGGTCATCATGCTCAAGTATGGGCAAGTAACATCATTTGCTCCGTAATCTCAGCCTTGCAGAATACAAGACTGCCCACAGCCCTCCCCTCAAAACTCTGACATTATTGTGACAGAGGCTGAAGGTAGTTGTGAATTTCCTGCATTGTGCAGCGTGTTGGACTAGATGACCCTGGAGGTCCCTTCCAACCATATGGTTCTCTGATTCTCTGATTCTATGAATGGAGGTGCAATTGCGATTCTTATGAATCTTCTTATAAACAAGAGACTGAGAGGCAGCTCTCTCATACCACCTGCTATAAGGATGTTATCTTCAGACCCCACTGAAGGGTAACACATTGGAACTTGCAACTTTGTTTATTTATTTACTTTCATTTATAGCCCTGCCTTTCCCCCAATGGAGACCCAAAGTTGTTTCCATTGTTGTCCTCTCTGTAATTTTATCCTCTCAAAAACCCTGTGAGGTAGGTTAAGTTGAGAGGGTCTATGATTGACCCGTCATCACCCAGAAAGCCGCCATGGCAGAGTGAGGATTCAAATCTGGATCTCCTTGATCCCAGTCCAACACTCTAATCACTATGTATTGTCGAAGGCTTTCATCTTTTCCCCACTGTGACACTGAGAGATCTCTGTCTTTTGGTGCTACACCTCTGAAGATGCCAGCCACAGCTGCTGGCAAAACGTCAGGAACTACAATGTCAAGACCACAGCAATACAGCCCGGAAAACCCACAACAACCAACTCTAATCACTACATCGCACTGGCTTGCTAGCGTTCTTTTTTACACACAGCCCTGTCTCCCAAACCAAGCAACGCATACTCCCCCAGCAATAATGGACCACCCAATGGATATACAAATCTAGGGACAAGGCCCTGCAACCAAACCTGCCCTGTAGCCACTCAAAGTGACACTATCACAAAAACTGGCAACATCAGCCACACAATCAAGCACTTCCTCTAGCGTATCATGTGATATCATGTGCAAACAATGTCCCTCTGCCATACACAATGGATAAAACGGGACAGCCTCTATACAAGAAAATAGAGGGACGCAAATTGGATATTACACAGAAACTAGAGAGAGAAAATGTCAGCCTCTTTAGTTCTCCAAACAGAAAAGTTTAAGAGGAAAGCTCCAGCAAGAATCTGATGAGGTGGAATTCATATGCAGATCTGATAGTATTAGGGGGACTGGGGTGGTTAAGGCAAAAAAGTAAGGGCCGAGACCAGTAGCACCTTAAAGACCAACAAGATTTTCCAGGCTTCTGAGAATAAAGCTCCCTTCATCAGATATAAGTAGGAAACTCTGAGTCACTTATATCCCAGTCAGAAGGTGGGAGGGGTGTTGCAAAGACACAAATGAAAAAAGATGTAAAGAAAGATACAATGAAAAATGTAATCAGCTTGATTAGCACAGGGGAGAAAATGCAGAAAACTAGTATCTGTAGAGTAGACAGATAAAAGTCCCATGTCCTCATTCATCTCTTCCTCTAGATATTCTATTCAAATTCATCCTACTTTACCAACAGCTGAGACTAACACAGCTGAGACTAACACAGCTGAGACTAACATTAGCTTCCTTTTGAGTATTTAGTTTTGACAACAGACATTTGAATCCTTGCAACAGCTAAGGAATGATTAAACAAGTCTTGGCAAAGATCTAAACAAATATCACGGTCAGTTTCTTCTTTCTGAGCATCTTCATCAAAATATCCAAAATATCTCGATTCTATCACAAGACAGTAAATCTTCTTCGTAAGTTTATCCAACTGTTAGTACCTTTTTTTTTGGCATAGTAAAAACTGGTGATCTTTTCCTCATTAAGACTTGATTAAGCCCTGAGATCTGCCACTGAAAACACTTCGTAGCATTACAACCAGAAGCAGTTATTTAGATTGAGGGCTGGGAGCTTGAAATCACAGACAAAATGAGGGATTTCTAAAAACCAAACTCTTAAAATAATTTTTATGATTTGGGGTAAATAAAAACCCAATCTGATTTGCAAGTTCAGCTTGCTTTTAAATATGCTCCAATTTTAGTTATGTTATCATCCATCATAGAAACTACTATGACATGGTTGTTGGGGGTTTTCCGGGCTATATTGCCGTGGTCTTGGCATTGTAGTTCCTGACGTTTCGCCAGCAGCTGTGGCTGGCATCTTCAGAGGTGTAGCACCAAAAGACAGAGATCTCTCTACTATGACATGGCTTGCAAATCTATTTGGCTGCATAACCACAGTAGATATTTTAAAAAATCCTTACCCATTGACTCCAGGGTGGGGAAGAAATATATACGAAACCCAGTTCCTAGATGAACTTTACCACGTCGTTCTCCTTCTGAATTTTAGCAAAACTGTCCACCCTTCTATGCACAAGCTTGTAGTATTTGAGGATGCTTAAAGCTGTACTTTCATCCAGCTGTTTCTTTTAAATGTATAAACGCAAATCTTGAGCAAAAAAAGAACAACTGCACTCTTGAAGGTGCATGTTTGTTTTTTGGCAGCATTATCTGATTTCACACAGGGGGAATGCAGCCAGCTACATGTTCTAAACAAGAGCTTCCAGCGTAAAGCTCCTATTGCAAACTTTTTGCACATAAGGATTTCATGGAGATAATCATTTAAATAGTCCAATGTATTACAAATATAGTCTGCTGCTTCCATATAGATTTCATGATACTTATAAGTAAATTTTATCTGTTTTGGCAGAACACTGTTCTGCAGCCTTACAACGGGGCAATTACCAATCCACATGAATAAACTTCAAAATAGAGTTGGAAAATAACTTGCCATCTCTCGCTTCAGGGATGATAGAAATGGAAAAGAGTTTCCTTATCTTTTTAAACATGACGATCAGACAGGGAATAAAAATGTTAGTCTGAACTGTTAAGAAGCCTGGCTATGAATTCAGTCTCGTGAAACTGAATTCATTGTAGAGACATTTCAATTGTTCCTGAAATCGACTCACAATACTCTCCATATAGTAAGCAAACACAATGAATTTTGGATTATCAAAATGTCTGGATAGCTGTGACCTGATCTGTACCTCCCTTTCCATTCATACTTCCATTCCTATCCAAACTTCCTTTTTATACAGGGAAGGATAAATTTCTGTATTTTCAGAGCTACCCTGTCTCCAGACAGCTGACCCTGAACTGCTTCTGGGTTGGTCACACACTATAACAATGCCATCTAAGTACCAGTGATTTATATAGTACTAGTGATTCATAAAGTTCTTGAGGATTACACACTAGTGTGAATCAGAAAACACAAGCAAGGCTTGTAACAGGTTCCAATGGATATTCAATACCAGACACTGGGAAATAGGTAAAAATAATCACAAGTAAAAGGGGGTGCTATGCTGGTACTGATGTGAACACAAGTTTCTTAGAAATTTCCTGAGGCCAAAATTTGTAAGCAGAGAGATAAAGCAGGCAGGAGAGATTACCACTGGAAAATGTCTGTCATTCGTAAGATCCCAAGAGCTGCAGTTTACTGCGTATTTGTGTTGCCATATCAATCAACCTTTCTTTAGATTTTGCTGAATGACTGTGTATTGCACCCTTTTAAAATCAATTTGTGTGCTTTAAAAACAGTCAAGTGTTGATGGCAAAAGAGAGACGTACAAAAATCATCACTGTAAGGTTCTAATCTTAAGGGGAAAACTCTGAAAACAAGTAAAGATTCTGCCTTAATAGAAAGCCTATACGATTCTGGTGTATTTGAATATTTTCTTTACCCTTCCTTTGAAAAAAATGGGATAGGTTCTCCTGCATGTTACATACACACTATTGGCAATATTTCTGACCAGAAGCAAAGCCTGTTGTGGGAAAAAATACAATGGGCTCTAGAATGGGGAGGGCAGGCAGGTGGGCATTCCCTCCTCCTCCGTCACTGATCCCGGCTGGATGAAGGTGCGGGGGGGGGCAGGCATGGCCACTTCCTCTGCACCTGACCCAGGCCGAGTGAAGGGGGTGGGCATTACCACCTGCTTTGCACTTAATCCCGGCTGGGTGAAAGGGGGGGGGACATTGCCACCTACTCCACTCCTGATATCAGCTGGGTGAAGGGGTGGGCCTTGCTGCCTGCTCCGCACCTGATCCTGGCTGGGTGAAGCAGAGGTGGGCACTGCCACCTGCTCTGCTCCTGATCCCGGTAGGGTGAAGGGACAGGCATTGCCTCCTACTCTGCACCTGATTCCAGCTGGGTGAAGTGGAGGGACATTGCTGCCTGCTCCATGCCTGATTCTGGAAGTTTGAATGGGGTGCAGGCATTGCCTCCTGCTCCGCACGTGATCCAGACGAGATGAAATGGGGTGGGCATTGCCTCATGCTTTGCTCCTGATCCTGGCCAGGTGAAGGGGGCAGGTATTATCACCTTCTTCTCGCCTGATCCTGGTCAGGTGAAAGGGGGCAGGCATTGTCATCTGCTCCACTCTTGATCTCTGCCGGGTGAAGTTGGGGGCAAGCATTACCTCCTGCTCTGCTCCTGATCCCAGCTGGGTGAAGCGGGGAGCGGGCATTGCCATTTGCTTCGCTTCTGATCCCAGCTGGGTGAAAGCAGAGGGTGGGCCAGCATTGCCGCCTGCTCCGCGTTTGATTTTGGCCTGGGCTTCCCACTACATCACATTCTCTGGAGGTTTGGCTATCTCTTCTGGGCTTCCCTCCACAGCAGCACCCTCTGCAGGTGCACCAGGGTAGGAAGTGAGTTGTCTTGAATACGCTTAGCCTTTTATATAGTAGGATACAGCTCCACTGTGTTCTAGCACTTGTACATCCCTGCCAGAAGAACCAGGAAATATACAAATGACCAACAACAAAAGAAATCACTGATTTTTTTTTCCCTTTCAATTCTGAAAAAAGTTACTTGACAATGCTGGCTTTATCCAAAGTGTCTGCCTTTCCCACATAATCAGAGGATCCTTCCCTTGCTAACCTATTGCTGATGCTTGGGTAGATCACATCCTAGAGACACATTCAAAATTTGACTGGGAGTTTGATTGGTATGGCTCTGTATGGATGGGCACAGTGCTGAACAGGTGAATTAGTCCACATAGGTGAGTTGGCCCTTATGAAAGTTCTCAGTGGGCCATTGCCCCGGAGGGCTGTTTAAGGCTAGCAACTTGGGCCCAATCAGTGGTGGTGCAGAGGAAATGATGGGTGGGCCCATGACTGCCTATCACTAGCCTAGACTAAGCCAAGCAACCCCTGCTCAGGAACTGCCCTGTAGGAACTCAACCAGCAGAGGAAGCAGGGCTTTTTTTCAGCAGGAACGCGGTGGAACGGAGTTCCGGAACCTCTTGAAAATGGTCACATGGCTGGTGGCCCCGCCCCCTGATCTCCAGACAGAGGGGAGTTGAGATTGCCCTCCGCGCCGCTCAGCGGCGAGGAGGGCAATCTCAACACCCCTCTATCTGGAGATCAGGGGGCGGGGCCACCAGCCATGTGATCATTTTCAAGGAGGGCAACCCACTGAGTTCCACCACCTCTTTTCCCAGAAAAAAAGCCCTGAGAGGAAGCAAGCACAGGAAGTACACCCACTGCTCTTGCTGTGCATGGCTGGGGCCCAGCCCCTGTTAGCATTATTCTATTCGGCCTTCTTGTGGATCATATTAACAAACCAACTGGCCCTTTATTAGCCCATTATTAAAGCTCCACCCCCTCCCCCAAACATGGCATTTTCCAGCAAAAAGAGGCAACGGCAAGAACAAGACTGCGCCAGTCAATGAAATTTAAACAAGGAGCCTTCCTCCAACAGAAGTGACTCATACTCTGGTGAAAGAGGCACAACTATTAAAGGAAGGCTCCACAGGCTGGAGGAAGGCTTAGCTGAGTGGTGCGGTAGGATAAAAGCCAGTGGAGGTTTTTGTGATGTCAGAGAGAGAGAGAGCATAAACTTTAAATAAAGGTATGTGTGCAATCAATAAGTGAGGATATTCTTAGCACATTTTGGGATGTGGCACAACTTCAGCTAGCAAGCCAGCAAGATAAAGAATACCAGGCAATGATTAGTTTCATGTTGTCACAGAAATAAAAACTAGCTATCTGCAACACCAAGTCTATTGCATTAATGCTGTTTTGCCCAGCTAAACCCTGTAAAAAGAAAATAGTTTAACCTACTATGTTAAGTATTCCATTTATAACTGGAGATATTTACGAAATGTTGCATGTCTCATTATAAAATGAATTTCATTCACAGTTGAGCCCCAGACATTTTTTAAAAAGTCACTCAATTTCATACATTTATATTCCATGGCTGATTCGTCAAGGACTACACTACAGTATATAGGCTGCATTACTGCTTATATTATCTTTCCAACAAAATTATCTTTTCTATAGAATACTTAACAATTAAATCTGGTAATTCACTTGTCAAGTCAGAGTTTGTCTATATTACCTACTAAGCATATCACAATCCGTATTACAGTCAGGGCTTTTTTTCAGCTGGAACGCAGTGGAACGGAGTTCCGGAACCTCTTGAAAATGGTCACATGGCTGGTGGCCCCGCCCACTGATCTCCAGACAGAGGGGAGTTTAGATTGCCATCTGTGCCACTCAGGGCAATCTAAACTCTCCTCTGTCTGGAGAGCGGGGCCACCAGCCATGTAACCATTATCTCCAAGGGCAACCCACTGAGTTCCACCACCTCTTTTCCCAGAAAAAAAAGCCCTGGTTACAGTACATCATGTACTTATCCCAACAAAGTTGTTTCATTTCTTAAGACTGATGTAACAAGAATAAAATGGCTTCTAACAGTCATACATGTTATGATCCATCAGTTTCTCATAGAAGTAACCAATAAAGAAGTGAATGTTGATCACACAATATACAGTGCAATCCTAAGCACAGTTACATCCTTTTCAAGTCCTTTGAAAGGAATGGACTTAGAAGTGTGTAACTCTGCTTAGGATGGCACTGATATAGTGCAATCCTAACCATGTATACTTGAAAAAACTTCCACTGAGTTCACTGAAATCAATAAGGTTAGACTGGAGTAACTCTTCTTAGGATTGCACTGCTAGTCTAGTTCCTGGCTATATGCTATCCTGAGCTTGGTAGCTGATCCCACCAATCAGCAAATAAGAGTTATTCAAAGAGCTCCAACATAGCACGTTGGATTCAGCCAGGTTTTTCACTCAATCTCATCTATTTCTTCTCTTTACTACAGCCCCTATCCCTCCTAGTTCCCATCTTGTGGAATGGACTTCCTGAGGAGGTCAGGAAAGCTCCCACTTTCTTGGCTTTCCGCAAACTATGCAAAACTGAATTATTCAGGAGGGCTTTCTATTCAGATTATAGGGCTGTGTCATAAGAAACAGCCCAAACAGATACCTTAGTAAGGGGCAGGGACTATAGACTAGCCTAAAATACGTAAGGAATGTTTGTTTTTCTTCAATATACACTTTAAATTAGAAGGAAGCTTTCTAAAGCATATGGACTCCTAACAAAACAAAAATGGACATCTAACACCATCTAGCTGTATTGGAAGGAAGCAATCTAGAACTATTTTAGGTAGGATGAATTAATTTACAGTAATTGTTAACTACAAAGTACTACATTCTGTAACTAGGACAACAGCTTGACCAAATAAACATAATTAATGAAGTATCAACAAGATGTCAATCAATGAACAAACATAACACAACATTTATATGAAAAAACTGAAGTCAATTGTAAACAAACATACACATATATCTATTGAACAAAAATCAGCACTAAATGATTGCGATTGTTGCGGATGTTTTTGTAAAACATTTTAATGTAGGAATATATTAGCACATATTTAACTAACAATATACCAAGCTTCAACTTTTACAAAAAAACCTTCTGTTTGGGCTACATCACACATTCTGCTGGGCAAACAGTCCTTTGAAAATATGCATTTGCTCCATATACTTAGGTTTTTCAGGCGTACATTTAAATATATCTCAGTTCTACATCTAAAACCATAATGTGGTGAAGAAGAGCCCCTACGTTACACAGAATTCTGGTGAACCTTGCAACAAAACTGAGTGGAAAATGTCTGGCACAGTGTGCCTCCAGCAGCTACAGTTAACTTCTTGACTAGCTGTTTGTGTGAAAGAGATCAGTGGCTAAGTCAATTGCTTTTGTCACTTGTAAGTAAACTTGTGGAGCCTGATATAAATATAGTACAGAAATAGCTGCAACACAATTATAAAAAGACATGCTGCTATGCCTCTTGAATGCAGAACATATGTACTGAAGGGATCTACAAATATGCCAAAACCCATTGCAGAATCTTTTTTCTGAAGAAAAAGCAACACAAACAACATGAACAATTAAGGGTCCTCCGTAGCTTTTCAGCATGGGAGTCATGTGTGCGTGTTATGTGCCGTCAAGTTGCTTCCGACCTATGGCGACCCTACGAATGAAAGACCTCCAAAACGTTCTCTCTCTAACAGACTTACTCAGATCCTGCAAACTGGAGGACGTGGCTTCTTTTATTGAGTCAAGCCACCTCGTTTTAGGTCTTTCTCTTTTCCTGCTGCCTTCCACTTTTCCTAGCATTATTGACTTTTCCAGAGAATCTTGTCTTCTCATGATGTGACCAACGTACGATAGCTTTAGTCTTGTCATTTTAGCTTCTAAGAAGAATTCCAGCTTCATTTGATCTAGTACCCACTTACTCATCTTTTTGGCTGTCCATGGTATTTGCAAACTCTCCTCCAGCACCACATTTCAAATGAATCAATTTTTTCCTGTCAGCTTTCTTTACCATCCAACTTTCACATCTATACATGGCAATGGGGAATACCATAGTTTGGATTATCTTGATCTTGGTTCCCAGAGAGACATCTTTATCTTTAAGGATCTTATCTAGCTCCCTCACAGCTGCTCTTCCTAGTCTCAATCTTCTGATTTCTTCATTGCAGTCTCCCTGTTGGTTGATGATTGAGCCAAGGAATAGAAAATC
Source organism: Eublepharis macularius (assembly GCF_028583425.1). Classification (NCBI taxonomy): domain Eukaryota; kingdom Metazoa; phylum Chordata; class Lepidosauria; order Squamata; family Eublepharidae; genus Eublepharis; species Eublepharis macularius. The sequence continues at coordinate 17,829,390 of NC_072796.1, forward strand.
TTGAACAACTTCAATTTCCTCATTGTCAACTTTAAAATTGTGTAGTTCCTCTGTAGTCATTACTTTTGTCTTCTTGATGTTCAGTTGTAATCCTGCTTTGGCACTTTCCCCTTTAACCTTCATCAGTAGTTGTTTCCTATCTAACACAGAGATAGATAGGAATACCAGAACTCTTGTCTCGATATTAGTTGCCTCTGCTCGTCTGGTCATTGCTGGGAATTGGAAATCTCTCAAAGGCCCATTGCTAAAAAAATGGTATCAGAAAATTTGGGAGCAATATTTGATGGGTAGGATTATACATAATCCGTTTTTTGGGAACTTGCATATGGCAGTCCTTTTATTTGAATACGATCAGATCTGGAAACCAATTTTAGATGTTTTAAATGCCAAAGAAGTAATTCCCCCAATGCAACAAAGTTTAAATGCTCATTTATTGTAATTCTTGGGTTTTTAACAATTTGCCAAGAGTGGTTTTGATAATGTCTTTTATGGCGTAGTTTTAATCCCTTTCTTGTTTGTACAGTACGGTTTTATCATTTCTTGTATTAAATTCAGATAAATTATTTTAAAAAAATCAGTAGTTGTTTCAAGTCTTCACTATTTTCTGCTAATAATGTGGTGTCATCTGCATATCTCTTTTTTTAAAAAAAAATTTTTTTATTGGGTTAGAACATTAATATTTTTACATTACATTATATTCAATTATCCCCTAATTTTTCGTTTCTAACCCCCTCCCTTTCCCCCCCTTTTGTTGACTTCCAACAGCTTTCCCACCCTCTGTCCCTTTTCCCTTACTTCTATTAACTTCCTCTGTCTAAAACAAATATATATTCTCCATTATATTAAGCAGTACATCTTTAACTCTTTTACTTATTATACATCCAAACTATACTTCTTTAGATAAACAATTTATCCCATTTTCCAGTTTTGAATATTTCTATATATCATAAACCATAAAAATTTCCCACATTTGAATCAAACAATTTGATTTGTTCTCTATATATTAATCATTTCTTCTTTTTATAGTATTTCTATATAACTCATCACATAGTCAGTCGTTTTAACTCTTCTATACATTCAGTTTGGTGCATATAAGTCTTATCAAGTAAAAAAAAATATTGTTAATTACTCAATCCTCATGTTTAAACCGTTAATTATTCTCTATCAATATTCTATCAATTAACCTTTACATATCTATATATATCTCAATCAATTAATTAATCTAACTGCTTATAAATTCACATTTCTCTTCCTCCCCCGGTAAAGTCACCCCTCTCTTTTATGCTTTTATTGTACTTCAGTAGTTCTCAAACTGCCACAGTTTTCCTCCCACCTCCCACTTCTTCTCCAGATATTGTTTCAGCTTCTCCCAGTCTGTGTTAAACTGCCCTGAGTCCAGATTTCTCAGTTTTCTTGTCATCTTGTCCATTTCTGCCATGTACAGCAATTTGTAGATCCAATCTTCAATAGTTGGCACTTCTTGTACTTTCCATTTTTGCGCATACAAAAGTCTGGCTGCTGCTGTCATATAAAATATCAACGTCCTATGATGGGCTGGAATTCCCTCCATTCCCAAGTTTAGTAGCAGGAGTTCTGGGTTCTTATTTATTTGAAATTGTAAAATTTCACTCATTTCTCTTATTATTTCCCCCCAGAACTGCCTAGCTACCTCACACGACCACCACATATGGTAGAGGGAGCCCTCATGCTTCCTACATTTCCAGCATTTATTAGAAGTGTTCGAGTTCCCTAGCGCAATCTTCTTTGGTGTCATGTACCAACGATAAATCATTTTGAAAATGTTCTCTTTAATATTAATACATGTCGTTGTCTTCATTGTAGTTTTCCACAAGTATTCCCATGCCTCCATTGTTATTTCTTTATTAAAGTTTATAGCCCATTTCACCATTTGTGTTTTAACTATCTCATCCTCGGTATACCATTTCAACAGTACTTGGTATACCTTGGATATTCTTTTCTTGTCTTCTTTAAGAAGGGTCTGCTCTAGTTCCGAGTTCTCTGTTCGTATGCCCCCTTTTGCAGAGTCCGAATTGTATAAGTCTCTAATCTGTCTGTACTGGAACCAATCATAGTTAGGTGATAGTTCCTCTTGCGTCTTTATTCTAAGTTTAGATACTTCAGTTTTAGTTATTTCTTTGTACGTTAAACATTGTTGTTCATTATCAACGGCTCTCGGATCTATCACTTCGTATGGAACCACCCACAAGGGGGTTCCTTCTTGTAGGTAAATTCTGTACTTCTTCCAGATTGTATATAAACTTCTCCTTACAAAATGATGCAGGAACATCGAGTTGACCTTTACTTTGTCATGCCATAGGTATGCGTGCCATCCAAAAAATTTTTTATATCCCTCTAGGGCTAATAGTTTCTTATTCTTTAATGTCATCCACTCTTTTAACCAAACTAGGCAGATTGCATCATGATAAAGTCTCAGGTTGGGCAGTTGCATTCCGCCTCTTTCCTTTGCATCTTGTAGAACTTTTACTTTCACTCGAGGCTTCTTGCCTGCCCAAACAAAATCTGATATTTTCCTCTGCCATTTTTCAAATTGTTTGGAGTCTCTGATGATTGGTATTGTCTGTAGCAAAAACATTACTCTTGGTAACACATTCATCTTAACTGCTGCAATCCTGCCCAACCATGACAAATTCAGTCTATTCCATTTGATCAAGTCTCTCTCTATCTGAGTCCATAATTTTTCATAATTATTCTTGAACAAATCTATATTTTTTGCAGTCAGCTCAACTCCCAAATATTTCACCTTACTAGTTACTTCACAGTCCGTTGTTTCCATTAACAATTGTTGTTTCTGCTTAGTCATGTTTTTGCATAATATCTTTGACTTCTTTTTGTTAATGAAGAAACCTGCCAAGTCACCAAACTCCTTGATCTTATCTATCACTTTTGGCATGTTCTCCAATGGATCTTCTACAATTAACATTATGTCATCTGCAAATGCTCTAACCTTGTATGAATAGTCCTTTATTTTTATTCCTCGTATTTCCTCATCTTGTCGTATTTGTATCATCAGAATCTCCAATACTAAAATGAACAACAATGGAGATAACGGGCAACCTTGTCTTGTTCCTTTACTAATCGTCAATTTCTTGGTCAGTTCATCATTCACTACAATTGCTGCAGTCTGGTCTCTATAAATTTCTTTAATTGCTCTAATGAATCTTTCCCCCAGTTGTAGCTTTTCCATAGTGGCAAACAAAAAATCCCAGTTTAAATTGTCAAACGCTTTTTCAGCGTCTACAAAGAAGAAACCAACCTCTTTGTCACAACGCTTGTCATAGTATTCAATAGCATTAATCACTGTCCTTAAATTGTCTCTTATTTGTCTGTCCGGCAAAAAGCCTGCTTGTTCTTCCTCTATGACTTCCGAGAGCCACCCCTTCAGTCTCTCCGCCAATATCTTCGCAAAAATTTTATAATCATTGTTAAGTAATGATATAGGTCTGTAATTTTTCACGTTAGTCAGATCTTGGCCCTCTTTTGGGATCAATGATATATTCGCTTCGCTCCAAGTGTCTGGAATTCTTTGATCCCTGAAAACTCCGTTCATCACCTCTTTTAGGAATGGTGCCAGTTCGTTGGCCATTGTCTTATAAAATTTAGCCGTAAGTCCATCTGGCCCTGGCGCCTTTCCTAGATTTGCGGATTGTATTGCCTTACTTATTTCCTCATCAGTTACTTCACTGTTCAACTTATTTCTCCAAGCTTCCGAGATCTCTGGAAGTTTGGTTTTCTCCAAATATGATGCTATTGATTCTTTGGTTACTTCTTTTTTATTATACAGCTTAGCATAGAATTTATAAAAGGCTCTACTAATGGTAGTCTGCTCCAGGTACGTTTTATTTTCTTCACAGATTTTATTTATTATTTTCTTTTCCCTTTTCTTCTTCAATTGCCATGCCAAATATTTCCCAGGTTTATTAGCACCCTCAAAAGCTTTTTGATTCAGTCTTTTAAGGTTCCACTCCAATTCTTTATTACTCATTGCTGTTAACTGTTCTTGAAGAATTTTGATTTCCTGATGTATTTTCTTTTTCCCTGGTCTCTTTTTTAACTGTGCTTCTTTGGCCTTTATTTTCTCCTCAATCTCTTGTCTTTTCCCCTCTTTCTTTTTCCTTGCTCTGCCATTTAAGTCCATTAGTATGCCCCTTACAACCGCCTTGTACGCGTCCCAAACTTTACTGGTTGGTACTTCTTTATTCACGTTGTATTGTATAAAAAACTTTGTCTCTCTTCTCAATATTTCCATATTCTCACTTTCCTGTAACAAGTCCTCATTTATTCTCCAGGCTTTCCTTTTTCTCCTTTTTCCAAATTTCCACATAATTGGATTGTGATCTGAGCCTACCATCGGCATTATTTCTACCTCCTTAGTCCATAACGCTAAGTCCTTTGAGGCCCAGATCATATCAATTCTTGATAATGTAAGATGCCTTGCAGAATAAAAAGTAAACTGTTTGGTTTTAGGATATTCTCTCCTCCATACGTCTTCGAGAGTCTCTTGTTGAATCAACTCAAAAAAAAAGCTTTGGCAATAGTCCTCTTTTCTTTTGTGCTGTTGTAATCTTTTTGTCTAGTTCCAAATCTGTCACTCCATTGAAATCTCCAGCAAGAATTATCTGGTCATATACAAGATCGTCTAAATGCTTCCTTAAATCCTCAAAGAAGCTTTCCTTGGCACTGTTAGGTGCATAAAGTCCGACTACCAACACTCTCTTTGAATTCCAATTACATTCCACTGCTACAAATCTAGCTTCAACATCTCTCATAACAAATTTTGGCTGCAGCTCCTCTTTTATGTACAACACCACTCCTCTTTTTTTCTTGTTAGAGGCCGCTACAAATTCTTTGCCCAATTTTCCAGATTTTAAATATTTTACATCCTGTTTTCTAATATGGGTCTCCTGCAAACAAACAATATCACATTTTTGTTTTAGTAGCCAATGAAAAATATTTTTCCTCTTATTCGGTGAGTTTAGTCCATTTACATTCCAAGATAATACTTTACACTCCATATTCATGGTTTTGTTGGTAAGTCTTTTTCATTGTCCTTGATAAATCTCTCCATCTCCCGCTCAGATCTGATGCGTTTTTTTGCCCCTCCAAACTCAAAGGACACTCCTTCCGGTAACTCCCATCTGTATCTGATATTCATGTCCTTCAAAGTCTGAATTAGCACTCTATATTTTTTCCTGTCCAGTAACACTGATCTGGGCAGTTCCTTCATTATGATAATCGTCTTGCCATCAATCTCCAATGGATCTTGAAATTGTTTTGTCACAATCCTCTCTTTCATGTTTCTAGTTGTAAACTGCACAATCACATCCCTTGGTAGTTTCCTCTGGGTTGCAATTCTCGAGTTCACACGGTACGCCACATCTAGGATAGCCACAATTTCCTCCTCCTCCTTCCCCAGGTAATCAGCCAACACCTCAGTCATCTGTTCTTGCGCTGACTTCCCTTCCACTTCTGGCAGACCACGAAAACGGAGCTGCTTCTCCATGTGTTTAGTTTCTGCAACTGACATCCTCCCCTTCACCAGTCTCATCTCTGTTTGTTGCGTGTCTATTAAATTCTCCATCGCGTCTTCTACTGTTTTAACTCTCTGCTGCGTTCCTTGTAATTCACTACTAATCGTTTCCACGCCTTTTTTCACTTCTGACAGCTCCGACTTTACTGTCTGTGTAACTTCTTTGACCTCTTTAATAAGCTCCAGTTTCGTGTCCTTAAGTTCTTTCATCATGTCTATAAGTTTTTTGTCCAAATTTTCTATTGCCGATTGCCACTCTTTTTTCGACATCGTGGGGCTTGCTTTAGCTCGCTCCCACGAATCTGCTCTCTTCCTTAGCTCCGTGGCGTATATTTAAACGTTTTCCTTTTTTTTCAAATGTCCCAATCTTTGCCAAAATTAATTTTTTTGTATCCAAAATGTCGGGCGTCTTTTCTCTATGGTTTCTCTATGTTATTGTAATCCAAGATGGCCTACTTCCTCTTCCGCTGAAGCCGCGACCCTTCCCCTTTCAAAAATGGCGATTCCCTACTTCCTGTCCGTCGGCAAGGGCCGCTTCCCTCCAGCCACTCTATTGTTGTTACACACTTCCTGTCTCCCGTCTTCCCACAGCAGGTCTCGCGATGGTGTCTTTTTCCCACAGCTCCAAAACCACAGGTATTCAAAACAATAGTCCGATTTTTGCAATAACTTCTTTAAATTTAGTCTCTTTTAAAATACAACTCCTGCCGAGTCTTCACCTCCTTTTCACTAGTCTGTTGCAGTTTAAAAATCTACTTTCTTTCCTCTCTGTTTTTATCAATCTGTCCCGTTTCAAGAGATAGCGATCTTTACCTTCTCTTCAACTTTCTCGGGTTGTAATCGCTGTTTCGATCTTAAATTCTCCTCTCGACTTCCCTCCCCGATCGAAGCTTGGGTATGTAGGTCTTATGCCAGCCGAATTGGCCCCAAAACTGCCGCAGAGATTATAGCCGACCCGTCGCAAGGTGGGACCTCAAGGATCGGGGGGGAGACTCCTTGAGTAGAGCCCCCCCTCGTCCGAGATCTAGCTCACCCTAGGGTCTTGAGCGTTCTTTGCCTGCTCCCCGCCTGAGAGCAGTCGGCCGCGGGTTATTTTCACCCCTCCGGCCGGTTAAAACGGCAGTCCGGTCAGCTCCGCAAATGGAGCTGCGTTAGACCTCCATGAATCCCAAACCGGAAGTCATCTGCATATCTCAAACTGTTCATGTTCCTCCCACCAATTTTCACTCCACCTTCTTCTAGATCTAATCCAGCTTTCCTTATGATATACTCTGCATAGAGGTTGAACAGGTAGGGAGATAATACGCATCCTTGTCTGACACCCTTGCCAATTAGAAACCATTCTGTTTCTCCATGTTCTGTCCTTCCAGTAGCCTCTTGTCAAGAGTACAGGTTGTGCATCAAAACAATCAGATGTTGCGGAACTCCCATTTCTTTTAACAGTCTCCATAGCTTTTCATGATCCACACAGACAAAAGCTTTGCTGTAATGGGAGTCATAGTTTAAGAAAATCTCCTGTAGAAATCCACAATAATTTCCCCCTACTCATCAAAAGAAAGGCATCAAATGGCAACTCCAAGAATCAGGTCCTGCAACTCCAACAATCAACCATCCTGGGATCAGAAGCAACAGCTGGGGAAAGGGGCAGCTGGGGAAATGCCGCATCCAAACCACTGGTTCCAATGGGTTTAAATGGGAATAGCTCTGCTTAGGATTGCACTGTTGGTTCAATAAGTATTTAGACTGAAGATCCGGATAACATGAAACTGGAAGAGAAGGACTCAGTTATTCAGTTTGATTTCGGGTACACAGTTAACCTATACAAGGTTAAATGGAAGTAAAACTCATAAACGCGTAGAAGTTCTGGATATAGTCCTGCAGGCCTCTAGTGAAAGTGTAATTCAGTAACCTGCAGAGCCACCTGACATTCATGGCTGCAATTCAAAAATTTAGCTGATGCACAACCATCCCTCTGGTTTTCCATAACTGAAAAAAAGAACACAAGTCTCTGCTTCATAACAACAAGCTAACCATTAAATAAACATAGCCCTAAGTGAAGACAGATATAAACAGCAGCTTGACAGATGGACTGCAAATTACTGCTGATGCATACATTTATACATTTGTATAAAGAAATTCTTCTGAATGTAACCAGCCTTTAAACTCAGCTATTCAGAAAGTACACATAGAACAATCCATGTTTATTGCATGAAAAGGAGAAAAAGACAACTGCAGCAACCCCGGTATTTTATTCACATTTACTTTCACACACACTGAATAATGTCCTTTCAATCCACTTTCTCAAGGTTTGATTTGGGGTATTCCAGGAGGGAGGGGGGATAAAAACTCTGCTCACTAACATGGCAGCCATGTTCAGTTTTTTTAAAATGGTGGCTTCATAAGAATTCTTGCTGACATGGATGCCAGTTCTTTAATGACATGAACTGTCACTGGGCCTTTGAGAATGGGGGTGAGTAGGGTTGCCAGCCTCCAGGTGGTAGCTGGAGATCTCCCGGAATTACAACAGATCTCCAGGCAACAGAGACCAGTTCTCCAGGAGAAAATGGCTGCTCTGAAGGGTGAACTCTATGGCATCATACCCCACTGAGGCTCCTCCCCTTCCCAAACCCTAGGATCCACCCTCAAAATCTCCAGGAATTTCCCAACCTGGACATGGCAACCATAGGGGTGAGTAAACTCCCACACATTTGGAATCTTAACAAGAGATTAAAGGAACCATTATGAATGCTAATAGATCCAGAGGAGTTAGCCGTGTTAGTCTGTAGTAGCAAAATCAAAAAGAGTCCAGTAGCACCTTTAAGACTAACCAATTTTATTGTAGCATAAGCTTTCGAGAATCAAGTTCTCTTCGTCAGATGCATAATACAGAAACTGGTCCAGATTCTCCTCTTCTGTGCAGACTAGGGTTGCCAGCCTCCAGGTAGTGGCTGGAGATCTCCCGGAACTACAACTGGTCTCCAGGCCACAGAGATCAGTTCACCTGGAGAAAATGGCTACTTTGGGGGATGGACTCTATGGAATTATGCCATGTCAAGGTCCTTTCCCTCCCCAAACCCCACTTTCTCCAGCTTTCACCCCCTAGATCTCCAGGAATTTCCCAAGCTGGAGCCGGCAACCCTAGTGCAGACATGGGCTTGAACCCCACAAAGGATTTCTGTGGATGGATTTTTGCTGATTCCACCTTCCCAGTGCAGATCTCTGATTCCCTCCATGTTGTTCCAGGCACCCCCTTTCCCCTAGAAGCAATACTGGAGGGTATTTCGCACTGCAGCAGAAAAGGCAGGCAGGGAAATTGCTCCCTCAGTCGGAATGAAAGGCAGACACAGTATTTGGGTTCTAAAATGGGCCGCTTTATTAAAATTACAACAATTAAATATAAACTACGGCAAGGGCCTAACTAGCGGTACAGGTCAGGCCCTGGGGTCACTGCTGGACCCCGCCCTGACCTGTCTGGGCGAGCACCTGCTGCCCCGGGTGCGAGCCATCCACCAAATGGCTGGGACCCGGCCTGGCCAGGCGGAGTGGTTCACCCCTGTAAAGCTCCCCCACCCGGCCGTACGGCAGCGGGGGGAGACTGGCTTGTCCAGGGGTTCCCCACCCAGGGTGTCTGACCTCGCAGCTGGGCCGTACGGCAGCCAGCCGCTCCTGAAAGACCCCAATTCCCCACCAATGGGGAGGTGCCAAGGGTGCTCACCAGCCCGCTACAGATTTTCCCTAACTAAAATCCTGTCACCAGGGAATTACCTCAGTCCCACCACGCCAATTACCTTCCTCTTCTCACAGTGCAAGGTAGGCGAAAAAACTCCATTCCCAAGTGCTAATCAGGGACAAGGAGAGAAAAATTCCTACCTGGCCCAAAAGGCGACCGGCTAATCCTGCACTGCAATAGGGTGAGGTGGGTGGGCCAAGCATGAGGCACAACTGAAGACAATGGGGCGGAGAAGCCAGCTAAGGCTACAGGCTCCGCCCCCAATGCTAAGCCCTGGATGCCAGGGTGTGCCTTCTGCTTTCCTCCTTCTGAGGAAGCAAAGAGAGGCCACCAGCCTGAGTGGCCATTGCCACTGGCCGGGATGGCCAAATTGTGTTCTATGGATAGGAATTCCTTTGGTCCACAGAAATTTCTAGAGGCCCTAAGCCATCTGCTTTTAAAAGTATGAGATGCGGCTGCTTTGATTCTAGGTTGGCTTAATTAGCTCAATTGTAAATTTTACAGGAAGGCATGTGAGTTTGAACTTTTTAATATATATATATATATATACATATATATATTTCTGCTGCAACAGTTTCATTGAGAATATAAATAACCCAGTCTGATTTAAATTAAGCTTTAATGCTACTCATAACATATTTTATTGAAAAATATATCACCACAACCTCAATTCCTCCTTCCTTCTAACCCCACTGCAGCCCCAAACAAAAACAGTCAGTCTTACAAGACGGAAAACTGAATTTAAACAAAGAATATTTTTTCTCCAAATGTGAATTAAATTAGGATTTCTATAGCATTAATGAGATTTATTCTGACATCAGCAACTGCTCCTTTGCAAGTCAGACATTGAATAGTGAAATGAATTCTTCAAGTATAGCAATTATTTTTCACAATAACATTCTACCTGGCTCTTTGTAAAGCAGACAGCATCCTTACAAAAAAAAGTTTCAACGTGTTTTTGGTGGGTCAAAAAGGTGCCCTAAAAATTTAAAACTGACTGAAAGTCACAGAATCAGTTCAGAATAGCTGGGTTACCCAGAAGTCTCATGTGCACAATTTCTGGCAAAAATGGGTCAAACTGATCTATGCTATGCTCCTTGTGTGGCTGTGCTCGCACTCTGGGTGTCTTTCAACGCTCCTGCAACTCCAGAAGACTTGTTTGCTTCTAATTTTCATAAAACAGGTTTATTACTATTAAAATGATGCTGGCAAATGGGGTTGGTAATGAGTACCAAAACCCCCAACCCCTTATGAAATACACTGTCATCGCTAAAAATAAATTTAATTGTCAAGTTATTAAGATTCAGGCATCCTGGGGATCATTTCCCAAGGTGCATTTCAGGCTTTCCAACAATGCTGAAACTATCTAAAGCATAAGGGAAAGAGGTGCGGAAGAGAGGAGCAAAGGAATTTCAGCAGCATCTAAAATCCTGTAAATAAATTATGCTGATTCGGTTTTGAGAGTCCTTTGCAAGTTTTAGAGGAACTTCCTCCTTCCTGTCAAATGAATCAGTGGAGGCATGAGGTTCCTATATTTTCCTTAGCCTAATTAATGACTCAACATGTAAAAATTCTTAATTCACATCTGTCTTCATCTGCGCAAAAAATGGAGGTTGCAGAGATTATCTACTTACACCCATGCCGAATAATGCACTTTCAGTCCACTGCAACTGGATTTTACTACATGAAATGGGAAAATCCACTTGCAAACGATTGCTCGGGTGCATTGAAAGTGGACTGAAAGTGGATTATTCAGCATGGGTGAAAGCAGCTAGGACTGTTATAGGCTGAGATTACGCAGCTGTGCTAGACAGAGGCACATATAATGTCAGAAGGCAGTTTAGCCACTTCCCTTTCAAACAACGCTTGTCTGTTAAAGGATAAGGACACAAGAGTTCCTCAAGAGAGCTAGAGCTTGCTCTCCATGGAGTAAGGGCAAAACTTAGGCATCATGTATTTTGCTGAGCAGGATCCAGGTTTCCCTGATCCATTGAAACCTGCAGTTCACACAGGAGCTGCAGGGAATGCCATTTTAAGTATCAGAGGGAGCCCTTTTGTGCTTGAAACTGTAGCATGGTGGGACCAGGGGCTCCTGCCCCCCCGCTCCCGTATTTAGAGAAGCTGCAACAACTCCCATGGTGGCACCTTAGAGACCAACAAGATGTTCAAGGTATAAGCTTTCAAGAGTCAGAGCTCCCTTCTTCAGATACCCTTGAATTTCAAAGCCACCATGGAATTTGAAGAAGGGAGTGATTGGCCCCAAATCCTGCTGTTCTCCTGCAGACCAACAGAGTTACCTACCATGGGTTGCCAGCTCCAGGTTGGGAAATTCTCGGAGATTGGGGGGGGGGTGGAGCCTGGAGAGGGTGGGGTTTGGGGAGGGGAGAGACCTCAACGTGGTATAATGCCATAGAGTCCATCCTCCAAAGCAGCCATTGTCTCCAGGGGAACTGATCTCTGTGGCCTGGAGATCAAATGTAATTCCAGGAGATCTCCAGCTATCACCTGGAGGCTGGCGACTCTATACCTACCTAATGCTTGGATCTCTTTCATTAAAGCCAATGAGATTGAAGGCTACTTAATTTTTGTTAGACAGCACAGGAAATCTTTAAAATGATCAGCAACTGCTACAACAGAGTTTTTCTTTGTGCACAGGTAATAAATAAATATTCACTATTTGCATGAAAACCCTACACAGCTGAAATTCCCAGAAAAAAAATTACATTAAGAATAACATGCCAGTTGTTTAATAAGATTAGTTATTTAAATTGCAGTTTTGACATAAAGTTAAATATTAGTTTAATAGAAAATTAGATTCCACATTGAATTTCCTAGCATAGACGTAATATTGAGTGATGGCTTAATTTACTTTTAACAAGAATTTAAAGGATTTTTTTTTCTTGCAGTTGTAAATTAAAAAATAAAGTGTTCCAAGCCACCACAAGAAACAAGTTGTGTTTCTGGCTCAATAGAAGGAAAATGTAGAAATCATAAAACCTGCAATTTAAAAGTTGTGGTATCAAAAAATTGGTATTGCGCTCAACAAGGGACAGACAATATGTGTTCTTCTGCCTCCTAACTCTTTCTTCCCAAACAGCAGCATTCAACATTTTGAGCGGTTAAACATGTTTATTTTGAAAAAATGAGTCATTAACCCTAAATGGAATCTCTTGGAACCTGAAGGGGAGAATTCATTTTCCTCTTAAGTGATTTGTGTTACTCTTAATACCTTTGATGGATCTCTGGACTGCACTCATGGGCTGACCGCGTACAACAGGACTCTGAATTTTGTTGAAAGTTGAAGTGGTTCCTGCCCAAGTTGTATTTGCTGGTTGCTTTTGACACACAAATTTTGAAAGCAGCTTATGATATATCCCTGGTAAGAGTAAGACCTGCTTTCCTTTTTTTTTATTAAAATTTTTATTGGATGGGTTAACATATATCACTCATAACATTCAATTAATATCTCCATCCCATTTCGTTTCCCCCACCCATTCCCCCCTTTTTATAATAGATTTCCAACAGTTTTCCAACCCCCCCTATTTAAATTGCAATCTATCTGTTATCTCTTCTATTAAACTATATTTAACGATAAAAAATCCCTTATCTATCATTATCTATTGTTTAAATATTTAAGTAAATATTTAAAATAAATAAATAAATACATAAATAAATAAGACCTGCTTTTCTTAAAAGGCAATCTAAAGTACTACTGGAACTACAGCAGTAGAAAAGAGCAGGAGTCCAGTAGCACCTATAAAACTAACAACGTTAGTGGTAGGGTATGCGCTTTTGTTAGTCACAGCTCATACAGCTCAGTCACAGATACTACAGATTTGTGAATCTTTACTTTCTCTCTCTGTGATTTACATTAAGGATGCATACATACAACATCCTACCCTAAAAAAAAAAAATCCATTGATTTTACTGAAACTCCAATGGCTTCTAAAATCCCTCAGATGTTTTGCGTGAGAGGGAAATTGCAAATTCACATTGAATTTAACTTTAAATTCAGATTCACTGGCTAGAGTTTTTAAAAATGAATGGAAAAATCAACTTAGGCTGTACTGTTCGAAAGTATCCCCCTCCCCCCAAAATCTGGATACCTTCTAATAGGAGGAGTAGCTGGAGAATGTACCAAGAGTGTCCGACTGGGGGTACAATGTACCAAGAGTGTCTTACGAACGAGTGTTACATGTAGACTGTGTTGCAGAAGATGTTTGTCAGATTGGGGTATCCTATGCCACTGAACTGGACTGACAAGCTCAATCTGTTTGTGTGTGTGCATGTGGGTAAGATTCTCTTCAGAATCAGAACTCCAGGTTTCAGTGCCCATAAGGATTTGATTTCTGAGGTGCTGTCAAGGATTTTCCTCTCATGATTCCTATACTGATTATTCCATGGCGCCTTTGGAATTCAAGGGAAGAAAAACACTGGCTGTTCAAAATTCAGATTCCAATGAGGTAAGAATTGCTTATTATCTTGGCTCTTGTGAGCCCTCAGGAAAAGGTAGTGTTTGCTGCTGCTGTATACAGCAAGGTGACTGCCCATTTTCCCGCTGAAACTTCATTACTGAGGGTAGCTACACCTCAGGGTGAATGGACCTGCAACAGAATTTGCTTGGAAGCTAGCTGAGATTTTGGTAGCCACGTCAACAGTACAACACACTTTTAGTTCCGTCGTGCAGTTTCCTATAGCCTCTCACTGTCTCACAACAACAAAAGTGATTGGCACAGCCTGGTGGTGGCTGCTGAAAGGAATGGGATATAGGAATGACAGATACTCTGGGATTAAAAAAAAAAACAAAGTAAACTTTTATTTTTATAAGAAGTGTATCAGTTTCATATTATTTCTAAAACCTAACGGTTTCAAAAGAGTAGTTCTCAATTCTTAAAGTTACTTTACTTAAACCCAGTCACATAGATCTTCTCTCAGGCTTCACGCACAGTTTGCCTGTTTTTGATATTAATTTCTCTCTCAATTACAAGACCTTTTCTCAGGCGCACATACAGTTTGCCTGTTTTCTCCTGACTGAATGTTCTTTCACAAACACACAGTTCAGGTTTTCACATAGGTTATATTTCTCTCAGAATTGCTTAAAAATACTCAGGCTGCACACAGCTTGCCTCTCTTGCCCTCAAGGCTTCCTTGAGCTTTTATCTCTGACTCATTTTTGTCATTTTGTGAGGTTTGTAGTTCCCTGGTGTGGATCATGCTACAATCCACTGTGACACCACTGGGTTAAGAGAGCCAGCACCCCATGATTAGATGCAACAGCAATTAAGCATTGCCCTCTTGATCGCATAGCCTTTTATGCACAGCAAAACCTTGTGATTCCCTCTTGTTTATAAAGATGCATTTATACAGATAGCACCACAAAAACCTTTTGAAAGAGAAAGAAGGTTAATTTGCTTCTTTAGGTTCGTTATTGTCTTTATGGCAGATATATGAGCTTACATTTGTATCATTACAAAGTTATGTGCCATAAACTGTTTTTATTGCACAAAATCTTAACTGTAGTCACAAGCACACATACGCACCCAACTCACAGGCTCCATAGCACTGACAGTACCGTCTCCTCTTGCCAATTTTGGCTCCAAGAACCAAGCCTTGACATGGGCTGATTCCGCACATGTTGGATAATGCACTTTCAATGCACTTTATCAATCGTTTGAGGTGGATTTTTTGTTCCGCGCACAAAAAAATCCATTCCAAATGATCTATAAAGAGGATTGGAAGTGCATTATCCAACATGTGCGGAATCACTCATGCTTTAAAAATCCCTGGGATGATACCTGGGGCTTGCTCACAGGGCCAGCCTATCTGTTAGATGATTGTCTAGGGTAGCAGAGGGACATCAACCAGCCCTGTAACCCTCTGCCCACCGACCTCACAGCATCCAGGTCTCCTGTGGCAAGCAGTGGCTTGGAGGTGGTAAGCCTGGCCCTCTTCCTCCTTCCCTCATCATCACCTTGAAGGATAAGGAGGGTGGATGCTGCTAGGCACCCCTCACCTGCCACCATGTTGGAGGATGAGGAGGTCAAGCAGCTTCCTGACCAGGTGAACGGGGGAATGAGGAGGACATGCTTTCCAGGAGATTAAAAAAATAAGGATAACTATGCCTTTTTTCAATGGATATTGTCTGCTGAAATGGCAAAACTGAATTTAGCAGGATTGGAAAAGGTGAATTCAGCCTAGCCCAGACAAACTAGCAAAGCAGCTGGAAAACACACCATTACATTTTCTCCATCTAATTCTGTTCTGATGGAAAATTTCTACAGCTTAAGGATACATCTGCACGGGCAAAAGTTGGGAATCTGATTTAAACTGCTTTACCTCCAGCTCTCCTTTGACTTCTGCCCAACAGTATACAATTCCCATCATGCGCTTTGTCCATCTGCACTGCCATGCCAGAACAACATTTCTCTGGCTCCTATGGGAATAATCTCTTGAGCTCATTTTTCTAGTGATTGACAATGCAGTGTGAGAGAAGAAAGCACTGGTGCAAAGACATCCTACGACCGATAATCAGGAGGACCACTTTCTTTTAAAAAGAGTCTCTCATGAATGAGCAAGGTGTCTCTACAATCTCTCCCTGAGGACTTAATTGCACAGTACTGTCTACGCAGCTTGGGTCTGGGTTTTCCATGTTCTCCAAAGGGGCAAACAGTAGCCCAGGGGCTATTTAAAGCTGGGAAAACAGGATAAGAAACGAATCCTCTGATGAAATAGGTTTTCTCTGTCTAGAAGTTTTAATAAGAGAAGAAAAACTAGGTACTCACGTTTTTGCAAACATGTCAGGTAAAAAAACCTCCCAAATTAAAATACAGAACATTCATTACAGGAAGCAGAGAAAATATATTTAAATGCTGCTTACTGAACTGGATCTCACCTTATCACAGTAAATTAGTCTATTTGCTGACCTGTACAAAATATACATTTTGTAACAGTGGAACAACGTTATTGGCAAACATCACAAATATTGCTGGTGCTATTAAAAAGAATGTACGACTACTTTAGAATATGTTATGAAAATGGGCTGTTGCTGTATGTATATGCACCTGTGTACTACCTGTTGCTTTAACTATGATCCTACTGGGTAGTTCTATGTTGTCTAGGGCTGCCAAGGGCGGGGGGATCCCCTATTCCCACCTCTTCCTCCGACCCCACTGGCTAGCGGTGGGGCATACCCCCTAGGGTGCCCCCAGCGGCATGGCATGCCCCCACACCCCACCGTGGCGCACTCCCGCACCCTACAACGGGCCCATTTCGGGCTGAATTGGGCCCGCGGAGGGGAATTCAGTCCTTTAGCGAGCGTGGGAGCACATGCCGGGCCGCCCTTTGACCCACGTGATGACTTCACTTCCCGGAAGTGATGACATCATGCATGCTGGGAGTGCACATGCATAGAAGGGATACCAGGCGCAGCGGATGGGTGAGTGACGACCGGGTTCCCAGTCCCCTGCTGGGGGACTAAAGACAGCAGGCAACCCTAATGTTGTCTAATGTCAGGCTGCCCTTGAAGACTGTCCAGAAACTGCAATTGATACAGTGTGCTGCAGCCAGACTGCTGACTCAAGTGGATCACAGGGACCATATAGCTCCAGTCACTTTCTATCTACACTGGCTCCCAATTTGCATCCAGGCCCAATTCAAGACCTCTTAAAGACCTATACGGTCTGGAACCAGCATACCTTAAGGACTGTCTTTTCCCATATTAACTTACCTGTTCAACCCAATCATCTAAGGAGGCCTTGCTTTGGGTGCCCCTGCCATCTGAGGCTAGATGAGTGGCAACCTGAAAAAGGGCCTACTTGGTTGTGGTGCCAAAACTCTGGAACTACCTCCCCAGGGAGATCCATCTGTCTCTCTCTGTCATTGTCTTCCACCAATGGGTGAGAAGAGTTCTCTGTTTTATTTAGCATACACCCAGCATACTCCTATTGACCTTTCTCCCTGGTTTGTGTATGCATTTGTTTAAACTGGAGATCCATGAGGACTCATGGGAGGGTGCAGAAAGAGTCTGATCACCCCACTTTCCCCCCTCCCTTTTGCTTCTTTGCTTCTCTGTACTTGCTAGCTGCCTTTGGACTGTCCTTCTCCCTGAACCACCCACATTCTGTTCTCCCCAGATAGTCTCTGTCTCCACTCAACCACCTTTATTGTTGCCCCACCTCCCTCCTTTTTTGTTTTCATTTTTCACCTTTTCTACTCTTCCCCTCTAAAGCTTCTTTTCCTCCTGTCTTTTATTTCAGTACTCTGCCTGCCCATCTATCCCCATCACTGGCGCTCCTCTGCCTCCTTTCTCCAATGTCAAATGCCCTGCTTGCCTCCCCACCACCACCACCCCACCTCCTGAGGCCAAGGGTAGAGAACAAAGTCTTGTAGGCAGAGCAGGCCAGGGAGAGGGGCAGGCCATGCGGTGGCTCCTCTTCTCGTGACATGACAAGCATTGGTTCCTCCTCCTTACCGTGCCACCGCTGGATCTTGTACCAACAATGCCGCCACTGTTTTGGAAGGGGGATTAACCCCCCCCCAATATATTTCTAATGTTTTCAGATTTTTCTGTAAATCTCTGGGGCCCCCATGTTTGCAGCAATATTTGTTTTCTTCCTCCATGGCCACAATCTGCAGATATAAGTATGCATAGATAGGGCCACACTTGGATATTTGAATCTATGATGTATCAGTAAAACCATAAAATCATGAAATATAAAGCAGCAATACACAGTCAACCACCGGAAATGAAATCAAAACTACAGCCACAATACAGCGCATCAAAATCAGAATAAAATCCTTACAGACCAACTGAAAGCAGCCCAGACAGAATTCCTAGTGAAAGAAGGTGGTTCTTACCAGTTTCCTAAGCTCCAGAGGTCTGCAGAAAAGGTTCAACTTCATCACAAGTTGAAAAGTCAACAGTGAGAATGACAAATGGACTTGACTCAGGAAGGCAGTCTGGGTACCACTACTGTTATTTGACTAAAAAGTGCTCTCTGCCTGCCCCACCTACCAAATCACCTGCTAAAAGCAGCTAAAACTGCTCTTCCCTTCAAACATATTTCATTTGCACCACACCTCTGCATCCATGGGTTTCATTTTGTGGCTGAACTCACCAAAGTTGTGCAAGACTAAAAATCTTATGGTCAAATTAAGTAAAGTAAAATATGAAATACAAGATTTACAGATTTCATTTACAATGATAACTGCGATAAATCTGATGATTTGCTTTACTTTGCCTAGGTAAAAATCTACAAGCTGAAAAATTACTTTTTAAAAAAAAGTTCTCCATGATATAAAAAGCACTGCCACACATTTATTTATGTTATTTATATTCTGCCCTTCTCACTGAGACTCAAGGCAGATTACACAGTGTGAGATTAGTAAAGTCAATTTCAAGGACATTTCCATAAACAATGCCATAGAGTAAATAAACACAATTTTACAAAGACATAGCATTAGTAAGAATCCAATACAGAGTTGAAGAAATGCTGAAACAGATAATAAGCAATTCTAGGGCTGACATTAGACAACACGAAGCACAAGTAACTCATAGGAGCATATATTTAAGACAACAGGTACTATGTAAGGCAAGATAGTGGTGAAGTCTATGGTTCTTAGCTCATTAGCAAAGCATCTGAGAGCCCCTCCCTACAATACAAAACCCTTTTTGAATAATTCGGTTTTGCATCATTTGCAGAAAGCTAGGAGAGTGGGGGCTCTCCTGACCTCCTCAGGTAGGCCATTCCTCAGGGTAGGGGCCACCACAGAGAAAGCCCGTGTATGGGCTGCTGTTGATTTTGCCCATGTACAGGGTGGCACCTGCAGGAAACCCTGTTCAGATGAGCAATGTTGCCATGGAGGAACATAGGGAGGGAGGCAGTCCTTAGGTATGCTGGGCCAAGGCCGTGAAGAGCTTTGTATGTGATGAACAATATCTTGAACTGAGCACAGTAGCTGTTAGGTAGCCAATGGAGTGACTGCAGAATGAGGGTGATGTTCATGCTCCTGCTCGCTTCTGAGAGTAGTTATGCTGCAGCATTTTGCACCAATTGGAGTATCCTAGTTAATTTTGGATGGGAGACCTATGCATTACAATAGTCAGGGTTCATTTTGAGGGGGAACGCACAGGAACGCAGTTCCAACAGTTCCCCAAAGAGGTCCCATGTCAGGTGGCCCCGCCCACCTGACTCTCGGCCATTATGGGCCCGTTTCGGCCTGGACTGGGGCCAAAATGGCCCAGATCAGGCCTCTTACGGGTGGTGGATCACTCTCCTGCTCATCAGTGGCCTGATCCTGACCATTTTGATCCCCTTTTCAGCCATTTTCAGACCCTTTTTGCCTTTTTGGGTCCAATTTTGGCCCTGAATGGCCAGGATTGGGTCTAAAACAGCTAGAATAGGTGATGTCAGTGGGTGTGGCATATGCAAATCAGCTATACTAATGACACACTTCTGGTGATGGCAAGAGGTGTGGTATATGCTAATGAGTTATGCTAATGAGTTCCTTCAGCTCTTTTTCTACAAAATGACCCATAACAATAGTCAAGTCTTGATGTTACTATAGCATGGATCCAGGTGGCCAGGTTGGCCAGGTCGAGGAAAGAAGCCACCTTCCAGGCTACAGTGAGGTTGTAAAAGGTGTTTTTTGCAGCTCGCTTAACTTGTTCTAGTAGAAGCACTGGATCCAATATAATCCCTAGGCTCCTAACCGTGTCTGCAAGGGTCAGATGAACTCTATTGACAGTGGGGAGTACAATGTCCTTCAAGATCTCTGCCTTCTCAACAAGCATCACTTCCATCTTTTCTAGGTTCAATTTCAAATTGTTAATTTTTAGCCATTTCTCTACAGCTGTCAGGCAGCAATCTAAGATTTCTACTGCATCCTTTGGGGACCTAGATAGCAAGATATAGAATTGGGTGTCATTTGCATATTGATGACATTCAACTCCATAGCTGCACATGAGTTCTCCTAAAGGCTTTACACAGAGATTGAATAACACGGGAGATAAGATTGCAGCCTATGGAACCTCGCAAGATAGTTCCCATTCTGGAGACAGCTGGTCTCCAACAGCAATCCTTTGAATCCATCCCATGAGAAATGATTTAAACCAGTCTAAGGCACATCCTCTGATGCCCACTTCTGTCTCTAGATGCCTCAACAGGATGGCATGGTCTACTGTGTCAAAGGCTGCAGGCAGACCCAGGAGGAGCAATAAGGAGGCATAACTTTTGTCTATATTTGGCCAGAGGTCATCCACTAACGCTACATTTTTTTTTTGTAAAGGCCAATGAACATATACAATAAATGTACCTACTTACCTACCTACTAGAGCTGTCTCTGTCCCATGTGCTGGTCTGAATCCAGAATGGAAAGGGTCTAGCACTAGAGTTTTCCAAGAAGATCTGGAGTTAGTCATCTACTGCTGTCTCAATTACTTTGCCCAGAAAGGGCAAAGTACTATAACACAGTTCATTAACATAGTACATTATCAGTGAAATCGTGCTAAGAAGAGTGTAAACCGTCTTAGGATTGAACTGTAACACATTTATATTTTTACACTACTAAAAATATCCTAATTCCAACATTGTGGGAATTCTAATAGCAGCCCTTG
Source organism: Eublepharis macularius (assembly GCF_028583425.1). Classification (NCBI taxonomy): domain Eukaryota; kingdom Metazoa; phylum Chordata; class Lepidosauria; order Squamata; family Eublepharidae; genus Eublepharis; species Eublepharis macularius. Next base: position 17,850,303 of record NC_072796.1, read on the forward strand.
AATGCTGAATCATCATGAGCTTCATGTTTAATTAATCTATCATTTGTTTCTTGGTCTTAATATAGTTGCCCTTTCTTTTCTCTTAAGCCAAAATCTAGTTTACTGCCTTTGAACTCAATAATGAAAAAATGTAGAGCATGAACAACTATTTGCTTGATTAAATTCATACGCATCAAATGGGTTATGAAAACAACTGCACCGGGATATTAAAAAAAAAAGGATTTTTGCTCTCTCTCTCTCTCTCTCTCTCTCACACACACACACACACACACACACACACACACACACACACACACACACACACACACACTCAGCTTGATTAGAATTGAGCCAGTGGAAATTCAAACTATTTGGTCCCCTCATAAGAAAATCAACAAATATCGGTGCTTTTTCTGAACTCAATTCTAAGCTTAGGATGACTCAGAAGAGTCATTCTCTGCCTTCTCATTTACCCAGCGGTGGCTGGTGGTGAGCTAAACAACTTAAAGATGGGGAAAGAGCCTTGCCCCCATTCCCTGCACTCTTTTCCTAATCCCTTTGACACTGCTCCAGCTGCATCTGAGGCAACCTGAGAAACACAGAAAGGAAGGAGGAAAAGATTCACTTCCTACATCTTACAAGTTCTGCTGAAGTACTGTACTTACCTTAGTGTTAGCAGGCTAAACTTACCATCCTCTGGCTCTGTTCACCCAGTGGGCTTTTTACTTTTTTTCTTAAATAGCATCCCTGTCAACTATGGGACCACTTGCTTTTGAAATCTGGGGGAATTTCAAGAGCAGGTAACAAATCTTAATGGGCACGCTCAAGCCCCTGGATAGCTCTTAAAGCAGATTTACTGAATCATATTTTCTTTTCCTGATATGGATGGTCCTCTTGCTTTATAAAGAAATTCATCAGCTCTCATCACAGAGCCTAATACTGAAGGGGGAAGAAAACATTACAAGAAACATGCTAATCCTTGGTCATAAAGTGTTAAGAGCCTTCATCTGAGTTGGCAGTGCCTTTTTAGAAGTGTTGTTATAGAAGTACCAAAAGCACTTTATAATGCTACTGTCAAAAATCGGTAAAACAACATACAACGATAACAGCATACCACTAGACCATAGGGTTGTGACATTGCAAAGACTGAAATATGCTCTAACATAGGGGCAATATCGTAACCTTGTATTATCTGAGAGTGCAAAGATGTTCAGTTACGATAATTGCCTGGAGCTATAAAATTCCTTTATCTCTAGAAAAATCCTGTTGTCCTGCTGAATCCAACTGGAGAAAACAGGGTACACAAACGGTAAAAGATCTGGAAATGAGCCATGGGCCGTCGTCACATGGGCCCTTATTTCGTCAGTTTTGCACTAGAAATTGTTTCTTCTGTTATCGTTATTAGAACGGATTCTCCCATTTTTGATGACTGCTTGCGCTTCCAGTCAGTCACATTAAAAGGGAAAAGCGCAATTCGACGGTCAGTCAAAGTGCCTCTGGAAATGGGGCCCTAAAAATCCCGCCCCCTTAAAAAAAATTTTTTTTCCGCATATTTGCATTATATCACTCTTCTATTATAATGTTGTGCTGGGCCAACCCAAAAGCCAACCGTGATAGGTAGCAGAGGTTTCCCACCCATGGCAGAATAGTGCTATAGCGTTATAGCGCTATAAGGCTGACATTTTTTAAAAGAAATTACTTTGAGGCTTAATTGCGGGTCGCACTGGGGCTTGTGGGAGTGTAGGGCAGGAGAATCAGTGTTAGGTGAGACAGATGATCGGGGAGAGTGAGCGTTTTGGTGTTGCAAAGCGTTCATAGTCGATCCAGGGCATTCACATGGAAGTGGATCAAGACGACATAAAGAGTCACAAAGTGTGAATTGGGGAGAATGGCGAAATCGCAGGAGAGCCGGAATAAGGTGAGAATTCAGTGGGAGATGGTGCTAGTTTGGCGCTAAATTTATGGCTGTGTGACGACGGCCATGAACTAAATACAGTTTTCTAAGAAGCACGTTTTTAGATTACAAGTCTGCAATAGCAGTCTACAGTTCCAGTAGCAGAGGTGACAAGCTGAAGAAGTGTCCGGCGACGCCGGCCTTTTGTCCACCCTCACCACCAGCCCTGCAGCAGCAGGCACCCCCTTTAGGTCCTGCAGCACAGCCTCTGGCAGTACCTCAGTTGCAGGAGCCCCTACAGGCCTCCAGGCCTCTCCCACCCTTAGGCCAGTTGCAGCCGATGCCCAGGCACAACTCTGGGAAACAGCCTGCAGCCACTCAGCAGACTCACCTGTCTCCTGCAGTTGCCCAGATGGCTCCACTTCATCCAGGCTCACAGGAGGTTGCCATCAGCAGAAGGCAGGCAAGCGCAGGCCCCAAGATGCCAGAGGAGCCAGTGGGGAGGGTTCAGAAGCAGCAGGGGCGAGCCAGGCAGAGAGCAGACCAAATGCCACACCCTAGGTGTGGATAGAGGGGGTGGAGCCAGGAGACTACAGAGTCTACCCAGCCCTCCTATCAGATAGGCTGGGGGCAGGGCCAGTCAGGGAGACGGGGTGATGATTGGGGCCAGAGCCAGGGAGGTGGGGCCAGGGGAGGCCTTTAAATTCAGGTTCCTGTGAAGGCCAAGGAGGATTTTGCAGGGAGAGACAGCTGGAGCGTGCTGCTACTCCCAGGGCAGGAGAAGGAACAAGGTGGTGCAACCCCCTTCCCTGCCCATCTGAGGCCAGAGGACACCTGCCTGTAGAGTTGGTAGGATGGCAGGCCATCAGGAGAGGGTGCCAGTGAGGGAGGATCCTCACAAGAAGTTAGAGTAAAGGAATGAATGGGAGTAAATGAAGGTCTATCAGTGGCTACTGCCAGGCTGACTAAATGGAACCTCCACATTCAGCGGATATCAGCACCAGGAGGCAACATCAGGGGAAAATCTCAGCCTCTATGACCTGTTGATGTAACTGGTTGGCCATGGCCACGGTGTGAGACAGGATGCTTGACTAGATGGACCACTGGTCTGAACCAACAGGGCTTTCTTCAAGGTTGTGCATTCAAGTTTCACTTCTGCTGGGAAGAGGGACAAAAGGGAAATCCAAAAGCTTAATGGAAAAAATGGGCTTTGAGAACCACTCTGAAGATGTGAAGGGACAGAAGTAACATCATGTAGGTGTTTGGGATAGGAGGGATAAGAGACGGCACAATCTAGCAGATTCCAAACTGATATCTACAAAGAAAGAGACCTCGAGAATCTATCATTTCAAATAATGGAGCACAGTCTCAGATATCACTCTTATCTGGAAAACAGGTTCAATACAGATACTAAAAACCACAGCCTACTGAATTTACAGAGTAGAGGAGGCTGAAAATATGTAGCTCCCACTGGATGGAGAAAATGTAGAACTGCTTTAGGTTGTTCATTGTCCTTTCTCGGGACTAGTTGGTTTTGGATGATAAAACCGTAATTGGAAAGTGGGAAAGGGGAGGGGGACACTGAGCCCTAGTAAGCCCAGAAAGATTTCTGCAAACAGAGATCAGCTCCATGACCCCATGATGGATAGATTAATGAAATGTAATTTATTATAGAAAAGTTTAGGTTGTCCAAATCACTGTGTTACCTTAGTTAGGCTTTTATTTGGTAATTATTAAAAACCTTACAAGGTTGGTTCAGTAATGAGAAAAATATTTCATCTTACAAGTTTCTATGCCTAAAGAGTTGTGAGCTCTACCCTATCCTTTTACTCAGCGAGGTCTTAAGACTTCCTCCAGTTTAAGGAGATTTTCATAATCTTAAGTGGCTCTCCTGTCTGAGGGTCTGGCCGCATTGTGCACTAAACTCACATTTAAACTTGTGTTTAACATGTGACCACACTCACCTTCAAAATGCTTCAGGGAGGGGGAAAGGGCTGCCGCATAGCATATAGAAGCAGGAGCGGCTTCGTTTGTCCTGGCTTTCCACCCAGCATACTTTTGAAGACGGAAAAAAGAAGGAGGGAGGACTCTTCCTTTTACTGCCTGTACCACACATCTCTGGTGTAAACATGAAAAGAGGGAAAGAGCCTACCCCCCCACAGCTCTTTTCTATCTGTGAAAGCACACTGGGTAGAAGTACTGACAGACAAAGCCTCTCCTGCTTCTACACCCACGCTGCCCTTTTCCCTTCTCCAAACCGTTGTTGAGTGTGGTCACGTATTAAACTCGAGTTGGGGTTTCCCCAAACACATACAAGTTTAGTGCACATGGGACCAGTCCCTCAGGAAGAGCTACTTAAGTTGGAGGGAGGTTACAGACTGTGTCTACGGGTAGAATACAGATCATCATATTAAATAGCATGGAGAATTAACTAAATACTTATCCATGCATTCTTGAGAGTACTATGGGTAAACCAAATTCAGAACCTCTCAGTAGTAGTATCAGTAACCTCTAAAGTACAACAGATGTTTTAGATGTCACAAAATGAAAGAGAATCTTGAATACTACTTTATTATATTCCATTTAGTTGTACCATAAAGAAAACTATTTCGTAAAATGTACTCTATTATTTAGTCATTTTCTCTCTCTCTTTAGATAATTCACAGCTTGAAGGGAAAGTAGATATCATTTTATCATTAATTTGATAAGCATTTTCTATTTTGGGGAAAGAGAAAGGTAAAGATTCTGAAACTTTAATTATCTCCATTCCATCTTCATCTGTAAACTATTTATCCACATAGAGCTCTCTTGTAATTCTTCTGGATTATGGGTCTAGGTATATATCTGTAAATAACAACAACAACTGCGCAGACACTGCTTTTCTAGACAGATTAGTGCCTCACCCAGAACGGTGAACAAGTTAGTGTTATTATTATCCCTGCAATAAAGATGGGGAGCTGGGGCTGAGAAGAGTGGCTTACCCAAGGCCACCTGCTGAGCTCATGGCAGTAGTGAGTAGAGATGGGCACGAACCACATTACGAACCTCAAAAACCCACAAAAATGGTGATCGCGCAATTGTGACCCGGCGGATCGTGATCGACCATGGCCAATGAACCAGCAGTCGGGAGAGGCCTGGTTTGGGGCGTTCGAACTCTGTTCGGGAAGCCAGACACTCAGGCGCCAGCAATCTATTCCCCTGGCAACGGAGCCAGGGGAATGCCTGAGCTCTGTCTGCCCTCCTTCTGTTACCCTGGAAACCGGAATGGAAGCCCAGCTTTCCTTAATCAGCAGGGCTTCCTTCCAACCACGGAGCTGCAAAGCAGTTACAAGTTGGGAGAAGACATCCAGGGGAGGGAGGGGGAAGGGGGTGTTCTGTAGCCATGGGCACTCCAATCTCATCCCTGCAAACCCTGATAGGCAGCTCTGACGGCCAAACACAGACCTCCTGTGTTGCTGAATGGGACCCATGCTTATAAATAGCCGTGGTCTCCCAGGCTGGGTTTCACTTTCTGCAAGCAGTGGAGTGGGACAGAGCTCTTGCTTGCCACTTGTTAGCCTTTGGGGAGAGAGACAGGGCTCAAGTCCCTCCTTCCCTCTGGTGCCAGGGCTGCTGCCAGGCACTGGGGCCAATCTTGGTGGGCACCTCGGCGGAGGGCTCACATTATTATTAATCAGTGCCTGATCTGGTCAGGTCTATAGGAGCAGTGGGCTTGGGCTCTAGTCCCTCCCTTCCACTGGTGCCAGGGCTGCTGCCAGGCCCTGGGGCCAAGCTCAGTGGGTACCTTGGCTGAGAGCTCACATTATTATTAATCAGTGCCTGATCTGTTCAGGTCTGTGGGAGTGGTGGGCTAGGGCTGTAGTCCCTCCCTCCCTCTGGTGCCAGGGCTGCTGCCAGGCCCTGGGGCCAAGCTCGGTGGGCACCTCGGCTGAGGGCTCACATAAGTGTCTGATCTGTTCAGGTCTGTGGGAGCGGTGGGCTAGGGCTCTAGTCCCTCCCGCCCTCTGGTGCCAGGGCTGCTGTCAGGCCCTGGGGCCAAGCTCGGTGGGTACCTCAGATGAGGGCTCACATTTTTATTAATCAGTGCTTGATCGGGTCAGGTCTGTGGGAGTGGTGGGCTAGGGCTCTAGTCCCTCCCTCCCTTTGGTGCCAGGGCTGCTACCAGGCCCTGGGGCGAAGCTCGGTGGGCACCTCGGCTGAGGGCTCACATTGATTATTATTAATCAGTGCCTGATCAGGTCAGGTCTGTGGGAGTGGTGGGCTAGGGCTCTAGTCCCTCCCACCCTCTGGTGCCAGGGTTGCTGCCAGGCCCTGGGGCAAGCTTGGTGGGCACCTCGGCTGAGGGCTCACATTGATTATTATTAATCAGTACCTGATCAGGTCAGGTCTGTGGGAGTGGTGGGCTAGGGCTTTAGTCCCTCCCGCCCTCTGGTGCCAGGGCTGCTGCCAGGCCCTGGGGCCAAGCTCAGTGGGCACCGCGGCGGAGGGCACACAGGGTCATCTCCTTTCCTGTCCTCCTTAATTCTACTTTGGTGGCACAATGAGTCTTCCTCTTGTGTTGGCTGCCAAGGGTGGTTGTGGGGTGAAGTGCGATGGCAGTCCTCCTGGTTCAGTTGTGGAAAGCAGTATTGGGTGTGGCTCGGGGGCTGCAGAGAGTCCTCCCGCTCCCCCCAATTCACCTATGTGGGCTGTGGAGGCACAAGAGGTCTTTGCGCAGGGGGGAGAGAATCTCTCTCAACATTTTGAGGAGGGATGGGTGGGCGATGGATCCCTTAGTGGGACCCCGAGGTGAGGACCCACAGTTGTGGGGGGATCAGGCCCCCGTCCAAATGTCATGTCCGCTCTCACCCTCGCCGGGATAACAGCGCACTCTTTTTCAGCCTGGCGGGCGGGCAGATGGGCCATGCCCACCACCCCTTGAGGGGAGGCGACTCTTTGCCGTCTCCCCGTGCCCGCCAGGCCTGGCAGCCACCGGCACTACCCACCATTCCTTTCTCGCTGGGAATACCAGCGCGCTGCACTTTGGCCTGGTGGGCGGGCACATGGGGGGTGCCGCCAGCGAGCGGCCATACCCCCCACCCCCTGAGGGGAGGTGGCTCTCTGCTGTCTCCCCGTGCCCACTAGGCCCGGCGGCCGCTGGCAGTACCCACTGTTCCTTTCTCACTGGGAATACTAGCGTGCTCCACTTTGGCCTGGCAGGTGGACAGATGGGGGGGCCGCCGGCGAGCAGCCATACCCCCCCCCGCCCCCTGAGGGGAGGCGGCTCTCTGCCATCTCCCCATACTTGCCAGGCCCGGCGGCCGCTGGCAGTACCCACCATTCCTTTCTCGCTGGGGATACCAGTGCACTCCACTTTGGCCTGGCAGGCAGGCACACGGGGGGTGCCGCTGGTGAGCAGCCATACCCACTGCCCCCTGAGGGGAGGCGGCTCTCCGCCGTCTCCCCATGCCAGCCAGGCCTGGCAGCCGTCGGCAGTACCCACCGTTTCTTTCTCGCTGGGAATACCAGCGTGCTCCACTTTGGCCTGGCAGGTAGGCACATGGGGGGTGCCACCAGCGAGCGGCCATACCCTTTGCCCCCTTCCCATGCCTGTCAGGACCAGCGTCCGGCGGCATCAGCCATCGTTTCTGAATCGCTGGGAATACCAACGTGCTGCACTGTGCCCTCCCCGAACCACAAACCAGTTCGGCAACGGGATATGTTCGTTGCGGTTCGCTAACTTGGGATCGTCGTCTGCACCGAATCACGATCCGCAGGTTCATTAATTTTTTTCGGTTCGTGCCCATGTCTAGTAGTGAGATTCAAACCAGTGAAGTGCTGATTCGCAGCCAAACCTCTTAATCTGCTATAGATTCTTAAAGTTTCCCACTTGTGACAGCAAAGGGCTAGTATTAACACCTTTCTGCACATGCTGTGATGTGGCAAGTACTCTTACAAAGCAGAATAATTTTTTTGCCCTTGAGATAAAATCCCTGACAACATACAGCTCCTGTGATTGTAACATGTGAGCATGACAGAAGGTGTGACCAGTGAATGCTCAAGCATGTCTACTCTGAGTGTGCACAGAGACATCAGCATTCAAGAGACAGACAGGATATCTGGGTTTGCAACAACCAATGACAGTACTCCACCCAAGTCATTTAAACACTGAGGTCACAGGAAGAAGGAACTGGGTGTACCTTCCTTGAACCGGCCTTGGCCAGTAACCTGGTACCTAAGAAAGTAAGTCTTCCTTCATGGGGAAGGCGGAATAGAAATTCAAAGTAAATAAATTAATTAATTAAATAATGCAGACAAAGGCTTGGATTTTTGTGTGTGCTAGCAATAAACTTTTAAAACAAAACAGTGCAATCCCAAGTAGATTTACTTTCCAGCCTGTCCCTCCCACTGCAATCTTTTTTGACCCTTGAAATGGTACCCCATGGGTTACTGGATTACCAAGAATACCACGGGACTAGGGACTTGGGCAAAAGTCACCCCCTGCGTCCTTCCTGAACAAAAGCAACTAGAATGAACAGAAAGGAGATTTAAGGATCCAAGCTCATAAATTGGCACTATCTTCGTTTTCTAATCTAGAGTAGGAACCAACCCTTTACTTGAAACATATCATATTCTACTATTCTTGAAGCATCATCCTGTGGTTAGGAGAGAGTAGGGATGGATAGAATGAGGCCGACACTTGTTTATAGTCCGATCCTTTGATCTGTATTAACTCAGATGCAAGTTCCACTGCATTTAACTAAGTTTACTTTTGTCTAACTGTGCATAGGATTATGATTTTCACCAGCGTCGCTCACTCTCTGGTAGGCAAAATAACTCACCACTGGTTTCTCCATTTTGTCCCCAGCAGCCATGAGCAATCTTTGCAAAGAAGCCAATGTGCCTTTTGCTCTTCCAGCTCCATCTTTCAAGGTGACATGTGCAGGTGAAAATGACAAATGGTTCCTCTGCAAACGTAGGTGCAGCTGCTGAAATCTTGGAGGGGAGAGAAGAGGCATCTCCTCCTTTTCCCTCCTAGCCAGTGTGAGCCAAATGTCAAGTGGTAAGGTGAAACTCATAAACGCGTAGAAGTTCTGGATATAGTCCTGCAGGCCTCTAGTGAAAGTGTAATTCAGTAACCTGCAGAGCCACCTGACATTCATGGCTGCAATTCAAAAATTTAGTTGATGCACAACCATCCCTCAGGTTTTCCATAACTGAAAAAAGAACACAAGTCTCTGCCTCGTAATAACAAGCTAACCATTAAATAAACATAGCCCTAAGTGAAGACAGATATAAACAGCAGCTTGACAGATGGACTGCAAATTACTGCTGATACATACATTTGTACAAAGAAATTCTTCTGAATGTAACCAGCCTTTAAACTCAGCAATTCAGAAAGTACACATAGAACAATCCACGTTTATTGCATGAAAAAGAGAAAAAGGCAACTGCGGCAACCTCAGTATTTTATTCACATTTACTTTCACACACACTGAATAATGTCCTTTCAATCCACTTTGCTGCTGGATTTTACAATGGCTGGCTGATTCCGCACACGTTGGATAATGCACTTTCAATGCACTTTATCAATCGTTTGAGGTGGATTTTTTGTTCCGCACAAAAAAAAAATCCGTTTCAAATGATCTATAAAGAGGATTGGAAATGCATTATCCAACGTGTGTGGAATCACTCTGTGAAATGGGAAAATCCACTTGCAAAGGATCGCTAAAGCACATTAAAAGTGGGTTAAACTGGCATTATTCAGTTATGTGTGAAAACAAAGAACCAGTTGTTCCATTACTGACAATGGAGGGAGAAGATCTTTTTGCTTCCATCTCTAGAATAAACAGGAACACCTATTTTAAGAGGGGATATTTCACTCATGTTATCAGAACTCCTAAACTTGCTACACATCGCAAGATTAGGACCTGTGCATCTAAGCATATGTTCAATTATTTAATAGGTATGGTGCAGATCATTTAGGAGAACGTTTCTAGTAAATACTAGTTGTATTGAATAAAGGATAAAAATATTTAAACTACGGCTTGGGTACACCAGTAATTTCTGTAGACAGAAGGTATTGCCATTCGTGAGGCAGGACTTCCTCACAACCTACTCTCACTGCAGGCCAAAAAAGCCCCTAAAATGCTGGTCCTGAGGGACAAGGGGACCCTCCCTCAGAATAAGGGGAGGGAGAGTCTGCCACAGAAGAGGGTATTTGGTGAAAATCACCCCCTTTTCCATCTTCAGAAATCCTCCATTGGATCTAAGACAATATGTATGTATGCACACACTTCAAATCCGCCATCTGATGCTATGTGAAGGTTTGAGTTTTGTTCTTACAACAAAAAACTGAAATTCAATGTGGCAGGAATTGATAGGCTCAATGAGGGTACTGGTATACAGATGCTCATATAAACTGAAGGCTTAGAAAGGTATTTACTGAAGACTGCAAACATGGAAGTATGCAAACTTTTCAAAGAAAATCCCAGAAGTTGATGCTGAGAAGAATGTGCTGTTTTGAAACTTGGCTTACATAAGCATTGCTTTTTTTTTCTTTCCCTGGCACCAAAATGTAGGCTTTTAATTCTTGGCTCTTATAGAATGGTTCTTGCATCCTACTGTGAAAGATGCCAGCAAAAAAAATCTGGAGTGACATATAAAGTACTTTGTATAAGGATTCTTGAACTTTAAAGGTTGGAAAACACAGCCGAGAGGGCAAGGGGCCTTTTTAAAAGCAACACTGCAAGTCAAACACATACACACACAAAACTTGCATTTGCCACATGGCTATGACATATGTGCTGAAAACAAGTTATTCACATGTTCACCCTGCTTAGTTTGTATTTATTTTGCAAAGAAAAGCTGTTTCTTAAAATTACTGTGTTTGAATCATGCTTCAAGTACTTCCACTGAATTCAAGTCAATTTGATTTTCAGCAGAAAAGAGTCAAGCAGAGGATGTCCAAAGTCAGCCAGGATTTTAGGAGCGTCACCCAAAAAATCTGATCAACATCCTCAAACGTACGACAATAAAACAGCTTACGTACACACAAACAAAGCTCATTAGATCACCTTAATTTCAGTCAACATATAAAACCTACTCAATCTACCGTTATTAATCACTTGCACGTCAAAACCTCTTTACACCCGCACTGTCAGGATGCATCATTTGAATGACCTACAGTGGGGGAAACTATAGTTCCCATGAAGCAGTGCAACACACACAAAAAAAACTGTTGCAGATCCATACAGTCTGGCAGCCTTTGCCATTAATGAACACCAAGTTAGGCAGCTGAAATAGTTAGAGGAGACACTTCAGATCAATGTATTTAAAGAATGTGGTGAAAAGCCAATGAGCGAACCAGAGGAAAGGAGTATGTGAAGGTGCACAACAGGGTGTGCATCCCAAAAAGATTCGGGTACCCGAATCAGGAAAAGCGCAAGGCCAGGACGGCCCGGAGCCGGCTCCTCTGCTGCCGCACCACCTCCTCCGGGCCTGCAGCGGCTTACAGGGTGGCAGGGAAGGCCGTAGCCACCTCCTCCAGCCATTCCTGCTCCTGAAATGCCGCTGCGGCAGCCATTTGAGGGGAAGGAAGGGCTTTCTCCACCTCCTCTGCCACTCCACGACCCCGCAGGGCGGCGAGGAGGGCCAGAGCCACCGCTGCACCACCTCCGGGCCTGCAGAATGGCAGGGAAGGCCAAAGCCACCTCCTCCAGCCCTTCCTGCCCCTCAAATGGCCGCCTTTCTCTGCCACCCCACAGCCCTGCAGAGCGGTGGGGAGGGCCGGAGCCACCGCCGCTGCCACTGCCACCTCCACCACCAGCGGTAGGGCCAATGGGGGGCTGGGAGTTGGGGGGGATGTTTAGAGGGCCCTGCCACTTGCAAGCGGTAGGAAAGGGGCCCTTTAAACTCAACCCCAAAGCTTTCCGAAGCATTATGAATGCTTCAGAAAGCTTTGATTCGGGATTTCCAAATCAGGGCCAGATTCGGAAATCCCGAACCTTTACAGATTGAGTCCGATTCAAGTATTTTACCTGAATCGGAAACTCGAAGTGCACATCCCTAGTGCCCACGCAAGTGGGATTTTATTTTTTGCAAAATCATATGCAAAACTCTGAGCACAAATGACTAGTTCGTCAAATGTTCACCTGTGCTGACTGCAACCTGTAAATGGAATGTGGACTGAACTTGTAGGCAATCAGGCATCCCTAAAAGCTGGTGACTACTTAACAAGGTAATTCACCACAGTAAAAAAAATCCTAGTATGCAAACCAAACACCAGTGTTTTTCACAGCATGCAGTCTAATCCTGACCATGGTCACCAAAAAACCAAGTTTGGACATTATCAATCCAGCAAAAGAAGATAACTTTGAACAAATTTTCACATTTAAAAAGGTCCTCACTCAAGGCTTCAAGAAAGCTGCATGTGTATGTTAATACACAAAACATACACTGTTCCCATTCCTACAAGGGGAAAAAAATTAACTATGATATGCTGTTTGCAAACTTGTTTTAAATCATTTTAATAAGGAAAGTGAAGTATTTAAATCAATGTTTCACTCACAAAACAATATGCGAAAATTACAATGAGGAATGCAATAGAGAAATATCTCCAAAATTTATCAGTAGCTCTTTTATGGAAGCAAGCAAGTAATGGGATGAACATATACAATCACAATGCCACTATTCATTCTGCAATGTTTTTTGCCATTGTTTACCTGTTCCTTGACTGATGCCAGAATTGCAGATGTGGTCTCTGTTTCAGATCCATCTCCATTGGACGTGTTCAACACAGGGCTAAGGGAACTTGTCTTGTCCGAAGACGATGGTTGGTCTGGAACAGGCATAGCTCCTGTTAGCAGGGAAACAATGAACAATTACACATGTGGTTTTATCAGGAATTCAACTTCCATAAGAAGAAGCTGGCTTAATTTTTTTTTTAAAAAAACCCTACTAAACCTGGCAGAATAAATTGCAACTGCAACCACTTATAAAGAAAACATATCTGGTTACAGATATACCTGACCTTAGTAAAGTGCAGTTTGAGCTACTGCACTCTAAATGGGACACCTCTGAAAAGTGGAATCTATGAAGGCGAGAGCCCTAATAGGCACTCCGCTGTGGGGAATACGCAACCCAAGTACTTCATCAGCATCACTGGTTGCCAATTTGCTTTCAGGAAAAATTCAAAGTACTAGTGATGATCTTTAAAGCCCTAGATCACCCAGGTCCAATAGTAGCAGGGATCCACATGCAAAATCACTTCCACAACCACCTGTGACCTTAGATCTTGTTCCATAAGCTGGTGATGACAGAAGGCGACTGGGCAGGTAGCAGAGGGAGTTCTAAGCAATGGTGCTCAAACTTCCTAAAGCTTCACCCTTCACCTTCAGATGTCTGATACGTATCTGGCTTTGAGACTAAAAAGGGGAAACAAAGTTCCAGATGAACACACTGAGGTCTGATTTGGATCAGGTCTGTGGCACAGGGGAAAGGGGCTTCAGCCTTTCTCCCTGCACCATTCTCCCCAACCCCAGACTCAGAGGGCGGAGTTGCCCCATTGAAATAGCTGACATGCAGTATTTGAGTTGGGGAAAGTCTACTTTCCCTGCTCGAATTGGGCTCCAGCACACCTGAGAAGTTTGCATCCCACTTGCAGGGGCGGTGCCAGGGTTTTTGGCGCTCGCGGCCGGCTGGGCGCCCCCCCCTGCGTGTGCATGCAGCAGCATGTGTGATGATGTCACACATGACATCACGGGAGTGCGTGCGCCACTGCCGGCCCGATCGCTGCAGCGCGCGGCTGTGACGGTGCGCGGGTGGCCTCTGAGCTCTCCCGCTCAGTTGCCTGCACCACTGCAGATGCCTGCCCATGGCTGCTGTGCCCAGCCAAGGGCGTGTGCTGGCAGCGGCGGCGGCCGCGCGGGGTGGGAGGGATAGGAGGCTGCAGCTCTGTGGCGCCCGCACCTCCTCCGGCGCTCCCTCCAGCACCCCATGCCTGAGGCCACCGCCTACCTGGCCTCAATGGGCACGCCGGCCCTGCCCACTTGTCATGTCTAGCTTTGAGATTATTGGAGTCGGATTACGGGAAATCTGACCCAACCCATGTCAAAACATCTTGCATAGCTGGGTTCCAAGATATTCCACTTTGAAAGGCATTTAGAGGTGAGTTTTTGTGGGACCAGAATACATACTGGTTGATATTATAATGTGGTTAATTCTGTGCTGTTTGGATGTCATTTCAAGTTGCATAGTTTATATTGTTTTACTGCTAATCTTTTAATTCTTTGTAAACTCCCTTGGCTATCATATCTTCAGGAGAAAGACAGGCTATCACTCCTTGTGGTATACTTCTCAGACTGCCCCCCTCTCCACCCACTGTCCCTTCCCTTAGCAAAAATCTAAGCCACAGGCTCTCTCTGTGGTAGGTCCAGTCCTTTGAAAGGGCACAGGGCACCTTCACTGGATGCATTTAGGTACCTGTGCAAGACTGTTCTATTTCAAAAGGTATTTGGTGGATGGTCAATTTGGCTGCGTTTTTTAACCCAATTTCATTCTGGATTTTCTGTCATGGCAATGCTGACAACAGGCTCTAAGGAAGTACTTTAAGTTCTCCCAAGGGTTTGTGAATGTAATTTATTATTTATTATATTTATACTCCACTTTTCTTCCCTATGCCAGTTGGTGTCATTTGGAGCCAGTTTTGTGTAGTGGTTAAGAGCGTGGGACTCTAATCTGGAGAGCCGGGTTTGATTCCCCACTCCTCCACTTCAAGGCAGCTGGGTGACCTTGGGTTGGTCACAGCTCTTCCAGCGCTCTCTCAGCCCCACCCACCTTACAGGGTGTTTGTTGTGGGGATAATAACAGCATACTTTGTAAACTGCTCTGAGTGTGGCATTAAGTTGTCCTGAAGGGTGGTATATAAATCGAGTGTTGTGGTTATGGGAACCCAAAGCAATTTACATTGTTCTCCTTTCCTCCATTTTATCCTCACAGCATCAACCCTGTGAGGTAGATCAGAATGAGAGGGCCTGACTCCCCTTCAAGCTACCATGGTAGAATGGGGATTTGAATCCGGGTCTTCCAGATCCTAGTCTGACTCTGTCCACTGGACCATGCTCTTTCCTGTTGGTCTTTAAGGCGCTATTGGACCCGGATCTTGCTTTTCAGTTTCACTAATTTACTAATTATACTTGTATTTCATCCTTCCTCCAAAGAGCTCAGAATTATGTCCATGAGGGTTACCCCATTTTATTTTCGCAATAATCCAGTGAAGTAACTATGGCTGAGAGACAGTGACTGGCCCAAGGATACCCAGTGTGCCTCTAGGCTGAGGCAGAATTTTATTAACAATTTTACTAGTGGTATGTCTAGCCGATGGCCAAGAAACACAAACCTGAAGTCTTTTGGATGCTGCAATTAGTTGTTCAGTTCTCGGACACCACCCTTATTCATTGGTGTTCCTTATGTCAATTTAAGGCACCAGCACCAGGTCTCTATGGCCTACATTATGGGATGAGAACCTCCTGGGAGGGCTGTTCCCCTTATTAGCTCAGGGACAGTGACAGAGGCTATCTTGCCTTAGCATATTCTAGAATGCAAAGGTTGGAAAATGACACAAACAGTATAGGTAACTATACTAGGGCTCTGATCCATGGAGTTATCCAGGCATTGGATGAGGCAGGCGGATAAACCTATTGGCCTGTTAACGTAGATGAACATATGAATTTGCCTTATACTGAATTATACTCTTGCTTCATCAAAGTCAGAAATCAGATGGGCAGTGGCTCACCAGGGTCTCGGGCAGAGGTCTTTCACCTCTCCTGCTGCCAGATCTTCTAACAGGAGATGCCAGGGATTGAACCTGGGACCATCTGCGTGCCAAGGAGATGCTCTGCCACTGAGCCACAGCCCCTCCCGACACTGCAGGGGAAATGCAGGAGATGCCCACAATGGATAAAGGAGTTCAGTGTAAGATTTAAGATCTCTACCAGGAATCATGGTTAATGAATACAGCTTCAGGCCCATATTCATCGAAGAACAGCTCCCCCCCACCTCCTTTGAGTCTGGGCACAATCATTTTAAGCTCAGTCTTCCAAATAATTATTTGCCCTCCTGTTGCTTTGGTGACCTTCAATGCAGCTGCTCATCTTTTCCCTTCCAACACATCCCCATCTTGACATAAACAAAGCTGCACAGCCACTGTGTCTCTCTCTTCTCTCTCCACAAATGCCTCCAAGCCTTTATGGCCATGATAAATTAAAAATTAAAGTCACATTTGCAACAAGCTAAAGGCAGTATTCTTTATTAATTTTTATGCACAACAGCAACTGAATGTGCAACTCAGACTCTCCCTAAACATTCAAACAATCCAAAGGCAAATATGAGATAGGAGAGATGGTCTTCTTTGTGTGTGTGTGTGTGTGTGTGTGTGTGTGTGACTCTCTCTCTCACACACACACGGGCACACGGAAACAGTAATCACTACACTGGTAATGCTGTACTTAATCTCCAAACAGTTATTTAAAATATAGAAGGCATGTACTTAGGGTTAGGAAATGTCTATTACTTTTTGTTTAAAATCTTAGATTAGCTGGAACCACTAATGGTTGCTTTTATTAAACAGCCTGACAAGTTAATATCAAGTAATATCATTCACCACTTTATATGCTAAGAAAATTAAAAGTCCATTGCTCTGTTCATCCAATGAATTAAGTATTATATTCTCACATTCAGTTAACAGAAGTTAAGACTAGCACTGCAGGCTTTTCAGGGAGCCTGATAAAAAAAAAGCCAGCCAGAACAATATAAAATAAAATACTTCTTTTTGCAAAATTCATAGTGCTTCAGTAACAGCTCAGTCTTCATGCAAAGGCTATGCAAGTTTTCAGCAGATTTTTGCAAGAAGTGATATATAACTAATTAGCCCCAATAATTAGACAACTGATCTTCACAATCCAAGACTAAAAAGATATTTAAACTGTAAAATATGAGTATCGGTAAATACAATAACTTTTCACATGTTTTTTACCTTTCACTTTTGATAACAAAAATGAAATGTAATACCTGCATATGAAATTTTGACAGCCCTTTATCATGTCAGAATAGAAAACGGGAGGCCCCTGTGCAAATTCCTGCTTCCCAAGGAAGTTCACAGGGACCTTGGGATAGTCACTCGCCACCTACCTACCTACCTTACAGGCCAGCCATCTCTGTAGGTGGTGGGGGAATTTAAGGGAGGGTGTCTGTGGTTCAGGTGCTCTTTCCCAGGGACAAGCTGGCACTCAGAAGTGTGTCCACCATTGTGGCATCCCTGGGCTGTGCACATTTGCTCTGGAAAACAGAGTGTTATAGTTCACAGCATAGGAAACAAAGGGAGAAGGCTGGCCACCCTGTTCCTGGGATTGTGTGGGGCTGCTGGGGCTGGATTTGGGCCTGTGAGGAGCTACTCTGGGGATTTGGATCTGTGTGTGGCAGCTGGGGGAGAATTGAGTATGTGTGGGGCTGTAGGGGGTGGACTTTGGGGGCTGAGAGCACCTACTTTGGGAGGCCATGAAATGCCCCCCCCAAGTGGGAATAGGCTGAGCCTTGGTGGGGGGTGGGACGAAAGGTAGGAGAAGGGCCCCTGAGGGTTGGAGACATTTGGCATGCAAAATGCCACCCCTGGCAAGACAAGCCTCTGTTATTTCCCAGCTGGAAATAGTGGAGAAAGGGGAGGAAGAGCACCTACTTTGGGAGGCCCCCCAAGTGGGAGCAGGCTGAGCCTTGGTGGGGGTAGGAGGAAAGGTAGGAGAAGGGCCCCTGAGGGTTGGGGGCATTTTGCATGCAAAATGCCACCCCTAGCAAGACAAGCCTCTGTTATTTCCCAGCTGGAAATAGTGCAGAAAGGGCGGGGGGAAGAGCACCTACTTTGGGAGGCCATGAAATGCCCACCCCCAAGTGGGAGCAGGCTGAGCTTTGGTGGGGGATGGGAGGAAAGGTAGGAGAAGGGCCCCTGAGGGTTGGGGGCATTTTGCATGCAAAATGCCCCCCCCTAGAAAGACAAGCCTGCCTCTTCATTTTTCCCCCATAGGAAACATGGAGTTCAGCAGCATCCACAACGTAAGAGATCAGCAGCAGCAAGTAAAAACCTTTCCCTTTTAGGTGAGGATAGGCCCCCTGTTTTGGGGGGCCATAACTTGGCCCCCCCAAAGTCCAATCTTTCTGAAACTTGGGGGGTTGTTAGATGGGAGTTAGAGGAAGGTCCCCACCAATTTTGGCTTGATTCGGTGGGAAAATGCCTCCCCTAGGCGTCCGGGAAGCCTGGGGGAGGCTTTTTCCCATTGGAATGCATTACTAAAACAAGCTGAAATACCGAAACATTTCAGAAATCGCTGTTTCGGATTACCCGAAACGTTTTGGGTTTTCTGAAACATTTCGGAAAAACCCGAAACAACCCGAAACAGGTTGTTTCGGGTTTTTTTCGGGTATCATATACCCAAATTGCACACCCCTACTCATAACTATAACGCCTGCCCAGTATCTTGTAAGGGTTTGACTAAGAGCGGAACCACAAGTGACGCCTGACACAGGTTGGACCCTTGTCAGCTTCCCTCAAGTTTTGATGGGAAATGTAGGCAGCTTGGCGGAATGTTGGACAAGTGACAGTTGAAAAGTCCATTGGATAGCAGTCGGAGAGCCAAGGTGCAAGACCAGGATGCCTACATTTCCCATCAAAAGGGAGCTGACAAGTGTCCAACCTGTGCCTTTTGTCACTTGTGGTTCTGCTCTTAGTGGAGTACTCTAAGGTCTGGAGAGGAGGGGAAGTCGTGTTGTGGCTGTGTGTTCAAAGTGGAGCATTTGTGAAGCAGTGCCAACCTCTGAAAGAACTCACTTTAAAATCTTTAAGTCTGATAACACCAACATCTCTAATACAAGCCAGCAATTTAAGAATCATATCAAGTGTTTTGTGCCTCACACCAGTGAAGTATTCTGTACAAAAATCTCTTCATTATTTCAGTTTCAAACACCTGCCTACCTGCCTTCTTATTTTACCAACTTGTAAATGAACCTGTTCAGTTTGAATCTCCACAAGCCTTGTGCGCCAGTTTCTGTTTAAGGGGAGCACAAACCCTTAATCTTTCCCCTACTTAGACTTGGCTGGGTAACTATACCATGCTACTAAAGGCTTCCCATCCCAATATTCAGCTTCATAGGGTTAGAAAGGAAAAGTTTTACCTCAGGGTAGGAGAAGATCAGCCCAAGCCTGAGATGAGGGTTTGTGACAGCAACATTACAGTAATCTAACCTGGATGTGATCAGAGCATGGACCCCCTGTGACCAGATCACACTTTTTGAGGAAGGGCTATAGCTGGCATATCAGCTGAAGCTGAGAAATGGTGCAGTGTACTTTGGAAATGACTGGATGATAAACTTCAGACAAGACGGAAGTCCTCTTGGTACATGATCAGGTGGTTCCATATCTGACCTATTTCACACCTCCTTCTAACAGGTTTGCCATGTGGATGGGCTATCAGATCAGATTGGCCAAACTGTGTCTCTGGAGCCACATGCGGTTCTTTCACTGTTAAGTCAATAGAGATGCCCATACATGTTGTGATTCCAGGCACCCTCTCTGCCAGACTACTGGCAATCCCTGCCTTTTGAAGCTTCTTGGGCTGAAGATATCACTGAGAGCAAACAGCAAAGGGCATTTAAGAGAACTAAGAACCAGTTGGAGAGGTGCAGATGCCTTGCAGAGGAGGAAAGAGAGAAACACAAACACAGACTGGAGAGAAAAGGCTGATGAGGCACAAAGAAATGAGAGTTCTGTCCTGCAATTGCTCCCTTATGGGAATCCTTGGCCACTTGGTAGGCATCAAGGCCAGGCAGTGGAGCCATTCCTTTCCACCTCTATTCAGATTAATATGCACCTTACGCAGGCCTCTCTCCACTACCCACATTTTACAGTGTATGAGACAACTGGGGGGGGGGGGGAGTGGCCTGCATAACTTCTAGGGCTCCTGCAGAGCAATGTTATGGACGTTCACTTGGGAATAAATTTAATCAAGCCCAGGGATAATTACTTCCAAGTAAGCATTTATTGGATATGTTGATCAGTCAAAAAAACCCCACCCCCTATTTGTATTCATTAACAGGTTTGTAGCATTGCTGTAGAAGTCATTTAAAATGTGAATGTTCTCCTGGAAAAAAAACTGCTAACAAATACATGTGGCAGTGTTTCAAAAAGGGCGTGTGAAAATTTGGGGTAGGCAGTGTTTGGTGCCTAAGGACCCAGCTGTGTACCCTTTCCAATCTGATGCAAGAGCACATACTGTGGCATTTACTGCTATATCTTCTTTCTTCTATTCATGAAAGGCTCCCGTGAAAGCCTGACATCATCAAGCTACAAAAATACTAAAGTACGAAAACAAAAAATGAAGTTTTAACCCAGAATGGAAACAAGATTTTGCATTCAGAATTAAGGAGGAACGCCCCCCTCCCTTTATTTGTGCCTTATTTACAGTGCACCACCCAGACATATGAATTTTTGAAAGTTGATGTATGAGAGTTGGCCAGTCAGAAACACTGACCATTCCTTTATTAGATCCAATCCTATTTCTGGACTTGCAAATAACATCTATGGCAGGAGCACCTCTCATCCACTTCAGCTGACATGCCAATTGCATCTCCACCTGGAGAGAGAACCTTGTCACAGAAATTCACACCTTGGTAACCTACATATATGTGTGTGGTGTGTGTGTGTGCATGTGTGTGTTTTCATTTCAATACATAACATTTATTGTTGTTTTCAATGCTCTAAACTGCTTTGGATCTCGTTGGATGGGAGGTGGTATAAATAAATAAACATTCAAGCTAACAGGCACGCTATATACAGGGTTGGCCTTGAAAACCTCTGGAAACCTTCAGTTGCTCATAATATGAGCAGCAGGTTGCTAATCTGGGTGTGTTTGAGGGAGCTTACTACTCTGCTTCTTAAGGTTACTGGCTCTCTGTTTCTAGGCTGAATTCAACTGCTGATGTTAACCCATAGGACGTAAATGTCTCAAGGCCAAGACCTCTGAAGGACTGCCACTTCCCCCACGAACCTGCCTATCTGCAGACTTTGTCATCTAAGGTCCTGTACCAGATGCAGCCCTCCTAAAATTAAATAGGAAGTTTACCACAAACTGGGCCATCGCTTTAGTGGTGACCCAAAATTGTGGAGTCTCCCCTCCTTGAGACAACGCTATTACTGAGAGCCAACAAACTGAGAGCCAGTTTGGTATAGTGGTTAAGAACAGCAGGACTCTAATCTGGAGAAGCGGGTTTGATTCCCCACGCTTCCGCTTGAAGCAAGCTGGGTGACCTCGGGTCAATCACAGCTCTCTCAGAATTCTCTCAGCCCCACCTACCTCACAGGGTGATTGTTGTGAGGATGATAATAACACACTTTGTAAAACCACTCTGAGTGGGCATTAAGTTGTCCTGAAGCGTGGTATATAAACTGAATGTCGTTGTTGTGATGATGATGATGTTTATGTTTTAGGGGTCAATTTAAAATAGTCATGTTTTGCCAAGACCCCCAGTAACAAATAATGCATACTATTTTATCCATTTTCTCCTTGCTGCTCAGCATCAGTACTTTATCTGCTTATGATTCAGGCTACTTTGCTGTCTGGCGAAGCTATCCTCCTGTCTACCCCCCTACCACCAACAGCCCTCCAGCAGCAGGCACTGTCCTCAGGCCCTGCAGCACCGCCTCTAGTAGTACCTCAACTGCAGGAGCCTCTACAGAGTCCTGGGCCACCTTAGGGTTGCCAGGCTCCCTCAACTTCCCAGCGGGGGATTGAGGCCCGGCACTTACCTGCGTGGTTGGGGAGGTGCGCGCATGCAAAGCGCAAGCGTGCCCGCTCCCACAAGCGTGATGATACCACTTCTGGGAAGTGACATCATCACACAGCCCCTGGGAGCACACCCACGCTCCACAGGGGCCCATACTGGGGATGCTGCAGAGCACAGAAGAGCTCCTGCACTCCACAGTGGCCCAAAACGCGCTTGTTTTGGCCCAGATCGGCTTTGTTTAGGGCCCATTTTGGTGCGGATCAGGCCAATTTTGAGCCGCTCCATGCTTTGCAGTGGCCCAAAAGGGACCGGATCCAGGCAAAAATGGGCCTGTTTTGGGCCGCTGCAGAGCGCAGGAGTGCTGCCACGCTCCACAGCAGTTCAAAACGGGCCTGATCCGCGCCAAAATGGGTCTGAAATTAGCCCAGTTTGGGCCGAAACAGGCTCACTTGGGGCCGCTGTGGAGGGCAGGAGCATTCCTGTGCTCTGCAGCGGCCCCAATCCAGGCCTAATATGGGCAAAACGGGCCTAATCCAGGCAGCTGCAGCGCACAGGAGCACGCAGCGCCACAGGGGAGCCTGCAGCAACCCAACTGACTCACCCTTCTCCTGCGGTTGCCCAGACAGCTCAACCTCAGCCAGGCCCACAGGAGACTGCTGGCAGCATGAGCCAGGCAGGCACAGGCCCCAAGCTACCAAGGGAATCACTGGAGAGACTCCAGAAGCAGCAGGGGCAAGCCAAGCAGAGAACAGAGCAAATGACCAGCCCTGGGCTGGGATGGAGTGGGTAGGACCAGGAGACTGCAGTCTACTCAGCCTTCCTATCAGATAGGCGGGGAGAAGGGCCGCTCAGGGAGGCTGGGTGAGGACTGGGAGAAGATCCAGGGAGGCAGAGCAAGGGAGATCCTTTAAAGTCAGGCTGAGGAGGAATTGCAGGGAGAGGTAGCAGGAGTGTGCTGTCACTCCCAGGGTAGGAGAAGGAACAAGGTGGTGCAACCCACTTCCCTGCCCTTCTGAGGCCAGAGGACACCTGCCTAGAGAGCTGTCAGGGTGGCAGACTCTCAGGTGGGAGCACTGGTGAGGGAAGAGCCTCACATTTGTTGTTAAATTTTTCTTTACTTTAGCATTTTCTTTTAATGTTTTCTTTCTATGGTTTTAAAACCAGTTGGAAGACACGCTGAACACCATTCAGCGGAACAATGGATTACACTTTTTTAAAGAATATATATAAATTGATTAATGTAGAAAACAAACAGCTTTGATCCATGGAAATCAGCCATATTATTTTGGGGATATCAGAATCAGAGACTTATTTTCCCCATCATTTTAACTAGACTTTGTCTAGCTGTGTATTTATTTCTAGTAGCCACTGAGAATCAGCAAGAATGACTTTCATTATACATGTGGAAATGTTCAGCAGGATCCAACTCACTGTGTGTGGACTCCTGAGAACTGTGATAAAATTCAAGTTAATTGCTTGATGCACAAATTTTATTTGCTAGCAATACAATGATCATTGAATTGCCAGGACATTAATGTACATAAAGATCCAATTATCAAAAAGGCAGTCGTATAAAATTAACAGCATCAGGAAATTCAAATAGGGAGCATTAATTAAACCACATAATAACACCCAACCATAATGAAAGTCTCTTGGTATCTCCCCTAAAGAGTGGAGAATTATTCAATAGAAATATTTTTTATTATGAAAGGGCAGTAGAAATTAATTCTTATTGCATAGCAGCCATTTATATCAATTACTACTGAAGCAACGGCTCCCAGACTCACCTGGGGGACTGGATTGCGGGCGTTGCAGGGGAGGCGAGTGGGGAGATGGCATGGTGGCCACCATGTTGTGGAGGGGCGGGGAAAGACCAGGGGCCAGGGGTCACGCACAGGTTCATCCGGTGCAGCCCCAGGCCTGGGAAGCTGGCCGCCACCCTTCAGCACTTGGCCCATGGCGGCATCCTGCCCAGCCCTCCCTTTTGTCACAAGTTTGAAGTGAGTACGCTGCGTATTGGGCATTGGGCACCAATCCATTTGGGGGAAAACAGGGCCCTCAGGCTCAGTTTCCCTATTATGGGGATCCCCATAAGGGGTCTGGGGAGTGAGGAATGGCCGGTGCATGTCCAGTCGGGGGCTGTCAGTCCACCTCACTCCCAGGTGGCAGGGGATGGTTCACAGAGGGGTGTACACCCACGTGGCATCCCACTGACTGTCGTCCCATGGTTCCCCCCCTCAGCACGGGTCTGAGGGGCGCATGTGGGTCATCGGCTTGGCAGAGGGGTCAACCGATGCTCGGATCTGTGCCCTATGCGCGCCTTTGCTCCCTGAGCTGTAATCTCAATAAAGTTGTGGCCTCTTTACCTCCAGCACGGTGTCTGTGTGTTTTGTCGCTGTGCCTCCTCTCCACTCTCCTTCCCCACTCAACACTCGCCTGCAACTAGTTTGTTCAGCAATCATAATCCTGAAATATGTCTGGAATTATTTTAATGAATAAAAATACCATTCAGCCCCCAAACTAAAGATGAGAGCAGTATTGTCTATTCCATCCATGCATCTACTTCCCTCTTCCAATTATTCCCTACTTGCACCCCACATTTATTTAAAACACTTGCTTTCTTGCAAAATATAGTATTCCCAGTTGTTGCCATGCAGAAACTGATGGAAAAGTAACAATTATCTAGAACAAGATGCTTTGAAGTTGATGCCTATAATATTAGATCACTGTAATAACATTTCTTATTTCTTGGGTAATGTACACCTAGATTTTTCTTTTATTGTTCCAGAGATTATTACCCATTTTAAGAGAAATCAAAATATACTTAATACTACTGATTCACTAATAGACATCAACATGGGTTAACCCCATATAATGAAAGCTTCATAGTGACCATAACTGCTTTCCACCTTAGTTGTTAGTAGCAGACTTGCACGAAATGTTCTCCTGTTTTGATTTTAAAGCTCAAAATAGTGCTTTGGGGAGGTGAACAGAAATATTCCCCTAAGGCTTCAATTGTGGTAATATTCACCTTTGTAGAGGAGAAATTGTTCCTCCTGTTAGCAGCTGCTTTAGCACCACTTTAGTGCTTCTTTCTTCCTAGAAGGGAGATCCTAGCCACCTGAGGATCATCCAGTGAACCGACAACCACAACTAGCCACTTATATTTGGAGGCAGCACATGTAACTGAGGGCAAATGAAGCTAGTTGAGAAAGAGGACCTTCTGCATCAGTCACACAGGTGATGCTAGCCAAATTGCATGATCATCAAATGCCATGGGATGATGTCACAGTGCAATTTTGTAGGCGAGATTTGGCTTTGTGATAAAATCACTATACGATATCAAGGCTGGGGGCAAGGGGTGGGTGGGAATGTCAGTTCATCTATGTTGCCTTGTCTTGCTAATACTTTTGCAGCTATTGTTGAAAGGGGAGGGTCCAAACACTGTGATCCTAAGCAGAGCTACATTCCAAGCACATCAACTTCAATTAACTTAGAGCAGAACCACAAGTGACAAAAGGCACAGGTTGGACACTTGTCAGCTTCCCTCAAGTTTTGATGGGAAATGTAGGCAGCTTGGCGGAATGTTGGACAAGTGACAGTTGAAAAGTCCATTGGACTGCAATCAGAGAGCCAAGCTGCGAGACCAAGATGCCTACATTTCCCATCAAAACTTGAGGGAAGCTGACAAGTGTCCAATCTGTGCCTTTTGTCACTTGTGGTTCTGCTCTTAGAAAGGTATAACTCTGCTTAGAATGTGGCCCTGTAAGTGCATTGAGTAGTTTGGGCTCATCCCTAAATATTAGACCTTTAACATTTAGTTCTGTTGAACAGTAGTGGTGGCAAGTAATATTTTTTTCTTATTGAATAAATGAATTATTGTAAACAAATGTTTATTCTAAGGATGTGTGTGTGTATAAAGTGCTGTCAAGTCACAACTGACTTATAGCAAGCCCTGCTGGGGCTTTCAAGGCACATGAGAAGCAGACGTGGTTTGCCATTGCCTTCCTCAGCAGTCTCCCTTGGTGGTCTCCCATCCAAGTAATGCCTCTTCTTAGCTTCTGAAATCTGATGAGATCGGGCTATACTATGCTGCCTTCCCCATTTTAAGGACACTTTCAACAAAAATATATTCAAAAGATATTTTGGCCTTTTATTTATAAACTAGTTATCGAGTAAAATACACCTCAATCATCCTTTGTAATTAGAGATAGAGGGGAAAAAAATAAAATTCCTACAGTGGTGTGGTATTTTGCATGAAGATGCTTCAAAGTATATAAAAAGGTCATCTTCCTAGAAAACAATTTTCAGTATGAGAATCTAGTTTCTCTTGCCCAATTCTAAGTTTAGTACAATATAATGTAAGCCTGACATACACAGTTACAAACAAGCTAATTCATATACACACATGGTAAACATACACACTTCTATATATTGTTGAAGGCTTTCATGGTCGGAGAACGATGGTTGTTGTGGATACACACTTCTAACTAAAATCCTCAAAAGCAAAAATGACCCAAAGGAATATTATAGTCTTACAGTACAATATTAAGTGTGTGTTTATACAACAGCTCATCAAGATGAACTTCCTACTAAGGGGGGGGGTGAAATCTGACTTGCATCATTTGTTGTTTTAAATATGAATTTGATTGGTTGTTGTGGGTTTTCCGGGCTGTATTGCCGTGGTCTTGGCATTGTAGTTCCTGATGTTTCGCCAGCAGCTGTGGCTGGCATCTTCAGAGGTGTAGCACCAAAAGACAGAGATCTCTCACTGTGACACTGAGAGATCTCTGTCTTTTGGTGCTACACCTCTGAAGATGCCAGCCACAGCTGCTGGCGAAACGTCAGGAACTACAATGCCAAGACCACGGCAATACAGCCCAGAAAACCCACAACAACCATCGTTCTCCGGCCGTGAAAGCCTTCGACAATACATTAATTTGATTCTTTAATATTAGAATATTCTTTAATATTAGAATTAGAAAATTAAGTCATTTCAATGGGAAACATTTACAAATCTAAATGTGGCATAACCTCTGCCCCATCACTCTACTGGGATGAGATTGTCAGGGAATGACCCTCACTCCCTTCCAAATTCACACAGACCACAGCAAGCATTCCTATAGGTTAAGAAGGCAAAATCTGACACGTGTTTTCCCCAGGATCCTCAAGTAAACTGGCTTCAACCTGCATAATGCAAGGAAATAAGGAGGGAAGGCAGGGATTCTCTCACCTGCATACTCTGTTTTTGCTCAAAACGTTCCACCATCCTGCTTTACGTATGAACAGGCAGTACGTTGCATTCTGTGTCCTCCCATAGATGCACTGTTTTAAAATTCAGTACTGCACACAGGTGCCTGAGTGATGGAAGGTCCTGAATCAGCAGTTCCCTCATGCACAGAGGTGACCTGAACTTCTGTTATCACTGATCTCTCACGCACCTCTTAAATGCCTGCACTCTTTATTATTGTGGTGGGAGCCTCAAGTCTCTGCTTCTACACGCAAACACCCACACCCACAAACCCTGCAGGTCAGACAGGTTTAGAGTCACCCAACCTCAAAGTGGTGCCTGGAGCTCTCCCAGAATTAACACTGATTTCCACACTTTCCTCTGGAGGAAACAGCAGCTTTATAGGACAGGCTGTATGACATCATATCCCTGCTGAGCTGCCCTCTATAAATACCGCCCCCAAATCACCAGGAATTCCCCAAGCTGGAGTTGGTAACCTTGGACAGGTTGCTTTTTTCCAAGAGACCAACATGAGGCAAATTAATATTGGACAGGACAGAGCCAGCATGCCCCGTCCCCCTCCCACCCTATATACACTGGCAGTGTACACCAATATGTAATGTGCACTACACAGGGCCAGAGCTGTACACAGCAAAAAAGAACCCTGGTGATATACAGGCCACATTTTTAGTGGGTACAGATGAAGAATGAAGACAAAGAAAAGTTCCCTAAATACGCAAGAGAGAGACAAAAAGTATAAACTAAGTAAGGATTGATAGTAGAAAAGATCATGAATCCATCAAGTTGAATGTGAAAAAAGCAAGTAGACGCATAAAGACTTCAAAAGTGTGACAGATGTTTTAAAGGAAGAAAAAAGTAAACATATGTAAATTATTATTGTAATACATCCGCAGCATTGCTGTTTGGAAAGTTTATAGTTTTAATTTGTAGAAAGTTTAATGTTAAATTCTAATTTGTTTTCCAAAAAGCAAGAAAAAGACCAAGTACCAATAAGATTTTGAGAAGTTATATTTTTAAAATCCACATCATATTAAAAAGTGTGATAAAATAGCTAATAAAATGAACAGGAACAAATTATAAAAACATTTTACCAAGCAGTATGCTTATCTTGAACAGAAATCCTATTTCCTGTAACCTGGAAGTGAGTTAGCATAGCGTTCTAAAATAGAAAAGAGTCCAGTCGCACCTTTAAGACTAACCAACTTTACTGTAGCATAAGCTTTCGAGAATCACAGTTCTCTTCGTCAGATGCATCTGATGTAAAGTTGGTTAGTCTTAAAGGTGCTACTGGACTCTTTTCTATTTTACTACTACAGACTAACACGGCTAACTCCTCTGGATCCATAGTGTTCTAGAGATTCAGCTTTTGTTACAAACTCATTAGATCAGCATTTCCCAACCCAAAAGTGGGTTGTGAAGTCTGTAAACAAGAGTTCGAGGCCTCTGTAGTTTTATCAATTTGTGTATGCTTTATTTTTTAAAGAGGGTCACTGAACTAAGCAAATTTGAACTTGTGGGTAACCTTACCAAAAAGGTTGGAAACCACTGTACTAACAGTGCAATCCTAAACAGAGTTACACCAGTCTAAACCCATTGAAGTAAATGAGCTTAGACTGGAGTAACTCTCCGTAGGATTGCGCTGTAAATGATACAGTGCATTTACAGGATAGCACTGTAAATGATACAGTAAAGGAAACCACATTCATCCAGCCCCTTGCCTTCGATATGGGAATAACAACACTAGTCCATGTTCTAGTGTGGCTGTAAGGATTACAATCAAAATACTAAGGGTTATTTTATTATTTATTATAATTCTTAGAAGTAATTGCTTTGTGCTTCTCATATAGTTTGTATGCACACTTGCTCTAACATAAGCCTACTGAAATTAATGAATTGAAACTGGAGTGACTCTACACAAGATAGCTCCCTAAAGGTACCTAAGGTTGCCTGGTTAGGGTTATGAGGTATGTAGGTTTAAATAGGCCAACAAATGTTAGTTTCAGTTTCCTCCTCAAAGCTTGTAGAGAAAGGGTATCAATTGTCTAAGGTTTGGTGTTGAAGCTGTGGCCTCTCAGTGTGTGCTGGAGGTATCTATTAGTAAACTGTTCCATCTGAGAGCCAAACTACAAGTGATGCCTGACACAGGTTGGACCCTTGTCAGCTTCCCTCAAGTTTTGATGGGAAATGTAGGCAGCTTGGTGGAATGTTGGACAAGTGACAGTTGAAAAGTCCATTGGACAGCAGTTGGAGAGCCAAGCTGCAAGATCGGGATGCCTACATTTCCCATCAAAACTTGAGGGAAGCTGACAATTGTCCAACCTGTGTCAGGCGTCATTTGTAGTTTGGCCCTCAGATGGAAGCAATAAAGAGAGCAGTTGAAGTTTCCAGGAGTGTGCTGTATGCTGGCTACAAAGCAAACTGAGTGGTGCCCAAGCTCAGAAGGCAAGCAAACACCATGCTTCAGAGACAGCCACATGTCTGCACTAAACAGACACTGTAGAACATAAATACTGTATGTGAATTATTTTACATTTCTTTTGATTGACTGAAAGAAAGTCAGTTCGGGAAGAGTACTCTTCCTGGCTGAAAGGACTTCACAGCATCCTGGAAAACCTGACGTTGAGATGACTTATTGGTTAGTTACTTTCTAGTTAAATCCTTGGGTTAGCCATCAGATCAAATACTGGACTCTTGTCAGGAGAAAGAGGAAAAATATTTTTTAAATTCCCGCAGGATGATCAGAGAGAATGAAATGCTGTGTGCCTTTCAATATAAATCAGAGAACCCTTGCAGAACCTTGGCTGAGGATACACTCTATGAATTACTTGCGTTCCAGCAATTAAGATAATTCATCCCTCTCAAATGATGATTCAGCCACTGTATTAGGAAAAGATACTCTCTTTCAGAAGAGGGTCCTGAACCAGGTGGGCATTGTATTTTAACTTAACTGAGGATTTGCCATTTTTACTTCATTGCCTTGCACTGCATTCCTTATCATTCTAATAGAGCTTACCTAAGCAACCACCAGATGAATTAAAAGCTACCCCTACAAACCTGAAACACGAATGATCTGTTGTATTTGAAGGACCCATTCCTATAATTTAATGAGGTTGAAAAAGGCCAGCAGGTTAAGGCCATGCCTGGAAAATATATACTGAATTGTTTTAGCTCATGTTCTTTTCTGGTATGTAAGGTTCATATTTGATTTCATCCCTTGATTCATATTGTCTAAAAGCTCATGAGTTGTATAGACACACCTGTTAATAAATGGATTTCATCCATTTTAACTTCTAATTAAGACATTTGTACTTATTAAGGGTGCACCAAAAAAACCCCAAACAAACCTGGATTTGGCTCATTTTGTTCATCCCTACCTGTTCATATTCAGCTCAGATTTGTTTCTATTGGTTTCAATAGGAAGCACTTCCTATTGTACCTGAAAATGTTTTGTTTCCAACCTCATGACAATGAAATTCTCATGGATTGTACATCTGAACTCTGGGAGCCTACCTGCCAAATTCCAAGGAAATAGCACAAAGTGTTCCCATTGACGAGCAAGGTTTGCGAGTCAGCTTTTGAGAGTCAAACTCCCTTTGTCAGTTACAAGTAAGATAATAGAGAATTTAGAACTTACGCATATCCAGCAACAATTGCTGCATACTAAAACGCACTATTGGCAGAAGACCCCGAAATCTTTATGAATACCTTCTTGGAGGGTTAAGCAAAGAAGAATTGATAGACATATACATCAGACAAGAGATTCTCAAGGTAATTTGGCTACCACCTCAAAGGACATTTTGGATATCTTTGTAAAGTATTATAAAAGAGCTGTATAGTTCTACCTTCCCAGACTCTGTGACGATAGATGGCCTTTTGTACTCCGATCTGGACATCAAGAAACTTTCCGATTCTCATGCACTCTATTTAGAACAGGACATCATGGCACAGGAATTACAGGATGTAATTCATTCTTTGAAATACAATTAATCACCCAAAGTAGATGGTTTTTTGAGTGAGTTCTACGGAACCTTTAGTTCTACCCTGATGACCCCATTATTGCATCTTTTGAACCATGTTCTATCTACAGGCGATATGCCACCCTCATAGAGCCACTCTTCACTTGTTATGATACCTAAGGAGGGAAAGGATCCTACTCTATCAGCCTCCTATTGCCCCATAGCCCTACTCAATTCAGATGCAAAGATCTTTTCTGCAGTTCTTGCTAACAGGCTGGAGAGAATAGTAGAAAACTATATAGCCTTGGACCAAACAGGCTTTATCCCTAATCGGTCCACAGAAGGCAATATTAAGACAAACATTGGACATCACAAACTTTTGTAAAATCCATAAACAGCCGGCCCTTCTCCTGTCTTTAGACATGGAGAAGGCCTTTGATTCAGTGGAACCGCGATATTTACACAGACTATCACACTGCATGGGCTTTGGGGACAGATTCAAGAGAGTAGTTTCTTCTATTCACAACAATCCAGTTGCACAAATCCGGCTTAATGGCTTGTCATCTCATCAATTTGAGAGGGACATGGCAAGGCAATCCACTATCCCCTCTTTTGTTTGACCTGGCGATGGAACCTTTTGCAAAAATGGTACGAAGTAATGCAATTATAAAAGGGGTAAAGATAGGAGAGGTAGAAAATAAGTTTGCCCTTCATGCCACTGTTGTTCTTTTTTTCACAGACATGGACCACTCTCTCTCCCTGAAATCCAAAACATACTTGAGATCTTTAGCTAGATATCGGGTCTTAAGGTTAGCCAGTCAAAGTCTGAGATATACCCAGTCAACATTTCACATTCATGTAGGCTGAAATTTGAATCAATTTTATGATATAGGTGGATAACATCTTATTGGCGATATCTTAGAGTCCATATTCCCCTGGATCTTACAAAACTATATAACGTGAATTTTGGACCACTCCAACAGTCTCCGACTACTCAACTTTTAACATGGATAGAGAACACGTTCTCATGGCTGGACAGAATTCAGATCTTGTGAAGTTTTCTGCAGAGCAGGTGGCAACGCCCGCTGCCTGCCTCAACCCAGCTGGGATTAGGTGCGGAGCAGGTGGAATTTCCCCTCCTAACTTAACATAGCTGTTATTGGGAACTGATCACTTGGTGATGCCCATCCCCCCTTCACCCAGCTGGGATCAGAAGCAGAGCCAGTGGCTTTGCCCACCCACTGCCTTAACCCAGCAGGTATTAGGCATGGAACAGGTGGCAATGCCCACCCCCCACCTTAACCCAGCTGGGATCAGGAGCAGATCAGATGGCAATGCCCGCCCTCCTTCACCTGACTGGGATCAGAAGTGGAGCAGGTGACAATGCCCCCTGCCCCTGCCCCAGCTGGTATTAGGAGAGAAGCAGGTTGCAATGCCCATCTCAGGCAGCAATGCCTGCCCCCCTTCACCCAGCTGTAGTCAGCTGCAGAACAGGAGGCAATGCCCCCCTTTACCCAGCATGTATCATGCATGGAGCAGGTAGCAAAGCCCACCACCCCTTCACATGGCCAAGATAAGGCAGATCAGGTGTGGAACAGATGACAATGCTCACCCCCCTCCTTCACCAGCTGGAATCAGTGATGGAGGAGGAGCGAATGCTTGCCTGTCCACCCTCCCCTTTCTAGAGCCCGTTGTATTTTTTCCCCCACAACAAGCTTTGTTGCTAGTATAAAAATAATGCTGCGGATCACTTCGAGTCAATCACGCTCTTTTCAAAAGGCTTGGAAGCTTGACTGTGACAGCAGGGTGGAAGAAAAGCATTGGGGTGATATTTGGAAAACCTCAAATAATTGTTCCAAAGTACACTCTGTTAGAATGCAGTGTTTTAAGCTGTAGGTGGTATCTTACTCCAAAACGTATCTCCCATATCTTTAAGTCCAGCTCAGCCCTTTGTTGGAAAGGATGCAACACCCTTGGTTCTTTTATAAATTGTTGGTGGGAATGTCCAGTGATTGAATCTTTCTGGCGTCAGATTCATTCCCTGATTTTACAAATCACAGGAATTGATCTACCTTTTCTCCCAGAATCATTCCTATTGACATATTGGCCAAACTTACAACTGCAGAAAGATAAAACGGAGACCATTAGCATCCTCATTGCAACTGCTCAGTTAACGGTAGCTGCACTTTGAAAAAACTCTAAAGCCCCTGGCATGGAACAGTGGTATAAAAAAGTTTGGGATCATTTCGTGATGGCTAAGTTAACGGACAGCATGACACAACTTAACAATGCTGACCACAGCACTAAATTTCATGCCACCTGGTACCCAATTTTGCAACATCTCTCAGAAAACGATATAATCCCTTCTAGAACTATCTACAAAAATTTCATACATTTTTGAAAACCCTGGCTGTTTAAAATTATAATACATTTTAAATAATTTTTGATTGCTGTGTTTTACTGTATTTTAATGTTATGTTTAAATTAAAAAAAAAAAACCCAAGATCCCTGAGCAAGGAATGAATCTTGCTACTGATGTTAATTTTCTGCATGCCCTACACCCAAGCATGTCTTCCCTGCTCTAATAAATCTGGTTACATTTTTCATTGTACCTCTGCATCCTGACTCCTTTCTTTACAACCCATTTTCTGGCTGGAATAGAAGGGCTTAAGGATCTTCATTCCTACTTGTATCTAATGGAGATTCAACTATTGAAAGCTTATACCCTGGAAATCTTGTTGATTTTTAAGGTGCTACTGGAATCAAATCTTGCTCTTCTACTACAGATCAATACTGCTATCAAACTGAGCCTATTTTACATGTTATCGGGGGAGGGGGGCGCGGAACCTGGATGTAACTTTCAGGCTTCCCATTCCATTTGAATGAAATTTTTAGGGATTACACCACAAACATGGGATCTTCCAGAACAAATTTCAGGAAGATTGCAAAAAAACACAAACAAACTCTTTTTGAAGGCCATTAATATTTTCACTTACTAAATAAGTGAAGTTAGGTATCTGGCAACTACAGTTAGCAACTAACATGGCAGAGTAGAGATTTTCAGAAATTCTAAAGTACTATAGACCACTGAATCTACCGAAATTATGTTTCTGGGGTCAGTAGAAGGAAATGGTAGAGATTGTTAATATACAGCCATACCAGTGGGCAGCCTTAGCTGCTCAAGAAGGTGGCTGGGCATTGCCTCCCTGGAAGGAGGGAGAGCAGTGCACTTTCCCGGGCATCCATGTCTTAGCAGGGGGCAGAGCCAGCAGCCTCTTCAGGCGGCTCCACCTGCCTAGCTTCAGTTGCCTCCAACGCTCAGAAGAAGAGGACGTGCATGTCCGTTCTCCCAAGCAGCGAGGCGGTGGTGGCAGAGTCTCTGCGGCAGCAGTGGCGTCTTGGCAGCGGCTGAGGCGTTTTGGCTGAAGAAGAGGGGTCTGCTAGGAGCGGCTGGTACTGCTTGTGATGGCTGCCAGCGTGTGTAGGCAGACTGCCTTGGAGAACCCCATGTGCAAGTCCTTCCCTCACTGATGAATGGCTGAGGCTTAGGAGCTTGAAAGGGGGGAACTAAATTGCCTGGCTGGCCAGGTCCTAGCCATCCACATGGAGGGTTTGCACTCGGGGCTTTGGGGCTTGCCCAGACAGGTCAAGGTGGAGGTCTAGGGGTGACTCCGTGGCTTGACCTGTACCGCTTTGACCCTTGCGCAGTTATGATTTAGTGTTAAATGCTGAGGTTAATTTAATAAAGTGGCCCTTAGATCCAACATCTGTGCCTGTCTCTTCATTCCAACTAGGGGGGCATGTCAATCCCTGGCAGGTAAACCCATCAAGCTCCTCCACAGTGAACACACGATGGTTCCAGAAGAATTAGCTTTATTAGGATCTATGCAGTTCAGGTCTGTTCTCCATCCCGGAGCTTGACAGAAGTGGCAATTAAATTCAAGTAATCTATGTTATAGTTGATTTTCCCACGCTCCAAATGACAGTTAGGTTTTGGCACGCAAGCTTACAAGAGTTCTGTGGGAACCTACTCAGTTATGACTTTAGATTAGGTATACAATACCTACTTCCCAGCATCTGGGAACAGGAGAGAAAACTAGAATCTAGACACATCAAGGTCACGGCTAGCTGAGACTCACATATTTCTCTAAGATAACAAGAGAGGCCCTTTCTCGGACCTAAGGAAGTAACGTCTGCAATATGGTTACAGAGGATCAAAGAAAGTAAAATAGCAATTCAGTAACAAAGCAGTATAGCTGAAGTTTCAGCATATTGTGGCACAAGCATTATAACAACAACAGACAATCATGGCATGGCTATACACAGACATGACATTCTGTCCCCTCAAAGAGCTTCTTCTCTCTTCAAAGGGGTCCAGGTTTGTCAGGATACAGATCATGAAATTTCTTGGTAAGTTTAAGAGCATTCATGTCAGAAGAACTGATCCATTCTTGTTAGCTGGGGTCAAAGTACTTCCAAAGTACAAGGTAATAACATTTATTGTATTTAAGCTTTGAGTCTAGAATGCTCTCTATATCATAAAATTTTATTAGTGAGTGGAAAAACAAAAGAAAATTTTCCAAATTTAACACATATAATCCCATTTTTCCCCTTGCTCTGTCCCCCACCCTCCCTATTGACTTCCAACAGCTTTCCAACCCTTAACCCTTCTTATTACTTAAATCTATTTCATTTATATTTTCCTACCAACTTTGAATCATAATATCTCTTATTCTAAGCACATTCATATTTTTTACATAACCTCTATCAAACCTGCTATCAATATAGTATATCTCATATCAATATAACATACCAATATAATATAATATATAGCAGGGATCGCCTTATCTCTTACTTTAAACTTATTCTATTTCTTTTCTTTTAAGCATATACTCCATCAAATACACTATCAATATAGTATACATTATAATAATATATTATATATATGTTGTATGCTATGCCACCAATGTAACACAGCACACAACACCACATAGCACAACCACATATTATGTTATAATGTAGAATCTGATCCACTAACCCGTTATTTTATGTTATATATCATATATAGTGTACCTCATTGAGATATCTGTTTACCCCTTCTCGTTATCCCATATACTCAGTGTAAAATCCCCTTAAATATTATATTAGCTTAGATTATAATTACATTCCCCCTAAATGGTAAGATCCCTTCTCTCTTCTCATTGCAACATTGTTCTTTAAAAATTTTCAAACTGCCACAGTTCTCCTTTTACATCCCACTTTTTTTCCAAAAATTGTTTCAGTTTCCCCCAATCAACAATATATTGTCCTAGGTCAAGATCTTTGAGTTTCCTTGTCATTTTGTCCATTTCCGCCATGTACAGCAATTTGTAAATCCAGTCTTCTACAGTTGGTATTTCTTGTGTCTTCCATTTCTGCGCATACAAAAGTCTTGCCACTGCTGTCATATAAAATAACAATGTTCTGTGCTGTATTGGAACTGCCTCCATTCGAATGCTTTCTATATCATGATGCACTTGGCCATCCATCAGGATGAGGTGGGGGGCTCCCCGTTCAGGATGCCATTTGTCTGCAGGGGGAACTTTCTTGAGAAGGCTGAAGTGAAAGACTGGGTGGGTTTGACGTAAGTTCTTTGGTAGTTCCACCACTATGATCACTTCATTGATTACTTTTTGAACAGAAAATGGACCTAAGAATTTCCAGTTGAGTTTTTTACTGGGTTGTTCCCCTTGAAGGTGTTGAGTAGAGATATACACATAGTCTCCTTTTTGCAATTTCAATTGTGGTGACTTTTTCTTGTCAGCAAACTTTTTGTAGTCCTCCTTGGCTTTGTCCAAAGCTTTTTTAATAATCTCCCATTGTGCTGTTAGGTTAGACCACCATTCCTCCAGATCCCTGGATTGCTGGGAAGTAGGGGTTTGTGTAAAAGATACTGTGGTCCCTTCATAGCCATGTGTAATCATGAAGGGAGATGCACCTGTGGAAATGTGTACTGAGTTGTTCTATGCATACTCAGCGAAAGCCAGATAATCTGTCCAATTATCTTGCTGATAATTGATGTAACATCTTAAGAACTGTTCTAATACTTGATTAGTTCTTTCCATCTGTCCAGCAGGCCGAGGATGATGAGCGGAGCTAAGCCCTTTTTCGATCCCTGCAGTTTTGAGTAGCTCCTGCCAGAAGTTGGCAATGAATTGTATTCAGTGGTCAGAGATGACCTTCTTTGGAAAGGAGTGGAGTCTGATGACATGTTGCATAAACAAAGCAGCTAGTTTTTTGGTAGTGGGGATGGCCATGCAGGGTATGAAGTGAGCCTGCTTGGAAAACAAATCCAAAATCACCAAGATTACTGTGTTCCCCTTGGAAAGGAGGAGGTTGGTGATAAAGTCAATTGAAATAACTGACCAGGGTCTGGCAGGGGTTTCTAGTGGTTATAGTAGTCCTGGGGTTCCCCCTTTCCTGGATTTCCCCATGATGCATGTTTGGCAAGAAGATATGTACTGAGAAATGTCCTTCCTCATATTTGGCCACCAGAATTGCCTTTGTGCCAGGTGCAGCGTTTTCAGATATCCAAAATGCCCAGCCAGTTTGGAATCGTGGCATTGTTTTAGTACTTCATCTCTCATACTGGCTGGAATATAGAGTTTATTGGTTTTGCACCAGTTACCATTTTCCCCCATTGCAGCTCTGCTTTAGGTAACGTATCCCCCTCCACAAAATTTTTAATGAAGGGGCAGTAGAATTTAGCGAAACCTAGGAAGGATTGTAACTGTCTCATGGTTGGGGGGGGGTCCTACCCCACTACTGCTTGGATTTTGTTTGGATCCATTTTCAATCCATGCCCCAAGACTGTATAGCCGAAGAAATCTAATTCCTCTTTGTGGAATTCACACTTTGACAGCTTTACAGGCAAACAATTGTCTTTTAGGGCTTTTAACACTTTCCTGAACAGTTCTACGTGTGACTTTTTATCTGGAGAATAAATCAACACATCATCTAGATAAACCACCACACCTTTGTACAGCCGATCATGTAATACTTCATTAATTAAATTCATAAAAGCACCAGGAGCCCCTTGAAGTCTGAACGGCATCACCCAGCACTCAAATTGCCCCAAAGGGGTGTTGAATGTGGTTTTCCATTCATCCCCCTCCCAAATTCTTACCCTGAAGTAAGCGTCCTTCCAGTCTAATTTCGAGATTTTCCCTTGAGCGGCCACACTCAACAAATCTTTGGTGAGAGGGAGGGCTATGCATTTGACATTGAAACAGCATTTATTTTTCTGTAGTCAATACAAAGTCTCAGTTCACCATCCTTTTTCTTGTGGAACAACACTGGAGCAGCATGGGGGGAGCTGGCTGGGCAGATGAATCCTCGCACCAGGTTTTTGTCAATGAAGACTCTAAGCTCCTCCCGCTCATCTCTGTTCATTGAGTACAGCTTCCCTTTCGGAAGTTCTTCTCTGGGGATGAGTTCAATAGTGCAGTCCGTGGCATGGTGTGTGGGGGGAGCTCACTAGCTTCTTCCTCCTCAAACATTTGTTTCAGGTCCTGGTACTCCGGAGGGATCTGTTCCATTTGCTCTTTTGTTCGCAACACAGCTTCTAATAAAGGGGGAGCATTTCGGCCCCATTCTGGGGTCCATTTATGTGCTCGGCATTCCCCTTTCACAAAGACCAACAACCCCGTCTTCCAATTGATTTGGGGGTCGTGATTCCACAGCCATCTGATCCCTAGCACCAAAGGGTATTTAGTGGCTATGCTTACTATAGAAGTCCTGGATTCCCAGTGATTTCCCATACCCATCAGGGTAGGTTCTGTCTGATAGCCAGCGGGTTCCCCTTTCATGTGGGGCCCATCCATTTTTTCTGCTCTGATTCTGTGATGTTTAGCCCCAGTCCCGT
The DNA here is from genome assembly GCF_028583425.1 of Eublepharis macularius. Taxonomy (NCBI): domain Eukaryota; kingdom Metazoa; phylum Chordata; class Lepidosauria; order Squamata; family Eublepharidae; genus Eublepharis; species Eublepharis macularius. The sequence goes on from NC_072796.1 coordinate 17,889,092, forward strand.
CACTAGAGCAGGAGCTATTAGGTCTCAAGAGCAGCCCAAGTCTATTAACGCTCGTACTCGCATATGAGTTTTCTTTTTCAGGTTAATAACAGTCACTGGCATAACAAAGCAATATAGCTGAAGTCTCAGCATATTGTGTCACAAGCATTATAACAACGACAATCATGGCATGGCTACACACAGACATGACAGGGCAATTCTCACTTACTGAATAAGTGAAGTTAGGCATTTGGTAACTAAAGTTAGCAACTAACATGGCAGAGTAGAGATTTTCAGAAATTTTGAAGGGAGAATTTCTGCTAATTACTCCCTATTGCTACAGACCACTGAATCCACCAAAATTATGTTTCTGGGGTCAGTAGAGGGAAATGGTAGAGATTGCTGCCCCCTCTTAGCAAATGTTATCCCCTTAAGTATTCTTAATTGGATGGATAGAAGGCAGTAGAAATATCAACATAAGGGCATCAACAAATACAAGCAAAATGCAACCACAAATGTGTCATTTGTGTTCTCTCAAATATTATGGCATATTAAAGGAAAAGACATAAGCAACAGATACAGCTTGCCAAAAGGATGAATACTCATTAGAAATAGAATAAAACAAAGACTTTTCTTTTTTCCTTAAATGAATAACTCTGGCTCCTCTTATCAGCACAATTCGACAAGCCAATGAATATCTTCTTTTGATTTCTGTATAATTTCTTATTTCTATGTAAATTCCCAAATCATAAGGAAGCTAGATGATATAATTTGATTCACTGATGTTCAACATCTGCAGCTATCAACCACAGGTTTAAAATTTCAGGATTAAGGTGGCTGAAGTCAGCCTACATTTCACATTTTTCAAGCATCTTATTTAGCACAATAACTATCCCATAGGAACTGAAATAGATACAGATCTTGCAAGGGCCATTTGTAATATTAGTGTTATTAGTGGACAATTAATCTTAGATTAATGGAATTTAGGATTCATAAACAGGTTGTTCTGTGGGGAAAAACTACTGTACAGCATAGCTGATTTAGATTGTAATAATAGTGCTTAATATTATCCAACAATTGTGGCCTTTTGTCATTCCACACGATTTATTCTGTATTTTAATATATTTTTTCACCAGTTTATGTGAAACAGTTATTCAGCTATCTGGCCAGTAAGGTCCTTTCAAAATGAGCATCATGTAGGATACTGTTAATCATCTGAGAAGGAGACTTATTTCAGTGACAAGTTGCTTTTTTTTAGTTCTGCTATTTCACTTTGATTTCTTTAAAAACTATCAGCTATACACCATCTGGACCAGATGACATCAATTTTTAATCTGTTAATGTGTTCTAGAACTCCATCTCTTGTAACCCCTATCTGATTTGTTTCTTCAGACACCATCAAAGTAGAATAGATGGAGCTAACATCTCCTGATGCAAACAGTTCATTTAGCTTAGCCGTAGTCTTCTAATCTACCTCTGTTATCCAGTGGTTCAATCACCTCCCATCTTGTTTTCCCACTTTTGATGTATTGTATTTAAAAAAACTTTTGGCTTCCCAAATTTCTCTCTTTTTGTATTTGCCTTATTGCCAACTTTATTTTTGTTGTTAGCCAGGGCGGAAGCTCTTTTTTATTCTCCTCATTTGGGCAAGGATGTATACATTTTAAAGGAAGACTTTTATATAGCTTCCTTAGTTCTGCTTCTTAACTACACTGACATCCTATTGTTCATGTTTGTATATTTACTGACCTGCATTATGCTTTTTAGCTGAAGTTGGCAGATTGTGTTATAAAATATTATTCAAGTGGCCTGAAGAAATTTGACCCAATGAATTTTTTAAACATCCTTTTAACCAACCCTCTCACTGCTGAGAAGTTTCCTATTTAGAAACTAAATGTGAACTCTCTGAGAAATTTCCCATTAACTTACATACGGAACTTGACAGCAATGTGGTACCGTTCCAAGTTGGATCAACAAGTAAATTATTAAAATAATTCAAGTTACAATATACTAGCTAATTGGGAAAGTGCCACAGGATTCCCTTTCTGAAACAAACTCTTCTTCTGGAATGAAATATGTAAATTTCATCATAAAAATGAAAAGCAGGAGAAGACTCCTTTAGACTTTTTATTAAATATATACTAAGGAAAGAGAGCAAGATACTGTAACATAATCCATACCGGTGGAATTGAATTATTTAAGACATGAATTTAATAGAATTTCTCTTTATTCCAAGATATGAATATAGTGGAACTGTTTTCTGTTTACACTAATTATTCAGTCATAATTGGTACATATTACAAGGCATAACTCACCAAGAATAATATGTAATACATGCATTACATTAGTTTTAGTAATACTTTTAGTGACACATTCGGAGGCAGAAGTGGGTATCAAGGGATATGCCTTGGACTGGTTTAAATCATTCCTTACGGGACAAACTCAAAGGGTTGCTATTGGAGACCAACTATCTGTGTGGGAATTATCGTGTTCCACAAGGCACAATATTATCCGCCATGTATTCAATCTCTATGTAAAACCTTTAAGAAAACTCATTCGTAACTATGGAATTGGATGCCATCAATATGCAAATGACACCCAGCTCTATATCTCATTATCAAAATCCCCTGGTGATGCAGTAGACATACTGAGTTGCTGCTTGACAGCTGTTGTCAACTAGCTGAAAGCAAACAAATTGAAACTGAACCCAGACAAGACAGAAGTGATGCTGCTACCATACCTTGCTCTGGTTCTGGAATGATGATTGCCTGGTACCGTCATTCCACTGTGACAGCTGTCATTCCAGTTTTTCTGGTCCCAGGGACCATCATTCCACTCTTGTGGTTGTCATTCCAGCCCCAGAGCAGTTTAGCTGGCTCCATTCTACTCTTGGGGCCATCATTCCAGACCCCCAGCACGATTCTCTAACTCCATTCCACATTTTCATTGCAACTTTATGGTGCTGCAATGTATTTCAATGGGGCCAATAGCATTTGTGGTTCCCATTATATCCAAAGGGCCTTCATGCCTCTCCCATTGTTTTCAATGGGCTTTCTTGTAATTTGTTTTAGTCATTCCTTTTGAGGTTCAGCATTCTGCTGCAAAACGGAGCATTCTCAGTGCCAATGCAATGATTCTTAGTGGGTATAGTACTGTTGTGGGGATTAGTGCTTTGGTTGTTATTCTCTACCTGTAACTGCCCTCTGTATTGCTAGTTATTAGGAGTGGAGAAGGTAGCAGTGCTGGCCCCCCACCTTAACCTAGCTGATATTAGGAGCGGAGCAGGTGGCAATGCCCCCCTCACGCAGCTGGGATCAGGAGCAGAGCAGGTAGATATGCCCACTCTCCACCTTAACCCAGCCGGTATTAGCAGCAGAGCAGGTGGCAATGCCCACCTCCTGCCTTAACACAGCCAGTAATAGGAGCGGAGCAGGTGGCAATGCCCACCCCCACCTTAACCCAGCTGGTATTAGGAGCGGAGCAGGTGGCAATGCCACACCCCTTCAGCCAGCTAGTATTAGGAGTGGAGCAGGTGGCAATTCCTGCCCCCATGCCTTAACTCAGCTGGTATTACGAGCAGAACAGGTGGCAATACTTGCCCCCCTCCTTAACTCAGCTCGTATTAGGAGTGGAGGAGGTGGTAATGCCTGCCCCTGCCTTAACCCAGCTGGACTCAGGAGAGGAGCAGGTGGTAATGTCTGCCCCTGCCTTAACCCAGCTGGCATTAGGAGCAGAGCAGGAGGCAATGCCCACCCCTGCCTTAACCCAACTGGCATTAGGAGCAGAGGTGGTGGCAATGCCCACCCCCACCATAACCCAGCTGGTATTAGGAGCAGAGCAAGTGGTGATGCCCACCCCCTTAAGCCAGCTGGGATCAGGAGCGGAGCACGTGGCAATGCCCACCTCTGCCTTAACCTACCTGGTATTAGGAATGGAGCAAGTGGCAATGCACACACACACCTTAACTCAATTGGGATTAGGAGCGGAGCAGGTGGCAATGCCCACCCCCTCCAACCTACTGGAATAAGGCACTGAGCAGGCAGCAGTGCCCACCCCATCTTCGCCCTGTTGAAATCTGGAGCCAAGCAGGCAGCAATCTCTGCCCTCTTCACCTAGCCGTAATCAGGCGCAGAGCAGAAGGCAATGCCCATTTTCCCTTCACCCGGCTGGGATCAGGAGTGGAGCAAGTGGCAATGCCTGACCTCTTTTACCCAGCCTGTATCAGACATACAGCAAATAGCAAAGCCACCATCCATTCATGTTGCTGAGATCAGGTGTGGAGCAGGTGGCAATGCCCACCCCCCTCCTTCACTAGCTGTAATCGGTGATGGAGGAGGAGGGAATGCCTGCCTGCTCGCTCTCCCCCCTTCTAGAGCCCAGTGTATTTTTCCCACAACGGGCTTTGTTTTTAGTATAGCCATATCTGACTCAACACGCAGCACCATCATTACCAGTGCACAGAACATCATTATGTTCATATGTGGTCCTTCATAGGATAAAGCCCTAAACACGTTACCAAAGCAGCGGCATTAATGGACAAGTTGTGCATATGTGTGAAAAATCATTACAATAGGCTTTTCCCCTTCAAAAGGGGCTTTTTTTTGAATACTTTTAAATGAAGTGAAATTTTCAAATAATAGTATTCATGAGACATTAGTTACTATGCCATCACCATGGAGATGGACAGCACCCACAATATTCCTAATTAAATGAGGACACAGAAAACGCAGAATCATTTCAAGGGATGAACAGATGCTTCAGATGATTTCATGTTACTTACACTATAGGAAGAATACCTTCTATCTTTCTTAGAGCACAAGGTTGGCAAGTGTGATAGTTTAGGAACATATAGATCTTTCCTATTTTAGGAACATATAAATCAGATCACACTGTCCTTTAAATCCATTTGAAAAGCAACCCATTGAAAAAGATGGAATTTCTAATTAGAACACATAAATAGTAGTATTACATTTTTATTTCATTACTGCAGGTATATAGAATTAATCTATAATAAATAACAATGACCATGATGTACAAGGGAAGTAAGTCACACTTGAGTGTTATTGAAATCAATGGGACTAGCTATAATTAATTCAAGTCCCATTAATTTCAAAGAGACCGAAACATAATATTCTCTAGGCTGGGGTTTTAGAAGTGAAAATTTACATTAGGAATGTAATTATGGGCAAAATGCAATCATTATTATTGTTGAACAAAAATCTATACATTCTAAGCTTATAATGCACACATACAAAGGTCAGAAAAAATATGCAAAACTGCATACTGCATTTGGTAAAAATAAAATAAAAGTAGGGGGAATTACTGTGAGAAATTGTTTCACAACATGACATTCTGTTTGTACATTTTTAAATAGTTCCATTTTTTTTCTTCCAAAGAAATAAGCATGCTGAAAGGAAAACCAGACAACTATCAAAATAAATCAAAGGGGAAAGTGCTATCAGCACTTCTACAAGTGTTATAAAGATTTCTTCAGATGAACAGAAAAAAGAAGATGGTGACATTTGGTTGAAGGCCATTTCTCCCTCAGCTCCTAAATGAGCAATGAACTAAAATATACCCAACCTCCTCCTCTTGCAATGCAGCCACACTCAAAGCAATGACTTCCTCACTCAAGTGGAGCACCTCTTAAGCACAGCCTGTATGTTCCAAATATTAGATAAGTGTTTTATTTTCAAATACCACTTTTAGTGGTATAGAAGCCCCAAACATGGGCACGAAATGGAAAAAGCCCGAAATGAGAGTTTCATGTTTCATCATGATCCACGAATTGCAAATAACAAAACTTCATGAAATTGACATGTCTGCCAAAACGATTTGTTAGTTTTGTGATTTGTCAGAACCCAGGGTATTTCAACAGCCCCCTTCATACCTGGAGATGCCAAACTCACAGGGAGACTTCAGCAGCCAGCCACCCTTCCAGTTTGCAATACATTGATCGGGAAGGTCAATAGGAAGGGTGGGAAGGGAAGTGCTGCCAGAATGCATGACTGAAATGGGGACTGGGAATTGCTAGAACAGAACAGGAGGTCTGTGGTTGCCTGACAGACCTGCCTAATAGGGTTTGGAGAAGTGAGATTGGTGTGCCCATGGCTACAGAAGGCCCACCTCCTTGGTTGCCTAGGGGATTGACCCCCAGCTCCTGGCTGTATAGGGCAGAATGGAAGCTCTCCAGATGGTTAGAAGAGCTGCCAATCAAGGGTAAGTGGGGTATGATTGGGTTTTCCAATGGCAACATGGTACAATAATGTCAGAAATCGTGCTAGGAAGATGCTGGCATTCCATCAGTTTAGCGCTATGCCAGTTCGTATGGATTCAGCCAAGGTCTGGGCCCTCTGTTGCCTAGAGAATCAATGGATCGGCGTCCGCCTGTCTGCAATTATGAATCGTTCACGAAGCTAATGAAACAGGCCAAAAAGTCACGAATTTCATGATGATTTCGTGATAACCATGGCCCCACAAGACGCGGTTTTGTGACACACGAAACGGCCTGTTTCATGATGAAATTTGCTTCATATTCTGATTCGTGCCTATGTCTATGCAACAGTCATTTTAAAAGTAGTATTTTACTCTGCAAATATAGGCATCTAAAAATGAAGTGATCCTGTAAAGGACCTAGGACTTTTATTGTTCTAACATAAATTGTATTCCAATCACAATAATGCTGATCATCTGAAACAAATGATCGGACTCTTCTCGTAAATTCTATCGAAAGCTACAGTAAAGTTCATCTCTTTAAAATTTAGGAAAAAATAGTTTCAATTGCTAGCATCATTATTAATCAAGTTAATTTAAGAAACGGAGTGATTCTTAAGATACAGAGAAAAGTGGCTGAAATAATTTAAAATATGTTTAATCAGTTTTCATCAGAAAATCTGATAGATCCAGATACCAGTAACAGATGTCAATACAAATCTAATACCCCTCACAGAAAACATAAGCCTCGATGCAGTAAAATATGTGTTTTTGATCATCCAAAAACATTAACATTCCTCCCAATCCAACACAGGTGCCCCTGGCATGGATCTCTTACCGGATGCATTTTTGCCAACAGAGAGATGTTGCTTGGTAAAAAAGAAACACACACCACCCTCCTCATATACTTCTACAGTAAGATTAACAGTCATCCAAATTTGGGATAGAAAAAGACAGGTTGTTTTGACCCTCAGAAGTAGGATTGTCAGGCCCCCTGGACTCCAACCCGGGGGACGGGGGTGTCTTTGGGGGGGTGCTTGAGGGGTATACTAACTGGAGCCTCATTATTGCATCAGGAATGAAGTCATTCCTGGCATGGCAATGAAGGATCTGAAGAGCGCAGAAGTGCGCTCCAGAGCTCCCAGGCCTGTTCCCTTCATCTACCCACCACCACCACCAGCCAAGAAGCAGCAGGGGCAGAGGCTGAGAGCAAGGGTCTGGGAACTTACTCAAAAGTAATTTTGATCTAAATTAAATCCACAGGTTCAAACGACTGTCCACAATACTAACTAAAGTGCTTTTCACGGTACACTTCCATTGCGACTTTTCTCCGTTGCTGCTGTGCCTGTCTGTGAAGACGTGTTGCAATGTAGATTTCAGACGTTGCACTTACTCTGCATTTTCTCATTCATTTTTTTTAAAGACATTTTTATTGGTGAATACATAAATATTACATAAATTCCCCATATTACCTAAATTATAACAACCCCCACCCTTTCCCCTCCCTCCTTATAGACTTCCAACAGCTTTCCAACCCTTAACCCATCTTATTGTTTAAATTATTTTTAACTATATTCCTCTAAATCTTATATATATTATATCCCTTATTCTAAGCATGTTCAAATTCTTCTGTATCTCAGATTCTCTAATATATCCATTCTATACCTAACTGTTTAACCTATCTATTTTTAATACAATCTTCTTAATAATATTAGCTTAGATTAATTAATAACTAAATTTCCCCATTAATGGTAAAGTTACTTCTCTCTCCCCTTTATAAAATCACAAATTAATAGTTCTCAAACTGCCACAGTCCTCCTTTCACATCCCATTTTTTTTCTAGATATTGTTTCAATTTCCCCCAATCTGCAATGTATTCTCCTGGATCAAGATCTTTCAATTTTCTTGTCATTTTGTCCATTTCTGTCATGTACAACAATTTGTAAATCCAATCTTCTATAGTTGGTACTTCTTGCACTTTCCATTTCTGCGCGTACAAAAGTCTTGCTGCTGTAATCATGTAACATAGCAATGTTCTATACTGCATTGGAACATCTTCCATTCCCAAGTTCAGTAGCAGCAATTCTGGGTTCTTATTTATTTGGCTTTGCAACACCTCATTAATTATTTTAATTATATCTCCCCAGTATTGCTTAGCTACCTCACAAGTCCACCACATATGATTGCATTTTCTCATTCATGAAGGGTTTTTTTTTGCTTTCAGAGGGCACCACATTCCCACTGTTGAACCAAATGAATCAGCAGCAAAAAAAAGAGGGCAGCAACTTTTTGAAGAGCATCATGTCTTTCAGATGAAAGGCAAAAGCGATTCTCAGGCACAAAAACAGGAAACTTTTGGTTTTAGGGGAATTTCATAAACCTTGGGTACTGGATGACGATAACTGGACGGAAAACAAGATGTTTGTGTGTTTGTGCGTGTGTGTGTAAGCTTTAAAAAGTTCAATGCAATTCAGGCATGAATGCAGAATAATGCCTTTGATGATGCTTGGGCAAACTTCTACTTAGCTGCACTTTATGCTACCATTCTAACATAAAAAACAGACTCAAGGAGAAATCTGCAACAAGTATCAAACCTGGCATGCTGATGAATTAATACATACATTTTTCCTCGCAACTGTTTCAGTATTCAACCACGTGTTTGAATGTATCAGTAGCTTGTTCACTGAGAAATAATGAACACAAGCTTCTCTATCTGAAGTTCTTGAGAACTCCTGTATCAAGCAAGGACAACTAACAGCAGGATATGAGAAGAGCATATGACATATATAATAAAAGAATTACCTAGCCCTATTCTTGAACAAACTCGTCTCAATATTTGTATTCTTGAATGAACTCTGACAAATTATGAATGCCACTGCCTAGACCCGGCAGGCATGGTTTATACCCACTCCCTCCACAAGGATGATGCGAGCACACCAGTACTTGCTCGCTACCACATTACACACAACCAGTGTGTAATACAACTGTAGGCAGAGGTCCACAGCATCATTAACCCTTAAAAAAAAAGGAGGTGGAAGATCATCTGCATTAGTGGCCACATCATGACATGTTAAAACGGAGGTTGTTAGGTGAGACTGCCTGAATATTTGAGCTTCCCTGCCTAATCTATGAAGGATTTGTGTGTAAATCAGGCTTCTGTTTATAGCTTTTGTGATAAATGGAAATAGGCATGAAGCAGTGAAGTTCCTGGTTCAGGGAACATGATGATTGATAGCAGCACATCAAGGACTTCAATGCAGTATTAATGTAACAGGGATACTAACCAAATTCAAAATGCTTTCATAAAGCAGAGACAACACTGAAAGTCTGATAACAAACAAATGGTTTGCATAGTGTTACATTCTAACAGCTACCGAGAATTAACTATCATCTTTATTCGTTAATCATGTCCAAAGTCAGATTCAAAATAATACTCAGTTAAAAATATATAATACAATGTGAGCAGACAATGTTTTGAAACATCTAAACTTTAGATGTTTTAAGCAAAGTCTTGCAATATTCTCTTCATTACATATGACAAGCAGCAAAACATTTTTCAAATTATTTTGTCACAGACTTTGATGGGCTGTGTTTGAAGTTAATCTCATTTTTACATTTCATTATCATAAGAGTAACAGTGAAACCAATCCTATCTGTACCACTTTTGTTAAAAATTTGATTTAATAACATAATGGAATTGGCCCTGAAGAAGGCACGCACGTGCAGTGCAGCACCTAGATTGGTCCTGTAAAAAGCTCCAATCTTGCTGGTTACCTGTTTTACACAGGTAGGCAGGAACAGGACAGCCTTCTGCTTTGACTCCATACAGCTGATTGATTAGATGGTGGCTTTATATAGGGCCGTGTGCATGTCACCTAAGCTCTTGCATACATGCGTGCATGCCTCCTAGTAGGACTGAGGAAAACATATGACATGATACCTGCTGTTCCCTCTGCTTAAGTACAGTATTAATGCCTTTTTTCTTATTATTGCTGAGCTTTATGGCATTTTCTTTCAGAAATGTAATTTCTTCACATAATACTGAAAACTAATCAGATGTCATAAAAATGTCAAACCACAGCCTGAAGCAATGTTCTGAAAATTAAACTCAGAATACATTCATTTCACAAAGTGCACATCTAATTTAAAGAATTCTGGATTTGCCTATTTAAATTTGACCACTGTATATTTACTATATACTATATTTGAGATATCAAATCTCTTAAAATCTTCTTGAAAAAGGTGCACTGTGTTAAATAATTTCAGCTCAAAGGACTCGTTGCAATGTGAAGACAAATCAAAGAAAAAGAAAAAGAAACTAGCCGACAATTGTTATTTTCTTATTAAACAACACAGCTTGGAACATTTTAACATGTTGAAATCCTAGGTTTTTTGTTTTTAAAATTTTTATTCTGTTCTATTTATTTATGGACCACCTTTCTAACTGAGACCCAAGGTGGATTATAGAATGCAAGTGAAAATACAATATAATCAACAGCTAGGACATTGGTTGTTGTGGGTTTTCTGGGCTGTATTGCCGTGGTCTTGGCATTGTAGTTCCTGACGTTTCGCCAGCAGCTGTGGCTGGCATCTTCAAAGGTGTAGCACCAAAAGACAGAGATCTCTCAGTGTCACCCGTGTCTTTTGGTGCTACACCTCTGAAGATGCCAGCCACAGCTGCTGGCAAAACGTCAGGAACTACAATGCCAAGACCACGGCAATACAGCCCGGAAAACCCACGACAACCATCGTTCTCCGGCTGTGAAAGCCTTCGACAATACAGCTAGGACATTCACTGAGCAAATACAATAATAAACAGTTAGGAGGTTCAATGAAAGCAGATCCAGTAGGGTATAGGAGCACAAAATTTGAAAAAAAACAACAACCATTAAACTGAGCACAGAGATGAAATCTTTCTGAAACAAAGCATAACTAATTTACATGACCTATATTGCAACATGGAATCTCCCTAATAGGTGCATGTCTAAATCAGCAAATAGTACCCAACAGAGAGGTGTATAGTCCCTGACCCTACCAATGCATCTCTCTGAGCTACATCTTATGATACTGCCCTATAATCTGGGCAGAAAGTCCTCCTGAATAATTCAGTTTTGCAAAGTTTGCAGCAAGCCAGAAGAGTGGGAGATTTTCTAACTCCCCCAGACAGGCCATTCCATAAAGTGAAGGTTACTGCAGAAAAAGCACATGTGTGGGCAGCTGTTGATTTTGCCCAACTACAGTTCGGTATCTGCAGAAGGCCCTGTCCAGATAAGCAAAGCTGCTATAGTGAAACTTAGCAGGAGAGGGGGTTGCACAGATATGGGGAGATGAAGCCCAGAAGGGCTTTGAACATAATAGTCATCATGACCTTGAACTGAGCCTGGTAATTGCTAGGAAGCTGCTCAGACTGCACTGTAAATAGCTCAGTTTTGCATAATGGGAGCAAAAGTTTAAGGTAATTTGTTGCACCACATACATAATTCCTCTAAATGGCGCCCCTTAAGGTTGATAATGAAGAAATTGAAATTGTTAAAGGTTTTCTATTCCACGGCTCAATCATCATGCAAAAGGGTGACTGCAACGAAGAAATCAGAAGAGTGAGGCTTGGAAGAGCAGCCATGAAGGAACTTGAAAAGATCCTTAAGGATATGGATGTCTCTTTGGGGACCAAGATCATTCACACTATGGTATTCTCCATTGCTAGGCATGGATATGAGAGCTGGACACTGAAGAAAGTTATCAGGAAAAAATCTGATTCATTTGAAATGTGGTACTGGACATTTTATGGATACCATAGATGTCCAAAAAGACAAGTAAGTGGGTTCTAGATCAAAGTAAGCCTGAATTCTCCCTAGAAACTAAAATGACAAGACTGAGACTATCATACTTTGGTCACATCATGAGAAGACAAGACTTATTGGAAAAGACAATAATGATAAGAAAAGTAGAAGACAGAAGGAAAAGAGGAAGACCCAAAATGAGATGGCTAAACTCAATAAAGGAGGCCATATCCTCCACTTTGTAAGATCTGAACATGGCTGTTAATGATAGGATGTTTTGGAGGTCTTTCATTCATAGGGTCATCGTAGCGACCTGACGACACATAACGCACCTGGGGGGGGGGAGGTTCTGATATTTTGAAAGCACACAAAAACAAACATGGAACTTGGAACTATTTAAAGGATGAAACAGCTGTAAAGTTTTTAGACTGGGATCATCCTGAACAAATAAAACACAGGATTTTACTTGTTTTAAATAAAACATTTACATAGTGACTATTTGTATACATGCTCAAAGTAGTTCACAACATAGAGATCCAATTACAAGGTCAAAACTAGCACCTTGAATTGAATTGAACACAGAAATGAGCAAGCAATCAAGTGAAAATCTTTCAAGTACCGATGTGAAATGTCGTCTCCATACCTGACAGCAATCTTGCTGCTGCATTCTAGCCCAATTAGCCCCCTCGCAGAGTACATTGTAATAATCTAATGTGGAGACAACACCAGAGTGGAGCACTGTGGGTAGAACTGATAATGGCATTTTTGTGGTGTGGTAAATTAACATTTTCATTTCCATTTCTGAACTGTAAGAAATTTATATGATTATCCGATGGAGGAACAGGATTTGAAGTGTTCTACAAAGATGCGAGCAGGAATGTTTGTAGCAAGATTCTTGAAAATTTGGGCCAACGTTTTATAAATTACTTAATACAAGTTGTTAATTTAATTGAAATCATGACTAAGATATTTAAATCTATGTAGAGATTACACACATATCAGATACTGTACACTCTCTTGATAAAATTAAAACCTGAAGTCAAGTCTTCTTTATTGAATAAACTCAGTGAACATGCTAAATTGTGTACTGCTTCTGTTTGCATTTATTAGCCTACATTTTAAAAAATAAATAAATGATTAGAGATCAGAAAGTGAAGCATTTCCTAATGTGCTTAATGTAAATGTGCCATACCTCTTGGTTACTGTTACATATATTAAAGCTCTCTTTTCTGTAGTATCCGACACAGCGGGCACAGTGATGATCTAAAAATATTAATCCTGATTCTGAACACCTTGGAGTCCAGCTATTATTTAGGAGTAAAGCCTCTTGGCACCTTGAAGGAGGCAGCAGATTATGGCATAGCTAATTTATGGACAGCCCTAGACACAAAGCACAAATCATCTTGGTATACAAGTCTCTTACGTGCTAAAATTCAAAACAATAAAATTAGCACACTAAGCATATCCTTATTCTGATCAAATATCTTTCCCCCCATACCTATCATTAAGAATGAGATATATCAATTGTTTCCTAGCCAAGTGAATGTCCAACATTTATCAGAGAGCATGTTTAACTGGCATGCTTTAAAAAAAAAAACATAACCAATCCTCATAATCTTTTATTAGGACCAACCAAATGACACATAACAGTGTGGAAGCTTTTGAGTTCTCCAGAAAGCTTCTTCAGGCTGTATGTTACACAAAACAGGAAAAGGAAGAAGCTTCAGGACATGGGCCGTTTTCACACTGCTTACTGGCCACGGAACATCACACCAAGCTCCCGGAACGACAGGGTCATCCTGGCGCAATTTCACGCAAGAACTGCAGTGCGATGGGAGCTTGGCGTGATGCTCCGTGGCCGGTAAGCAGTGTGAAAATGGCCATGATGCAGTCTGCCTTGTGCTATATATGTTAAGAAGCAGAGTTGAGGCTTTAATCCAATGATACCTAACTTTTTTGCAGTTAGATGCCACTAGGGACTCTATAAATAAATTGGTAAGCTGGGTATATAGCACTGGGATGTTTTTGAAAATGCAAATGCTCTACACAAAAGTAAAGGACTTTAAATATCCAGGGAGACTGCTGTTTGAGCAAAGTCTGACTGAAAATATTTAGGATCAGAGCAAAAATCTGTCAGGACCCTATGGTAAATAACTCTTTTGACACGCTGCATAAATAAAACAAGGGGGCAATACTCATTATTTGTTGTTTGAATAATTGGCTAGTACCCAAGAAAAAATCCTCTTGAAGTTGTAATGAAAATCTAACTGGAAAAAACAAAAACAATGTTCTGCAAGTTGATTTTTCAGTCAGATTTTCATTAACTTCTATGTGACTTTCCTAAGCAGCCATCATTCAAACCTTATTACTGGCATGCAAAATTTATCCTCAACCCATTTTTTAACAGTAGAAAAGAGCAAAGAGTCCAGTAGCACCTATAAGACTAACAAAATTTGTGGAAGGGTGTGAGCTTTTGTGAGCCACAGCTCACTTCAGATTTTCAGGCATCTGAAGATCTTTAGGCATCGGAAGAAGTGAGCTGTGGCTCACGAAAGCTCACACCCTACCACAATTTTTTTAGTCTTATAGGCGCTACTGGACTCTTGCCCTTTTTCTACTGCTACAGACAGACTAACACGGCTACCCATCTGGATCTATCTCAATTTTTTAAAAGTTAGACTGGTACAGGAAAAGATGCTGAATAGTCAACCTGTGTCTTTTCATTTGGATTTAGAGAGTGTTAATAGAATACTCCTAAAAGAGAACCATTCTATGTTCTATATTCCAAATATACTGCTCAACGTCTATCTGGCTTAGCCTGACGTGGCCCGTTGACACTGAGAATCACAGGTTTCTCCGCTGACCCTAAGCATCAGCTTTTTGGACCAAGTCCTACAAGCTCAATTTTATTTATTTTACTTCACTTATACCCTACCTTTCTCCCCAATGAGGACCCAGAGTGGCTTACATAATTCTCCTCCCAGGTAGGTTAGGCTGAGAGAGTATGACAGGCCCCAGGTCACCCTGCGAACTGCCATAGCACAGTGGGAAGTCAAAGCTGGTTCACTCAGATCCTAATCAGAGCAATCAAGGTATAAGAGCAAGCTACAGAGGGCCAAGGCAGCTGGAGTCAGTATTGTTGTCAAGATGTCTCCATTTTGTGTCCAGCCCCAATCCTGATGTTGAGACAAGCTCCTCTGTATATGTGACATCATTATTAATTCTCCCAAGAGAGATCAAAGGCCAAGAACCAGCACCTAACCTAATTTCACCGACATGCATTGCATAGCCACCCCAGAGAGGAGCCTCACTAACTATATGGCTATCAAATTATTAACCGCCACCCCAGATATCTTTAGAATCTATTGCATTAGCATTTCCCAGAGACAGGATTCCCAGCCTTGCACTGATTGACACAATGGTCCAGTTTAGACTATTACGTTGTCTGCCAAAGCTCCACTTTTCTGATAAGGCCAAGACAACCTCCAAACACACCCATTACCCACCTGGAAATCTCCAGCAAATGAACAAACTTCATTTCGAATTATTTGCAATCTCTACTGAATAAGAGTTAAACCTTACATAAAGTCTTTATGTAATTTCTCATTCAGCAGGTAGATGGCAAATAAACCCCAGTTACTGACATTTCATAGGTCTCCTTATCTGATAAATCATTTGTGCTCCAATTCCCAATCTGCCTTGAAGGTATTTAATAATGCTTAAGAAATCAGTTTCAGCCTTTTAATTTTAAAAATTAAGGCCATCACCATGGCAGTCATTTTCTCCTGACAAAATAATCTTGTTCTCCTTACGTCTTCCTTCCTTAAACTTCTATCCAATCCAAAGCAATGTGTATATACAGTAGTGCCATGCAACAGGTGGTATGAACAGCAGCAATGTGCAATAAAACTATTTATTCAGTTTTCTGATGCAATTAAAAGAATATGATTAAATAATTGCTTTAAAATGTGTATGTGTAGTCTTGGGCAGCTATCTGTCATAAAAACTGTTTTAACTACCTCAACAAATGCAGAGGTGGTGTCTGGGGTCTGAGCCCCAGCCCCCAGACTTGCCGGGAGGGAACAGTGGGAGGCAACCGGGAGGCAGCAGCCCTGCCACCCCAGCCAGCAACCAGGTCCAGAACCTGCCTACTCCAGGGGGAAGGGGCAAAAGGCTAAAGCCTCAGAAGGCTGGAGGGAGCAGGGAGAGACCAGCTAGTCCAATCCTCCAGGGGGAGGGGAGGGGGCTAAGCAGGCCAGAGAAGAAGGGCCAGGGCAGGGGGAATAGGGACCCAGCAGCAGCCCAAACAGAGCCCTTACCAGCCAAGGAGGAGAAGCAGCCACTACAGCCCAGAGCCACACCCCAGCTAGAGGACAGTAACATGGCTAACAAGATGCTAGGAGCCAAGCCCCTCCAGGTGGAGCTGCCACAGACATTCTGGGGGAGGAGATGGGTAGCCCCGCCCAGCATCAATGAACAGGCAGCCCAGAGGCTGGCCAGGGCAATTCCTCATGAGCAAGGCCAGGGAAGCTCAGCAGCACAGAGGCTTACTGGGGCAGCTCCTCGCAAGCAAGGCCAGGAAAGCTCAGCAGCTCAGAGGCTTACTGGGGCAGCTCCTCGTGAGCAAGGCCAAGGAAACCTCAGCTGGGTATGGTTCGCATTTAACCCCACCCTGCCAGAAAGGCAAGGAAGCCTAGAAGGGATTAGTGATGGGAGGGAAACATCTGAGGGGAGGCACAGCTGGGTCAAGTCAGGAGAGGGAACAAGCCTGGAAGGAGGGCGGGGCGGAGAAAGGAAACCCTATAAAGGGTGGCTAGGAAGAGCTCTGAGGTGGTGGGTTTGAGTAGGAGTGGAGTGAGAGTGAAGGCAAGGAGGAGAGTGGATGAAGGAGGAGGAGATGGCAGAGACCAAAGAGGGTGAGTGGCACAGGTTGAGTGGGCCAGTGAGTGGATTGAGAGGGAGTCTGGGTGATGTATACCATCCCTCCTTCTGCAGAGCAGGGTCCTGCAGAATCCCCCCTTTGATGTCAGGAGCAGACCGCCCAGTGCCCCGCCCAGCGGCGGCTGCTGCTGCAAGCCCTGACAAGTGGTACTTTATTTTAAAAACAGAAGTTTATTAGCATCATAATTTCCTGGCCAGAAATTTAAACCACAATTTGAAATAATTTAATGGAAGGAAGGTCTCCAGCCCAGCAGAAAACCTCCCAGCCAGGACCCTCATTCCCTGCCTCTACTGAGGTGATGATGTAACTTCCAGCTTCATGCTAGAAGCGATGCTGTGAATCAGTGTGATGTGAAGTAGCTTATTACCACCCTTCAAATTCTCTTGCCAGGGTGTCACCCAGGGCTGGCAACTCAAATTGTACTTTTATCTTGCTCAAGAAATTATTGAGTGTAGGGTTTTCTGACTACTTTGGTCATGGGTTTCATGTAGGTGGTGGAGGGTGCCCTCAAGTTATAGCTGACTTATGGCGATCCCTAGTTGGGTTTTCATGACAAAAGACTAACAGAGGGGGTGTGCCATTGCCTGCCTCTGCAGCCCTGGTCTTTATTGGAGGCCTCCCATCCAATTACTAACCAAGGCCGACCCTGCTTGACTTCTGAGATCTGACGAGATTGGGTTTACTTGAGCTAACTTGGTCAGGGCAAAGGGATTCATGTTGACTTCCCAATAATTCCTTCAGTATGAGGGGGGGAAAGTTTTCCTGTTCAGAAAATGACAAACTGAGCAAAGGAAAACATAATTAAGACCCACAGGTGCAAATTAATTTATTATGTGACACAGTATACCAAAATGCTCTAAACACATTTGTAGTATATAATAAATTCATTCACACAGAGGTTTTGTCTCCTTCTTTTAATAAAATGCAGTACAGCTTGATTGTTTGGGGGGGGTTCTCTTTTTCAATTACTCATTGTGGAAAGGACATATTACTGTATGAAACACAATTAGAACTTTTTTGAGCAGTATACTTATAAAATGTAGCAAAACACAATGAATACCTTTGATATATAGGGATTTTAATGCAAATAGCTAAGGTTTTTGGCTAATGGTTCAGTTGTTAAATCACATCCACCCATCAATGGCCTTAAAAAGGTTTGCCTCGTTCATTTTTATCTATTTGTTCAATTTAATTTAAGCAATAAAAAGTTTATCAAGACACTATCAATCACACACCAAAAAAGCAAATAAATTCTAAATTGATGATGAAAGGCAGGGAAACAATAAAAAATACATGGCTACATAGCCCTGTTAAAAGTTCTTATTAGGACAAGGTGAGCAGTGAAGAGATAAACCATTATGCGTTGCAAAGACCATCACAAAGTCATTCAAGGAATTTAAAGCCAGAACTCAAATGCACTGAAGCTGAAGCCAATCTAACTTCAAATAGCTTTTGTCTCCTTAATCTCACACCCTTGCCTCAAATCATGCCCCCCCCCATCAATCCAGAGTAAATTACACCACTAGCAGAGAATTACAGGCACTGCAAAAAAGGAGCTTAAATAACATAATGATTTTGTTTTAACCTTGCCTTGGGCCTTTACTACAGCTCCCCCTTATGTTACCTTAAACTTTTACCTCAGGAAGGCCCTCACTCATTTCCACCCCTGTAACAGGGCAGTTGCCCATGTCTAAAACTAAGCTTCAACTAGCCAGGAGAAAGATGGATCTCTCTCCGAGGAAGCCGAAAGCAGTTAGCCTTTAGACCTGTCAAACAGATAAGTTCTTTGAACCAGCTGTTTATCAGTACATTTATTTATATAGGGTTCAATACTGCTTTGCAACTCCTCATCAAACACACAGACACCAATCTAGAGTTTATTTCACTTTATTGAAAATATACCCTAGTTGTTTATGAAGCAAGTAATCAAAATATAAATGGCTATTATTATGAATCCTGTAACAACAGAACATAGAAAGGCAATAAGAAATAAGTTCACTAACATTTCTTAATAAATCCTAAGTTTAACATTGCTCAAAGTTTCTATGAAATACATAGGTAGAAATAGGTTCTCACCTAGATTCTCCCAAGAGATCTCTTCCATCAGTACCCTGCTTATTCTTTCTGTGTTTGCAATTATATACCTAATCATATGTAAATATTTAGGGTCTATTCACATGATAGCACAAACAAATATTGATTGGTTTGACACTTCACTGAATATTATTTCATGATTTCATAGTGCAGCCTTCCAATTAGTTAAAAAATTATGTCATAGTCTGATCTGCAAGAGAATACTATAAATCTCTGACAAGTGTCAAGAAAAAGTTAAGTTGGGCGATCACCATTGGTTGAATCTCTGATAGAGGAACATCAATCTCGGTAGAGTCCACTATTTTAATTAATTGTCAAATGATAAAAGCACACCTGCTGAATTACCTTACACACAGAAAAAATACACTGAAAGTTCATGCAAAGTTTAAAAGTTCATCTATGTGTAAGGTAATTCAGCAGGTGTGCTTTTATCCTTTGACAATTAATAACCCCTCTCTGAGATAAACACAGAAGGACCTAGGCTCAGATTTAGACAGAATTTCTCAGAACTCCACACAGATCAGCACTAAAAACTGCAGCCCACTCTGCTCCTAGGGTACAGCTACCATCCAATTCCATTTCCATTCACCCATCCACCCCCTCCCCTTCTCACATCAGAGGCCTGCATTTAAACCCACAGTAACCAGTATTCAAAACTCGGGTTGCCAAGGCCCTCAGGGGCCAAGGTGGGGGCGTAGTGGATGGGGGGCTTTCCAGTGCCACAGAGGAAATGTGGAGAACGCTAAAGCCCAGTTCAGTAAAAATCTCCTGTTTGGAGGTGATTTTTACTAAACTTGGCTTCAGCATGCCCCGCAACTCCTCTGTCACACTGGAAAATTATGTCATTTTTAGGGCAACAGGGGGACACAAACGCTTCTCCCCAACCACCCCCCCCCCCCGCCAGCCTGGTGAGCAGGGCTTAGGGGTGGCAGGTGGGGGTGGGAGGATACAAAGCCTATTCAAAAACTCCACATTAATACACACACTTCTTTACATGCAAAACGCTGCAAACAGCAATGACTCAGAGCTTAATAGAGCTAAAAAATAACAATGTATTTAATTTCAATAATCAAGATGAAATTTCTTTTCTTGGTGAGCACAGAAAGGTGAGCTTTAATGATAGAAAAGCCATGTAGAGTTATTTTCAAAGCTTATGCTGAGCTTTTCTTCTTAAAATCGTCTTTTTGATAAAGTACATGAGCAAGAGCTGTAAGCCAAGGAAGCATGGGAAACGCGAACCCCAATGGCATTACTGATAGTCAGTAAACACTCGGAGATAGAACTGTATTTATTGCTCTCGGAGGATTTCACTGCACAAGATCTGACAGTAGGCCTGTCAGCTCTGGCATGCTGCCACCAGCCATAGCCAATTGCTAATTCTTTGGAGGAAGATGAATAAAAAACATATTGCACCTGGCCACTTAAGAGTGACTTGTTCTCGAATTGTTAAATAGAGCAGAACAGAGGTACACGTTCCTCTTCGGCTTAGGCAAGTAATTGTTCCTACAGTTAAATTTTGCAGTAATATAAAAGAAACTTCATGTGTCACTACAGTAAATTTACACCTAGAGAATTTACTATCCTGTTTTCATATGAACTCGAGACACAAGAGCCAAACATGAAAGAGAAAGAGCGATAATTATTTCAAAAACTCATATTGGGGGGAGGAAAATAGTAGAGTCCAGTCGCACTTTTAAGACTAACCAACTTTACTGTAGCATAAGCTTTCGAGAACCACAGTTTTCTTAGTTAGTCGATTAGTTAGTTAGTCTTAAAGGTGCTATTGGACTCTTTACTATTTTGCTACTACAGACTAACATGGCTAACTGCTCTGGATCCATGATAACGAGGAGGGGTGCTGTGGCTCAGTGGCAGATCATCTGCTTAGCAGACAAAACATCTCAGGTTCATTCCTCCGCTTCTTCAGTTAAAAGGTTGATGTGGCAGGCAATGTCTGAGGCCTTGATAAGCTGCTACTAGTCTGCGTAGACAATAGTGACTTTGATGAATTATGATCTGAATCAGTATAAGGCAGCTTCCTGTGTCCATGTACATTTTGCAGAGATGTTGTAAAATTTGTTTTCAACCTGAAGCAGGTAGAGTATCACAGTCTACCAGTTGTCTGTGACAGACCAGCACACAAAGCTGATGTGTAACTTTTTTTTTTTAGTGTTTTGTCTGCAGGCACACACAAGGAAAGAGGAGTCTGGCCCCAGCCAGCTACAGTGCAGGCTTGGGCTTCTTTAGACCATCGATTACAATACAATTCTCATTCCCATATCCCAAGGCACACTACTTCTCCACACATGCATAAACCACAAGAAATGTCTGTGATCATGAGGCTGTTGGTACAAATATGTAAAGACAAAAGATGCACCAGTGGACAGAAAGGAAACAATTTACCCAATCAGTGCAAAAAGAAGGGGAAAAATATTGATCTAAACAAAAGGATCCAGCAGCCACAGATCACTGCTTTTAAGGGCTCAGTGTACATTTCAAACAGGGCAGCAACACAATACACACAGTTAAAAAAGGGGATGGAGACAAACAACAGGCAGTGAAAACAACAATAGCACATGCATGTTTTCAAACCTAGTACACCAGGTAAATTAAGTTGCCTCTATTACCAACCTAGCCCAGCCAGGAAAAAAAAATGATGAAACCATGCTTTCCCATAAATACATAGAACCATGGGTGCAGATCTAACCATCAGACAGAAGAAGAAATCCAAAGGAAAGAAAAATTCTGAGAGTCAGGACTGCCAGTTTTATCACAAGCCCGGGGATTCTCTGCAACAGCATGAAATGCTATGGTCTGCCAACAAAAATAATTAATATTGTGAAGGCTTTATATTAAGGCACAGCATGTGCAGACTCACAGTATAATAAGTTTTGAAAATGGTTCAGAATACATACTGGCATGCAACTAAGATTCACTCTCACTTCTTCACTTTAGCATTGTTGCTAACTTCAGCTGAAATGTGTAGGAAGGCAGAACATTAGCCTGCAGGAAATACCTAAGTTTTGCCAACTCTGTAGTTCTTTAATGTAATAATTAAAATATACAACCATACACTGAAAGAGTATTAAATGTGAAAAGGATCTTCTGATAAGACCTTTGGAAAGAGGTCTAGTTGTTTAGGCGTTTTAGTAGAAAGAATAAGAATGGATTCCACCATCCTGGATTCTTATTAGGAAAATAATCTCTCGCATGATCTCTTGGAACAAGGAACTCTATTATCATCGTCATCATCATCAACAACATTTGATTTATATACCATCCTTCAGGACAAGTTAATGCCACACTCAGAGTGGTTTACAAAATATGTTATTTTTATCCTCATGACAATCACCCTGTGAGGTGGGTGAGGCTGAGAGAGTTCTGAGAGAGCTGTGAGTGACCCAAGGTCACCCAGCTGGCTTCAAGCGGAGGAGTGGAGAATCAAACCCGATTCTCCAAATTATCACTCTCTTGCATATTTTCTGGTGGCACATTAAAAGCACAAAATAATGCGTCTGGAAAGCCTAGCATTTATATAGAGATCCGTAATTCGCATATGGATTTTGGACTATGGTACATCCATTATTTAAAATATTTATATTACCACCTTTCTCCTGACAGCTTGGGGCCCAAGGCAATGCAACTTGGAGGAGCATTAAGGAAAGGTGGGTAGGTGAAGTGTGCAGCTTGCCTAAGGTGCTTACAAGTAAATTTCAGTTTTGATAAATAAAGGTAGGAAAGAAAAGCCATTACTATTATCAAGGGAGAATAACAGCAACATGAATAAAACAATACAACTGCAAGTGGGGTAATGATGATAAGATTGCTTGTCAGGAAAAGTCAGGTTTATTATTTATAGCTTAAAGTCATCACAATACAAAAGAAACAGTAATGTTGAATTACAGTATACAAATAGAATATTCCAATAAAAATACCAAATTGTTGGACATAAAAACTCAAACGGTGAAGAAATATCTTCCTGCCAGTTTAGGATATTGGCAAATCAGCTGACCTCCAGCACAAGAAATAGTGATTAAATGCCCAAATCTATGAGTTTTTATAAGATGTAGCAACAAAGATGTTTTATGGAAGGCTTATTTATCATGGTCAGCTATAGCAAGAAGCTAATCTAAGCAAAACCTGAAAATGCAACAATGAGCTCCAATAATTTACAGGGTGGATTAAGTTAAATAATGATTTAAATCAAATATTTCCATGTATTATTTACTTAGTACATGAAAGTAGATATTAAACCAGAAAAAAATTTAGGTCCATTATATAACTTCAAAAGGTATGTACTATATTTAGTATATAATGAACTCTTAGGTCCATTTACTATTTTAAAAAAATTATATCCATGGCTTGTTTTTAGATAATTTACACAGAAATCCTAAACAGGTCTTCACAGAAGTAAGCCCCATCTTATTCTAAAGGAATTACTCCCTGGAAAGCATTATTAACAGTGAAGCTTTACTCCTCTTGACCTAAGTCTGGGTCTGTTGTACACAATCCGCACACATGAACTGTTTGTGGAAACAAAACTAGGATGAGTATCTTCTTTCCAGTCTTCCTTTCTTCTTACATCTGCCCTTTCTCCTTTGTAAATCAATTTCTCTGCCCCACCTCTTATCCAATCCATAAAATAAGTAAAGAATCTCACTGAGAAGCAAATACTTGTAGCAGTTACTGGGCAGATCAGGGCTCGCCAGGAGATGGCAGTTAACTGTCCAAGTTCTTTGATGAGCATGTAGGGGCACAAACACACAGCACCAAGTCAATTGCAGAGATCTTATATATAAAAAAACTGAAGCAAAATATTACCTAGAGGAATCAGAGGCCAATATCTGTGGTGACTTTCCTGTTCCTGTCTGCCTGCCTCCACCACCCACATCAAGCTATAACAAAAGTGAACTACTATGTTATGTGAAGCTTGACCATGTTTAAATAATTTTTATGGAGTGGACTCAGAAGGCTGCTGTTGGAAACCAGTTGCCATCAGCGTAGAAATCTTCCTTACTACTCGTGTTATTTAATCTCTATGTAAAGCTCTTAGGAGAAATAATTCATGGTGTTGAAGTATTCTGTCATCAATGTGCTGATAACATCATATGTAAATTTGACTCAGTCAAGCTGGGATTGAATACAGACTATGAATGGTTATCTCATTATCAGAAGTAACTGACTTCCTTAACAGAAGCAAACTGATCTCCATATCAGAAGCTACTGTTTGCATCTACTCCTCCCTCCCCTCTCCACCTATATATCTGACCAGTTTCTTCTTGCCCTCCATGCATCTGACAAGAGAACTGTGATTCTTGAAAGCTTATGCTACAATAAAGTTGGTTAGTCTTAAAGGTGCTACTGGACTCTTTTTGATTTTGCTACTACAGACTAACACGGCTAACTCCTCTGCACCTACATCCAGTTCTGTATTGCTTTATCCAAATAGCCCAGCAATTCTGTAGAGGTACTTGGTTACTGTAGTTAAATGGCTATGGGTGAAGTAGTTGAAATAGATTCATGACAAGATGGAGGTGATGCTGGTTGGCAAGGCTGAGGTCTTGAAGGACACTGAGAGCTAAACTACAGGAGATGAATTACACAAGGACACTCAAGTGAAGGGAGATGCAATGTTAGCTGGGAAGTGTAGTTTGAATTTCACCTCTCTCTACAGAGCCAGCAAAGATAGTTCCTCAGAGGGTTTGTTAATTTCACCTCTCTGCAGAGCAGGCAAACATGTTCCTCAAAGAGTTTCTTAATAATTGACAGAGCCTTTGGGAAGGCAAAGAGGAAATTAACAAACCCTCTGAGGAACGATCTTTGCCAGCTCTGTACAGAGGTGAAAATCAAACTATGCTTCCTGCCTAACATTCCATCTCCCTTCACTTGAGCATTCTTGTGTAATTCGTCTCATGTAGTTTAACTCCATCTTGAAGGACAGGGTTCAACTGATCCTCATTGACTCAGTTAAGAGCCTAAGAATTATACTAGACCAATCATTATTGCTGCATAAGCAAGTCAATAACAGCTGCAAAAATGCTTTCTTCCATCTTCATTTTAGCCCAGAAAATCACTCCCTACTTTGACTTGCCCAATCTGGCCACAGGAATCCATGCTATGACTAAAGTAGATGACTATAATGCACTCTGCACCTGTCTTCCATTAAAGTCGACTTGGAATTTGGGAACTCAGAACACTGATCTCAGTTATTATTAGCTCTAATTTGTTTTGATAATAATGGGCAAAAGCCATCAGATGTTTGATTAATGGAAGTGGCTATTTCCCCTACCTTCCTCTTTCCCTTGGCATCTATGTGACTCCTCCCCCCAAAGGCACTGCCACAGATCAAAAATCCAATATAGGCAAAAAGTCATGCGATACAGAAGGATAAAGCCACATGCAGAATCAGGCCCTCCCTTTTCTGTTAGCAGAAAAACGAACCCGTTTGGTCCATCTTTCACCCTAAGACTTATACAGCAGGAAAATAATGCAAGAACGCTAGGGATGAGAATACAGTTAAGTGAATAGTTTCAAACATGCCTGCTATATGCTGCTAAATAAAATTTGGAACCCATACTCCTATCTCATTCTAGTTTCCTATTTGTATCCTATATTCTGATCTTTTGGAATCTTCTGCACTAAAAAAGTGACCATCCTACTATATAAAAGGCTAAGTGTATTCAAGACAACTCACTTCCTACCCTGGTGTGCCTCCAGAGGGCACTGCTGAGGAGGGAAGCCCAGATGAGGCAGCTAGACTTTCAGAGATCATGCCACGGCAGGAAGCCCAGGCCGGGAACAGGCGTGGAGCTGGCTGCAATGCCTGCCTGTTGGTGGTTGCACAGCAATTAGATATAAGTTTGCAGAGTTGCAGAGTTTGATAATAGCACAATGGAAATAAGTAGACAGACTTCTGTGATTCTAGCTCTATAAAAATACTTTACTACATAATAGGGTAAAAAGGGTACATTTGGTAGGAAAAACAACAGTTTCTGACTACAACTTGATAGTCTCAACTAGGTCCTAGAGAGAAAAACTTAGACTGCATGGTCTAGTGAAGCAGTAGTAGTGGACTGTAGCAGCAGACTGAACAAAGAGCAATAAAACCTTAGTATACATTGGTAGCTAATTGCCCCCCAATAATCTGTCTCATCTAATAGACAATCCTAGATTCTCTCATTAAGACTAAAGACACCCACTTTCTCTGGTGGGAACTTCTCTAGAAGATTAAGTAGTCCTATGCTAACTAGCTATCTAACTAAACAAACAGAACAACAATTTAACTCTTTCATGACTGAGCGTAGGAAACTTGCAAAAAGTCCAACACTGCCAGGTCTTCACCCAGTTGGGATTAGGAGCAGAGCAGGTGGCAATGCCCGACCCCCATCTTCTCACAGCTGGGATCAGGAGCAAAGCAGGTGGCAATGCCCGCCCCCTGTGTTCACCCAGCTGGGATCAGGAGCGGGGCAGATGGCAATGCATACCTCCGTCTTAACCCAGTTGTGATCAAGAGCAGAGTAGGTGGAAATGCCCACCTGCTGCCTTCACCCAGCTAAGATTAAGCACAGAGTAGGTGGCAATGCCTGTCCACCCTTCATCTAGCTCAGATCAGGAGTGGTGTAGGTGGCAATGCCTACCCCTGCCATCACCCAGCTGGGATCAGGAGCGGAGCAGGTGGCAATGCCTGGTCCCCCCTTCACTCGGCCGAGATCAGCTGCAGAGCAGGTGGCAATGACTACAGCTTGCCTTCACCCAGGTGGGCTCAAGCACGGAGCAGGTGGCAATGCCTGTCCCCCATGCTTCACCCAGCTGGGATCAGAAGTGGAGTAGGTGGCAATGCCCACCCCCCACCATCACCCAGCCAGGATCAGGTGCACAGCAGGCAGCATTGCCCGCCCCTATTCACCTGGCCAGAATCAAGCATGGAGCAGGAAGCAATGTCCACTCAACCCCTTCGCCTATCTGGGATCAGGAACAGAGCAGGTGGCAATGCCTGTCCCACCTTCACTTGGTCGTGATCAGGTGCAGAGCAGGTGGCAATGCCCATCCCCCCTTCATGTGGCCAGGATCAAGCATGAAGCAGGTGACAATGGCCACTCCTGACTTCAGGTGGCTGGGGTCAGGAGTGGAGCATGAGGCAATTCCTATCCCCTTCACATGGCCAGGATCAGGAGTGGAGAAGGTAGCAATGCACGCCCCTCCCACCTTCAATCAGCTAGGATCAGGCGTTAATACCCGCCCACCCTTCACCCGACCGGGAACAGGTGCGGAGCAGGCAGCAATGCTTGTCCCCCCTTCACACAGCTGGGATTAGCCACGGAGCAGGCGGCTAATACCCACTCCCCTTCACACGGTCGGAATAAGGAGTGAAGCAGGTGGCAATGCCTGCCCCCTTCACTTGATCAGGATCAAGAGTGGAACATGAGGCAATGCTCACCCCCCTTCACCTGGCCTGAATCAGGTGCAGAGTAGGAGGTAATACCCACCCCCTTCACCTGGCTGGGATCAGGCGCGGAGTAGGTGGCAATGCCCGCCCCTCCGACTTCACCCAGCAGAGATCAGGAGCGGAGAAGGTGGTAATGCCCCACCCCCGCTTTCACCTTGCTGGGATCAGGCACGGAGCAGGTGGCAATGCCCCACCCCCGCTTTCACCTTGCCGGGATCAGGCGCAGAGCACGTGGCGATGCCCACCCCTGCTTCACTCGGCGGGATCAGGAATGGGGCATCTGACAATGTCCCCCTTCACTCAGCTGGCATCAGGCACACAGAAGGTGGCCATGCCCGCCCCTCCGCATTCCTCTGGCTGGGATCAGTGGCAGAGGAATGCCCACCTGCCCACCCTCCCCTTTCTAGAGCTTGTTTTAGTGCTTTGTTGCTATTCTGCAATATTTCATCAGAACCAAATGCATCCTGCTGAACTTTCTAGGAGACAATGAACAACAGGAAGTTGGCAATATGTTTGGTCAGCTTCCCAGCAAACCATAGCACATAAAAGGCTCCATTAGGGATGCCACAATGGTATGCAAGGTTACAGGATATTATGGATAGCCTTCTATAACAAATTAAGACAGCCCAAGGGAGATCAAACACTCACACACTTGTTTCTGGTAACATGGATACTATCAATTAGTTGTATTGAACAGGAATCATAAATAGTCCTTAATTGAGGACATTAGCATAAGAAAAGACTGCATTTACCACAAACGTATTTGGGGTATTAGATCCACTTTTCTATAAACTTGCTGGTTTTTTGCTCTACTTATTATAATGAATATACAGGCGTGCCTTATTATATTAACGGGTGGGTTGATAATGATTTATATAATCACAGTTTATGGTTTCCAGAAATAAAATGTAAAAATCCTGACGTTAGTCCCACCACACTGAAGAAGATCTTTTAATTTATTTATTTGCTTTGTCTCATCAGTTAACTCCTTCTCTGTCAGGAAACACTGAACGTGTGGCATATATTAATTCATTCTGTCATAACAAGCCATACTGTTAGAGAACTGAGACCAACAGGTACTTCTTACAGATGATTAATCCTTCTAGGCATGATCCTCAAAACAGCTTTCCAAAGAACTACAGCTCCACTAGCATCTGTCTGTAAAAGAAGGTGGTTGTGTGCCAACCTGGCTCCGTCTCACCTACTCATAATGTGGTATCTTCAACAAAGAACATCACAAAAGCCTGTATACTGACAGCAGTATACCCTGCAAATTCCATGTTCCTTAACTATATACTTTTCAGATTTAGTATTCTTTTCTAATTCCGAACCCAGGGCCTTTTTTCTGGGAAAAGAGGTGGTGGAACTCAGCAATGGAACTAAGGACCGCACAATGACATCACTTTGGGTCAGCTGGAACAAGGGGGGGAGTTTTTGAAAGTTTAAATCGCCCTTGGTGAAAATGGTCACATGGCCAGTGGCCCCGCCCCCTGATCTCCAGACAGAGGGGAGTTTAGATTGCCCTCTGTGCCAGGCGCCAGGTGTGGAGGGCAATCTAAACTCCTCTCTGTCTGGAGATCAGGGGGTGGGGCCACCAACCATGTGACCATTTTCAAGAGGTGCCGGAACTCTGTTCCACTGTGTTCCAGCTGAAAAAAAGCCCTGCCCAAACCTATCACGCAGTACCTACTTTTAATTATTTTAAGCCCATCTTTCTCCTCCATCTGCTTTTAAATGTAAATAGATAAGGAAGATCATGTTCATTCAGCTCTCGTCTCTTCCTTTCAAGGATGTACCACTGAAATTCTCAAACTTGGAGGATATCCCCCAGAGCAGGGAAGGGGAACTGTTTTCAGAATGTGTTCACCCTTCCCTTGCTCTTCACAGTCAGAAACCTCTTTCACTTCTGTTCTCCCCCACCCCCAAAGGTACACACCTTTTACTCCCCCTTCTTGGGGTCTAAGAGCTCCTGCCTTCATCTCATAAGGGAATTAAAAATTGCCGCTTTGTGTTGAACAGAATATGTCAAATGGAAATTGCCATTTCAGATTCCCCAGTGTGATCTCAGCATTCCTTTTACTCTCTCCTTCCATTTTGGGGTTGGATGGGGCATTTCTGTGGAATTAAGCAAGTATGCTTTCGAATTGAAGCTGTGCTTCCATCCAAACTAATGCAGTAAGACACATTCAGCAGCTAGGAAAGCCTTGGCCAATTTCATTTTCAATACACACTGAAAACACATTTCTCAGCTGCAGTCTGCTCCCATGCAAACTAATAATGCTAAGAGTGCTCACCCAGTATATTGAAAATGAAACTGATCAAGGTTTTTTTAGCCGCTGACAATCTGTCAGATTTTAATACTCTGGGTGAGTACTCATAGTTTGCATAGGAGAACAGCTCTATCACTAGGAACCTGAACTGGAAGGTAAACTTAGCTGCAAGCTGCACAGTTCCAAGACTGACAGCTATAAATATCACCTGATATTTGGATCTTTACCTCTGGATAACGCAATCATTGAAATACTGTTAAATGTAGTGAAGATCAGATACACTGGTTAGAAAATTATCATGCGCAGTTCATATAACTGCTCATCTCATTGATCCAATGAGCAGTCTGAAGGGGTAGGGAATGACACATAGGAGTATGGAATGCAATTACATCATATTTTGAAACGCCCTGAATAAACGCATGGGGAGGAAGAGTCTCTAGAGTAACAGCATCATCTGCCATTCTGAAGTGACCAATGGAACACCTGCAGAAGGCAGCAGGTAGCTGATATAATGGGAATGGGAGAGGAAGAAGAGACTAATATTGTACTTTTAAAAAGTTGTGAGTTGCTTTAAGGACTTTATGGGGCAAAGAGAGAAATACAGATCTATTAAATAAATTGAATATTTAGATTTTTTTTTAAAAAAAATTATCTTAAAACTCATTTAGTTATACTGATATTAGATCAGGTACATAAAGATGATGGATTCTGAGAGAAGGGTTTAAAAACTGTGGAAGACTCCTGAACATCAAAGCATAGCTTGACTTCAAAACAGCCTCGAGCGTAAGGAAGTTGAAAAGCTTGTGTTCCAAGGCTCCCAACTAATCTTTTTGCCTCGAAGAAGGCTTTAGTTGACATATTCAGATGGATCACTGTAGAGCATATGTCAACACATGAATTAATCATCAAGTTCGGCAACTACAGGACTGAAATGTGTGGTGACGTGGCGGGGCATTAATCCAGTTTGGTCAGCAAGCAGGAAGAATCTAAATCTGAGGGACATTCACAAGTTGTGTTACAGCTCTTACAAACTGGATGCTCTTCAAATCCTACCAATGAAAGCCTATATCAGAAAATTCTTGTTAATAGTATTACAGATTCCCCCCTTCCTTTCCTCTTCCCCCAATTTGTGGTGCCTTAAACTTATGCTTCCAGCTAGAAGAAATGACAGCAAAATTACTTGATCAGAAATCAGTTCTGCTACAGTCACACCAGCAAACCGTGCACACATGCTACAAGCCTTATAGCCTTCAAGCATTATAGCCAGCTGTGTTTCCTGGAAGTAGAGGGTGTGACAGAGTGATTACAAGGTCCAGTTGATTTACTTTAAAGCTCAGAAGGGAACTTATGCAGACAAAGGTTTAAAGTTATCCATATTCACTACAGAGAAGTTATTTGCTGATAACAAAGAGAAGAACGATCATATGAATACCCAACCCTCTCTCCTTGTGGAATAGGAAGGGGCCAAGCAAGATTCTTCAGGTGGAAAAGCCTGTTCCACCATATAGAGGTCATTTCCACATGTCCTTAAAGGCACGGCCCACTCATCGAACTCCGGAGGCTTTTCTCCTTCACTCCACGTGTCTCCGATTTCAAAATGGTAGCAGGCTGTTTGGCTTCCATTTTTTGGCACCTTTTTTGAGGGCACAGGAAAGTGTAGGAAATTGCATTCTCAGAAACGGTACCAAAAAAACAACCAGCTACCGTTCATGAGTGGGCCATCCCTTTAAGGATGTGTGGAAACAGCCTTGATCACAAACAGCACATATTCCAGGATCACAACAAAACCTGATAATGATATTTAAAAGATATGAATCCTGACTTGAATCTGTAGTGCAAGCAAAAGGTATTTCTGTGCAAGCAAAAGGTATTTCCATTCAACTGAAAGAGTGGAGTGTTAATTCTTCCCTGATCTACAATCAAGCGGCACCCAAAGGTTACCCTGGAACCCTGTTGTGAGGATGAGCAGCATATTCTCTGCATGGACACAACTGTCTTCTACATAGTAGATGCTGCCCGTACAGTAGAAACATGACACAATTGGGACCATTATAAATGCAAGTGAAACCAATAGAAAAAAATCAAAATGAAACACAGTACTACAAGTAGGAGGACTGTGCTTGACTGAAGAGCACATATTCCCAGATGCTAAAGTCCAGAGACAATTTATCAGAGCTGGAATTTGAATCTAAGTATCTTTAAGAGTTTTCATTCCAGAGCACAGTGTGCAAATCTTGCCCCCCGCCCAAAGTTCTTTCCACCCCTGTGTCCCACAAAGAATTTCTGGATATAATTTGGAAATATATAGATCAAGGAATCCCCCCACCTATTCTCAAAGTCATGTGGAGCTATCATAGTGCATTCCCATAAAAATAGATACAATCAGCCTACTGCGGTTATTATAATCACCTTCTATATTAGTGATTTAGGTTTTGCTTTAAGCAATGTTTCAAAATTCCTATAGAATTTTTTCCAAGTAATTGCAGGAACAAATAATATAGCACACCTGGCATTTACCTTCAATTTCTGTTCTTATCATTTGCCCAAGATATGTATTATTAAAATATAGTTAACGTACTTCAAATTTGCTGTGCTCCAGTCAGAATGATGCTGCATAATTCGAAGTCATACAGGTTGCCACATACATTTGAAAGCACTCATGTGCAGAATAATTCATTAAATATTAATTGAATTGACATGTCATTAGTAATTTTACAGTGCACAGTTCCTGCCTCTGCACAAATTATACAGATTAATTAAAAGTTGGTTCATGCACATAGCCAACATAAGTTTAAAACTTTAAGAAAAGAAAGAGGGTTACTCAAGATGCAATAATAATAAAACTTCAGTGTGAAAGTTTGATTGGCAGGAATGCTTGCATGATTTGTATTAATAAGCAAGTATATCAGTTCAGTGATTTCAAACTTCCCGTTTGCAAGGATACTTTTCATACTGACTCATCTGTGAAGGAGCCCCAAACATCTGTCACAAGAACTCTGCACATGGTAGAGCAGTGCTTGAGGCGATACAGAAAGGAAGAGTCATTTAAAATTCTTATATCTCACCTTGCCTATTTAGCTTAAGGTGACTTATTAACAAAAGGTCAAGCAAAACAAATAAAAATATAGCACAAAGCTATAGTAACAGAACCACAGAATCCAACACAGAACAAATGAACAATGCATTTTATTTATTTAGAACATTTTATCAGCCTTTCCACTCAACTTAGGGTCCCTCAAGGCAGTGAACAAACCCATCAAACCCATTAAGACAGCTTTTAAAAATGCATATTGTAAAACCAATTAAAAACAACAATTAACATACAAACAGGAAGGAGAGTCAGCAAAAGACTGCCCAATGAAACAGATAAGCCTTTACCCATTGGTGGAAAACAATTATTGAGGGAGACATATGAATCTACCTGGAGAGTGAGTTTCATACTCTTTGGTGCCACAACTGAGAAGGCCGTTTCTCGGGTTACCACCCATCCAGTCTTAAGATGGTGGGGGCACACAAAGAAGGGCCCTTGAGGATAACTGCTTTGATTGGGAGCTGACTGCATTGTTTGTTTGCCAGGCCATCAAAGATGGTGCCTTACAGACCACCTGTGGGAGTCTGTGGGCAGCAGCTGAAAAACCCTGGGAACAAAGAGAAGGAGAAGGTGCCACATGAGAGCGGAAAGGAAGACACAAAAAAGAGCTACTGCTGGGAAAATTATAGATAAATGCTATCCTTCAAATATGTAGTTTCCAGGTTGCAAAAGGCATTACAAGTTAAGAACCAACACTTTGAAATACCCTTAAAAGTAACCACTTGCTTGGGAACTGGCATAACATATGCATAATGGGTATGTTACATAAGAAGACACACAAGCTGTTCAAGCTGAGGTTTCTGCGTTATCTTCAAGGGCAGCCCCATATAGAATAAGTTGCACCATTCCA
The DNA here is from genome assembly GCF_028583425.1 of Eublepharis macularius. Classification (NCBI taxonomy): domain Eukaryota; kingdom Metazoa; phylum Chordata; class Lepidosauria; order Squamata; family Eublepharidae; genus Eublepharis; species Eublepharis macularius. The sequence continues at coordinate 17,922,757 of NC_072796.1, forward strand.
GCCTACGGGTTTAAAAAAATGGATCAGCCTGACCAGGTCAAGAAAGGAAGAAATTCAAAAATCAAGTGGAGGTAGTTAAACTTGTGGTTTTACACAGTATTCAGAAGAATTTCAGATTTTTCTATTCAAAAGGAGGTCAGCTAGTAGAGAGTACTCTTAAGATTTATATGAGGAAAGTCACCCAAAGATGTGATGGATCTGAGATTTTGGGGACAGGGTAACATTGCATTATTAGAATCCCTGCAAAATTAATTTCTTAAAAACAGTTTTTATCATTATCTCCTGGAACCAGGGCTTTTTTTCAGCTGGAAAGCGGTGGAACGGAGTTCCGGAACCTCTTGAAAATGGTCACATGGCTGGTGGCCCCGCCCCTGATCTCCAGACAGAGGGGAGTTTAGATTGCCCTCCACGCTGTCTGGAGATCAGGGGCGGGGCCACTAGCCATGTGACCATTTTCTCCGAGGGCAACCCACTGAGTTCCACCACCTCTTTTCCCAGAAAAAAAGACCTGCCTGGAACTCCTGCAGCCATTTTGAGAGCAAAGACAAGTCTCTCCTCTATTGAATCCAGAGTAAATAAAAAGGATGATTTGATACTGGTGCAGATTAAACGATATAGCTGATTCAAGGTTACCCAAGAAGTGCTTGTATGAGCAAAGTGAGATGGGAGGGCTGGACACAGATTTGCCAAGATTACATGAGGCAATATTCAATCCTCACAACTGGCAACTACTTGTGGGTCTCAATAGTCTTCATAAGCAAATCTGTACATTTCATGAAAGGTTGGATACAGCAGTAATCAACAAAAATGGTCAACTTACTAGTATGCAATTCTTTTTTTAAAAAACTATTTCTGGTTATTTACATAATCTCATTTCCAAATCAGCACTATTTTGCATCTTAGCTAAGCTATTACACTGCATAAACATTTTTCGATAGCAACACACAGGGCTCATTTTCAGGGGGAACATGCAGGAATGCAGTTCCAGCAGTTCCCCAAAGAGGTCACATGTCAGTTGGCCCTGTCCACCAGACTCTCAGTCAGTTTGGGGCCGTTTCAGCCTCGATTGGGGCTGAAAAAGCCCGGATCGCGCCTCTGACGGGTGGCGGATCACTTTCCCACTCAGTAGCAGCCCAATCCTGACCATCTTGGGCTCCTTTTTGGCCATTTTCAGCCCCCTTTTGCCATTTTGGGCCCAATTTCGGCCCTGAATGGCCAAAATTGGTTCCAAAACAGCCAGGATAAGCGATGTCAGGGGGTGTGGCATATGCAAACCAGTTATGCTAATGACACACTTCTGGTGATGTCAAGGGGCGTGGCATATGCTAATGAGTTATGCTAATGAATTCCTCCAGCTCTTTTTCTACGAAATGATCCCTGGCAACACATCTTTCAGAAGTGTGAGGTGGTGTGACAATTAAAGGGTTAAGCATCCATTCCCCTTGCTGCTTCCTAACTTTTCATTGTTCCCTCCTGAATTAGCCCCTTAGAGTAACTGTTTCCTGGGCATGGCAGTGCAAGTCAAGGGGATAAAGAGTTTGCTGTGAAGACAGGGAAACGTTTATTTTCCTGTTTACACAGCAAATGGGTTCACATCTGTGAGATGTGCACTTAGATATCCCTGGAATTCTGCCAGCAAAGTAGATGGGATTATTATGTTTTAATGAAGGAAAACGCTTCCCCAGCGTGCATAGCTGTTACAGACCAATCATGGCCTTGAGAGTTCCAAGAGATGATTTTCCATGTATTTCATTTGTTTACTTTCAGCTACTAAAATGACATGGTTTCAATCTGTGATGCCAGATTTTACTTTGGGGAGATCATCGTTGTAACCATGTTTGCATTCTCCCTGGTATTAAACATTTTTCATGAACTGATGCCAACCTCCCATAAAGATCTTTTAATGTTGAGAAGTATTGCATATTCTCAACTTTAAAGGTCTTAATGGGAGCATATCTTATCGGGCAATCATAAATCAGAGGTTGGTAGTTCTGGAAAACTAGACCAAAGAACTGTGCCATTCTATGCAAAGTTGCTTCCGTCAAAGTCCATTTATTTAAGCAGGTTTTGAGTGGAGTAACTCATCATAGGATTGTATTGTAGAAGAAAAATAAAATTTATATGCAAGTTTACTTCAACTGACAAAAGAAAATGGAAATAAATTACTTCTTTGGAAATTTGAATGCATGCCTTTAATTATTAGAAGTGTTTTTAAATATGTTCCACTGGTGCTTGCAAACTATGTTCTGTTGCTTGAAGTTTTCTAAATGAATAGCACTAGGTTTCTGTAATTCAGGTGAAAAAAATGACTGCCTACCACTTAAGAAAGTTGCTAATAATCTGCTTTTTAAGAAAATTGATTAAGTGTAGTTAGATAACATTGTCGACATCTGTAACCAATTCCTGAAGATAAAGGTTTGACTGTGGTTTCTATATGAGAACAACGTGCCAGAAGAAGCAAACTGTGGTAAGCCACACAATAAAATGGAGGCGCTTGCTATTGGGGCAAAACCCAAGATGGATGGTAAAATCCTCTAAAAATCTTTATAACTGATGCATTTGGAGGGTTTTCAAGGGTAAAGAAAATCAATTTTAACAAATCCTGTAAAATGGCTGAAAAATTCAAAAAGACATCTCTGATTCAGCTTTATTTTGTTCCTATCAAAAGCATTTTTGGTAGCTGGTTTTCTTTGTTTAGATCATTCATGGAGGTGGACATAGGCTTGGAAGCAGAGCAGCATTTCCGTGGGCATAAAAATGTCTTCCCATGGAATATGATTTTTCACCTCCCCACTCCCATACCAGTCCCAAATGTCCCATGAAATGCTCCTCCTGGGAATTCCTGGGGGGGGGGGGGGTAGGTGGATGTTTCACAGGTGAAAATCTTTGCACCCATAGAAACATAGTTCTTGATCTAAGCCCAATTCTCTTTTGAACCCAAATTCATTTTTAAAGAAATGAACATATATGCTGATGCCATGAAATATTGATGCCATGCAACAAATGTTCTAACATCCTATATGTGAAAAAATGCTTTAACATCTCTAGTAAAAGACAAGCCATTATTTCATTTAGAAAACAGTTTCTCTTTGCAAATGGCTGCAAAGAAAGAAATGCCAATCAAAGTTCTAGTTGTGCATGTCATAAAACTTTCCATGTACACATAACTAGGATCTGAGAATACATGGCTTTTTCCTTGCAGCATTTCTTCCCCCAGGGCTGCAGGCTTTAATCTATTCTATTAGTAGACCAGTGCAAATCTGCTAAAGATTAGCTGATTCATCAAAATTTGGAGAGGAGATCAAGTTTAATTTTTTAGAATAGGAAACTGCATGTAAACAAAGGAGCATCCATGATCTATTCATGAAGCTGGAATGAAAGGTGCAAATATTTCAGAGAAAGGTGAGGGGTGTTGGAGAAGAAGGGCCCATTACCGTCATCACTGGCACAAGACATACCTCAGGGAGGTTTTGTAGCTTCTCTATCCTCCAGTCCCTTCAGCAATGGCTCTTTCAAGGTGAGATCCACCTGCCAACCAGAAGCTCTAGCAGGTTATAAATCCTTGCCCTCTTTCCTGGAAAATGGGTCAGGTGCCACACTGGGGAATAGTGCTCAGAAAAACCACAGGTGGCATGTCAAAGAATCACAGGGGACTCCTGAGCCACTATCACCGGATACTCTGCAAATGCCCAGAGGGACAACTAAGCAGAAGACACAAAACTGAGCAGAAGACACACACACACACACGTCTCAAGATTTCCCATACACCATGCCTCCTTGAGCCTCCCATTCTGCTTCACGTGAATCTAGAGCTGCTTGCAAATCTGTCCACTTCCCGCAGCACAAAAACCACGGCATATCTGCACCATTTGGGAAGAATCTTGCTCCTTGATGTCTCATTGAGGTCATAAATTGGCAGCCCACCTAAAAAGCTGATCAGCATCTAAGGATCCCAAGGGCCTGTTTCTCTGCTTCAGTGAAGGGTCGGATGAGAAGGGTCTCTGTCACATTCCTTCCAGCAGGAGAAACCATCTGGAGAACAATGACCTCTGCTTCCTCCACGATGTTCTGCTTCGCCTGCATTGTGAGGTGCTTCCTTCCTCTTTCTTTTCACCCGTCTTTTAAAAGAACCACCAGGTGGTGTAGTTTGTCACTAGAAATTGTGCCTTTTGCTGGGAAAGCACCTCTTAATAGTAACAACTGTGCTTATATACCGCTCTTCTAGACAGATTAGTGCCTCACCCAGAGCGGTGAACAACGTCAATGTTATTATTATCCCCACAATACAGCTGGGGAGCTGGGGCTGAGAGGAGTGCCTTACCCAAGGCCACCTACTGGGCTCATGGCAGTAGTGGGATATGAACCAGTAGAGTGCTGATTTGCAGCCAAACCACTTAACCAGGGGGCAGCTTGTCTACATGGATTTTTACAGCAGAAAGACCCCTCCCACCAAATAACCTCAGTTGTGGTTGGCCCTGCATGATATTATGGGGTGAGAAGCATGGATTGCTGAAATTTTGAACATGCTGTGTGATTGTTCCAATGATGTATTGTCGAAGGCTTTCACGGCCGGAGAACGATGGTTGTTGTGGGTTTTCCGGGCTGTATTGCCGTGGTCTTGGCATTGTAGTTCCTGACGTTTCGCCAGCAGCTGTGGCTGGCATCTTCAGAGGTGTAGCACCAAAAGACAGAGATCTCTCAGTGACACGGTGTGACACTGAGAGATCTCTGTCTTTTGGTGCTACACCTCTGAGGATGCCAGCCACAGCTGCTGGCGAAACGTCAGGAACTACAATGCCAAGACCACGGCGATACAGCCCGGAAAACCCACAACAACCATTGTTCCAATGATGTTGGGAGAATTTGTGGATTCTGCTAAAGAAGCTTAGAAATTGGTGTGTCAACCAGAATATGGTGTGTTAATTTTGCCAGTTAAGATAAGCAGTTACTGAGATGACATGAGAACAGGCCTCCCCCTGGCTCCACACACCATCATGCGACCGAGGAGTACTTTTCCTTCAACCTCAGCCTGAACTTCTTCATTGGAAGTCTCCAGACTTACATGCACACCTGCGACTCTGGTGAACAAGGAGGCCTGTCTCAACACTAATAAGAAGAACTCTGACCAGCATATTGTTTTGGAAACTGAAAGATGTCATGGGCAGGGCTTTTTTCCAGCAAGAACGCGATGGAATGGAGTTCCAGAACCTCTTGAAAATGGTCACATGGCTGGTGGCCCCACCCCCTGATCTCCAGACAGAGGAGAGTTTAGATTGCCCTCCGCGCCAGGCAATCTAAACTCCCCTCTGTCTGGAGATCAGGGGGTGGGGCTACCGGCCATATGACCATTTTCTCCAAGGGCAATTTTAACTTTTAAAAACTCCCCCCTTGTTCCAGCTGACCCAAAGTGACATCGTTGTGCAGTCCTGAGTTCCGGCATTGAGTTCCACCCTCTTTTCTCAGAAAAAAAGCCCTGGTCATGGGTATGGGGGTTTTCTGTCCCCTGGGAAAATTAAGGCATGCCGCTGTCTCCTCCTCTGGGGGTGAGGTGGCACCACAGTACCACCCTGCCCAAGGGAAATGTAGAAAAAGTCCAGGAGAAAGGAAGGTTTGGTGGTAGATTTTCCTTTTAGGCCAGAAGCAGCTTTTATTTGTAGCCGTTTCTGTTTAGGGTCTGCTTGCTTTGAGGTTGTCTTAAGTCCTTCAGAGGCCAATTCTCATCTTTCCGTCCCCTCCTCCTGCTTCTCAGGAGTCTGAGGGTTGAGAGACCCACTAGCCCATGAGGGTCTCGCTCTTCTCAGAGCCTTGGATAGGTAGCTGTGAAACTGCACCAGCTTGCTTACTACGAAACTGAGCTTGAACTAGAAGAGCAGGAAGTTGGTAGGATGGTAATAAATGGTTTAACATTTAGATTTAGACTCTCATGTTTGCAAACATTTGTTTTATGTGTATGTGCAATGCCTAGTAGTTTATGGTTCATCTCTCCACTCCCTATTATGTCCTCTACTAGTGAATGAATTAGAACTATATTGTAAATTTATATTTCATTTGCTCACGTTCACACACTGCTTGTTCATCTGTTTATAGATCCCATATTATTTGTTGTACTCATATACATTTTTCTGATAGCTTTTTACCCATAGCTTTTCGTATATATTCATCTATCAAGCATCCGATTCAGCTTGCAATTTGGTTTAGCTGTGTGTAGCACCTGCCAATAAACTACTGAATTCATATCTGTAACACTTTGGAATATTTCCCTACTAACAGTCATGTACCCATACGGTTGCCAGGTTCTCTTACCCTACTGGTGGGAGGTGGGGGACCCAACACTTACTTGCTCACATGCACATTCCTGGTCAGCACAATGCTATCACTTCCAAGAAGTGACGTCAATGTGCAGTGTGTTGTGCTGCCCTGGGAGCACTCCCACACTCTGCAGCAGGCTGATTTGGGCCTCAAATGGGCCCAATTCAGTGCGTCTGAGGCCCAAATCGGCCCGCTGCAGAGCACAGGAGTGCTCCCGGGGAGGCGTAATGACATTACTCCCAGGAGATATTGTCGCACCATCCCAGGAGGCATGTTCCCCCACCTTTCCCCCCCGCCAGTGTGGTAAGTGGTGGCAGGGGGCAGAGGGTGGGAGTGGGGATTTCCTGCCTCCTCTGGGGACTGGAGATTCCTCTGTACTCATTGATAAGGACCCATAGAAACAGAGGCCTCCTGCTTAAGGGGACTGAATTAAAGAGTATGGGATAAAGATTTTTGTAACACAAGCTGTAGCATTAAATAATGGTAATGCTTGTGTTTAATGGAGACAATGTATTTTCAAGCACATATTGTTTAAAGTTAGATGATTTGGGCCACAATTAATACACATGATGAAAACAGACTAGAGAGCAATTTAACGTTTTCAATGTTATATAAAGCTTAACTGAATATCCCAATATCCTGCCAGCCAGGGCTTTTTTTTCTGGGAAAAGAGGTGGTGGAACTCAGTGGATTGCCCTCGGAGAAAACAGTCACATGGCTGGTGGCCCCACCCCCTGATCTCCAGACAGAGGGGAGTTTAGATTGCCCTCCGCGCCGCTTGGCGCCACAGAGGGCAATCTAAACTCCCCTCTGGAGATCAGGGGGTGGGGCCACCAGCCATGTGACTGTTTTCAAGAGGTTCCAGAACTCCATTCCACTGCGTTCCTGCTGAAAAAAAGCCAAATGCCAGCACTGATAGTAAACTGCATAAGGCTTTTCCTGTCCAAACAACATTCACCAATTTTCTATACCAGCTTTCTAGAACAAAAAAAGCCAAAAGAATAATTGTAGGCATTTCTAACATAGCTCTAGATCAGGTATGGCCAACTTCTGCTTTCTTCAAGTCACTTTATTTTTCAGATGGTGAACTGTGGCCAGAATAAAGCAATAATTTTACCACAAATTAGACTCTGTAATAAGTTTGATGTCACTTAGCAGCAAGGCCCTCACGGATACAAGTACTCTACTGCTATGAAGTTAGGGTTGCCAGTCTCTCCTTACCTCCTGGTGGGGGACTGGCTCCCTGCACTTCCAGGAAGTGATGTCATCATGCAGCTCCCTGGGAGCATGCCCATGCTCCATGGAGGCTCGGATTGGGGCCACTGCGGAGTGTAGAGCGCTCCTGAGCTCTGCAGCGGCCCAAAATGGTCCCGTTTCGGGCCCGTTTTGGTGCGGATTGGGCCTGTTTTGGCACGGATTGGGACCACTGTGGAGTGCAGGACTGCTCCTGCACTCTGCAGTGGCCCAAAATGGGCATGATCCGCACCAAAATGGGCCCAAAATGAGCCCAATTTGGGCCGAAACTGGCCCGTTTTGGGCTGCTGTGGAGCACAGGAGCACTCCCGAACTCCACAGTGGCCCTGATCCAGGCCAAAATGGGCCCAATCCAGGCAGCTGCTGCGCATGGGAGTGCACAGTGCTGCAGGGGAGCGCGCTTGGAAGGTGCACACACACACACACCGCTGGCCAGGTAAGTGGGGGCGGGGGATTCCCCACCCCCGCCAGGAGTCTGGCATCCCTACATGAAGTCATTAATGGAAGGTCAAGCTGGGGAATTAATAGGCATCCTGAAAGATTCCCCTGAAGGGGTAGATTAGCAGCAGCATTGTTTGTTTGTTTGTTTTAAAGACAACACATAAAAATAGCAATGCAGTAAAGCTCTGAGAATTTTTAATCACAACTTAATTAAAATTTGGTGGGTAAAACAGAAGTATATCATGGACCATATCCATTCCACCAGTAGGCCATCCCTGTGGCTAGATTACTGTAATTCCCCAATCCAGATATATATTTCAGACGAAGCCTAGGAATAGATAATAACATGCTGAGAGCTACCTGTAATATTTCAGCATATACTTCTTTCTTTCTGATGAACACAAGTGAAACTTGAATTTCCTTTTCCATTTCCTTAAGCTGAGCTACATAATTCCCCCTTAAATTTATTTCAAACAGTTGTTTTGTGGACACACAAAGCTACACACACATAGCTAGCCCCAGAGTAATACTAAGATGTGTTGTAATTTGATGTCCAGATTATTTAGGTGGCGGCAACATGCGGTATATCTGTTGATCTCCAATGACAGATTAATGGCAGGCTTCATACTAGCCCTTGTAAGGGTGTAGCTGTAGCAAAAGCAAGACAAACCTTCCTGAGTTGATAAATGCTCATGGGCTCTTGCTCATATTGCACCACATTAGGAGACTGGGAATTCCCAGCTCAGTATGCACGAAATAAATTAGTCTGAATTGTGTAGAGCGGAAGAAGAATAAAGTATAAGGATTTCTAGGCAGATTGTGTCTAAATTGTTCTCCTGAGTGTTCAGCACAAAAGAGAAAATTAGACACAATCCATTTTGTTTTACCCTAATCTTATCACCTTCTATAATGGGGCACAAATATTTCTAGCTGAACAGTAGATCCTTAGCACTACTCGTTCCTAAGGTATCTAAGATGATTAGGGACCACAGATAAGTTGTAAAGCACACACTTACTTGTAGAAAGTTCTAGGTTCAATATCTGGCCTTTCCAGGTAAAACAGGGGTCTCTGGTAACAGGGGAAAGAGTTCACTACAAAATTTGGGAAGCCATTGCTGGCTATAGTAGACAATGAAGTGGTTGGACTAAAGTGACATCAGTGGATTACCCACATGTAACAATCACAGAGTTATTTAGGACTCATGTAAGCTTTACCTGAGCTTTTCTATATAGTTAAAACTAGCTTGATACCCATGGTTCACTATGGTATTTAACACTTTAAATCCAGTTTCATTTAAAATCTCAGTTGCCATACTGACTTCTATATGAAATCCCTATTCAGGAGTCTTGTACCGTCTTTCTTTAACTGCTGACAGTTTACCTGATTTTTACCTCAGAACACAGAGTTTCACAGCTGACCAATCAGAGAGAGGGGACACAAACAGGTAGGAGCCTGCCAGCCGCACAGGAACGCCAGGCCCCACAGGGACATTGACCACCCTGAACTTTCGGGGAAGACTGGTGCATTTTACCTCAGGACACATTCAGTAACTCCCAATAGCAACTGTATGCTGTTTAGAATGTGGGGGGTGAGGACCAATCAGGCTGAATATGCAAATGACCTCTGTGTACCAACTGTCCCTGGGGTGGGATGAGGTGTGGAATGTTGTGAACCCCAATCAGCACACAGATGCAAATGACCTTGAAATGCTGGCCCAATCAGGGAAGAGTGGCTAAGCTGGCAGTGTGGGGGGGGGGGTGCAAGCAGGCAGCAGCCTGCCAGCCATACAGGGAAGCTGTATCCCTTTGGTACAACACATTTGACCCCTTTTTACCTCCTGAGGGAGCAAATTTCTTAAAATCCCTTCTTAGTGGGTGTTTATTATCATGAACAGAATGTTCTCCCCAAATTTCATGTTTCTAGGTCCAGCAGTTTGGGCTGGACGATGATGAGTCAGTCAGGACACTTGCTTTTTATATATATAAATAAAAATAGGATCACATTAAAGACATGGAAAGCAAGCTTGTGTATACAACATTATAGTTTATAGTACAAATGCGAAAAATATGTAGTTTATATATATATATATATATATATATATATATATATATATATATATATATATATATATATATATATATATATATTTAAGTGAATATATTTTAAAGGTAAATCTTATTTCTGTGCATTTTATCCTACCCTGTTACCAAGGAGCCAAGGTAGTTAAACTGGTTCCTCTCCCCTCAATTATACTCTAATAATCCTGTGAGATAGGTGAAGATGAGAAAGAAAGAATGACCCAGGTTCACTCAGTAAGTTTCATGGTTTCCCTGTTCCTTGTCTAACTCTACACTGGTTCTTGCTCTTTCAATTTCTGACATTTCTCAAATGTCAAATATACTTGTGTTACAAGGCTTATTTTGGACATTTATCACTGTAAATGTCATTTACTGGTAAATAATGGAAATTTGGATGAAATTTGGTCAGTAGCAAAAAGTTTGTTTTAGATTAATTTGGCAAATATCAGAATTTTCTGACCTTTTACCCTGGCCTCTAGTGTTAAGGACTAATAAATGCCATTATTCGCTGAGATTCCAACACTGACCTTTGTTCAAAATTAGTCATGACTAACTCAAGCCCTAATAATATCGTCACATTCTACTAAGTGAAATGTACAAGCTAGACAGGGGCCATTCATTGCCTGTCTTCCTAACACATGGGTCTTTTTCTCCAAGAGTAGACCCCAGAATGCATCTTAAAACTACATACAAGTGAGGTGAAATGCAATCAACATTTCACAAAATGTTCATATATGATACATATAACATTCTGATGATGTAAACTTCCTTACAATGCAAGTATAATAATATTCCATAACATGAGACAGGTACACTCTTGAAAACACTTAAGTGACTTCTGTTTTTTTTCTTTTAGAGGTTTGTTACTTGTCAGATAAACAGCTAAACTGATGAAGGAATACTTACTTAGCACTTGTGATACTGTGTGCCTCTAGACTGAACTAAGGAAACAACTATTCTCAGACATCATACCCTTGATTGCAAAAGCATCTTGCATCTAATAAAACTGCAGCAGATGTTCAATGCTGACCTGATTTTACCTCTGCACCTCACTGGAAAGAAGTATAGAGTGACCAACAGGTGTAGCTAAATGGCCTTCTGTGACGTATTATCATTTTTAGTAATGGTTATATGTCCCCTGATTGAAATAGACTTTGGCTTGTAGAGTGCTGGAGTTCCTTTGTTCTGTTACTTGTATACTATTGCTACTGCCTAATCCGGATTTCTTTAGAAGTCAAAACACCGAAACTATGGAAACAGTAATAAAGATATTAATCTCCGTGGGCAAAATACAAACTAATGCTGATGATAGCCGGCAACTGGTGGAAGAAGATCTGTATCCTCAAATTCTTTAGACTGAGTGATTTCCAAAATAATTTGCTGGATTCTATTTCTCACTTTCCCTGGGAACAGCACTTAAACATTTCAGATTAAGAACAAACATTGGTTGTATCCTGACACTCTGCTCAGCTAAGTTTGGAGCAGTCTTCTTCAAGACTCATCCACTGAAGAAAGTCTTCCGGGGCCAGAGGAAAGCTCAAGTCTTGGGTAAGCAGATTTTTCCATTTTTCTCTCAATATTACAGAGACAAATAATGTTTTACTTTAACAAAAGGTGTGATAGAGTTCTCCTTCAATTCTCATCTTAAAAGTCTTCTGTATCAATTGCACACCGTCAAACCAAAGGTTTTATCAGCTGACTTGTCATAATATCATTGCCTTTATATCAACCAGTAGACTCAGTTCTTATGCTAATTACAAAAACGAACAAATCTGTTATTGTGAAATGTTAGCTGAATCCTAAAAGGCCCTTGTGTGAGCAGAAAGCACTTCTACTTGTACAGGATACAGCCATTTGGGTTTTTTAAAAAGATTTTTGCAGTCCCCACACCACACCCAACATTATTCCTAAGAGACTCTCATGAGCATTTGCGGGGGAGACGCAACATAGCAGGAAAGATGAGAAATATCACATTATCATCAACAGATAAAGCAGAGTGCATACAAACCAATGATTTTAAAAAAAAAAACATTTAAAATCGGATTTTTAATTTAAAGCGGATTTTTTTAATAAAATGTTTTTTGAGGAAAAATCTATCTAAAGATAGTTTTCTATTTAAGAAACATTAAAGTCCAAAGGTTATCATAATGAAATAAGGATTAGTTTTAATTATGTACCCTGAGGCTGTATATTCATGCAATGTTTAAATTTTTTTGGTAAGCGAATTCTATTAATCCATTCACAATGTCATGCTCTTCCAGGGGTTTCTATAAGATTATTGGGCAGTTTTTCTGTCTAGAAGATATTATCACAGATGCTTGGTTTTAAAGTTCTCAAAACTGTGAATTTGTGTCTGCAGAGATCATGTCTCTTCTTCACATCAAAAAGGTTATAAAATAAACATACATAGTTGAGAAAAAGACCTTAATCCCATTGTTCCTTTACAAATCTTTGTACACAGAACCAACCCTTACCTCTTAAGTGCTAAGTTTCAAAAAATTCAATGAATATAAGATTGCTGGGAGTAGAATAGATCTGCACAAGAAGGTAAGTGTGAGGACTCGGAGTCTTTATGTTGAAAAGAAAGAGTCTTTATGTAGAAAACCATGATTTAGTGGTTTTAAATCATGGTTTAAATCGTGACGATTCCTGTGTATACTGTAGATATACAACATATATCTACAACATGTGTTGAACAAAACAGGGTTAACATACCTGTAACTTATGTTCATCGAGTTCTTCTGTGCTGACACACATGGGGACTGCGCAGGCGCAGGCCAGCCGCCGGAGAATTTTCTAGAGCTTCCAAGGCTCCGAAGGGGCCGTTTGTCGCGCGCCTCAGCGACCGTCTTCCCGCCCAAACGGTCACGTGATCCTACAGCGACCAACGGCCCCTTCCCTCAGTTCTCCTTTGCCGCCGCTTGACCAACACACTTCAGCCATAACACTTAAAAACACCAATATCCGTTACAGCCATCACAGTATTGTGCATTGGAGTTCACAGCGGGGTAGGAGGGAGGGTTGTGTGTCAGCACAGAAGAACTCGATGAACATAAGTTACAGGTATGTTAACCCTGTTTTCATCTTCGTTCTTCTGTGCCTCCACACATGGGAGTGTACCAAGCTTCACACAATAAGGAAGGCGGGGGTGAAGTCCAACACAATTTTATTGAACAAACAAGAACAACAATAAATAGATATGCATATATACATCCATGTAAAAAACTGTGTAAGGACACATAAATATTCAATATTTACATATATACACACCCCCAGGTACATATATACACATTTTCACTCAAGGGTACCCAGCAGGTACGCCAAGAAAGTCATTCCAAAACTCCCTCAGGAAAAAAGGGAGTGTAAGACAGCCTTGGCCACAGATACATCCTGCTCCGCATTGACATCAACGGCGTAATGCCTGACAAAGGTGTCTGCAGAGGACCATGTGGCTGCTTTACAAATGTTAACCAGGGGCACCCCCCTGAGGAGTGCCGAAGAGGATGCTTGGGACCGCGTGGAGTGGGCTCTGACATGGAGCGGGCAAGCCACCCCTGCCAGGGAATAGGCCTTGCTAATGGCCGTCACAATCCACCTAGACAGGGTCTGCGAGGAAGCCCTGTTACCCTTGTCCTTGGCCCCAAAACATACAAACAGGTGAGGACAGTTGCGGAATCCCTTCGTCCTATCAAGGTAATAGGCTAGGGCCCTCTTCAAGTCTAGGGAATGGAGGGCCTTTTCCCCCTTAGAGGAAGGTTGAGGAAAGAATGCAGGCAGTGAAATATCCTGTGAGAGGTGGAAGGCGGACACCACCTTGGGCAGGAACCTGAGGCAGGGACGCAGGACCACCTTGTTGGGATGAAACACAAGAAAGGGAGGGTCAGACCGCAGTGCAGACAGCTCACTGACCCTTCTGGCCGATGTGACGGCCACCAAGAATGCTACCTTGTAGGATAGCATATCCAAGGGGCATGTAGCCATAGGTTCAAATGGAGGCAACATGAGACGTGAGAGCACCAAGGACAGCGACCACTGAGGCACTGGCGCTGATACAGGTGGGTAAAGATTGTACATGCCCTTAAGGAACTGGCGGGATTGTGGGTGAGAAAACACCGTAGCACCCTCAACTCGGGTGTGAGCAGCTGATATCGCTGCCAGGTGGACCTTGAGGGAGGAAGCCTTCAAGCCCAGGCCACGCAAGTGGCACAAATACTCGAACACAACCCCCAAGGGACTGTTGTCAGGCACCACTCCTCTGGCAAGTGCCCAGAGCTCAAACCTGCGCCACTTGGCCGCATAAGCGCGCCTAGTGGATGGCCGACGAGCATTCAGGAGGACCCTCTGTACCTCGTCAGTAAAGCCTATCGGGGAGGAACGATCCGCCAAGCCGTTAGGTGCAGCTTCCTGGGATCGTGGTGGACCAGGCTCCCGTTTAGGAGAAGGTCTTGCCGAGGGGGCAGACTCACATACGTCCGTTGGGACATCTGCAGGAGCTTCGGGAACCAAACCTGCCGTGGCCAGAAGGGGGCCACTAGGATGCAGTCCGTCCCGTCCTCCTCTATCTTGCACAGGACCCTGGGAATCAAGGGGAATGGTGGAAACATGTAGTGCAAGCCCTGCGTCCACGTAAACTGGAAGGCATCCCCAATAGAGAGGGGGTCGCTCCCTGCCCTGGAACAGAATGTGTGGGCCTTGGTGGTCGCCGCAGTGGCGAACACGTCTATCACTGGATGACCCCACATCCGGAAGATCGGCCCAACGCACTCTCCGTTCAGTTCCCACTCGTGGTCTAGTAAAGGGGCCCTGCTGAGGGCATCTGCCCGGGCATTGTCTGACCCAGCCACGTGTATAGCACGGAGCGACACGCCGTTCTTGATAGCCCACTGCCAAGTGAGTGTGGCCTCCCGGCACAGGGCCATGGACACTGTGCCCCCCTGCTGATTCACGTAGTACATGGCAGTCGTGTTGTCCGTCTGCACCAAGACATGACAATTTCTCAGCAGTGCTGTAAGAGACACAAGTGCGAAACGAATGGCCCTTAGTTCAAGCACATTGATATGGAGGGTCTTTTCCCTGTCAGACCAGACATCTTGCACCGACACATCACCACAGTAAGCCCCCCATCCCAACAGAGAGGCATCAGTGGTAACCGTGATGTCATGGTGTTGATACCCAAAAGGGGTCCCCTTAAACAAGTTGTCATCAGACAGCCACCAGTCCAAGGAGGAGAGGACGACCCTTGGGATAGAGAATTTGAGGGACGGAGGGTGCAGCAGAGCATCGTACCTCCGCACAAACCAGTTCTGGAGAGGGCGCATACGCAGCCTAGCGAAAGGCACCACAGAGGTGGCCGCTGCCATATGCCCTAGTAAGCACTGGATAGTGCGCACAGACTGGAACCGGTTCCTTTTAAACATGGACACTAGACCCCTTAGGGACCGAGCCCGCTCCAAGGGGAGCAGGGCCTTACCCTCCACAGAGTCTAAAAGCGCACCAATGTAGGACACCTTGCAGCTAGGCACCAGCTTGGATTTCTCCAAGTTCACCAGGAGCCCCAGGCGTTGGCAAGTGCTAAGTACCAAGCCAATGTCCTGCACCAGCCTAGACTCTGATTCAGCCACGATGAGCCAGTCATCGAGGTACGGAAAGATGGTACAGCCTTCTTCCCGTAGGAAGGAAACCACAGGGGCCACACATTTAGTGAACACTCGTGGGGCAGTGGACAGGCCAAAGGGGAGCACCTTATACCGGAAAACCCTATGCCGGTAAACAAAACTCAGGTACTTCCTGTGCTCCTCCCGTATGCCCACGTGAAAGTATGCGTCTTTTAAGTCAAGAACCGCAAACCAATCCCCTTGCTTCAGTAAGGCGATCACCGCCGCCAACGTAACCATTTTGAACTTGGTCACCTTGAGGAAGGCATTAAGGCCCCTCAGATCTAAAATGGGACGTAAACCCCCATCCTTCTTAGGGACCAGGAAGAACCTAGAGAAGAAACCCTTTACAGAGTCCTCATAGGGCAATTCTTCCACAGCACCCTTGGCCAAGAGCGACACGATCTCCGCATCCAGCTCAGCCATAGTGTTATTGACAGCTGTCAGGGGTGAACTGCATCTAGGCAGCTCAACGAACTCCAGCCCGTATCCCAGTTCAACAATAGTTAAGACCCATGAGTCAGATGTTATTGACTCCCACTCAGAGAGGAGTGGACTAAGTCTGTCCGAAAAGTTCGGGGATACGGCTGGCGCGACCCGTCAGTACTGCCTCCCGGCGCCCTGCTGATCTTTCTGCTGGGCCGGTTGCTGTGCCTGACGAGGCTTGAAGGGCCGACGCCTCCTCTGCTGTTGTGCGGGAGGGTAAGGCCGCTGCTGGTAGGCAGGATACTGATGGTAGCCCGGCCGCTGCTGTTGGTATCTGCCCTGGTAGTGGTAAGGGCCAGACCTGGGAGCGTACCGTGACCTGGAGGAGGGCTTGTCCGCTGGAGCCAGACCCAAAGACCGCGCCGTCTGCCGGTCCTCCTTCTTTTTCTTCAGGGTCTCGTCGGTCGATTTGGAGAACAGCGAGTCCCCCTCAAATGGCATGCTCTCCACCCTGGAACGTACCTCTTGGGACAGGGCCGTAGACCGCAACCAGGAGTGGCGCCTGAGGACCACCGCCGACGCCATACCTCTAGCAGCAGTGTCAGCAGCGTGGCTCCCAGCGTTCATCTGCTGCTTAGACAGCCTCACAGCCTCTGTCTGCAGCAGGGACACCACAGCCTTCTGCTCAGGAGGGAGGTCTCGTGTATAGGATGCCAACTTCTCCCAGAGGTACAGCTGGTACCCTGCCATGATGGTCTGATAGTTGGCAATCCTCAGACCCAGGGAAGAAACAATGTACTGGCGTCTGCCCATGGCATCCAGCTTCTTGCCCTCCTTATCGGCAGGCACCGAGGAGTGACCCGATCGCCTGGGGTTGAACTCCTCTGTGACCAAGGAGGAAGGTGGAGGGTGTTTCACCAGCGCCGGCCAGGTACCCTGCTTGATTTTGTAGAGCTGCTCAATCCTCTTGGATGTTGGAGGCTGATCACAGGGCACCTGCCATACCTTCTCCACGATTTCCTCAATACCCTCGAGCATGGGGAAGCCAACGTACGCCGGGTTGTCTCCGTAAATGCGTTTGAGGAGCTTGTCCTTGGTCTGGGGAACTGCCGAGGAGATGTCCATCTCGAGAGCCTTGGCCATCCTTGCCATCTGGTCGGCGTAGATGCGGAGGTCCTCGAAAGGCGAGTCCGCCGATGGCACTAGCTCCTCAGCCGGCGATGGTTCGGACCAGGACTCCGACTGGTAGCCGCCAAAGCTCTCCACATCCTCCTCATCGGAACCGTGCTGGGATTCCGGAACCTGGAGCGGAGGGGGAGCCCACGCCGACCTCGATGTCGAAGGCCTCGGTTCCGACACGGAGAAGCCCGCAGGTGCCCCCTCCCATTGGCAACGGTATGGCGAGGGGAGGTAGGAAGCCTGCCGATGCCGGGACGCAGTGGACCGGACTGATCGGACACTGTCCCCGGAACCATGCCGCTCACGACCGACCGGAGGTGGAGACGGACGGGCAGGCGACGGATGGCTCCGACGAGGAGACGGGCTCGGTTCCAGCCTCGGCGACCGAAGGGGAAGCGATGGTCGGCTCCGACGGTGCGGGCTCGGCTCCGGCCCCGACGAGAATTCCGCGGGCACCGTCTCGAAGGCCATCGGATCCGGCACAGGAACGGTGATGTCTTCTGGCTCCGGGGAGCCCAGGTGAGGGGAAGGCGTGTGAGGAAGCACGATGACCTCCTTCTGAGGAGCGGGACGCGGCGACCGATGATGCTTGGTCTTCTTCTTCTTCTTCGCTGGTTCCGAAGAAGACCTCGGAACCGACGCGCTCCTCACCTTCGAAGGGGACCTCGGCTTCGACCTCTTAGGCTTCATCGGAACCGATCCGGACGTCGGTTCCGACCAGGGACTCGGTACCAGGATCCTCGGTTCCGACGTAGGTCTCGGATCCGACCTGGTAGATGACGCGCTACGGGGCGGCCGCACCGGTCCCTGCGCTGGAGAGGCCGCTCTCGACGCCGAGGTACTCGGGGGACGCGGTTTCGACCCCGACCTCGCGGAGGCCACTGAGCCAGCTCTGGAATGCCGTTCGGCAGAGGGGCTTGGGCCGGCCTTGGAGGAGGGCAACGGAGCGCCTCCGGACATGACCTTCTGCCACAGGGAGGAATTCAGTCGGGCCTTGCGCTCCTGCCGGGCCTTGCTGGTGAAACCCTGGCAAATTTTACAGGCCGTCACATTATGGGTCTCCCCCAAACAGAACAGGCACAGTTCATGGCCATCGGTCTTGGCCATTTTCGTGTGGCATTGGAGGCAATGCTTGAAGAGAGCCTTTGAGGCCATCTTCAGGGGCACGCGAAAGGAAGGTCAAAAACAGTCCGAGTCAATTTACCGAGTCCACAACAAAGTCCAAAACGAGATCCGAAGAATAGTCGAGGTCATGAAGTCCGAAGTCAAAAGCCAAGCAATCAGTCAGAATAAAGCACGAAGCACAAAAAAGCACAGAGCAATGAAGCTCACGTTCTCTCCAAGCGGCGGCAAGAAGAGAACTGAGGGAAGGGGCCGTTGGTCGCTGTAGGATCACGTGACCGTTTGGGCGGGAAGACGGTCGCTGAGGCGCGCGACAAACGGCCCTTTCGGAGCCTTGGAAGCTCTAGAAAATTCTCCGGCGGCTGGCCTGCGCCTGCGCAGTCCCCATGTGTGGAGGCACAGAAGAACGAAGATGAACATATTGTTTAAATTTATCAACATTAATATGCTACGACATGTATGTGTAACACAGTTTTAAAGAATTCATTGCTTTCAATATTAAAGTTTACCTCAATATCCAAATAGGCAGTTAGTTCTACTGTGACTGCATAAGACTGTTTCAGTCCAAGCAGGCACATTTTTAAAAAGCAAGGGCTGAGGTAAGGGAGAGAAAACGGTGGCAGGAGAGAAGGAGATAGCACAGGATGTGGGAAGAGGCAGCGAATAACTAGTGTCACTTGGAGCAAAAAGCACATAGAAAGGACTTTCTACTCCAAAACTCTCTTCACGCTGCCTGCCAAGTGCAGACACAGCATTTTCACAGTCTCATTCCCTTTGGTGCCTGTCAAGGGCTGTGCAGCCTCCCCACACAGCCCTAGGGGTCTCTCTGTCTTTAGTTCCTAAATTTGCCTTTGGATTTCTGAGATTAAATTCCAGGATAATAGTTCGTCTGAACTACGTCAATAACAGCTCAGCCATTAGTAAGAGAAAAGAGAGAGAAATCCTCATCTTTAAGCATATTTCTAAATGAAAAGACATAGATAGGACTAGTAATCCAGGAAAATCATTAGTATTAGAGCATCTGTCATCAATGTGATACAAGAGCAGGTCCTTCCATGGTCAGTATTCAGCACCAACTTAATTCTGAAATAAGTGCATATTAAATGCCCAAATGGAATCATAGAACCAAACTAGCATGAGCTAATAAAGATGGGGGGAAGGTCCTATGTTCTTTCCGTTTTATTGGTTTACAGCCAGTGAGAGATTACAAACTGCTATAACCAAAAGATACTCTTGTAATTTGATGAAAACAAAAACTGTATCATTATTCAGAAGCAGCAAATATGAAAGTCGCCTAGTTGCATACCAAAAGATATGAAAATCAATTTTCCCAGGACTTGCCAAGTACTCTTCCCCAGCTGGTAATGAAGCAAATACTTGAGTTAACACCCCCAATGGCAATTAACTTTTATATTCAAATGTTACTGGTGTTAGTACTTTGTAGTAACATCTTGAAGAAGGATTACAGAATTATCACACAAGAGGAGCATATTGCAAGGGAGAATAAAATTGCTGATGCTGATAAAACAGCTGTCTGGTGCAAACAACAAATGCAGTTCCACTTGTTCAGGAAGAGAAGTAAAAATACTGCATTTCAACTACAAATACCATTTCCCTAACACACCAAAAGAAATATATCCTTGTTTTAATTATTTTATGACCATCTGATTTCATTATAATGATAGTAATGGAATAAAAACATATGAAGGGGGGAGGGGAAGAGTGTCCTCAAGTCATAGCTGACTTATGGCAACCCCTGGTGGGGTTTTCATAGTTAGACACTAACAGAGGTAGTTTGCCATTGCATGCCTCTGCAACAGTGAGCAAAGGTTGAAGTTCTCCTATCCAATTACTAGCCAAGGCTGACCCTGCTTAGTTTCTGAGATCTGATGAAATCAGGCTCACCTGGGCTATCCAGGCCAGGGAAAGAACATATGACATTTCAGAAAATAAACCATATAATGACTGCATATTTTGTATATAAAATGTTGCTTGTTAGTTGTTACATTCCAGAAGACCCTCTGCATTTTTATAAACAATCTCACCTCATTTTATGTGAGCAAAGGTTTTAGAATTGAGGCCCATAGATGTTTGTCCTGGTTCCCTGCTGAGTCAGTTATGCATAAGAAATTAGCGGTATGAATAAGATTGCTGTTTCTCATGAGTGTAAATGTTATATATAGTAATCACCAATGCACACATCCGTAAAGTTACCAATATGCATTCAGTGATAAATATATCAAAGTACCAAAACAGATAATTTTGCCTTCCAGGTCCTTTAGCAGCATTTGATTTATATACAGGGAACATCACATTTGACCTATAAGGTCTTCTGGCAATCTCTCGGCACATGGTTTCTCCAGCAAAATTAATGATGTACTTTTTCTTTACAACTTCAGAACTGTATTATGCAGCAGGATACTTTTAATTCTATATACTTTTAATTCTATATTTTCTATATCTTAGATTGTGTTTTTCTAAAATAAAAATGAAGCTATAAATATATCATTATACTCTGAATATATTTACCTACGTAACGAAAATTTTCATAAAGTAATTCAACCAGACAAAGACAACTCAATTAAACAGGGCAACAGGAGTCAATAGGATTCCCAATGTTTTACCACTTTAAACATTACAGTGCCATCAGTTTTAACATTTTTATTATGGATGTGTAAAGAACCATCAAGGCACAACTGACTTATGGCAACCCCAGCAAGGGGCTTCCAAGGCAAGTGAGACGCAGAGGTGGTTTGCCATTGCCTTCCTCTGCAGAGTCTTCCTTGGTGGTCTCCCATCCAACTACTCACCTTGCTAGATTGGGCTATACCATGCCAGCTTCCCTCCCACCATTTTTATTACATCCCAAATCTTACTAGGCATTCTTGGTTAACAAATGTAGTATCAACATCTTGATATTACAGTCAGTACTTCAAAATAACTCAGAAGAAAGATTAAATCTTAAAAGACTGAAGAAGGGAGGTCTGACTCTTGAAAGCTTACACTGTGAAAATCTTGTTGGTCTCTAAGGTGCTATTGGACTCTGATCCTGCTGTTCAGTCTTAAAAAGTTATTCATGCTTAGCATTTTTCATATGATTTCTGTAATCAGTTTCCAAAAAAAAACCTGTGCCCTATCATAAAACCACTACCATCTGGTAATAATCTGCTTTTTCTTTAGAACAATACTAGCAGTTACCTAGAATTTTGCCATCATCTAAGAGATTCTCCATGAGGTCAAATGCCACTGCTGTATCATTTCAAAACAATTCTCTCATCTGTATACCTTAGATTGGTTTAGTAATTTGGTGAACTGGTTTTAACATAATAGATGTTTCATAAAGAGAACAGAGGCATTCAGGTGCCATCCAGAAACGTTCCTTTGGCTGGTTAAGCATGGAGGAGTTCAAGAACAAGTGCAGACTGAATTTGTACTCATCCAGAAGACATGATTTATTTAAGACATTTCTAGGCTGCCTTTCCACCCAACTTGGATCCCCCAAAGTGGTGAACAATAAAAATGCCATTTAAAACAATTACAACAAGACACAGACAACATGGAGTGTCAGTGAGAATCAGTGAGGAAAGGCCAAAGAAAAGAGGGAAAAGTCTTCATCTGCTGGCAGAAGACCAGGACAGAAGGGGATCACATCTTATGAAACGGCAATGGAAAAGCTGATGAGAAAGAGGAGAACTGTAAATATATCAGCATCTCCTCACAAATGTGAGGTACTCACCAAGGTGATAAAAGGCAGGCACACTAGCAATGAAGAGACTCAAGTATATCAGCAATGACAGCAATCAAAATAGCACTGCCTACCTAGAGGATACACTAAGGCTGCAATCATTGCAGAAGACATTCTGGTCAAAGGTTTTCAGCTATACAATATGCCAAAGCCACCACAGGAGAACTGCAGTTCATCGTAGGAAAAAAAATGGCGGTACAAAGATACGTGTTGCAGTAACCTTTCTCGGGGAAAGCATTGCCTTAGACGATATGGTTCAATTGTACCATCATCTCAAAATTACAAGAATTATGAACAGGGAGGGAATTTTCAGCCTGGCTGCAGAATGAGAGATC
The DNA here is from genome assembly GCF_028583425.1 of Eublepharis macularius. NCBI lineage: Eukaryota > Metazoa > Chordata > Lepidosauria > Squamata > Eublepharidae > Eublepharis > Eublepharis macularius. The sequence goes on from NC_072796.1 coordinate 17,945,301, forward strand.
CTATCATCCATAAGTATGCTAGGACAACCATGACCAGCCTCAAATCATTACATTATTTCAGTGTTAAAGTGTAGCTTACTCCATAAGCTTACAAGTCATTCTGGAGTATGACCATCTAAATAAGCAAGGTACGTCCCTACTAGGTATCAGTAACATATTCCAAACAATCATTGCTAACAACATAGTCAAAGCAAGCAGAGGGATATTATGGTCACCTATACAACTATGACATATATTGGACAATAGTTGTAGACTTCCAAAATGCATGCATATAACACATTTACACCTTACTTTCTGGTCTGAGTAAACTAGATAAAATAGCACACAAGCTAGGAAAGTCTCTGCTGAGAAATTAATCAATCATTCAAAATAACTAGAGGCATAAAATTAGGGTTGCCAGGACCAAGTTGGGAAATTCCTGGAGATGTTGGGGGTGGAGCTTGGAGAAAGTGGGGTTTGGGAAGGGGTCAGAATGGTATAATGCCACAGAGTCCACCCTCCAAAGCAGCCATTGTCTCCAGGGCTACTGGTCTCTGTCACCTAGAGATCAGTTGTAATTTCAGGAGATCTCCAGCCACCACCTGGAAGCTGGCAATCCTACATACAATGCTAGGGAGAACACCGAGTAGGTACTACAGGAAAGCACTTAAGTTTCCAAATATATGAATCTTTCACGTATTCAAGCTATATACCAATGTTCTTATACTATTTCCTGCTTCTACATTAACACCTTCCATTTAATACTTTGACTAACCCAACACTGATTCCTTTTGGGCTTGGCCAGAATCCCAGACCTGCATGAAATCATCCCCAAACTGAGGCTACAGCGGTGCATTGCACTGGCAGTCTACCTTAAACGGGTGCAAAATGCATTCCTTTCTTGTTCATTACAGATAATTTACCCATCTTTCGTAATTTTTTTTTAAACTTTCAGGTCAGTCACCTGTGCTAGGGGCCAACTTAACATTTTTTATTCAGAAAATAACTTGTTACAACAAGTCAATGCAGACTTAAGAATGTTTGAGTTGATGCTTAAACATGTTTAACTCTGGACTGGTTTGTGGCCACTGTTTGATTAGCTTTTTTAAAAAAACTATATCTATAATGTTCTTCCCAATGTCTTCAGTGAACACTTCAATTTCCAAATTAAGGACAACTAGAAATAATGGAAATCCTTGACTAAGCCCAACAGCGTCCTGTCAGACCAGATTAATTATCTCCTCCTGCGGTTAGTGTACTCTAACTTAGAATGAATCATTTCCGTATTCTTGGACCAATAAAAAAATACATTGGAGGAATTATCCAATTATATATTATAATAAAATATCCCACAACTTGATTTCAGAGTTTATTTAGTTTTGTCTTTAAATTACCCCTCCAGGCTTCTCTATTGCTAGCTTCGTCTAGTCATTAAATTTGTTCTTGCTAATTGTAGCAGTTATCTTGCTTTTTTAAAAAAAATTCTGCAACTCTTCTTTGTAAATATAAATTTACAAGAGTTTCAGGACATGGTTAGAAGACACACATCACAGCAAACTTGCTGAAGACAAACCTGGACGGAGACCATTTGGGAGATTATGAACTGCTGTCCTCTGTTTCACCGCTGAAGAAAGGCAGGAGATAAATAGAAAAAAATACTCCCATCACGTACTTCATGTTTCTACCCAAAAATATATTTCTTCTTCTTTTAATGAATGTAATCCTAAGAAGAGTTACTCCAGTCTAAATCCATTGAAATCAATGGGCTTATACTGGAGTAACTCTTCTTAGGATTGCACTGTTATTGTTAGACTTCTACATTTTCAACAACTTGTCTTAGTTTTTATCCTGTTTTTACAAAATTGGAATACGCTTATTCTTCCATAACATTCTTTCAAAAAAGCCTTGAAAGTTTCCCATACTGATAGCATACTTATATCCTGGTAGGTGATACAAGCACGCATATTCATTCATTCATTCATTCATTCATTTTAAGCAGGTCAAGATCCTAAAACAAGAAATTAATAACCTTCCAGCCATCTTATAGCTTGATGGATTCTCTTTACATCCTTTTACAATTTAAAGGAATATGTCATAATTATGGTGGATTTACAAAAAGCATAGGATCCCATCTACTTTAAAACATTCAACAACATAAATTCAGCTAAACATGGGTTTAATCATGATAAAAGCAAATGTAAATTTATTGTAAAAAAATTAAAAAGTGGAGCTAAATACATGCCAAAGGATTAGGGTTTTAATCCAAACCACGGTGATATCCATATCAAAGAGATGCATAGTTTTACTTGCTAAAGGACATGGTCAGATTAACTGCTTGTTTTAGCACAGTCGAATTTTCCAATATCCCTGTTTTTACAATAGTAACAGCATCTTGTGATATCAAACTAAAGAGTGCTGAAAATGTAGGTTAATGAAATAGTTTGTTTCCAGACATTTTAGGGCTTATAGGAAGAACTATTTTCAGCTGGCTCTCACTGCATTTTAAAGACATGCATACATTTTCTAGTACAATTATTCTGCTCGTTAAAAATTACAATTCTTTTCATGTATGGAGCAGCCTTTGCAGTAGTCTATAGAGATACTAACAGATTACACTCTAGGAAATGAGAAAAGTTAACATGAAATGGAGACTTTTACTGGCATTCGCAGTGCCACAGCATTTCAGAATATAGGGACTGAAATTTTTAAAACTGAACTATTTTCACTCTTGGGAGAGACAACAAGCAAACACTGAATTCATTTGATGCAATCTTTCCTTTCTGTCCAGAACTGGTCAACATTATCTCCTATCCTCACCCTCAAAAGAAAGAAACAAAAAGAAAAAAAGAAAGAAAGAAAAGATGTATTTTGAACAATTTTCATGCCATATTAGTTTTCACTATATAGATATACCCTTTGATTGTTCTTTTTCTAATGTTTATCATTCAGTGATCTGGTGGCTAAAAGAGCATACTAATTTAGTTTCCAGATCGTGTAACACATTTTAAAAAATTCATTTTACTTGTTTTATGAATATAAATCCTTTTACAGCATATACAACAAGACCAAAACACGATTGATTTAATTTCCTTTTTTTTGACAAATTTACCCCATTTTAGATCAATTTACGTTTTGTTGTTTCAGTTCCAATTCAAAGTTGAAATCTGGGCTCCAAACTGAGTAACTAACAACAGCTGCACACAGATCAAATGTAAATGCCCAGGTAAAAACAATATAAAAATTGGCATCCTGGGATGAGCAAATTAGGTTCAGTTTCAACCCCTGAACTGTCCCTCTGCCTCTTCAGGACTTGGCTTAGTAGTTTAAAGGTTCAGGTCACTGCACAAAATTGGTCCTCCATCACTGAAGTCATCATACAAGAACAACTTCTGTTGCTTGAACCTCTGCCTCACGAGTTCAAGACTGCTGGATTAGGCAACACCTGAAACTTCCTGTTCTGCTTCTTCAATTTACCTTCCCTCTTCACCTCAGTATCCTTGCTCCCTAAGCCCAGGGCTCATTTTGAGGGGGAATGTGCAGAAACGCAGTTCCAGAAGTTCTCCCAAGAGGTCACGTGTCAGGTGGCCCCGCCCACCCAATTTTTGGCCATTTTTGGCCCATTTCGGGGCCAAAATGGCCCAGATCAGGTTGGTGCCAGGCAGATCAGGTTGGCTGAGTCATTGTGCTGCCAGACCCTTCCCATTGTGGCTGTGATTTGACATGTTGGTTTGGTACTGAAGTGTGACTAGTTTTTCTTTTGTGCGTGGAACCTGATTAACGCCCTGAGGAAGCAATGAATTGTGAAACGGGGGAAATGGAATAATATGCAGGCATAATCCCATTGGCGTTTGCATCAGAATCTTCAGCCTTCCAGTGTACCACCCACATATGGACATTTATTTTGATCATCATGGTTCTTCTGTATACATTGTGTTCTAAACCAACTTACTTTTGAGTTCATTGGCTATTGGTCCTGGTACCTTGCACAATACTAATTGACATTCATTGTATTTATTGTATCCTTATTATTAATTGACATTTATTGTATTTATTGCATCCTTTTCATTGTATTTATTGCATTCTTTTGGTCTCTGACCTTGTATTTATCTTGCAACACATGTTCATTTGACTAATAATTGGAGGAATTAATTTTTGTACAAGCAATTTATTTTGTATTTACATTACACTATTACCAGCATATATAAAAAGTTTTCCATCATTGTTTAGGATTGAGTCGGTGCCTGACAAGGGACCCCTCCCCTGCCTGGCACTGACCCAATATGGGGCATTTGGGGCCCAATCAAGGCCCCAAACAACTTGATCCCAGGCTGCAGCAACAGCACTGGGGACTACTAGAAGGCAATAAGCTTGGACGGGAAGTGAGAGGAATGGCTTCTCCTTTCCTGCGCATACATGAACTGCAGCATGAGCCCTGCAGAGGTAGGGAAAACAGCAGACTTGATTTCCCCACACCTGCTAGCTGGTTTGCTTCTGTCCTGGGCTACAGCAGCAGTGGCTGGCATGAGAGAAAGCCTGCAGGTCTGGGTGAGAAAAGAAGGGCCTTTCTTCCCCTTCACGTGCAAGCTGGCTTGTTCTCTTCTTCTTCAAAAAAAAAAACCCCACGGGAGAAAAGTACACTTTACACAGTGCAGATAATTTCCAACGTTTAAAGTGCTCAAGTGCTAATTTACAGAAAACTCTTATCACAATTCATATAACAGTATTACAATACAATATAATGCAAATAGAAATGTCACAATCAGCACTCTCCTCCCCACATGTCATACAGACGTTCAATAAACATGCAGAGGAGGTCGCTCCGGGAAAATAAATATATACTTTTATCCCGTGGGGTTTTTCCCCCCTTCATCATATTCGATTTATACATCGGGAGAGCCATTGTTGTACGTGGGTTGTTCTCTTCCTGGGCTGCAGTGGTGGAGCTCAAGGGGAGGGGAAGCCAGCAGAGGGGAAAGGGTTTCCCTTCACCACCACCCCTGAAAGAGTTGGAAGGTGGGCGTAGGTAAGGGCTAAGCCCATCAGTAATTGACTTAGCCATGCAGGATCCATCCTTCTGCTGCTGCTGCTGCCACGGCCTCCAAAGCAAGGTGTTTTTTTTTTAAAGAACACCCTGCCTGGCTTCCAATGGCCAATCAGAAGCCCTGCTGGGGAAGACTCCTCCCAGCCCCTCCCATTTTGTATAACAACTTGGTGTCCATGGTGCACCATTGCGCCCACAGGCATCATGTTGGGGACCCTACAAAACGGCACAGATTGCAGAAAGCTGAAAACAAGCAGAAATCTGATAAATGCTCAAACAACACATCAGCAATTTGACATGGCATAATAAACAATAACAGTGCACAGCTGCACAGTCTACAAACCCTATCCTTTTATCAAAACATCTCTTTGAACTATCCCTTACAGCACAGCCATATTAACTACTGTGCAAGACTGCCCTCCTGAATAACACAGTTTTGCACAGTTTGTGGAGTGCCAGGAGAGTGGGAGATTTCCTGACCTTTTCAGGCAATCTAATCCATAAGGTAGGGGCCACCATAGTGAATGCACATGTAGGGACAGCTGTTGATGTTGCCCATTTGCAGACTGGCACCTGCAGAAGGCCCCATTCAGCTAAGTAAAGCTGCCATGGCTGAGCACAGAGAGAGAGGTGCTCCTGAGGAGCCAAGGCTACAAGGGGCTTCTCATGTGAAAGCCAAAGACGTGAGTTGAGCCATGGGATGGCTATTTCAAAAGCTGCTAGAATGCATTGACTAATTATCATTATTATAATTGTCTTTAAAAACCAGAGCATTCCTCCATCTCCCCTTGTTCTTACTAGTTAGGATCTTTATTTTCCAGGGAGGGGTGTGTGTTCTACATATCCCAAAGACGCCATTTGCCTGGGAGGACTTTGCCATCTAGGCCGAGCCTTTCCACCTGCTCAATCCCACTCCATGACTGCTGATGTCTTTAAAGGAACTGTGTGACATGGAGATGCTGCATTTTGCTTGGGGAGATGTTGCCGTATTTTTATGCAGCTTCATATTTGTATTTTTATAGGATTCTCTGTTTGTACTGTGTTAGGATTTCATGTTTGTTAGCCACCTTGGGTGTTCTTTTGAATAGAGATGCAGGATGTAAAAACATTAAATATGTAAATGTGAAACTCCATGGCTAAGTTTCAGACAAAGTTTCCCCTTAACTCTTTCCAAAGCCTCAGCATTTCGTTTAAACTGTGATGCAACCCATGCAAAGTAGCTACATGTGTTTAGTTACACCAGCACAATATCTGGAAGGGTTACGGATCTCTGCTGTGTAAACCTAGAGGATGCAACTGTTTCACGTGAGTAATACAGATGAAATGAGACCCCCTGAGCCTGTGCAAAGTCATACATGGAAGCCCTGTGACTTGCAAAGATGTGTATATTCACACCATCCCTTTACAAACAAGCACACTGTTATTAGCCTATAATTTTTTTTTGTAAACAGTCCAGCCTCTCTCATATATCAGTATAAATCATCAGCGGCAAATCAATCACCTCAAAGAGCCAACTATCATTCAGTTTTAAAAAATCTTCTCCACTTGGTGACCTGGAAGTTATTCATACTTTGAGATTATTCATACTTTCCAGAAGTGACCAAACTAGTGACTATGTACAAGGCTAGACTAAATTTAGATAATTAACTGAAGTCAGAATGACAACTTTAAAACCATCCAGGGAAGATGAAACTTCCTACACAGAAATGTAGGAAGCTGCACAAATCAAGCTAGGTGTGGACACACATGTCTATCTAAATCACTTCAGTAGGAAAATAACTGTCAACCATAGTTTCCTGCAAACATTTACAAGTGGCAAAGTAGACAAGCAATTCACAATTTCCTACAAGAGAGAGACTGTAGGATGTTCTTTTAACATGAAGCAATCCTTTAAATATTAGTATGAAAACTAACAAACTAGCACCATGGACAGCAGACAGTTTTAATGGAGGCAGCATGCTCAGAGCAACAGTAAAGCACGCTGCCATAATAATAATTTCCTTCATTAATAATTAATAATAATTCTTCTTTTGCCTTCTTCTTCCCATCTGTGAGGTGTCAGGGTGCATGGACTTAGGAGGCTAGCTTTGACCAAAGGATTTCCAGATGATGTCCTCAAGGATAACATTTTTCTGGTCCTGTGAAGTTTTTCACCTGCATTAGCATTCATTATTTTAGTGCGATGGCAGCAAATAATTAGACATTTTCTAGGAATGCATATGTACAGGAAATGAAGGTTGCTGATCAATATATAGTTTAGCTAAAACATTTTTGGTTTTGGTTACCACCTTCTTGCATACTTCAACACAAAGCTGTGAAATTAATTACTGATGCAGATCATATAATCTTGCCAAAAATTATTTCTAAGACGTGCAGGAGAAAAGCACTGCATCCCCCCACCTCCAAAACATGAATAAATTCTTCTATGAAGTACATGTCCCTTAAATGTGGTTAATATACTTAATTCTTCCTCTTTTATTAAAACCCCTGTGGATTTAGTATGTTCTCAGCAGGGAAAACCACAGTGACTTTTGTTGGAAATGAAGACATTCACCTTACAAAAAGTGTTCTTTAGGTCTTTAGGGTTTCCCGGCCTGTGGGCTGGGACCCAAAATTGGGTCACGAAGCCTCTGAAAGTGGGTTGCAGCCCAGCCAGCCCAAATGATGGCTCCTGCCATTTGCCCACTTCTCTTTCTCTCCTCTCCTTCCTTTCCAGCTTCTCACATTCTTGCCTCACAACCCCTCTTTGCAGCAATAAGGGGGGGGAAAGCTGTCTGGCAACTAGTAACTTCATGATAGTAGGTGGAAGAAAGGGGGGAAGGTTGGAAAGTAGTTGGGAGCTGTTCAGAGCACAGAAAAGAGAGGAGGAGGAGGAGGGAAAGAAGTGGGTGCGAGCATTGGCTCTGTCTTGACTCTGCTCCTTCATCACCCCAACCCCTTGCCGAGCCCCGTGAAGTACATCGCTGCCCTCTACCTGCTGGAGGAGACGTACTTCACAGAGCCACTTCCACCCACCTTTTTGCCAGCACCTGCCATCTTCCTGCATCTCCTCAAACTTGCCCCTCCCCCACACATTCTTAATCTCTTGGAGGAGCCCTGGATGGGTCACCATATGAAGTAAATTTGGACTGTAGGTCACTCTATCAAAAAGGTTGGGAACCGCTGATTAAGGTAACACGACTGAGCCCCAAACCATATTTGGGTTTCAAACGTATCTTGTAAAATTAAAATGGGTAGTACAAATTCAGCAAAATAATCCTCCAGGAGAAAAAAAAAATCTTTTTAAAAAGAGAGTTGTGAGAATAAGCAGCTATAAGACCAAATCTGAATCTCTCTTCTATGTTATTTTTGGCACAGCACCTCCGACATCATAAATCTGTGCGGGGGGGGGGTTGTTTCTTTCATAAATAACTTCTTTATAGTCCACTTTAGGACTCGGTGCAATAATTCAAAAGGTTTATAGAACTCTTCCCCACCTTCAAGTTTGTGAACAGCTGGAAATTTCCATGTTACCTAGGCTATTCAAATCAGACCATGAGAAATATTCTCATTCTGAACTGGAAATTCTTAAACCCACCTTATTTTTGGCCTTCCTTGAGGGGGTGAAGCAAACAGTATAGTATATATATTGAATGCTATTATTATTATTATTATTATTATTAAGAGAGAGACAGGAGAGAGAGAGCAAGTGCTAGCATTGAGTGTGTTCATGTACACTCAGCAGCAATCCTGGACTGGTCTCTGAGTAATGTGTGAGAGCCTCCCTCCCCACTTATAGTAGTAGTACTACTTTAATTTACAAGAGCCCACTTGGAAGGAAAAAAAAAACAGTTGAAATACATGTGCATACATGCATAACTTCAAAATCATGAACAGCCAATAGATTCATTTCCAGCACATAAGTGAGTTTGTAGAATAGCTAAGCCATACAAGTGTATAAACATTTCTATGAAATAGCTGCCCTCTAAAAAATGTATGAAGGTCAAATAAAGGTACTTAAAATATGTATGTCCTTATTAAATACCCAGAGGGCATGCAGATTGTGGTGTTAGCTGTAACTCATGTCAAGTTAGTAACTCCAATGTTCAAGTTATTGGCACCCTCTAGAGGTTTTATGCCACCTTTCTATTAGTAATCATAGTGAATCAGTATGGGGGGGGGAAAGCTTTGGCTTGTCTGAAACAAAACAAATTTACAGGTAATTTTTTTTTCTGTTTGCTTACATCCAACGGTTCAAAGCTGATGAGTTATGACAAGTCATTTCATCAGAGGGAGAACAAGAAAGTGGAGGAAAAATTACATTTCTGTTACCTCTAAATAAAATGCATTGTACTTGACATACTATATAATCAGATCATTAGTAAACAGTGACAGTTGGCAATATATAAATGTTTCATTAAGTTTAGAGAACAGACAAAAAATACCAAAGAAAAAGTCAAGCACACCCAACTAACTTTGCAACATTTCATGCACTGAGATGATTTGCTCTTAATCTTTGTAGAAGCTGCTTTATACCACAATCTGGAGATCTTTTTTACAACTGGCAAGTCATAGCCCAATCCTGAGATTCACTTTTGTTAAAGAACAAATGCAACTTTTCTTTGCAGCACTTGTAGAAAACTGCAGCATTTGTAGAATACATACACCACAGCTGCCCTCCTCAACTGTAAGCTTCTAAAATTCCTGTAATTGACGCAGAACCTTGACCGCCATGCTTTCTGGCCACTATCAGATGCAGGGCCTTCAACATACCAACAGACTGACAAGGCGTTACTGACATCTGTCATCCCATTACATGGTTAATGCTCCGACCACAGAACATGTTGCCAAATCATGCATCAAATATCCCATGATTCCCAGAATTTTACTATACATAAAATTATTGGGTCTGGATTAATTAAAATTGTTAGGGTATTTCTTCAGAAGCTAGAAAAGTAAAAATTACACGGCTAACTAAGAACAATCTACAAAACATTGAGATCTGTACATTTTTCCCTCAAAAAGGAAGAGACACAATATGGAAGAACTCCAAAATAATTAAGATAGTTTCACATTTGCTTGCAAACAAAGAATCACCCCAAAATTATTTGAGTATATTAGCCAAACAGTACCAGACACAAAGAGTTTCATATAGAGAGATCAGCAGTGGCAACCAAGAAAGGTACCTTTCACCACCCTTCAAGCAACAGTCAGACAAGACACACATTATTATCTCATGACAGACACCTGCACTGGAAAGAATAATGAACTGCGAAAGCTTTCCCCCCGCCTTCCCTCAGTTGAAATAGCCACCATGTATAGCCATGCTGGCAGAAGGAAAGCTGAATTGATTAACACTGAGATATAGATCAGTGATCCTCAACCTGATGGCCATTGATGTGTTTCCTGCCACCTGTTTGCTTCTTCCCCAAAGCAAACAGCCAAACCTGACTTTATGCCACTTTATGCTTCAGAACACCCCCAAAGGCATTCATCACCTTTGTGTCTGCAAAGAGCACCCATTAGGTAACAGCTACCTCCCTCACAAGAAGATGTTTGGCCTGGAACCGCTGAAGTTTTTATTTGGTCCTACCTTCACAGCAGCCATTATGTTGTAGCACCACTACATATTCTCAAAATTCAAAAAGCGTCCACAGATTCAACAAAGTCGGAGAGGGGGGAAGCATGATATAGACATCCTGTATACACTGCTGTGCATTCTTGACTGCTACTGGAAATTCCCCTTTCCCACAGTGACTGCACTCCAACAGACTCAGTTTAGAATTGCACTATAAGTAACTATATGATAGTCAGGGTAATCCTAACCAGAGATACACCCTTCTAAGTCCATAGCAGTCAATCAGCTTAGCAGACCTCTGCTTAGGTTGTACTGGAAGTCCTACATCACTCTAGTCTATTGAAATGAGTAGCTTATGGCATTTTCAGGGTAATGTAACACACCTATGTCTTGGGTTGTTGGGCCTTCACAAGGATAATACATCACATATACGACAAAGTGGCCTCTGGTTAAGCAAAGATTATGACTCAATAAGCATTGGTCTTTAAGGAGCTACAAGACTGTTGATTTGGCATTTTTGTCCTTACCTTTGGGATTTGAATACAAATCATAGACCTCATAAATCTTTGACATTCAAGTGAAACCAAAAAGACATTCCAGTCCTTCACATGGCTAGGACTGGAACACAATTTTCTAACAAAAACAAAACAAAAATCAATCCAATCCAATTCATAGAGTTGCAGAACCCAATATAAAGACACAAAGCAATACTGAATCTCTTGGCGCGTGTGTGTGTGTGTGTGAGAGAGAGAGAGAGAGAGAGAGAGAGAGAGAGAGAGAGAGAGAGAGAGTCTCACCAATCCTAGTCCAACAAATGCTCAGAACATTTTTGAGTTTTTGATGAAATTTTGTGCACAGATACTACAGGAAAGACCATAAAAGTGGTATGTGCTTCTCAAACAGGCTATGAAAGATGCCACCAGTCCTTCATAGAAATATTTGATCTACACTTTATTTCCAAAATGAGTATTTGTCAATACTATAGATTCTTCCAAAACAGGGACCAGATCTTTGCTGTAAAAAGGCAATAGTTTTTACTAGTGATCACTGATGAATAATGGACCCTTGGTAAACGGACTTTCAGAACTCCTCCATCCTCACTTTTTTAAAGGAACACTAGTAGACATATCAGTTTACCACCATGCCACCCCTCCTTCCCTTCGCCCACCACTTTTTGTACCATTCCATGGTATTTAAAATGCTTGATTTACACTAGTAGATGATTGAGGCCTGTTATATGTCGTAGTAGTAGCAGCAGTAGTAACGGACAGGAGAAAATTTCATTTCTGTCAGCAAAGTATCAATAACATTTTGTATCAATGAGACATCTAACCACTTTAAAAGATGTCAAAATACTGCCTGTATTTCTTAGGAAACCTGGGTACCTTTCACACTCGTACTTTACAGCATATCTGTATCTGTTTCACATCCCATGTTTGCAGAGGTTTCACACTTGCAAGCTAGTCAATGGACGCAGTGCCGCTCTTAGTCCACGGTATCCCTGATTACATACCGCAATTTTAATTTTGAAGCTGCTGCTGACTCGCGGCTGACCTGATTAATGCCAGTGTGAACACTTTTGTCCCCTTTTTGCTTCTCTCCCCGCTTCTCTTTTTCCTCAGGAGCTGATTGGGCTGTGCAGATCTGACCACTCCCACTCTCCTCAGCTCCCCAACTGCTTTGTCTGCCCCTTTTTTTTTAACGTTTCAGCATTTGGTAGCAGTGTGGCGAAGCGTCCCCAGCCCGCCTGGCTGGCTGGCAGCAGGGATCTGGGCACCCACTTGGCCTGGCCCGAGCGTGGAAAGGAGAGTGCAGAGCAGGAGGGAGGTGGGCAGGGCTGGGGTCATGAGGTGCAAGTGTGCATGCTTGCCCTCTGTGCCCCAGCACCTCCATCCAAGTGATGCCCCCAAAAAACTTGGGCTTGGCTTAGCAGGCAGCCCTGGCAGGGTGGGGGAGGGCTTCGGCTGTGCAGCACGCGAGGTGCTCGGTGTGAGGTCTGGGGCTGAGCCGACTTTAATCTTTGCTCAGCTGCCTCTTGTTCTTGCCAAATCCCAGCAAGTTTGTGAACCAGGAATGATCTGCGGCCCAGAGTGAAGGAAGGCGGAAGGCTGGGAATGAGCAAGAGGCGTGGGGACTCTCTCTCCTGCAAGGCCTCCACTCAGCCTCTCCTCTTTTCTGGCTCCCATCCTTGAGCCCCCCTCTGCTCCTGCATCCTGCTGCCACGGCTTCCTCTAAAGCTTCCTCATCACATCTGAGCTGTTTGCTTCCCTACACTGCCCTCTCCTTTTCCATTAGTCCGTGTGGATCTAATAAAACCCACCCTCCTCAGCACCCCATTCACTTTTTCTGTATTTTTTTTGTGTTTCTAAAGCACAGTAATGTTTTAGCATTGTGCATCTTTTTTTTAATCAATAGACAGGAAGCAATGCTCTTACATTACTGCTGTTTGGGAAAAAAGGTGTCACGGGAAATCACCACCAGTAGATGTGCTTTCTGGCTCCGCAAAGAACCACTTCTGTTCATTTGAACGTTGGACACGTTTCCCTTTTGATTTTTAATGCTCAATATAAATGATAATGATGGCGTTGGAACAAGCATGGAGAGTCTACATTTTTTCCAAAAAGATCAGCACACACCACCCATTCAGAGTTCACATGATTGCGTGAGACCAACGGTGGCTGGAAAATTTGCTGGGCAGGGACAATCAGCTCTCAGCACCCCCCATGTGCTATTTTCAAACGTGAAAAGTTAGGGTGCAAAAATGGCTGCACAGAAATGCTGTATTAATGTACATAGGGAGGGGTGGGGTTTCAAGTAGTAACATCACAACGTTACAATGCATGGGCAAACTTTTTAAAAAATGGATGACGTGAATTCCAAAGCCCACAAACAAAATGCAGGATGACAATTCGAAACTTCTTGGACAGTGTGAAATGCACGGGTGCCGAGCTGAATCTGTTGCGATCGTGGCGACTCCTCAAAAATGGCACATTAACCTGTGAGTGTGAAAGGGGTCCTGATTAGAGCCACTTACGCATTAACCGTAAGCAACTTAGCAATTTGCTCTTTCATTGACCCAAAAGGTTAATGATAGACAGGTCCCACTTATTTCAGAAATGAGAACACCCAAGATCTCCAAGGCCATCTCAAATATTCAACTAGTTCAACCATTCTCAAAGTGAGATGCCGGCCTCAGTGGGAAAGTAAAAATCTCATCCAAAAGACAGCATCCTAACACCTCTCTCAGCTAGGAGCAACATTCTCTTCCAGAGCAAAAGGTATCAGGAGGAGGGAAGGACATGCAGCACAGTGAGCTAGACTTAGTCCCCCCCCCCCCCGCCTTCCCTATTTTCTGTTTCTCTGAAACTGGATATTCATTACATGCCAAGGGAAGTGTTTAGACACCTTTGAACTATATTGCTGTGTAGTCTTACCCTATGGGTTTCATAACTAAACTGACAGAAACAATATCTATAAGAAAACACATTCTTGGGCGACACGACAACAAATAAAGCCCAAGACAAAGCTTAAGTGCACAAGAGGTAAAGCGTTCTCAGTCAAGAGGGCTCAACTGTGGATTTAAACCACCTTCAAAGCATGGGGTAAAAGCAATTAGCCTGGCAGAGCATTGTTGCAAGCATGAAAACAGCATTACTTGTGCTCTCATAAGCACACACTAATTCATGCAAGGGCCCATAGAACATGCAAGAAATAGAAAAGCAGATTTCAGTGCAGTAATGCCTTGGAAAATCCAGTCTGAATACGGAAGCACAAACCAGTCAACATGCAGTTCTTTGAGGGTCATCTTATTGTCTCTTATTTCTTATTTGTCCTTCCCTGCATTTCTTTGCAAAAAAAAAAAAAATTCCAAATATGAAGGCTTCTTTTATGTTGATATTATGGGTTGGATCCTGGCTAAAATATCTGTATACATGCACCGAGGAGGGGGTGTTACTGATTTCTGGTCTTGTAGCAGACCTCAGTTTCTCACCCAAGCTATTCCCGAAGGCCACCACTTTCCTAGAAGCAGCATTTTAGTGGGATTGGAGGCTGCAACTGAAGGTGGGAAGCACAGAAGTTGCACTTCTGTGGAGGAAAATCCTTCCATCCATGGAAATTTTAGGTGAGATCTAACCTGTGTTGTTTTTATACTGATTTATCAGGGTTTGGGGCGGTTTTTTTGTAAAATAAAGAAGGCTTGATATGCATGATGCAATATGATGAAAGGAGGGCAAACCCAAGCTTGTAAGTGGCAAAACATGAAGTCCCTTAGTGTGCTGAAAACTATCATAAGTTGTCTTTACATGCTCAAAAGGGATGTAAACTGAAGAGCTGCATATCCGAAAGGGGTGAAAAGAAAGAGAATAGTAATGAAGCCTTTGGAAAGGTCAGCAGACTGATTGTGCTACGTTGCAAAAGAACAGAATCTGGTGGTACAACATGTAATCCTTCAAATTTAAAAAAATCTCTTGACAGGTAAGTATGTATTAGAATTACCTTAGCTTGCATATATCCACAGTAGAATTGCTCACCCATCACAAATAACGTCTCCAAGGTGCCCCACACCTTGTGTGTGGTCCCCCCCATCATGTTATTTAACAGATGTTCATTTAAGCCAAACAGCAGAAAGATGAAGGTATCGAGGATATGAGCTACCCTGAGCCAGTAATTCTGTCTTTAGCTAAACTACCTCTTCTGGAGTTGTTGTGACGAGGAACACAGTGGGACTTTCAGAGTAAACATGCAACCCAATGCACTTTTATTAATAAAAACAATGTTGGATAACTGCAAGGATGGGATCTTACCCACTCTTACCTGTAAGACTAGCTTCTGACTCGGAGTATGCACAAGATCATGCAAAAAGGCATGCATTATCACTTGGCGATTATGTTATTTGAGACAACTGCATTGTACCTGGCTAATGCTGCATACAGACAGGCACTTCTCCATTCCACACCCAACTCTACATTTGTTGATGATGGACAGAGAGGGTGAACAAAAGCAGAGTGCTGGGTACAGGGACATGCTTTTTATTACGAAGTTCATATTGCACTACTATTTTAAAATGTCCATAACTACTCAAAAGTTACATGCATGATACCATGCAAAGTACAGATGAGGTCTCCATTGTACTTTTTGTTTTACTGGCGTATTTTAGGTACTAAACCACCATCTTTCCTTCCATGAACCCTGTTAATCTGGCCCTCTGTTTGTGAACAAATTATAGAATTTACAGTTTTTTATGCTCAGTGGTACCTTTCCGGTTTTGTAGCACAAGTAATGAAAATAAAGAGTGTCTTTAATGAAATGACAGACATCTAGTCTGTCAATCAATCAATCAATCAATCAATCAATCAATCAATCAATCAATCAATCAATCAATCAATCAATCAATCAATTTATTCTACTTCTGTGACCAGGCCTTAAAGCATAATTGAACATTATTAAAATCCAATACAAATATACAATCACCAAATAGCAATACCGGTACCTAACAACTCCTCACTACAAAGATGGTTGCACGGGGATTGGTTTTGGCACAGTGCTTGAGTACCCGCTTGGCATGCAAAAGATCCTAGGTTCAATCCCTGATATTTCCAGGATGTAAACTGTATAAGTACTTCAAAACAAGTAAATAAGTACTTTAAAACAAAGCTTTGTGCACCGTTCCTTGCAATACAAATGCTACTAGTCTGATTTTCCTTTGGTCTCGTCTTCTACATTGTTGCTCTGCTTCCATTTCTTTTATTTGCCTTAACAGCAAATCCCTGTGCTTCTCAAGCACACCATCCACATCCGTGTGTTAAAATCCAATCTTACTATATAATTGAGTAAGCATGTTTCAGACAACTCACTTTATACTCTGGAGCACCACTAGAGGGCCCTACCAAAGAGGAAAGCCCAAGTAGCTCACCATATCATTCCAGAAAACATGCCATGGTGGGAGGCCTAGGCAGGGAACAGGAGTGCCGCAGATGGCAATGCTCTCCCCATGCCTTAACCCAGCTGGTATTAGGTACGGAGCAGGTGGCAATGCCCACCCCCCACCTTAACCCAGCTGGTATTAGGAGCGGAGCAGGTGGCAATGCCTGCCCCCGCCTTAACCCAGCTGGTATTAAGAGTGGAGCAGGTGGCAATGCCCATCCACCACCTTAGCACAGAGCATATTAGGAGTGTAACAGGTGGCAATGCCCATCCCCATCTTAAACCAGCTGGTATTAGGTACGGAGGAGGTCACAATGCCCACCCCATCTTAACCCAGCTGGTATTAGGAGAGGGGGAGGTCGCAATGCCCACCCCCCTTAAGCCAGCTGGGATCAGGAGTGGAGTAGGTGGTAATGCCCACCCCCCCTTATGCCAGCTGGGACCAGGAGTGGAGGAGGTGGCAATGCCCACCCCCACTTTAACCCAGCTGGTAGTAGGAGTGGAGCAAGTGGAAATACACACGCACACCGCCTTATCTCAGCTGGTTTTGGGAGCAGAGCAGGTGGCAATGCCCACCCCCACCTTAACTCAGCTGGTATTAGGAGCGAAGCTGGTGGCAATGCCCAATCCCCTTCACCCAGGTGGGATCAGGAGCAGAGCAGATGGCAATGCCCACCCCCCTCACCCAGCTGGGATCAGGAGTGGAGCAGGTGCCAATGCCTGTCCAGCACCTTCACCTGGGTGGGATCAGACACAGAGCAGGAGGCAATTCTCTTCTTCTATTCACCCAGCCGGGACAAGAAGTGGAGCAGGCGGCAATGCCCACCTCCTTCAAGCTACTGGAATAAGGCACTGAGCAGGCAGCAATGCCCACCCCATCTTCACCCTGTCAGAATCAGGAGCCAAGCAGTTAGCAATCTCCGCCCCCCTTCAACCTGCCAGAATCAGGCGCCAAGCAGGCAGCAATCTCCACCCCCCTTCAACCTGCCAGAATCAGGAGCCAAGCAGTTAGCAATCTCCGCCCCCCCTTCAACCTGCCAGAATCAGGAGCAGAGAACGTGGCAATGCCCACACCCCCTTCACCCAGCTGTGATCAGGAGTGGAGCTCGTACCAAAGCCCACCACCCACCTTTGCCTGTCTGGATCAGGTGAGGAGCAGGAGGTAGTGCTCACTCCTCCCTTCACCCAGCAGGGAACAGGTGGCAATGCCCACCCCCTTCACCCAACCATAATCATGCACAGAGCAGAAGAAAAAGCCCATTTTCCCTTCATCCAGCTGGGATCAGGAGTGGAGCAGGTGGCAATGCCTTCCCCCCTTTACCTGGCCTTATCAGACATGCAGCAGGTAGCTAAACCCACCACCCCTTCATATTGCTGAGATCAGGTGAGGAGCAGGTGGCAATGACCACCTCCCCTCCTTTACCATCTGGGATCAGTGATAGAGGAGTGTATGCTTGCCTGCCTGCTCTCCCCTTTCTAGAGCCCATTGTATTTTTCTCCACAATGAGTTTCATTTCTAGTTCTATATAACTGAGCATTCCATCCCAGAGAGATGTTTACACAAATCTTTGATAACTGAAGCAACAAAGGGGATGAAAAGGGTTAAGTGTATCTTTCTGTGGGCTGAGTCCATTCTATGCTGCATGTTACACTGTTGGAAAAATGCTTTCTGGTAAGGCAAGGGTGCACAACACACAGCCCAAGAGCCTTGTGAGACCTACCAACAGTGTGGTACAACCTGCAACTCTTATCACTGATTTGGCAGCTCAGCAGGTGTTGCTCAACTTCACATCCCCAACTCACTGTAACTCTGAGCAGTGTCCAGCTCAGTGGTGCGACAAAACATGGGAATGATTGACAAGGCAACTACATTGCTTCCTAAGCTTTCACAAGAGCTCCAGTTCTCAGGAGAAGAGATCCTGTACTTTATTAAAAGAGGTGGAAAATGGCCAATTAAGACACGCTCTGCCTATCACTGTATGAGGCACTGGGTGGGAGCAAAATGAATGATCTTTGCCTTGTGTGTTTTGACCGAAGAGATACCAAATCCCCAGCTTCTGAAATTGGTAGGGCAGGGTGGTGTTATCATATACTTCCACAATGTAGCCCATATAGTTCCAGCCAAGGCTGATTCTGACAAATTGAACGATTTGTGCATCGCTGCAATAAAGGGTTTATTTGCAAAAGACAACTTGCTGGTTGTGTCTGCGAATCTTAATTTACATTGGCTCTTGATAATGCATTGGCTATTTTCTCCAGTTCTTTCCTTCTGTTCAGGCCTCTGAGTCTCCCCTTATACTGTTCGTGGTTGGGGGGGGGGGTGTCCTCCAGTAGCAGCATTTCATGGAGATCATTGGGTTACAGCAGGAGGCAGAAGTGGAAGAAGTTTATGGCTCCAAACCAACAACTGGAAAATTGGCACATGATGTCCCACAAACACAGAAAACAAGGGCAAAAAGGAGGCACTAGTTTTCAAGAAAACCACAAATACATTCAAATCAACCTTTAAAAGACACTGGAAGTTCATTGGGACAGGGTAATTTTGTGACATTTGAAAACATCTTTACTTCACTGCTTGAGCTTCAGCAAACAACTGAATTTTCCAGAAGTACTCTCCTGGCAGTATAAAAAAAAAGCATTCAAAACAAGAGTTCAAACTGAAATGACAAACCTGAGTTATTTCTTTTGCAAACCTAGTCTAAATTCTCTAATATGACATTTCATTTATATGCTGTTAAATTGTAAGGCCAGACTCATTGACAAGATTGACAAGACAGAATCATTGTTTTTTTTAATTTTGTTTTATTCATTTTATGACAATTATTATATTTACACTGTAAGCCAGCTTGAATTCTTGCATGGTAGAAAGGCTAATAAATGTTTTAAATAAATAAGAAATAAATAGAATAAGAAAGAACTATTAAGAAACTTGTAAAAATATCCCAGTATCTCATATATGATGATTTTTTAAGAGGACTACTTGCTTAGTAAAGTTGCCAAATGGCTTCATTTTTAATTTGCTCTCATTTTTAATTTGCTCTCAGTATCAAAGCAATGAAAGCATTAAAAGCTATATAATCTATGCAACATCAATTAGTAGCCTCTAACTCTACACCCAGTTCAAGCTTGTCAGCAACTCACTATTTTATTGGTATTACTACTATTTTATTAGTATCACTACCCTGCCCTACCTATGAGGCTGAAAACAAGTTTATCCCTTTATAGGAGGGTTTTTGGCTCCAAAGATCATCTCGCAAACATTGTGAGATCACAAATCCACTTAAAAGCATGGCTTGCAAACTCATACTTTTAGCAACATTTTTGAAAAACTGGGTGACATAGCCAACAACATAGAACAGCTGAAAAAGTAATACAACAGGGATGTGTTGAATTGGACTCTACACAGTATATAAAATAAGGTCACTCAACTGCCTATCCACCTTACACCACAACTATTACACTAAGGTGGCCAGTTCTAGGTTGGGAAATTCCTGGAGATTTGGGGAGTGGAGCTTGAAGTGGGTGGGGTTTGAAAGGGGAGGGGCCTCAGAAGGATATAATGCCATACAATCCATCCTCAAAAGCATCCATTTTCTTCAGAGGAACTGATCTCTGTTGGTTGGAGATAAGTCCTAATTCTGGGCGATTCCCAGCCACCACCTGGAGATTAGAAACGTATTTTTTAATGAGTAGCCACATGGTATTTTCTCCCAGTATTCCCAACTGTCTGATTTGTGATCTGAACTCTTCAATCTTGGTTATAGATATGGGAAACAGAACATTTTATGAGCTACTAATTTTTACATAATGTCCACAAGTTACAATAAAACCTACACTGCAAACCTGCCTTGACTATAGTTACCAGCAGAAATTGCCATTAACAGAAAAATGAACAAATGAAGCAGGCAGCTATCTCAACACCCCTTCAACCTGCCACAATCAGGAGCAGAGAAGGTGGCAATGCCCACCCACCCCCCTCAGCCAGCTGGGATCAGGAGCGGAGCAGGTGGTAAAGCCCGCCCCTGCCTTAACCCAGCTGGTATTAGGAACGAGGCAGGTGGCAATGCCCACTCCCACCTTATCATAACTGGCAGTAGGAGTGGAGCAGGTGGCAATGCCCACCCCTGCCTTTACCTAGCTGTTATTAGGAGTGGAGCAGGAGGCAATGCTCACCCTCCTTCACCCAGCCGGGATCAGGAGTGGAGCAGCTGGCTATGCCCACCCCCTGCCTTAACACAGCTGGTATTATGAGTGGAGCAGGTGGCAATGCCCACCCCCCACCTTAACACAGTGGATATTGGGAGCATAACAGGTGGCAATGCCCACCCCCCACCTTAACACAGCGGATATTGGGAGCGTAACAGGTGGCAATGCCCACCCCCACCCTAACCAAGCTGGTATTAGGAGCAGAGGAGGTGGCAATGCCCATCCCCACCTTAACCCAGGTGGTATTAGGAGCAGGTGGCAATGCCCGCCCCCCTTCAGCCAGCTGGGATCAGGAGTGGAGCAGATGGTAATGCCCGCCCCTGCCTAAACCAAACCAGCTGGTATTAGGAGCAGAGCAGGTGACTATGCCCACTCTCTGCCTTAACCCAGCTAGTATTAGGAGTGGAGCAGGTGGCAATGCTCACCCACCTTCTCCCAAGTGGGATCAAGACCAGAGCAGTTGGCAATGCCTACTCCCTTAACACAGCTGGGATCAGGAGTGAAGCAGGAGCTAATGCCTGCCCAGCACCTTCACCTGGGTTGGATCAGGCACACAGCAGAAGGCAATTCCCTTTTTCCCTTCACCCAGCCAGGACAAGAATTGGAGCAGGTCGCATTGCCCGCCTCCTTCAACCTGCTGGAATAAGGCACAGAGCAGGCAGCAATGCCCATCCCATCTTCATCCAGGTGCCAAGCAGGCAGCAATCTCCACCCCCTTCAACCTGCTGGAATCAGGAGCAGAGAAGGGGGCAATGCCCATGCCCCCATCACTCAGTTGGGGTCAGAAGCAGAGCATGTAGCAAAACCAACTGCCTGCCTTCACCTGTCGGGATCAGGCGAGGAGCAGAAGATAGTGCTTGCTCCTCCCTTCACCCAGCAAGGAACAGGTGGCAATGCCCATCTCCCTTCACCCAGATGGGATCAGGCTTGGAGCAGGCAGCAATGCCTGCCCCCCTTCACCTAGCCGTAATGAGGCGCAGAGCAGAAGGCAATGCCTTTTTCCCCTCACTCATCTGGGATGAGGAGTGGAGCAGGTGTCAATGCCTGCCCCCCCTTTACCGGCCTTTATCAGACATACAGAAGGTAGCAAAGCCCACCACCCCTTCATGTTGCTGAGATCAGGTGTGGAGCAAGTGGCAATGCCCACCCCACTCCTTCACCGGCTGGGATCAGTGACGGAGGAGGAAGGAACGTCTGCCTGCCCGCTCTCCCTTTTCTAGATCCCGTTGTATTTTTCCCCACAACAGGCTTTGTTTCTAGTTAACGATAAAACAGGCATTGTAAAGGTATGCATTCACTACACTGCAGTGACATAATTCATGGACGTCACAAACAGAACAAACGAAACTAGTGTATGCCATGACTTATTTAGTCTTATTCTCAAAAGATGACACCTCACTGTATCAATAGAAAAGAATATCTCTCAGAGTATGTTGATTGTATCTTGTTTCAAAAGATAAGATATGAGAGAGAGAGAGAGAGAGAGAGAATGAACATACAAGAATGATCTTATCTGATTATTTAAGTTTAACCATTAATAACAGATTCTATAGTTAACCTCACACATATGGAGGCAATTCCAGCTTTGATGTAATTAACAGATTATTTCTCTATTCTCCTGCATTTTAGCCCAGGAAGACAACTGTTGTATTAAGCTTCCTAATTTCTTTCCAAAAACAGTTCTTGGACACACTCATCATGTCTGTCAACCCTTCCAAGATTTGCCATCTAGTATTAGATATGTTCATTTTAACTGTAGATTACTTTCAAGTGATTTTGTCTTAAGACAAGTTGATATAGAATATTAGTTTTCCTGCATAAATACACACTCCCACACATACTACTATAGCTCAAGTCCTTCCTAAAAACTATCCTAAATTTCAACTTAATTGCAGCATCTGTCTTGAAAATAACCATAATATTGAAAAAGCGAGCTCTTATTTTTTTCTTCAACATTTGTCAATTCTATTTATGTCCCACTTGTCCTAAGCAACTATTATATATTATCTTATCCGGAAATAGTGGTATAACAGAAGGTCTAATTCCTCTGATTTCCATATACACTTTGTCATCTTTCAGAGGTTTTGGAGCTGTTAAATCCATACGTTATTCATACTGCTAAACCAACCACAAGATGTTCCTGTTTGGGAATATTATTATATCAGTGCAAATGACTGATCTGTTATGGACATGAGCATGACATAGTGATGGTGCTGCTCTTTGTGATTGATGGGTTTTAATATTTGTACTGGTATTATATTATACTACCAGTTTTAATGTTTATACTTATGCTATTTTAATATTTTATTGTTTATTGTATTTTAGACTTTTTAAATATTTGGTTACTTTATATCTTATGTTACAAAACGCTTTGAGCATTAACATGGTGGAAAGGTGGCAAAGAAGTCAAGCAAACAAACAAAAACTGTTAATTATAAACTGAGCTTATTGTTAGCTTGAAGACACCCTGGCCGTTTTCACACTGCTTACCATCCACGGAACATCGTGTCGAGCTCCTGGAATGACAGCGTCTTCCTGGTGCGATTTCGTGCGAGAACGGCAGTTCTCACGCGAAATTGCACCAGGAAGACGCTGTCGTTCCAGGAGCTCGGTGCGATGTTCCGTGGCCGGTAAGCAGTGTGAAAACAGCCCCTGTTCCCAGGCTTTCTCCACTGGGGAAGCACACGGAAGTAGCCTTGAATCTACTGTATCTCTGTGATTAATCTTGTGTGCATTCACTTTTCTCTTAAATATTTGATCTTTTCCTGTGCTATTCATATCATCCATGTAATTGTATTTTACTGTACTCTTCCTTACTTGGTTTTATTACTAGGACAAAAATGTAATCCGACCTTACTTGGTTTTATTACTAGGGCAAAAATGTAATCCAAGCACTTCAAGTTTAGAAACCTTAAATATTTGATTCCCCCTCCCAACCTCCAGTACATGCAAATTATTTTCAAGAAAAAGATATATCTATTTTTTTCCTTCAGTGTTCCTAATATTATTTAGAGGCATAAGGAGAAAACTCTCTGATAGATCCAGTAGCCTAAAAAGCAATTTTAACAAAATTATACCGCAACTGTTTCAGCTGAATTAGATTCTAAACTTCATAAAATCCTATTAAAAGATACTCTTGCAAAATACAGTAATGCCCCATATGTGTAAAAATTCAAGAAATTTTGAAGCCATAAGAAAAAAAAAAACATTCTCCAAACAACAGAAATTTGGGGGAAATAAAAATATGCAATATTACTTTCTTAATAAACCTAAACTTATTTGGCTTCTTTAGCAACATTACATGAAGCATTTATACCTCAGTTAGTATGGAGAATTGTAGTAACTGGCATAGTTATAAATGCCTTCGTTTTCAGCAAGCAAAATTACAAATTTGCCTAATACTTGAGAGAGAGAGCCACAAACTGTTACATTCTATGCCATGTTGGCACAGTGCTTGAGAGATTCTGGGGGTGGAGGGAGTTCTCAAAGCAACTTAGCACATTGTTCTCTCCTTCTCCATTTTCCCACAAGAACCACCCTGTGATATAACGTCAGACTGAGAGTATGCGACAGGCCCGGGTCAGCCAGCGGGTTTTCATGATAGAAACGATGATTTAAACTCAGGTAATCGAGGATCCCAGTCCAACACTTTATATCATGCCAGCTCACAAAAAAAGAAAAAGAAAAACATATTTGGACAGAAATAGTCTCATGTACTCACAAGTAGAGTTGCCAGCCTAAGCTTGACAACTGGCAGGAGGGTTGGGGACATGGTAGAGGGTCAGCATTGCGAGCATGATGATGTCACTTCTAGAGAAAACCCAGAAGTGATGCTAGTAGTTCTAAGAATCTCTGGAAGGTCTATGGTAAAATCACAGAGTTTCCAGCAGTTCTTAAAGCTACTGCTGTCATGTCTGGGTTTTCACCAGAAGTGGTATCATTATGCTTGCAACACTGGTGAGTTTTTAGCAATGGGAGTTCAGGACGAGGGATTATCTGCCCTAACCTGGGGGTGGGGAGCAGAGCGGGCGGTTTGCAGGCACAGACATAAGAACTACCAGTGGATTTGCATAATATTGGTGTTTTCAAAAATATTTAATACATTATTAACACAGAGATTATAGCATAATAATTGCAGACAAAATTGTTGACATTTTAAGAATCTTACTATATAACTGAGTAAGCGTGTTTCAAACAATTCATTTTATATGCTGGTGCACCACCAGAGGGCGCTGCCACAGAGGAAAGCTCAGGTAACTCAACATATCACTCCAGAAAACATGCTATGGTGGGAACTCCAGGCAGGGTACAGGAGAGGAGCAGATGGCAATGCCCACCCCCCTCCACCCAGCTGGGATCAGGAGTGGAGCATGTGCCAATGCCTGCCCAGTGCCTTCAGCTGGGTGGGATCAGACACAAAGCAGGAGGCAATTCCTTTCTTCCATTCACCCAGCCAGGACAAGAAGTGGATCAGGTGGCAATACCCGCCTCCTCCAACCTACTGGAATAAGGCACTGAGCAGGCGGCAATGCCCACCCCATTTTCGCCCTGGCAAAATCAGGAGTCAAGCAGGTAGCAATCTCTGCCCCCCTTCACCTAGCCATAATCAGGTGCAGAGCAGAAGGCAATGCCCATTTTCCCTTCACCCAGCTGAGATCAGGAGTGGAGCGGGTGCCAATGTCTGCCCCCCTTTACTCGGCCTGTATCAGACTTGCAGTAGGTAGCAAACCCCACCACCCGTTCATGTTGCTGAGATCAGGTGTGGAGCAGGTGGCAATGACCACCTCCCCTCCTTTACCATCTGGGATCAGTGATGGAGGAGTGAATACTTGCCTGCCTGCTCTCCCCTTTCTAGAGCCCGTTGTATTTTTCCCCACAATTCCCCAATTTCTTAGTTTTTTTTAAACAGGAAACCTCTTTAAAGACCTTAGGAGAGAAAGGGGTGGGTTTTTTAAAAAAATGTATAGTTTTCCACAGACCTTCATATCTCTAACGCACCCCAGAGTCCCCAATTCTACATCACCACTTAAAAACATGATGTCCACGTTCCTACTTTGGACAGCAATTATAGCTAGAGTTATCAATGCTCTGCTTTGCCTCTGGCTCTTGTAAACTCTGCAGGCCATTCAGACACTGCTGAGAGCCCTTAAGGCTTGTCACATCAACATCACTACTAACTCACTTCTGGTAAAATCTTATGAGCATAGACATCTTATTTCTAGAAATTATGCATATATTTCTGGGCAAAGGTTTTTTTTTTATTTCTATGTAACTCAAGTACCATCCAAGTCATAAAGGTACATACATTTTTTGCATAATCCCAGTACGCTTATTGTGACATTGAGGAAAGAACCATACAATGCATGTTGTGAATTTTGTAAGACAGCTTGTATGTAAGGACTGCAAGTGGCTTAAAAAAAAACGAACACCAGTTTTAGCAGAAGAGTTGTAAACATATACTACTTTTATTATTTATATATTTGTCTTATGGCTGGTGTTAACATACTGGGGAAGGGGGAGGGGGAGATGGCAGAGCTTCTGGCAAGGCCCACTGATCACAACTTCCCCACCTACTCACTTGTTAGTGCTACACCACCCATGATCCCTGATGCATGCATTTGCCAGCGCCACTGGGGAAAGAGCTGCAAGCAGCTGTGAGCATGAGTGGTGGATGAGCAAACAGGGGAAGGGAGGCATGCAGATGGGGGGAAAGAAAGGGTATGTGCAAGGGGCATGGTGACGGGCAGAGGGGAAGAGAGGGCTCTGGGAACTCTCAGCCCTGAGTCCTTCAAAACCTGGAACTGGCCCAGATTTGTATCCTGCTTTTCTCCCACACCAGGGACTCAAAGCAGCTTACAAGTAAAACACACATAACCACAAGTGTATCTGTGAAACCTCAATTGAGGATTTACCACACTATGTTTTAAACTGTCCCTTATACTAGAAACCAAGGGGAAAAATTCTCGCGAATATTTTATCTGGTCTCCATCTTCTGTCTGATTTTGACAAACTAAATTTTATACTTTCAGATGCAGACCCTTTTATTTCGAACAGGATGGCCCTCTACGTCCTGGCTGCTAGGAAAATAACACCAAATGTGACAGGAGAGTAAACACCTGACATAGACTGTTGTCTTATAAACTGCTAGAAACCATTTAGTTTTAATGTTGTTAACTTTTACATTTTAGGTAAAATGCATTTTATAGTAATCTTATTTATATGCATGCAATTATATTTGTATTCTTGTATTTTTCTGTTTTTTAATGGTTTTGGATTGTGAAGGCTTATGGCCGTATACAATACATTCAAAGTACAAGCACAAATGTAAACAAAAACCTAAACCAACAAGCCCCCAGTACAAACTTAACTCCGGAGATAAGCCACCAGGACATCCTAGGCTGGTGCCAGTTCTGCCAACACAGTTGACACAGGGCCACAGGCTGCAAGCCTCGTTGGGTCTTACCCCTCAACTCTTACAACAGGCCTCTAGCCAAGACTAGGTTTTAAGTAACTCACAAAAAGAAAGGGGCAGATGGCCAGCTCAGGTCTCATTCAGCTAGCACAGATGCCCCCAGTTCCCTCCCCGCTTAATTCTCTCAAAGAAATGTCAGATTGGGTTACTTACAAGGGCCATCCTGTACCCTACCACTGAACTTCCACTGCTCCTTTTGCACTCTCCCAGATTAGAAATGGCTTGTTAGTTAAAAACATTTCAGTAAATCTTTACTGAAAGAAGAGATTTCTGGACTTCCTCACATCCCACCTCCTACTGGGCTCCAAAATAATCCTCCAGATCCTGCTGCTAGGGGAGAGAGGACCCCAGAATAGCAAGAGGTGGAGCTGAAGACCTTTTGAGGGAGGGGGAAATCAGCAAAAAATATCACCCTATTAGTAGAAATTTTCCATTGGATCCAATCCATAGTCTGAAGGCATCTGAAATTCAGCACTCTTCATGAAGTAGTGCTAGCTTTTGACATTTTTCCACCTAAAGTCACAACAATGCTCCCATGTTCTAGACCAGAGGATTTTTTAAACAAAAAATTTAGAAAGAGAGAGAGAGAGAGAGCAAGAAAATGATGCCCCCTCTGGAAGCTGGTACCTGAACTAATGTAATGTTTCATGGTTAGTACTTTTCATTAATAGTCAATATTGGACCGAACTTCCAGTCCTGAAGAGATGGGTATGAAAACTGATAGACAGCAGTTGTGCTTTGTTTAGAGTCACAATGGGGACAACGCTCATCTTAAACCTAAGTAGACAGGACTCAACTGAGCATGAAACGAAGTGATCACTGCAACACATCAGCAGCTGCACCAGGATGAAACTGCCACCTCATAAGGTAGCTCAAAGAGTATTTGGATGTGCCAAGACACAGGCAGGGAAGACTCTGGGCCAAACTACAAGTGACAAATGACACAGGTTGGACACTTGTCAGCTTCCCTCAAGTTTTGATGGGAAATGTCACTTGTCCAACATTCCACCAAGCTGCCTACAGTTGAAAAGTCCATTGGACAGCAGTCGAAGAGCCAAGCTGCAAGACCAGGATGCCTACATTTCCTATCAAAACTTGAGGGAAACTGACAAGTGTCCAACCTGTGTCATTCGTCGTTTGTAGCTTGGCCCTCTAGCATAATGCCTGAAAAGTCTCTGCATATATAATAAGCATTGCCCAGGAAACCTCTCTGTTCAATATGTGCCATTAAGAACCAGGCTGTCCAAAACAGCCAGTCGTATCCTTTATAAAAATTAATAAGTAAGGCATCCTCTCCTTCAGAGAGGCTCTTAGTTTCCAAATAGTCTGAACCTGAACGGCAAGTGGAAGCATTCCACCCCCACAATTCTACACATATTTATTTGGAAGAGAACCTTACTGATTTAACTAAATAAATGTGGTTAGAATAAATAATACTTTCTAGAGAAAATTAGTTGAAGTCATTACAGCCAAAGCTGTTACTGAGGGCCAGTAGTGATCGAGTGGAGTGCAAGTGGAGTGCAAGTGAACAGGGAGGAATACATGTGAGTCTGTTCACTTGCCATTCAAGTGTAATTCGTCCTTTCTAGCTCGGCCCTGAGAGTCAACAATATCTTAAATTCTAAAGTGGGGCACTTCACTCTACAGTTTTCTGTGGTTTTACGTATACCAGTATTGCTCCTCATCACAAGAATCTAGGAGGAAAACTCTGAGGTGCTTCCATGTGATGAGGCTAGTAAATTGTTCTCAGGGGATGCAAAGAGGGATTGCTTCCATCTGTCTTTCTTTCATGTAAATACCAAAGATAATACAGGATTAAAACCATGGAAATCATATGGGTCAGAAAGAAAGGAAATATGAAAGACAGTGCCAGATGGAGTCATATGCTGAATTTGTTGATACCGAGTATACAGAAAACGTTTCTATTTAATTGGGAGGATATACAAAAATAAAAAAGATAAAAATCAAATGGAAGTCAAAGAGCACAACAGCGGGCAAATTCATGTTATCATCATGGATATGGCCAGAAATACAGGGGAACATTTGCTGGACTTAACCAAAAAGTTCATGGCCCATAGAAACAGAGCTAGTCTGGCCTCTCAACTAAACAGTGCCAAAAGAGATTTTAGAAACCCAGAATACTATAGCCTTGGAGAGGAGCAAGAAACTAAGAAGTAACACCATTATATATGGCCTTGCATTGATTAGAAGTGGGTTAACACATCAATAGATATTATAGATAGAGGTCCAGGAGCAAAAGTGCCTGAGAATGGCAAGAACTTCCAATTTCACAGAAGTAAAGGTATAGTTCAAAGACAGGGTGTATTAGTTGAGGGCCAAAAGATACCATCTGTATGAGAAACCTGTAATAACTAGGGATGTGCACAGGGAGGAGATTTGGGTTTCCCGCTTTGGGTTTACTCGAAGCAGCGGCACAGCAGCAGAGGAGCCGGAGCCACCGCTGCCACCAACAAGGTAGGTGGGGGTGGGGGGCTGGGGATGGTGGGGGGGGCTGGGGGGTGGGATGATGTTTAAAGGGCCCCACTGCTGCTTACAAGCAGCAGCGGGGGCCTTTAAACTCAGCCCTGAAGCTTTCCGAAGCAGTCCGAATGCTTCAGAAAGCTTTGATTAGGGATTTCCGAATTGGGGCCAGCGTCCATAAGCTTTACGGATCAGGTCCGATTCGGGTAATTTACCCGAATCAGAAACCAGAAGCACACACACCTAGTAATAACTATTTTAAAATAGATGTTATAAAGGTAAAAAGTAGCAAGAATGAACTTTTTTATATATTTTAAGAAGAAATTTAGAGTTTACATAACCTTGAACAATGTTTGAAGTTATAAGATAATTAGTTAGCCAAGAATGAGCGCCCTTATTAAGTGGGACAGTTAGCTATGGATAGGAGATGATTTTGAAAAATTATTAACTAGAACTGATCAAGAGCTTCTTCTCAGAAAGGGCTCTTTGCTTGTGACCTATTTATCTTTAGGGTAAGATACTTTTATAGATTTAAGTATCTATGTAATAATACGGATAATATAGCTCGTGTTGATTTAGTTAATGTTAAAAATATAATAGCTATGTTTTAACAAATGATTAAAATGGAAGCAGAGATTTTCTATTAGTATTACCTTTGAACTATACCAGTAACAAACCTAAGATGTTACTGAAGTGTACATCTTCCCAGGAATTAAATGATCTGATATAGGAAAGCTAACTAAACATCTAGAGCTTCTTCGGTGCACATCTATATCTGAATCAGGCCAGAGTCATCCAGAACAACGTGCAGCCTGCTTTGGCTGTCTAGGCCATGCTTCTGTCACATCCTAACTCTTCCCCAACTTCCTTGTCTGAAAACCACAGCTTGCCAATCTGGATGCAATGCCAAACTATGTTTTTTGCTTTCCCCCCAAACCAGAATTGGAAGCTCACTTCAAAGGAGGAGAAGCAGAGCGCACTCACCCAGCATTGCTACAAGGGAATGAGTTTTTCAGGTGATGGCTTTGGAATCCCTGACACATTTGCTGAACAGAAAAGCATAAAATGGGTTTTCTTGGAAATTAATAAGATACTGAGGACTGCTACAACAACCATCATAGACGAGTAAAGGAATAGTTCAGCAGAAACAGTTCATCAACTAATTATTTTAGGAAATGGAGTCTCAGTTATTCACATAATGATGGAACTTTCTTGAAAACTGGATTAGGTGACTGTCTCACATTGCCATAGTGTGATTGATGCCCCATTGTCCCTTATAGAAAAACTGAACTGAATTAGGACTATGGATAAAACCATGAGTTCAAACTTCAGGTACCATGAGAGTTCACTAGTTCTAATAGTTGCATAACAAGGAAATGTGAGCCAGCTGTGGTTTCCCATTACAATGTTATAGTTTTGGAAGAAGTAAGACAGTAATTAGAAAACAGAAAGGTCCCTTCTAACCCAGTTACTGGCAATTCCACCAGTATTTTAAAGATAAAAATATCAAAAGCAATAAATATTTATCTTAGCATTAATACACAAAGCTACTCAGGTTGCACGCTCCAGCTAATACTGGAGCTATTTGTAAAGAAATTGATGTACTTGGCCTGAGTCTCTATGAATTGTGGGTAAGCACTGCCTTTGTGATATCTACAGAAGCTTATTTTGCAGTGCAGGTGCCGAGGCCCCAAGGTTAGAGGCAAAGGCCAAGCATTCCACCTAAATAACCTTATCTGACCCTGCTGCAGTTCTCATGGGGAAATGGTACGTGCTCATGGTAAGGCTAAGTGGGCTTCATGAAGCTGCAGACTGTCAATCACACATGCTATAGCAAGGCAGCGAGTGGTTGGAGAGGTCTTCCCAAGACACTAGGCAATTAGGAATAAATTGGAAAAGTCAGTTTTGCTTTGGCATTTTTTTGCCCCGTTTTTAGGCCACTCAGACAGCTTTGAATTATATCAATGAGCTGACGCCTTGGGCTTAGAAACTTTGATGCTGATCTGTTGGATACCTGCAAGTCACCATCATGGCTTAGAAAAGCAAAAGACTGCCAGGTATGTATAGAGTAGGGCTTAATTAGATCTTTATTTTTTTAATCTATCCTTTTACACACTTTCTATGTGAGACAACGGCAATTCATCTCTAACAGCCTCCCCTGCTCTGTCCCAGTAACAGTTAGGAATGCTTGGGTATTTTTTATTATTATAGATTACCATATGTATATTTTAATTCTGTATTATATTATGATCGTGTACTATTTTAACTATGTTGTAACCTACTCTGTGCCTGGCTTGCTGGGCAGGCAGGCTAAATATTGGATAAATAAATAAAATATAACCTTCTAATACACATTATATAAAGCAAAATATTCTGTATAGCTGTGTGGCGATTCTTTGGTCCTTGGCTTTGATCTAAACCAGTGCCCAAGCTGGTTTGGCCCAGCTGCCTTTGTGATCTTTGTAACTTCTGAGGAGGCTCAGCAGAGCTGGTTCTCAGTAAGGCCAGAGGCTTGTCCTCCCACCCCCGTCTCTGGGTTAGGGCTAGTTGCGGTAAATGGAGGCAGTACTACCTCTGCTGCGCTCAGGGGGTGTTTTGTTAGAATTTGGACTTTAATCCTTAATTCTGCTGGCTCTCCAGGACTAGCGGGATTTGTTTTCTTTACACTACACGGCTTTGTTATTGACTTTATCTCATTGTTACGCTTCCCAATGCAATCCTTTGCAAAGTTACTTCCTGTCAAATCCCACTGAAATCGATAGGCTGAGGCTAGAATAACTCCACACAGGATTGCACTATTATTTATTTATACTCCACATTCCAAACTACTTCAAGCAATGTACTAGAACGTTAGCATAAGTAGTTGGTTGTGAAAAGAGCACCAGTCACACACAAAGAACAGCCAATCCTGGCAACATTCTACTAAGCACGCATACACAGATCAAGCCAATCATGTCTATGTACAAGTAAAACTGGCATTCTTTATTTAACCATGTGCAATTACTCCAGTAAATCAGATTGTCCCAATGTAGGTAATTGTGCTTTACCTCTAAGTGCAATTTCCTTTCCTCTGAATACAGAATACACACTTTCCATAATACAGAAACTTTTTTGAGAACCATGTCTACATAAAGAGGATAATGCTATCTTACTGCTATAAAGAGGAACACTCGCGTCTTTAAAAGTATGATATAGACATAGTTTAAAGTCAAAGCATGCCATCACTATTGTCAGTTTTAGTTGTGTGATATCTTTCCTCCCTGACTGCAACTGGCACAACACTGTCTCCCTTTTCTCCCACTGGTCCTTACAAAAAGAGGAGAGCGTAATAGACAGCAAATAAACGAAAGAGAGTGACTGCAATTTTGCTGGCGCAGCAAGACAGAAAGCTTCGACTCAGTTGCCTCAGCAATGAACACATGAACCATCTTCCTGTTCTCCATTTAGACAGAAGTTTCCCCACACCTTAATTAATGCTCCCAACCCCAATTGGCTCCAATTTGATTGGCTAAGATTATGAAAACAGACTGGTACCACAGTAAAGAACTTTGCAAATAGATTCACCTCCCCACCCACCTCCAAAAAACCTGGGGCCCACAAACTCCATGTGCCAAAACTTCAGTTCATTACTACTTCATTCAGTTTAACACAGCTGTGCATTCTAAAATTTCAATATGTGTAAAATCAAACACAGTGTTCTCTTGAGAAAATAACTTCAGAAGATTTATGTAGTACTGCAAAATTTATCTAGCCATTATTTTAACTCTGAAGTGTCACTTTTCTCATAGAGCAGTTCCTAAGATACCAGTTTAGATCTACAGCATACTGCTGGTTTCAGTGAATGAAAAGGCACAGAAGCAGATTTATTTTGGTGCCAAATGGTAACTCTGAAAGCAAAGCTTCTTGTATGCATCAACACCTGGGAAAGAAATATCACCTCACACCAGCTGGACCCAGGTCTAAGGTTTTAAATTTAAGTCTTGAATTAGGCTGAGAAGCTAGTTGGTAGCCCTTCTATAACACTACTAACACTCAAAATTTCAGCTTCTTCATACATCTGATGAAGAGAGCTGTGGTTCTTGAAAAGCTTATGCAACAATAAACTTGGTTAGTTTTAAAGGTGCTACAGGACTCTTTACTATTGTGCAACTACAGACTAACAAAGCTAATTTCTCTGAATCTATCTTCATACACTAGGGATTCTAAGAGTCACTACTTCTACCCACAATAGATATCAAAATCTTATTCTGTGTTACTCTTTCAATTTGCAATACGTTTTCTACAAAATGGCACCATTCAGCACCATTCCTACTAGGTTTAAATAATTTCTCTTTAGCATCAGCTTTGCAGCTTGCTTCTTCCTTTTCATCATTCCCTGCCCTCAGCAAATTTCTTCTGTTTTTGTCAACTAGACAACGTGCTATCTTCACAGTTTGAAATTTTGAGCCTTCTTTTTTTCCAGCTATGTCAGTATGTTACATCCACTACTTCTACTGCCCCAGGTCTTCTCTTTCAGTGGTATGTTGATAGAAAGAGTAATAGCACTTTGTAGAATCAAGTCTAGCAATAACTGATTTCACCCTCACTTAGAGCTCTGCTTTTATTCCACTGTGTTAGGGACATGGAATTCACAAAAATTACCACTTAGTATATGCAACAATACAAAGTCAGCAAGCGAAACTATAAAATGAATACTGAACGATGGTGTGTCTTAGACATTAATAAAAGCCGTGCAAACATTCCCATTGTTTTGCAAAAAGAATAAGCTTTCTTGATTGACAAACTGTGCTTGCTCTTAATATGATGAATCCTTCCTGAAAAGTAACATGTAAGAAAGATCATAAAGCAAGTAACATACACCCCCAAAATTGAAGCCTGCATTTAACCTTTACTTGGACAGTAAATCATGAATGCAGTTAATGGACCACAACTATTAAAACGATCAACACACTGAAAGAAGACTTTGTAGTTACCGCAAACATTTTCCCTTCAAGTAAGTGTATACAATTCTAACATTAACCCAAAGACTGAGCGTGGTACAAGGTTTGCTTTTTACCTCTGCAAGAGCAATTCCAGCCTGGTTCAAACTGTGTACAGAAAAGGCAGTGTTATTGATGATAGCTGCATCTCTCAGTCAGGAAGGAGGATGAGTTACTCTGGATGGAGGTGAAGACCTTAAAGCAGCAGGCTCACAGCTAGGCGTGCTCCTAGGGCTGCCTTTGCTGCATAAGTCACCGACACACACTGGGTAGAAATGCCTTCCCCTAGCCTCACTTAATCAACCAGGAGCAGGCACAGTTGCTGCACTAAAAAACTTTGTGTCTATTTTTCCTGCCTTGGCAAACTCCCATAATATGATATAAATTTACAGCTTGGGGTGGGGGGTGGGGAGAGGAAGGCTCCTTCACATTAGTTTCATTAAAACTCACACAAACCAAGCAAAATGTCACCAAGGAGGAGATATTATTTCTGCAAGTTAATGTTGGGTTTTAGTATTTGTTACTGTAGGTTTAAATGCAGGCCTCTGAGGAAAGGAAGGGGGCTTGATGAGATGAATGCAGTCTGCCCTGATCAGATGGTAGTTGTACCTGAGGGGGCAGAGTGAATTGCAGTTTTTAGTCAGAGTGCTGACAGAAAAGTGTTCAGTCTGGACACCTGAGGCAAACTGTGAGGAGCCCGAGGTTTCTCTGTGCATCTGAGAGAAAGTGTTCATTCTAGTTAAGTCAGGCTATCTGTGTGGAAGCCTGAGAGAGGTCTCGTTCAATTAAAGTCAGTGAATCCATGTGGGGTTCTGAGAAATTCTGTCCAAGTCAGGCAAACTGTGTGTGTGTGTGTGCTTGGGTTCAGTCTGTGTGTATCTTAGAGAGGTTATTCTATAGAAGTCAGACAAGCTGTGTGAAAAAAGCCTGAGTGAATCTATGTCTGCGTGGATGAGAGGAATGTTTCAGAAGAGTGTTTATCCTCTTAGTGAATATCTGTGTGGGAAATTAGTCTTTAAGCCTGGGTCTGCTGTGAATAGATAACTATTTTTGAAACCTCTGAGCTTAACCAATACACTTATCAATACTCTGCCACCACCATGATTATGTACTTCTAAATAAATTCTACTTTTGGTTAAGCAAAAAAGAAACCCCTTTTTTACCTCACAACCACTCGCATGGGCTGACTGTTCTGTCACACCACCATTTATAACAAAGCCTTTCTACAATACCAGTTAAACTGAAGAAATCTAAGGCAGAAGCCTTTGGTGACAGCAAAAACCTTTTGGGAAGTGGCAATATATGGGTCAGAAAGCAGTGGGGTTCAATCCCCAAAGGGAAGGTGCTCTTGCGATATAAGTCTGAGTAGAGAACACTTGAACCTCTCTGTGTGAGTGAGGAAAAAAGGAATGTTGGTTGTGACCAGAGCCCTCCTGAGGTAAGAGTTTAAGGTGACATAAGGAGGAGCTGAATTAAAAGTCCAAAGGTGTAAGTTTTAAAAAAGAAAATCATTACACTTCTCACCAGAGTCATTTAAGCATGTCTTTGGAGACATCTTCCTCTAAAGTCATTTCTCTTAGACTGATGCTCCTTCACTTACTCTACCCAAGGAACTTATTCTAGGCCTGACTTTCCCCTGGGATTCTGTTCAGGTTTTTAAAAGTTCACCTGCAACCAAAGATGCTACAATTCCTTTTTTCTCCTCAGTGGATATGTTACAAAATCTTCTGGTTTTACTGAGTCAAAAGTGTCATATCTCCTAACTACTAGAAAATTCCCCTTCCATTTTATCCACTCAAGATGGCTTGAAGATACCTGTGTAGATGAGAACTTCTTATTCTGGATTATCATCCGCAGACGATTAAATTTCCCTTTCTCTCCTGAGTTGTATTTCCCGTGAATCATGTGTAGGAACCTCATCATAATGTGGAGCTACTCTTGAGGTCTGCATGGAAACAGAAACTAATCCAGAATGCAGTTTCCAGCTTTAGAAGTGGATTGGTCACAGAGACAGTACACCAATCCTTAAAAGAATGATAGTGGTTACTAGTTGGTTTAAGGGCACAATTCAAGGTGCTGGTTTTAATCTTGAAAGCTCTACACACCCTGGGCCTTCGCTGTTTAACAGAAAACTGCTTCCATGTGCCCTAAGATCTTTGACACAAACCCACTTGCTAGCGCCCTCACCCTCTGTGCGATGGCCACAAGATCTAAGATCTTCTCAGTGGTGGTGTGGTGCCTAAGCTATGAACATTCTGCCTTGGGAACCTGCCTGTAACCTGCTTTTTTCTGGCGTTCACCCACCTTGCTAAAATTTTAAACCTAGTTTCAGTATCTTTTTTATACAGTTGTTTCTGTTGAACAAAGTTGTGTGATCTGCTCACCTGTTTTGTTGCTGTCAATGAATAATTTTTAATGTGAACAGACCTTTTTGCTGGAAAGTGATGTATATATGTGCATATTAAATAATAAATGTAGGTAGTACAATACAGAGCCTCTGTCTTCTTAGCACTGTCACGGTAGTAGTCTTGATGCAACGTCACAAAATCTGTACAAAAGTATTTCTTCTTTGCTGGTAAGAATCAAGATAACAACTCACTACCTAGAGATTAAATTTCATCATGATCTGGAAAGCTATTAGCTAATCCACCTACTTTAAATTTGAGAACTTTGGCTTGGAATCAGAACTGCATTTCTACAGGCACAAGCATTTCGCTGCTTGTCCCCTCCACCCCAGAACAGGATTGGGGGTTCATTTTGGGCTGCTGCAGGGGACAGGAAGTCACTCCTTGGAACTTAAGAAGTGCTGTACTGGGGCTTGTGACTCTATTGGGATTTCACTTAATTTTGAGATTTCACTTCACAATTTTGGAAAGGCATGTATTGTGTTTCAGATCACACACCAGTTTATTTGTGAGAAGGATGCCCTATAATATGTTTGGTCATAATATCTCTGAAAACATATGCAATAAGTTTTCCTAGAAGCTACTGAAAGACTACAAATACTGATCAAACCAACAGAAAATAAATTATTTTGGAAAATAAACTATGTCAACTTTTGCTCTGGCTATTGTGAAACAATGGTAAAAATAACTTACATGTGATAAATTGTAATTAGGATATTGGAAGCTGAAATTTACAACCATATAAAGAATGTATGCAGTTTCTTATGCTTTTGTGTTGTGATTATTGTGAGGTCTTGTTATCTGTCATTTTGTTAATTATTTTGTAATGGTATACAGCCAAAACAAATTAAGTTTTTGTATTATTATTACAAAAATGAAAGGAGGACAGTGCAAGTCTGACTTTGGGAAACGATGCACGTTCGTTCCACTTTTCCTGTTTCATTATTGCCAGTGGTTCCTTTAAGTTTCATACAAACATGGAAGTTGTGAATCTTACTTGCACACAGGAGCCATACAC
Source organism: Eublepharis macularius (assembly GCF_028583425.1). Taxonomy (NCBI): domain Eukaryota; kingdom Metazoa; phylum Chordata; class Lepidosauria; order Squamata; family Eublepharidae; genus Eublepharis; species Eublepharis macularius. Next base: position 17,983,364 of record NC_072796.1, read on the forward strand.
AATGGATTGCCAAGGTGTTCTTTTCCCCTACCCCTGCCTGCTCTTATGACAATCAATCACGCTTAGTTCCATACAAACAGGAAGTAGTGAAATTTACTAGACCAGAGTAAATTTTCCATCAGTGAGATGGAACTTTCTACTTTCCCACCACAGTAGGACTTTAAAGGTCCTACCACAAGAAGGGAAAATTGACAGAAATTGCCAATTTAATCCAGAGAATGGTTTCACTGTTTAAAAAGAAAATATATTCTTGAAAGGACTAGAGATAGGTAAGGAGACACTACTGAAGGAGGAAAAAAATGAATTAAAAATCACAAAATTTTTGTTGTAGTTTTATTTCTGCAAGGGCAGTGGTGGTAAGTTGCCATGTAGTGTTTTCCTTTCTGGAGAGCTACGTGAATGCCAGTGCAGGTGTTAATATGCACACATCCTTAACTGGGCTGATTTTTCTTTTTTAGAAAAAGAAAAGCTTTAAAAATTTCCCCAGTCCAGGGGTAGGGTTGCTTACTATCAGTGATGGCATGGACACTAAGTAATAGGTACAGGTAGAGATCTATGGCATCTCCAACAGCGCTACACATAGCACTGAAAGTTAGTTTCAGAGCTAAACTACAAGAGACAAATTACATGAGGATGCTTAGGTGAAAGGAGTCGCAATGTTAGCCGGGAAGTTGAGTTTTAAAAGATAGATTGAAGGCTTTGTCAATTTCCCCTCTCTACAGAGCCAGAGAGATCACTGCTCAGAAGGTTTGTTTATTTCCTCTTCTCCTCCCTCAAGGGGAGGTGAAACTGACAGAGCCTTAGGGAGGCAAGGAGGAAATAAACAACCTAGGAGCTATCTTTGCTGGCCCTGTAGAGAGGGGAAATTGACAAAGCCTTCGATCTGTCTTTTAAAACTCAGTTTCCTAGTTAACATTGCAACTTCCTTCATGTGAGCATCCTCGTGTAATTCATCTCTTGTAGTTTAGCTCTCAGTCTCTTCTTGGTTCTAGGTAAAATGCCAAAGAAACTTTCAGAATGCTTGACAGGAGACTATACCAAGACAAAAGAAAAAGAAAAGAGAACACATAACCTGGACAGTGACCGCACATTATCATATCCAGATTCTGTCCTACTCTCCCCACTTCTTACAGCCACAACTCACAAAGAGATTTGGAGCAGATATGCCAGCCACAGCACCCTTCAAGAACCTTTTTAGAGGCTGAAGGGAAATCAGTCCTTATGGATTCCGCAAGCAAGCCCTACAGCTTCTCTGATCCTGTGGTGCTGTCCAAAGATGCCTTCTCAGTAGGGTGAGGGATTATACCCATAATGCCTGCTAATCTTTTCCATACCCCTTTCCCACAATGCTTTTGTCTAAATTGCAACAAGCCTTAATGCAATTATACACTAGATCAGTCCTATACTTCCCACCTTTCTGGTTCAGTCCTAAAAGAATCCAAGTCTTTAGCTTATCTTCATGAAGAAAGCTTTGTAAAGCAGGCAAAAAAAGGGAGACACTCCAGTAAACCATCTCCTTTGAAGCCCAAAGAGTTATTAGTTGGCTCCAATAGGGGTTAAATTACACACATATACCCCAGTTCCATATAGTAGTTCAAACATTATATGAGAAGGAGGAGGTTGTTCCATAAATGCATTTTCTCCTGCTCCATTCTTCCACTTAGAGAAAACATCTCTCGGGGATGGGAGAATGACGAGCTAGTAATAAACCAAAATGTATTCCAGAGAATATCCTAGTTTTAAGCACACTACTTTGAAAAAAGTCTCAATGAAACCATTGAGGATCATTTCAAACTAGTATGTTTATTATAGGAGTGAGAATTCATAAATACAGAACAAGACCATCTCCCCAAACTTCATCCCAAGCCACCCATTTCTCATTCAGTTCTTCCCACACCAACAGAAGATTCTGGACCTCCTTGCTTGAGAACCCCACATGTGCCCACCCACCCCAGTTATAACCTGAAAGGTTTCTTGTCCTTTCCTATAAGTAGAAAGAACATCTGAAATTTAATGTCAGACTTAACTCTTATGAATCTATCTGCTTCATTAAACAAGTCAGTTCAGATTCATATCAGCAATTTTAAGAGTACATGCAAGACAACTTAAAAATAAACTGGCCCACAGCTCCCACTATCATAAACCATGATTGATAAGCTATTTCACACATACTTCCCTTGACACAAACAAGTTACCTTTACTGTCACTTGGAATCAAGATAATTACCACAATTCAGAGCAATTTGTTCAAATAAAAATTATGCAGCTATTTATAAATACTATTTCAATCTTCTGCAGCTGTAATCTTATGTAGCATAAGACAGCCTTATGAATAAAAATAAGAATACATTCATTTAGGAATAATGTTTTTTTTAAAAAAATAAAGCAAAGTTCTGTGAAATCTTCATTTACATTAAATTGCTCTCGGTTGCTTGGTAATATCCGTTTAAAACATCTGGGAAACAAAATGCAGTTACAGTAGTTACAAACATCTTAACATCCTTCTCTAGACCCAGCCACTAAAAATGTAACTTGGTGGAACAGGTTTATTAAACAGTCTTTCTTAGCTTTTCTTTTCTTTTCTTTTCCTTCCTTCTAATTACCTGCAGCTTTCAAGAATATTCCCCTTTGGCAAGTGCACACACAGTACAGTCCACTAGTTCGTTTTCAAAGCCTCTCTTATATAACAGACTGCAAAAACACCACCTCTTGAAGACACGATCAAGATAAGAATCTCCTGTTTCTGTACTGCAGCGGCTAGGATAGGATAGGATGATCGCAGGACTGAGCCACAGATTACACCCACTGACACAGAGCTTAATACATACATTCATTCTTATGTGTGCAGTTTTTACAGTAGCATTCATCAAACTCCTGGAAAGGTAAACTCAGTCAAACCTAGAACAGAACAGTTACTCTGCCTCTAGTTGCAAAAGAATCAGTCAAAAAGACTTTAAAAATTACCTAATGCATTACATGCCCTTCACGTTTTTGTAAATAAATTGGTACAATAAGGCAATTCAAATATATTCCCTAAAGCTGTTGGGGAAACTAAACATTGGCAAAGAGGCTTTTGAGGCATCTAGAAAAAGTACTAACGTTCTAACCTCATTTCATTTTTTTTCTACTTGGTGTATCCCCACAACTCCAAACAACCAGTCAACCTTCTCCGCACAAATGCTCAGAGAAGGCAGAAGAGGCATGATAGTGACGCTTCCTTTTCTTTAAAAACATTGCACACACTCAGTGTTGTGAAGACATTTACATTCTCTCTTTCACACAGACAAGACTCTTTTGTTTTGCAGGGATTTTCCATTTTTAAGGAAGAATATAATCATATGTGCCTTGCTAAGAATTAGAACAGTACCAAGCTACACATGACGTCACACGGATAATTTATTTAGGTGATGTATATAACATGAGAGTGGTCTAAAAAGTTTCGCTTCTCTAGCTGCTTCCCATGAGAAATTATTCACCACCCGACAGAACTGTCTGTAAATGCACATCTCTGCAGTTCACAAAAAAGTTAAATAGCCGGCAATATTAACAATAGATCTTATCAGTTCTTCATTTTCTAATTGTCTGTGGGAAGCTACTGCGAAGTTTCCTGGAGGAGATTAACTGCAAAGGTTAACCATACATTTCTCAGTCAAATGAAGTCACACCCTTTATGTTTAAAAGATGTCTTAAGGACAAAATGCGCCAGGAGTGACCAGAGATACACTTGCAAGTCTCTCCTGTTTCCTGTTCTCCAAAGTGGAGGACAGCCAGGACTTTACCCAGCTTCTAATATAATTCCTCTGGGAAGATTTCTCCAACATTCCCAGCATAACCTGAATATGCGCACCACCATTTACTGTCTTGCCTGCTGTACCTCCTCTGTAGTGACTTGACTCACTATGGAAGCTAGCTTAGAAGCAATCGATGGGAGCACATTACACACCAGAAAAGAGAAGGGGGGAGGAGAGGGAGACGGGGAGGAAATGGATCGAAGGAGAAGCATCTTTTCTTTCAGCCATTAATTATAGATCAGCCAAATATCAAGAAAGCCCTTTCGCAGACGCTGATGCAAAACGTCTTTCTCTTCCCCCCATCTGCTTAAGCAGGTACATAAATATAGGCACACGCCCGAGAAGCCCCGGGTATCCATCGCACTATTAAATGCCTCTAAAATATAGACGGGAAAGGTGCTGGAGGGGTGTCCCCCCACCCGCAGTCTCTCTCCATCTCGGGAGATGCAGCAGACATGAACGTATGACTAAGTATTTCCAGTTGCTTCTGCACACACACACACACACACACACACACACTATTACAGCACGCACATGCTACATAGAGCACAGCAGCGTGAGCCTAAATGGAAGAGACTGGAGGCGGCGGCCGGGGGGTGGGGGGAGAAAGAGCCCCTTTGGAATACATTTATGACTTCACTGCTGTAGCGAGTGTATTACTGAGGGGGATGGGGGGGGAGGAGAGTTGCTGCCGATGCCCTACATACACCCAGCGAGGAGCGTCGGGAGAGAAGGGGGTGGGGAAAGGGATGGCAAGGCAGGCAGTCCCAACAGGCCACCGGCGCGCCCTCTCCTCCCCATTAAAACAAATCTGCATCGTGATGATTTGAAGGGAAAAACCGCACGCGCTCTAATGGCAGCCCGTGCGAGCACAAAAGGAGCCTCTTCCAAAAGCGGGAGGGGAGGGGGGGAGAGGGAGGGGACGGGCGAGCCCCTGGCAAGGCGGGCCCTCCTCCGCCCCCTCCTCTCAGAGGCAGCCCCCCCGCTCTCTCCGCACAAGGCGGGGGGGGGGAGAACGCCCGGGCCCCGTCCCTCATGCCGCCGCCGCCGCGGAATGGCTCGACTCACCCAGCGCCGGCACCCCTGCGTGCTGCTTCCCGAGCATAGACCAACAACCAACGGCAAATCCTCAAGGCGGGCTGGCTGGCGGGCGGGCGGGAGGTGGCTGCGGCGCCCCCCGGGCGTCTTCAGACCAAGGTCCTGACCTTGCCCAGTCGCAGCATCCCGCCCGGCCGCCGTCGCCCTCGCCGCCGCCTCGCTCTTCCCCGCTGCCTGCCGAGGGCTTCGGTGGCGGCTCCGAGGCGGGCTGCTTCATGCACCGAAAGGCTGGGCTGGCTCCCTCCGCTCGGCGGCTCGGCGTCTGGCTCGCGTTCCCCCTCCTCCTCCTCTCCTCTCGGCAGCGGCGCTCTGTAGTGCGGCCACCTCAGCTTGGCAACCTTCCGCCGCTGGAGAAGCTACTGTGACAGCTGCCGCCGCCGCTGCGCTCCCTTCTCCTCCCCTCGCCAGCAGGAGCGCGCGCGCCTGGCGCTGCTGCTGCTGCTGCTGCTGAGGCTGGGCTGGCGGGAAAAGCAGGCGAGGCGGCTGCGCTCTCTCCCTCAGCGATGCGCCGCCGCCGCCGTCGCCACCTGCGCGGGGCGAGAAGGAGGAGGCGCGCGAAGCGTTCCCATTGCCCCGTCCGGGAAAGCGCGCGTGCCGGCGAGGAAAGGAAGGCAGCCAAGGCAGTCGCGGCGGCGGCAGCGGCAGCAGCTTCGGGGGGCCTGACCCTCTCTTTCCCGCACGCGCAGAGCCGGAAAGTTGCTCCTCCGCCCGAGCCGGGTCTTGATTCCGAGCCCAAACAAACTCACTCTTTGGGCGCGCGTCTCTGCTGCGCTCCGGCGCGCGGTCGCGCCCCCATCCCGCTGGAAGAGTTCGGGCGCGCTTTCCTGAGGAGAAAGCCGCCGTCCCGCGCAGCGGGGCTGTGGCGCGTGGGGCGGCAGAAGAAAAGCCCGGGGGGGGGGTTCCAAGAGCCGCGCGGAAAGGCGGGCAGGATCGGCGCTCGGGGCGTGGAGAAAGCCGCCCCGCGGAACGGCGACGGCGAATGCCCTTGAGGTCTCCTCGAGCGGGAGAAGCTGACGGCTGCGCGGTTCCTGGCGCGGGGGCTCCGGGGAAGGGCTTGGGCAGTGCTGCTGGGACCGACGGGGAGGCGACCTTTAGCCGCTGGCCATATCCCGAGCAGCTCTGCCTAAAGGGCGCCCCGGAAGAGCAGCGCTCCTTCCCGCCTCTAGTCCTGGGCGTTTCTCTCTTATCCGCGTTGCCCCCGGATCGCCTCCAGAAATGGGCGAGCCGCCAGGGCGGGCGAAGGATGCCGAGGAAAATGGCAGGCGCGCCGCGTTGGTCGCCTTTCTTAGCTTCCTTAGCAGGCGATCAAACTCCACGCGTGTAATATGACCCCGGGTGCCTCTTCCTTGCTTTTGAAAATGCCCATCTTCAGCTAATTTATCCGGGTAGAGAAAGAAAAAGATAATCTAGGCTTTCATTTCCAGCAAGGTAGTATTGACAAAGGGTTGCTTGAGTCAACTAGAAGACACAGCAAAGTTCTTCTTGACCAGTCCCGGGTTAGGTTTACAATGCAGAGTAAGCGAAACCCTAGATATGAACACTCGTAATTTTCCTGGTTAGGAGAAAGGATGTGTAGTGAATGAAAAAATGATGATATTCGCGCAAATCCATATGCTTAACTTTAGTAGTATGAAATCATTTAGGCATTCTTGAAATAAATGGCAATTAGCAAGCTCTTTCTTACCAAGGATGAATTTCCAATGTATATATTAGTATAGAGCGAATTCTGTATTAAGAATTGTCAGTAGAACCTGATTTCAGAGAAACTCACTGCTGCCACCTTTTGCTTGGTGATTTTTCACAGCTTCTCAAATAACCTTATTTCTCATTATTTGGAGAGACTTTAGAATAGTTATTTCACAGTGCATTATTGGTACTATTTGGTTTTAGGCCTTGCGTGAAAGATTCACAGCCCAAGCCTGGTTGCTTACTCCAGATAAGGTCTCTTGAATTCCACGTGGTTTGCTCTCAGGTAAGAGCGCATGGTACAGGTAGCCCGATTTTGCCTTATCTTCAGAAGCGAAGCAGGGTCAGCCCTGATCAGTATTGGATGGGATGGGGGACCACCGAAGAAAGCCAGGGTTGCTATGCAGAGCCAGGCAATGGCAAACCACCTGTTGCCTTGAAAACCCTGGCTGCGACTTGACAGAACATGCACACACAACAGAGCATAGGCATAAGGCTGCTTTTCTATGCTCACTTATCTGGGACGAAGTCCCATTGAGTAGACAGGTCTGAATTCCCAATGAGCATGCACAGGATAAGGATATGAGGCTGCAATTTTATGTACACTTGGGAGAAAATCCCATTAAAGTAGACTTGCTTCGAAGTAATTGTGCACAGGATTAGGCTGCACAAAAGCTAGTAATACTTGGGTATGCCTTTCATAACTCCCCCTGCCCTTATAGGCCAAATAATAAACACAGTATCCGGGAAGAATGTCTCATCAGTTTCAGCAGGATGTTTTGTCGTGGGTAGCATTTGGGACTGGAATGTTACTATTGTTCATTAGCATGATCATGAAAGCTGAGTTGGTAATTGTTTCTATCCTATCAACAAAACTTGCTCTCTCCTGGGTAGCCCAAGCAAACTCAGTTTTGTCAGATTTCAGAAGCTAAGCAGGGTCGGCCTTGGTTAGTAATTGAATGGGAGTCCTCCAACAAAGACCAGGGTTGCAGAGGCAGACAATAGCAAACCACCTCTGTTAAGTCTCTTGCCATGAAAACCCCACCATGGGGCACCATAAGTCAGAAATGACTTGAGGGCACTTTCCACGACCCATCAGTCAAATTTAAGTTCTATCCTGCTCAAGTGTCAGTTCCATGCACACTTACTTAAGAGTCCCATTGAATTTAGAATAATTTAGTTCTGACTCGGATCAGATAGCACAAAATCCAGATGACAAAGACAACATCTTTTGTGCTTCTATCCAGTGCCATTTCCATGCTTGCTTCCAAGTGAGCCATTTATGCCTTCAATAACAGTTTTTACTGCACTTAGTTCACCTGCACATACAACCTGAGCAAACCATTGTCATAAGTTTTGTTGCTGCTCAGAGCAATCCTGTGGCAGGGGTGGAGGGAGCTGAAAGTGCTTTGAGAACCAACTAGGAGGTATGATGGTGTATCTTGCACCTACACCATCGTAACCCCCCATTTCAATGGAGGAGCAGCTGGGCACCACTGTGCCCAATCTTCCCACCAGTGGAGCTGGGGCATAACTCCTTGCGCTAGAAGGCCAGGGGGCATGGCGGGGGGGGGGGGGTGTAGCACAAGTTAGTTTGCTCTCTAGGCCCTTTCGGGAACACGCCCCACCATGGCAGAAAGTTATGCCATGAAAAAAGTGGTATAACCCATAGGCACTAATGTTGCGGCAAAAGCTGCCTTCCACCCCAGGCTCAGCTCCACCCAAATGGCCCAGGATAGTGCATAGGATGCTGACTACAACCGTGACCATTCTGCTCAACCCACCCCAGTGGCCAAACCTCCAGGAGCCCTCACCCAGCCTATATAAGATCTGGGTGGGGTACCCATTAATTCAAGTAAATAGGGATATGGCATGAGGGTCTGCCCAAGAGCCCTCTGCCATGGGGACTCAGTGCACAAGGGAGGAGAGGGTACACAGGGTGGCAGGGAAACTGCATAGAGGGGACACTTTGCAAGATTTGGTGAACACTTTGCACTCACACACGGGAGGACAGTGAAGTCCAGAATGTCCGACTACCAAGGTCTGTTCAAGTTCCCGTACTTCTCCAGAGACTTGGCACAGTGCAGGGGAAGGCATGGATGCACTGATTGGTAAGGAAGAGCTGGAGAGCTGGCTCACTTGTTCGCATCCGCCTCCCTGCTCCCCTCGCACATTGACCAGTGCCTCTCCCAATGTGCTGGCCTCTGGTGGCCGGGGTGGGGGCATGGCCCTGGCACCGTGGCAGCATGGCTCATGCCTGCCAAAGAGGTTGTTGCTCAGGGAGCCTCACTCAGTGGAGCTGTTTCAGATAGCGTGGGTGGGGGGTGCTAGCAGCCCATGTCAAGGCTGTGTGGAGACCCCCTTGACTGCACACCCCCTTGGGCAGAGGAGAGACCATGGCCATGGGTCAGGGTGACTGAGAGTCAAGCTACAAGTGACGAATTACACTTGCCTGGCAAATGAACAGACTCACGTGTATTCCTCCCTGTTCACTTGCTCACTACATGATCAAGTGGGGCGCAAGTGAACAGGGAGGAATACACGTGAGTCTGTTCACTTGCCAGGCAAGTGTAATTCGTCACTTGTAGCTTAGCTCTGAGCACTCACTTTCATAACTCCCCTGCAATGGAAGACTCGACTGTTTTCCTTCGTAGGTTCAGAGCTCCAAGCAACCACAGCAGAACCATAACAGCCTGATGCACTTTCTCACCAGTGAGGCATTCATCATCATAGTTTCTCCCGATTTCAGTAAGGCTTTTGATTAGGTTCCACATAATATCCCTATTGACAAGATTGGGGATCTCCCGGACAAGCAGGTGATCCAAGCCTGCAGGGGTGAAATGCCCCTTTCCCTGCCGCTGCAAAGCAGCACAGAAAAAGGCATTTAAACTCCCCGATCAGCTTCTTGGTGGAGAGATCACCACCAAGCAGCTGATCCAAGCCGGTGGGGGGTGGGTGAAATGCCCCTTCTGATCCAAGCATCTGATCCAATCCTGCGGGGGTGTAATGCCCTTTCCCTGCCACTTCACAGCAGCAGGGAAGGGACATTTCAACTTCCAGATCAGCTTCTTGTCGGGGATCTCACCAACAAGCAGCTGATCCAAGCCTGCGGGGATGAAATGCCCCTTTCCATGCCACTTTGCAGCAGCACAGAAAGGGGTATTTAAACCCCATGAACTACGAACCGGTTCACAAACTGGGGTAAGTGGTTCATGAAACAGGATGAACTACGAACCGCACAGTTCATTTTTTCCCAGTTCATGCCCATCTCTGCTCTTGAGTCAGATGCCTTCATTGGGGCACAGTGAGTGCAGGTCCTTGTGCCTTATATACATGGTCTCTACAGCGGGGAGTGGCATTGATAGGCAGCGGCAGGAGTGGAGCATTTGTGAGTAAGTGGTGCCTCAGCTGCCAGCTTGGTCCTTGCCAGGAATTGGAGGTGAGTGGGTGCCTTGCCTGCACCTCAGATACACACACACCCCTCGACCTGGAGAGAGCTTCTCTACAGTTGGATGCCTCTGTTGGGGAGCCACGATTGAGGGGTCTTTGTGCCCCGAGCGGCCGTTCTCTGGGTGGGAGTGACATTAATGGCGGCAGCAACTGTGGTAGTGATTGCAGCCCAGGGATTGCACTCACAGGGCTGTCAACAGCAGCTGCTCGGCAATTGGTGGATGCTGCCAGGATTGCCAAGGAGCGTGGCTCCTAATTGTGCCTTGCTGTGTCTTGCCTGCCAGTGTGGCTCACTCGTGAAATTCCTTAGGGAGTGAATGAGCACTGCAGAAGATCCTCTGTCAGCTGGCCACATCCGTGGAAGTGAAGGTTAGGATTGCACTGCCCCTTCTCCTTGGTCACTATCATTGATTCGTCACAAAGGCATCGTGTTTATTTTGCATCTTGACCTCTTTTTTATTCATCAATTTAAATTTTCACCTAAGAATTTTCTTGAGGCATATCATTAATGATTTTTCATGGGTAACCAAGATTCTGCTCCACATTATCACTGTTGATTGTATTACTGTTTCTTATAATGGGAATGCTTGTTTTTTTTTTGCTGTAAAGATAAATGTGACTACTTTATTTGAAACTATTATCACACAAATTAGATGCCAGAAGTGTGGACATGATTTACTCTTTTGCTGTCTGTGTGATTAATGGATTTTCCCAGTCACATCCAATCTTTAAGAGGTGCCATTAGCATTCATTGTTATTGATCAGTATTTGTGAATGACCAAAGGGTAGCATGGATTATGACAAGTGCTGATGGTTTGAGGTATGTATACAACCCAATAAAATGTCAAAGGTACTAGATTAGGATAGCAAAAATTTTGTAGTAATTTCTTTGTAAGCAGTTGAGGGAAGAGTCTACCTAAGGCTCCATCTACACATTACAGTATCCAAGTATGATGGGAGTTTGTACGTCCCGCACACAAACCTGCTCTTTTCTGTCAAAGGCTTTCACGGCCGGAGAACGATGGTTGTTGTGGATTTTCTGGGCTGTATAGCCGTGGTCTTGGCATTGTAGTTCCTGACGTTTCGCCAGCAGCTGTGGCTGGCATCTTCAGAGGTGTAGCACCAAAAGACTTTTGGTGCTACATCTCTGAAGATGCCAGCCACAGCTTCTGGCGAAACATCAGGAACTACAATGCCAAGACCATGGCTATACAGCCCGGAAAATCCTCAACAACCACTGCTCTTTTCTGTTTGTGTAGATGGGCTCAAATGCTGTTCACATAAGGTGGGATCCAGAGAACCATGAGTGGAGTCTCAGTCAAGGAATGAAGTATTTGAGCCCTTCAGGTGGTCCTCCACAAATGCTGAAAGGCCACTCCAAAGGGTTAGGTACTTTTAAGAATGGCATGGGATGCAACATGAACTGTGGCAGGTAAATCTCCTAAAATTTCAGGGCTGCATCACCTGAAATCATGGAACCCTTACCTCCTCTTATGCAAGCAAAAAAAGTGTACAGTTTATGCAAGCAAGTCTTTTGATTCAAACAAGACTCCAGTGAGTCTCCCCTTTTTTACCAGACTTTAGACCCTCTCCCCAAAATTTTGAAACTGACTTCCACCTCTTGTCTTTGAAATGAAATGCACTTAGTCCTATGTTCTTGCAGTGATATTCAAGCATAGTTTGTAAAGGACCGTAAATGATATCCAATGTTTAAAACTTTTCATTGTTGCATGATTGCATGAGGCATTACTTTAAAAAAAAACTGAGAGTCTTTAGTTATCATTATGGAACTTGTTTTTCAGAGCAGGGATTACTAGAAGTTCCTCCTTTTAGGTCCTTGAGAACTCTTTATGCTTGGGCTTCCTTTTCTATGGAACGAGCTTCCTGAGCATACAAGCTTTTGGTGACTTGAGGTCAATTAGTATGATGAGTAATGGCTTGCTCCATTCTTATGATTTCTATTGTATTTCTATGAGCTGAGTTGTCCACTGGTTTTACAATTCGGTTCTAACCACGGTTCCACCCTTCTAAGGACACTGATTCCAGTGGGCTTAGAAGGGCCTAACTTTGTTTAAGGTTTCACAGGCTGATTCCGTACATGTTGGATAATGCACTTTCAATGCACTTTAGCTGTCGTTTAGAAGTGGATTTTTTGTTTCACACTCGAAAAATTCAGTTCCAAATGATCTCTAAAGAGGATTGGAAGTGCATTATCCAATGTGTGCGGAATCAGCCACTGTTAACGATGATGAAAAACACTTTGAGTCCTGTTTGAGAAAAGCAGAAGATAAATATTTTCAATGCATTAAAAATCTTTGTAAAACCTGGTCCAAATTTGCCAAAAATATTGCAAAAAGGCACTCTTAAATAATTGTATCAGTGCTTCTGCCCACAATACACAACTTCCCATTGTAAACCAAATATTTGTCTCAGTAAGTTCCTGTGCTAGATAGATCACTAACATCCAGTAATGTTACCATGGTGACCCACAAAAATAAATCTTTGAGGCCTACATATGTCCCTTAACCTGTCATTTGAGAATCACTGTCTTAACCTAAAGGGATGTATAGTTAAGAGTCTGTTGCTCAAGTTTGAGAACTGAGGCTAAAAATAAGGAAGAACTCTATTAGCTTTTGTATTGACCTCATCATCTGGAAGGAAATACAGGAAAGGAGCTTTTATATCTGTGAGGGTCAGTGAGAAGGAGATTTGAGTGTCAGCTGAGTTTGACAAGGTGCTGAAAAGCCGATGTGGAGAAGCAAAGGTAGAAAATGTCAAATATTTTTTACTCTTTTGAAAAGATCTCCTTGTCAGGTGGTTAAGGAATAATGGCTGCAACACTTCAGCAAGACCAAATTTTCAAAGTGAAATGAAAAATAAAAATGAAAAGAAAGATGTGCAAGTACAAATGTTATACAGAAAATCTGGGAAGAGTGATAAAATTAATATCCATTTTTGCATTTCTTATTAATTCAGTATGGTTGGAATCAATCAAGGACTTTTGCTTGAACTCTTAGGCAACATACATGCCCACCAATATCTGTGTCTCCTTTTCAAGATCTATGTTTTTTCATTATCATCCTGTGAGCAAAGGTATCTAATAAAAGAATTTTCTCAGAAATTTCCATTTCTTTCAGTTTTTAATATTAAAAATCAAGACTTTAATGTTACCCCCCTCCTGCTTGCTATTTCATTTACAAAATCTCGTTAGACTGAAGTAAAGGACATTCTCCTTTAATGATCAAAGACAAGCAACCACCATGAAAGAGGGACGTTCAGAAGAAGATAATTCAAACAAGGACGAATTCCAAAGACAAGAGGAAATGACACACACAACACATCCACTCCGGAGAAACCTTATAAATCTGAATTTTGTCCACTATTTGCTTATGGTACTAACTGGGGGGAAAGTTTTTATTTCACCTTTTGTCTTTCCCCCACTATTTTCTAGTCTCTTCCTTACTTCATTGTACCAAAACAATATTTGATTGACTAGGTTTTGGTCTACCTCTAGGGTCAGGGTGAACTGTCCCAAAAACCTAACCCTAAGCAAAGGCTAGAGGTTCTCACTCAAGCAAGTTACCAGAAAGAGCTAGGTTCATCAGCCACCAAGCTCTCCACTCCAGTGTAATCTACAAGGGGAGAAGGCAGAGGGTACATTTGGAGACCATTCAGGGTAATTCTGCTGCTTTTTTTTACTTCCTGTTAGCCATTTTGGTCCAATAGGCATCATTTGTTACTTAGATTATTGACTTCGGTCTCAGAGCAAAGGCTGAAGTGTTTGGGAACTCTCCAAGGTACTACACAATTCAGAATCCATGTAATACTTTTTATTAGGGCCTACCAAAATAAAACAAAATTTTGTGTGAGCTTTCAAGCTCATCAGAGCTCTTCAGCAGGCTAGCTGTTACAAATATTAAAAAAGAAGAGTGAAAAAAAGCAGATTTTCCAGGTCAAGATCTTAAGACCCTGTCATGCCAGCTTTTTGTGTTAGATGCTGACAGGCTCACAGTTTAATTGCTGAGAGTGTTAGATTACAGCACTTCTGTTCTGAAAAGAAGTAAATAATAGAGGATCATCTCATTTGAAAAAAAATAGAGTCCAGCAATATCCAAATGCCACTCAAAAATCCATGCAAGAAGCACAGTTCCTTTGCAGGCTGAGAGGAGAGAGAGGACGAATGCAATCAATATATCTAGTTCTCAACAGGACCAAATCTGTAGGTACTTAAATCTGGAGACTGTAGCCATGGACAGGCAAGACAGATATTTCTGGGAAAAGGCCAAGGTTTGCAGAAAAATCTGATGCCAAAAAAAAAGTACGTGGGGGGGGTCGGTTAACCCCTCAAAAATAACAGAAGCAGTACCTATAGCTTTAAGAAACAAATGCCCTTTAAATAGCTGTAGTGGGTGTTGCTAGGCAACCACAACACTATTGCAAAGCTTACAGACTTGATTTCTATAAGTAAAAGGCAGGGACAGGGCCTTTTCCAGAGCTCAGTTGGCCTTTGAAGGAGGATTCATTGGGGCCAGGCCCAGAAGCAACCTCCAGATCACTTGATACCACAAGGCTCGCATGACTTGCCCAGGTCTGACTGCTTGCTACTATTGAACAGCAGCCACTCCATGAAAGCCAGTGTGTTGTCATCATTCGTGTTTCAGACTAGGATCTAGAAGACCCGGGTTTGAATCACCATTCTGCTGTGGTGACCTTGGGAGACCACTAGGTGGTCACTAGGTGACCTTGGGTCAGTTACATATTCTCAACCTAACTTCACAGGTTTGCTGTGAGGATAAAATGGAGGAGAGGAGAATGATCAAACCTGCTGTGGGTCCCCATTGTGGAGAAAGGCAGAGTATATATGTGAAGTAAATACATAATAAATATAGCTGAAGGTAGGGGGTAGGTAGAAATCAGGTGGGTAGGTGGGAAGAAGAGAAGGAAGCATGGAAAAGGCTGCCAGTGGGAGGGAAATAGGAAATAGTGTGGGTGAGAGGTATACAGGAGAAAGTGAGATGCCCCTCGCAAGTCCCCAACCGAACAACTGGGTCTGGTCCACACCAATAGATGGCATCACACAACAGTTTTCCCCAGAGAGGGACTGCCAATGGAAAGAAGGAACCCTGAGGACAGAGGGGCATGTAAAGGTAGGTTATCCAGTGGGTGAGTAGGAAAGAAGGAAGCAGGGAAAAAGTAGTGGCTATGGATCCATCCAGGGAAGGAACAGAGGAAATGGTGGAGGGGAAGATAAGATGCCCACTGCAAGCCATTGTGGGTTCCTTACTTGTATTATATGATGGTTGTATGGGCCAGTATAGCTATTGTTAACCTTTTCCTGCAGAATTCAGCCTCACTCTGCTACTTGGAGTTGGCTGTCTCTTTCTGAAGACCACTGGCTTGTTGATTCTAGCATTCCTCTTCACCCAATTTCTCCCTGAAAGCCAACAATCCATTTCTCTTTTTAGGAATTTGGTATCTCTTTCAAATTAATCCCATTTTGATCAAAAGAGAAATTTGAAGAGAGGAGGAGCAGGAAGGGAGGCTCTACAAAATAATTGAATTTAATTCTACGGGTTCTCAGAAGCAGGTAACGTCTTCCCAAACCTTCTTATGTTCTTGCGAGAACACCCTGTGACACGTATCATCATTGTACAAAAAGAACAACCAGCAAGAGATGAAGTTACAAAAAGATGCATAGAGCTGTAACCGAAAACTACAGAGAAGTGAAAGAGAAATTGTTCTTTTGAAAGAGATTAAGAAGAATCAATGGTTATATCTTTTAAAAAGTGAATTAAAATTCCTCTCTCTGTAACAAAGCTGACTGATTTCTACTCCAGCCAACCCCCACTCAAACCTTGCTTGGCATTCTGTAGATTTTCGTGCAAGTCAGAAGGTCTCACTTTATCCATTATTTAATATTATATTGCTACTGCAGGTGATACCTTACTAAAATGTCATGGGCTGACTCTGCCAGATCAAGTTCACAGTGTGGAGGTACTCCTCGATCTATCACTGTCACTGGATAGCAGGTTGCACATGAAACAAGGAACCCTGTTTACCACTTTATAATGTTAGCCTTGTTAATCTGTAGTAGTAGAACATAGTTTGAGTACAGTAGTACCTAAAAGATCAACAAAATTTCCCAGAGTAGAAGCTTTCAAGAGTCAAACTTCTGGAAGATACAAATAAAAATAAAGATCTATCAACATTTATATCTAGGCCAGAAGGTGGGAGGGGTGTTACAAAGAATGGTCAGTTGAAGTCAGGATGCAGAGATACAATGCAAAATGTAATCAGATTAGATCTAGGAAATATGCATAGAGGGCAGAAATAGAGAGCCAGTTTGGTCTAGTGGTTAAGAGCGGCAAGACTCTAATCTGGAGAATTGGGTTTGATTTCCCACTCCTCTGCTTGAAGCCAGCTGGGTGACCTTGGGTCAGTCACAGCTTCTAGGAGCTCTCTCAGCCCCACCCACCTCACAGAGTGACTGTTGTGGGAATAACAATAACATACTTTGTAAACTGCTCTGAGTGGGTGTTAAGTTGCTCTGAAGGGCGGTATATAAAGCAAATGTTGTTGTTATTGTTATGCAGAAAATTAGTATCTGTAGCATCTGTTTCACTTTAAAATGATTCACCAATTACATGCCATTCCTGGAGAAAAAGAACTGGCAACTTGCACATATGCCTCAGTAACACACAAAGTTTATTCCACTGAGATACATTCTCTGTGCGGTTGCCATCAAATATTGCTTTGAAATTTCAATTGGTGCAAAACAAGGCAGCTAGGAGTTTATTAGGAATCCCCTAAAGCTAGTGATTTATGAACTGGCTCCCATATTGTTTCCAGGTCCAATTTAAAATAATTTTTACTTTTAAAGCCTTAAAGTGCTTGAGTCTAAGACCCTCCACCTGTATGAAATTGTCCTCATCTTAAAATCAGGCCATGGTGCCCTGCTACTCATGAGGTTAGCAGGGACATGTGACAGAGTCTTATTGGTTATGGCCCCCAGCTATGGAATTTTTGTCTCCCAAGGTTCATTTAGCACATTTCCTCATGATCTTTCATCATTCTGTTAAGACCTATCCTCCCTCATCCTTTTATAATCCTGCTCTCCTTGCCTGTCACAGAAACTGTGATTGGCAGGACCTGTTGTTCTATTAGAATGCAAGGAAGGGAAGTGGGAATTGGTATTCTAATACTAGGTTCCAGCACTGGCTCTGCTGTCTCCATTGCTGCCACTTCCAACTTGTGGGTGTAAAGTGCCATCAATTTGCAGCCAACTTAATGGTGACCATTGCTGGCAAGAGAGGAATGTAAGTGGTTTTTGCGTAGTGACCTTGGGCTTCTTTGGTGGTCTCTCATTCAAGTAATAACTGGGGCCAAACCTGCTTAGTTTCCAAGATCTGACAAGATTAGGCTAGCCCAGGCAACTTAGTAGAATGAAAAACACAGCTACCACTGGCACATTGGCAAGTGAAGCTGAGGAATACTGATTTAAGGACAAATTATTATTTTGGAAGGGGTGGTGAGGAATGACTTTGTGTGAAGATTAAAGATAGGAATTCATTTTCTGAATTAGCACCTGAGTTTTTATTTTTGGGATTATTGGTTTGCTATTCAGAAATATTCCTGAGAATAATTTATCAAATGCGAGGCTGGCAGAAACTCATGGCAGAGCTTTTTCCAGCCGCTACCTTCAGGATATGAAACATTCTCACCTTCAAGGCGTAGTTTGGCTTTTGGCATATGTTAAAGACTTGCTTATTTTGGAGGCCCTTTTGGGTTTTCTTTCTCACTGAGGTCTTTTAGAATACTGCTGATGTATGTTTATTGCTGCTTTTGGCTGATTGTGTGTGTGTTTTTATTTATTTTAATTTTACACTATGGGTGTGTGATGTTTTCATTGCTATTATCCTTATTATTGGAAGTTACTTTGAGTTCTCTTGAAAGTTAACAGGTGGTATTTAAACTTTCTAAATAAATAAATTCAGTGGCTTCTTCTTTTAGGAATTGTAGCTTACTGAGGAGAATTCAGTTAGACATTCCTCCCCCACAGAACTACAATTCCCAGAACTCTGTTGGATGAGACAATTATAGTTAAATGTTAGCAGTCCTGTACTGTGTAGAGCTGCTGGTGGGCGAGAGTGCCCTCAAGTCATAGCTGAATTATGGCCACCCCTGGCGGGGTTTTCATTGCAAGAGACTTACAGAGGTGGTTTGCCATTGCCTGCCTCTCCAACCCTGGTCTATGTTGAAGATCTCCCATCCAATTACTAAACAAGGCCAACCCTGCTTAGCTTCCGAGATCTGATGAGATCAGGGTCACCTGGGCTATCCATGCCAGGGCGCTGCATAAAGCTTGGTGAACTCAAACCCTTCGAATGAACTGGCTTCAAAGCACAGATAATCTATGCCTACTATGACCAGACTATAAATCTGTAGTGTGGCCTCTGCTTCCTAATATGACAACCATAATACTGGCCTACCTAACAAGGTATGGATTACTTAGATAATTTTTTGCTTCATTTACACCCCACCTTTCCCCCCAAGAGGGACCCAAAGTGGCTGACATCATCATCCTCTCCTCTTATTTTTTACTCACAGCAACCCTATGAGGTAGGTTAGGCTGAGAGTATGTGACTGGCCCAAGGTCACCCAGTGAGCTTTCAAGGCAGACCTGGGACTCGGACTTCACTTGCCCAGATCTTAGTCTGTCACTCTAGCCACTGAAACACACTGAACAGCTTTGGATGCTCAAAAATCACTCTGTGGATCCTAAACAAGATGGTGAGTGCATCACTTGATATGTTTCAGGATTTTTTTTACAATTCGATAGACTTTGAAGAATATGACTCAGACTGCAGCCATAAAAGCACACTTACCGCAGTATTCTAATGTCTTCTCAAAAATAAGTGCTATTGAGTTCAGTGGATCATAGTTATAAGAAAATGTTCATAGGACTACAACCTTTCTTTTAAGTATTTGCAATAATTTGGTTACTTGCCAATAAACGGCATGGTCCAGCCAAAAAGAAACACATTTAATACACGTTGATTTTAATAAGAGGGTTAAGAACATAGGCGAGACTCTTTCAGAGAAATAACTGAGATGCCGAAGTGCTTCACTTTGGCTGAATCATGTCAATGAATGCATTGAACACAATGAACACAAATAATACTGAAGTGCCAGTAGAAATGTTTGAACCTTTAATTATATATATTATTGAGCTTTTTTTAAAAAAAATCAAAAAATAATAACGCTAAAGGTTTGAATTTAGCCTGAGTGTTTCTGAGCCCCGGGTAATGATTCCCAAATGAGTAATCTCTATTCCATCATTCCATGAACAGCCCTGTGAGCAACACGATGTCAATTCTGCTGAATTAAACCCAAAATGCAGCACTTGCTGTTCAAAAACACATTAATCCCTATTAATGTCATTTGAAATTCCTCAATGCCAAAACCATTCTTTTTTTAAAAAAAAATGTATCCGTTAATGCACTTCGACTAAGCAAAGCCTATAGGATTAAGGTATAACCACTGCAAAAACTGCATTATAGATCTTCATAGGCCTTCTTTCTACGGTACTTATGTACATTAGGAAAATCTCTCAATATCCCTTCTGAAAAGCTTGCAGACAGTCATCGTGTAAGTTTTGCCCCCTGACAACTGAAATTGGGGTGGTGGGGAGATCCATTACTAATCCTTGGCGCAGTCTTTCTGATGCCTATTTATAATACAGAACGGGGGTCATAAAGGGCACTTGTTGGAGGAATAACTATAATCTGGATCAAAACACTCTCATATGTGCTGCAATCAGAATTCAGCAAAGCTTTTGTAGGAGAACATCCTACTGTTTTGTTTGGGGCTTTCCCCGCCCTAATGTTGCACTAAGGAACACAAAGGCATAATTTTTATCCTATGCAGATATCCTTCAGATGAACATGGGCATATTAATCGTTGTTTCCAAAATGGGACAAAACAAGTAAGAAAATACAAAAATGAGATATGAAAATTTTAGAAAGTAAAAATGCTTTGGCTTGAGACACAGTTGCCCTCTGACTTTGTTAGTGGAGGGAACCATTTACATTAATTATCATCCAGTTCATCCTGTTACCGTTGCCTTTTAAATATCACTTTGATTAAAATAAGAAGTCATTTAAAAGGAGACAGTTCACATGAGCATAGTATAGGGAGAAAAGAATCAGATAGCGCCTTTCACAAGACAACTACGTGCACTTATTAGATTATGAAATGAGTAGCATTCGTCTCTATGATATACTAATTGGGTCTTTCTGCATATACTTCCATTCTGTGATAAAAGAACAAATAGCCAGTTCATTATAATGCATATCTGTTAGCAGCTGACTCTGACCCTCGCACTAATGGGGAAGCTTATGAATATGGCTATATCATAAGTCCCACTCTTCCAGTTTGGTGTTGTGGTTAAGAATGCGGGACTCTAATCTGGAGAATTGGGTTTGATTTCCCACTCCTCCGCTTGAAGCCAGCTGGGTGACCTTGGGTCCGTGACAGCTCTTCAAGAGGTCTCTCAGCCCAATTCACCTCACAGGGTGGTTGTTGTGGGGATAATAATATACTTTGTAATCCACTCTGAGTGGGCATTAAGTTGTCCTGAAGGGTGGTATATAAATCAAATATTATTATTATTATTATTATTATTATTATTATTATTATTATTATTACATTTCCCTTGGCCAGAGCAGTGTGTGTGTTCTTGGATCCTACACCCACCCTCAGATGTGTGTCTGAGCCTTTTTGTGCCATGAAGCACTGGTTTCTCAAAGCTGCTATCCTACAGACGTCCCCTATCGTCTAGACTAGTAACTATTGCCTGACCCTTTACTCCTTTCCATTTCCCTCCCTGTTTTCTGGTTAGCTCTCTGTGTGTGTTATGTGTATTTTACACAATTGCTCTTTATTACTTTATAAATAAAAACCCTTCCTGTTGAACATCCATCTGTTTATTAGGAGTTCTCCAGAGGAATGATCCTCATATACATTTGTAGAGAAATCCACTTAGTCACCCCCTCTCACTGCTTCTCCTTGTACGCTAAGTCCCCCAACTCAGAAGGAGACCACCTACTTGGGTATCATATATGCATATAGAAACCTTCCTTCCATTGAGGCTCTGTTAGATATGTAGAAAAGGCCTTGCAGAAATATGAATTGCAGTTGGAAATATACCTCATTTTTGTCCTTAGAGGTTTGCCAGAAGCCCCAGAGGAAAACCAATCAGACTGAAAGGAGCTCAGCTCCTACACAATTGTCTAGTCATCTGACGCCTAGTTTCTCATCACAAATTTCCATATGTGATATTTTTTCCTCAAGTGTAGTCATCAGTGTGAGGGAACCTGACACACAGTGAGATTTATCATCACGTGGATTAAGGATGACCTGGCCAGGGGAATCAGCTAACATATTCCTAAAACTAGCCTCCTTGCTGTGCAAACGCTGGTAAGTTTTCTAATTATGACTATTGCTCCTCATGAGAAATGTCCAGATATTCACAGACAGTAACATTTTAACCCACACGTTTGTAAAACTTAATACTTGGCTTTTAAAGTCAGATCACTTTAAGTTGTCACAAGGGTTGGGTAATAGAATAGGGCATTTTGCTACTGACCTCCCCCCACCAAACATCTATTTTTAAGAAAAAAGATGACAAGTCTCATATGATTCCTGATATCACAGTGCCACATTTTGCTTTTAAGTAGAAAATAGGCACAGGAGAAAAAGAATCCTAAATGTTAGCACTTCCTTATGTTAAGGGCCAAGCCATCATTAAATAACTTTTGTGGTATTCAATGGACGTTTGTACTACACTAGAGTTATTTAGCCCCCATATCCATAACTTGGATGTGTAGTTTTTCACACGCATACCCCGAATTAGGAGCTGATGGAACCTAATGGTCTTTTAGTGACATTCTTGAATTTAAAAACAAAACAAAACACAAAGGACTGAAGAACCACTGAGCGACTGTCTCTCTTATTACAGGAGAATGTGATTATGAAGTAGCACTGTGCTGGAAAAAAAAGAAAAGAACTGAAGATATGTTAGGGGGTTAAAGGCTAAGAAAAGTCAATAAAGAGTGATTAATTTTCCTTTGATATCAGCTGAACATACTTGAAAACCATTTAATATCATATTGATTGATGCTTTATTTATACAAGACAAAATTTTCCTGTTTCATTATGAATTCTAGGAACTTCTGAATGAAAGTTCTGGCAGCCATCCCAAATGCATTTGCGCCAATGGAATCCCACTGACAATGAAATGGTTCTGATTGCAGAAATGTAGCGGGATAACAGCCCTGAACACCTGCTTCCTTTGTATGTTGGGCGGTTGGAGTTAGAAGGCCACAATTGAAGCTGGAAACAAAATTTCCAGCCAAACTGTGATGAAGTGCATGAGGGAGCCACCAAACGATGTGCACATTTTTAAAAGAGGAAGCTCTCCGTCTATTCTCTGTACAGTCTCTGTACAGTCTCTGTATCAGGCATCTGACGAAGAGAACTTGATTCTCGAAAGCTTATGCTAAAATAAAATTGGTTAGTCTTAAAGGTGCTACTGGACTCTTTTTGATTTTGCTACCACAGACTAACATGGCTAACTTCTCTGCATCTCTCCGTCTATTCTATGTCAGTCGTTTGTGATTAGAGAGGAGGAAAAGCTACCACTTTAACTTTTAACTTCTCAGAACGCCCACGGTATAAACAGTTAATTTAAAAAAAATTGTACGGCACTTAAGTACAGCAATAGTTTTACAATGCAACTTTAACCCCCAGGGACTGGACATCACCTGCACTTTTAGACGATATCCCACCCTTGCTCAGCAGAGGGGAAACGTAGCAAAAAAGGCCCAAATTAAGGTGCAAAGAGCTCAGCAGCGGCATGGAGTCCGTAACAACCCCAGCCACTCCCACCAGTCATGATACGGCATGCCCATGACAGCAAGAGATGAAAGAAACCACTAGAACCTGCTGCCACAGGCTCACCTCTCTTACATACCACCACCATCCACACAGAACAATGCGAACAATTCCATTCCACTGGAGGGTGGCCTGTGAGGTCCTGGGATGACCACGTACCAGGAAGCTCTGCAGAAGCCGGTTCAAGTTCTGTCTTGCAACCATGTTTTCTTTTGCCAGGTCCAAGTCTAATCATCCACAAGTCTCTGCCACTCCTTTGGCATGGAAAACCCCAAGAGAATGCTCATGATCTCTGTCAGGTCTTGCCAGGTATTTTCCCCAAGCACTTCACTGCATCACTCAGGTGTATGAGTTAAAGTTACTTTATTAAAGAAGAATACCAGTATCAAGATGGTCAGACAGGATCATTGGCTGAAGTAACTCAAAGTAGCAAAGCAAGGTTAATTATAGGACAAAGTCCATGCCCCCAGTGGGAAAGAAAGTCCGTTAGGATTTTGGTATGCTGAACCAGGGAGCCAGGGAAGAGGGGAGGAGGGAAAGGATGAGCTCTGCTCAGTCTCTTAGGAGGTTGGTGCTGTCTCTGCTGGAACTTCAAGGCCATGTTCTCAGGCCGGCCAGGAAATGGTAACTAAAACACCTGCAAGATAAGCAGCTAGCAACCAGTCAGCAAAAGAGGTTCCCTCTGCATGTTCTCAGAGGTCCACTACACACTGCAACAAGAAATCCATAACCCATGACAGATATGCTGGAGGCATATCTGACAATCTCTCCTGCAAAACATTGTGGCAGCACTTAGGAGCACCAGCCTTTTACCTGGCAAGGGGGATGCAAGCACTCAGCAACAAGGGAACATGCAACTGCACTTTCAGAGAAACTATTCATGTCACCTGTCCCATAACTCATTCCTGAGAAGCACGTCAGATAATATAGAGGAGGCATGAGTTTGATTCCCACCAAAGGGGATGCCAGCAAGACTGCAGAGCAGCACTTTTGATCAGCCACAACCTGATCAACTGCAAAACAGGAAGACCAGACTAGAATCCATACCTCACACACTCTGGAGCAGTCTCCAATCACATGCCCAACTGAGCACACTGTTGATAGACAGGGCTCAGGAATCCCCCAGGAACTATGGTGTCAAACCAGCCGTATTATATCAAGACAGGAAAGGCTGCAGAGAAAGGCATATATTGCAGTGGGAATGCATAGGTCCTCCGGGTCTTGAGTTCAAGCTGGGGTGTGTGGGAATGCTCATGTGTAATCCAATTTTGAACATTAAAAAGGCAGCTTTCCCCCCAATTATTTCAAGGATGTTGCTTGCCATTTGCAAACAATTTGTGACTGAGCATCCCTAGGTTTGGACAGAAGATTCATGTTCCTTGTAATATTTTGCTTGCCTTAAGCTTCCTAAGGGATAGACGTGGAATGACCTAAATATATAAGCAATTGGTATCATGATAACAAACAAGTAGCCAGAAGCACAGAGTTTTTCCTCTCTGCCTCTCTCTCTGGACTTAACCTCCTATTATGATTATAGTCATTCATTTTCTCTCCTAAATTTGAAAACGGTATGTTTTTCTTTTCTGCTGTCAGCAGAGCCACTGCATGTACAAAAGGTTGCTGATGAAATGCATCTTGGACCTTTTTTTGTCTAAAAGATACCTTCCCAAGTTCCCCCCCGACATATTTATAATGAAATCATCACTGAGCTATAGCCCTTACATCTTCTCATCACAGCTAGGATGTTGATTCAGTTAGGCAGCTGGGGAAATCTATAGAGGACCAGCTTCTTTCATATTTAGAGCTGTCACTACAGACCAGGAGCATTATTATAATTAATTTCAGGGAATTCAGAAGTAATCGAACCAGCCAAAGAGGGTGGCTCTGCTCAAGCTGCTGCAGAAAAATTGCCTCTTACTGTTTACATGATTACATTCTAAATACCAGCGCTCAAGGCACAGTACCTTACTCTGGCCGTCAATTATATTTTGCTTGGTAAGGTGCCAACCTGGGTGAATCATTTACATGAAAAACCTATTTTTATATAAACATTGAAAAGAAATAGCATAAGGCTATATCATGTCTCTAGGTGATAACAATGCTCCCCCCTCAAAGTAACAAACAGAGAAATCTTATCCTTGAGTTATGCCCGCATGGTGCGATAGGATCGCTATTAAATTCCCTTTCATTGGTAGAACACAAGGCTATCCTAGTGCAGTAAATAGATCCACTGCTCTTTTAGCTTTGTTCAGGAAGGAGGTGGGCAACAGCAAATGCTTATCTTGGCGGGATACTACTGGTTCAAGAGGAAAAGGCAGATCAGGCAGGTTTGGAGGTGTGGAGAGAAAGAGAAAGAGAGAGAGAATGAGAATGGATGAGAATGCTTAGGTTGCCGGCAGGCCTGGAGAAAAGTCTCCCGTTCCTTTAATTGTGGCTTAAGGGGTAGAAATGGGCAGGTGAGATCTCATGAATGGAGGTAATTTCACCTGATGAATAAAATCCCAATACTATGCCCTTCCAGAGGTGACTTCACCTAATTCACCAGCATAAGAGCATGCCTATGGACAGGTCTTTTTTTCTGGGAAAAGAGGTGGTAGAACTCAGTGGGTTGCCCTCGGAGAAAATGGTCACATGGCTGGTGGCCCCGCCCCCTGATCTCCAGACAGAGGGGAGTTGAGATTGCCCTCCGTGCTGTGCTGCAGCGCCGAGGGCAATCTCAACTCCCCTCTGTCTGGAGATCGGGGGGTGGAGCCACCAGCCATGTGACCATTTTCAAGAGGTGCCGGAACTCCGTTCCACCACGTTCCAGCTGAAAAAAAGCCCTGCCTATGGAAAAGGTTGTGTTAATAACAATACTTCCAATGGGGCCAGAAGAAAGCCATAGACTTTTTTCCCTTTCACCCCCTCCAGCAATGTCAGAAGGCAGGATTCTAATTCGGCAGCCAACCACAATACACCATCACGAACAACCTTCAGTCTCCAACAATCACAAATTCCAGCAAGATGATATATCCAGATAGGTGATAGAGGCCGTATCATGTAGGGTTGCCAACTGCTTGGAGAAAAAATGTCCTCTCCATTTCCACATATTAAGCCTTTATTAAAAACACAGGATTCTTTTTCTCCAGGTTGGTTGGAACGATGAAGCGCCCAAGTAAGAACTTGGTGGTTGTGAATTAGCGACACAACACAAAAAGAATGCTTTGCACAGATAATGAACAGGTAAGGCAAGTCAATAACACATGAGCTTTCAGACACCTTTCTGATATTCCTCTTTAGGATTCCTGGCACAAACACCTACAATGAGCTTCAACTAGTCAGTTTGATGTAGTTGTCAAGAGTGGCAGGTTTCTAATCTGGAGAATGGAGTTTGATTCCCCAGTCCTCCACTTAAAGGCAGCTGGGTGACCTTGGATCAGTCACAGCTCTCTCAACCCCACCCACCTCACAGGGTGATTATCATGAGGATAATAATAACACACTTTGTAAACCACTCGGAACGTTTCATTAAGTTGTCCTAAAGGGCAGTATATAAATCGAATGTTGTAGTAGTTCCTATTATTACACCTCTGCAACTGGTATTTTCAATGAGAAGAACGCCCATTCAAATCCTCAAAAAAGGGGGAGTCAATGCTTTAAACGCTCCCCATTCATTTCCTAGAAACACCCTAAAACATGTAGACACACAAAGCTACAACCCCCTTGCCTTGAAATACTTGGAAACTAATTACTGACTGAACTATCCTTCCTTAACCCCAAATATTTCTGTATTCCACACAGACAGAAGACATAGGGTAAGTATGCAGCTGGCATTCAAGGGTACCCTGTTGGCCCAAACTTCCCAATGCATATGAGTGTTCACCATGCACTGGAGAAAGGAATGGGAAACTCCAGTGTTCACAGGGCCGGCGCCACCATTGAGGCAGTGAGGTGGGGGCCGTGGGCGCTGCAGGGCTGGAGGGGGCACCAGAGGGGGTGCCGGGGGCAGAGGCGCACATCCCGTGCTGCCACCAGCCAGCTGCACGCCACCGCTGCTGCCTGCCCCCGGGCAGGCACAGCAGCCACGGGCCAGGGATGACAGGCGGCCAGGGCGGCATGTGATTCACGGACAGCCTCCTCACTCTGCCCCAGCCACCCACCGGTGGCACTGATGATGTCATCACACAGTCTGGGGCGTGCACGCGAGGCTGGCCTCTGGTGCCAGAAACCCTGGCGCTGGGGCTGAGTGTTCATATGGGTGAAACACCAAATACTAGGTTGGTTCTACTGGCCTAGCACTTTATCCAACCCATTCTTTCCTGCAAAATCAGGAGCATGGCAGTAGGGGGGAAAAACCAGCAACTAGACAAAGTCAGTGCAAACATGGGATGGGTAAATGTTGCATTAAATCCCTAAATGATAAATTCCTAAATAACAGAGAGTCTGTTAGTTAAGCGCGCTCTGTTTGAAAGTGAGGAATTTGGCCTGGGGAACATGGAATGCAAGAAGAGGCTCTCATTCTCAAGCACTCATTGTCAATAAGCATCCAGTCTGTGTTGATGGTGCTGCCCAGGGCATTTTTTCTGGGAAAAGAGGTGGTAGACGATGCACAATTGCACAATGACGTCACTTTGGGTCAGCTGGAACAAGGGGGAGTTTTTTAAAGTTTAAATTGCCCTCAGCAAAAATGGTCACATGGCTGTGGCCCCACCCCCTGATCTCTAGACAGAGATCAGGGGGCATGGCCACCAGCCATGTGACCATTTTCAAGAGGGGCCAGAACTCCGTCCCACTGCATTCCAGCTGAAAAAAAAAGCCCTGGTGCTGCCTATTGTGTATCACTAGCTCCATATTACTCTTATCTCTCCAAAGGCAACCAGGAAGCCTTTTACTGCTAACAGAGGCAAAGGTGTTTTCTGCCCAGACTGAAAACAAGTCCTACTGAAGCAGCAGTGCCTGAATTTTAGTTATTCCTGTTTAGGGCTGACTCCATTTTCCTCCCAACGCTCCCCCGCCTTTCAGTGACATGGATAGAAACACAATGGGTGTGCAATGAGTCTACACAAACACCGATTGATTGACTTATTATATGTACACCTTACCCATCTACCAAGGTACAAAAGGGTTTAAGGGCTTCTTTAATCATTGTCTGGCAACAGCCCCTTTAAAACATTTGGCAAAGATCCCCTTTCAGAGAAGCGTGGACCATCCACACTAACCACTGAGTAAAGCTTTCCTTAGCAGCTTGATGTAGCATTCAGTTTTCATTTTGAGTAGAAACACTGAGGTGATGGCATGAAGGGTTCAGCTTGCATGCAAATGAACAATTCGGTCATAGTTAAAACTGAATGTCAGTCCTGATAGTTTCCAAGTTCTGAGTATCTCTGAATGCAACATAAGGCCATCACGTGGTTTAACTAAAGGGAAGCCATTCTTTTTGGCCTTGTGCGTTTTGTTGCTTGCTTAAAACAGGAAGTATAAACTTTGGTTATGTATGATCTTTTTTGTTCCTGTTTTACCTTTCAAAATCCTGTATGTTTCAGCAGCCATTCAACACAACATAACAAGTTAACAGACTTTTTCTATCTAATAACCACAGCAATAAACTTTTGAGTACATCTCTATATATCAAACAAGAAGATATACAAAATGCAACATTAATAAAACCTTGTGACATGTCCCATTTGTTTCATCTGTATACAAGTTTCTTTATGTTAGGAAAATCTACAGATGGATCTCAGTTCCCTCTTATCTGTCCCTGTAGTGTAGATCAGACCATTCCTTCTTGTGAATCATTTTGTCTTCTGATTTTTTTTTTAAAAAAATGAGTTAGTAGTAGCTGTCTTGTTAGGTTAACGCTGGTGCTGTGTTATCTTTCAGAGTTTTCTATTATGAAGGCAGGTACTTCAAAAACAAAGGTTTCATTTATAGATATTATCTGCCTTCATGGGTGCAATCCTGTGCTGCTGTAATCCAAAGGACATAGCTATTCCCAGGGCTTTTTTTCAGCTGGAACTCCATGGAACGGAGTTCTGGAACCTCTTGAAAATGGTCACGTGGCTGGTGGCCCCGCCCCCTGATCTCCAGACAGAGGCGAGTTTAGATTGTGCTGCTCCAGCTGCAGGAGGGCAATCTAAACTCCCCTCTGTCTGGAGATCAGGGGGTGGGGCCACTGGCCATGTGACCATTTTCACTGAGGGTCATTTAAACTTTAAAAAACTCCCCCCTTGTTCCAGCTGACCCAAACTGACATCATTGTGCGGTCCTGAGTTCCACCACTGAGTTCCACCACCTCTTTTCCCAGAAAAAAAGCCCTGGCTATTCCTATTTGGAAATCTCAGCATGCCCCAATATTTAAAGGTATACTATTATCCCAATGGACACATGCGGCTCTGATGCAGTTTGTTCAAGAGTGGCATTTTTAAAATTCGTGGATTATTAATGAACTAAACTTGGAATTAAAGAGAGACATTATGAATGAAGTGGAACTGTAGAGGAATCCTGATGTTTTCCTTCTAGTTTGTTTTCCGCCTCTTTTGATTATTTTCCTGGGTCTTAAAGCTCACCGAAATTCCCACTGGCAATCCTTCCAGGCTGTTAGCCTTGTCCTCTGCATGAGATGGCATGACCATGTTACAATGGGAAAATGGGGAAAAGGAAAAGTTTTTTTTAAAGATTTGTTTTTTTCCTTTGTGGTAAAAATCTGTTCTGTTTGTCTTGATATAGTTAGGTAACTGTGCTGGAAGATGTATTAGTTTGAATATTAAAAACTGAGACCTTATATTCAAGACCATAAACTATGTAACTATACTGAAGCAGGAGATACCTGTTCATTCATCTCTCCAAGGCACTGCTGTTTCATTGTTGAAGTTATGCAGGTGAGGACCTGATCAGGGTTGCCAACAGGCCTGGAGGGAAAAAAACCCATCCTGTGGCAACCCTATCAGCACCTGGGTGGGAGAGTATTGAGAGCCAGTGTAGGGGAGAGAATTATCCCCAGGCTGGGGATGATGCATTTATGGAACAGAGACTTTCAAGTGGTTTCGGTGCCTGTCTGGAAATCAGAGAGGCCTAGAATGGAAAGAGAAGGTATGCCCTTGCCTTCCATTCCCTGCCTTAATAGCAGAGAGTCCAGTAGCACCTTTAGGACTAACCAACTTTATTGTAGCATAAGCTTTCGAGAACCACAGCTCTCTTCATCAGATGCATCTGACGAAGAGAGCTGTGGTTCTTTTATTATTATTATTAATAGATTTTTATTGGATGGGTCAATATATAATCAATTTCAAATACAAATACATTCCATTCTAATTCCTCTGTATATATTTCCCCACCCCCTCCCCTCCCCCCTTTTCGATAATGACTTCCAACAGCACTCCAACCCCCCGTTATTAATAATACCTTATTTCTATACTAAAGTTATTCTTTTCTTATTATTAGTAAAGATCTTAATTATATCTTATCTTACTTAATTTCTTTAAAACCCCTCGAAAGATCATAATTGTCCCTTAACATCCCATTTCTTTTCCATGTATTTTTTCAACTTTTTCCAATCTTCCAAAAATACTTCTGGATCTTGCTCCTTCAAATTTCTTGTTACTTTGTCCATTTCAGCCATGTACAACAATTTCCTTGTCCATTCTTCAATTTCAGATATTTCTTCTCTCTTCCAGTACTGAGCATATATTATTCTAGCTGCAGATATCATATAATATAACAATATCTTATCATTTCTATTAACATCTTCCAAATGCAATGATAATAACAACATTTCTGGATTTTTTGCAACATTATAACGAAGTATCAAAGACATCTCAGTACATATTTTGGTCCAAAAGTCTCTAGCCTTGCGACAAGTCCACGACATATGAAATAGAGAAGCTTCATGCTCCTTACATTTCCAACACTTATTAGATAGCTGTTTGTTGGCTATGGCTAATTTTTTCAGTGTTAAATACCATCTATATAACATTTTATAGCCATTCTCTCTAATACTGGTACATGTTGATATTTTTAAAGTATTTTCCCATAATTGTTCCCATGCTTCCATCGTTATTTCATTATTACAATTTATAGCCCACTTTACCATTTGCACCTTGACTGTTTCATCTTCTGTAAACCACTTCAATAACAATTTGTACATTTTAGAAATTATTTTACTATTATCTCCCAACAGTAATTCTTCTAGCTCTGAATTCTTGGTTCTAAGGCCTGTTTTTCTTTGGTCTGAATCAAATAAGTCTTTGATTTGTCTATATTGCAACCAACCATATTTGAATGGCAACTCCTCATTTGGTTTAAGGTTCAACTCATTATCTGTTACTTCTGTTAAGTCTTTGAGAGTTAGCCATTCTTTTCCTTTATATTCTAAGTTTGGATTGATCACCTCAGCTGGTATAATCCAAAGTGGTTTCTTCTGGTCTATAAATTTTTTGTACTTTAGCCAAGTCAACAATAAATTTCTTCTCAAATAGTGGTGCTGAAACATTGCGTCAATTTTGTTATTATCGTACCACGTATATGCATGCCATCCAAATAGTTTATTATAACCTTCCAAAGTTAGTAGTTTATGATTGGTTAAAGACACTCATTCTTTTAGCCAGACTAAACATATCGCTTCATGGTAAAATCGAAGATCAGGTAACTGCATTCTACCTCTTTCCTTAGCATCACAAAGAACTTTCATCTTTACTCTTGGTTTCTTTCCTGCCCACACAAATTCTGATATCTTCTTCTGCCATTTTTCAAATTGTTTTTTGTCTTTTACAATTGGTATTGTTTGCATTAGGAACATCATTCTAGGCAACACGTTCATTTTGACTGTGGCAATCCGACCTAACCACGACAAGTTTATTTATTCCATTTTATCATATCTCTTTCAATTTGTGTCCAGAGCTTTTCATAGTTATTCTTAAATAAATCAATATTTTTAGCTGTCAGCTCTATTCCCAAATATTTAGTCTTGTGTACCACTTCACAGTTTATTATTTCACTTAGTTCTTGTTGTTTCTTCTTGATCATGTTCTTAGTTATTATTTTTGACTTCTTTTTATTTATATAGAAGCCTGCCAAATCTCCAAATTCCTTAATTTTTTCCAGTAGTCTTGGCAGAGTTTGTAGTGGATCTTCTACTATAAACATCACATCATCTGCAAACGCTCTTAACTTATAGGAAGAGAGCTGTGGTTCTCAAAAGCTTTTGCTACAATAAAGTTGGTTAGTCTTAAAGGTGCTACTGGACTCTTTGCTATTTTGCTACTACAGACTAGCATGGCTAACTCCTCTGGATCCTTCCGTACCTTGGCGCACACGACTTTTGATGTTGTTTGGTTGTTTAAAACTTTCCCTTCCCAGGACTATCTTTCCATTTCTGCAAGAGAAGCAAATCCCATGAAGACTGAGGCTTTTTTTTTAAAGCACCTTTGGTTGACATCTGAGATTGTCAGACAAACAGGGTCCATTAAAGCCAGACAGCTGAATTAGTTGTCTTCTCGCCTGACAGTTTGAAATGGAGGCAGGGTTTTAAAAAAAAATTCCTTCATTGAAGTGGCAACATGAAGAAAGTTTTTAAAAATGAACACCTTTTACAAACAAACATCTCAGACTGCAGATGGTAGGTGTGTGGTTCTAACAAAACTAGGGCTTTCCCCCATCTGTATAAGAGAATTTGGAGAGGCTGGTGAGACTTCCTAGGCTTTCAACAGGCTTCTCAGATTATTTATAGAACAACCTTGGACATTTCATTGTCATTAAAAAGGTTCTTTCCAGCACTGGAGAATCCCATCTTCCCCTCCATCTTCCTTAGAGCCAGGTACGTTTTTCACTTACTACAAACACCATCCTGACCATTCTAGACACCTTACCTGTGAACCTGAGATGCAGGCAGGGGAATGCTTATCCCTTTTATCTTGTATGTGAAAGTGAACAGATCACCCTCTGTGACCAGATGACCCCAGTCTCCGCCATCTTTAATAGCAGCCTGTTATATAAAATTCATAAGGCCCTTGAATTAATATGCCTTAAGCCACATTAATGAAACAACTGGCTGAGTAAAGCATTGCTGAGTCCCGCTCGGGAGAGTAAATCATGAATGGAATGGGAATCCAAATGCCGAGTGATCAGGCGTGATTAGTTCCTGCCCCTCTAAGCTGTGGACATGTAGTCTTGACAAGAAAGGTACTCATTGTGTCTTCACCCCACATTCTGATCTCCTTTCTCTCTGTGATGAAATCCTACCCTAAGTTCGAAGGGCCATCAATCAGCTCTGATAAGTTACTCCTGGAAACATTTAATCAAGGTCTAAATTCATTAGCCCAGCTCCAGGGACATTAATTAGCAAATGTTACTTTGTGAAGCATCAGGAGAACCCAATCTTACTCTTTTGTCACACCCCAGTAGCACCAATCAAAGGTAATCAAACCTTTATCATTCCTAGGAGCTGACCTTTAAGATCTTTGTCCCAACAGCTGAGGGGGCTCCCCAGCCTCAGGACACGTTTTGCCCTATAAGTACCAGGACTCTTGCCCCATTCAAATCATGCACTCTTTCCTGGATCTGAGTGCTGTACCCTTAGGGTCTCTCCCTAGGACTCTCCTGGTTGAGAATGCTGGTCGTTTGAAACCCTCTTCCTCCGTGAACTGCTCTACCTCACTTCGTGGATAGGTAATTATCACGCAAAATCCCTCAAATCTATTCCACTTTCACCACTGCTTTTCCTAGGAATCTTGTGTGCTTGTGAGTTACTTCTTGTGTGTGCCAGATGCACCTGGCTTATCCGCCATGAATATCTATTATTCTCTGGGCCTCTGAGAATGTGTAAAGAACTATCTGGGTAACTGTCTGACTATGTAGCCAAGAGTAGCTTATCTCACAGGTGGCTGCTTTCGCTTTCTCGACTGGCATGGGAAAGTGTCCTTGGAATGCCGGCCAGAGCCGTATCTCCCTGAGACATGAAATGAGCTCATCCTTGTCTTCCCATTCCCTACCCCCTCCAACCTCCTAGGCCCTGCATGCCTAAATTATAACGGTCTTCATCCCAAGGTGGGAATCCTGCCCTATAACTCACATTGCTTTGCTCATTTACGTCACCTGCCAGTGCTGCTGTCAGGTGCACTGATACTGATGGATCTCTAATAAAGAAACTTTTACAGGACTCTTGAAGCGTCTGCAGTGAAGTAACTGGGGATCTAACTGGCAGAGCCTGACAGTATGTTCTCCTGTTAATACAAATTGCCCTTTAATTCAAGATCACCAGTTCCCTTGGGGAGGGGACCCCGTGAAAAT
Source organism: Eublepharis macularius (assembly GCF_028583425.1). Lineage (NCBI taxonomy): Eukaryota > Metazoa > Chordata > Lepidosauria > Squamata > Eublepharidae > Eublepharis > Eublepharis macularius. Next base: position 18,017,604 of record NC_072796.1, read on the forward strand.
TGGTGGAGATCTTGCTTGTCACCCCTCTCTCATAGCCTTCTCCTTGCCGCTAACTCCTCCCACTTGCAAGGAGCCATTTCGTCAACACCTCTGACTCTCATATGTGTGGTCCTAGCACAACCTCCTCTCCCAGCTATGCTGGACAACCCCTCTCATATTTTGCTCAGAGTCTAAGATGTAGATAAGAGAAGTTCCATTCATCTTGAGAGTGCCTCTGTGCAACAGCAGAAAAGCACTCTCAACAGGGAAAGTTAAACTCTGCTGCCTGCATCTTATACTGTCCCTTATGGCACTGAATTGTCTAACACAATTCACCAGAAACTTGCAGTGTTAATTCCAGATAGAAAGTAGCTGCAGGGACAACTACAGAAATACTTCTGGCAGTTGAGATCCACCCTGTATTTTTGGTAAAGCCGAATGAATTCGTTCTACTCTTCGGAAAAGCAGAGAGGAGTAGGCATTGCTGCCCGTCTCTGTGTAAGTGGCCCTGAGCTTCCTAAAGGGGAAAAAAGCTGTATTTCAAGTACAGCAAGTAAGTACGTTTAGGTCTCCATAATCCCACAGAAGTTCCTGTTGAAGATTTTCAGGCCACTGAAGCATTTGCAGCTTCACACCTTTCCGATGAAAAATTTGACCTGATACTTCAAGCCATATTTCTTAGCATCTGACCTCCAAAAGAAGAAGTTCCCTGCTGGGTCAGCTCCCAAACAAGGAGAGATGATCACCCAGGCCTGCAGGATTGCACACATGATTTATGATTCATTTTTATATATGCCCTCCATGCATCTGAAGAAGAGAACTGTGATTCTCGAAAGCTTATGCTACAGTAAAATTGGTTAGTCTTAAAGGTGCTACTGGACTCTTTCTATTTTTGCTACTACAGACTAACATGGCTAACTCTTCTGGATTATATTTTTATTGTTGATTATTTTTATTTTGTAAGCCTCCTCAGGCAAATTCCTGGCGAGACAGCACAAACATTTTCTAAATCAACAAATAATAAAGAAACGATTTAGACAATGCAGCAACAGATGCACATTAGTACCTGTGATGTAATATTCACCTGGCTCCCCCTGAAACCACTGGATGTATTTTTGATGCAGATAAGAATATGTCTCCCTTACAAGCACCATTTCTCCCCACCTTTTCTAGTCTTGTGGTACCTGAAAGATGGACCAATGTATTATGGCACAGTCATGCGCCGGAACTCACTTTGTCAGATGTATGAAGGCTGCTTGATTCACAAAAACTTATACCATAATGAATGTGTTAGTCTTCAAGGTACCACAAGCTTGCTTGGCTACAGCAGATGGGCAATGCCTCGGAGGGCAATCTCAACTCCCCTCTGTCTGGAGATCAGGGGGCAGGGCCACCAGCCATGTGACCATTTTCAAAAGGTTCTGGAACTCTGTTCCACTGCGTTCCAGCTGAAAAAAAGCCCTGCCCCTCTCCCAGAAAAGTAGAAAAAGCAATGTATCCAGTAGCAGCCATCTAAAGGGTGCATCCAATGGCAAGGGTGAAAAGAGAGGACAAACTGAAAACAGTGACAGCTGATTAACAAGGAGGCCACTTTAATGACCCAACCATGATCCCGGAGGAGACTCTCTTCTGTTAATTGAGACAATTTAGTCAAGTTTATTACTCATTACCAAGGCAGGAGGAGACCCTGTACCACACGCAGCCATTGCACAGGCACAGAACCTCTTAGCATGGTGCTCAAAATGATGTGACCAGGACCTTTCCGTACATATATATGAGCAAGGGTGATCAAGGTAAGTTCAACTGCCAGTTGCGTTTATGTTGAAGTTCTCAGCATGCCCACCTATAATATCTAGTGCTATCTTAACAGTGAACATCTTTAAGACAGGTACACCCTGGATGCCCAAAGGGCTCAGCAGAGTAGAAAATCCATCATAGAGGTTATTTGGATAATTAAAACATAACCAGCACACAAAATATTGTAGTGGTGTGTTTCTCCTTCTCTCTCCACAGTCTCTATTTACATCTTCCCTGCTTTCATTACCTGTTTACCCCCTGTGAGTGCAGTTGCCACTTAATCTGCCACTTCACATAGCATGAGCGTTGAGCCTTCAGATCTTTTCACCCAAATACCAAAATCATAAGTAGTTCTTCTGCCATAAAATGTAGAGCTAACTTTTTAGATATAGCTATAGTTTGATTCTGGGGTAAACTGAAGGAGAATGTCCTCATCTTCTCCCTGTAGCCAGGGCTGCCAAAGAACACAAGCAAACAAGTGACCACTCAGGGGTGCCAAAAAAGAAGCATTATGTGACTTGTGCATGACAATGTCTTTTGCAATATGCCTGTAGATGCTGGAATGGGACACTCAGATGACTCATCGCCGTGCATACAGAAACTTTCAACTCTGCTCCCTTTGCATGCCACATAGTCAAAAGTCTCAAACGAGGACTCTCTGTAATCGTCATGGCCTTTGGCCTAGGGGTAGGGGGCTTTACAGCATTAAAACGGAACCACTTCCTGAGTTCATGCCCCGCCTTCTTCAGGGTCATCTTGAACGTAGGAGGAACAAACGATATTCCGCAATGAAGAAATCCTGTTGTTTTAAAAAACTGTTTTAAACTAATTTTACCACTAGATTCTAAAGTTTTTATTAGCTATTTTATCTTATGGTTTTGTAAACTTGTAACGGCCAATGGCCAAATACAATATAATTCTGATTCTGATTCTGTTGTTTTTCTCTTCATAACAGAAAACTTCATATTCAGACACTTGACTCATGTCACAAACCTTGAAAATTCTGAAATCAACATATTCTAATGCTACACAGCAAAAACAGGAACACATTCTACAGCTAAACCCCCATATTGATACCCACATCATAAAACCTTATTTTTGCACCCCAAAATATAAACATAACTAAAAATTTAAAAACCTCCAAATGCCAGTTTCACCATATCTGAATCCAGGGCTTTTTTTCTGGGAAAAGAGGTGGTGGAACTCAGTGGGTTGCCCTCGGAGAAAATGGTCACATGGCTGGTGGCCCCACCCCCTGATCTCCAGACAGAGGGGAGTTGAGATTGCCCTCCGTGTTGCTCGGTGGCGTGGAGGGCAATCTAAACTCCCTTCTGTCTGGAGATCAGGGGGCGGGGCCACCAGCCATGTGACCATTTTCAAGAGGTGCCGGAACTCTGTTCCACCACGTTCCAGCTGAAAAAAAGCCCTGTCTGAAGCTATTAGAATGCAGAAAGGGAATGGTTTCATATGTGCCAAATTTACAATGAGACCATTTGTTTCCTTTTCAGCACTAATACATTTCATGGTTTGGGGCCTCTTTTAAATTTTAATTAGCCTGAGCGCTAGGAATATTACACAAATTCACCCTGTGGTTGTATACCTTGTGAGTTGATCTAGTTCTAATAAAGATAGACAGGGTCAATTTATCCTGAGGTATCTGGTTCTGAGCTCTGCAATTTCATTCTAAAAATGACTGACTGTCATGTGAATAATACTTTATTTTGGGGAAACGTGCCTGGAGAGGACAGTTCCCAGGATTGTGAACTTTATTACTAAAAGAAGGAAAGAAAGAAATATCTTTTGTAGCCACAGGAGCATAATATTCAGAAAGAACTCATCCAAACTGGAACCACACTTCCCAAAGCCATTAACATTATTTATGAGGTATTTTTCAAGTAGCTTAAAAATTCTATTTTTAAAAAGTTATTTGATTCCACCACCACTATTACACTTCATTTATTCACAGAATTTATTCCTGGTATTCTGTCTGAAAGAATACAAGAACATGATCCTTGCCCATCAGCACAGCATTCCTACAATTCTTTGGAAAAAAAAATTAGTGCTGATTTCATCTTATGAGTTCATTGTGAAAATCAATATGTTGCTCCATTTCTCCTGATGTATCACCTTGCCTTCCATTTCTTCCGAACCTCAACACCCTACGGAGATTCAATTACATGATCTTTATGTTCCGAGCATAATGAAAAATTAATTCAAACGGGCCCAAGAACGAGCAGCGTTACATGAATGAAAAGCATATAATGGACCCTAAACAAAGCAATAAGATAAACAGAAATGAATGAGAGGTAAAATAAAAGTGTAGACTTGGGCAGTATTCATGGATTCCTGTTTGCTTTGAGAGGAATCCTGTAATGCCAGTATAATATGGCTTTAAAATGTTAATAAAATAGGTTATATATGAGCAAAACAAGATAATGTTGTCAAGCTATTTTTCCCCCAAATAAAGGCACAATTCAACAATGAGGCATTTCCAATCCATTTCAACACAAACTCTTTTTAGTCGCACATCTTACTCCCTTAAGCTATGATCCTAAATTCTGCATGTCTCCAATTTGCCTGTGAGTCTTCTGATAAGCAGGGGCTGTGCAATTTTTCTTGAGCACTGGAAAACAATCTGCATTAAAGTGGAATTGGATGCACGTCCCCTTTAAGGCTCATGTTCTGGTATTATGGTCCAGCTAAAGACAGGCACTTCTAAGCCACATTGATTTCAATTGAATAGGTAAGCACATGTTTACCTCTCCCACTGAAAACAGCGGGACCTAGGTGCTTTTGCCTTTGATGAGACCGTGCCCCGAATTTGTATTAGTAATGTTGTTTCCTTGTGTTCCTTATCTTTGGTGTAGTCAGGGCTTTTGTTCTGGGGAAAGCGGTGGTGGAACTCAGTGGGGGAACTCAGGACCACACAATGACGTCGCTTTGGGTCAGCTGGAATAAGGGGGGAATTTTCTAAAGTTTAAATCACCCTTGGTGAAAATGGTCACATGGCCGGTGGCCTCACCCCCTGATCTCCAGACAGAGGGGAGTTTAGATTGCCCTCCATGCCAGGCATGGAGGGCAATCTAAACTCCCCTCTGTCTGGAGATCAGGGGGCAGGGCCACCGGCCATGTGACCATTTTCAAGATGTGCTGGAACTCTGTTCCACCGCGTTCCAGCTGAAAAAAAGCCCTGGGTGTAGTGGTTAAGAGCGCGGGTCTCTAATCTGGAAAACCAGGGTTGATTTCTCACTCCTCTGCTTGAAGCCAGCTGGGTGACCTTGGGTCAGTCACAGCTTCTAGCTCTCTCAGCCTCACCCACCTCACAAGGTATTTTGTTGTGGGGATAATAACATACTTTGTAAACCACTTTGAGTGGGTGTTAAGTTATCCTGAAGGGCGGTATATATATTGAATGTTGTTGTTGTTGTTGTTGTTGTTGTTGTTGTTGTTGTTGTTATTGAGGAACTCTCAATGATGCCCTTGAAACCCTGTAATAGTTTCCATATTTCTACTGGTGTTCTGAAGTCCAATAATCAAGATGAACGAGTACATCAGGGCTCCATCTGCCCAGAGTGATTTTATTTATATGGAGATTTTATATGCCATCTCTCCAAAGAACTACTTGAGAAGGCTCACAGGGCAGTTAAGATTATAACTATTTTAACTGAGATTTCATATAATGTAAAAATGAAATTTGTTTATGACTGAAGACTTACAGGTCAATCCTAAACAGAGTTAAACCCTTTTAAATCCATTGAAATCAATGGCATTAGAAGGATGTAACTTTGTTTAGGATTGTACCTCTACATTGCACAATCAGTTTCAGGTAGGTAGCCTTGCTGGTCTGCAGTAGAAGAGCAAGATTCAAGTCCAGTAGCACCTTGAAGACCAACAAACTTTGACTCTCAAAAGGTTCCATCTTGGAAATCTTTCAGGTGGGTAGCCATGTTGGTCTGTAGTAGAATTGCAAAATTCATGCCAGTAGCCTCTTAAAGACCAACTAGATTTCCAGGATATGAGCTTTCGAGAGTAAAAGCTCCCTTCGTCAGATATCTGATGAAGGAAGCTTTGACTCTTGAAAGTTCATACCCTGGAGATCTAGTTGATCTTTAAGGTGCTCCTGGCCCTGAATCCTGGGAATTTGTTCTGGTCTTTAAAGTGGTACCAGACTCACATCTTGCAGAGTCAGTTTGTTATAGAAGTCAGAATGCATTCTTGGACTTTAGAAGCCTGTGTTCTGGAAGCAGAAGCCCCTTGAAAAAGGTTGGACCAGCCTGTTTCTCAGCCTAACTTAATTCCTTCCATCCAGACCTGGATTTACACACAAGCTAAGCAAACTACAGTTTAGAAACTTAGATGATGAGTTGCCTCTAAATACAATTTTTTAAAAACTGAAGTCCACTGTTAGATTAATGCTCATTTTGGTGTAATGCTATGGGGCCTCAGCATTTCTCAATCCAGCCCTGCTTCCATCTGTGGCACCCTGAGATCCCCAGAGGAAGGCTGCGATACAAAACTAATTTCTAATACAATTCAAATCTGATCATGTATGAAATCTTTGAACCTCAATTAAGCTTCACTGCATACCTTGGGCTAACGAAAGGTAATATGCCTGATTATTTGCTACTGTTTAGCTACACAATAAAACTATTAATGTCCTGAAATAGAATTGATTCATTGACATCTTTAGCCTTATTACTTTAAATTAGCTTACTTTTATGAGCTTCTTCCAGAAAACCCCAGAGCATAAACAAATTGCTTGAAACGCTTACTCCCATAGATTGCTTGGCATCAGTCCAAATATGAAAGGTTGGAAGTATCGCTTTTATTTCTTCTGGGCTCAGTCCTGCATCCCTTACTTACATGAAACCTCTATGAAAGAGAGTTTTACCAACTCATCAAGAGACTTATCTGTGCAAGGACCGCAGTGTTAATTAAATAAGTAGACAATTCTTCAAGTTTATTGCCTGGCTGAAAAAGAATTTAAACAAATTTAAGGAGCATCTTTGGGGCTGTGCCACATGCTAATCCACATCCAATTCCAGTGCATTTTCATCTCTCTTCTTCTCTCCTCTGCAGCTCTCAGACTCCAAAAATCAATAGCCTTGTCTGGAGGCATTTCCTCCTCCACCCGCTTGTTCCCCTAGAGCCAAGAAAGCTCGTTTATTCAGAGATGACCCACCTGACGATAGCACATCTCGATAATGTGTCAAGCGTGGCATAAACTCCTCTTTTGGCAATATCAGATTCCAATTAAACAATAATCAGAATATTAATATTATTTACCAAATGTGTCTTCCTCTTTTTGTGGTTCAAAACAGAAACTCAGAGTGAGTTGCAATAATTGAAATGTAACAGTGAAGCAGTGCAATCCTAACATCAGACCGTACACTGCTTACGAGACACACAATGTAGCATCCTCTTCTCCAGGAGGGAGGGGAAAAAATGAATGGCCATCAATGAACATCAGTCGCGAGTACCCAATGGGAAATCCCAATGGGGCAAGGAGGTGGACCAGGCTGGCCATGGAGAACCCTCTGTAGAAGTGTAGGTTGTCCAAACAACTGTTGCAGAAGATGCAACAGCTGTGTTGTCCATACCTAGAGAAAGATGGCATGGTCAGCCACTGGGGTGGAGCCATTGCGCAAGGTGTGCATGACAACCAACATCACCCAGCACTATTACACCACACACCAGCTCCTGAATGCTTAAAAACTCATTCTAGTGAATGATGATAAAACAATTTTCAAGTCCAGGCCAAAGGATGATTGCCCTAAATATTCTGGATTAGAATTTACCAAAAGCTATATTTACCTACATCTCATATGGACTCTATATCTGGAATTAATTTGGCACTGCCCAGGGAACCCATTAAACAGAAACAATTCAAATTGGAGCAAATAATAGGATGGCGTGTGGTCTTTATTATTTATCACATCTGTGCCTTACTGGGACTCATGACAATAGTCACTTGGTTTCTCTATTTTAATCATCACAGCAGCTGTAAGAGGCACATTAGACCGAGAGGGAGTGACTGGTCCAAGGTTGCCAGTGAGTTTCATACCCAAGCGCAGATTTGATCCTAGGACTGCTTTTCCCCAGCCCTGTATTGAGTCACAGTATTTTGGGTGTGTGTGTGTGGGGGGGGGGTAAAGCTGTGGGCAGGAAGATGATCCACCTGTGTGCCCCTTTTTGATCTTTAAATGATTGGGGTAGGTGAGCCTCATTTAATGAGACAGGTCCGGTGCTATCTCTCATCTGAACTGTGCCCTAAGGTATTGGTGCAGGTCGATTGGGGACTACTGATTCTACTCCCCTCTGCGGAAGCATGGTTTGGCACTAGATATAAGTAATTGCTTTACAACTCAGCCCTAAAGCCCAAATGTTACGGAAGCAGGTCAGACACAGCACGTTGCCAGTGATCCTCTTAAGCTTTTGCAAGTGAACAACACTGGATGGAATTCAAATCCATCAAGTCGATTTTAATAGAGTTCTTAACGGAATCCATTAAAATCAATGGGGATTTTTAAAAAGGCCTTCAGTGAGCTCTGCAGATAATTTGTGATATTATTTTTATATATGCAATCATTTATAAAATAATTTATAACAACAATAAGTCTTGCAACAAGAATTTACAATAGGAAGCTTATTTATCTGACTACGGATAATGGGAGTAAGGATATTCCTTTGCATCTAAAGCAACTGCTACTTCTTCAAATATCCTGGGCTGAAGGATTCATCAAGGGGAGCAGTCAGGCAGGGAGAAGTTACTCTGAAGCAGCATTTGGAATCGGTGGCCCAGTTGAGCGTGAGCAGCTAGTCCAGACACGGGTTAGTGCAAGGAATCAGATACTTGTAGAATAGTGGTAGTTAGCAGGGCTTTTTTTCTGGGAAAAGAGGTGGTGGAACTCAGTGATGAAACTCAGGACCACACAATGATGTCACTTTGGGTCAGCTGAAACAAGGGGGGGGCGGGTTTAAAGTTTAAATTGCTCTTGGCGAAAATGGTCACATGGCCGGTGGCCCCGCCCCCAGATCTCCAGACAGAGGGGAGTTTAGATTGCCCTCCGCTCTGGAGGGCAATCTCAACTCCCCTCTGTCTGGAGATCAGGGGGTGGGGCCACCAGGCATGTGACCATTTTCAAGAGGTACCGGAACTCCGTTCCACTGCATTCCTGCCAAAAAAAAAAGCCCCGGTAGTTAGCCTTTTTGTTCCCAGTGTTGCATCTACAATGAGAGGTAATGCCAACTACTCTCTATGCCTCGGTGTGGTTTTGCCCCTAGTCCACTGAGCTGAAGAACAGGCAGGAATAGAGGTTCAGGGAGCACAGACATATCTGTATACTACAGCCAGGCTCTGTGAAACCTTTTGCTTTAATCCACAAATGCCCAAGACTCCTAATATCGCAGCTGGTTATCCTTGTCTAAGGGCCAAGCTAGACATGATGCCTGCTATGAGTTGGGTTTCCCTGACCTGACTTACAGGCAGATGTGACTTCAGGAAACTAATATTCCCAAACATGCCAGGGCACAGTTCAGCTCAGGAGTATGGCATGAGGGGGCACGCTCGGGAACTGTACTTCTTGAATGTTGTATCTGTTAGTAAGTCGGATTGTGGAACCCCAATTCAACTTGCAGCAGACATTATGTCTTGTTCTGCCGTTAGAATAATGGTAAGGTGAGGTGAAAGTGGGTTGCCAATTCTGGACTGAGAAATTCCTCAAGGTAATTCCTAGGAGTAGAGCATGGGAGTTTGAGCTTCAGGGAGGGGAAGGACCTCAAATGGGTATAATGCCACAGACTCCACCCTCCAAAGCCGCCATTTTTCTATGAGAACTGATCTCGATGGCCTGGAGATCAGTTGTAACCCTGGGAGACCTGGAGGTAGGCAACCCAAGGAGATAGACCCAGAGGAGACAGGGAACAGAAGGGTGAGATAGAAGCTCTGAATAGACAGGCTGGAGTCTCAAGGCAAAGAATCGAGAATAGTGACGGATGTTGACAACTCTTTTTCCTTGGTGGCCTTATGCCTGGATCCTAGGGCCAAGCTAGAAATGACGAATTACACTTGAATGGCAAGGGAACAGACTCACATGTATTCCTCCCTGTTCACTTGCACTCCACTTGCACTCCACTCGATCACATAGTGAGCAGGAAGGAATACATGTGAGTCTGTTCCCTTGCCATTCAAGTGTAATTCGTCACGTCTCGCTTGGCCTTTACTTGACTGTAGTTAGGTACCAAGCCACAACATTTCTGTTCACCCAATTCTTTTAAATGGAGGGTCTCAGCTTTTTAAACTGTTCTTTTTTTTTTACTTCTGGCCTGAAGGCTGTTTATGGAGATGATTTTAGGCTGTTTAATATTGTTTTTATAGCTTATTTTAATATTAGCACTTTTACAGTGGTTGGTTTTGTTTCTCTTGTATTATTATTATTATTTTTACTTTGTGAGCCAGCTAGAGCAGGTCTTTGAAGAGACAACATGTAAATTTATCCAGTCAATGAATGAAAAAGGGTGAATAATATAGACTCCCATCCCCTGCTCATTCCATGACCAAGCACAAGCCAATAGATGGGTCGTTTGGGCTTTAAGTGAAACTTTGTCACCATTTCAATTTTGTGCTTATATTTACTGCCACTTAATGAATGTGCTGTCAGTCCAAATGTACAGAATTCCAAGTAACTCAGTTTTACAGTCCTTTTAAGGTTATTATAATATGTTGCATATTACTGCTATACATGTTTAAACCATTATCAGCCACCTATGCAGTTTGGGCATGATTTCCTTTACAAGATTTGCTGCTCTGCTTAGTAAATCACTAGTATTGTCCTATCTTCAATGATAAGGCTATACTAGCATGGAAATTGAACTTAAGGCATTGCTTTTTCTAGAATCAGATGACTCATCGGCAGAGTCTGACTGAGAACTGTGTCAGTTCTATGTACTTATTTTAAATTAAGCAAACGATGTATAATTCATAATTGACGTGCTATGTACATCTTTGCAGTCAGAATAACCTGCATGTGATGATTTATTTATGCTGATAGCAAAGAGCTAAACATGTCTAAATAATAGTTCTGTAGAACGTGCTCAGAATTTTATGATATGAACGATGGAGGATTTGAAAATGCAAACAGTGGCAAAATCATTCTTGTGTGAGTTGTTTAGTGAGAACACATCAATGACGATGAAAAATAACTGAAATGGATCCTGGCCAAAGTGAAGTTCCTATAATTTAGTAGAGAAACTCTAATAGTATTCAGCATATTTACACTACAAAGTGATTTTATTCTTCTCTGTCTCCACAGAGGGGATCATAAAACCCAGACACACAGATATAGCTCTGGCTGTTATCAGTGCCACTAAAGTCAAATCAAGTTCCTGCAACAAGGGCAGTTCAGTAGGTCTATAGTCTGCTGCTATAGTCTACTCCTGTTAAAAAGCTTCGTGCATTGCAGTGAATGGATAGGAAGGGTATACCATGTATCAAGGCTTGATGCTTCCTTCAGAATGCTTGCAAGCAATAAACAGGAAAGGATCCATAAATGTATTTGGAAGGTGAAATGGTGGTACGCTTAAGTAATTTTAGACTCCAAGTTTAATAGACTTATGGAGTGAGATGGATTGCACATTTTAAAAAACCTGGAAGGGATGTACATACACAATTACAGGACTGTTAAGGGTTAATCCCTCACAGAATCAGAGAACTATGAGTGACAGGCTGCTCCAAGGAATCTAAGTGGGTAGCATGAGCTGGAAAGAGGAAGGTCTGTTTTTCAATCCTAGCTGAGAGAGATGGAGTGTGAAGAGTTGGGAGATGCAGTCCTAACAGAGAACAGTTTTAACACCAGCAGGAGAACTGGGGAAAGTTAGCAAGGAGGTTTGGGAAGTAGGTGCAGACTCTCAAGCGGGCCAAAAAAAGGGGATAGATGTTCTAAGGAGAGGAGATTTTCCTGACCCAGTCAAACAGGGAGATAGCTCTGGAGAGGGAAGAGAACCCTGGTTGGGTGTGGTTGGAAACTGCCTATGGAGAACTTCAGATTCCATTAACGACTGAAGGAAAGCACTGGTGTTTGAAGAGAAAGGGACTCAGGTACTAGAAAGTGGGTACCCGCCTTCCTCACTCAAGAAGAGAAAGAGAATACTAAAAGAAAGTATTCTAGAGTGCTTGGGGGAAAACAAGAGAACCAAAGCCTCAAAACAGAAGCCTTTACATGAACTCTGTCTGAACTCCTGCTGTTGCTGTTCAGACAATCCCTGCCTAAGTTGCCAAGGGAATTGATTTCAGGGACCAGACTGTCTGGCTTGACAAACAGCAACGAACGAGGCTTGCAACAACCCCCTGTTTGTTTAGAATGGGGCCTCACGAACAGCTTGTTCACGAACAACAGATTGTGGCTTTTTTTTGTTCGTATTGCTGTTCATACCCATCTCTAGTGCCGAGCCATTCATGAGTAAGTTACATAGCAACAGTCTCTGAGGGATCTCACTGCTTGCCTTCCTCCTCTATAAAAACTATCCATCTATTCCCACCGTCCCAGTTTTCTTTTCTTTTAAAAAAGTGAACAGTCCATGAATGAGCATGTCCTGTAATCCCCCTGACTGTTAATTTTACTCAGAAACCTTTGGGGAGGCAGCTTGACAAATTCTTTTTGGAACTCCAAGTATACAATGTATACTGGGCCAGCCCTGTATACATACTTGCTGATGCTGAAAGAATTTTCAGAGGCGAGGCAGGGCCTCCCATGACAGAAGCCATGACGATTCCTCTTCAGCAAGACTTGCTCTTCTCTTTGTTTAATTACTCTGCCTTAGTAACATTTTCCACCAATTTACTCAGGAGAGATGTTAAGCTACAGTTGATTCATTTATTTAGAAGATTTAGATGCTGCCTTTCCAGAGACGTATTCGAGGCAGCTAGCCTCTAAAATGTTAAAACAAAAAGCCATGAAAAATGCACTCAAGATGTTATTAAAACAAGCTAGGGCACAATAGTGTAAAATACCTATTGGTCAGCCTAAAATAGGCCATTTCCACACATCCTTAACGAACCTGGCAGCGTTTGGTGAGTGGGCCGTCCCTTTAAGGACGCGTGGAAACGGCTGTAATATAAATGCAACGATTCTGGGGTCAGAAGCAGACCATAAAACATTTAAGAGTTAAAGTCCCCTAGATAAAATACAGGGTAAAAAGGAATGTTTTAACCTTACACTTAGAGCAGAACCACAAGTGACAAAAGGCACAGATTGGACACTTGTCAGCTTCCCTCAAGTTTTGATGGGAAATGTAGGCAGCTTGGCGGAATGTTGGACAAGTGACAGTTGAAAAGTCCGTTGGACAGCAGTCGGAGAGCCAAGCTGCAAGACCAGGATGCCTACATTTCCCATCAAAACTTGAGGGAAGCTGACAAGTGTCCAATCTGTGCCTTTTGTCACTTGTGGTTCTGCTCTTAGAGGAAATTAAGGTAGATAATAGGCGATCCTCATGATGGAGGGCAATCCAAAGTTGAGGCACCACCATTGAAAAAAATCCTGGCTCTGGTCACCACCTACTTCCCCTCACACAGTGGGGATCTTAACTGGTGGGCTGAACAATATGGAGGGTGGCAATCCCGCAAGTACTTTGGCCTCAGCCGTTCAGGAATTTAAGGATAAAAAGAACCAGCGACCTGAATTGTGATGAGAATTAGATGGGCAGCCAATGCAGATCTTTCAGGAGAGGAGTGATACGATCTCTGTATCCAGTTCCCAACAATGGCATGAATGTCATATTTTGGACCAACTGAAGTTTCCGAACAGTTTGGAAGGCAGCCCTGTGTAAACCGTATTACAGTAATCCAGGGCTTTTTTTCTGGGAAAAGAGGTGGTGGAACTCAGTGGGATGCCCTTGAAGAAAATGGTCACATGGCTGGTGGCCCCGCCCCCTGATCTCCAGGCAGAGGGGAGTTTAGATTGCTCTCCGCGCTGCTCGGCAGCACGTAGGGCAATCTAAACTCCCCTCTGGAGATCAGGGAGCGGGGCCACCAGCCATGTGACCATTTTCAAGAGGTTCCGGAACTCCGTTCCCCCGCGTTCCCCCTGAAAAAAAGCCCTGCAGTAATCTAACCTATGTGTGTGTGGATCACAGTGGCCAAATCACACTTTTCAAGGAAGGGCAATAGCTGCCATATCAACAGAAGTTGATAAAAGGTGCTACTGGCTACATGTTCCTTTTTTAAAAAAATCATTATGACTTTGGCTGTTTTCCAGCTTTCTGGCGCACAGGGTAATGTTAATCACCCACCCACAGAGTTTTAAAAGATCAGTAATTCTATTTTCTCTAAGAACCCTTGAGTGTACATATATTGGGTTGGATCTAACCAGTTTTTCCACTGAGAAAATTAGGAGGGGTCCCCTTTGACTACCTTAAAAGACTACGCTGGGGGTGATGGGACCTGTGAGGACAAAAGCCATGTGGGATGGAGGTTGCTATAAGACAAGGAACTGGGTGAGTTTTAAGTGTATCACACACACACACAATTAGAAGATCAGCAATTTTATTTTTGAGTGCTTCACAAACTCCCGAGTATACAGCAGGTTGAATCCAAACAGCATTTCTATTGGGGAAAATCGAAGGAGGGGGAAACAACCAAATACAAAAAAGCTGGCCAAATCCAACCTTGCTGCCAGGACCCGGTGATTTGTTAATTTTTAATTTGTCAACTAGCCTTAGAATTCTGTCTTTGGATACCTCTATTTGGCTCAATTCTTCACATAGCTCCCTGGAAAAAAAATTGGTTTAGGCCCAAAGTGAAAACAGATGCAAAGAATTTAGCCACCTAATCCGCCAATTCCTTTTCTGCAGTCCTATCACACTTTTGCTATTGACTTCAGCAATCCCGTTGGCCTGGATTCTATGAAAACAAATCAGATCTCAAGTCTAATGTATAGTCAGGTAATCTGATTCTGTACATGTTTTATTAATAATGCATATTCTTGCATAATGAAAACGAGCAACAACGGTGCAAAATAGACTTTTTTCTTATCTTTGACTTGAGGGTACCAACAAAGCTGTCTTGTAAAGTTTGCTTCAACTGCTCAGGGTTTTTTTTGGTGCTTGTTAAGTTCTTTGTTTCGTATACTTTCTGCTTATTTTCCATGGAATAACAAATGCATATGCAGCTGTTAGAAACACAAACAGTAATGAGGAGAGCTCTATGCAAATGTATGCTGGAAAAAATCTCATCTGTATTGCAGGGAAAAAACGATACAGATATTATATTATCCTAAAAAAGAAATATAACAACAAAAAAGGGTTCAAAAGGAAGGTGGTGAAATTGAAACCTCTGATGTCCCATATGGGCTTCTTCCCTGCTTAGTACTCCTAATTATTTCCTGTCAATAAAATATTAACCCAAAGGTGAATGTGCATCTGTTGCCAGTGTAAACAAGGAAAAAACTGGAACAGCTGCCTTGCGGATTTGTAGGCTGAAGGAATGCTCAGGGATCCCTTCATGATCCTGCATTAGCCTCACATTTACATTTCACTTCACTGAGACCTCCTCCTTCTTCCTTGGTGTTCTCCCTTCCTGCAAGAAGATGCTAAGCACTGCTGGAGGGTGAAGGGGCAGGTGGAAGCACTGAGCAAAGGCTCTGGGTGGCTGTGACAGCTGTCAGAACCCAGAAGCACTACAGGCACCCTCGAGGCTTCTGGTTTCGTAACATATAGATTTCATTTCATTTCGTTTATTTGGACTTTTAGCCTGCCGTCCCCCTAAGCAGGCTCAGGGCAGGTTATAATTTCAATCACAATTAAAAAAGAAGAAAATGGAACGATCATAAAATACAGCAAAATCCCATAGAATGCAATAAAATGCGATACCCAAGATAGTAGCCCACACCAACCACTCCTGCCAATAGTGCATAGGGTAAGGGAGCTCTTAAGGGGAAGGGAGGAAAGAGGAAATAGCCATTGAAGTCACACCATGACTCCTGTGGGGGGCGGACAACTATATAGCTCCTCCCCCTGACAGGAGACTAGTAGGGAGGCTCACTAGATGGAATCCTAAGAAGAAATGAATGGGTTTAGACAGGAGAAACCCTGCCTAGGATTGCACTGACAGTCAATGAAGAGTTCTGGAGAACTCACATGAAGCCACCTTATACTGATCAGACCATTGTCCCATCTCAGTCCGTATGTCTATTCAGACCGGCAGCAGCTCTCTGGGGTCCCAGGCAGAGGTCTTTCACATCACCTATTGCCAGATGCTTTAACTAGAGATGCCAGGGATTGAACTCAGAACCTTCTGCATGCCAAGCAGATGCTGTTGCAACTGAGCCATGGCCCTCAAAGCAAGTGGAGCCTGCTTCATGGGCTAACTTGGGTGGCTGAGGCTAGGCTGATCTCATCAGTTCTTGGAAGCTTAACAAAGTTGGTCCTGATTACTAATTGGATGGAAGACCGCCAAGGAAGTCCAGGGTTGTTATGCAGAGGCAGGCAATGGCAAACCACCTTCGTTCCTCTCTTGCCTTGAAAACTCTAAGCCAGAGTGGCCATAAGTCTGCTGTGACTTGACAGCACTTTTTAGCCATGTGAGCTGGCCCATACCGAGATGATGGAATATTTGGCAGTTTCCTAAAGTCCACCAACACTGCATCATTCCATTACTCTTGCCATCCAGGCCTCAACCATTTGGTAGCTCACCAAATGAAGATGTCATCACGACTGGCCGATCTCAGCTCCCTCCCAGTGTTGCTGTCCCCCATCTCATCTGTACATGAAGAAGACACCTTCCTCAGAGCTTTTCTGATTACAGCAATGATCTTGTCTCTCATTTGTTCCCTAGAAAGGTATTCTAACTAAATTATGGATACTGTGTTGGTAGGGGTTTTTTTTAACTGCCCTTGCTTCTAAGTCTTTGATAGCTGATGTACGCACAGCTAAAACTTTTCCTACCATTTTGACTCCATTCCAGGAAAAGCTTCACCAACTAAATTTTCCAGACCGGCTTCTGTTAAAGGCACATGAGCAAGGCCAGTAAAAATCTAGCGGCCGTGCCATTTATACTTGTTATTTGGTAGGATCCTGAATGGCCCAAATGAAAATCCAGCAGGGGAAGCAAGATGGAATTTGTAGCACAAGTAGAAATGTTGTTGAATTATTGTTATTAATGATTCCTTTAATAAATCCCTTCCCTAAAGGCTTATGCATATGCAACATGCCAAAAATGAAATCCATTGTATTCAGTTTAAAATGTATTGTTTTAAAATGCGCTATTAATTGTTTGAATGTTTTCAACAAGCAATAAAGTTTTCATTATGCTGCTCTGAGACGTCTGGAGGGCCTCAAATAAAGCTTTGAGAATGATATCTTTCTAGAAATTTATTATGAATCAAATGAATTTTCTGCACTGCCTTTGAGATGCTTCCAGTAACAGAGCTGTGGTCACTTTCCTCACCAATTAAACTCTTGCGCACTTTCCATATTCTGAGGGCAGATATTCCTTTCCCCCCACTATATTAGATGTCAAGTTCTGTCTGAAGTGGCAACCCTTTCAAATGATAGGTGAGGAATAATATGATAGAATATTCAACTATGCAAACAGTCCTCCCCGCATAGTAAACTAGAATATCAGGAAACAGGATAGGTCAGATTGCATTCCTGGTACCTAGTTTTCTTGTCTGGAAGACAGTTCAGTCACGTTAGTTAGTCATGTTACTTAGAGTGTGAAGTGGCACTGACCATACCAACTCTTACCATCCTCATCATGAAGTCTGTTTCAGATATTACAAACATACATACTGGTATATTGTTGAAGGCTTTCACAGCTGGAGAACGATGGTTGTTGTGGATTTTCCGGGCTGTATAGCCATGGTCTTGGCATTGTAGTTCCTGACGTTTTGCCAGCAGCTGTGACTGGCATCTTCAGAGGTGTAGCACCAAAAGACAGAGATCTCTCAGTGTCACAGTGTGGAGAAGATGTTGGCAGGTAATTTATATCTACTCAGGAAGGAGGGTTTGGGCTGAGAGCCTCGCTACAAGTGACATTTTACACGCGAATGGCACTTGATAATTTTCGCAAGTCTTTCTGGGAACTGAAGTCCCTCTCCCCCACCCCTTTTCCTTCTGTCCCTTCCCCTCTCTGTTAGAACGGCTGCCTGAAGAGACGGAGAAAGCCTACGGCAACAGCAGCTTTTGCAAATCGTCTTGCTGGGGGGGTGGGGGATGCTCTGGAGAAAGCTGACATGTCGGTGAAGTCCTTCCCTCTCTGTTAGAACTGTTAGAATCACTGCCTTAAAAGTCAGAGAAAGCCTGCTTTTGCAAATTGTTTCTTCAGTCACAAGCCTGCTCTCAATGATCTTTGGGGGCAGGCAGCTGCAACTTTCTCAGCTTTCTCTAGAGCATTCCCCCCCCTCCCCAAGCAAGACAATTAGCAAAGTTCAGGCAGCCATTCTAACAGAGAGGGGAAGGAACAGAAGGAAAAGGGGTGTGGGACAGGGACTTCAGTACCCAGAAAGACTTGCAAAAATGATCAAGTGCCATTCGCATGTAAGATGTCACTTGTAGAGAGGCGCTGAGTCATCCTGTAAGAGTTTCCCAGGGTGTGGAATGCTAATGGAGGGAGGCTTCACTGTATCCTGAGGATGTTCTTTTGCATATGGATTGGTGCTTGATATGCTAATCTTCTCTGCAGGACTATTGTAGGATGTAGAGTATTTTGTTAGCCTGGTGTTTTTCAGGACTGGAAACCATGCTCTATTCAGGAACTACAATGCCAAGACCACGGCTATACAGCCCGGAAAATCCACAACAACCATACATACTGGTAGTCTGACAATACATGTGTGCACTACCCTCAGTGCTCCCAATTTATGTGATGGCCATGTTGTGTGAATAGGACAATATGCAGATTTTGCATGCATATACTATAGTACGTACTACACCAAACCCTGATAAATTAGGATTTGGTGAAGCATGTACGTGCATAGAAAATCTGTGCATTGCCCTATTCATGCAAAAAGGCAACCGCATGCCTTGGGTACACCATAGGAAGCATGTGCTCCTTTCGGCGGGCTACTGGTAAATGTGGCTGTAACACCCGAAAAAGACTTGTGTCACCCACTGAAAGAGAAGGAACAGAAGAATTTTGTGGGCCTTATCCTACACAGATGCTCCTGGAAAACAGGCTTGTTTTCCTGTCCTGATTAAATATTACTTTATTGTCGCCTTCATAACCTCAAGCTACTACTTGCATAGTTTTCTTTCAGAAATGTTTACATGGTGCTGTGTAAATTGCTCAGTAATATGAAGTCATTTTCCTCTGGTGTTATCTTTGTGTTGAAAATGAAGGGAGGGATCCAAATGATGTGATTTTAAAAAATCCCACAGCTGTATAATGTAATAAAGCTGCAGCACTGGAAATCTTTGGTATATTAGAGACTCAATGATTACTTTTTACAATGAGTTTCTGCACAGACCAAGCACTGCTGTCTTACAACTTCTTACTATTATCAGTGAAATAATTTGTAAGGATGTCAAAATGTATGATACATAAAGTGAGCCAGTGGTGCTATGCAACAGAGTGTGTGGCTATGCACAGTGAGTAAACACAAACACTTGCAAAATCTACACACGCACGAATGACCACACCCACACTCACACATGCATACACTGATACAGAGTAAAAATGCTTCAGTGTTTAAATATAAAAACATAAAGGTCGAGCCTGTTAGCAATGAATTCATGAGTTATTAAGGAACGCAATATGGACTGAAGATAAAATCAGCATGTTCAGGACTGACTATTTATTTATTTACTCTTCATTTACTTTCTCCCTGAAGCATCTTATACTGGTCTCCTCTCCATTTTGTACTTGCAGCAACCCTGTGAGTTAGGCTAAGGCCAAGGTCATTCCGCAGCAAGTGGGGATTCAAACCTGGGTCTCCCAGATCCCAGTCTGACACTCTAAACACTGCACCACATTGGCTTTCTGCACTATACCACATACAAAACCACACACCTGTAATGTGGCTCTAAAACACTACTTAAAGTAAGGATGGCATCCAGCTCGTGGTAAGGACAGATGCCTTTGAATAGTAATTTGTATAATATTTGCCAGTGCTCATTTTGACAGTCATAAAACTTCGCTATGTCTGGAAAACCTTCAACTGCTGATATCTGCAAAGCTAAAGGCACAGTCAATTTTTGGTTCAGTTAGTAGCCCTAACAGACCTCACAGTTTACATCCTGAGGTGTGTAAATGAATATGTACATGTCATATATATGTCTTAATCATGACACCAGTTTGGTGTAGTGGTTAAAAGCAGCAGGACTCTAATCTGAAGAACTGGGTTTGAGTCCCCACTCCTCTGACTGAAGCCGGCTGGGTGACCTTGGCTCAGTCACAGCCCTCTCAGAGCTCCCTCAGCCCCACCCACCCCACAGGGTGATTGTGGTTTACATACTTTGTAAACCACTCTAAGTGTGGCATTAAGTTGTCCTGAAGGGTGGTATATAAACTGAATGTTGTTGTTACCAGGGCTTTTTTCTGGGAAAAGAGGTGGTGGAACTCCATGGTGGAACTCGAGACCGCACAATGACGTCACTTTGGGTCAGCTGGAACAAGGGGGGAGTTTTTTAAAGTTTAAATGGCCCGTGCTGAAAATGGTCACATGGCTGGTGGCCCCGCCCCCTGATCTCCAGACAGAGGGGAGTTTAGATTGCCCTCTGCACTGCTCCAGTGGTGTGGAGGGCAATCTAAACTCCCCTCTGTCTGGAGATCAGGGGGTGGGGCCACTGGCCATGTGACCATTTGCAAGAGGTGCCAGAACTCTGTTCCACCATGCTCCTGCTGAAAAAAAGCCCTGGTTGTTATTATTATTATTAAGGTGATATTATGGCTGCTAATGTTTGGTGAGGTGCTAGTGTAACCTTGGTGCTAACCCAGTGTAGTTCACCAGTATTGGAATGACACCTGAAGTTCTACTACGGAAAGTTATCCAATGGTTTTATAAAACTGTTTGCGGCTTGATAAACATGGAGGCATTTGTCTCTCTTATAAGGTCTGGCTTAAACTCAAAGCAGGAGATAAGTTAAACCAGTATTCCTCAGCCTTGCCAAGCCTATGGGAACTTTTAGGATTTTGGAAGACATAGTAGGTAGCAATATTAAATGGCTGCTATGGGAGTTGAGATGAATTACAAAATGGTTGCTATTTGTGGGTATTTACAAGGTGGAGATTCCAAAGCAAGTGTCCTCCTAAGATGAGGCAGCTATTTCTGAATGCATGCTCCCCGCAAACCCAGAGGTGATGCCTCCTGGAGTCTTCAAAATGACCTTCTGATCCAATAAGGCAGAGGATAGCCAGGAATTGTTCCTTGCTTCAGGGAAGAGGTGTTTTGGGGAAGAAACCAGAAATCATCAGGAAATACAGCGATGGACACCAAGACACCTGAGGGAGACTTCTTGGGGATCACTGAGTTAAAGAAATACACATCCTTCTACCAGTCTCCACACTGGCATATCTTTGAGATCTGCCAGCATAAAGGGACATTATAAAGGAGTATAGGATTGCATTGCTTGTTTAAAAGAATAAGAAGAAAACTTCATAAAGAATTAATCTGAAAACCTTCAATCAAACTGGAGCAGGACCAGAAGACAAAAAAGTTGTCTACCTTTGGATGTTCAAACATCCAGTGAATTGGCTCAAATCCTATTTGCCAGTTGTGAACAAGAAGTTGACTCTTTGATGATGAGTTGATTTTTTCATTGACTGGTTCATGGCTGTTCAACGAGTTGTTTCACTCTTTTCTTTACTAACAGTGGAGTACAGTGCAATTGGTTTTCCTACAACCATGCCTGCCGTTTTTCCTGCCGTGCCACGAGAAAGCTTCTGGATTTTTTAAAATTGGCAACTATTATTGCCTTATTGCCATCTAACATTCTAAAAAATGTCAAGTCCTGATTGCAAAAGGCCCAGATTTCATTAAAAAGAAAAAAGTAAGTTTCTAGTCCCTTCTCTTGTGAAGTTACAAGGGCAAGGCATTGTAATTGCCCTTATAACTGCAACAGAATGGGCTAGAGCAAGCAAGCAAGCAAGAAGAAAGAAAGAAAGAAAGAAAGAAAGAAAGAAAGAAAGAAAGAAAGAAAGAAAGAAAGAAAGAAAGAAAGAAAGAAAGAAAGAAAGAAAGAAAAAGCCGGAACCTGAGCAATTGTAGCAATATATTGTTAGATTGCAATAGCTATCATCATTTTAAAAAAACCACCAAAAAACACAGCAGGTAATACATTTTGGCAAAATGGCTCATTCTGTGGATGCAGCCATAGATAAGTCATAAATAAATGCTGCGATTAAAAAATATCCTACCCTTCAGTTTTCATCCTTAGTGAATACCTGCCAACCTGCTTGGATCAGCAAGACTTTGCATATGCTCAGTTTTGAAAAAACAACAAATTTCATTATTGTTTTTTTCAGTATAATTTGCTTGATCGATATGTGCTGGTTATGAACCGTAACAATCAATCAATCAATCAATCAATCAATCAATCAATCAATCAATCAATCAATCAATCAATCAATCAATCAATCAATCAATCAATCAATCAATCAATCAATCAATCAATCAATCAAACAGGGCAAATATTTTGAGCAAGTGTTAGAGTCATTATTTGCTGTCAGCCAATCAGATTGGGTGATTGGCTCACACTGATAGTCTCATTTGAACACCTGTCAAATTCACGGCATCCCTAATTGTAACAGCATTCCTTAAAGCACAGGGGAAGGAAAGGGTCAGTTATTCACATCTTTGCTTCTTCATTTCTCTCATCCTCTGGCCAGCATATTTACACCCCCCCACCTTTCTTCCTAGCGTGTCACATATTCTTTCCATTTCAGTTCATTACCTCCCCCAGCCCATTCTTTGTCATTCCTCAGTAGCTCTCAAAAGGACAGTTCACATCTGGATGTGAAGACTAGAGATGGGCACGAATAGCAATGCGGAAAAAAAAGCCACGAACAGCCCAATCTGCTGTTCGAGAACAAGCTGTTCATGAGGCCCCATTCTAAACGAACAGGTGGTCATTGCAAGCCTCGTTCGTTGCTGTTCATCAAGCCAGACAGTCTGGCCCCTGCAATCAATTCCTATGGCAACATAGGCAGGGATTGTCTGATCTCTGTCTGAACTCCTGCTGTTGCCCTGGAAACCCCAATCTAAGCCCAATTTAGTTTGATAGGCAGGTCTTACTTCCAAGTGTGGAGCTCCAAATTTGTTACAAGAGAGCAAAGACCATGGGGGAGGGGGGGCTCCCAGCTGTGGCTAGTCTTTGCAGACAGTGGAGAGGGAGAGACAGCTGCTGTTGGCATTTTGATAGAGAGACAGGGAGAGTGCATCGGAGCTTGGATTTTCTTTGTGTGTGGTGGGATATGGATCTACCCCTTCAGGTTCCAGGGCTGCTGCCAGACTCTGGGGCCAAGCTATTATTTACTATTGGTACCTTTCCTGCTGCCTGCTCAGGTAGGGTTTCTGGGAGTGGTGCGGTAGGGATCTACCCACCCTCAGGTTCCAGGGCTGCTGCCAGGCTCTGAGGCCAAGCTATTATTTATTATTGGTACCTTTCCCAGTGCCTGCTCAGGTCAGGTTTCTGGGAGTGGTGCAGTAGGGATCTTGACCAAACTTGGAAGATGGCTGGAGGAGAGCCTGCTGGCCCCTACGAACAGCCAACCATGAACATGTTCGTGAACAGGGTTATGTTCGTGGTAGTTTGTGAGTCCCTGTTCATGGATGGCAACGAACAACAAACATCATGTTCAGTTTTTTTTCTGTTCGTGCCCATCTCTAGTGAAGACACTCTGTATAGTGCAAGAACGAGCCTCAGTCTTGCACACCCCATTGGCATAGGAGCTGTATAGACAGCACAATCTTTCTGCCCCATTTTCTTTTGTGATACATGGATAATAGCCCTTGGCTCTGTGTGCGAGAAGCTGTCTTGTTCTAAGTGCGGAAATTATAAATTGAGGCAAAGTGAACTTTAAATCTGTTTAAGACTTTATAGCTTCTCACAAATCCTCATGCCCCGAGTCTAGTTCTACCAAAGTTCTACCAAAGTTTCCCAAAGTTTTTAATCTCTTATTTAATTTTAATTCTCATTCAGTCCTTTTAAATCCATTCTGCTTCTCCATTCCAAATATATTATTTAGCATAGTATACAGCTAGAGTGTTGGACTAGGATCTGGGAGAATGAGGTCCAAATTCCCACTCTGCCATGGAAGTTCACTGGGTGATCTTGGGCCAGTTACACACTCTTGGCCTAACTTACCTCACAGGGTTATTGTTGAGAAGATAAAATTGGATGAGAGGAGAATAATGTGTTCTTTGGGTCTGCATTAGGGAGGAAAAGTGGGTATACAATATCTAAATAAATTCTGCCCCCCCCTTTTTGCACAGCCTTGGTCTCAATTCCTGGTCTGAACTTTCCTTCTATGTTCTTGAAATTAATTGCCAATTTTGCCCATGTCTTGTTTTGCCAGTATTGTAAATGTTTTTTTTTAATGAAGCCACTAAAACCAAGAAGACTCCACAGAGAAGGAATGTCTACATAAATAGCACAATAATAATAGTGTTCACTCGCATTTGTAATCAAACTTTTTTCTAGGTGCGAGCATATTGGAGGTATGACATGCAATACATTCTGCCATTAAAGTACATTTTTATGGTACATTAATCATGTGGATCTATGAGATCACCAGTCTGAACCTTAGAGGGGAAAATGCCAGTTAATTATCCAATGAGGCTACAATAAATTTTTTAAAGGATATGAGGGATGAAAATGGAAACCACATGTAATTTGTTATAGATCCATTTCACAAAAGTAGTTATTTCCACTAATGGATAAATGAGAATTTTATTTTGCAAATCTAGACCCAGACAGCCATTTAAGAAAACCCATCAATAAGGTTATGATTAAACAATGAGATCTTAAAATTATAAAAGCCCATATGGTTTGTACAATAATATAACATCTGAAGCATGTAATGTGTGAATGTAATAACAATGAGGAGTGTTACTGAAGAAGAGCGGACGCCTATGGACTTAGGACAATCATACTAGAGTCTTGGAACTGGAATGGAAATAGGCTATATAGACTGAAGAATCAGGACTCTTGACAAGATTTTGTAGACCTTGTAAGCTATTGATATATACCTCCCTCTTCTTTCAGGCATCTTCAGATTGTTAGAAATCCAGCAATACAGATCCAGTTCTTATTGAGATCATAAACCCATGACAGGACTGTACCACTTTAGATAGCAAGTGGTGGCTGAACTAATTGAATGCTGTACAGCCTAGAGTCCTCCTCCCCAAAATGCTAGTTTTCTGTGTGGAGGGGATTTGTCTGTACAGTGACATATTTGCTTATATGAGCCAGTAGCTACAGTCTCAAGCACTATAGGTCGAGGCGAAGGGGTAGGACCTCAGTGAGACCCCATTCACAAAACCCAGAAAGGAACTCTTCTTTCAGAAAACATTAAAGCATATATTCATATCTTTATTTTGGTTTGGACCCAAGATTCTCAAAGGAGAGTTCTGCTTGCTAGTCCTCCCTTTCCTCTCTAGCCCTCTGTCTTTCCTGAAGATTGGGGGATACTTGGGAAGCATGGAAAGAAATTGTTGACCATCCTTGGATGACTATGGCCATTTTCACATGTCCTTATTGTAGCGCCATAGTATTGCAATTATTCTGCTATATTCACAGTTGTACACACATCCTCGCAATCCACCTGTAATCATTGCGCTTTCTTCGAGAACGCAGATTTCCCATTTATTCCGCTGTGTAATGCTTCTTTAGCACGTTTTTCGCCTGCGTGAGAATGCTTGGAAATGCTTCTCCAGGGACTGCTCATTCAACTCCTCCTCCTTTTTCAGTTTCTGCTCCCTAAGAAGAGATTTTCCCACCCATGACCAGGAATCCCGCCAGCCTTTGCAGGCTCCTGGCAACAGGGATCTTGGTTCCTGTTTTTAAAAAAGGCAAAATGGGCGGGAAGGTTCTTTTGTCAACTGTGACGCGAGCTCATCCACCACCCATAATTGTGCTTTTTCTGTGGAATGTGAACTTCTGGAGGTGCAATGAAGCGACACAGGTCAAGGCAATGTGAACGGTGCGTCATGATAGCAGGATCACAACTAACGGAATCATAGTGCAAAATTAGCGGAAAATTTAGGATGTGTAAAAACAGTCCATGTTGCAAAACTAAGCACGTGTACTAGGGAGTGTGAATAATGTATGAGAACACCCATTTAAGGCCGCACTGAAGAAGTCCTTGGCTTTCAGTCTTGCATGGAGTACTTTGGAGCCAACCCACAGTTGGCAAATGAAAATATTCGCTTCAGGGAAAGTCCTTGCAATTACTGCTGGTCTGTCTGCTGACTGCTCCAATTCTTTTCACTAAGCTTCGATCACTGTACTATGCTCCTGGAAGCAAGCACATGTCTTAAACCCTCCCTTCTTTCATCCTGGGGCTCAACAAGTATTCCTGATTCTGAAACTGGTACCAATGAATGCCTGTCTCCAGTTTATAGTTGACTGTGAAGTGGTATCATTTCATGTCTAGTATTTACAGGTTCCATTATACAGCAAATGAGAGAAGGAGATATATCTGATGCATCCAGTTAGCTTGCAGAGGTAGATTCCTTCAGAGAACGGAGCCTTCCCTGATGGAAGATGGTGGGAAGATCACAAAGACTATTGTTCACTTCTTTGGGATATTTATAATTAGAGATGGGCCTGATCTGAATTACGATTTCAACCCCCCCCCCCCCCGATTTTGGCATTTTCGCCATCGTGACTCAGCTAATCAGTTCTGTCCATGGCAACTGATCCAGCAGTTGAGAGTTTGCTTGTTCGGGACTTGATTGGATGGGTCAGTTTCTGTTTGGAATTGCAGACACTCTGGCGCTAGTCATTTATTCCCAGGGCAATGGAGTCAGGGAAATGAGCTGTGTTTGCCCTCCTTCTGTCGCCCTCGAAACATGAATGGAAGCCCAGCTTTCCTTGATTAGCAGGCTTCCTTCCAAACATGGAGCAGCAACCCAGGGGAGGGAAGGGGAAGGGGGTGGGCACAAAGGAAAGGCAAAAGGCAGTGCGGGAGGCTGGGAGGCTGCCCGCGCCGTTCGCCTTTCCTCAGGACTATGGGTGTGTGGGCAAGCCAGCCGCCCCTTGTCCTGGGGAAAGGCAAAAGGCAGCACAGGAGGCTGGGAGGCCACCTGCACGATTCGTCTTTCCCCAGAACAATGGGCACGTGAGCAAGCCAGCCGCCCCTTGTCCTGGGGAAAGGCAAAATGCAGCGCGGGAGGCTGGGAGGCCACCTGTACCATTCGTCTTTCCCCAGGACAACGGGCACGTGAGCAAGCCAGCCGCCCCTTGTCCTGGGGAAAGGCAAAAGGCAGCGCGGGAGGCTGGGAGGCCGCCTGCGCCATTCGCCTTTCCCCAAGACAAGGGGCGCGCGGACAAGCTGGCCGCCCCTTTTCTTGTGGGGCAGGTGAACGGCACGGGCAGCCTCCGAGCCACTCGCGCTGCTGCCAGCTCCGCAGCGCACCGGGAGAGCCGGCTTGCTGCGTGGGCAGGGGCGACTCAGGAGCGTGTGCACGTGCAACAGCTTGACTACGGTTGCCCTGGGCGCTGGCCTCCCCGATTCCCGATTTCGGACCGGAAACGAGACTTGATCGGTTAGAATCGGGAACCTGCATTCGGCGGCAGCCCAGATCCACGATCGGCTTAATCGGGATTTATTTTTGGATCGTGCCCATGTCTATTTATAATACGCAGAGCCCTCCATGTCTGTGACATAGGCCCAATTTTGGAATAAAGTTGAAATGAATGTGATACAAAACAGCTTTCTCTCTGAATGCTGATGTCTTTGAATATTCAAATATTCACTGAGTATCTATAATTGGTATTTGACAGCCAATGCCATTTGATTTCAAGATTTGACAACGATTTCTTCATTATTTGACGTGTGTGTGTATACTGTTTGACAGTTATAATCAGTATGCAATCATATTTTAAAATATGATAACGTGCAATAAGTACCATTTGATATTTGACTAGTTTCAACATGATATAAACAATATTTAATATCGTGACTACAGCACAGTTGACATGTAGCGTTATTGGGTTTGATCCTATGGTTGGGAGAGTGGAAGGACCTTGAGGCTGTCCCTCACCTCCCCCTTCCCCCAGCTGCGAACTCCAAGTCCCTTTTTGTCAATAAAATAAGGTTTTCTATAAACTGAATCAAATGTGTCACTCTGACCCAAATTTGCCTATTTGCTTATTGCCAAGGGAAACACTGAGATTCTAATTTGATCATTTCCTTCTTTATGATCTTAGTAATTAACTTTAATTCCTATGTTCTGTATGATTTTCAGTTTCCTGTAGAACTGCTGGAAATGCTTGCCTTAGTACAGCTTTTTAAAACTTTGCTTAGTGTAGTAGTTTAACTAGACTGCAGCTGTATCAGCGTTTCCTTCTAGCATTTAGTCATTTCTTGATATGGTATCCTGATTTCTAACAACCTAATCAATGAGGGTGGCTATACAAAAGGTAATAAAAAATTGCCCCAAAGACTTATTAAGTTTATAAATGGTCTAGATTTCATTTTTTTTTGTTCAGTCAGTGTAGGAAACAGAGAGATAAATGCAAAGCCATTGCTAATTGGTAGGAGAGGAAATTAATCTGTAAGGAAATTGGTAGAGGCAGGAAATTAATCTGTAAAGGAAGTGGCCACAATTCTCTACTTTTGGCAGTTGTGGAACTAGGACCAGACTCCTGCCCAATTAGGATTTTTCAGATCTGCCACAAGGAACCTTATCGGGCCCCATCTGTACCCTCCATCCACCCACCTGTCTTTTTTCATCCAGAAAAGAAAGACATTGTTTCAAAATGCTCTTTCTGCATTTCCAAGTTGTAGAGTTGCCAACTCCAGGTTGGGAAATTCCTGGAGATTTGGGGTGTAGCCGGGCAGGGGGGAAATGAGTTTTGGACAGGGGAAGGCCCTCAGTGCCATAGAGTTCACCCCCCCCCCCACCGGTGCTATTTTCTCCAAGGAATCTGATCTTTGTAGTCTGAAGAATAGTGGTAATTGCAGGAAATCTCCAGCCCCCACCTGGAGGTAGGCAACCCTACCAGGGTGTGTTTCTTTTTTAGTAGCTACTTTTCGGATAAGTAGAGGTAGACATTGCATAACTTACTAATTTACTATATTATGCACTATGAAGACCAAACTGCACTTTACAAAATAAACTAATGTAACTAAGTAACAAATAACGTCTTGTTGAGGCATCTGGAGGCAGAAGTGTGCCTTGGTCTGATTTAAACAATTTCTCATGGAACAGACTCAAAGAGTTGTTGTCAGAGGCCAGATATTTCCAGAGTGGGAATTGTCTTGCGGATTCACACAGATTGCTGTCCTCCATATTATTCAACCTTGATGTAAAGCGATGGTTGTTGTGGGTTTTCCGGGCTGTATTGCCGTGGTGTTGCCAAGACCACGGCAATATAGCCCGGAAAACCCACAACAACCATCATTCTCTGACCATGAAAGCCTTCGACAATACTTGATGTAAAGCCTTTAGGAGAACTCATTTGTACCTATAGAATCGGATGCCATCAATATGCAGATGACACCCAGCTCTATATCTCACTATCCAAATCACCACGGAATACATTAGCGATCTTGGGTCTCTGCCTGACAGCTGCAGTCAAATGACTGAAAGTGAACAAATTGAAATTGAACCCAGACAAGATGATAGTGATACTTGTTGGGAAGGCAGAGTTCTTGAAGAATGTTTTGCTCCCCACTTTTGATGGAGTCTCTCTGATCCTGGCTGACTCAGTTAAGAGCCATGGGGTTATACTGGACCTAGTGCTTCTGCTAGAAAAGCAGCTTAAGGCAGCCACTAAAAATACTTTTTACAATCTCAGTCTAGCCTGGAAGATGGCCACCTACCTCAACATGGCTGATCTGGCTACCTGGATCCATGCCATGGTAACATTAAGACTTGATTACTGTAATGCACTATACATAGGTCTCCCCTCTAAGTTAACTCAGAGACTCCAATTAGTGCAGAATGCTGCCACTCAATTATTATCCGGGGCTGGGAGGAACATGAATATTACTCCCATTCTGCAGTCACTCCACTGGCTACTTACCAGCCACCAGGCTCAATTCCAGGTACTGGCTGTCACATACAAAGCTCTCCGTGTCCTTGGTATGGCATATCTATGGGGCTACCTCTCTCCCTATGTTCTGCCATGGCAGCATCAGTCATCTGAACAGGGTCTTCTGCAGGTGCCACCTTGCCCATGGGCAAAATCAACAGCTGCTCATTGATAGGGAATTTCTACGACCCCTATTCTGAAAGTCCTATGTATGAAGATTTATTGGAGCTGACCTTTCGCAAAGAAGGCAAATGCTTTTTCTTGTAAGCAGATTCCTTCTGTCACAGTTTCAAACACTGTGGTTAAGTTAGAAAGCCCTGTTGCAAGGACAGTATCTCTCTTGTTTTGACTTTGTACTCAAGAATTTACCTTGGATAAGCACCCTCTCAGGAAGACACCCCAAATTCCTGTGTGGCACCAGACATGTAGCTTGTTTATATTACAGAGAGAGCTTACTGTCTTGTCAATCAGGCCTGTTTTGTGCCATGTCTCCTGAAGAATTTGATTCTGAAGAATTGTTTGTATCTAGTTCTGTATAACAATTTAATCTCTTTTCTGGTGGGAAATAATACAGCTATTGGCACACGAGATTCTAAGCATAGTAAAAGGTGGATAAAGACTACTACTAGTCTGTGTGCAAAGTCTGAGAGTATCATAAGCATAAAAGGGAAGACAAAATCTCTCAGGAGCTCACAAATATCCGGCTGGATGTTGAGAATATTACCTGACTGTAGAATTTTTTTTTAAATGGCACGGCATTTAAGAGTGCTAGCGGACCACTTAATTAGTCATAAAAGATCTAATGATCAGGAAAGGGGTAGAATATGTTTTAAGGGTAAAATATAGTGCCTGGAGCCATTTTTGCTCATTTGATAGAGCCTTGACGGCAGGGCGTTATTCTCACACCCCTATGAAACATTGCACTTCGTTTGTGGATTACCTACAGTGGAGAACCTTTCCCACTACCTACTTTATTGTCCATTATATAGCGTACCCAGAGCTAAATTTTTGGCTAGAATCCTATCAGTGACAAACACACTCTGAAATCGAGAAGATTGTGTTTTTGTTATTTGACACTGATAATCATGTGTCCTATGGAGTCTCTCAGTTTGCACTCGCAGCCAAAAAGATAAGATCTAAGGTGGTACTGGATGAGGTTGTTTCGTGATCCCTGGGATAGTTTGGCATACTGTACTGTTTTAATTAATTTTAGTAACCTATATAAACTGTGATAAGGGACTTAATTGTTTATTAGTCAATGTTTGGTCAATTGTGACGGCCTATGGCTATAGACAATATACTCTTTTGACCTAGAGCCTTGATAAAGAGCCTGGGGAATATCTTTTCTCAATGACAACTAAGTGAGGAAAACAAAGTTGAATAAAGCTAAGTCAAGTTTAATAGGTTCTATAGCATTGTTTTTTAAAAAGGTAATACATGAATTTTTACTTTTTTTTTTGTTTAGAAGCCTCTCATAGTTTGGGGCCCTAACCTGGATAGCCCAGGCAAGCCCAATCTCGGAAGCTAAGCAGGGTTGGCCTTGGTTAGTAATTAGATGGGAGACCTCCAACAAAGACCAGGGTTGCAGAGGCAGACCAGGGAAAAACACTTAATTGGTCTCTTGCCTTGAAAACGGCAGCAGCGGTTGCCATAGGTCAGTTATGACTTGATGGCATTGTCCACCACCACCACCAAAATTAGGGGTGCTCAAACACCTGTGAACCAGTTAGGCTTACTTCCTGCTCACCAGTGGTGCCCAATTATTGAATGTGTTGTTCAGTTGTTTGCAACCTGTTCGTATGTGTTCATAAGGAGAGGCTCTTTGTAGGCATCAGAAGCTGATTCCCAGCTGATGAGGGATTAGCTGAGAGCCAGCTTTTGGTATCCTGCTGGGGGAATTTTGCTCTGCATCCAGCAAATTTGGGGGGGGCGGGCGGGAGAAGGGGGTAGAAATCAGGAGCCAGCTCACAGTGATCAGCTGGAAGTTGGGTTCTTTTGCTGTCTCATTCTGGAAACTTTGCTGCCTCCCAGACTTGCTGAAATGTAGCAAATTTGGTGGAGGGTGAAGGGTGTGTGTGTGATCAGAAGCCCAGCTGATTTTCCTTTCTCCCCACCCCAAACTGGGCTTGGGCTGCAGAGAAAATGAGAAAAACGAGCTCTTTCTCCTCTCCCTATTGCAGTGCAGAGATTAAAAGCATTGCTTCTGCCCTCGTTGAGTTTGGTGAAGGGGAAGAGCAACAAGCTCTTTCCCCCCTCCCTTTTACAATGCAGGCGTTAAAGGCGTTGCTTCCGTCCCTTCTCCCAATGGATTTTAAACAGCCCTGGCTGAAGTACTGTGAAGAATCTTTACATGCACCCTTATTTGTCTTTCCATGTTTTATTGTTTTGTAACGGAAATATGTTTTGTCACACTCATGAAATGCACCCAGCTCAGTTTCTCTCGCTTCAGGAGAAAGGACAGCAGCCGTTCTTCTTTTCCACGGTGCATTAGCTCTCCAGCCCCACCTCTTCATCCTCTTCTTTATTTCTTCCTGTTATCTGTTTCATTTTCCTCTACAAATGGGGATGAATTCTGGGTACACAGCTTGCCAATTACCTTGCGCAGATGGGCTGTGTAATTGATAACTTTCTGTCCCTCATAAATGTTGCTTCTTCAAAGGGGAAATAAAAAGAGGATGACAGGGAGAAAACCTTGAGATCTATTTGCATGCAATAAGGAACTGGCAGAGAATTAATTCTTCTTGTGAACAACTGTAATGACTACTTCTACAAGTAATATTGGATTTCTCCTCTTCACCGTTATATTATTATCCTTGGTATGTATACATAAAGCTATGGTGTCTAAAGGAAACTTTCACACTCCGAAGCAGGAAATCTTTGAATACTAGACCCAGGGGGCAATATCAGGAGAAAGCCTCTGTCTATATGCCCTATTTCTCTGTTTTTGGCTACTGGACTAGGTGCTGGACTAGATGGACTACCCGTCTGACCCAGCAGAGCTTATGTTCTCATACTCACTTTTGACATGTGGTTGTCAAATGTTTGCCATCTTAGGCCTCAAGAATACCTTGAGGTGTTGACTTTCTACGTGAGATGAGGGAAAATGAACTGATGATCTGTGGTTTTGATTTTTAAGAAGATAAATTTGGAAAAATAAATAGAAGGTGGGCAGTATTGAAAAGGTAAATTTTGGAGGTGGTAAAATTAAAAGTACAGTGTTTGTTAAAATATGATGGGTGTTGTAGAGAAAAATGGGGAATGAAACGTATTATTTTTCTTTGTTATTTTCATTTTTTTGTTCTTTTTTCTCTCTGTATACTTTTTTCTTTACTTTTTTTCTTCTCTTTCTCTGCCTTTTTTTACTGGGATTTTAATCTTATTAATAAAATTAAAAGTTTGAGACTCAATAAAAGTGCACAAAGTGAGTGGGCAAAGTTAAAAAAAAAAAGAATACCTTGGTTCATGGGACGCTGGTATAGCTGGCGTGAATATGTTTGAGAGCTGAATTAATCCTTGACCTATCCATTACATCTTAGGACACAGGGCCAAGCTAGAAGTGACGAGTTACTTTTGAATGGCAAGTGAACAGACTCACATGTATTCCTCCCTGTTCACTTGCGTTCACTTGAGTGGAGTGCAAGTGGAGCGCAATTGAACAGGGAGGAATACATGTGAGTCTGTTCACTCGCCATTCAAGTGTAACTCGACACTTCTAGCTTGGCCCACAGACCCAACCTGTGTACTTCATGTAAATTGGCACCAGCATTCACAACTGAAAGTTATCTGGAGTAGGGCTTCATGAGCAGATACCATTGACAGAGCTTAGAGGTGGGAGCATCTCATATGTGAAAACGAATTGCTCTAATTGCATAAATGACCCTGTAAAACGGAGTGTAAAAACTTCACACGTTATGCAGTGCTAACCTAGATTCGTCAATGTACTATTACTGGTATGTATCTGCAAAGTGCCTGTGTTTGCAAGCACATTTTCTGCATTCATGCTTCATATTTTTAATGCACACTGAAAGCACCTACAATCCAGCCCTAAGCAGAATTACACCCTTCTAAATACATTGAAGTCAATGGGCTTAGAAGGGTATAACTCGTATTAGGATCACATTGTTAGCATTCATACCAAAAAATGTAATGAATAAAGGGGAATGTAGGTCAAAGCCAATATGTGCAGTTTTATTGTTGGTATGTATTCACCGATATCAAATGGATGATACCATGAAAGAAAGAAGCCACCTCAAAGAAAATGTTGAAAGGAAATGCAACGTAAACAAGTAAAATCTCCAAATATCTATTTTATCTAAGGGCATTAATTCACATTTTACACAAAAGTAAGAGCATTGAAACTAATCATTCCCTCAGCATTTGCAACTTTGCCCACATTACAAGGGGATAATGTTTTGTGTTCCTCCATATGGTGTTAAACTTTAATGCCATAATATATATTCACAGTGTAGTGGTTTCTGTGGGAACCAAAGAGCTATGAATTCTTTGACTTTTTAAAATGTGAAATCTCTTCCATAATGTTATATTACTGTAGCTCTTGGCATAATTTCTTTAGTGAAAAAAAGTGACAGCAAGAGATGGAAATGGTGATGAATAGGAGATTTAGAAAAACGGTTTGTAGCATTATATAAAAACAATCTCTCCTTACGCCAGAGTGATGAGGACTATCTTGAATGTTTATCCAAGATTTATCATCCTATTTGGAGAGGGCAGGAAGGGCTGTTTATTGAACCCATTCTACAGTGAGAAAAGAAGCGGGTAGTCAACAAACTTGTCTTTCCTAGAGGCCCACGACCTAGCTGCATTTCCCCTCCCCACAACAGCCAAAATTTGTGGTATGCAATTCCAGAACACACTTTCTCTTTGCTTATCATCTTCATAAATATCTAAAGGAAGAATATTTTGCTTGTATCAGAGTTCTTTGGAAAGTGCAAAGAGGACATTGGCTGCAGTCCTAAGAACACTTTCATGGGAATACGCTCCGTTGAATAAAATGGGATTCATATCTGAGCAGATCTGCTTAGGATTTCTCTCTTTAGGTTATTTGGAGGGAGGGGGTTGATACCAGGGTTTTTTTCAGCTGGAACGAGGTGGAACAGAGTTCCGGAACCTGTTGAAAATGGTCACATGGCCGGTGGCCCCGCCCCCTGATCTCCAGACAGAGGGGAGTTGAGATTGCCCTCTGCGCTGCTCCATCAGCATGGAGGGCAATCTCAACTCCCCTCTGTCTGGAGATCAGGGGGCGGGGCCACCGGCCATGTGACCATTTTCTCCAAGGGCAACCCACTGAGTTCCACCACCTCTTTTCCCAGAAAAAAAGCCCTGGTATACACAATGACCTCTGTGCATTGATTGAACGTTTAGAGAGGGACAGCATGTACAAGTGTATGGTCCACCCCATCTCCATGTGATTACTGGCTCGAGAGCATAGCACCTTTGTGTGAAAGCAATGGTCACACATATACTACCTCCCCATGAATGGCAATGGAGTGTTCCCGATAACGGGGGAGGGAGAGTAATACTGTTCTGAGGATAAAATGGGGAAGAGAATGATGTATGCTGCTTTGTTTTCTGTTCACCTACAGGTACAGAAACCTTATTAATATTTTTCTTTTACACGTTAAAGTTGCGTTGAGGCAATCCGACAAATTTTGCATACAGAGACAATGTCCAGGTTGGCAAATGAACTCCAGTTGCTTTTTATAAAGTCTTCATACAAAACGTGCACCATCTTGTATGTTGGAAGATTGTCTAGGAAGTGACATGGATGCTCCTACATTAAAGATCCCTACTTAGTCATGGAAATACTGGGTGACTTTAGACAAGTCACTCTGTTCTAGCTTAACCGGCCTCCCAGCAAACCCGTACGCATGACCCGTCAGTGAACTGACTGAATGCACCAAAGGGGCCCCACCCCACGCGGCCTCCATATTATCACCAGCTCATGAGCACGGTGCCTCTGCGTGAGGGCAGTGTCCTCACGTACCCTTCCTCCCTGTGATTGGGAATGCTACATTACTTTGTAGGGAGCAACTGGAGCTCATCTGTTAACCAATGTTCCCTCTAAGCTTTGCAATGTTGTGAGCTAAAAATCTACTTTGTGAGCCGAAACAACAACTTTCATTAAAGTTTTGAGTGCACCTCCTTAAAAAAAAATTACAATCACTAGGTGAAAGGGCCACAAAAATCAGAGTATATTTCTGTATAAAAATGGATATGTCCATGCTGATTACAAAGGGGCAGTTGTATTAGTCTGTTGCTACAAAATAAAGCAGACATTCAATGGCACCTTAAAGACTAGCACATTGATTTCAAGATGAGCTTTTGTGAATCAGTGCTTACTTCTTCAGCCTCCTTCTGCACCAAGGCCAAGTTAAATGATGCCTTCACCATGGTGGCGGCTGAGACGCTACCTCCTCTCCTCAGCTCTCTGGGGCTGAGGGGATCCTAGTGATTTCAGGCTGCATGGGTCAGGCCAGACCCGATCACTCAGCTCTGCTCTGTTCCCCAGCTAGAGAGCCAGCAGTGGCTGGAGGCGCTCTCTGGCACCACCCTAGGGGTCAAACCAGCCACAGCCAGGGAGAAGTGGGATGAGGCTCCATCCCTGCTCCATCACTATAGGGCCCACCTGCAGATGCTGGCTGACTGGGAGGGCAGGGCCGCCTGAGGGTTAGTATCTGTGAGCTACATCTGAGAAGCTGTGAGCGGAGGAGTCAGAATCTGTGAGCGATTGCTCACGTGCTCACATTAGTGGGAACACTGCTGTTAACCTGGACATGTTTGGCCTCTGCAAAATTTGTCTGAGTGCTACAGCACAAATTACTATTTTGGAAGAGGAAAAGTATCTTTACAGGTCTCTATATCTTTAGATTAATGGGAAATAGATATTACAATCCACATTTAGTTGAACTTTGTAAGGAGTTTTCTTTGTGAAAAAATGAAACCTTTCCCCCATGCCTAAATGTAATAAAGAGGCAAAAAAATAAGCCATAGTCTTAATAAGCTGAAAATCAATAAATAATATCTTTCTAGTTAGATTTGTTCAAATTTTCTATTGCAAAAAGGTAAGAATAAATTCCAATTATCTGTAATGAGTTTCTAATTTCCCTCTCTTCTCGAAACTAAATTAAATGAATAATTTTTACCCTCAGCTATGTACTACATCCTCTTCTTAACTAATTCTCACTAGATAAAGCACCAGATCTCTGTTTAGATGCTATTTCAATTCTGACTGTTTGCAAGAAGCTAATTATAAAATGTTTATTTTCGTGTTGTATAAGATGTTAGATACATCCTGAAAGAAGAAGTAATCTGTTATCGTTTTTATTATCATCAAAAGCAAACCCAAATTTGATAACCTGCCTGAGGTTGTCCATGTCTCCAGCAATTACCATTTTGTGTATGGTGTAGTATTCTAAATTTCTGGTGCCTTATGCTGTCTACACCTCATTCTTAAAATAATAAAGTACTATATTTTAAATTTCATGAATGAATGCTCACGTCTACATATATATAGTGATAGCACATTTCAGCCACTTTCCCCGTTCTGATCTAAACTCTCTGAAACCAAATGTTCAGTGTCTTACAAATTAACATCTCATTGAGAGAGCAAGCATCAAATTTTAGTCAGATCACTAAATGTTTTCTAAAAATCCAGTCAACTACTTTCCCACTTCCCTAGATACATTCCAGTACGGGAATGTCTATCTTGAATCAAATGAAAAAAGGGGGCACTGCATGACCCCTCCTATTTTAACAAAATTACTCAAAATAATTTAAGATTTCAAAAATGTTTTTAATCAAAATAATTTAAAATTTCAAAATCTGTTTCAAAAACTGTATAAAACCAAATGAATCCATACTAAGACCCTGCAGCGAGAAATATTCTTTTTAAAAATAACTTTTTATTTCTAAATTTTTTAACAGTAATAAAACAATGGTAATACAATGACAACAAGATTCCAAATGATAAAACCTTTAGAAACATTCTTTAACAATGCAGAGGTATCTCACCCTGGTGTGCCACCAGAGGGCGCTGCTGTGAAGGGAAGCCCAGATGAAGCAGCCAGACCTCTGGAGACCACGCCACAATGGGAAGCCCAGGCCGAGATCAGGCATGGAGCAGGCAACAATGCTTACCCCCTGCCTTCACCCAGCAGGGATAAGGAGCGGAAGCCCAGATGAGGCAGCTAGACCTCCAGAGAGTGCACCACAATGGGAAACTGAGACCGGGATCAGGCATGGAGCAGGCAGCAATGCCCGCCCCCTGCCATCACCCAGCTAGGATCAGGAGTGGAGCAGGTGACAATGCCAGTCCACCCTTTACCCAGCTGGGATCAGGCACGGAACAGGGGGTAATACCCACACTTAATCTTCACCCAGCTGGGATCAGGAGTGGAGTAGGTGCCAATGCCTGCCCCCTGCCATCACCCAGCTGGGATCAGGAGTGGAGAAAGTGGAAATGCCCGCTCCCCCCTTCACCTGGCTGAGATCAGGAATGAAGTAGGTGGCAATGCCTGCACCCTGCCTTCACCCAGGTGGGATCAGGAGTGGAGCAGGTGGCAATGCCCACCCCCACCTTCACCCAGCTGGTATCAGGAGTGGAGCAGGTAGCAATGCCCACCCTCCTTCACCCGGCTGGGATCAGCCATGGAGCAGGAGGAAATGCCCAACCCCCCTTCACGCAGCCATGATCAGAAGTGGAGCAGGTGGCAATGCCTGTCCCCCTTCACCTGGCCAGGATCAGAAGACCATGAGGCAATGCCCATCCCCTTTCAGCCAGCCTGGATCAGGCGCAGAGCAGGAGGCAATGCCCACCCCCAATTTCATCTTGCAGGGATCAGGAGTGGAGCAGGTGGCAATGTCCACCCCTCCACCCAGCCTGGATCAGGTGTGCAGCAATAGGCAATACCAGTCCCCTGTTCAACCTGCCAGAGCAGGTGGCAATGCCCCCCACTTCACTGAGCCGGAATCAGGCACAGAGCAAGAGGCAATGACTGTCTCTTCTTCACCCAGCTGGGATCAGGAGCAGAGCAAGTGGCAATGCCCACCTGCCTGGGATCAGGCGTGGAACAGGCAGCAAGGCCCACCTCTTCACTTGGACAGGATCAGAACAGGTGGCAATGCCTACCCCCCTTCACCCAGCTGGGATTAGGTGCGGAGGGGGTGGCCATGCCCGCCCTCCTGCCTTCATCCGCCTGGGGTCAGTGACAGATGAGGAGGGAATGCCCACTGCCCTCCCGTTTCTAGAGCCCATTGTATTTTTTCTCACAATGGGCTTTGTTGCTAGTGTAGAATAATTACTCAAAAATGGTGTTGTTATTGATATTCTCATATTAGTTATATCTAATATGATATTGGTGAGAATGTGGTATGGTATAGCTCAATCTTGGCAGATCTCAGAAACTAAGCTGGGTCAGCCCAGGTTGGTACTTTAATGGGACACCGCCAGGAATGACTGCATTTGTGCGGCAGAGGAAAGCATTGGCAAATCACCTCTGCTCTTCACTCACCTTGTAAGCTCCTTGACGTGGTTGCCACAGGTTGACTGCAACTTGCCGGCACTCATGTACCTAATATAATATTATCCTTTTCCGTGATAGGAAGGCAATACTAAGTATTCCAGCTGTATGCAAGTGTCAGAAGGACAGTCTATACTAGAATAAGCTGACAAAGAAGCCAAATCTCATCGGAAGTTAAGCAGAGTTGGCCCTGGTCAGTATTTGGATGGAGACCATCAAGGAAATTGCTAGAGTCGCTAAGCAGAGACAGGCAATGATAAACCTTCTCCAAACATCTCTTGCCTTGAAACCCCTACAGGAGCACCATAAGTTGGCTGCAACTTGATGGTACTTGTAAGCTGGCAAACAGGCTAGGCAGACTGAAGAAACTAAACCCACAGCAAAGCCAAACTGTCACTACAGTTTTAACTGTAGTTAAAATCTTTTAAACTACAGTGGAGGAATGTCAGAAATAAATCTCTTAATGAACTCTGCAACCAGGACAAGGTTGGAGAAACTAAGTCCTGGAGATAGATGCAGATGAGTTAGCTGTGTTAGCTTGTAGTAGCAAAATCAAAAAGAGTCCAGTAGCATCTTTAAGACTAACCAACTTTATTGTAGCATAAGCTTTCGAGAATCACAGTTCTCTTTGTCAGATGCATGGAGGGCAAGAAGAAACTGGTCAGATATATAGGTGGAGAGGGGAGGGCGGAGTAGATGCAAACAGTAGCTTCTGATATGGAGATCAGTTTGCTTCTGTTAAGGAAGTCAGTTACTTCTGATAATGAGATAACCATTCATAGTCTCTATTTAATCCCAGCTTGACTGAGTCAAATTTACATATGAATTCCAATTCAGCAGCTTCCCGTTGTATTTTGTTTTTGAAAGGTTTCTGTTGAACTCTCTTGCTTGATCCATTGTTGCTTGCTGTACATCAGTCCAATGAGGTGAATTAAGAGTTTCCTGGAAAATGTGTTGCATAGTTTCTCACTGTAGTCTGTGCAGTAAGTGGATTTAAGTGGGCTCTTCACACACAGTCCCTTGGGTAGAATGTCCAGTTTTTTGCATTTAGAAAGGAAGACGATGTTTGTTTGTATTTGTGCCAGTTTCTTCATGAGGTTGATGGATTTCCTCTCCATTCGGCTGAATGCGGT
Source organism: Eublepharis macularius (assembly GCF_028583425.1). Taxonomy (NCBI): domain Eukaryota; kingdom Metazoa; phylum Chordata; class Lepidosauria; order Squamata; family Eublepharidae; genus Eublepharis; species Eublepharis macularius. The sequence goes on from NC_072796.1 coordinate 18,058,246, forward strand.
GCTTTCCATGGTCAACGGGAAGCTGCTGAATTGGAATTCATGTGTAAATTTGACTCAGTCAAGCTGGGATTGAATAGAGACTATGAATGGTTATCTCATTATCAGAAGTAACTGACTTCCTTAACAGAAGCAAACTGATCTCCATATCAGAAGCTACTGTTTGCATCTACTCCGCCCTCCCCTCTCCACCTATATATCTGACCAGTTTCTTCTTGCCCTCCATGCATCTGACAAAGAGAACTGTGATTCTCGAAAGCTTATGCTACAATAAAGTTGGTAAGTCCTGGAGAGAAGCTCTGAATCAGGGAAATCTGAAAAAAACCCTATTTGAATCAGTGTCATGTCCGCACCCATCCATATCATTTATGTTTATCTGCTCTAACATTTTCATCTCATGCATCACTCATATGGTTGTGCTTTGTACTGTAGTCACATAATCAAGTACCAATGTTAACCTGCTTGAAGACGAAAGTGTCTTACTGTTATCTCTGAAAGTATGCTCAGTGACCTTGCAGCTGTACTGTAACTCTTCACAAGGGAAAGAGGGAGTTTTGATTCCTTGTAATCTTCCGCCTTTCTCTACCCAGACAAAGCTATTGTGTTCTCATGGAACTTTTTAGGATTTTTGCGCCTATATGCTAACTGCTCAAAGAGAGGGGGAAATAATGCTTCTTATATCAAAGTGCATATGCTTGTATACTCATTCCTGCCAACCTATCCCGTCTATGGAGGTACCCACGAACTTAATGGATCTCTAAATAAAGACCTTTTCAACCAATGCACTGGAGTGCTTACTGTGAGAGGTTTGGGGGGTCTATCTGCTATGGATTGCCATCCCTAGAACTGACAATCAGCCTTGTGAAAATTCTGAAGGTGCTCATGAAGGAATCTGAAGGCCAAACCATGCATCTGCTGAGAACTCCATGTTCTGTGCTTCCAGCAACTTGTAAAACTTAATTGCCAGGCAATTTTCAGATGATACAAATCTGGAAAGGCTGCAACAGACAATGTCCATCATCTCAGATTAGGCTTTAAATGCTCTCAGAGATTGCTGTGGCTGAGATCAGTGTTCATACAGATGAAAAGTTTTGGTTAACACCTCTAAATAAATAAGTAAAAAAAAAAAAAGAGTTCCAATTCAGCATCTGAAAGGGCCCTTCAGAAACAGAATTCCAATAATGGAATTTTCCATTTTTCTTGCTAGTGTTAATTTCATATCTTCAAGATATCTGTACTCACATTTTCTTTCAAAGCATTACAAGAATGTTTTCATGCAAAGACTCTTTCTAATTGTCACAATACTTGTGTTATAATAATGTTCTCTTTAAAACATATTAATACCAAACTCTCACTTTTTACTTTTTGAGATATCCATATATTCTCATGATATTTCTTTAAACCATTCTTGTATTCCTTCTTGTCTAACTTGTTTGGATCCAACCTTTTGAGATCCTACACCCCACAAAGCAGCAGATTGAAGCTTCTCAACATGAGGCTCCAAAGCAAGGGCTGTAGCTTTTAACCAACAGGCTTTGTGGTGTTCCACAGCTCTCACAGTGGAAGCTAAAGTGCACATACTCCAACTTTTAAAAGACCCCCAAGCAGAAGCAATGATCTGGAAGCTCTCATCATTCCAGGCCCCTTCATTCACCATAAATCAAACATAGGAATATCCTACTCTGCCGCTTCATACAAACTCACCTCTTTCAATCCACAGTTCAGCTCACCATAATCTAAATTATCCAGAGCTTCCAAACTGAACCTTTGAGTTCAATATTCACTTTGTTTCTCTTGCTGGTTCACACCATCATCGACTTCTTTTGGTATGGCGGGATATTACCAAAAACGTGGATCCTAACTAGAGATGGGCACGATCCACATTACGAATGAAAAAACCCCACTATAATGGCGATCACGTGATCGTGACCCAGTGGATCATGATCGGCCACAGCCAACGATCCAGTGGTTGGGAGAGGCCTGGATTGGGGCGTTCAGGCTTGGTTTGGGGATCCAGACACTCAGGCGCCAGCAATCTCAATGCCTGAGCTCTGTTTGCCCTCCTTCTGTCGCCATGGAAACCCTAATGGAAGCCCAGCTTTCCTTGATCAGCAGGGCTTCCTTCCAACCACGGAGCAGCAAAGTAGTCACAAGTTGGGAGAAGACACCCAGGGGAGGGAGGGGGAAGGGGGTGTTCTGTAGCCATGGGCACTCCAATCTCATCCCTGCAAACCCTGATAGGCAGCTCTGACGGCCAAACACAGACCTCCTGTGTTGCTGAATAGGACCCATGCTTATAAATAGCCGTGATCTCCCAGGTTGGGTCTCACTTTCTGCTAGCAGTGGAGTGGGACAGAGCTCTTGCTTGCCACTTTCTAGCCTTTGGGGAGAGAGACTGAGAGTACAATTGAGCTTGGCATCAGCCACCGTTCCTTTATCGCTGGGAACAGTGGGGCGCCCCTCCGCTGTGGCCTCCACGATCCACAATCCACGATCTGGTTCGGGAATGGGAGATGGTCGTTGTGGATCATTTATTCGGGATCGTGGTCGGCACCGAACCACGATCCTCTGGATTGGTAAATTTTTTTGGTTCGTGCCCATGTCTAATCCTAACCATCCTCACGCTAGGGTATGCAACAGAATTTCTTTGCTTCCCCCCTCCAGAATATCAATGCATACATCCCCCAGTTTCATTCTTCTGAAAAGCCCCTCCTGGAGAAAGAGACTGTAGAGGCAGCCACCCTGGATTCTCTGCACTGATCAACTAATTGATGGCCTATAAGGCCTCTATGATTCTATGCAATTATGCACTGAAGTCATTTTAGCATCAGGTCAGAAGAGACAAATGTAAACGAATATGAATTTACAGGAAGGCAAAAAACTAATTGTGCAGGTGACCACTTTGTTTTGGATTGGACTTAGTTTCTTGATTCTGAAAGTAGTCAATTAAAAATTGAATTCTCCTGAGGATTCTGAGTCAGTTCCCTACAGTATTTCATGTGTTAAGCTGAACAGAAAAGCAGTCATTTATCTAGCTAGTGGTGACCATTCTTAGCATTTACATGGAACGTTCATAGTGCCATCCTAACTAGAGTTACACCATTCTAGGCCCATTGACTTAACGAGCATGACTGTACTTATGGCACTGTTCATGTTCAAATCATGCACATACATTATCTTGTTGTACACTATTAGGGATGGCCATCTCGTGGCTCTGGGGATGGAGGTGACCTCTGAAACAATTTGAGCTGGTTCTAAAAATCATACCAAATTTTGCTGAAGGTACATAAAATGTTTGCACACAAGCCAAAACGTTTCCAGCTTGGTAAACGCAAAGATAATGCCAAACTTTAATATTGCATCTCACTTTTTGAATGCGTGTGTAATATTTGAGAAGTACTTAGTGTTACACGGTGTTCTAGAGAATATAGTAGCCTCCTGTACATGCAGGATTTGGCCACCCTAGCTTGCCCAATGTGTTGAGTGTCTGGCAGACCTTTCTTATATAAAGATAGTTCCAATTCTTCAGTAGAATGGATTGCAAATTCACAAGCAACTGATTTGTTTTATTCGCCCACAAATTCAAAGAAGTGTAGCACAGTGTTTAATTCATGAATTCCTGATACCTCTTCAGGAATGCTTAGAAGTCTATTTAATTCTAACTGCTCTGGAATTAGAGCAAAAGAATGAGTAGCATTGTGTACCTAATGAAAGCAAATTAGATCAGTATCAGCAATGTGTTTATCATTTAAAAATAATTTAGAGTGGATAATCTGAAAACACTTTGAAACTGGATCCAAATGTTATTCTCTCCATCTTTCTTTCCATGTATAAATATAGTTCAAAGATTAAATAAGAAGCAAACAAGAAATTCATCTACTGAGATTGATGCTGAACCTCTGCTAGCATCACTAAATGGGAAAAAATTGGTAGTTCAAGATCACTATGTTTTAGCACACATGCACGTTAAAAAAATGTAATTTGGAGTTCAGAATTTCACTTGCTTCCTATGGTATAGATTCAAATACAAGCCCAGGGTTCCATAGCAGGACCTGGTACCCTGGAGAAGTTTTCTGAAGGTAACGGGATTGGCAGGATCCAACCCTCCCTAAAAATTGCAGCCGATGAACTCAGTACGGTGAACATTGAGAAGTGCAACATCCCCCTGCGCTTTTGGTTTTGTACAAGCCTACAGAAAACTGAGATAAATATATCACATAAACAGTTCACAGTGACCTTGACTTTCTTCCCTTATTGTGCAGTCTTGTCAATGGCATTCTCAACATCCTCTTATGCATCTGCCTGAAACCTCCCTGTTGAAGTTGCAGATGTAGTCGGATTGGCCAATATTTTGGCTGATGTGTTTTTCTGTAAATGCCTCCTGTTGGTATTTTGAAACCAATTTAACTCTATTAGAGCCACTAGCTGATTCAATCAGTCCATTGACATTTCAAATAACACTGTACCATGCCCAATTAAAGGAACCCTGTTGGTTTTGCAGCATTTAAAACTTTCTAGTCTGGCAAAGGTACTAGGGATAATGGGGTGGGGGGGGATACCAATTTATTCTACTGATTGGCACATACTGGTATTTTCTTATGATACAAATTGAATGAGAGTATAATGCCATTGTACAGGCAGGGATATATAGCCTGCTACGCAGTCTGTGTGTAACCCTACTATGAGGAGAATTCTAGAGTAATAAGGGAGGAGAGAGACAAACTTCCTAAACTACAGTTCCACATAAGGTCCCCCAAATCTGTTACTGAACAATAACTACACGTCAGCATTGTGACGATCCTACATGTCCACATTAACTATTGGACATCAGCATCACTTTTATCTGATAAAGGACTGCTGGAAGGACTGTCTCCTCCCATGTTATCCAGCCTGATGGTTAAGATATGCCTCTCAAGCCCTGCTCTCTCTGCCTCCTCCTTCATAAGTAAGGCAGGTGGCAACTAGAGGCAGGGCATTTTCTGCAGTGGCCCCTTGCCTTTGGAATGCCCTCCCCCTTGAGACTCACCTGTCACCTTGTTCTGGATGACTCTGATCAGGCCAGATTCAGATTCACAAGTGTGCAATTAAAGCCCTAAGTAGCTTTCCTATATCAAATCATTTAACCCCTAGCAAGAGGTACACCACTGATTATGTTTTAAATTCCTTAAAAGACTAAAAGACTCTGTCCTTGTGGAAGGAGGCAACCTGAACCAGTAATTCATGTTTTATTTTACTGTGACTTTTATGTTCACATGCAGGATTCCTTGATTAGCCCTTTATTGTCTAACCGACACGGTCAATCTGACAGAAGGTTAGTTTTTTTGTTACTATCAGAACAGTGCTCCCATACCACATATACGGTTGCATTGTACTTCTCAATTGCCATGTGGATTAGGGAGTACATGGTTAATTCTACTGCCGGCTGACCTTGTTGTACCTTGGCTCTATCTCTCCTGATGTACATTGTTTTCTTTTTGAATGTCAATAAAGGGTTACTGACTAGTAATGTTTTAAGTCCATTATTGTACACAGGTAAATGTAGTGGTGGAGAGTGCCCTCAGGTCATAGCTGACTTATGGCAAACCCTGGTGGGGTTTCATGCCCACCTTACCCTGATGATTTGGACTTTTGAGGGTAGGTGTCAGGGATGCTTGACCACCCACTGCTTCAGTTCACTCATAAGTCATAATTATCACAGTTGCATGTTCAGCATGCTGTGTTTGAATGAGTTTGGGCAAAAAAAGAGAAAAGGACAGTTGTATAGTCCTCCCGGTGTGCCCTGATTGGATGCAGAATTTGTCCAAAGCTTGTCCTGTTGTTCAGAGAAGAAAGAGAGGGAATGCAAGCACCTGAGGCTCTCCAATGTTTGAAATTATGCCTCCTCTTCTGTAGGTGTGATAAGACACTGTCAGTGAAGGCAGCACCAAACTCTGAGTGGGTGTACTTTTATTCCAGCCCCATTCCATTTATCCTTTGGTGCCAGAGGCATTCCACTGCTATAAGCATTTCAGTGGTGCCCATCTCCCACTAGTACAAGGGTATTGCTACACCAGCACAATCTTTCTAGCAGCATATCTCTGTGCATTGATGGGGGCGGGGGCAGGGTTAGGGGAAGCATAACTCAAGGTTAGGCTTGCCCTGTAAATATAGGTCAGAGGACTATAGTGAAATCTTAAGCAGAGTTACTCCATTCTAAGCCCAATGAAATCAATATGTTTTGACTCAAGTAACTCTGCTTAGGATTTCACTATTAGAAATTTATCAGGAAAATGCTACTGAAGTCTCCCATAACAACACATTGTTGGCTTGTTTCTTTGTAGAAGAGAGAGACCTTTTTTAATCTGACCATGTCATACTATAACAATGGAATTATAATTTTAAAAAACCAACATATCAGATATTTTAAAAACTCAGTTTTAACTCTAGAGTTGCTAGAAAATACTGCTTTGGTAAAGAAAAAAAGAATGCCTTTTTATTGTATTGATTTTGCTCTGCATGGTAGTAAATGGTGTCAGCAGACAGAAAGCAGATCAATAGGTCAGAACTTACTGATGATATAAAAATTCCTGTAGTCTTCAAGATAAATACATCAAGTCTCCCAATGGCTGTTATAAAAAAGCCCCAGTCCATTTTCTTTTTACAGGTTGTCCTAATACGCTAGAAAACAGTTAGTTATTTTGGAGCCCATTAAGTTAAGACAGTTTTATTGTCTTGTGCTTTCTGTGTAGTGGCAAGGATATATATTTTCAATGCACAATGGTTCCAAGTATGAAACCAATAGAATATCTACAAGTTTTTATCAGAGTCGAGCCTGCTCATAACCAAATCCTTTAGCAGCAATCCAAGGGGATGCTAAACCAATGTTAAGCTTTGGCAGTTCCCGGAGCGGAAATACTTGAAGCCAACAAGGTCTGATGAACTGACTATAAGAATCCCTGTGCTTGCAGCCAGACATGCAACTCTTATAATACTGCTCTCTCACAGGCAGGGCTTTTTTCTGGGAAAAGAGGTGGTGGAACTCAGTGGGTTGCCCTCGGAGAAAATCGTCGCATGGCTGGTGCCCCGGCCCCCTGATCTCCAGACAGAGGGGAGTTGAGATTGCCCTCCGCACCGCCGAGCGGCATGGAGGGCAATCTAAACTCCCCTCTGTCTGGAGATCAGGGGGCAGGGGCACCAGCCATGTGACCATTTTCAAGAGGTTCTGGAACTCCGTTCCACTGCGTTCCCCCTGAAAAAAAGCCCTGCTCACAAGCATTGGGAGGCAAATCTTTTCTTGCCCACAGACAGCCCCACAACCTTAAACAACAACTCACAAAAATGCCTGTCCCAACATGGACACAAACTCTAGGACCAGGGCCTGCAATAAACCAAGATGCCGACTCTGCCCCTATATTCACTCCAACACCACAAATTGGACCAATCACCAGTTATATCATCTCAGGCTCATTCATTTATTCATCTTCCAACATCATATATGCCATCAAGTGTCGGCAAAGCCCTTCAACTCTCTATATTGGACAAACATGTCAGTCCTTTTGTAAAAGAATAAATGGATGTAAATCTGATATAAAAACCCACAACATTCAAAGCCAGTGGGAGAACATTTTAATCTTTCAGGAGATTTCATCAATTACCTCAGAGTAGCAGTTCTCAAGTGGATAAACTTCAAAAGAAAATTACAATACAAGATTGCTGAAACTGAGTTTATTTGCAAATTCAAAACAATGGAACCCCCCTCCCTGAATTTAATAAGGACATTGGATTCTTCTCACATTACAGATCATGATTTTCTGCTTTTCACACCCCAACTCATCAAGCTAATTACAGTATCATTTTACCTTACACTGTTACTTTAAATAACCCTCCTCCCTTCTGGCTGGATAAAACTCTACATACTTCCACTGCTAAATGTATCTGAAGAAGGAAGCTTTGACCCTTGAAAACTCATATCGGAAATCTAGTTTGTCTTCAAGGCACTACTGGACCCAAATCTTGCTCTTCTTATGTAAACCAAGTGAGGATGCCATGAAGATTTATATGTACTAAGATTTAAATTCAAATCCTGGAGTTTTGTATTGCTCCAAGTATGTTGTATTATGTTACCTATTCAAAATGTTATAGTTTGGTGCAGGGGTCATTTTGTAGAAAAAGAGCTGGAGGAACTCATTAGCATAACTCATTAGCATATACCACATTCCTTGCCATCACCGTAAGTGTGTCATTAGCATAACTGATTTGCATATGCCACACCCCCTGACATCACTTATGTTGGCTGTTTTGGACCATTCAGGGCCAAAATTTGGCCCAAAAATGGCAAAAAAGGGCTGAAAATGGCCGAAAAGGGGCCCCAAATAGTCAGGACTGGGCTGCTGCTGAGTGGGAGAGTGATCCACCACCCGTCAGAGGCCCGATCCAGGCCGTTTTGGCCCCAATCCAGGCTGAAACGGGCCCAAAATGGCCGAGGGTCAGGTGGGCAGGGCCACCTGACATGTGACCTCTTTGGGGAACTGCCGGAACTGCGTTCCTGCACGTTCCCCCCTGAAATGAACCCTGGTTTGGTGACATGTTAGGGAGGGACAACAGATGCAAAATAGTTCCTCAGGTGGGTGGCCATGTTGCTCTGCTGTAGATGAGCAAGGTTCAATTACAATTTTTGCATTAAAAGCTCTGATAGCGTTCAGAATCTATAGTGTTGGTCAATTTAATGATTCAACCACAACCTCAGGTATAGAGAGATTTAGAAAGTATTCCTGGGGAGGAGAAAGTGGATAGGACTCAGGAGGCCTCTCCTATAACACTAGAACTCAGGGGGACCACAAATCAAGTTGATGGGCAACTGGTTCAGAGCAGACAATAGGAAATATTTACTCAATGAGTGATTAAATTGTGGAAGTCAGTGCAATGGGATATAGTGATGGCCACCAGCATAGGTGGTTTTAAAAGGGAATTAGACAGATTCATGGAGGAAAGATCCATCAATGGATACTTGCCATGATGACTAAAGGGAGCCTCCGTATCCAGAGGCAGCAACCCCCTGAATGCCAGTGCTGGGAGGCAGCATTGGGGAAGGCCTCTGCCTCTATGCCCTGTTTGTTAGCCCTCCATGGCACATGCATGGAAGAGGACGCTAGGTGAGAAGGATCACTGGTCGGATCCAGCAGGGAGGGCTCTTCTCACATTCTTATGCAGCCTCTCCAATAAATGAGAGACTTCTGTTCTCAGACTGGCGAAAGCAGTCACATGCTGCAAGAATTAGAGCACAAGCAGCTAATGTGTAGGTGCTTAGCATGGTGCTATGCTTGACACAAACTTCTCCAGGAACATCAAGGCAATCTTACCAGGAGCTTGTCTTGTGTGCTACTGAGGGAATATGAGCAAAATAAGTTTGAAATTCTCATTGTTAGCAATGATGGCCACCCACAGCTGACAGCAGCAATGAAAGTAACAAAAGGCAGATATTCCTTCTGTTTCTGGGGCTGATTTCTTTTTTTAAAAAAGGGGGACAGGTTGCCTTTTGGAAAAGAGAGGAGCAGAGAAAGAATTCCCCTGTAGTAGACAACAGTAAGTAGACGTTTTTCTGCCACTCCATTTGTTCCTGTCCCTGCTTCTGTTCTCCATAAAAGTTGTTTCTTTGCTATCATTCTATCTCCTTAGATAAAGAAAGATATCATGAAACTTCTTTGGAGAAGGAGGGGCTTTCATAAGGGCAAGGCTCGTGCAAATCGAAACAATTATGAATGGTTTATCCAGTTACCAATACAATGTATATGAATCTATGAAGCCGAGAAATAACCATGATTGTATCTTTAAATCTCTATTTAGCAAAACTGATCAATCTTTCTTTCCTTCTAGGTTTGCATCATGGTTCTTATTTATTTGTTTTTATTTATTTTTGCCTTTATAATTCACTTTTCTTCAAAAACAAGACTCAAGGTGGCAATAATATCATCTTTAAAGCATCAAATATATTATAATAAACATAAACACATGAAAAAACAATCCAATAATACTCTAAAGCCTACATCAAAAATAACCTTCTGAAAACTCAGCCTTACACAATTTTCTATAATTAAAAACTCAGAAAGGCTATTCCATAATATAAGTGCTACCACAAAAAAGGCAGTGATTGACTTCACAACATGCAAACAACAACAACAACAACAACAACAACAACAGCAACAGCAACAGCAACAACAACAACAACAGCAACAGCAACAACAACAACAACAACAGTGTGCTTATATACCTCCTATTTGGACAGATTAGTGTCATACTCAGAGCCCTGAACAAATCAATGTTATTATTATCCCCACAATACAACTGGGGAGTTGGGGCTGAGAGGAGTGGCTGACCCCAGGCCATCTGCAGAGTTCATGACAGTAATTGAAGTCGAACTAGCAGAGTGCTGACTAGCAACCCAGCCACTTAACCACTATGCTACAGCAGCAGCAGAGGAGGGCAGGAAAAAGAAACTAGTTTGAAACTAGTTTGCTATTTACTTCTAAGCATTACAACGGGCATCTATCGACTTCTGAGAAGTAAACATTTGGGGACTGCAACTGACAAGTTCAGTTCAGAACATTTACTAGAATGCAAATACTCTTGGTTTTAATGGAATTTATTTCCTGGGATAGAAAAATGAGCTCTTCACCCTGTATTGTATACTGAAGTGATAATTGTAAAGTGCCCCTATACTGGGAAAAACCCCTTCCCTATAATTATAGACAAGATGTCATGCTAGAGACAGGAGGTTCCATAGAAAAGCCCACCTGTGCTAGACAGTAATATAATTCTGTTTTGTGATGCCTGAATGGCTTCCATGGAGCTGGCCATTTCCCCATAATCTTCAAGGAGTTTTTTTCAAAGAAATCTCAACAACTATTTTCTTTCGAAAAGGTCAACTGTTAGGTTGCATTCAATAGTAATTAAGTGTCAGTCACCCATCTGGAAATAGTAATGACCTACAACGTTTTTATGGGTAGCTGGGAAAACATAATTCTTACATTCAAAGGCACAGAAGAGCTTAGAAGAGGAAAGTTTCTCAAGGTGAATTTCGGCGAGATTGAACGTCCTTTTGTGGTGTCATATTTCACACCGCTCTTTCTTTTATCCACAAGTTTCATTCCTCAGCTTCCAATTTTGTAGTTCATTCATGGAATCCTTGTATTTTCAGGGGATGATCTATTCATTAAAGTGGCAGCAGAGTTGGGGCTTTGTGATATAATGCTTAGGAAGTAAAGAAGTGCTTGATCAAGGTCCTCCTAATACAAATACATTGCTCATCTAGGACTGAAATCAGGGGGTCCATGGGGAATTGTTTCAGGACTAAATTGTTCCATTGCAAGGACAAGATTTCCAAGGAATGGAAGGAAACAATCAATAGGACGTACAATATAATATATGCCTATGAGTAAACCTCACCGTATTGTGCTAATAGTAACAAGCAAAGCAACCCCTTTCTGCATCTCTGGCCTAGTTAATAGTTTAATGAAGGGCTGCCACACACCACCTATTTTGGTTATGCATCTAACATGTTCTGAGTGCGTGTCTAAAAAAATTGGGTACAATAACCTTTTCTGCATAAAGAAGTCAGAGTGTTGCGAGTGGTTAATGGCTCCCTGTCAAGTACCAGGTCCCACACTACCCAGGCCCATCTCAAGCATTATATGGAAACACATCACAGGATTGGCCATCTCTAATGGGCTTCTATGGTGCTCATGTCCTCCTGGACTTTTGTCCCCTGAGCTTACTAATCTCCATTGGGGGCCTGGATCTCCTGATCTCAGTTGCCCTGGAGAAAGTGGCTGCTTTGGATGGTAGAATCTATGGCGTTATACCCCACTGAGGTCTGGCCCCAAGACAAGATAAATAAATTTATATATTTATTTTATAGTCCACTTTCCCTGCAAGCAGGCTCAGAGTGGATTCACAACATATAAATACATATAGTAAAAACATATAATAAAACATTGGTAGCAAGCATATAATACTGCACTAAAATACTGCATAAAAAGCATCCCAGGCTGCTCACATTGCACCCCACATCTCAAAACATCCTCAAGGTCCAAGGGGCAAGGTGGGTAACATTTGATAAATGCCTCAACTTCCATAAGCCTGGCTGAATATCTCCATCTTATAGGCCTGGCAAAATGATAACAGATCTTGCTGAGACCGGGCCTCCACATACAGAGAATTCAACCATTATAGCATTTTGAACTTATGTCAGTTCTAGGGACGGCAGTCCATGGCAGTTAGATCCCCAAGCCCCCAACAGCAAGCACTCTGGTGCATTGGTTGAAAGACTTTTATCTAGAGATCCATTAAGTTCATGGGTTCATCCATAGATGGAAAAGTTGGCAGGAATGATTATACAGGCAAAAGCACTATTGATATAGGGAGCATCTTTCCCCCCCTCCCCTTGAGCAGTTTGCATTTAGGCACGAAAACCTAAGAAATTACATGAGAACACAATAGCTTTGTCTAGGCAAGACTACAAAGGAATTGAAGTCTCTTCCTCTCCCCTGTGAAATTGTTACATTCTTGTTTTGTAGCTGCAAGGTCAACCAACAGCCTACAGTTTAAAGATAAAATTTACCTGCGTAATCTTACTAATGCACTCAAATTTTAATTTCACTGTATATAACACGTATAATCACCACAACAGTATAATCAATTGTTAAACCACATCTATCATTAATACCCCTATCATATAGTCAAAAATACATTTGTACAGGCACCTTCAGGCTTCCACTTCAATAATAAAGTGCTTAGTGCTCTAAGTGCCTCTGTAGTATATTATTGCACCAATGAATAAAGTGCAAATGCAGAGTTAGCACCATTCAAACACCAATACTTGCAACAAGCTTCAAGATCCAGGGTGCTTCGTATTCAGACCAGGGGCTAAGTGTGGTTTCCAAAGTTCATTCCAGCCGACCATATGGATCACAGAACATAATTAGTCCTTTTGCAGATCTTGTATTACAAAAATAATTTTTCTGTGATAATAAATCTTCTTCTACCGGATGGTCTAGATCTTTATCAATCCCGTTTCAAGAATATCTTTATCAAAGAATACAGTCACTATGGAAAAATAGAGTAAATCAATTACTGTGAACACGTGGACCACACATGAATTTGTTAATTGTAGCATGGAGGGGGTAGTATATGTCTTAAAGTGTCCGTGGGGTCTATTATATGTGGGTAGTACTATTCGCTCCATCAGGACAAGATTAACTAAACACCAGTCGCACATAAAAAACCGTGTATTAGAAGCACCACTGGTACAACATTATTTAGAAAAAAACCATGATGAAATGGATATGCGGTTTACTGTGTTATTTAAGGCTGGTACAGGGACTCAGATAAATGTTATGAGGGATCTCCGTAGAAAGGAGACCTTTTGGATTTATAAGTTGAACAGCCTGATACCCAGAGGCTTGAATATGGCTAATGACTTCTCATGTTGCTGGAGCACTGGTGTGGGAGCATATTACACTGGTGCTACGCCAGCTGCATTGGCTGCCAATGGAGTACCGAATCAGGTTCAAGGTTTTGGTGTTAACCTACAAAGCCCTACGCGGACTGGGACCGACGTATCTGAGGGACCGTCTCTCACCATATGAGCCCCGGAGGACTCTCTGCTCTGGCGGAAAACATCTTTTAAGTGTCCCTGGCCCTAGGGAGGCCCGCCTGGCGTCGACCAGGGCCAGGGCCTTTTCAGTCCTGGCCCCGACCTGGTGGAATGCTCTGTCTTGCGAGACAAGGGCCCGGCAAGATTTGCTTGCATTTCGCCGGGCCTGTAAGACAGAGCTATTCCGCCAGGCATATGGCTAACGCCGGGCAGTGCCCGCCCCCCCCGTGAAGGGGGGGTTAAACCATCACCCCTATGCAAACACAGAGGCATGTATGAACCACTATGCAGCATGAATTGTTATATTTAATGTTTTTAAATGTTTTTAAATGTATTATTTAATGTTTTTAAATGTTTTTAAACATGTTTGTATTTGTTATCCGCCCTGAGCCTGCGAAAGCGGGGAGGGCGGAATATAAATATAATATATTAAATTAAAATTAAATTAAATTTTCTGGGGTAAATGGGTAACTGTGTAACGATAGCTTTAAATAGAGACTCTCCTCACTGGGAAGGCGTGGTTGTCTTTTTGTATATAAGTGCAATAAAATGGTACGTGTTTACAGTAATGACATAGGAAGTGATTCTATCATTGGGTACTCAGTGAAATATGTTGGAATGTGATTCAAGTAAGTGTTCTTATGTTTGTTATTGTTTCGAAGGTTGTAATTGATTAAGACCACATGGTGTGTATTGTAATTGATTTACTGTATTTTTCCATAGTGACTGTATTCTTTGATAAAGATATTCTTGAAACGGGATTGATAAGGATCTAGACCACCCGTTAGAAGAAGATTTATTATCACAGAAAAATTATTTTTGTAATACAAGATCTGCAAAAGGACTAATTATGTTCTGTGATCCATACGGTCGGCTGGAATGAACTTTGGAAACCACACTTAGCCCCTGGTCTGAATACGAAGCACCCTGGATCTTGAAGCTTGTTGCAAGTATTGGTGTTTGAATGGTGCTAACTCTGCATTTGCACTTTATTCATTGGTGCAATAATATACTACGGAAGCACTTAGAGCACTAAGCACGTTATTGAGTGATTCCGCACATGTTGGATAATGCACTTCCAATCCTCTTTATAGATCATTTGGAATGGATTTTTTCATGTGCGCAACAAAAAATCCAGCTCAAACGATTGATAAAGTGCATTGAAAGTGCATTATCCAACGTGTGTGGAATCACTCATTATTGAAATGGAAGCCTGAAGGTGCCAGTACAAATGTATTTTTGACTATATGATAGGGGTATTAATGATAGATGTGGTTTAACAATTGATTACACTGTTGTGGTGATTATATGTGTTATATACAGTGAAATTAAAATTTGTGTGCATTAGTAAGATTACGCGGGTAAATTTTGTCTTATATTGTTCAGCTTACCATGTTACTCTCTATTGTGGTTACAGTTTAAAGATAACATGCTGAGTACGTATCTTTGTGAAAAGCGTTAACAAGCAAGGCACTTTCGGTTTTAGACAGGCTAACTCTGGTAAGAACTTATTATATGAATACAATTCAACTTAGAACAGTATTAACATGGCATGAGATCAGAACATCAGAGAACACATAAATGGCATGGATTGGTGCATACATGACAACTTGCACTGTGGAGAGAGTGGACTGAGAGTTATTAGTTAACCTGCTGCCATTGTATTTTGGGTTACCCAGTGCTAGTTTGGTGTAGGTTCAGAATAGCCAAAAGGAAATAGATCTGGGACCATGCAATACTAACTTAATGTACTCAGTGCTGCAATATCAGTTTCAGTTTCTGCTTCAGTTTATTCAGCTTAACAGCCCATAGGCCATACACTCAAACAAAGTTTAAGAATTAAAAATAACAGTTAAAGAAAAAGTTACCACGTCTATGATGCAGTTTTTACAAAGGCTACCGTTGCAATATATGACCCTTGTCCAGTGCTAGTGTATTCTGGTTGCAGATCAAAGAATACTTCCCCATTGGGATAATTCCAAGTAAACCTGCTTACCAGATGTTCTGAACAGACAGAAAGGGATTATTCTCCTTTTGGCTGGTTTCTCTTGGGAACAGAATATCGGAAAGGTACCTTATTAGGAATCAAAATTAGAGCCACACGAGTCCCACTATGATCTGCAGCTGTGACTGATGCCTCCAGGTTTCAATACAGCTAGCAAACAACACAACCCAAAACGTGTGCAGTCTGTTCCTCTTTTCAGAACTTTTTGGCACCATACAAAGGAACATTTCCTTCATTATATCAGCTATGGTGGATTAGGAGGCAATAGGATTGCCAGCTCCTAGTTGGGAAATTACTCGAGATTTGGGGGCAGGGCCTCAGGGGAGAGGGACCTCAGTTGCAGAGAGTCCGCGCTCCAAAACAGCCGTTTTCTCCAGAGGAACTGATCTCTGTCATATGGAGACCAGCTGTAATTCTGAGAGATCTCCAGACCCCACCTGGGGGATGGCAACCCTAGTAGAAAATAATCATGGTGTGATAATCCTGAGGAAAAGTCAGTCAGCCTGGTTACTGTCATCCTTTCTTGGGTCATTTTTTAAAATCAAGCAAAATAATAGCGCTTTAGTATTCTTCATCAAATAGCATCAAGAAGAGCAATTTCAAGAAGATCCAGTTTGGTGTAGTGGTTAAGAGTGCTGCTCTACTTGAAGCCAGCTGGGTGACCTTGGGTCAGTCACAGCTTCTAGGAGCTCTCTCAGCCCCAACCACCTCACAGGGTGATTATCATGAGGATAATAATAATAATAATAAGATACTTTGTAAACCGCTCTGCGTGGGCATTAAGTTATCCTGAAGGGCGGTATATAAATTGAATGTATTGTCGAAGGCTTTCACGGCCGGAGAACGATGGTTGTTGTGGGTTTTCCGGGCTGTATTGCCATGGTCTTGGCATTGTAGTTCCTGACGTTTCGCCAGCAGCTGTGGCTGGCATCTTCAGAGGTGTAGCACCAAAAGACAGAGATCTCTCAGTGTCACAGTGTGGAAAAGATGTAGGTCATTTGTATCTACTCAGGAGGGGTAGGGTTGAGCTGAGTCATCCTGTAAGAGTTTCCCAGGGTGTGGAATGCTAATGGCGGGAGGCTTCACTGTATCCTGAGGAGGTTCTTTTGCATATGGATTGGTACTTGATGTGCTAATCTTCTCTGCAGGGCTATTGTCGGGGATAGAATGTTTTGTTAGCCTGGTGTTTTTCAGAACTGGAAACCATGCTCTGTTCATTCTTCATTCAGACCCACCCGAAAAATACAACAGATGCTACGATCAGCAAAAGACAGTAGAGACCCCCTCACCTCTGCAGGAGTATTCCGTATACCCTGCAGCTGTGGACAAGTTTACATCGGGACCACAAAGCGTAGCATCCAGACAAGAATAAAAGAACATGAAAGACACTGCAGACTTGGACAACCTGAAAAATCAGCAGTGGCTGAACATAGCTTAACTCAAACAGGGCACAGTATCTTATTCCAGGACACCAAAATACTGGACAACACTTCCAACTACTTTGTCAGACTGCACAGGGAAGCCATTGAAATTCACAAGCATAAGCAAAACTTCAACAGGAAAGAAGAAACCTTAAGAATGAACAGAGCATGGTTTCCAGTTCTGAAAAACACCAGGCTAACAAAACATTCTATCCCCGACAATAGCCCTGCAGAGAAGATTAGCACATCAAGCACCAATCCATATGCAAAAGAACCTCCTCAGGATACAGTGAAGCCTCCCGCCATTAGCATTCCACACCCTGGGAAACTCTTACAGGATGACTCAGCTCAACCCCACCCCTCCTGAGAAGATACAAATGACCTGCCAACATCTTTTCCACACTGTGACACTGAGAGATCTCTGTCTTTTGGTGCTACACCTCTGAAGATGCCAGCCACAGCTGCTGGCGAAACGTCAGGAACTACAATGCCAAGACCACGGCAATATAAATTGAATGTTGTTGTTGTTATTATCATCATTATTATTAAGTCATGAAAAACCTCAAGGAGGAAGCTAAAATAATTAAAATGGATTAAAATAGGTCATCTATGAGGAGAAATTAATGACATTAAGACTATGGGTAGGTTGGGGAAATGGACTGAGAAAATTAAATTTTTTCTACAGTTAGTTGAAACATGGAGACATAGGAGTGGTTTACAATGTTGGAAGTTGAGAATAGTAATTCAAAATTTCTTGGAAGTAAATTCCTTTTGTGGGGACACAGGATAGTTTGAATGCATGTTATGCTAGTCCCACTTTCTTTTTAACGGGTTGCTTTTGTTACCGGAAATGTATTTACATTAAAAAAAATGCAGAACAAAACAAAAACTTCTCAGCAGAATGAAGGGGCTAGTGGATGCAACTGTTTCCGTTCTCCAAATGGTGGATCCTTCTGACGCAAAGATTGTGTTGCACTGGTGGAAGAGTTGTGTCCTGCTTTGCAAGGCTACTTGGACTAGCAGAATGCCCTTTGCTTCAGGGAAAGGTTCCACTGTTCAGTGGAATGAAAATGTCTATTCTCAGAAACAGTAAGTAAACCCCTTAACACATCTTTTCATAAATGCTAACCATGTTATACTTCTTATCAGAGCTTTTTTCCTGAAGGAAGGAAGGAAGGAAGGAAGGAAGGAAGGAAGGAAGGAAGGAAGGAAGGAAGGAAGGAAGGAAGGAAGGAAGGAAGGAAGGAAGGAAGAGGAGACGGTGGCATGGCAGTGGCAGAGGTGCCAGTACTTATGTTTGTTGACTTGGGGGCACAAGCCTGCTGGCCAAAAAATATACCAGTGCTGTGATAAGAGGTGCTGGTACTGCTCACCAGGGTGCGATATCAGAAGAAAGACCTGCCTTTTATAATGTTCATTCCATTACTCACCTAGTGCAGTCCTAAACAAAATCACAGCCTTCTAAGACTTCTATGGACTTAGAAGGCTGTAACTTTGCTTAGGGTGGCAGTGTACCGTCCCTCTAGAATGTAGTTACCACTAGAAAATGGGTTGTGTGTGTCATGTGAGGGCTGCTATATTGTGTGGAGCTTTACACAAATTGGCCAAACAACCTTCTTGCATCAGAGAGGTGTGATATGGGTGCGCCATATGGTAGCTAGATTTGCACAATATCGTCTGGTTCATAAATCAGGAAAACCTTTTCCTTGCCTTGAAAGCCTCTTGCTGGGGTCATTATAAGTCAGCTGTGACTTGACAGCACATACGTACATATAGCTACCATGTGTGATTAAGCACATGTGTTCTGTAAGCACATGTGACCTATGACCCTATTTACTTGGAGGGAGCCCATACTAAGAAAAAATCACCTTGCAGCCCTGTGGAGAAACTACTTCTCCTCCATAGCTTTTCACACTACCGATTTTAACACCAGCAAAGGCACAGGCTGCTTTTTCCAAGAGCAATACCATTAAATGTTCCCCAGGATACAATAATACTAAAAGACCCATTCAAAGTAACAACCTGCATGCCATGATAAGGATCTTTTGACTGAATGGAGAAGTTCTACCACCAGGCTGGAATGGGATAAAGGAACATGGAGAGAGGAGAGAAGCCAAATAGAATTGCAATCAGAAATAAGGTTTATTAAGGGGGAATCACACAAAGCATGAAGGTGCGGGGAATTAGCAGGTCTAACTGAAGGATTCAAAACACAGAAAGAGCAAAGTTATGCTACTGGGCCAAGATACAAGTGATGAATGACACAGGTTGGACACTTGTCAGCTTCCCTCAAGTTTTGATGGGAAATGTAGGCATCCTGGTCTTGCAGCTTGGCTCTCCGACTGCTGTCCAATGGACTTTCCAACTGTCACTTGTCCAACATTCTGCCAAGCTGCCTACATTTCCCATCAAAACTTGGGGGAAGCTGACAAGTGTCCAACATGTGTCATTCGTCACTTGTAGTTTGGCCCTCAGTCAGAAGAGAACACTACCAGTCATGAGAGACAGAGGAAGACAGGCTGTCTTTTCTAAATGCCCAGGAGCTGTTTGATGTTTTGTTCTAAAACCTTTCCAGGTATAGATGTAAAAAGAGAATAGAATTGTTGGTTCATTGTATATTCCCGGACTTGTTGTTCACAACATAGATGTAAAGCTGGCAGGTCAGTAGTTCCATGGATCTTCCTCCCCCCCCCCCTTTTGAAGATGAGGACATGTGCTGGAGTCTTCTGGCACCTCACATGTTCTCCAAGAATTCTCAAAAATAATAGACAGAGGCTCTAAAATTACAAGTTCTGTTAGTAATCTAAGATGCAAGCCATCTGGATCTGAGGATCTGAATTCATTTAAAGAAGCTAGGTGTCTACGTATCACTCCTATGCCCATCCTAGGCTCCAACTCCCTTCCTTCATCATGTGAGTTCTTTTTGCCAAGGGTCATCTAGTCTGACCACCTGCAGAATGCAGGAAATTCATAGCTACCCCCCCAATCCTCCAGTGACCCCCCTGCTCTATGCTCAGAGGATGGGGAAAAGGTTGAAAGAGCTGAGTATGTTCAGCCTGGATAGGAGGCGACTGAGAGGTGAGATGATAGCCCTCTTCAAATATTTGATGGGCTGTCACATAGAGGAAGGAGCAGAATTGTTTTCTGTTGCCCAAGAGGTTTGGGCTAGAACCAATGAGTTAAAATTAAATCAAAAGAGCTTTTGGTAAACATTAGGATGAACCTCCTGACAATGAGAGTGGTTCCTCAGTGGAACAGGCTTCCTAAGGAGCTGGTGGGTTCTCCTTCATTGGAGGTTTTAAAGCAGAGGCTAGATGGCCGTCTGTCAGCAATGCTGATTCGATGACTTAGTATGAATTTAGGCAGATTGTGAAAGGAAGAGATGAGTCAGTGTTCAGCTCTCATGGCGCTTTCTTACATGCCCAGGGTAATGTCAATTGTCATTTTGGGATCAGGAAAGAATTTTCCTTCAAGCCAGATTGGCCCAGGGATCCTGGAGGTTTTTACCTTCCGCTTATCGCAGAACAGGGGTCGCTGGGAGAGTAGGGGGGAGGTAGCTGTGAATTTCCTGCATTGTGCTGGGGGTTGGACTAGATGCTCCTTGAGGACCCTTCCAGCTATATGTTTCTATATCTAAACATCTTCCTATGACCTCTTTCCAGTAAAAATGTAGGCTCTTGTACAATTACGCAACTGGGCCAAACAGTATTTCAAAGCATATTCATAGAATCATAGAATCATAGAGTTGGAAGGGGCCATACAGACCATCTAGTCCAACCCCCTGCCCAGTGCAGGATCAGCCTAAAGCATCTCTGACAAGTATTCATCTAGCCTCTTCTTGAAAACTGCCAGTGAGGGAGAGCTCACCACCTCTCTAGGCAGCTGATTCCACCTTTGAACTACTCTGACCGTGAAAAAGTTTTTCCTAATATCCAGCCGGTACCTTTGTGCATGTAATTTAAGCCCATTGCTTCAGGTCCTACCCTCTGCTGCCAACTGGAACAGCTCCTTGCCCTCCTCCAAATGGCAGCCTTTCAAATCTTTAAAGAAAGCAATCATGTCCCCCCTCAATCTCCTCTTCTCCAAACTAAACCTTCCCAAGGCCCTCAGCCTTTCCTTTTAGGGCTCAGTCTCCAGACCCCTGATCATCCTCGTCGCTCTCCTCTGCACCCTCTCGATTTTGTCCACATCCTTTTGTCCACTTGGACCATGTTGTTTGTTTTGAGATGCTGAACAGGGGTGTTTATGCATGGGTGAGGTTAAGAGGCAACTTGAAGGTAGCGAAGGATCATACATCATGCCTGAGTGAGCCTTGACCTTCCATGGAAGTGAGCGCCTCTCTACTTGTCTTCCAGGATTGCTTTGCTCATAGAGACACTCTGCTGCTCTGTGCACCTAGAGGTGATCTTGCTGGTATTTGGCCACTGCTGCTCAGTGCACCGCAGGAGCAGGTTGTACATATTTCCTTGCCACATCTCTGTTGCTTACTCTTTTCAGCATCGGCACATCTTGCACGACATCTGCCAGAAGGCTTCTTGGCAGCAGTAAGAGGTGATGGCTACAAGAGGTGTGAGGTGGAGTTGGACTGAGGGAGGGGTGGTGTGGTGGGCACTTTGGCAGGTTCATGTGAGCCCCAATCAGCCTGCATATGCTAATGAGCTTGAAAGGCTGGCCCAATCAGGGAAGAGTGGCCAAGATGGTAGTGGACAGGGCACAAGCAGGCAGCAGCCTCTCAGCCACACAGGGCAGCTGTATCCCTTTGAGAAAACACATTTGATCCCTTTTTACCCACTTATGGGGCGAATTTCTTAAAATCCCTTCTTAGTGGGTGTTTACATCATGAAAGGAACATCCTCCCCAAATTTCATGTTTCTAGGTCCAGGGATTTGGGCTGGACGTTGATGAGTCAGTCAGGACACTTGTCTTTATATATATATAGATATATAAAGTCAGTCTTGCACATTCTAAACTTGGGGAAGAGGAGTGAGATTTGTTTGATTTAGTTTTACTGCTGTGGAAACAACTGCAATGTCAAATGAGGACACAAAGCATCGGTGTCAATTATAACGTCTCCCTTCCACCTCTTCCTCCTCCTGTTTTATTATATAAATGGGAAAATTAAGGATGAGAAATGAAAAATGCAAAAATTATTAACTTCTCAGAGAATCTCAGAAAGATGTTGTTTCCATATGTTTACAGCTTGCAGGATATGTTGCCATTTATATTTATTTATTTGTGACTGAGCTTTTAGAGGGACCTATGCATTTCAAAGTACCGGTCGTCCATATGTTAGTCTTTTATTGGCTCAAAAACTAACAACATAAAAATATACTTTCTGAATTGTTACAATCAGGAAGAAAAACCAACATGAGTGGCTTTCTCATAAGGATGGGCTTGTGTGGTTCCCTACTACGGGTGCAACAGCAGATAAAGCAATAGGACTTCCACCTAGCAGGTTCTCTACCCCAGTTCTCAAACAGCAGCCACCTCTTCCCCTCCTCTGAGCACCTCAGCTTTTGTGATTTAAAAAAAAAATTAGCTACAATACAATACTGTTATATTGCTATACCATTAAAGACGTAAGTGTAACAGGTTCTCTGAATTTCCAGCTTTCATTCCCCCCCAAAAGTAAGCCTTTTAAAAAAAGTAGTAAATATAGACCTTTCCCCCTTATAGCTCCACAAGGGAAGGTACTAGAGACGTATCATTTTTTAAATGAAAGATGAGGACTTGTTACCGCAGTATATCAATAAGCTAGTGCCAGTGTTTTTAAAACTAAAAAGTCCCCCCCCCCAGTAGCAGAAGAAACAAATGGCTGTCGCAGGGATAGGGTCAAGGAAAATGGCTTCTAGAAGGGTGCCAGGATGAACTCTATTGGGAAGCATTTTTTTTCTACTTCCCTATAGCATCATACTGCTCCCAGGGTATCCACGAGCTTTTCTCCAAAGTTGTGGGAAAGATTGCAATAAAGCCTATATGGCTGCTCCGAGGGTGGATTTTCTACTGGGATTTCCCACCCCCAGAGCAGCCATATAGGCTTTATTGCAATCTTTCCCACAACTTTGGAGCAAAGCATTGGAGAAAAGCTCGAGGAAACTCCAGAAACTGCACTAACACACTATGATGCTGTGGGTAAGTATGGAACCTGGGGCAGATAACCTATGTTGAAATAGCCATGTACTCTCCAATGATATGTACAGAATAAAATCGAGAGGGTGCAGAGGAGAGCGACGAGAATGAGGGGTCTGGAGACTGAGCCCTATGAGGTAAGGCTCAGGGCCTTGGGAATGTTTAGTTTGGAGAAGAGGAGGTTGAGGGGGGACATGATTGCTCTCTTTAAAGATTTGAAAGGCTGTCATTTGGAGGAGGGCAAGGAGCTGTTCCAGTTGGCAGCAGAGGATAGGACCCAAAGCAATGGGCTTAAATTACATGCACAAAGGTACCGGCTGGATATTAGGAAAAACTTTTTCACGGTCAGAGTAGTTCAAAGGTGGAATCAGCTGCCTAAGGAGGTGGTGAGCTCCCCTTCACTGACAGTTTTCAAGAAGAGGCTGGATGAATATTTGTCAGAGATGCTTTAGGCTAATCCTGCACTGGGTAGGGGGTTGGACTAGATGGTCTGTATGGCCCCTTCCAACTCTATGATTCTATGATTCTATGAAGTGCTGTGGAACTGTAAGCTCATTGTTTGGGATGAGAGCACCATGGCGCTTAAGGGGTGTTTTGAGGCACTAAGCATACCCTCAAAGATGTCAGGGGAGAGTCACAGTGCTGCTGGATGGAGACTTCTGGCAGACTCTGCCAGTAGTCCCAAGGGGAACTCGAGCTGACGAGGTTACCATGTGTGCCAAGGTGTCGTATCTGTGGCCCCTCATCAGGAAACTCTCACTAAGAAAGAACATGAGGGTCCACTTGAGAAGCGAGGTGTCTGCTGGGGAATTCTCTGAACTCCTGCTAAAAATAGGGGATGGAGAGTATCTCGAGTCCAAGGGAAAGATGACCATCCCTGCAGGCCTGGGCCCAGTAGTGACATCCCTAGCAGACCTACCCTGATATACCCTGATATCGTCACTATCACGGAGAATTCCATGGACTGGCTGTGCAAGTGTGCCATTCTGACCCCCAAGATTGACAAGGCTGCCGTCTTTAATGAAACACAACTGAACTCACTCAAAATGGAGTACAGATCTGTGGACTCAATGATGCAAATGGATGATGCGGTCCACTACCCTGTGGACTCCATACATATATACAATAAATATACAATACCACATGGCTTTCTTGTTGATGTAAGTATGGCTGCTGGGAGAAAGGGATTAGGTTTTCCAGGTCCCTTGACTCCCCTAGTGGGAGATTGGGAGCCTGGCACCTACCTTGCTGTGCCCTGGGTCGCTCCTGGCTTGTGTGATGACATCACATCTGGGAAGTGACATCATTGCATAGGGTCAAAGGGTGGCTGGGAGTGCTCCCGCAAGCCGGATTGGCCCACTGTGGGGTCCGATTTGGCCTGAAATGGGCCACTGTGAGCACAAGGGCATGCTGCAGTGCCTGGTGGCACACTGCACTACCCGGAGGTGCACCGCACTGCCCAGGGGGTGCCCTGGAAAGCACACCCCCCGCCAGTCAAGTAAGTTGCCACAGGGGGAAGGGTGGGAGCAGGGGATCCCCTGCCCCAGGTGGGGGAATGGCACCCCTAAAAGGGATGGTAGGAAAGAGCCACCTCTTCCACCTTTCTCTGTTAACCATGCATAGGATTTTGAAAAATACTTATCTACTGCTTTTCAACACTAACATTTTTTCCCATTTGAGTCTGTTACCACTTAGAACAAAAATGATCTAGAGTGAAAACTAAGCAGTGAAATAGCCAGCTTTGCAAACCACATGGCATCAACTTATCCATAATGATGAAATCCAAAATGGACTGTGAAAAAGTACAGAAGAATCTCCCCCAAATGTGTGAAGGGGCAGCAAAATGGCAAATGAGCAGCAATGTGAATCAATGCAAAGTGACATAAATCCAGGAATGTGCTGACGGGGTCTAGACAGGGATCATGGTGGCAAGTTTACTGAAAAATATATCTCAAAAATGATATCATAGGATTATAAAAGGCAAGAAAAAGAGCAAACCAAGTTGTTAAAGTGCTGAAGCACCTTCTCAATGATAAAAACCTAGAGCCTTTTAGTTTAGAAAATAGGGGGCCCACCCAGGCGACTTGCTGTCATTTTCAAAAGGGAGTTTCCTGCTGAGAACGCCTTTAGACTTCGCCGGGGGTGGGTGGGTATAATTCTGGTCAGGACTATCATGGCAAGGGTGTGGGAGAAGAGGATCTCACCTGCCCCTGTGGAGTTTTTCCTCCCCCAAACAGTGCCAGGGAGCATTATTTACCTGCATGCCCCAGTGCCTTTTCAGGGAGGAAAAACATCCCAGGGGAGGTCGGATCTTGTTTTCCCCTGCCACACTGTGGTGGTCTTAACCAGAATCAGCCCCCCACCCCAAACCAGCGAAGTTTAAAGGAGTTCCTAGCTGCAAACCCATTTTTAAAAATGATGGTGTGTCCCCAGAGATGTCTGTCACATTGTGACGAGCCCTAAGTAGAGAAAACATAGTGGTTTATAGAATTATGGATGAAACAGAGTGAGTAGATAAAGAGATTTCTGTCTCTCAGGGTCACTCAATGAAATTGATTGGCATTAAGTTCAGAACAGACAAAAGGGGGTTATATTTTACCTGCTGCACAGTTGACGTAAAGACTCCACTGCAACAGGTTGTGAAAATAACCACTAGTTGGAAAATCCATGTTCAGAAGAAGCACATGCACAGATACCAGATGCTGGGGTCATGTAACAACTACTGTTCACACCCTCCTTTTCGGTTTTGTAGAAGTATCTATCTATGCCATATTTTGAAGTGAGACATTGGACTAGATGGACCCTTCTGATACTCTGAAGACGCACTGGAACTTCATTCCACTCAGCATTCCATTCCATCTGTGATTTGCATACAGCCCTCTATTATAAATGTTATGTTCTGTTTTGAATGGAAACTGCAGAAACGTATTTCTTGTAGACTCTCCCCCACTCCAAGAAGCAGATGTCAAAATGTCACCCTTTTAAAGAACTATAATAATCAGATATGCTTGAACTAGAAGTGTACCACATTTTACTTTCTGGATCATGTGTAAGTAGTACTTCAACAATTTTGATAACCGAGTGAGCAAGGCCAAAATAGTTTGTGTATGCCTGTATGCAATATCAATACATATGGAAGTATTATATTCAGAAAATGCAACATTAATAAAAGAGAGTCTGGCTTAATATTTGAAATAGTGCATGTAATCTAACCAAAGCCCACCATTCTCAATTTTAACATGAGAATAAACTGCAGGGTTAAAGACAACAAAGCCCATGTTGCAGTGTGACGGTAACCATACGATTAAATGTAATCTGGTACAGAAACAATGTATATAATGGTAAAGGACAATCAAAATGAAAGGAAAGAAAAAGAGAACTGTCAAAACACAACTCCAAGACCAGAGACTGGCTAGGTAGAATGAATTACAGAATCATCTAGATACAGAAGACAGAAATAATTTCGGAGAAAAAACAATTCCGTTTTCTGCATATTAATTTTCAGTTTATGGCTAGACATCTATGTGGAACTAGCTGCCAGGAAATTGTTAATACCAAACCCTGTCTTACACATTTAACTTTTGATACTGTTTATGGATAGATTTGCAGGCCAGTAAAATCGGGGGAGACATATTCTTGGGACTATCAGTGGCAGTAAAACAAGACAGCTAATAAATGCCATCTCATTGTCAGGGTTTCACTAAACAATTGATTGGTTGAAAGTGGGTGTGAATGAAGGGGATTCATTCACAGTGGGCTGGTGTGTGCACTATTTTGATCAACCCCTCTGAAGATAAGTTCTAGAACAAAGCTGTAAAAAGAGGTTACTTTACCCCCTCCAAAAAATTTCAGCAATATTTTTTGTTAGAGGTTAGGAATGAAGACAAAAGTGATTGTAGTGCTTCCTCCCTTTTCCTTTATTTTGAAGTGGCTTAATGATGCCATCATACCATCAAATCTGATTAGGCTTTGAGATGTCGTCACACAGCCAAATCTGATTGGCCACATGGTGTTATGAAGTCATCTTATCTACATAACATCCTTATAAAAGTCACAGGTGTGGCCTCATTGAGAATATTATGCATAGTTGTGGTCACAGCGCAAAAAGAATACTAAAAAGCTGGGGAAAGCCCAGAAAAGCATTGCTGAAATTATCTTGGAGTCTATGAGGCTAGTCTAAAACTTCTGGGGGCTTTTCAATTTCAAAAAAAAAGGCAAATGAGGGGATAACATGAAAAAGATCTGCAAATTTATGCACAGTATAGAGAAAAGGGATCAAAAGAAACTTTTCTCCTTTCCTCCTAATACAGGAACT
Organism: Eublepharis macularius; assembly: GCF_028583425.1. Taxonomy (NCBI): domain Eukaryota; kingdom Metazoa; phylum Chordata; class Lepidosauria; order Squamata; family Eublepharidae; genus Eublepharis; species Eublepharis macularius. Next base: position 18,085,743 of record NC_072796.1, read on the forward strand.
CAAGGTCACCCTATGCAACTGATTGGCAGGAGACAGAAAAAAGGAACTACTACATCATACAATGGATAGTTGATTTGTAGAACTCACTGCTACAAGATAAGTTGATGGCTAATTTCTTGGATGGATTTAGAAGGGGGTTGGATGGATACATGGAGAACCAGTGTGATGTAGTGGCTAGGAATGTTGGATTAGGAGCTGGTTCGAATGTCCACTCTGTCATGGAAACTCACTGGGTGACCTTGGGCTAGTAACTCTATTGCAGCCTAACTGACCTCGCAGGACTGTTGTAAAGGTAACATGGAGGAGAGGAGAATGCTGCAAGCTGCTTTAGATCCATACTAGGGAGGAAAGTGGGATATAAATGTATCAAAATAAATCAAATAGGTCTGTTGTTGTATATTAGACACGATAAATCAAATGGAGTCTCCGGGTTGAAAAGATTGTCAGAGGCTGGGGGTGGGCAGTCAGCAGCAAAGGGCTGTAGTCTGCGGACCCTGTTTGTGGGCATCCCTGTGACCTCTGCCTGACCCTGCTGGAAACAGAACGCTGGACTGGATAGATTGTTGGGGGATCCAGCATTATTAATTAATTAATTAATTTTATTCGATTTATACCCCACCCTCCCCACAGATGGGCTCAGGGCGGCTAACAACATTAAAAGATACATTAAAATCACAAAAACATAAAATCAATAATTTTTAAAAAATCATTAAAATAGTCCAGGAGCAGGCTATTTAAACAAATATTGGGAGTCCGTATATGGGCATAGCAGATGGCCGAGGGCAGCCCCAGAAGAAGTGGTGGTCTTAGATGGAAGAAGGAGGACATCCGCTGGCACTCAGCATGGCTGCTTCTATGTACATAATTTTTGACTGGATTGACTACATAATCAGCAAGGAGATGATAGAGAGTCTGACGGGAAAAGGTGCCAAAGCAAGAGCTGAGAAGGACTCCAAACAGCATAACTACTGAAAGGTTTGAGGGAACGTTTCACTACCCCATTCGTGCCAAAACGTCCACTCCGAACAGTTGACACAGCTCTAAACTGCACTCTAAACTGATCTGACGTAGTGAGGCAGCTTTCCTGATCAGCATCACCCATGAAGTTTACTACAGGAAAGACTAGTTCTTTTGCACCGTGAATTGCTGCATCATACCAATGATCAAGAAAAGGAAATGGACGAGACACGTTGGCCATCATTTCCCAAACATTGCATTAGCAAAGCTCCCTTCTTCAGCTCCAGGGAAGTCATCCTCATTAGCAGCGAGGATATTGTTCTCAGACACATAAAATCAGTTTAGAAAAGGCAGCTTGTAAATGCAAAGAGCGATTAATGGGGAGAGAGGCCCTCCTTCCTAGAAAAGGAATAAACATTCTGGTTGAAACAACTCTTGTATTAACCTTACAGCAGATCTGTAGTTTACATCAATTGGAGGGGGTGGGTGGGTAGAGAAGATGTGGAGCACAGAAGAAAAGGAATGATCACCAGCTTTTGTAGAGCCTTTTTCACTTTCAAAATTTAAAAAGTGTGACCAATAAAACAATTAGGCTCCTAGAAATTAAATGGGTCTGTAATTTTGCCCAAATAATATCATAATGAAAAAAATACCACTGTAATTATTATGGAGTATAAAAGATAAAGCAACCTCAACAAGATTCTCTTCCATTTCCTGTATGCATGGATGATAAAATTAAGAGATTAATCTAAGAAACTCCAGCAATTCTTTCTGCTGAGTCAGTAACTTGGGTATATGAATACATGCCATAGGTTAGATTAAATGGACTTAAATGCTTCTTTCATCCCACAAGCCACCAAAGCCTAAACACAAACCTCATTTACAGAAAGACTGCCTTCCTGATACCGTTAATGAAGACATTCCTATTTAGCTGCAGGAGGAAAAAATGGTTCCACGGTCTGTGAGCTAGTCTTAAGCCCAATGAAGAATGAAAGTACAATGAATGTATGAAGGGGATTTCAGGATTGCAGCAGCGAACCTTGCCCCAGATATCTGCACACTGATCATTTGCCCCCCCATTCGGAATGAAGAGACAGACACAAGGCTTGGGTATAAATTTGGGCCATTTATTGACCAACATTAAACTTAATAACGGCAAGGGTATAACTAGCGGTACTACAGGTCAAGACAAGGGGTCAATTGGACCAACTCCTCAACCTGCTTGGGCGAGCACCCCCTGCCCCAGGTGCGAGCCATCCATGTGAATGGCTGTAACCCGGCCGGCCAGGCGAATGGTTCCCCCCTTAAAGCTCCATACACCCCAGCCGTGAAGCCCGAGGGAAGGACTTGTACAGGGGGTCCCACAGGCAGTCTGCCCTCTCAGCTGGCAGCCGTACAGCCCGCCAGCCAATCCCTGACAGACCCCTATTCCCCACCAATGGGGAGGTGCCACTGGGTGCTCACCGGCCCGCTCTGTCTACCCAAATCTAACCTGCCACAGCTAGGGCCAAGCCTCTGCTTAGGCCCTTGCACCCCACAGTTAGCCTAGTGCCAACCTTCACCCTTGCCATCAGTTACCACAGAATATTGTGTTGCCCTTCCCCAATAGGTGAACACCAACACCTCTGTAGAGGTTGGCAACTTCGGCCCTAATGCCAGGAAAGGGCAAATAAATACCCCTCCTGATCCCAAAGCCTTTTAAAGGGCCATTTTGGCCTTATGCCATGACCCCTGATAACCTCTGTAGAGGTCAGCAAATTCAGCCTTTATGCAGGGGCTTGGCAAATAGATGCTCAGTCCCTCCCGACAGCTTTCTCATGGGCTCTGTTGGCCATATGCCTAGCCCCAACCTAGTGGGTCTCAATCTTCCCGCCACACTGACGCGGAAGCATTGCAGACCAAGGTCATCACCACCCAGGTGAATGACCCTTCCCGCCACCATGCTGGGGAAGCACAGTAGACCAAGGTCACTACCCTCCAGGTAATAACCAGAATGTAAGGCGGAGGCGCACCTCCCCTCAAGCCATCAGGCCACTACTTGCCTGGGCGCTGCAAGCCTGTGTGAGCCTGTAAGGAAAGGGCCATGCCCTGCGAGACAAGGTCAACACCACGCGGCGAATGACCAACATGTGAGGCGGAGGTCCGCACCTCCCCTCCAGCCATCAGGCCACTACTTGCCTGGGCGCTGCAAGCCTGTGTGAGCCTGTAAGGAAAGGGCCATGCCCTGCGAGACAAGGTCAACACCACGCGGCGAATGACCAACATGTGAGGCGGAGGTCCGCACCTCGCCTCCAGTCATCAGGCCACTACTTGCCTGGGCGCTGCAAGCCTGTGTGAGCCTGTAAGGAAAGGGCCATGCCCTGCGAGACAAGGTCAACACCACGCGGCAAATGACCAACATGTGAGGCAGAGGTCCGCACCTCCCCTCCAGCCATCAGGCCACTACTTGCCTGGGCGCTGCAAGCCTGTGTGAGCCTGTAAGGAAAGGGCCATGCCCTGCAAGACAAGGTCAACACCACGCGGCGAATGACCAACATGTGAGGCAGAGGTCCGCACCTCCCCTCCAGCCATCAGGCCACTACTTGCCTGGGTGCTGCAAGCCTGTGTGAGCCTGTAAGGAAAGGGCCATGCCCTGCAAGACAAGGTCAACACCACGCGGCGAATGACCAACATGTGAGGCAGAGGTCCGCACCTCCCCTCCAGCCATCAGGCCACTACTTGCCTGGGCGCTGCAAGCCTGTGTGAGCCTGTAAGGAAAGGGCCATGCCCTGCGAGACAAGGTCAACACCACGCGGCGAATGACCAACATGTGAGGCAGAGGTCCGCACCTCCCCTCCAGCCATCAGGCCACTACTTGCCTGGGCGCTGCAAGCCTGTGTGAGCCTGTAAGGGAAGGGCCATGCCCTGCAAGACAAGGTCAACACCACGCGGCGAATGACCAACATGTGAGGCGGAGGTCCGCACCTCCCCTCCAGCCATCAGGCCACTACTTGCCTGGGCGCTGCAAGCCTGTGTGAGCCTGTAAGGAAAGGGCCATGCCCTGCGAGACAAGGTCAACACCACGCGGCGAATGACCAACATGTGAGGCAGAGGTCCGCACCTCCCCTCCAGCCATCAGGCCACTACTTGCCTGGGCGCTGCAAGCCTGTGTGAGCCTGTAAGGAAAGGGCCATGCCCTGCGAGACAAGGTCAACACCACGCGGCGAATGACCAACATGTGAGGCGGAGGTCCGCACCTCCCCTCCAGCCATCAGGCCACTACTTGCCTGGGCGCTGCAAGCCTGTGTGAGCCTGTAAGGAAAGGGCCATGCCCTGCGAGACAAGGTCAACACCACGCGGCGAATGACCAACATGTGAGGCGGAGGTCCGCACCTCCCCTCCAGCCATCAGGCCACTACTTGCCTGGGCGCTGCAAGCCTGTGTGAGCCTGTAAGGAAAGGGCCATGCCCTGCGAGACAAGGTCAACACCACGCGGCGAATGACCAACATGTGAGGCAGAGGTCCGCACCTCCCCTCCAGCCATCAGGCCACTACTTGCCTGGGCGCTGCAAGCCTGTGTGAGCCTGTAAGGGAAGGGCCATGCCCTGCAAGACAAGGTCAACACCACGCGGTGAATGACCAACATGTGAGGCGGAGGTCCGCACCTCCCCTCCAGCCATCAGGCCACTACTTGCCTGGGCGCTGCAAGCCTGTGTGAGCCTGTAAGGAAAGGGCCATGCCCTGCGAGACAAGGTCAACACCACGCGGCGAATGACCAACATGTGAGGCAGAGGTCCGCACCTCCCCTCCAGCCATCAGGCCACTACTTGCCTGGGCGCTGCAAGCCTGTGTGAGCCTGTAAGGAAAGGGCCATGCCCTGCGAGACAAGGTCAACACCACGCGGCGAATGACCAACATGTGAGGCAGAGGTCCGCACCTCCCCTCCAGCCATCAGGCCACTACTTGCCTGGGTGCTGCAAGCCTGTGTGAGCCTGTAAGGGAAGGGCCATGCCCTGTGAGACTAGGTCAACACCACGTGGCAAATGACCAAAATGTGAGGCAGAGGATTGCACGCAGAGGCCCTGTCACTACCCAATTGGCATCCTCTTGGCCTGATGAGCCACCCAGAAAATCATGCTGTGTCCACATATGAGGCTTCAACACCTCCTGCAGTGAATCACAGCATCTAAAAAGAAAAAGAAACAATTAGACACAACTCTTTAGAGTGTCAGCAGGGGTGCACATATGCCCCATACACTGCCTACTATCACCGACCTACTCTTTGGTCCCAGATAGCCCAGTGCAGTTGCACTGCTAGGACTCATCACGAGGGCCCACCTGAACAATTGTGCCCCCACTGTCACTGATCCATCTTGGACCACCTAATATGAAGGGTCACTGAATCAGTCTCAAACTTCAGGTCCTGTGCCCTCAGTGCACACCCAGACAGATCTGTGAGGGATTGGGCCACCAGCTCACTCCTCTCAGAGTTCCGCAGAAGGCCATCAGTGACGTTACATGAAATAGTGCAGACTCAAATCCTGATAGGCACACCTTTTTCCAAACAGAGCCTAAACCCAGGCTGCAAGTCTGTGTGAGCATGTAAGGAAAGGTCCAGACACTAGGAACCAAGGTCATACCACCCAGGTGAACAAACTGAATGTGAAATGGAGGCCGCTCCACCCTCCAGCTCACAAGGCCACCCAGCCTATGCATGCAAGGGCCATGCCCCACAGCCCCGGTTATTACTGCACATGTGAATAACAATATGTGAGGCAGAAGACAGCTCCTCCCCTCAAGCACACTGGGCCACCCAACCTATATATGCACGTCTGTGGGGCCTGTAATAGAAGGGCTGTGCCCTTGGAAATTTCAACTCATTACCCCCTGGTGAATGACCAGGAGTGAGGGAAAGATCCTCATGTCCCATCAAACAGAAATAACAGCTGGCCATCATGTTCCTTGTGGCTAAGTGCAGTGTCAACCAGACCCTTCCTTAAGGGCTTGGGTCATCACTGTGCAAATTCTCAAGAATCTAACTTTCACACCAACCATTAACATCATGTAGCCCCAGAAAATGCCCAGGCCAACATCAAACGGGGAGGTTTACTGGTGAACCTAAAGGTGCATAAGCTGCCTGATGACTGCTAATGGATACAAGGCGAGCCCCTTAATTTCACACACACACACACACCCCATAACTGTGGGATATATCCACTAGCCATAACTACTACAGACCAACCTATGCCCCAGCCTAGAGACCTCCATCTACTTAGACATAGGTGCACCGTGTGCTGGGGGCTATATCATCAGGTTGCTAAACAACCACAGCCATCCCTGAAGGCCTAGCTCAGAGGAAATCTGAGGGCAAGCTGCCCTGTTGCATCTGCAGTTGAGACTGGGTGTTGCTTTGAAACATAAATGCCAGGACCAGTCTCCGGAACCCATCTCAAAATCCTATATGATTTGGATGAAAGGGTTAGGTATGGGCATCACTGCCTAATTGTCCACATGAAGTGTGCTGAGGGGTTATCTAGTTCCCTCCCCCACACCAACTGCCAGGAGGATTGGAAAATTCCAAGCATATACGGTGTATAGTAAGACCCCCATTCTGACTGGTAAATGGGCCACTGCTCAGCCCACCAGCGCCCCTGAACTAAACTCAGAGCTGTTAAGCCCCAAGGCAGCAGAAACTCCAAGGAAACTCCACCTCTAGGTATCAACACCCTGGAGACAAGGCTCAAAGCCCAGCCAGCTGCTAAAGCTCCCATAAAGGAGGCCGGCTGGCAGCTGCCTGGTCCATGTACAGTAAACCACCTTAACTCTAATTCACGGTCTCCCTCCTCAGGTCTACCTCATCCTTCTCCTCCACTTCCTGAAGAGGAGGGTTAACCCCCAAACTGCTGCTCCCTTTATGACTGTCCCTTTATAACTGAATCAAGAAATAACTCAAGACGCCACTATAAAACTCAAAGGCAATACCCAAGAGGATACAACCCAGGAGTCTAAACATGGGTGCCTGGAGACTGTTGCCTGACCCCAGGAGCCCCTCCAGTGGACTTACCTATCTGCCAGTCAGGTTCACTGTCACCCTCACGTGACTAGGTTACAGCAGCCTAGGCCAGTTCTGCTACCAACGTCAATTGTGCTAAGGCTGCAAAACTGAGCAGGGGCAAGCTACCACCCTGAGCATATAAACCCTTGTTAAGCCAATAGCAATAATATGTGAAGCAATCTACCTTTCAGATGACTGCAAGCCACCCCCTACCCCAGCCTCAGCCAGGCCTTCACAGCTGTAGCTGTAAGTACTTTCTCCAATACAGTGAAAACGTTGGGGAGGAGGGGGGCTAGATAAACTAGAGGCCTGCAGGGACTGAGCCTAACCATGTTTCAGCCCTCCTGACTGATGGACACTGATAGCCCAGTATTTCCTTACTCCCTGTGGCCACTTCATCATCCTCAAAGGTTAACTGTGCAGGTAGGGCTGCTTTGCAGGATACATATACAGTGACTGTTTGCCCTTAACAGGGCTGCTCGCCTTTTTATTTTTTAAATTTATAGTGGCATGATGGAAATGTACAGTAACGCAATGTACTGCAGTAACACATACCCCCAAAATGGAAGCCCAAACACTGAGGCCTCTATAAAATGGCTGCCAGTGCTAGGCTAAGCAGGCCACAGGATGACACACTCAAAATGGCCACCCTAGCAAAGCAGAAGTTGTAAAAGTCTCACCAAAATGGCCTCCACTGCCAGTAAGCAGGAGGCAAATCAGACCATATAAAACCCACACTCAAAATGGCCACTGCTGGAGCTGTGCATATTGTAGATGCCTTCACAACAAGGCTGTACTGCCAGGAGGCCAAGAAGGCCACTGATGCCACACTCAAAATAGCTGCATCCAATTGAATAAACTGCCAAGCCTTTTCACAAAATGCACCCCCTGCTGCCTGAAGGCCTTAAGCCAAGCTATTGCTGCTAGAAATACTCCCTCCCAAGTAAGTATAAACGGGGGGGGGGGGGGGAGGAAAAAAAGCCTAGACAGAGACTAGGCCTACCAGCATCCACCCTACTAAGCCAGGAGCAGTAATGTAATCCACCCCTCAGATGGCTGCAATTCACTCCTGCGGCCTACAGAAAAGCCTATTGCTGTTTCTGTTGAAAGTACACCCTCCCAACAAAATAAGGGGAAGCAGAGCCTAATTAGGCTAGAGGCCTGGAAGGACTGGATATAACCCTGCTTTAGCCCTCCTGACTGATAACCAACAGTCCCCAAGTGTAAATAAGAAGAGGATAATACTACTACTACTAATAATAATAATAAAAACTCTGCCAAACCACTGAGCCTGGCGCTGGGCCCTGGCTCTCCTCCTGTTGTTTGAAGATATCAAGCAGGGGACTATCACAGCTTTCCCCAAGAAGGTAGCTATAGCCACCTAGCCCTGAAGGCCTGCAGTAAAACTGGCCTCAGAGGAGCTCGGCTGAGAGAGCTTGATATATGCTCTGCTCAGGCCGAGCTTTCAAAGCTGACTGAGCCCTACAGAGGCGGAGCCACCCTTTACAGGGCCAGGCCCCACCTCCCAAAGCCTGGATGCCCAGGAATGTAAGGCTGGTCTCTCCATCCGTGCAGTGAGGCAAAAGTGGCACCCAGCCTAAGCATGTTTCACATGCAGCTGGGTGTGCCATCTTCTTTGTGTACTGGGCCATGTGTGAATAAGCCACATGCTCATAAATTATCGCTGCACCAGCCAGTCTGTACAAAACACAGAATACCAGGCTGAGCATACAAATCCAATGCCTATACAGCTTGTACATATATAGATAATGTGCACAAAGAAACAGCCAACGTGTAGAACATGGGGTCAGGACCAGCAAGTGTGATATCAACCGTGTGTATTGATTCTACCTACAACAAGAATGTGTGAAAAGGGTCACGACTAGACATGGGCATGAATGGAAAAAAAACCCCAAACACCCTGTTTGTCGTTCATTGCCATCCACGAACAATGAACAACGAACATGGATGAACATGAACTGTTCCCGGACATGTTCGTTGTTCGTTGTTCGTTGTTCGTGGGGGCCAGAACCCCCCACCCAACCCCCCCACTTAGCCCCCCTCAAACCCACTTACCTGGCCCTTTAAAGATCCCTTTAAACTATCAGCTGGCAGGTGGGGGGGGAGTTCCCCCCTGCCGCCTGCCAGCTGATAGTTTAAAGGGCCCTGTCCTGGCAAAAACAGCAGTGTCTGCTGGCAGCTAGTTTGAGGGGTTACAAAAGTGACCTTCCCAATGTCCAATACCCATCAAATTTGCAGGGGACATAGTCCTCACTGTCATCTGAACACACCCAAGTTTCAGAGAGATTGCACCCCGGGAAAGCCATGATCCATGGGTCTCCCCATTGGCTGTCATTTTCTTTTCACAGTGGCAAAAACGGGACTCTCTGCTGGAAGTATTTTAAAGGGTTAAAGCCAGAAGGAAAGCCAGAAGGAGTTCAGACAGAGTCCAGTCCCTCCCTGCCTCCGGTTGCCAAGGGGATTGATTGCAGGTACCATACTGTCTGGCTTGACGAACGGCTGCCGAAGGCAACAAACCTTGCAACGACCACCTGTTCATTTAGGATGGGGCCTCATGAACAGCTTGTTCGAGAACAGCAGATTAGGCTCTTCATGGGCTTTTTCCTGTTCATAATGCTATTCATGCCCATGTCTAGTCAGGACCAGCAAGTGTGATATCAACCATGTGCATTGATTCTACCTACAACAAGAATGTGTGAAAAGGGTCACAACAACTTTCCACATAGACCCAAATGTGGGTTACAAAAATCTCCATGTGGGACTATGTGCCTCATCCTCTAGAGGCTCCACTCCCCTTTGACAGAACAGCACTGCCAGCATCTCTGGGATACACTTAATCCTTTCACTCCTAAATCTATTCCTGTTTCTCCATCTCAATGGACCCTTTTTGGATCTCACCCACTTTGTTAGTGTGCTTCGTTGTAGTCAGCAACCTAATCTGTGCTGTGCCTGGGGTTGCCAAGGGGTTGAAGGAAAAATGTCCTGTCTCTTTAAGGAAGCTTACTGCTTGGAAAAATCTGGTTGGTCTTTAAGGTGCTACTGGATCTGAATTTTGTACTTCAACTACATAAGAACATAAGAGAACATAAGAGAAGCCATATTGGATCAGGCCAATCGCCCATCCAGTCCAACACTCTATGTCACACAGTGGCCAAAAAACAGATCAACTCTGCTACCCACCTGAAACTATCTGTTTGGAAAGGGGTAGCTGAAGCTTCTCGTGGCATTAAGGTAAATAACATTAGTTGGAAAATGGCATCTAATTAAGCCTCTGTTAAAGGGACAGGACGTTATTCTCCAGGCCACTTGGCAACCCTAGGGGACTGCATAGGTGCAGTAGGAAAAGGGCAGGGGGGATTTATTTTTCATTCCAACTGACCTCAGTGGAAGTATTTATATTTACACCAATGTTGTTTTTTGTTTGTTGCCACTGCCATGTTAAGCCAGAACTGGTGGAGGGATATCAGTCGAGCAGGGCTCAGAATGGCAACTAAGTCCTGCTTCTCCTGGTATTGTCCATTTCTGGCCCCCATGACAGTGTGGCTGTGCTGGTACCGAGTTTACACGTGTGTCACATTTTGTGAGGCAGTAAGCACCCTAAGCCATTCTAAGATAGCCTTGTGCTTGTGTTCTAAATTGCTTAATTTCCAGTCATGTATATCTACCTTCCTTTGTCAAAATATTGGCAAGTCTACATGTGTGCCTTCTCCTGTTGCAAACTAATGGATTGTATAAAAAACTGTTACTGTATTTCTTGTATCTTACTATATAATTGAGTAAGCGTGATTCAGATGACTCAGATGATGCCAGCCCCCCACCTTAACCCAGCTGATAGTAGGAGTGGAGCAGATGGCAATGCCTGCCCCCTTCAGCCACCTGGTATTAGGAGCACAGCAGGGGGCAATGCCCACCCCTACCTTAACCCAGCTGGTATTAGGAGTGGAGCAGGTGGCAATGCCCATCTCCAACCTTGACACAGAGGATATTAGGAGTGTAACAGGTGGCAATGCCCACCCCCTGTCTTAACCTAGCTGGTACTAGGAGCAGAGGAGATTACAATGCCCAGCCCCACCTTAACCCAGGTGGTATTAGGAGTGGAGCAGGTGGCAATGCACACCCCCTTAAGCCAGCTGGGATCAGGAGTGGAGAAGGTGGTAATGCTCACCCCGCATGGCCAATTAAGAGAGGTGTGACAGACTGCCGCTGAAGTTTGTAACAGCGGCAGCAGTGTTCTCAGAGATGTTTGGTGAGGAGGTCTGTTGGCCCCTGATGCAGTCTGGAAACAAGCGTTGTTGATGACCGGTTCCTTGTCGGGTCTCGGTCCTGCAGAGTGTTCCATCTCCTTGTTCCACCTGTTGAAAGAAAATGAGAAGAGTACACCTATCTAAGACCTTACCTTGAACAGGGACGAGGGGTCCTCACGGCTTCTCTGATTTGCTGTCTATGTTTCATCTCTGCTTTGAACTCTGATATGAACTTGATTGCACCATGGGATATTTCTGTATTGGCCGATTTTGAGCTGTTTATTGCACATTGTTTATGTGATTTGATATGCTTATAACAGTATTGTTATTTATTCATTGCACTGTGCCACTTTAATACACTAGAATTTCAGAACCTGACTGATTGTATCCCTTAGTTGTGGGTTTCCACTTTGATTACTTGGTATTAGGAGCAAAGCAGGTGGCAATGCCCATCCCCCTTCACCCAGCTGGGATCAGAAGTGGAGCAGGTGGCTATGCCCACTCTCCACCTTAACCCAGCTGGTATTAGGAGAGGAGAGATCAGGAGCAGAGCAGGTGGCAATGACCACCCCTTTCACGCAGCTGGGATCAGGAGTGGAGCAGGTGTCAGTGCCCACCCAGTGCCTTCACCTGGGTGGGGTCAGGCACAGAGCAGGAGGCAATTCCCTTCTTCCATTCACCCGGCCAGGAGAAGAAGTGGAGCAGGTGGCAATGCCCGCCTCCTTCAACCTACTGGAATAAGGCACTGAGGAGGTGGCAATGCCCACTCCATCTTCAGTCTGTCAGAATCAGGACCCAAGCAGACAGCAATCTCGCCCCCCCCCTTCAACCTGCCGGAATCAGGAGCAGAGAAGGTGGCAATGCCCCCTTCACCCAGTTGGGAACAGTAGTGGAGCACGCAGCAAAGCCCACCGCCCACTTTTACCTGTCGGGATCAGGTGAGGAGCAGGAGGTAGTGCTCACTCCTCCCTTCACCCAGCAGGGAACAGGTGGCAATGCCCACCCCCCTTCACCCAGCCATAATCACATGCAGGGTAGAAGGCAATGCCCATTTTCCCTTCACCTGGCTGGGATTAGGTGTGGAGCAGGTGGCAATGCCTGCCCCCCTTTACCCGGCCTGTATCAGACGTGCAGCAAGTAGCAAAGCCCACCACCCTGTCATGTTGCTGAGATCACCCCCCCCCTCTTTCACTGGCCAGGATCAGTGATGAAGGAGGAGGGAATGCCTGCCTACTCTCCCCTTTCTAGAGCCCATTGTATTATTTCCCTCAACAGGCTTTGTTTCTAGTAACCCATAATTCTTAGAAGTGAGACACTTCAGGCTGGCTTACACGTATGTGTGTATCATTTAATTTCTTATCACTTGAATAATCAATGTTTGACAAATCTCAAGGAAATGTGGGAGCTGATTGTCCTGAGAAGCAAGGTATGTTGCTGTTCAAATTGGGTGATGTGAAAAAAATCCATGTGTGCTGCTCAGTCTTTGATTGCTCATTCACAACTTCAAGTAAACATAGTCAGCAAGTGATGAACTCACATCTGTTGCCCTCAGAGTGTAAGTAGGGACAGCAACAAATTGTAAATCATGCCTTTTCCCCAGGAGAGAGCAAAATTACAATGCCATTTGATCCCAGAGTTACCACTTTGATTTTGGAGGAGAAACAATTCAAGAAAGTTCAGCATCATAATTTTTGTTTGGTTAAGCCTTGCAAGTAATCTCTCTACTGCCTGCCGTAACTGGCTGGTTCTCTGTGCTGGTGCTTACTTATGCACTGAACGTCATGGGGGGTACTGGCTGCTAATGCTGGATATGCCTTGATTTCCCTATGCGCCAGTTGGAAGGTTTCCATAATGCTCATCACGGTTCTTTTGTAAAAGAAACTATTTCTGCATCTGATCCTTTCCTTTCCCTCCACCTGGTTAATGTACGAGCAATGCAGCAGGGTTATGGAAACCTGTTAAACTCTCACACTTTCACAATGGAGTAAGAATAGGCAGAGCAGGACAACAATTACAAAAAGAGCATCGAAAAGGAGTTGCACTCTTATTAATGAAGATACTGTGTCAGATTATTGCCAAGGGTGTTTTTTCAAAGATCACAGCTTTCCCATCTGCTTATTTGTTTTTAAGCTGGCTCAGTTTAAATGCAGAAAACAGCTCAGTCCAATATTAGCAGCAGAATTCATAGATACATGTAATTAATGCAATTAACCATTTTAATCTCATTTGTTGAAGGACTAGGAAATTTCTGTTCCAGACACTTATATGATTCAGATACATCAATCTGTTTCAAAAGGAAAATATTATTATACCTAATGGATCCTTTTGAATTTCTGTCATTTAATGCTTTTATTAGACGTACATCAAATGTGTGGAAGATTTCCTTCATGTCTTGATAAAGGAAATGTGTCATTGGGAGATAATGCAATCTTGAATTGGATATGCATTTTCTGCCCCTTTTAAGTAGTGGGTTTCTGTATATTTCAAATAATAATCTGGGTTTATCATAATGAATGGTTTGATTTTCTGACTTCCTGTGTGTAGTTTTAACTGCACTTCCTTTAAAAGCAAATTATACCAGCACCCTTGAAAATATTTAACTGAGCCATAGAAAAAATATCTTTCAATACAGAACCGGAAATGATAAATAAGATGAGGATTTTATTTCTGTTTTGGGGCTATGAGAGATTTTACAGTCAATTGCTGTAAGGAAATTTATTATTAGTTTGCCCAACGTCCAGCATGCTCCAGCATAGTATAAACAGCTGGCTGACATTGTATCTGATAATCACCCTTGATCTACCAGGAGTGGTTCCAGTATGGAATGGAAAAAGGTTTCTTTGCAGAGACTGCTTGTTTGAAGATCCCCATGAACATGCCAAAAGGGAACACAAGCAGTTCCTTAATGCACAGAAGGATCTTGGGATCAGGACTAATGGAAACAGTTGTGTAAATGTTAGTTGTCATAAATGGGACTAAAACAGCTGCAAGAAACTATGACTTAGGGCAAAACAAACATAATAAACCCACATTTTAAAACCATTAAAACCAACCCCAAATCCACACATCATCAAAACAATTAAAACCAGAGCTAAAATACACACAAGGACATAAAATCAACAATTAAAACATTCTGTCATGGCAGCTTCGCTCATCTGAATAGGGCCTTCTGCAGACACCATGCTGCAGTTGGGGAAAATCAACAGCAGCCCATATATACGTTTTCTCTGAGATAGTTTGGTGTAGCGGTTAGGAGCGCGGGACTCTAATCTGGAGAGCCGGGTTTGAATCCCCACTCCTCCACTTGAAGCCAGCTGGGTGACCTTGGGTCAGTCACAGCCCTCTAGAGCTCTCTCAGCCCTACCCACCTCACAGGGTGATTGTTGTGGGGATAATGATAACGTACTTTGTAAACCACTCTGAGTGAGTCATCCTGAAGGGCAGTATATAAATCGAATGTTATTATATTATTATTATAGCCCCCACCTTATGGAAAGGCCTGTCTGAGGAGGACAGGAAAGCTCCCACTCTCCTGGTTTTCCACAAACTATTCAAAACTGGATTATTCAGGATGGCTTTCTGCTCAGATTATAGGGCTATGTCATAAGAAATAGCTCAGAGAGATGCATGAGTAGGGGCAGGGACTATAAACTATATATTCTATTGGATACTATCTGCTTATCGTAAATATGTTCTTACTGGGGAGTTTCCATGTTGCTAAAGATGTCATGTTATTTAGTTATGCTTTTGTTTTCAGAAAGATTTCATCTCTGTGCTCGACTTTGAACTTGTTTTCAAATTTTCTGCTACCACACCCGATTGTATCTGTTCATTTAATATTGAAACATACTGTATTTTGCTCAGTGAATGTTCTAGCTATTGACTATATTGTGTTTCACTTGCAGTTCGTAATCCACCTTGGGTCTCAGTGGGAAAGGTGGACTAGAAATAAATAAATAAAAATTCATATTCACAAAATCACAGATCTATTTGAAAGTTTTCAAGTATAGAGGATTAATTCCTGTGTAAACTAAAATTAAAAAGTACCAATCTAAGGCTGCAATCCTAAAAATACTTTCAATCAGGTAATTCCCACCCAACTGCCTGAGACTTACTTCTGAGGAAACATGCTTGGCATTATGCTACCCTTCTAGTTTTCCCTTCAATGTGATTAAACTGGTTGGCAATTCTTATTGGGACTATAGGTAAAGGTAGTTCCCTGTGCAAGCACCGAGTAATTACTGTCCCGTGAGGGGACGTTGCATCACAACTTTTGTCATGGGGTGGTTTGCCCAGTCATCTACATTTTCCCAGTCATCTACATTTTACCCCCAGGAAACTGGGTACTCATTTTACTGACTTTAGAAAGATGGAAGGCTGAGTGAACTTTGAGCCGGCTACCTAAACCCGGCTTCCGCCGGGATTGAACTCAGGTCATGAGCAGAGCTTGGGCTGCAGTACTGCAGTTTACCACTCTGCGCCACGGGGATCCTATAGACTAAGCTTAATAAAGCAGCACAGAAAATGGTAACATCAGCTGCAAAACAGTTTCTTTTATTTCAGCTGTGAGAAAGGAACAGAACCGAGGAAAAAATCTGAACCAACAACATCACCTTAGTGAGATATAAGAAAATAGCTGTCCAGTTAAGAAACATAAACAACAATCTAAAAGGCTTGCTTAACGCTGCATCATTTAACGGTGCAATTTTTTCCTCTGCCAGACTGATTAACAACAGAGGTTTTCAATCAGATTTTTTAAATTCAGATTTCCTCCTAAGATTTGGGCTTTAACAGAAAAAGAAGAAAAGACACTTGAATATTCTCCTACCAATCCATCTCTTTCTTACGTCTAAAGACATTTTAAAGGGGGGAGCAGCTCAGAGGAGGGGCCGACTTCATCTTTCAGTAAAGAATGCATGGTGCAGAAAGACCTTTTCAAGGTTATTCCATGACAGAAGACAACCAGGAAAAGAAAACAGGCAGTGAATATAACATGGAATGGAACCATAGAAACCAGGGAGGGTGACCAGAAAATGATAAGAGGCACGGCTGTGGCTTAGTGGCAGTTTATCTGACAAAAACTGGTTTAACAGAATACATCCCCCCAGTCAAAATCTATTATTTTTTCAGAGCTGAATAGTCCTCACAATATAAGTAGAGCAGGAATAGATGTACTTTATTTTGACTTCCACGTATCTGGAAATGTTGTGTTCTAAAGTAGATTTGCGCTGATATGTACTTTCCCTCAGGAAACAGAAAAAAATGTGATTGATGCCACAGGTTTTTAAAATAAAAACACAGTGAACATTTTTGCATCTTCTGAAGAGGATTAACAGCGCCATCCTAAGCAGCTCTGTGAAGAATCCTAGTCAACTCGATTCAATGGGGCTTATTCCCAGAGAAGCGCTTTTAAGTTTGCCCTGTAAGTGTGCTAAAGGGCTATTGCACACAATAATGGGACTTTCCCCCCCCTTAAGTACAGCAAAATATTATTATGAAACATGAGATGACACAAAGGTAAGTGCAGATATTTCCAGGTAAAATACAGGAAGAAGCTGGTGGTGGGAGGCAATCTGCTTGTGTAAGCCAAGTTGCAGAAGTAAGCAATCCTCTGAATGTGGTCTTCAAAGCTGTTTTACAGAATCTGGAACATATAGTGTATATTTGAGTATTTCGCTAGTGACACCACACAAGTCTCTGCTACGTAGCACTATAGCTAAAACAAGCAGAGGACCAAAAAGGACTTGCAGGGGGCATATCATTTACCCCTTCCCCACTGTTTTGTGTTTGTATTGTTTGTGCAGGTGTGTTTTTATTGAATTATTTTTGTACTATTTAAATGTAGTTTTAAATTTTAATTGGCTTTAAAGTTTTTTAGTGTATTCATGTTTGCTGCCTTGGGAACCCTATTTGAGTGGAAAAGCAGCATACAAATGCTTTAAATAAATAAATAAATATTTCCTCTTTCCTTTTCCTGAAAGCCCCCATAGCCTCTTCACACCAAACAGTCAATCTATTTTTTAGCTGCTCTCCTCTCTTCAGCTTTCCCTCCTTTACTACCCCTAGCAGCCTCTGCTGAGGAAAACTATGGCTCAGTTGTGGGGTGGGGAACCTACAAGGACTTGGGAGGTACATTTCAATTTACCCTGTATCCTCCTCTCTACACTTTTTCCTCTTTTCCTCCTACTGGTAACTACTCATATCCTCAACTTTCCCTGCTTCCTTCTGTCCTGCCCACACACCCGCCCACCTTCCACTATCTTCAGCAGTATTTATTATTTATTCTCTTCCTGTACTCCCCACCTTTCTTCTCAGTGGGAACCAGAAGACCTTACCTCATTCTCTCTTATTCCACTGTATCCTCACAACAACCCTGTGAGGTAGGTTAAGCTAAGAGTATGTGACTGGCCCAAAGTCATGCAGTGAGCTTCTACAGCAGAGGAGAGATTGAACCTGAGTCTCCTATTTCTTAGTCAGAAACTCTAACCACTACACCACACTGGCTTTCACGTGGTGGCCACTGTTTGAATAGCAACTGGGCCTTGGTGAGTCATGCAACTTGCCCAGTTGTTGCTGGTAGGGCTGGCCCTGGTAAGTCCTTCCTCAAAGGCCAAAACAGCCCTGGAAAAGGCCCTGGATCTTCTCCCTGCCTTTTACTGACAGAAACCAAGGCTTGAAAGCTGTCAATATTCTTGTGGTTGCCTAGCAACAGCCGCAGAGAGCATTTGTTTCTAAAAGCTACACGTGTTGCTTCTATTATTATGGGGTGGATTAAACACCTTCTTCTTTAATGTTTCAGATTCCCCCCCCCCCGCAAACTTGGGATGTGTTTCAAGTTTGTAGACAGATCTGTCTTTTCTGTTCATCATGACTCCAGACTCTGGATTTAAGTATTCACGGGTTTTGCCGTATTGAGAATGAGATGTATTGATGAATTTGATTTTACAGTTCTTATACTAAGCTTCCTTATCCATCCTGACAGCCAGCCACTTTGGATCTCGACTGGGAAGAAAGGCAGAATATAAATGAAGTAAATAAATTATTTGCAGTGGCTGAGAGGGCTGCCTCTTTTATCTTCCTCCAGTTTCATAGTCAAGGTGCTTCCCCACCAGGGGCACACAACTCATCTTCTTTCTTTCTTTCTTTTTTAATTTTTAAAGTTTTCAATTTTAACACCCAAAGAAGAAGGAAAACACAGCAACAACATTAACAGTAGAGGTACCAAAGTTCAGAACAATTTGCAAGATACTTAAAAGTACACGAGAGATTTAACTTATCATAACATAGCCAAAGGATCTAACTAGTAATGTGAACAGCATGTAAAACCTTCTTCTCCATTATATTAGTTTAGTTCATTAAAAGCTGAAAGGGTCGAAGGAGCAGGCAGTCCTGTTTCGTCCCTCGTGTTGTCAGATAGTCCAAAACTGGTGGCCAGTCTTACCAGAAGTTGGATTGAAGATTTGTCAAGTCTGCTTGTTTAAGTCTGTAGGATATTGTTTCCATGAAAAACAAGTCCCAAATTTTACCTTGCCAAATGGCAATGCTAGAAGCAAGTGAGTTCTTCCACGTGGGGGCTATGGTAATCTTAGCTAAAGACAGCAGTGAGGCTATAAGGTCTCTTGGAGCAGAGGGCAAATCCCGCTCCGTCCAAAGGTTCAGTAAAACTAATTCAGGTTTTAAAGGAACTTCATAGCTTGTAATCAACTTTATACTACCTAACACTTCAATCCAAAAATTTGTAATAACTTTACACAGCCACCAGCAGTGAAGAAAGGAGCCGATCTCACTGCATTGTTCCTAACATAAAGATGGAATATTTTTGTTACAGTAATTAAGTTTCTGAGGATTAATGTACCATCTTGTTAAGAGCTTTAGAGATTGTGTTCTAATATTGATTGACCTTGATTTGATGATTGAGGAGTTCCAGATTTTAGGCCACTGGTTGTCAGAGAGATTGATACTACAATCTTTTCACCAGGCTGTTTGATACGAAAAAGGTTTTGATTTAATACTAGAAAGTAAAATTCTGTAAATCTTAGAAAGCAGTCCCTTGTAGTTGTTCCTATCAGGTTGGAGAAAGTTCTCAAAGTCAGTTAACTTTCACTTCAGTGAATCTTTCAATTTAGTCTGATTTAGAAGATGGTTTATTTGGAAATATTGGAACCAAGAGACTCTATTGCCCAACTTATTTTCTAATTGTTGCTTAGACAGAAGTGACCCTTTGCTAGAAATATCAACCAACCTGGTTAAATTGCCCGCCTTCCAAAGGTTGAAGGATTCACGGGAAGTAGTTGGGTGGAACCATTCCTGTCCTGTAAAGCAGGAGAGGGGGGAAGTATTGGGGGCTAGTCTAGATCTATGTCTGTCCCACACTTCCAAGGTAGCTTGTAGAAAGACATTACCCTTAATAATTGCTGGGCGTTCAGATGTTTTATTCCAGATAACTTCTGGTAGGGTTTTAGGAAACTTGAACTCCTGTTCTATTTTTTTCCAATCTGAAAAAAATTTGTTGTCAAGCATTAGTGTTAAGTATGTTAGGTGAGTTGCATTGTAGTACAGCCTAATATCAGGTACACCCAGGCCTCCTTGTGCAGTAGAGTACCGCATAACATAATGTTTCAATCTAGGTTTCCCCCCCTCCCAAATAAAATAATTTAACATTTTTTGCCACACAACTAGAGCATTAGGTTTTATATGCAATGGCAAAGCTCTGAAGAAAAATAAAATCTTGGGAAGAATTATACACTTAATCAGGTTAATTTTTTCCAACCAATTTAATTGAATTTTTTCCCATCCTGCAAGCATTTTAGAAATAGAGGAAAATGGGGGGGGGGGCGTGGCATTGATTCTGGTGGGAATGGACGTGTTCTGAGGGAGCTCTGACCTCCTGAACCCTATACCCCTATACAATCGCTACAACGGACCTTTGAAAAGTATTGATATGCAAAATCAAATCGCAAAGAAAAAGAAATCGCATTCGAAAGTTGTAAAAAACTTACAGCAGTATTTTGAAGAGGCGAAAGACGCCGGCCGGGAGTCAAGAAAAGCCGGTGAACAACTTAAAATGGCAGATGAAAGAGGGGCAATTACTGAGGGGCAAGTAAATTCCTCAAATTTTACTCTTGATCCCCAACTACAGTTCTTAGAACAGAGGCTCTCTAATCATATGGCCAAATTGCTAGAACCTCTGGTGAACCAGCTATATGAAATAAAGCTTGAACTAAATAAAACAAATATGAAGTCTGAAATGGCTTTAACATTGAGTCAGGAATCACAGAGAGATATACAGGACTTGCAGAGGCTGACAGAATCTCACCAAGAGAGGCTGCTGGGTCTTGAAATTAGAGCCCGGCAGGGAAATTTGAAGATCAGGGGGGTAGAGGAATCGTTTGCCACAAATGAAAATATGAAGGAAAAATTGACAGCTTGGCTTAAGGAATACTTCAAGTTGGGAGTGGTCGCCCCCCCTCCCTTATTAGTAAAGCTTACAGGATCGGCACTGAAAGATTTTACAGAAATAAGCCAAGCCTGAGAGACATCATCATCGAATTCTCAGGGGACTCTATGAGGATGAAAGTGCTTTATGAAGCAAGATGTAGGGGATCTATTCCCCTGCAAGGTATCCCAATCTACATATATGAAGATCTGCCCAAAGAGGCTCTGATGAAACGCAAAGAAATGAAGCCCATCACTGAAGCTCTTCGAAAATCAAATATAAGATATAAATGGCTGAACTGAAGCAGGGTGTTGGTAATCATTCAAGGCAAACACTACACGGCCTCAGACACTGACACGGGAGTGGAACTTCTCTCAGCCCTGGGAATCGAGTCACCTATGGAAGTTGGTAAAGTCAGCAATAAGAGAAAGTCACCATCGACGCCATCGCCAGACAAAGGAAGCAAGATACCAGTAAGAGAGACCTGAAGACGGCTTACGTGTGCCGCTATGCAATGAATTAATAATAACACTTTGTGATTTGTTTATGGTTCGGGGTAGCTAATTAATTATTAAAGTGGGTGTGATTACAGGGGGTGGGGGATAGAGTTCTATTAAGGTAGCTCCATTTTTGTTTTTTAATAGCTCAACAACTACTTAATCATATATATAAGTTTCAATGGGCCTCCAAACAAATTACCTACCTTGGAATTAACATATCTCCTAACCTTGACGACTTGATAAAACTAAATCATGACAAATTAATACATCAAATAAAACTAGATATAGCGCAATGGAACAAATTAAAGCTGTCCTGGATGGACCGATTTCACTTAGTAAAAGTGTTCCTTATGCCAAAAATTCTCTTTGTGCTTAGAGCAATCCCAATTAATATACCTAAATTTCAAATCTCCCAATGGCAAATTGTTCTTAATACTTTTCTATGGCAAGGCAAACACCCCAGGATTGCCTTCTCTATGCTCAGGTTAAAGACTTCAGAGGGGGGGTCTTAATTACCTAGACTTGATACTGTACCAACCAGCAATAAGACTGGTCAACCTATTACAACTACACTTCTCAGAGAACCCTCCTTATTGGATTTTGATAGCGCAAGCCCATTGAATCATTCCACGTTAAATGATTTGGGAATCTGACGCCCATCGCCCAAAATGCATTAGAAACAACAGAATACTAATGTCTATCTTGAAAACTTGGGACCAGTATAGATATAAAATCAGCCCTACATTTTCTAGATTTGCCTCTTTCCTAGCACAACATTGGTTTCTGCCAAGGATAGAAATATCATTTGGATCAGCCCTAAGAAAAGTGAAAATGACCAGGTTATAGGACATTGCCTCGCAAACGGATTTATTAGAAAAAGCAGAATTAGATAAAAAATTAGGGCAAAAGTTACACTGGTTTAGATACCTGCAACTGAAAAACATGGTGGAAAAAATAAACCTAAAAGCTATAATGAACAGACCACTTATGGAGTTTGAATTGATATTGAATAGTTCTGTATTTGCTAAAAAGGGCAGTATAGCTAGACTATATAGAATTTTACTAAATACTTTTAAAGAAAAAAAGCTGAATTGCATTACCAAATGGGCTAAGGATTTCAATGTAGATTCAGCGAGTTCCTCATGGAAAAAGGTATGGTCTTCCTCTATATTTAAAACAAATACTGTTGTAATGAAGATTCAGACATATAAAATCATACACAGGTGGTATCTGACCCCTAAAAAGTTATCACTGGTCTCCTCATCAACATCCCCCTTGTGTTGGAAAGATTGTGGACAGGTGGGCTCATTCGCCCATTGCTGGTGGGAATGCCCTCACGTTGCCACATTTTGGAAGGAAGTGCTTGCCGAAATAAAAAAAAATGACAGGTTATGACATCACCTTAGACCCCAAAATAATTCTTCTGGATATTTGGGAAGAACTCGCCATACCTAAAATCCGAAGGGAGCTTCTTGCTTCATTTTTTGTAGCCGCAAAGAGTGTCATAGCGACATTGTGGAAAGCACATAAGAGGCCGACAATTGAGGATTGGTTTGAAAAGGTTTGGAACAACTTTATTTTAGAAAAAATAACTGATGACTTGTACAGAGCTGAACACTTTCCTGCTGAAACTAACTTCTCGGATAAATGGTTTCCCTTTTTTGTATATATTGAAAAGAATAACCTTCAACCAAAGTCTAAAATTATACAATCAGTAACTAATTCTGGTTATTTCACTTTATAATCATTATTTTAGATTGTATCGATATGTTCAACAAATATTGAGAGTTTTGTGATGTTTAATATATACGCTTATAGTGCAAACTATTGTTATTGTACATTATTGACTTTACACTGTTATTTCCTTGAAAAGTTGTATTGATATCTTGTTTATTAATAAAAAAATATTTAAAAAAATAGAGGAAAATAATTCTTCAAAATTTTGGGACCAGAGCTCATTGAATTTGATAGGGATCTTAATACCTAAATAGGTCCAGTACTTCTGTACCCATTTATATTCATGGCAATGTTTGATATGCTGGATGTTTGTTTGATGTAAATTCAAAGGGTAGAGCTCTGATTTCAATTGGTTCACTGAGAGTCCACAAGTGGATTTGAATTCAGTTAAGACTGCTTCAACAGTTGGGAGAGATTGCTGTGGATTGGTAATAAACAGCACTATGTCATCCGCAAATAGACTAATCTTAAATTCATGTTTGTCAATTGTAATGCCTTTTATGTTGGAATTTGCTCTTATAGATGAAGCCAATGGCTCCATGGCAATGGCAAAAAGGATTGGGGAAAGGGGGCAACACTGCCTAGTTTCCCGTGAGATATGAATTTCAGAGGACTGCATGTTGTTGACTCTAATTGTGGCTGTAGGTGAGGAATAGAGGACATTGATAGCATTCATAAATTGTTCACTAAAGTCCATTCAGATCAATACAGTTTTAAGGTACAATACTTCCATACTATCAAATGCCTTTTCGATATCGAACGCTAAAAGCAAGGCAGGGGATTTGTTTAAGTTGCACCAATTGATTATGTTCAGGGTTTTCTGTATGTTATCAAATAGATTTCTGGAGGGCATAAAGCCGGCCTGATCTAGATGAATATAGGTAGTTATGAAATTAGCTAGTCTATTGGCAAGAATTGATGTAAATATTTTGTGGTCTTGATTTAGTAGGGAGATTGGTCTGTAGGATTTAGGATCAGTTGTGTCTTCATTCTTTTTGAGGATGACTACAATTTCTGCTTCTTTCCAAGAAGGTGGAAGAAAGCCCATTGACAAGACCGAGTTACAAGTGCTTGCAAGAGGGGCTGAAATTAAATCAACATACTTTTTATAAAACTCAGCTGTAAAACCATCTTTTCCTGGGGATTTGTTGTTCTTTAAAGATTTGATAGCTTTCTGGACCTCCATAATTGAGACAGGTTGTTCCATAAGTTGCTTATGACCTTGTGATATTTTGTGTATACTATCATTATTAGAGAGGTATCTAAACAATTTAACTTGATTGGGATTATTAGACGTATAAAGCTTTTGATAGAAGTCTGCAACTGCATTGGCTATTGCATCTGATTTTGTGTGAAGTTTCCCAGTCTTGTCTTGAATAGCTTTTATTAGATAAGAGATATGTTTTTCTTTCACCTTCTGAGTTAACAATTTTTGGAATGTTGGTGATCTGTTCCAGTATTTTTGCTTAGTATATAAAAGCTGTTTTTGGATTTGAGAAGTTTCTAGGTTTTCTAGTTAATTAGTTTTCTAAAAAGGAAAGCTGATTTTGATTTGGGGTGTAAACAGCTGCTAAAGTAATTGGATTCTGATCTAACTGGCCTTTTAAAAATAAATATCTACCTAAGGGATCACTTAGGGAATCAGATAAAACAAAATGGATATTTCTTGCAAATAAAATCGCTACCCCTCTAGATTTGGATGAACCGAATGATTGATATTATTGGTCAAACCAAGTTGACCGCAAAGCTGGCAATGATGACTGTCTTAGGTGTGTTTCTTGCAAAAAAAGAATTTTCACTACTCTCTTGGCCTTAATTCTATTGTTTAGCCCCTTGCAGTTTACAGATAAAATTTTATATTTTGGTTGTGTCGTTATATTCAGACATTGTAAACTGAGTTAGGAACAGTATAATCTTATCAAAATATATCATCCTACAATTTGTATCTGTGTAGGTGCAAGTCAAAATAAATATAAGACCATCTATCATCCAAAGGTATCTATTTGTCCACTTCTCAAGACTCTCAGGACTCATGTATAGATTTCGTGAACATGGTAACCTGGTAAATATAAACAGAAACAAATAACAAACTCCAACTTTCCCTCCCCACCCTTCTGCCCCAGTGCTCCCCAACCAAAACAACAGTGCAACATATAAGCTGCCTATCTTGCTTGGCATGTTTGCACAATGAAACACAACTACATTCCCTCTAGCCTCCTTCCCCCTGTTCTCTTTGTCATAGGTACCAAAACCCTTTTTAACTTGTGTATGAAAGAGAAAAAGGGAGCTAGAAAACACAGAACAACAAAAAATAAATACCCCATCCTAGGTTCAACCTTACCTTGAAGGATGAACCAGTAAAGAACATGACCCAAACCTGTGGGGAATGAACTTAAAACAAAAGTGGGGATCTTCTGAGAGACACCTGCACATGATGCCCCACCTGAATCAATGGATAGGTTTACAGATTGTGATATTGCACCCCTATCTGCTATAGTAAAATAAAAAGACTAGATTGTACATTCAACATCTGCTCTTATTTGGAATTCTTCTCCACCTGTCCATTATTCTTGGGATTTTTGTGGTATTTGTTGGTGTTTTAGATCTGGCATTTGAAACAGTCAATAAGTCTAATGCTTCTAGCAAAGCTTGGCCTTCTTCAACATCCTTGGCATACAATAGTGTTTCCTTATGAAGCACAGAGAGTTTAGCTGTCGATCCTACCCAGCTGCACCTTATATTAGCCTTTGCTAAGGTACTGGGCTTAAGTTCTCTGTGCATCCTTAAAGTTTCTGCTGGTAAATTCTGAAACACTTGGATTTCTTTATCATAAATGCCCCTTTTCCCGAGCTTCCTGGAGGATTTTTTCCTTTGTTCTAAAGTTACGAAAAGAAACTAAAATGTCTCTAGGAAGGTTGGCTTTGTTTAAAATAGGAAGGCCAATTCTGTAAGCCAAATCAATACTTGGGGCTATTCCATCTTCCAGTTGGATTTGATCAGCTAGCCACATGGAAACAAAGATTGCAAGTTCTACATTTAATTCCTCCTTTTCAGGGATCCCTGTAATCTTCAGATTATTAGCTTTCAGCTTCATCTCAAGCTCATTAACCTTAGCTGCTAGCAGATCTTCAACTACCATGATCTGCTTTGTTTCTTCTTGCAGGGAAAGCCCCAATTCCATAGTTTTCTCAGCAGTTTATGTTACTGCTGCTATGGAGTCTTGGTTCTCTCTAAGCTGCTTTGATATGGGCTCTAGGCATTTATCAACCTTTTCAGCCAAGTTGGTGGAGATATTAAAAGTGATTCTGCTTTCTACAGCCTTTAGAGACATTTCAAGGTCCTGTTTGGTTAAAGAGTCTGCATTTTGTCTAGCGTCCACCATTTTAGGTGCCTTACCAGCTTGGAGATCTTCACTTGATTTCAGGTCAACTGGAGCAAAGTAGGATTTCACGGATGCTGATTGTGGTGGTGGTGGGGCTTTGCCTTTCCTGCCCCAGTCTTTCCCATGTTGTTTGGGGTGTTTCTGAGGCTCAAATTTTGATTCAGGTGCAGGTCAGGCTCAGAGCTCTAGAAGAAAGTGCCTGCCATTTTCAGCCATGGCATTCTGCCCCCCCTCCCCCACAACTCATCTTCTTTCTTTCCTACCTCTCATTGAACTTTGGTCACATTGATGCTTCCAACGGAGATCTGCGACTAATATTACATTTCCTTATTCGTATCTTGAAGAGTTGGATAGGGATGGGCAAAAAAATCCACACATAGTATATGCATTTTAGTAATACAGGCAGATTTGAACTTGAAAGTGAGATGTACCCACAAGGACTGGTGGGGTACATCTCACTTTACACTGTATCCTTCTCTCTACATTATTTCCTCTTTCCCTCCTACTGTCAACTACCCATATCCTCAACTTTCCCTGCTTCCTTCTGTCCTGCCCACACACCCGCCCGCCTTCCACTATCTTCAGCAGTATTTATTATTTATTCTCTTCCTGTACTCCCCACTTTTCTGGAAATTTTGAAGCCATAAAAAGTTCTTTTTTTCATGGAGGAGAAGAATTAAAATGTTAGGGAAAATTGAAATAGTCATGGTATTTCCTTTCTTATCAAACCTAAACTTATTTTACTGCTTTAACAACATTGTTTATAACGGGTCAGTATATTAACAGAGCAAACCTTTTTAAACCCACCAACTTCTAAGCCTATAAATTAGAAGAGCACAGCTCTATTTAGGATTGTTCCTAAATTAAACTATTTGCCATACTTATGGTATTCCAAAATATACTGCCACAGTTTTCTGTAGTGAAATTGTGAACATACCCAATATGTGAGTGAGAAAGGGAGATATTTTGTAGTTTTTGCCAACAAAGCAGTAGGAAAAATGATGAAAATAGAAAAAAACTTTTATTATAAACAAAGAAAGCATATTACTTGGACAGAAAAAGTCTCATATAGTCACAATAGAAGTAGAATATTTAAATATCAAATTAAACTTTATAAAACAGAAAACACTGAACTCTTCGATAGCCACCATGCACATTATAGCATATTAATTGTGGACAAAATTAATTACATTTAAACAATAAATAGAGGTTTGAAAATATGTTGTGCAGGTCTATAGTATACAAAGAAATTATCATTATCTAATGCTGTAGACTTTCTTATGTGTGTGTGTAAAGTGCCATCAAGTTACAACTGACTTATGGTGACCCCTACTTGGGCTTTCAAGGCAAATGAGAAGCAGAGGTGGTTTGCCATTGCCTTCTTCTGCAGAGTCTTGCTTGGTGGTCTCCCATC
Source organism: Eublepharis macularius (assembly GCF_028583425.1). Taxonomy (NCBI): domain Eukaryota; kingdom Metazoa; phylum Chordata; class Lepidosauria; order Squamata; family Eublepharidae; genus Eublepharis; species Eublepharis macularius. The sequence continues at coordinate 18,113,468 of NC_072796.1, forward strand.
CAAGTACTGACCCTGCTTAGCTTCTGTATCATGCCACCTTCCCTCCAGACTTCCTTATAAAACCTTCATATTATATGTTCTGAATGAATAACACTACATTTTAGAAAGAATGTCACTCATTCCAAAAGAGAAAATATTTCAAAAGATTTCTTTTTCAGTGGTCACCAAAATATCATTTTTTTCCATTGGAAAGACTAAAAACAGTACTTTAAAAATCCTCGCCCCACTCTGGTTGTGGAGAACTGAACATGAGTAACACATAGTGGAATTATACAGATTTTAGAAAATCTGTTATAAGCTGTATTAACTCACTGCCTCTCACCTAATTCTGCAATCCAGTATCTGCTGCTAACCTGCATCCTTTCCTTTCTGTATCTGTCTGGTCCTCTTTCCATCTCCCCTGCTGTTGCTGAGCAGCAGAAGGATATAAACTATTATAGGATTGAAAATGAAAATTGCTTCTCTCTTGCGTCAGTAGCACCCCACAAAGCGTTGCTCCATCCAGGATTTAAGACTATATGAGCTGTCCTTGGTACTGAATTTCCTTTTACAAGAAAATATCTGTTAATGTGATGAACAGCAGTTTCCAGCAGACAGGAAAATGCTTGTATCACGTACCAATGGAAATCTGAAGCCTGCTTACAAGTTAGAGTTCCGGTGAGAGTCATCTTTAGTAATAAAACTCCTACGCAGCAAATATTTCCCCCTTCTGAAGGTAAAACTTGGTGGTTAGTTCCCATACAATTCTGATTTTGTAATAGTTACTCCTTATGTTCATATTACTATATTAAGGGGTGAGGGGGAAATAACCACATATCAGGAGCAATATCTTTTGGTCAGGATCAAGGACGTGGTTGCTAGTTTCCTCCGTAACTGTAGTGCATATTAGTCTAGTATGCAAAAGATGATGCAATGTTAAAAAGCACAGAAAGGCACCAGTTTACAGAGAGCCACTACATTCTAATGTGGGAAGCTAGTTTCACTATGTGAACCATTGTATTAAAATTTTACAAGATAAAATGAAATAACCTCTGATTTCATATTATCATTTTATTATTTCCTGAAATAGTTCAGCGTGATATTGGTTGCCTATGATCTTAGAGAAAAGGGGAAAGAGGAGAAGGGAACAACCAACAATGAAAATTGCAGAAAATTACTCTGGTGATGAAACAGTGGCTAAAAGAGGAAAGAAGCCCCTCCCTGTACTGAATCTTGCAAACTCTCCCAAAGATTAGGTCCACTTGCTTACATTGGCATCAGCAGTTCCTGGTGTCAAGCAACCCTCCCAGTCATAAATCTTTTGGAGAAATGTGCTTTGGTAGAAAAGGAGTTGTTGAGAGGTCTAGTATGGAGGGCTTCAGCAGTGGCAAAGACCTTGTCTTGAATAACTGGGTGCTTTATTCTGAGCATGCTCAGAATTGTGCATTGCTGCCAAATAGCATGAAAAATGGCCATTTTGGATGCATCTTGGCTCAATCCATTAAGCTTGAAGGCTTCTATTTCCAGACTCCTAGAGCAATAAACCCTTAACATAGCAGCCGCCAGGTCTTCAGGATGAGGCCTTTGTCCCTGCTGTAACTTTCCATATTAGCCCTCTTTGCTGCTTCTCTCTTTGTCTGGGTAAGTTTGAAAAAGGGGCACTCTCAGGAAAAATGAAGGGCAAACTCTCCTAGGCTTGATCTGTTGGAGCTTTACTGGGAAGAAAGTTGAAAAGATCTCAAACCTTCCCCAAGAATTCTCTACAGGACCTTGGAAAACCCAGGCTAACTAGGAGGCAAATACCCATCACTAGTTAAGGACACTGAATAAAATAAATGAAAGTACTTGAGGAAAGCCTAGGTCCTTACCAGTCCACTCGATCCTCTAGTGGAAAACTCTTTCATTTGAATGAGGGTAGCCAATAGCAAGCCCTGCCATACTGTGGCCCCGCTCACTTTCTCAAAAGCTTGGAGGGAGCCAAGGGAAGTACTGCTGCATACCCTGGCACCACATTGGGGAACCCTGTTCTAGATCATATCCACTTTTCATCATGCTGTTTTTGGAGGGCTTTTTCTTTGGGTCAGTTCCTGAAGTCCATATACCTATGGACTCTCATGAATAGGTACAGATCCCTGCCTTATCTGCAGGTAAGCAGTTGCCATGACTTAGATTTAGTGATTTTGCTTTAGGTGAAATGGGAGGATAGTTGAGTAGGTGATTTTGCTGGGACTGTACTATGTCTGAATACCCCTTGAATATGGAACGTTTATCTATCTGGCTTCATAATAGAATGCAGCCTCCGGTTGCAGAAAAGAATCAGGCTAATTAAATGCATGAATAGAAAAGGAATTCAGATTATCTCAGCATAACAAACAATAGAAAGAGAGATGAAAAACCTAGACTTCTAAGCAATCTTGTGAACACAACTAATAATGCATTTTTAATACATTGAGAAACGAGTAGAGAACTCAGAATCGCCCCTCAGGCTATTAAAAACAAATCTTGGTGTCTTTGTATGTATGATAAAATACATACTATAGGATTACAGAATGTGCATAATTAAAGCCGGCTTCACTTTTCCAGTTTTATCACCTAAAAGCCAAACAAACAAAAGGGGTCTGCATTACCAGCAACTTAACTGAAAAGCAAGTGTTAAATCCCATTTGAGCCCTTTTGATAATAGATATTTTCATAACCCACATTTAAGCAGGCATGCAGTTGAGCTTTTATGGATGATGTTTAAAGTTTAATACACAAAACACACAGCTTTTTCGCTGCTATAATAATTTAGACATTAGAAAAGATCTCAGGGTTGTCAGAATTGCTTGGGTAATTTTATGTTTGTAGAATTGTTTTGGAAATGTCACCGAGGAAAACGAGAGCTTGGCATTATGTGTCCAAACTGCATTTAAAAAATCTGTGCAAGGATGTGAAAAATTAGGTTACAAGATCACCCATACTTATAATTCGGTGCTCTGTACACCACATCAATAATTTTGACATATGGTATGTATGAATGTATCATTCTATATAATCAAATGTAAAAAAAACCCTTTTTAAATTCTGCACAACTGCATGCCTCTCTGAATTGAGGCGGAATGGTCTAACTGCAGAGCTGGTCTTCTCCCGAGGCACTGTTATCTGAGGTATAGTCTCAGCTTATTGCTTTAAATGGTTCTTAAGGTCCGTTACACCCTCAGATAAATCACACAGTACAGAGTTCCTGGGACTATAGAATTTGAAAGTGAAGGTAGGAGAGTACATACTGAAATGTCCTCCAATATCTCTCTCCAAGCCCCTGGAATTCTTCGTAAGTCTCCCCACTAGAAGTCTGAAATATGACAGTCCCACAAACTGTGTACTACTTGCTTTGGAATAACTTGCCCCTGCTGCTGTGCTGAGGGGCCAGGAATCCTTTTTGAACTTCCTTCCAAAACTTATCCCTCTAAGGAAGCCATGCAGATTAAGAGGCCCATTGACTGCTGCCCATCCATGCTCCCTCCATCTGCTGAACAAAGAGGGTCGAGGTGGACAGGAGACCCTTAACTGTACTTTGTCTACTCCACCCTGATACTATGTGCCAAAGACTGCTCTACTCCACTGGCTCTCCTTTCTGTGTGCTGCAGCAAATCCCACCTCCTCCCCATCACCTCTGTGAGAGGGTAGGTTTGAAACCACCTTATCTGCATTAGTTGCCAACCTGCTAGAATGGCTCTGTGAGATGGTGGCCCCATGGGACTAGGCAATTGCCTTACAGCCTCAACAGCCCGACCCAATCAGCAGTAAACATGGCTGGACTGGAAGTGATGTGAGGCCATCAACGGTGGAGGACCATCCCTCACTCCTATCTTCTATAAATGGACCTCAAAAGGGACACCACCACCACCACCCATAGACAAGAAGGAAGCCAAGAGTTGTCCTCAGCAGGAAACGAAATCATTCTGTACCGCAAATGTTGACTTTGTGGAGCCTTTCCAACTTCCCCCTGGGAACAGCTGTCTAGAATGTCTCTATAACTCTTTAGCCCAAGCGGGCTACCGATCTGTACATACAGAAATGATTTACGTGCTGGGAATCCACCAGATCACTGGCAAGCTGCCAGGATAATCTAAGTAGAAGTGCACTGTATATAAAGAAATGCCCTTGAAGGAAAAAGCACCAAATATGTGATTTTTGAGACAAATATTCCTTCTCTGAGGTTACCAAAGCTATACCCGCTCTCGGGGACCCTAGGCTTATGGCTCCTTAGAACATAAGAAGTAATTATGAGCCGATACAGATTTTGTAGATGGTCCACCGTCATCAGCTTCAATATGTCTCAATTTCATTACTGTTTTTGATCACTTTTTATACATGTTCTTTGGATGTATTCATCAATGTCAGGTATTCATCAAGTGCGATTCTAAACCATTTTAATGCAATTAAAGCAAAAATAAATGGGCAAAATGGTGTAAGGAAAGAGATACTGGTGTAAAAGTAAAGATGGAGGGGTTTATTGCTCACAAGAGAGAAATGAAACGGAAATGGGATATTCAAGGTGAAGCCGCCGGCCTTCAGAACTGGATCTGATCCCTAATAAGAAGTGACATTTTGTGTCACAGGAATGGGCTGTTTACCTTATCCTGTCCATTATCCCCCGGTCCTTTCCCCACCCTGAACCCTCCCCTGAAATCAGGGATGGTTGAAACAGGCTGTTAGAGTTCGATATGGAATAAATTGCTCACTGGACATCAGCTGTTTGTTTGAGGAATGTGATGTTTGCATTTTTATGCCCATTGGATATGAAGATACTATATTTGTGATAAAATGCCATAAACCAGACCTGCTAAACTTATGTCCCACCCGGACTGTGTGATGATGTCACTGCATCTGACATCATCACGTGGGGCAGGGGCACATGTGTGGGTGGCCTCCCAGCCCTCCTGTTCAGTTGCTCCATGCCGCCATGGCTGCCTGCTGTGCCAGGCCCACAGCTGTGTGCTGGCAGTGGCGGTGGCAGTGGCAGCACAGAGCAACGGAGCAGGAGGGCTGGGAAGTTGCCCGCTCAGCTGCCCCATGCTGCCGCTGCCAGCACATGCTCCTGGCTGGGCACAGCAGCTGCGGGCCAGGTCCGGCAGGTGGCTGGGGCAGTGCGCGTGCATCCTCCCTCCAGCTCAGTTGCTATGCGCGCTGCCCTGGTGGCCTGCCGCACCTGGCCCACAGCTATGTGCCGGTGGCAGTGGCAGCGGCAGCAGAAGCACAGAGCTCCTGGCCGGGTGCAGCAACTCGGGGCAATTGAGCTCCGTGGTGCGCGACCCCACCCCCAGTGCCCCCTTGGCACCTTAACACTCGAGGCGGCTGCCGGCCCGGCCTCAATGGATGCGCCAGCCCTGCAGAGATTAAATGTTTAGTCACTGAGAAAGCTGTTGTATAAGAACAACCATGCTATAATAAATACATTGATCTTGAAGATGCGTTAGCATTTCAGTGGTCTTGTTGCTTCAAAATGGGAAAAAGCAACATCTACGCTATATTTTTGTACTGGTCATCAATCAATCATTCCTAGGGAACTCTGGGCCAGGGATTTCCAAAAAGGAACTCATCGCACTACAGTTCCCAAGATTCTTGGAGAGAAGCTATGACTGTAAAGTTAGTATACATTTCTAGTGTAGACGTGTTCAAAAGTTTCACCACATCACAGTCCCAAGAGCAGAGAGCTGGGCTATGACTCAGTGGCAGAACATTGGCTCTGCATATAGAAGGTCCCAAGTTCAACCCTCAACATCTCCGGTTAAAAGAATGAAGTAATTGGTGATGTGAAAGTCCTCTACTAGAGATTCTGGGAGTTGCTGCAGGTCAGAGCAGAGAATACTGAGACCTTGACAGATCAATTGTCTAACTTGTGAGAAAGTTAAGAAAGTGCCATAGCTCAGTGGCAAAACATTGGCTCTGTATGCAGAAGGTCCCAGGTTTGATCTCTGGCACCTCCAGTTAAAAAGAATCAAGAACTAGTTGATGTGAAAAGATCCGAGGCCCCGGAGAGCTTCTGCCATTCCACATAGATATGATTGACCTTGCGAGTCCCATGATCTGATTTAGAAGCAGGCAGATCGTTGTGTTTACATGTACGTATCAAAAATAAATATCTGTAAAGATCAAACTATAGCAGATGCAAGAGTCTGCAAGTCACACCATATATAATATATTTCACAACGGGCTTAATATTTATTAATATGTCATATTAGACCATTTCAGAACTGCTGTTCTAAATTCTCAATCCCAGTCTAGAACCCTGCAGACCTGCGTTTCAGAAATGCATTCAGAAAATACTATTAGGGCCAAGCTACAAGTGACGAATGACACTTGAACAGCAAGTGGATTGAGTGGAGCGCAAGTGAACAGGGATAAATACACTTGCCGTTCAAGTGTCATTCGTCACTTGTAGCTTCACCCTTAGAACAGAAATGATTGCTGATGTTGGCCAGAGCATCCCTTGAGAAGTGACGACATAACATGCACAATTTCATTTCATTTGAGAATATTCCTGAGTAAAGTTTACTAGCACCAAGTTTTACCTAGGCTTAATCCTGGAATCTCTCTTAATGCAAGAGCTCCAATCCAGAATGTACAAAAGGAGAAAGGGTTTCTGAGAAGAGTGATGTTATTCAATGAGTAAACTACAACTTCTCTTTATATTTCTGGGAATAAGGACCACAGCATTCAGGCAGGTCTGGAGTCCAGCTCATCTTTGAAATCAAGCATGGTGGGGTGGGGTGGGGTGGGTGGGGAGCAGGTTCACATAAAAGTAATTGAGCTTAGCAGTTTTGCTTCTGTATTCCGATGTGGCAACACTTTCCAGATTCTTGAAATGGATTTTCCTGTATGCCACAATTAGTTCCAGCACATGTAATATGACTTCAGGAGATGGATTTTTCTTGCTGCTTTTTGATGAACAGCACATTATTGAGAAACTAAACAAAGTAATAAATTACATTTAGCTAGTATACTTTTCCCCAGCAGCAATACATTATTTATCTCCATTTTGGAACATTTTAAAATACAAATGAGTTTCTAAATCTTGTTTAATTACTTGTGTATTGTGAAGAGGCACTTCTTAAGAAAATGGCTTGCTGAAAACTAGATGTTAAATTTTTTTCCCCCAACCTCCTTTTGGAAAAATTATTTTCTTGTACATTTACAGCCCCATTCAAGGACCCTGATGCTGATGCATCACCAAGGCCCACTCGACAGAGCACATAAAAGTAAATGAAAAACCATGTGCCAAGGCACCGAGAGCATAAAAAAGGCACCAAAGTTCATCGCAACCCTGGCCAAATCCATCAATCATGGCGCAATGTGGCAACTACGCCCTACGACAAGCAATGATGGTCTGATACATGGTGATGTGGCCACATCCTCTGATTTAAGCCTCCCATCATGTACCCACAAAGAGAGAACAGCACCACAGTGGCAGGAATGGGAGAAGTCCTGTATGCACATTTTAAAGCCCCACATTTGTGGCTTGGAGTCTCCTCCTGCAACCAAGTTCTCTTTAGCCATGCACACTAGGGTTTCCAGGTCCAGGTTGGGAAATTCCTGGAGATTTTGGGGGTGGAGCCTGAAGAGGGTGGGGTTTGGGGAGGGGCCTCAGACAGGTATAGTTCCATAGAGTTCACCCTTCAAAGCAGCCATTTTCTCCAGGGGAACTAATCTCTGTTGCCTGGAGATCAGTTGTAATTCCGGGAGATCTCCAGCTATCACCTAGAGGCTGGCAAGCCTAACGCACACATATGAAGAAGGAAACATGGCCACTGCAGCCACATGATTCTCAAGCTCGTTTGGCAGAGGCAACAGAGAAGCCCTCACCCACACAAAGGCTCAGGATGTGGGTTAAGTATCGGGGATTAAGAAACATCAGGCTTTCACCAGGCAAGGGCGTATGGGCACTAGGACAGCAACAAGAGGACTAACAACTACCAGCGCCATATTTTTCATAAGGCTGACTAGGCCGAAGCCTAGGGGCCCCGCAGGGCCTAGGGGCTGGTCAATTTTTTTTTGCTGAGGCACAACCCCACATACATTACAATTAATTGATTCTCTTATATAACCTCTATCAATAAGTTAACTAACTGCTTCCTTACTGAAGTGAAACAAATTATCTCTTGTATTTAAACAATTATCCATATATTATAGATTTTAATAAATAATACAAATTTTATTCAGTTCAAAATATTGCAGCATTGAACAATTATACCCCCAAAATATGCTTTCCTGGCGCGTTCTACTCATGCAATAAAAATATTTTTAAAATGTGAATAGAATTTTTCAGGAGACTCTCAAAATGGATATAGGGCTATGTACTGTGGTCAGGCTGTCAGCTGTAGTCGGCTGAAAGACTGAAGTGCCAGAGGGGCCCTGAAATATCTGAAAGCCTAGGGGCCTGGCCATGGGTTAATATGGCCCTGACAACTACACAACATTCCTGTCATCTCTCTGGATAAAGTCATTGATGTGACAAGCAGGAGCCATGGGTCTGCATTCCAACAAGAGGAGGTGTTTGCTAGAATGCAAAACACACATTATGACCAGCCAGAAGCTGATTAGTTGTAAAACAGAAGGAAGAGGCTGGATTTGAACCCACAGATTGCGCATTCCAGAGCAGTCCTTTAAGCACGACTAAGCACTCAGGAGGAGGGGCATAGGGCATCATCATGCATAGGGCATCAGAGGAATCTCTCAGCAGCCCTAGCATTGACACCAGCCATGTATTACCAAGGCAGGCAGGGCTGCAGAGAAAGACGTAGCACAGCAGGTTTCAGCCTTGCATGGGGAGGGCTACCAGACAGCACTGGAAGGTGTCCCAGTGACAACTGGGGGTAGCACCATCAAACATGCTCACTGGGAATGCGCTACCTGAACATGACTGGCTGCCTGAACATGTCAGTCATGTTGGTTGGCAGGCCCCTATGCCCTGCCCCGCTGCTGTTTCCAGCTGTTCCTATCCATCTCAGCAAACCTTATGCTTTTAAAATCTCTTAAAGCAGAACGTATTACTCTTATTTTATATATATTTTATGCACGGATTTGTGTGTGTCTTTATTACTTGTATTACTCTTAGGAACGTATTATTTCCTTTGCAATGAAAGAACTGTAAGGAAAACATTTTCATCAATTCATCACACAAGACAACAGTTCATGGAAACCATACTGAAGGTTAAGTTTTGCCCACTGGTCAATATCCACCTGGAGTCTCAGTCAGGAAAGGAGGACTTTAAATGAAGTTATAAATAAATAAATCTGGGCGACCTCTTTCTTGTGTTTTATGCCTAGGAACTACCTGATTTCTACAACTGACTCAGTACTCTAACAACCTGTATTATGTCTTTACCTAGTGACCCAACAACATGGACATTTATTACCTATCTCGTTGAGATCAACAATCTGATGACTACTGTCAATCCGGGCTTCTGGTTGAAATTCTTTACTTTTGTGGTGTGGGGAATGGCAAAGGAGAAGTCTAACGTTTCAATTGTTTTGAACTGTCTTGGATCTTTAATTCAGCTCCTCCTTACCTTACCTTAAACTTTTACCTCAGGGGGCCCCTAGTCACAACCAACACTCCCTCCCACCCCTCACACAAAGCTCCAGGTGTTCTCTACTTTTCCCACCGTTAACCTCACCTGTGGCATTTTGCCTTGTTTGTGTGATCTGTATATTACTGCTTCCCCCCAAATTTTTGCTGCCACTAAAGGCTTTCACCTTAAATCTCTTCAATTTAACCGGTATTATATGAAGGTTTATTATCGGTGGAGTATGACAGAATAGTCAGCGTGTGAAGGTAGTTGTAAGATAAAAAAGGGATCCTTTTTTGCTTAACTAAATGTAGAATTTATTTATAAACGTGATGGTTGCAGAGTATTGTTAAGCATATCGGTTTCAGAATAGTTCTTATGCTTGGTGGTTTCAAGAATACTTACATATTCTCAGACCCAGTCACAAAGACTAATGTTTCACACACATCTTCACTAACAGAACAAACTCTCCTCTCATCCACACAGACATAGATTCACTCAGACTTTTTCACACAGCTTGCCTGACCTAGACAGAATAAGACCCTTTCAGGCTTCCACATAGTTTGCCTGACTTAGCTAGAATAATCTTTTTCTGAGACACACAAAGACCGACTGAAAACCTTTCCCTCTGTAAAACTGCAGTTTGCTTTGCTCCCTAGATACAGCTACCATCCAATCCCAGCATGCCTCACTCACCCATCCAGCTCTCGTCCATTTTACCTCAGAGGCCTGCATTTAAACAGATACAAAAATACCATATTAACCAGCAGAAATAAAAAACCAAACAAAAACTTATTTACTTATTTACATGCAAAACATGATACGAAGGAACAGACTAAAGTAGGAAGGAACACTAGAAATAAGCACCATTGGTTGGCAAAATCTGTCAAGGCAGCAGGATCTAAAAGAGATCTAATATCTTCCTGAGCACTAGGTCTAAATCAGAGAAAATGTTAGATATTCTGCTCCCAGCACATTTTTTTTCTTTTAAACAACCAGCAATTTATTTACTATCAGATGGGCTGTTTCCAGATGGCTTACCTGAAGCCGCTCCATGCCGCAATGTTGTGGATCGTGCTGGGGAAAACGCGAAATATCGCGTTTTCCCTGGCATGATCCACAACATTGCGGCATGGAGCGGCTTCAGGTAAGCCATCTGGAAACAGCCATGGTAGAAAGGTGACTGGTTTTACACCTATAAGGCAAAATTCATTCCAGAAAGAAAAGATTTGTTTTATTTTGAGTGAGAATACTACCTGTTTAGCTTAATAAGTGATTGAATTCCACCTGCTTACATACGAATCAGCCAGGGAGAACAAATGTTTGCCCTCCCATTTGGAACAAAGAGACGGACACAAGGCTTGGGTAAAAACAGGGCCATTTCTGACCGATTTATTTATAATTGAATAACCTAACAGCATAATAACGGCAAGGGTAACTAGCGGTACAGTTAGAGCGAGGGGTCAACCAGACCTGCTCCTCGAACTGCATGGGCGAGCACCCCCTGCCCCAGGTGCGAGCCATGCATGCATGGCTGTAACCCAGCCGGCCAGGCGAATGGTTCCCCCCTTTAAAGCACCATACACCCCAGCCGTAAAGCCCGAGGGAAGGCCTTTTCCAGGGGGACCCAGGGCAGCCTGCCCTCTCTGCTGGCAGCCGTAAAGCCCGCCGCTGATCCGTAACAGGCCCCCATTCCCCACCAATGGGGAAATGCCACCGGGTGCCCACCGGCCCGCTCTGCCTACCCCAACTAACCTGCCACCGACAGGGCCAAGCCTCTGCTTAGGCCCTGACGCCCCACAACTCCTGCAGGGAAAGCAACAACCCTTGCCGTAAATCGGTCAGAAATATTTCATTACCCTGGACGGACAGGTGAATGCCGTCACCTCTGTAGAGGTTGGCATACGTGTCACGAATCCGAGGGTGGGGCAAATAAATCCCCAGCCCTGCACACAATGCCTTGAACATAGCTTTGTTGGCCTTGCGCCTAGCGCGCTCAACAGCGTCGTGATCCAAAGCCTCCCGCCAAATACGGCGTGGGAGGATGGCAGACCAAATGATGAGGACACCAGGCCATTGCTTAGCAATGAACTTTAAGTCAGCCTGTGCCTGCATAGTAAGGGCCTTACCCTTAACCCAGCCCAAGTCGTTGCCACCTAGGTGGATAACTAAGAAATCCGGCGGCGGGGAACACCGCCCCTCAAACAGGAGCGGCAACAGGCCCGGCCAACGCAGGCCCCGACGGCCCTGCCACTCAACCTGGGCCCAACGACTAAGGCCAAGCTGAGACCCCCACAGGGTCCTCTTGGCCTGATGCGCTGCCCAAAAAATCATACTGTGTCCGCAGATGAGGATCCGACACCTCCCTCGGCGAACCACAGCACCTAAAGAAGAAAAGAACAATTAGCCAAAGCTACGATTGGTGCAGAAGGGGACGTACATATCCCTTGAACGCCGCCGAGCGCCACCGCCCCACGCTGCGAATGGCCGCCTCGGGGTACCCCATAGCAGCAGCGGTAGAGGCTGCCCCAATACGAAATGAATGGGAGCAAAACTTGAAACCTTTCAGGCCGAGCCTGGCAAGCGCCCTCTCTGTAATGGACCAGAACTGATATCTCGTAAGGGGTGTCCCATCACAGTGACGAAAGAGAAGCCCCTCCTCCGGGCCCCGCACTTTGAGAAAAGCTCGCAAAGCCCTCACCGGGCAAAGCTCCTCCTCAGCACACGTACCCAGCTGGACTACTACCCCTTTCCGGCGCTGGTCAGTCTTGGAACGACGAAGGCAGATGGAAACCCCGTCTCCATCAAACTGCACATCCCGAACCCCAAGGGCTCTACCAGACCTGTCATCCCGGGATTGAGCTACAAGCTCCCCGACTCTAAAAGCTCCAAAAAAGGCAGTAAGGGAAGCCGCATGGAAAAGAATGGCCTCATACTCCGAGGAGCAAATTGGGCCCCACGCCATACTCAAACCTCTCAAGATAGCAGGGGAAATGGGTTGCCTAGTATCAGGTCGAGATCCTACCTCCCTAGACCACCCCTCCAACATTTTCCGTACCCTAAAATCCCCCGTAACTTCCGGGAAACCCCGAGCCTTACTAACGAAGGCCAGGGCAGCCAAAAGCCCACGAATGGACTTCACCGCCAGGCCAGCCCTTTTCCTTTCCACGCAGAACTGCATCAGGTGTTCCGCCGGAATGGGCCAGTGTTGCTCCAAACCAGCTTCCAGCCGGAAGCTGGCAAACTGTTGCACCGCGCGATCATACGACCTTCTGGTGCTAGGAGCGATGGCTAGTCGGATGGCCCTGCGTGCTTCGGCCCTCCAAGAATCCACAGCTCCGAGGGTATCCGGACCGGCAAGGCGTCGGCATCTGGGGCCAATTGACGGAACCTCTCCATCTGCCGGCGAGACAGAGCGTCCGCCACCCCATTGTCTAGACCGGGAATGTGCCTCGCCCGAAACAAGACGTTCAAACGAAGGCACCTGAGCGTAAACGGCCTGACCAGCCGCATGACCCTGGGCGACCGGGATGACAATGAGTTAATAACCTGGACCACAGCCATGTTGTCACACCAAAAGTGGACTACATGATTGGCCAGCTCTTCCCCCCACAGCCATACCGCAACCAGAATTGGAAAAAATTCCAGAAACGTCAGATCCTTGAGAATATCGCCGTCATGCCATGCGGCGGGCCAGGGCTCCGCGCACCAGTGCCCCCGAAAGTAAACCCCAAATCCCACTGATCCAGCGGCATCTGAGGACACACGCAGCTCCGCTTCAAGAAGCAGATCATCTCGCCAAAAGGTGACCCCATTAAAGGAGGTAAGAAACTCCTCCCAAACCCTAAGGTCATCCTTGATCCCATGTGACAGCCGGATCCTGTGGTGTGGGAGCCGAAGTCCGGCCATCGCGTCACAAAGCCGCCGCAAGAAAGGGCGCCCTGGCGCCACCGCCTTGCAGGCAAAATTTAGGTGGCCCACCAACTGCTGAAGTTCGAGCAAGGAAGCCTTCCTTTTATCCTTGAGCGCCGCCAAGCGTGCTCTAAGCTCAACCACCTTTGCCATTGGGAGACGGAAAGTCTGCTGAACGGTATCAATTTCGATACCCAGGTAAGTCAAAACCTGGGTGGGGCCTTCAGTCTTTTCGTGAGCTAGGGGAACACCCAGCTCCCCCGCCAAAGCTATGAAGCCAGCCAGCAACCGTTCGCATTGGCCGGACCCCTGTGGTCCACAAAAAATAAAATCATCCAAATAGTGGGCGGAGTCACGGCAGTACTGCCTGTGACGCAATGCCCACTCCAGAAAGGTACTAAATTTCTCAAAGGCCGAACAGGAAACTGAGCATCCCATAGGGAGGGCTCTGTCCATGTAGAACTGGCCATCAAAGGAGAATCCTAGCAACTCAAAATCCAATGGATGGACAGGTAAAAGACGAAAGGCCGACTTAATGTCGCATTTCGCCATTTCCGCCCCAATACCATTGCGCTTCACCATAGCCACCGCCTCGTCAAAGGACGTATACCGAACCGAGCACAAGTGCTCGGGGATGGCATCATTAACAGACCCACCTCTGGGAAAGGACAGGTGGTGAATTAAGCGATACTCCCCAGCAGCTTTCTTGGGTACTACTCCCAATGGGGAGACCCTCAAATTGGGGACTGGAGGGGAATGGAAAGGGCCCAACACTCTCCCCTCAACACATTCCTTCCTAATTTTCTGCCTAACCACCTCCTCCATGCCAACCACCGAACGCAGGTTGGATGACATGAAGGGGGCCCGAGGGCCCTGAAAAGGTATCCTAAAACCAAAACTAAACCCCTCTAACAAAAACTGAGCGGATTCCTTATCCGGATATCCTTGCAACAACTTATGGAGGACCCTCAGCTTTATGGGCGTTGGACCCCTTTTCAGCTGAAGGCTTCCACTGTCCGCCACCGGGCCGAGAACCACCTCCTCGCGGACGGGGGCGAGGACAAGCTGAGAAGGCATGGGGGCCTTTGCACCTGGGGCACTCGTGCCGAAACCCACACCCCCTCCTGGCGCACACCCCCTGGTAAGCAAAGTCCCAGCAAAGCAGCCGGGGCTGAACCGGCTGCCCCGCAGAGGTGCGGGAGCCAGGAGGGGAGGAGAGACGCTGTACCAAGTGCCCGCTGTCTGACCTGTCGCCCAGATTGGGCTTGGCAGGTGCCATAAGCTGCAGCCAAAGCTGCTGGTGAATGCGGTCCCAGGGTAGCGTGGGATCTACCGCAGCTCGCATACGGAACTCTTCGTCGTACTGCATCCAAGCAGCCCCGACGAACTCCGTATGTGCCCGATAGACTATATCAATGTATTGGAACAGAGGGGCAGCCCTCTGAGGTTGGGCACGCGCGATTACCCCCGCATAAATTAACATCCCCGGCAACCAATTCGCCCAGGTACGGTCAATTTTCCGCCGTTTTAGCCGTTCCTTATCACGGTCATCCATGTCCTCCTTATCCTTCTTTTCCAGCTCACGGAAAAGGAGGGTAAAGACGTCCACGAATTCGCCCCGCAAAATCTTGTCCCTAGTGGCGGGCGTCAAGTGGTCACCTAATGGCAACGCAGTATCTCCGAACGGCATGGCCCTGTAGGGCATAACCCCCAAGGCAGGGTAATAGGGAATACCAGCGGCCGGGGGCCACATCCACTGTGGCTGCCCAAAAGCATGGTTGCCCACAGCATGGCTCGACACACCCGCCTGAGCCACCCCGGGAGCTGGAGACCCCGCCCCGACCTGCAATGACGGGGACTGGGAGCCCCATAATTGCCAAGGGACAGGGCCGCTCTGAGCCCCCTGGTACATGTAACCAGGCCAGGGCTGCAAGCCCCCTACCGGGTTAACCTGAGACCCAGCTCCCTGCGATGGAGGGATCCAGCTGGATGGCCCGGGAACACTGACTGGACCCCAAGGCCAAGTGTAAGAAGCGTGTGGTGCAGGCGGCTTACCATCCCCTTCCGGTTGGTCCACTACCACCGCAACAGGCGGCTCCTCCGCTGACTCCGTGGTAGCCTGTGCTTCCAGCTCCACGGCCCCTCCAGGTTCACTGCCACCAGACCGACCTTCCGCTGCACCGGCCGCCTCCACGGAACCTTCAAGAGCGGACAGACGATTTAAGACATCCCTCTGAAAAGTGGCAGAGGAGACCCGCTTAGAGGCCCTCTGCGCCCTAGAGGCAGCAGGCTGCCCATAGCCCGCCCCTTTACTTCTCTCAAGAGCAGCCAACTTGGCCAGAATTTCTTGCCTTGCAGCTTCCCCCTCATCCTCATCAGATGAGGACGCAGGCAACCCGCGCCCAGCAGCGGGGCGTTTAGCAGGCTGCTTGCCTTTACTCACACCCACCCCCTTCTTGGGCGGCATGGCTAAGAAGGAAGCAAAGGGCAGAAACCACCCACGCCAACTGGACCCTCCGGATAGAAACCAGAAAGAAGGGGGGGGGGCAAACAAGCCTGAAGCAAGTTAACAAGCCAGCACCACTCCAGCTCCCCACCCTCAGTACTCGCACTCTCTCTATATATAGGATAGCCACTGATGCCTAAGTATCAGTTATTGCAATCCCCTAGCAAGGTGGGAAGGGGGGGAATATGGGGGGGGGCTACACTGACCCAGCTGGCGCACAAAGCCGCCCTGAGCCAACCCAAACCGAGGCAGAAAACCCCGAACCCAGGGCCAGAAATAAGGGGGGGGGAGAGTCTGAATGGGAGGCCCAACAGCAAATGCCCCAGCAGAGGCACGGCAGGCGTGCGTGGCGCGCACGGGCTGAAAACACCCTCCCCGAGAAAGCAAGCCCCAGGGAAAAAACCCTGCTGCGGCCGGAGCCGCCGGATGGAGAGGCCGCTGAGGCCGGGATGCCGCTGATCTCCAGACGCCGCCGCTGAAGCTCCTGGGCCCACCCGCACAGCCGCTCCAAAGGGAAAGCACCCGAACGTGCTTCCCAACTCCCGGGCAGTGCCCCCGGGGCTTAAAGGCCCGCACGGCCTAGCCTCCGCTCTTTGCAAGCCGGGGAAGCCAAGGGACGCTCCCTTTCCCACGAGCTTGCAAAGTCAACTGCGCCACAGAGGAGGCAGGGGCCGGCTCAAAACTGCCGGCCACGCCTCCCCATATCCCCGGATGCAGGGAGGTCCGCCCGCTTTTTCCAGGCGCGAGGGCAAAGGACGGCACCCGGGTAAGCGCGCGCGCACGCCCCCGGGAGGTGCCGATCTCTCCAATTTGCTGGTAATTAGATACCCAATTTTCTAAATGTTACATCATCCAATTTATTTTAGACTCAAATCTAAATTCTAATCTAATTGCCTTAATTTTATATGGCCTTTCTCCCATCTCTCTGAAAATTAGAAGATATGATTCATTGGGTGAAGGGTACAATTTACTATTTATTTCATAAAATATTATGCCAGCATTTCAGAGTACTGGTCACGGTACTCTGTTTTTACCAGTAAAAACATCATATCATCATTAATTATCAAAATAAACAAAACAAAAACCATGCCCTTACAAACATAAGAAAGATATCCATAAAAGAAACTTCAGATCGGAAACTGTCAAAAAAACAGGTAAAAAGACAAAACAGTTAAAAATCAAGTAAAAAGAAAAGTTTTGGTCTGAGGCCTAGAAGACATGATAAACACCAGGCAAGCATCTAAAGGGAGACCATTCTGAAGGTGAGGTGCTACCACGGAAATGTCTAGTCACTGCTCACTACCCACCTTACCCTTGAAAGTGGGGGCCCAAAGAGCAGAGCTTGAGAGGCAGATCTTAACTGGTGGGCTGGATAATACGGGAGGAAGTGGTCATTCAGCTGCTTTTATCCCAAGTTGTTTAGGACCTTAAAGTAAGGACTAGAACTTTGAATTGTGCCTGGAAACAGATGATCCATAGCACACCAAAAAGGCTGTGCTATGGATCATGGGACTTGCTTGTAAAAAGACATGTGGGATGGGAATTGTAGAAGGGAGCGAAATTAGGTGAGATGGAGTGAAAAAACTGCCTGGATGCAGCTCGTGGTCTTAGATAAAATCTTTATATCTGTGCAACTGCCCCTCCCTCTCTTCGCCACAGCAGCTTCAGACAGGGCCTTCTGCAGATTCCACCCTGCAGCTGGGCAAAATCAACTGCTGCCCACACATGTGCGTTCTCTATGGCAGCCCCCATCTTATGGAATCGCCTGCCTGAGGAGGCCAAGAAAGTTCCCGGTCTCCTGGCTATCCTCAGAGTATGCAAAACTGAATTATTCAGGAGGACTTTCTACCCAGATTATAGGGCTGTGTCCTACGAAGCAGCTCAGAGAGGTGCCTTAGTAGGGACAAGGACTATATGCTATCCTATTGGGTACTGTCTAATGACAGACCTACTAGGGGGAGTTTCTGCGTTGCAAAACAGGCCATGTAAATTAGTTATCCTTTGTTTCAGAAAGATTTTATCTTTGTGCTGGGCTTAATGCTTGTTTTAAAATTTTCCGCTACCATACCCTGTTGTATCTGTTTCACTGCATGTCCTAATTGTTGTTCATTATTTTACTTTGCTCAGTGAATAACATAGCTGTTGCTTATATTGCATTTCACTTGCATGGTGTAATCTGCCTTGGATCTCAGCGAGAAAGGCAGACTAAATCATCATCTCAGTGAAAAGTCCTAAGGGGGAAAAAATCTCCCCTCCCTTCACATCTCTATCCTTGGATGACATGAGTACCAAATATTAGGGTTCTAGTTTCTTAGAAACAATTGATACTTCATCATCTTGTGAATGCCGTGGCTCTTCATTTATCTGATACAAATGTTCAGCGTGGGAGATTTTTAAAGAAACGAAGTCATGCTGAAAGCACAGCTGAAGTAAATAGCATTCAATCACAAGAGAAGTAAATGAGTTTCAGTCCCAAGGGGCTGATAAGCCCATACATCTGGATGGATCCAGATACATCTGGTTCATGCCAAGCAGCCCATCTTGTGCACATCCCAATGCACCCTCATGCTTCTGTGCGGCTCCCACTCAATGAGGCTTATAAATTCCTATTGCATTGTTGCCTTGAACTCTTTTCATAGTACAGGCACCATATCCGTGGGCCAAAGGAGTTTTCCAAATATCCCTTCTTTTCTTTATTCACCCAGATAAAGATTAATTACTTCTAGTGGGATTGTGTTTCATTGTGTTAAAGTGAAACCGTTCAATTATTTAATCACATTGTTGCTATTGACATAGCAGACCTCACACCGTACTTGGCTTGTGCTGTTACCTAACCTCTTTAGCCCACTCGTTTTTCAAAGGAGGAATGAACTTTCAATTGCCAAGGGCATTTAATTTGAAATAGTGCTGGAAACTTGGATTCCTGTTGTTTGTTTTGTACTTAGCCCCCTGTATTGTCTGGGGTACCCCTCCCCCCATCTATTTAATGATTCACTTGATGAATGGTTTGGTTAGATAACAGACAGGTGATGCTTTAAAAAGGAGGTTCCTAGAAAATAAACGACCCATGAAACTAATACAACATTCTTATTTTTTTTTTATTTGTGAGGTCAGGTTTCCCTTAACGAACCCGTTTCATAAACTGATTTGTCTGTGCATAGATAAAATAACATTGAAGATAATAGGATTGAATTTACTGGATATAAGTTTTTGTTTGCTTCCAAATGGTTATGATTGTCTTCATGGAATAAGGAATCCTTACCCAGTTGTGTGTCTGGTCTTTCATACTGAGACAGTTGTGGGGAAAAGATATGCCACTACGGGCCAAGCTACAAGTGACGAATTACACTTGAATGGCAAGTGAACAGACTCACGTGTATTCCTCCCTGTTTGCTTGCGCTCCACTTGCACTCTATGTGATCGAGTGGAGTGCAAGTGGAGTAAGGATTCCTTATTCCATGAAGACAATCTTAACCATTTGGAAGCTTGAACCTTAGTGACAGGGAGGAGTTTTCCTCTCAATTTCTGTATTTTGACTTTCAAATCGTCTGGGACCAAGAAAGAATATCCACCAGGGTAGTGTTTGTAAGAGTGTTTGAACTATAGAATTTAAAGGAAGTTCTGTTTGTTCTTGACTCAAGAATCTTGAGTAATTGGTATAAAGAATAGTCTTTGAATGTAAAATTAAAAAATCACAGTTGAGAAAAGCAATTTAGAGTGAAAAAGAGATTCAAAAATGTCTTTACCTGTGGGCTGATTAAGGCACAGAACTTTGAGGGGCCTAGTTATTATTTAGGTTTCCTGGTATTGGCTGAGCCGGTGAGCTAAAAATGTGATTTGTTGGAAGTTTAAAAACTCTGTGACTAAACTCTGTTTAGCTAGTTAATGATAGTTTGGGGAGATGCTGAAGGGGGGAAATTGTGAAGCCTGAACCACTCAAACATAACATCTGTGGTATACATGCATCAGGGGTAGAGTTTTTAAACGCATCCAGACTTTAGACAAGAAACAGTAATCTTAGACAGAGCAGTTAGAGATTGGATTAGCAAAGTGTACTACTTCTTAATTCCAAGTCTTTTCCCTTGCGCATTGTTTTTTTTATAATTTAAAATTAGTTGAAATCGTAAAACTACTTAAATCAATCAATCAATCAGTATACTTTATCAAACTCTACTATGCCTAATAGATCTTGTTACTCTTAAGCTTCATATCAAAGCATTTAAAAGGCCTAACTATTCTTCAGGGTACTTTGAGTAATTAAAAGAACAGATCCCAGAAGTAGCAGGTTTTATTGACGCATCTACAACTGGCACCAAAATTTTGCTACAAGGGAAAATCTTCTTCAGGTAAAACATCTGCGGTGTTTCAAGGAAACCCAAATAAAGCAGCTGTAAAATTAGAAAAAAGTCCTGGGAGATTCCTTTCTCATAACCTTAGGTTGTGTCACCAGATTTTATGTGAAGTGAAACTCAAAGCAAATTTTGCTGTTTCTTTGCGAGTGAACCAGAAGCAAAATTTTAAGGAAGCATTCCCTAATGGCATTATTATTTATTTATTTATTTATTTATTTATTTATTTATTTATTTATTTATTTATTTATTTATTTATTTATTTTATTCGATTTATACCCCACCCTCCCCACAGATGGGTTCAGGGCGGCTAACAACATTAAAAAAATACATTAAAAATAAAAAAAACCCCATAAAATCAATAATAATTTTGTAAAAGTCATTAAAATAGTCCAGGAGCAGGCTATTTAAACAAATATTGGGAGTCCGTATATGGGCATAGCAGCCCCAGAAAAAGTGGTGGTCTTAGATGGAAGACGGAGGACACCCGCTGGCACTCAGCCAAAGGCCCGGTGGAACATCCCCGTTTTACAGGCCCTGTGGAACTGTAACAGGTCCTGCAGGGCCCGGATCTCCAGCGGGAGAGTGTTCCACCAGGCCGGGGCCAGGGCAGAAAAAGCCCTGGCCCTGGTTGAGGCCAGGGACCACTAGGGACCACCACCAGGGACCACCAGGGACCACCAGGAGTTGCTTGCCTGCAGAGCACAACACCCTGCAGGGGACGTAATGGAAGAGGCGGTCCCGCAGGTATGCAGGTCCCAGTCCGTGAAGGGCTTTAAACCCCAAGGTTACAATTTTAAAATTGTAATTGCATTGAGGAGCCATTGTGTTAGTTTTTTTCCCCTTCCCAAGCGAGAATTAGCAAAACCAGGACAGAACCAACTAGAGAATCAACCAAAAGCTCATGAAAATAAAAAATGCCTAGCACATAAAATGCCACCACTGACAGCATTATGTGGATCTCTCAAGGAAGGGCGATCCAAAGGTATGTTGCCTCAGTAGAAAAGGCATTATCTACAGACACCAAGGACCTTACTTCCAAGTGGGACAGGGGAGGGAGAACAGCCTCTGGTGCTGATGCAAGTACATAAGCAATTTCAGTTGGGAAGAGATGATCCTTCAGCTAACATGAAGGGCCATAATGGAATGAAATAGCCCAAGCTTTGCAGGTAGGAAGTGCTTATTTCAATCCCTGGTATTAACTGTTAAGAGGATTTGGGTCTGTGGGTCTGGAAAAGTTCACAGCAATGAGACCCTGGGGAAACCAACCGTTTGACTTCTAGGCAAAGCAGCATCATACCGACGGAATTAACAGTGCTGTTGCAAGCAGTATCTTCCCAAGCCCATTGACCAATGGACGTAGAAGGCTGTAACTGTTTAGAATTGCGCTGCAAGAAATCCTCATTTGTGTGTTCTTTTGCAGTCTTTTGAGAGTGCTAAATATAATGGATCAACAGCTCAGAGAGTGGCGCGAACATGCACTTTGTTGCAGTGGCTGTTCTTGGCTTTTGCATTCATCAACAACATGTGTGCCCACCGCCACGCTTGGAACCAAGATCAATTGCTAGTTTAATAACACTCGTTGCAACCAGCTACGGTGTGCTTTTCTCGCTTTTAATGGCAAGTGGCAATTTCATTTATAAAGACACAGAATGCAGGAAATTAAAACTAACAAAAGCTGGCAAAAGGAAGCTTGTTTCTTTGGCAGGATGGCTTACTTTAATAACGAGGTTTCTTTTTATTTGTGAATAATTCAGATGTAGAGTCGTTCTGCGGGAATAGTTTCCAGTAAATTAGTACAATTTCTCTTCTTTTCTTATACCTATTGGGCCTCATAGTTCAATGCATCGTTTTGCATTCACAGAACTCTGGGAAGACGGCGAAATTATGCCAGATCTTAGAGCTTTCTGCACCTACGTTATGCAGTTAATCAATGTTAACTAGCAAAAGAGCTGTAATATATTCCCCCTCTAAGCCAAAAACAGGAGAGGCAGCAAGGATGGCTAGAAAGTAACAGCATCTATGAAAGGCAACAGTACATAACAGGCACCCCAAAGCCTCAGGCAGCACCTGATTTCTACTCTATCTTAAACCTATTTTTTTTTCTTTTTGCTAGAGGCCCTTTGAGAATTAGCCTTAAAGTAACAGAGCAAGATGCCTGGGAGCACCTTAAAGGCCAACAAGATTTCCAGGGCATAAGGTTTCAAGAGTCAAAGTGTCCTTTGTCAGATACAAGTAGGAATGGAGATCCCTGAGCCCTTATCACACATTCAGAAGGTTGTTGTAAAGAAGGGAGTCAGGATCCAAATGTACAATGTAAAACGTAATCGGCTTGATTAGCTCAGGGGTAGGAAATGCAGAAAATTAGCATCTGTGGTAAGATAAGAAATCTATGTCCCTATTCAGCCCGTGTGTGTTCCATTGTCCTGAATTTGTGAATGAACTCATGTATTTGTACAGTGGTGTCTAGAAAATGTACATCTTGTATGGATTAATTCATAGTAAGACTGATGGTGGGATAGAAGTTGCTGAAGGCCTAGTGAAATTCCTCCAGTGCTTTCCCGCATGTGTCCAGATGATAAAAATGTCACCAGTACACCTCAAGTACACAAGAAGTCTTAATGGGTGGAAGCTGAGGAAGTATTGGGGAGGAGTTTGATTTTTAAAAAGTATTTCACTTTTACTCCATTTTGGGTTGCCAACTTCCAGGTGGCGTGAATAGTACACCTATCTACAGCGGATCGGTCTCAGGACCAACAATATTACAAACATAATATTACAAACTTCTAGGAGGTGCCCGGAGATCTCCTAGAATTACAACAGCTCTCCAGATGACAGAGATCAGTTCCCCTGGAGAAAATGGCTACTTTGGAGGGTGGACTCTGTGGCATTATATCCTGATGAGGTACCTCACCTCCCCAAATCCTGCACCCCCAGGCTACACCGCCAAATATCCAGGAATCCAGATTTGGCAACCCTAACTCCTTTGGAGCAGAAAGACAACATTAAATAATAACCATTGCGCACCCCCCCCCCCCGGTTGGACAGTCAAGTTTTCCCCCAATTTTTTCCCCAAAACTTCCTGCAGGCTGTACAAAAATAAAAATCAAGATCCTGCTTCCCCAGAAGAAGAAAAAAAAAGTGTATTCTCTTAAATTCATTTCTCAAAGCAATAAACTTTGTTTTTCTTCTAGAAATATTGACCTTTAAACCTTATTTTATTTTATTTTTTAAAATTTGTACTTAATACTAGAGGAGCAGTATACTAAAGAAAGGCAATTCAAAAAAACACGAAGGAATTTTTGCATTTGGGGAACTTGTTTGTTTTTCCTTATATGCTAAATCCATTCTCAACATTCCTAAATTCTTCTACCAGCCAGAACAGAACCTCAAAACAGGCAGAACAAGACAGAACTGAAGGAATCCATTCACCCCCAGCCGTTCCATGCTGCAGCCTCCTTTCCCTCTAGTAATTATGTGGGTTAGTATGTGTTATTGTTTTGCTGTGACAATTATTTTAAAAGAGAAATAAAGTCAAAGTGACTGAAAGATGACTCCTAAAGTCTTGAAAGAAAACCTTTCCTCTTTCAGCCTTGCTATGACAATTAAACATAGTCCTTCTTGATGAAGTTCAATCCTGCCATTATTGTGAAAGCACAAGCTTGGATACTTAGTACTGCCCCCCAATCCCCCCCCCCCCAGTTTCCCACTCCTAAAACCAGCTCTTAAACTTGGTTGCATTGAAATGAGCACAAAGCTTTCTGCTTTGTATGTTCTTCTGTCTTGGCCCTTGAAGGCTCCTGTAGCAAATTGATGGCTGCTGAGGCTTAACTGAGAGGCTAACTACAAACGCAAGCTGAGCCCTGGGTGAGAGCTGAATAAAAACCTTTTATTTGTATATAAAGCTGGCGTGTCATGGTGTCCAACATACAACATGTTGCATCATTTGCAGTTTAACTGAAACAACTGTCAGTCATAGTTGGAGGCGGATCTAAGCTCTGAAGTTAAATTCACCTCAGAACAGTGCCATTCAACCAACAGCTGTTTTAAGTACAAGAGTTAGATGCTACCAAAGAAATAAATCAGTTTCTTCTTTTGTGCTCCTTCCTCCTGTGCCTTAGAGCTAAGCTGCAAGTGACACCAACCATGTATTTTTTAACATGTTGGGGACGCAATTTTACCTGGGAAGTGTAGTTTTCAAAGACAGATCCATGCAGGATCGCTGGGGGAGATGAACTTTGCAGTTGTTTTCTTCCCGTCTCAACCATGAGATAAACTACCAGCTTTTCCCCTCCCCTCCCCTCCCCTGCAAAGTTCCCCTCACTCAATGATCTTCCGCAGCTCTGTCTTGGAAAACGGTCTTTGTAAAATTACAGTTCCCAGGTAAAATTGTGTTCTCTGACATGTTAAAAAACTTGTGTCCGGCATCTCTTGTAGCTTAGCTCTCAGTCAAAATTGTAAATGTTATGTCACTTATCCTGGCTAGCTCTGGGTTGAGAAATTCCTAGAGATTTCAGGAGCCTGGGGAGGGCAGGGTTTCAGGAGGGAAG
The DNA here is from genome assembly GCF_028583425.1 of Eublepharis macularius. Classification (NCBI taxonomy): domain Eukaryota; kingdom Metazoa; phylum Chordata; class Lepidosauria; order Squamata; family Eublepharidae; genus Eublepharis; species Eublepharis macularius. The sequence continues at coordinate 18,138,315 of NC_072796.1, forward strand.
GGACCTCAGCAAGGTATAATGCCACAAAGTCCAGTGTTTGAAGCCACCATTTCCTCTGGGGGACTGATACATGTAGTCTAGAGATCAGTTGTCATTCCGTGAGATTTCCAGGAGTGACATGGGGGATGGATTCCACCAAACCTCTGCTGTTGATTAATCAGGGTAAGTGTGGTTGAAAATTAATATTTGCCTGTGCCTCAGCTGATGAACCTGTAGGCGAATCAGGTACTGCCCACCCTTCAGCTTGTGCTCAATTCTATTCATAATATGATCCTTGGCAACAATATTTGCTAACTAAGGTATACATTTGAGGAGTGGTCTTCAGTCTCAAGAGACTCAGGGCCCAGCTCTACCCCAGGTGGCAGCATGGGAACCAGTGAGCTGCAAGCATATGAAGCGTGAGTCATATGATATGAAGAGGGGGAGCCAGATGTCAAGGACAGGACCTTGGGCAGGAGACCAAGAAAACCAGAGACAAGAAACACCAGCCAAGTACCAGGTGAGCAACAAGCCAAGGGTGGGAGGAATCCTCTGTGTCACAAAGTGACCTCATCATCCCATTGAACCTCTCAACATGTGGACAAACAGAAGTAGGAGGTATGATGCCCTGGCTGTCTACTCATATGCACAAGGAGCAGATCCTTCACCATCATTATGTTCTAGGAACCCAGGGCTTAAGATTTGGTGGTTAAAAGTAGGCAGCTGAAAATTAAATTCTACACATTTCTCTGTCATCTAACCAAAGGCTACGAAAATAACTTGAATATAGCATGAAGATAGTAAGTAACCAAAGGAATCTAGCAAACCTGCCTCAAACAAATCAAGGAACATCTCGCCTTCCAGGCACATGCCCATCACTGACAAGAGGAGTCTCCACTTTGATGCATTTTTGTTTATGCATGCAACTTGAAAGGCTGTTAAGACAGGATCATCACCTTTGCTGTCACCTCACTGGCGAATGAAAGGTGCATCATTAGCCACGAGTGAAAGGTGCACCATTAGCAATGAAAATGCAGCAATTCTATCACGCCTCCACCTGAGGTCAAAACTGTTACGGTTGGCATCTGTAGGAGGCTTGGTAGGGACTGACCGTCCACGAGATCTTGATGTCAAGAACTCCCTGGAGTCAAGAATGCTTGTAACTTCCATGTTTATTTGCAACACCAGCAGGAGTCAATTAGCCTCACTAACTTTCCCACAGGACCGACCGTTCATCCTCTCTGCTCCTGGCCACTCCGAACTCCAGCGCAGCACTGCCTTTAAGGGCCATCCTGGCCAGGGACCCCACCTCCTTCCCACCTCTCACCCAGCCAGATGCCTCCAGTCCAAGGGTTTGCCCTCTTCAGTTAACCCAGTCCCTGCAACTGCTGGTCAACCCCAGTGGGAAGTCACCATCCTTGGTGTGACCCATCCAACAGGGTCCGGCATCTCTTGTAGCTTAGCTGGCAAATACCTCCCACTGTCCTTCAAAGTGAGCCAAGAGAAGTTGCCCTGCAATGGGCTCATGCCCTCTAGTCTCCAGCCCTCTGCCTGTCAGCTTGGGGAAGTGTTGGCTGTGACCGGGTGTCAGTCACAGATGCCATCTGCAGAGCAAATCACTTTACGTAGAACGTGGATTAGTGAGGCCTTTTATCCATTATATGAGCAAGTGACACGTATGCTTCGAGCTACTCAACAATCCCCAAGTCTCCTTTCCCTTGGTATGGAAACAAAATCAGTTCCAGCTTAGCCTCCGCTCCTTGTTAGCCAATTAAATGCATTTGTTTTATTTATTAGAGTCTTTAAGCAGAAGGGCTGAAGCAAAGATAAGACAACTGGGTCAGAACGGTTATTTTAATTGTGCCCAGCTAGCCCCGCAGGAATAGTGGGAACTTGATTCAGTCGCTGATGTTTGCAGAGGTTATTTGGAGAACATCAGGGTTGTATTTTATTTCTTTCAGAGTTGGCACACTGGGGAAATCTCATTAGACCAGGAAGTGGTGGCTGCTTACCTAGCAGGTGCTTTTTGCACAGCATTCTTGGAGTCTCTAAACACGCTTTCACCAGGTGAACATCTGGCCCCCGATTTTCCTCACAGATCCCATGAGGATGGCAGTTATATAGGCTTCCTCTTGATTTCCCCCATTAAAGCTCAGAGGACATAAAATTCAATACTTTTTTCAAGTGACCTGCTGGCTGAGACCATGGCGGATTTAAACCCGCGACTGAAAACAATGATTTATTTTTCCATATCTGCTAAAATAAATTTTAAGTAGTGCTGTGAATTTAGTAGAAGGAAAATGTGAAGTAACAGATAATTGAAACAAACAGAACCTAGTAAAATGATTAACAGACTGTGGCAGGCATTAAAAAAAATCAGTTTTATGTGAAACTTGCTATTAAGGATCTAGTCTGTGGAAGAGCAAGATTCGAGTGAAGCAGCACCTTAAAGATCGACAAGATTTCCAAAGTATGAGCTTTTGAGAGCCAAGAGAACTTTCTGACTACAAGAGTACAAGGGTGAATTCTGTAACTATACCAGCACCAGTATTTGTCATAGAGAAAATCGAAAGCTTTTCCTATATATCTCCCCCCCCTTGCTTTTTTTTTATTTGCTCTTTTTTATAGCTCCCCCTTACTTGTGTCAGTTTTAAAAACTTGTGTCAGTTTTTAAAACTTTTTAATAAAAATTTCACACAAAAAAAGAAAGCCGAGGGACTCTTGGAACTTATACCCTGAACGTTTTGTTTAAGGTGCTACTGGACTCAAACCTTGTTCTTCTCCTGCAGATCAACATGGCTATTCACCTGAAACTGGTCTGGGGAGTTTCACGTGGCTTAGACTAGGATTTAGGGTACATAATGGAACAAGCCTTTTTCAAAAGCTGTGCAGAGTTATGGCACGCACTAGGAAAGATGTACTAATGTCTTGAGGAAATAAAAGTACTATTTTAAAAACAAAAACAAAAAATGCATGTCTGTAATGCTATGAAAATTGCAAGTGCTTTGAATTCTTAGAATTCCACTGGATCAGAGCTGGCTTTTGCAGATCAGACTAAGAGCTTGTGGATGCCAGTGGGCCAGCCTTGCTGTAGGAAAAGCAGGTGGTCAAAACTGCACTCCATCAGCTCCACCTGGTGTGTGCCAACTTCCGTAGATTCAGCTGACCGGGCCATGCTAATCCATGCTTTATTTTTATTTAGTTCCTTCAATTTATACCCCACCTTTCTCCCCAGTGGGGACCCAAAGCGGCTTCCATAATTCTTCTCTTCTATTTTATCCTCACAACAACCCTATGAGGTGCATTAATCTGAGAGTGCACGATTGACCTAAGTTCTCCCAGGAAGTTCCCATTGCAGAATGGGTATTTGCATCCGGTTCGCCCAGATCTTAGTCTGACCTGCTAACCGATACATAACGCTGGCTCTCATTTCTGTGTTTCTCATATTTTGTAACCTTGTGCCTGGACTACTATAAAATGCTCTGTGTGGGACTGCCCTTAAAATGAATCACGGAGTGCAACTAGTTCAAATTACAGCAGCCTGATTATTGTCAAGGGCTAGTCGATGGGGACACATCTTGTCTATTTTTAAGAAAACGATATTGGCTGCCAGTTTGTTCCCAAGTTCAATTCAAGGTGCTGGTTATATCCTTTAAAGCCCTTCACAGCTTAGGAGGCACACAGCTGAAGGCCCGTCTCTCCCCATATGTTCCTTTGCACCAGTTACAATTGCCGCTCCCCGCTTAAGGTTCCTGCCCGCCACACACCAGAGCTCACTGAACACACATGAATCTGCCTTCTGCTGAATCAGACATTGGTCCATCGAGGTCAGTATTGTCTGCTCTAGGCTTGCCAACCTCCAGATGGTGCCTGGAGATCTCCTGGAATTACAACTAATCTCCAGATGACAGAGACTAATTTCCATGGAGAAATGGCTGCTTTGGAGGGTGGATTCTATGGCATTATACCCTGCTAAGGTCCCTCCCCCAACTCCACTCTCCCCAGGCTCCACCGTCCAAATCTCCAGGAATTTCCTTACCCAGAGTTGGCAACCCTAGTCTACTCAGATTGGCAGCTGCTCTCTGGGGTCTCAATAATGGGCAAGTACTCCCTGAGAAGAGAACCATCTCTAGAGGTTTTTAGGAGACTCTGAGTCTCGCTATCCGAGATGCCTCAGCATGTATTTGTCAAGTGCAGAAAGATGCAATGTTAGCCAGAAAGTGTAGTTTAAAAAGACAGAGCTGGCAGAGATCGCTCCTCAGAGGTTTGTTAATCTTATCTTTGCCTCACTGAAGGCTCGGTCAATTTCACCTCTCCAGTCTAAAAGTGTGTGGGATCGCAACCAGAGGGCAGCGAGGAATGGAAATGGGCTGGAGCTGCCTTCCAGAGCCAGGCTTGGACCTGGAGAGGTTATAACGGGCTTAGATTTCCCTTCTGGCATTTCACAGCCCCTTCACACAGCTCCAGTGTATAGCAAAGCCTTTGCCCTGCCACCAGCTCTGTCATTTTAAACTACCCTTCCCAGCTAATATTACACCTCCCAACATGTGTATTTCACGTGTCAGATGTCTCGTGTAGAGAGACTCTCGGTAAAGCTGTTTTGTTTGCTAAGGCAAATAAATCTGGCTTGAGCTGCAGGCATCTTTGGAGAGGCAGGAGTTTTATTGTACTGTGAACAGGTTTTAAATTAAAATTGTAAGATATCTTGAGTCACAAAACATGGTATCAATAGTTTAATAAATAAATAAAATCATCACAGGAACAGGGTGCCAATATGCAGAGGTAGAAAAAAAGCTGTAACTATTGAAATATGGCTGAAAAAATTACAAATGTTGATTTATAGAAGGACCGTGGTTGCAGAAACTGAACTTGTCCATCTGGTCTCCAGCGATAAACCAGATACTGGACAGAAGATGCTTGAAGAGTCTTCAGACAATCTTGGTTTTGTTTTTTCATTAACTTAAAAAGCTGCCTCAGGTATCTTCTGGCCAATGTGCTTTCCCCTTTTCGTTACAAACTGATTTAAGTGAAAAATCAAGCTTCGCGTGAATGCATGGAAAATCTCTACCCTTAAATTTTGAATCACAACTTAAAGACCTTACCTGTTCTCTTAAGAGATGGGCTGAATGAGAAGTTGAATCCTTTAAAAAAAAGATCAGAAATTTCTCTCAAAAACAAATAGCTTGTCTGAAATGAAAACAGGATGGTCATTTATGCAGACTGTCTTTTCATCATGTGTAAGGGCTGGAATAAGCCCTGGAAGAACTTAACAGAACATATAACTAGTTTTCACTGCGGTGAAAAAACTTTGGCAGGCCCGCTGGGGTCAAATAGCATTCCCCCCTGCTTTTGAGAACAGGAGAATAGATTTATAGATTTGTTCTCCAAATTCAATCCAAGAGTCAAAGGGACCTTTATTTTACCCTCTAGATTTTTTTTTTTAGTGGTGTAGCCTTTATTCCCAAATATTATACTTCCTGTAGCTTCAGGGGCCTGTTTCCCCTCAGCCTCCTTCAGTCAGGAATGGATCCAGTCCAGGCCTCCTGATCTGCTGGCTGTAAAAGTACAGCTCCATGGCTCGGAGAGGTGGGCGAGAGGAGGTTCCTACCTGTCAGCCAGTCACCATGGCATTCCCAATAGGGTGGGGTTATTTAATGTGGGCCGTCGTCACACGGGCTTAAAATTAGCGCGAAAATTGCGCAATCTACCGCAAAATTCCCACCTTATTCTGGCACTGTTGCGAGTCTGAGATTTCTCCTGTGGGCCGTCGTCACACGGGCTTAAAATTAGCGCGAAAATTGCGCAATCTACCGCAAAATTCCCACCTTATTCTGGCACTGTTGCGAGTCTGAGATTTCTCCTCTGGTCTCAATTTTCGCGCTATAATCTGCTTCCGTGTGACCATCCGGCATCGATTTCTATCCCATAATGACGGAATTTTCCCTTTCTTATCTTGACCCATTATCCCAGACGCCCTTTCGCGCTCTCCTGCAGCGAGCTCCTTTTTTTAAAAAAAAAAAAAACGTCCTTATATCGCTATAACGTCATAATATTATAAAAATACAAAGCAATGAAAGAGTGTTCTTTCTATGCTGCTCGAGCAGCATAGACCGAAAAAGTCTTTCCGCTGCCCTTTGCCTCCGACGGAGGGATCGCAGGTGTGCATGGCACAGAGTGAACGTGCTCTGAACCATCAAAACAACCAGTTGGGCCACCAGAACTACAAGTTCACTCGGTGGAGCCATGGTTGAGTCTTCGGCGATGGGGATCACGTCAGACAGGGGTTTTTCTCAGAACAAGAGTATATTTATGGATGTTCAAATTAGGAAGAAAAACAATCTTAGCCAATGTTCAAGCTGCTTCCAGGGCGGGAAAACTTGGCCAACCTATCCTGCTCTTTTGGGGTTGGGCTAACGTTTGGTTATAACGATGTAATGTCGTTATAACGCAATAAAGCGGAAAAAAAAATTTTTAAAAAGGGGGGAGGAGTTTTTTCTGTGCCCGTTCAAAATGACGGCACAGAGCGCTACAGTGTGAACAACTCGAAGCGGGAGGAGACGGTATTTGACAAAAGATTGCGTCATGGCGCCGATAGGAACAATAGCGCCACATAATGGAAATTTGACGGAATAAACGCCCGTGTGACGACGGCCCTGGTCTCAATTTTCGCGCTATAATCTGCTTCCGTGTGACCATCCGGCATCGATTTCTATCCCATAATGACGGAATTTTCCCTTTCTTATCTTGACCCATTATCCCAGACGCCCTTTCGCGCTCTCCTGCAGCGAGCTCCTTTTTTTAAAAAAAAAAAAAAACGTCCTTATATCGCTATAACGTCATAATATTATAAAAATACAAAGCAATGAAAGAGTGTTCTTTCTATGCTGCTCGAGCAGCATAGACCGAAAAAGTCTTTCCGCTGCCCTTTGCCTCCGACGGAGGGATCGCAGGTGTGCATGGCACAGAGTGAACGTGCTCTGAACCATCAAAACAACCAGTTGGGCCACCAGAACTACAAGTTCACTCGGTGGAGCCATGGTTGAGTCTTCGGCGATGGGGATCACGTCAGACAGGGGTTTTTCTCAGAACAAGAGTATATTTATGGATGTTCAAATTAGGAAGAAAAACAATCTTAGCCAATGTTCAAGCTGCTTCCAGGGCGGGAAAACTTGGCCAACCTATCCTGCTCTTTTGGGGTTGGGCTAACGTTTGGTTATAACGATGTAATGTCGTTATAACGCAATAAAGCGGAAAAAAAAATTTTTAAAAAGGGGGGAGGAGTTTTTTCTGTGCCCGTTCAAAATGACGGCACAGAGCGCTACAGTGTGAACAACTCGAAGCGGGAGGAGACGGTATTTGACAAAAGATTGCGTCATGGCGCCGATAGGAACAATAGCGCCACATAATGGAAATTTGACGGAATAAACGCCCGTGTGACGACGGCCGTGGATTCCTCTAGGTAGAGGACAGGATAGAGCATTAATCTTGAGTGTCTGACACATTTGATAAACTAGCAACTCCTATTCCCTGTGAGTACCAGTTTATAAAGCTGTTACTGAACTTGCATTTTTTTTAAAAAAACAAATTTATTAATAGAATTATGCATAGGGGCAAACCTTAACTGATGATTTAGTGTCAATAAATCTAGGTAGAAAATCCTTTCAAGTAAATTGGTGGTGGAGCTATTGTTTACAATAATCTGGGACTTCTAAGGCTGAGCAGGCCACACAAAAGTCAGAGTTTTCTGCTTATTCTCATCAGGAGCTACTCTAATATGCATTTGTTCTTGTTTATCTCTCTAGATTTCTATTGCTTTTCTTTCCTGATGCTGTGAGATTGGCACCCACAGATTCAGCGCCAACTTTTGACCAGAGCAGTAGAAAGGAAAAAGGAAAGAAGTCTTCTTGACAACGGAAAGGTGAATCTGTTTTATCTCAACTATTTCAAAGTAAAATAAAGAGATAAGAAGGACCTAGCACATTCAGTTTGAGAAGTGGTAGAAAGCCAGCATGGTGTGGTTGGTAGAATGATGGACTGGGATCTGGGACACGTAGCCTTGAATTCCCTCTCTGCCGTGGAAGTTTGTGGGGTGACCTTGGGTCACTCACACTCTGCTTAACCTTGCCATGAGGATAAAATGGAGGAGGGTAGAACAATGTAAACTGCTGCTGGTTCCCCATAGGAGAAAGGGAACAAATGAAGTAATCTATGTTAGAAGAAGCGACTGGTGATGTCTCTTGCTCAGGCCTTTAGGGCTGCCAGCAGAGAAGAAGGAAGGCAACAACCATAGAGTCAGTTAGATAGATAGGGGGCTATCAGTCTCCTTCCCGCCAGGGGAACTTCCTTCCTTCCCTTCTCTCCCCCCCTCTCTTTCTTCTTCCCTGCATGCACCAGGAGAGGAAGCATGGTGTCTCCTCCTGAGAGAGATGGCCTACTTTCAATCTAAAGCCATCCTAGCTAGTTAGATCAGTTATTAGTTCTTTCTCTCCACTAAACTTAAGTAAACATATTCCTTTAGATAAATAAACAGTTATTGGTTCTCTAACTTGGATGAGAGCTTTCTGCGTGCAGATTGTTTAGTTAACGTGCCGTAACTAAAACCCAATAATCAATCAATCAATCAATCAATCAATCAATCAATCAATCAATCAATCAATCAATCAATCAATCAATCAATCAATCAATCAATCAATCAATCAATCAATCAATCAATCAATCAATCAATCAATCATCTATCTATCTATCTATCTATCTATCTATCTATCTATCTATCTATCTATCTATCTATCTATCTATCTATCTATCTATCTATCTATCTATCTATCTATCTATCTATCTATCACTCCCTTTTGCTAGAGTGATTAGAGTTGCTATCATAGAATCTTTGCCACTTGGGGCCCCTTAATTGTACTGATGTTTTTAGTTTTTATTTATTTGTTTGTTTGTTTATGATTTATATCCCGCCCTCCCCACACCAGCAGGCTCAGGGCGGATTACAAACACATACAAATTAAAATACATAAAACCATTAATATAAGTTAACAACCATATGCCTGGCAGAACAGCTCCATCTTGCAGGCCTGGTGGAAAGATAACAAATGCTGCCGGGCCGTGGTCTCATTAGACAGAGCATTCCACCAGGCTGGGACCAGGACTGAAAAGGCTCTGGCCCTGGTCGAAGCAAGGCAGGCCTCCCTGGGGCCAGTGACCTTTAGCAGATGTTTCTCACTAGAGTGAAGAGCCCTCTGGGGTTCATATGGGGAGAGGTGTTCCCGCAGATACGCCGGTCCCAGTCCACATAGGGCTTTATAGGTTAATATCAAAACCTTGAACCTGATTCAGTACTCCACCGGTAACCACTGCAGCTGACACAGTGCTGGCGTTATATACTCACACATTGGCAATCCTGTGATGACACGCGCTGCCGCATTCTGCACCAGCTGTAACCGCCGGATCAGGTTCAGGGGAAGCCCTGCGTAGAGTGTGTTACAGTAGTCTAACCTAGAGGTGACCATTGCCTGGATCACTGTAGTCAAATCGCAGGACAAAAGATACGGGGTAAGCTGCCTAGCCTGTCGAAGATAGAATAACGAGGACCTGGCAACCGCAGTGATCTGGGCCTCCATTGTCAAGGAGGCATCCAGGATCACCCATAAGCTCTAGTCTCTTGGACCCGGTGTAAGCACCGCCCCATTGAGTGCAGGGAGCTGGTGTCCCAAATCCACTTTTCCGTGACCCAAGCACAGGATCTCCGTCTTTGCAGGGTTTAACTTCAGCTGACAATAATGGGGAGAGTATTGCTCCCTGTGGGACCCTGCCCACCAAAGGGTGGCGGGATGACAATTTCTCCCCAAGCGCCACCTTCTGTCCCCAACCGTGGAGAAAAGAGACAAGCCACTGTAAGGCAGTCCCTCGTATCCCCACATTGGTGAGGCGGTGAGTCAGACGATTGTAATCAACTGTATCAAACACTGCCATCAGATCCAATAACATCAGCAGTGCCAGGCTGCCTTGATCTAGATGTCTACGAAGATAGTCTGTGAGGGCGACCAGCAACGTCTCCGTCTCATGTCCCGGATGGAACCCAGACTGGAAGGGGTCTAGGGCTGAGATGTCCTTCAGGAAGCCCTGCAGCTGTTCCACCACCACCTGCTCAATCACCTTTCCCAGAAACAGGAGGTTTGAAACCAGGTGGTAATTGACCAGATCGGTGGGGTCCAGCGATGGTTTCTTTAAAAGAGGCCTCACCACAGCTTCCTTTAATGGCCCAGGAAAAACCCTGGAGCCTAAGGATAGGTTAACAATGGCCTCCATCGAGGCCCGCAGCCCCCCGGCACTGGCTTTTACCAGCCACGATGGGCATGGGTCCAAGGGACATGTCGCGGGCCTAACTGATTGCAGGGTCCTGTCAATCTCCTCCCCAAAGAGTGGGCTGAAATGATCAAATATTGGCCCCAAAGACGGCCAAGAGGTCTCTAGCTCATTCACTGAATCAACTGTGGCTGGCAAGTCATGGCAGAGAGACAAGATTTTATCAGCAAAAAAGCTCCCAAAAGCATCACAGCTAATATCCGAATTCAAAAATTGACGGCCTCCATCTGGCAAGGAGACCAATGACCGAACCACTTTAAACAATCTTGCTGGGTGCGAGCTAGTTGATGCGATGGAGGCTGCATAAAACTCTTTCTTCACAGCCTTCACCGCCACCTCATAGGCTTTCATAAACGTCCTATAAGATGATCTTGCCTCTTCATCCCGAGATCGTCGCCACATTTGCTCAAGCCGTCTTAGCTCCCGCTTCTTCCGTCGGAGCTTCTCTGTATACCAGGGAGCCCGTTTTGCACGGGGGCAAAGAGGGCAAGGGGGGCTGATTTCATCGATAGCTTCGGAGAGCCAGCATGGCCAGTCCTCCACCAGCTCATCTAATGAACCGCCGTGGAGCATTGGATCCTGCAAAGCATTCTGGAACCCAATCAGGTCCATAAGTCTCCATGGGTGAGCATAAATCAGCTCACTGCCCTTGCAAGGGTGTGGTGATATCCCCAGCTGAGCCCTCAGGACCAAGTGGTCTGAGCATGGTACCGGTTCTACCACTTCCAGATCCACATTTAACCCCATCCCAAAGATCAAATCTAGCGTGTGGCCTGTTTGATGTGTAGGGGTCGATACAAATTGGGAGAGTCCCAGTGCTGCCATGGAAGACACCAGGTCTGCAGCCTGCACAGAGGAGGCATCATCGACATGGATGCTGAAGTCCACCAGCACCATCAGTTTGGAGTACTCCAAGGCCCACTCCGCTACCACCTCTAGGAGGCGCAACAGGGTATCTGTAGTGCTGTCCCCTGAATTCCCACATTGGCGATAAATATAGCAATAATATTTATTGTTGTTTTTAGTTGTTTTTAATGTTGTAAACCACTTCGGGCTTTGTTTGAGGGAGAGGTGGTACAAAATCTAATAAATAAATAAATAGCCACCACATCCCAAAATGAAGCACAGCAGAAATGGTAGGATACCTTTCATTGCACCATCTGAAGCAAAGTTAACACCCTTCTGTCCATTGAATAGGCTTAGAAGGTTGTAACTCTGAGTAAACTAGCTGCAGAGGAAAGGGAAAGAAGTAAACAACCAGTTAACTTGACAACAGCAGAGGGAATCCTTTTAATCAAAGGGGACCTCATCTAACCAGGACATAGGAATGGAGTCCCTTAGCTTATCTCTTTCCGTGCTCGCAGTGTGAACGTGGGAGCCATCACAATGACTTCCATCTGTACCGAGTTGCCTGGGGTGAGAGAGTGGGCTCCTGGTCAGATTGTCACAGTCCCCATCGCACACATGGCTCAGCCTCTGAACCTTTTTGTAGTGGTTGACCTCGGCTGCCCTGAACTATATAAACTAATAACAGAGGACTCTCAAAAGCTACCACCTCAAGTCCACATATATCTGAGATTAGGAGACATGATTTCCAAGTAAGAGGGTATGACTCAAGCTGGCAGCCTCTCTCATGTTAGAGAAAAGAGATGTTTCAATGGCCATTTTATCTCCCCAATTCCCTTCTACAGGAGGAGGTGTCAGGGCTCTAGTCGTTCTTCTTTTCATTTTTAATAGTGAGGAGACTTCCCTTATCTTCTTCCTTCATATCCTGCTGCTCCCTTTCAGTGCATCTCATTTGTCAAGGTTTCTTTCTAGATTTGTGTGAAAATTAATAAAACTGCCATTTGGCTGTTTTCTGCACAGGGTTAGGGATTTTTCTTTTCTTCCTTATTGGGATAAGGTTTGTCATATAGTTCTAAAAAAAAATATATTGCACCGATTAAATGTTGAGTGAGTCGTTTGGCATCTTGTCTCCCAAAATTGTATTCAAATAAACACGGAGCATGCTTCTAAAACGGTGAATTTTAAAGAGACTTCTTGAATTAGCCAATTAAAAAGGATCCTGGAAGCCCAATCATGCAGGAAAAATCTAAAATGACTATTGCTCTGGGCTTGGAACCAAGATAGGATTGTATGTATGGAGGTAAACCCACTGGATAGTCTCTTATGGTATCCATACTAATTTGCAGTGCTAAAGGTTTTACCAATTGTGGTTCAGCTATTAAATTTTAAAGTGTGCCTGTGTGAGGAGATATAACAACAACAACATCAACAACATTTGATTTATATACTGCCCTTTGGGACAACTGAACGCCCAATCGGAGCAGTTTACAAGGTGTGTTATTATCCTCACGACAATCACTCTGTGAGGTGGGTGGGGCGGAGAGAGCTCTGGAAGAGCTGTGACTAACCCAAGGTCACCCAGCTGGCTTCAAGTGGAGGAAACCCAGCTCTCCAGATTAGAGTCCTACTTCTCTCAACCACAACTGGCTCTCACACCAAACTATATCGAGATCTAGAAACTATACTGTCACAGATCAGATCAGATCAGCAACCTTTTATTGGTATTCAATAAAACAATAAAACAATTTACAACGAGCAGGGCAGGTAACCAAAAGAACAGCAAAACCAGTGGACAGAATTTACCGTATACTCCCTAATCCACATAGCAGTTGAGAAGTACAATGCAACCGTATATGTAGTGTGGGGACAATAATCTGATAGTAAGAAAGAAACTAATCCTCTGTCAGATTGACCCTGATGATTGATCAGCAGAGGGCTAATCGAGGAGTCCCGCACGTGAACATAGAAGTCACAATAAAATAAAACATGAAGTACAGATTCGGATTGCATCCTTCCACAAGGACATAATCTATTGGGGTAGGGTGTATTTGTAAATCTCCCAAACAGAATTTCAGAGGGTAAAACGTTAAAACGTGCGAGCATAAAAGCTCGGCGTAGGCAAGGGAAAGACAGCGATGAGAAATAAGTGGCAGGGCTTTTGTACTTAGGGATGATTCCAAACTCCAGTGGGGAGCAGGTCTTCTGTGCCAGAGAGCAGAGGGTTTGCCTATCACTATCTAGCAGTCTTAGGGATCTGAAAGCTTGGTTTTCCATTAACATTAGAAGGGAATCAAAAGAGATCCCTATAGACTGTAGTTTCCTCTGAATCAGGGAAGCCCATTTGGATGTAAAAGCATCTGTGAGCATCAGATAAATATAACTCGTGGAATCGGCCCTAAAATGGATGCGTAGCCAGAATTTAAATGTTGAGATCCAAGCACGGGTCTCAAGGTAGCACTGCCCACCCAGTTTCCAGGCTGCGTAACAAACACAATTTGGAACCCCCAAGATACGCCTCAAAAACATTGCCTGGATTTGCTCCAGCTGGTGGTTAAAACCGCTAATCCAGATCGGAATCCCATATAATATTTGGGGCACGGGTTTAGCATTGAAAACGCGGAATAGAGAATAGCACTGTGTTATAATAGAGAAGCTTAGAAGAGAGTGAAAGTATATGTTTAATAGAATAAAATAAGTTTGAAATGAGTAGGGGGAAAAACGGATAAGGGGTTGAAAAACTGTTGGAATTCAACAAAAGGGGGGGAAAGGGAGGGGGTTAGAACTGGAATATTTAAAGGAAATTGATAGTAATGGATATTATAGTGATTTCTAATCCAATAAAAATTAAAAAAAAAAAAGAAAATGCGGAGAGCAGCAGGAACAAACTGGTTGCCTTTCCCATGAAAGAAACTGGCAGAAGCTGCTGCACTGCTCTTAGCCAGGTTTACTACACAATTCCGTTGCGATATCCAATTATAGTTATACTGAAAGGAAACTCCCAGATATTTGAACGATTTTACTTGCTCAATATTGTTTCCTTTAATCTGCCCGTTTAAATGCTTCCAAGATCTTGAAAAGGCCGAATTTTTAGATTTTACATAGTTGACAACTAAAGAATTGGCTTCACAATATGAGACAAAGGCATTAAGGAGACACTTGAGGCCCTTCTGTGTCTGAGGGCCAAGCTACACATGACGAATGATACTTGAACGGCAAGTGGATTGAGTGGAGGGCAAGTGAACAGGGAGAAATACACTTGCCGTTCAAGTGTCATTCGTCATGTGTAGCTTGGCCCTGAGATAGAATTACTGCATCATTGACGTAAAGTAGCAAAGGGACAGGGAGGGAGCCAAGTTTAGGGGGCGGGGCATCCATCTTGGCTAGTGAGGGAGCTAGGTCACAAAGGAATAAATTAAATAGATAATTTTTTGATGATTTTTTAAATTTCTGACATACAAATATTATATAAACTTGTTTATGCTAGAACCAAATCATTCTAGTTTTCAGGGCCTATGAGTCTCCTGCTCATTTCTGTTGCAATCACATAACATGAGGGGGGGGGAATCCTATACTGATAACCTACATGAGGACTGAAGTTCTAGAATATATGAATGTATGAATAAAGAGACTGACAGTGTGGTCCTTAAGAGAGGTACACCTTTCTCTGTCTGTTTAAGTCAATGGGCATTGAAAGGTATAACTGTCCTTGGGATATTTTCCTTGTGAATATTTTCCTTCGTTGTAGAATAATGAATACAAGCACATATTGGCTGTAAAAGCCTAAGAGTTATGCCCTTCTAAATCCATTGAAGTGAATGGGCTTTAACGGGTATAACTGTGTTTAGGATTGTACTGTAAGTATAGTCTGGTTCTCGGTATTATTCAGTACTTGCTGTGGGTATATTTGCACAGTCTCAGTGCTATTGGGTGCACCTTTGCAGTCAGAGCCCATGCTGCCTCTGAATGTTAAAACTCTGACACACACGCACACTGCACACACACACACTCGCACGCACACATGGATACATGCACACACCCATGCCTTTTTCGGCCCAGCCTGCTGCTTAACTTGATTGGCTGTGGTGGCCACCATGATTTTTGTCAATCACATCAGATGCTGCCTCTGATATGATGGGTGCCCATTAACAAAACCATGCGCACTGCCATAGCCAAGCAGTTTAAATGACAGGGAGGCCAAAACCATCATTCATTTAAGTATGCTTCTGTACTGCAGTCTTCAAATTGTGAACTAAGAAAACTTTCCAGGGTTTTCGAACGTTAATTCTTTTCATGCTTTCTTCAGGGTTTCATGCTTCTGCCTCATACTATTAAGATCACATCAATTTACTTTCTCATTAAATGCAGGCAAAAAGATTGAGCGCACTAAAAATAAACTACATTTCATTAATTTCTTTCAGTTATTTTTAAAGAACTGTGTAAAACAAGAAAGTTCTGTGTTAGGAGATGAATTACTGAGTTGCTGGGCAAAAGAATGTGTAAAAGTCTTGCATATGTACACATTAAGGACTCCTAAGTGCTTTTGCTGTTTCTGTCTTGCTAATGCCTGGAATTCCCTGCCCCCAGAACCCTCCTTAAAACTCACCTCTTCCATGAAACCTTTGGCATAATTCCCCAGTTCACATCCTGACCTTTAACCAAGTTTAATAAATACATTTAACTTAATTTGTTAATAATCTCTACCCTAGGGTTGCCAGCCGCTCGGTGGTAGCTGGAGATTTGGAATTACAACTGATCTCCAGGCAATAGAAGCCAGTTCCCCCAGAGAAAATGGCTGCTTTGAAGGGTGAACTCTATGACATTAGACCCCTTTGAGGCCCCTCCCCTCCCCAAACTGCCCTCTCCAGGCTCCATCCCCCAAATCTCCAGGAATTACCGACCTGGAAACTCAACTCTGCTCTGTCTCTCCTTCCCTTCTCCGTCTACCCTCTCTTGCCTTTTCTGCTGTCAAAATTGAGACTCTATGCTCTTTCAGGACAGGGATCTTCTTTTGCTTACGCAGTTCTAAAGTATCGCATACCTCGATACAGCTATATTAAATTTCATTTCTGCCAGGTAGCTTTGTGATCGCCACAGCAATCTTCCCAAATTATACTTAGAAGAAGAAATAATATAGGTTGTTTTTCTCCTAGCCAGGCTTACTTCTGATCTTGGAGTCCGTATAGAATCCAAGACTTCTCCACTCGATTGGCTCCTCTGCTTTACAGAAGTTCAGGCAATCCGCACTGAAAAACCTGAGTCTGCCCATTGCTTTCATGTCTGCTCATAGAATTAGAACTGCAGGTTGTTCAGATTCCAGTCTTCAGGCAACATCTTCTACACTGAAAGAGGAAATCTGAATTTCTGCCAATAAACCACTGGACGATATCATGCAGTGCATATGCAGGTCTCATACAGCCCTGCTCAGGCTGTTTGGACCTAACTGTTACTCTGAATGGGCCCTAGAACAAAACCCCGATGGCTGCACAATCCATGGAAAGAGTAGACAGTAGAGAACAAGCAGTCTGCCATGGATACTTTCCCCCTCACTGAGCATAAAAATCTGTAGAATTGTAGGGTTCTTTGGAACCTGTTAGGGAATTTTTAATAATGAACCCTACCATTTTAGTTTTGTGAGCAAGAAACTTTGCCTGCCATGTGAAAGTTATAGAAAACACCTAAACAGCACGTTCCATGCCTCTTGTTGTGATTGTTGCTACTCTGCGGGTCAGCATGACACTACATTTGTAAATACATAACTCTAAGCAATTTTTATCTAGAATAAGTGTTCAGCCCTGAACACTTCATATTGCAGATTATGTTCCGGCTTTACCACAAGGAGTCGGAAAGGATTCTTATTTGTATTAAGTATTTTGATCATATCTTGCCAATCAAAGTATGGTGCCATCATTCTCTGTAAGATGAAGTCTAAGCGAAGTGTTTGCTTTTTGATCTTTTGATTCATTTTGATCTGTAAACAATTTAGCACTAATGTTTAGGCATAAGAATAAGGTAGCTCAGGACGCACCAGGCCTCGGGAACCTTATGCATCTGAGTTTTGTATAACAATACAACTCACATTTTTCTGTATCACTGTGGTTGGTGTCTTGGATTATATTTGGGTAAGTGGTAGAAGGGAAATTTATAATCTGCAGCAGAGTACTATTAAAGAAATTTCTGACTCTTTGTGGTAAGGCCGGAACATATTCTGCAATATGAAGTGTTCAAGACTGAAATTACACTCATGCCGTATCGCTTCTATTAAGTGTGTGATTTCGGCCCATAATGAATTCAGCCAGACAGTGATTTCAGCTCATGAGAACATCTTTATTGCAAATACAATTAACTACCATGCTCCTGCAAGAACCATATAAATACACCCAAACTACGCCCCTTTTCAGTGACCCACCAATAGGAACACATGCAACTAGCATCCTTCATTTGCATGCCCTGAATACAACGCGACTTGTTTACCCAATAGCAATTGGCCTGCATCCCAGAGAATCGATTGGCTCCTGCCAATTACTACCCAATAGGATTTCAGGCCTGAGGAGCCTAGCTTTACCTGAAGCTAGCCCAATACATATAACAGCTTCTATGCCAGTCCCCTTCCCTGTTGCAATATTTGTGACCTTTTAACTTAACATTCGTTCACATACATCCCAGGTGGTTGCAGCAGTGATGGCTCTTGCTGGACTGGGGCCATGCCAACATCCTCCAAATACAAGCCAATGGTAGCAACTTCAGCAGAGTTTATCCCTCGTTTGGTGGTGAAAAGTTGAGATGAATCCAGACATCCCTTGTTTTTACCAAGTGATCAGGATTGCCAGACTTGACTTTTCAAGGGCCACTCAGTACGTATGGACCAGTACTATTGCTGCATGCCAATGCTTTCGGTATCAATAATGCCTCAATATGCAGACCTTCATGTCCTTGCTCGAGCAGGGTATGTATGAAATAACACAAATAAAAAATCTTCTTTATAGTGAAGGAAGCTTTCAGAATTATCTAGGAATTAGTATGTGGGGGTCAGTTGACTCTTTGAATGAATTATTTTTCTCTCCTCCATCCAGTGATAAACTCTAAACAACTGACAAAAAAGCTCCAAACTAATGAAGTTTAAGGTTTCTGCGTGTTGCATTTAAGTGCAAATCTGTAATCCCGAGCAAAAGATTTACAAAAATGAACAGTGTCTAATTCTAATAGCCTTTCTAAAGTCTGTGGGTGTACGAGTGCTATGGAAATGGAAATGTTAATTAAACAATAAAAATTAAAACCCATAATACTTCTATGTCTTGCCATGTTTCCTAGCCCCCCCAATTGACTCTTTGGGGTTTTCAATGAATGTGTAAAATGGTTAAAATATGTATATTAAATTCCGTCAGTGCCTCATTATAAAGGATCTGTTCTTTTCCATTTCCATTTGGTTTCCATTGCTGTCTAGTTATTTTACTCTCAAAGCATCATGTTCTCAGTTCTTTTGATTTGACGCTTTTTGCAAATGTTAAAATGTACATTATAACGTATGAAGGTGAAACTCATTTTTCCCCATTGACTTTTGTTCTAAGAGATGTTGGGGCTAAAGTGGATGAAAGAAGGTTCAGAGACTTAATTCCCATCCCAAGACCTTTTTCTGATGTCGGAGATGAGAGCTTGGTGTTACTGCACATGCTTTCTATTCAGAAGATTCAAGATTCACCCTCCCGGATTAACTCCTATTAAAAGTATTAGGGAGCCAAGCTGGGGAAAGGCTACTGTGTCAGTGAGAGCTAGGAGTTACGGGTTAGATGAACCCAGGGCTTTTTTTCAGCAGGAACGCCGTGGAACGGAGTTCCAGCAGCTCTTAAAAATGGTCACATGGCCGGTGGCCCCTCTGTCTGGAGATCAGGGGGTGGGGCCACCGGCCATGTGACCATTTTCTCCGAGGGCAATTTAAACTTTAAAAAACTCCCCCCTTGTTCCAGCTGACCCAAAGTGACGTCATTGTGCGGTCTTGAGTTCCACCACTGAATTCTATCACCTCTTTTCCCAGAAAAAAAAGCCGTGGATGAACCAATTATCTGACCAGTGCAGAGTATCTGAAGAAGTGAGCTGTGGCTCATGAAAGCTCATATCCTACCACAAATTGTATTCTCAGAAGAGTTACCCTAGTGTAAGCTCATAGATTTCAATGGGCTTAGGCTGGAGGAAATCTGAGGATTGCACTGTAAGTACTTTAGCAGAAACATTTCAGAGAGAGACTCCAGCAGCAAGCTACTTGTTGTACTTCATATGCAGATATGATCTTATCAGAATTGCGCGAAATACAGATTGGTTTTTTTTTTTGTTACCTCAAGTAATTGTTCCTCCTTACAGGTATATGAAACACCGGTGTACTGAAATTCATCCTACTTTACCAATTCATTAACAGTTAAATGGTACAAACCCATACCAAACAGACCATTTGCTTTTCTTGACTATGTTTCTTTTCACCTGTGCTCTGCAATATAATTTAAAATACTTTGTAGCGAGAAACCTAGTGATCTCGCTTCTCCATTGCACTAGTCTCCATTCTTCCTTCCACTGTTTGTAAACCTGCATACTATATCACTAAGCAGTTGTATCCTTCAAAATTCATAGAAGTCAATTCTATGAATTTTGAAGGATATAACTGCTTAGTGATGTAGTGATGTAGAAGGGTATAACTTTGCCTAGCTACCTCACTACAGAAAGTCTTGTAAGAAGGAATCCAGGTCCTGGAAGCTTGCATGCTACTCCCATTTCCATGTTTATAGGAGGCAGTGTTGTGTAGTGGTTAAAGTGTCAGATTAGTATCTGGGAGACCCGGTCTGAATCCTCACTCTGCCATGGAAGCTTGCTGGGTGGCCTTGGGCCACTTACACACTCTCAGCCTAACTACCTCATAGGGTTGTTATAAGAGTAAAGTGGAGGAGAAGAGAATGATATAAGCCACTTTGGGTCCCTGTTGAGGAGAAAGGCAGGGGCGAAATGAATAAATGGTTTCTCCTGTTTTCTCTCATGGATCCTGAGGTGGCTTAAAGCAAGAGGAGCCTGACTGGTCTATGAAACAGACAACTCATTTTCAGCCCATGGGGAATATTTGGAAAGAGTCTTGCGGGCTGAAAAGCCGACTAGGCCATGTCATAAAGCCATGGTAGTGTTTCACCCCCAGCAATTCACCCATCAAGCTATGGCAAGGGGCAGTGCTGCACCCAGCTTAAATCGGGCCCCGCTGGGACACAAATGGCTGTCAGTGTTTCCCCTGGACCCCGAGGATCTCTTTTGCTTGTGCAACAGCAATTTTTGTTGGCTGAACTGTCATACTTAACACAAAGTGTCACTTCAATATAGCAGTATGTTTCAATGACTTTCTCAATGCCGAACACAATCTTCCCAATAATAATAATAATATTGTCTACTATGTCAGTAAAACCTGAATTTGCAATCCTCTTACCTCTTCACTTGAGCCATTATGAGATCAGACAACCGTTTGCCAACTGTTGTCACCCTAAATTTGCTTTAAAATAAACTTCAAAGTGGAGATGGTTGATTCTGCAAACGCGCAGGTTTGGATGATTCATAGCGAATAGGGAACATCCTCTTGAGACGCCATCCAACACTACACAGTAATTTAATAGGTAATTCTGCAACCGTCGTCTTCTGCTAATTTGGCTGCCATAAGCTTCTGGACATACATTAAAACTGCATTGAAATGTGACATTCTGCTTTGTATATAGGCTTGGATTTGACAAGCTCAGTGGGATCAGGACCCGTCAAAGCAGCCAGGAGGTCCTTCTCTCTTCAAAGCAAACTTTATCAAAGTGCCTTTCATTTTTATCAAAACAAAGTTTTACTCAATTTCTTTCTTCGAATACACAGGAAAATGTTTTTTTAAGTGAGGTTTCCCCCCACCCCACAAGATACATAAAACTGCAGAATAAGTTTATATGCATTATGAATACAGGGCACTGACACACTGGAGAGTCAGTTTGGTGTAGAGGTTAAAGAGCGTGGGACTCTAATCTGGAGAACTGGGTTTGATTCCCCACTCCTCCACTCGAAGCCAGCTGGGTGACCTTGGGTCAGTCCTAGCTTCTAGGAGCTCTCTCAGCCCCACCCACCTCACAGGGTGATTTTCATGAGGATAACAACAACACACTTTGTAAACCGCTCTGAGTGGATGTTAAGTTGTCCTGAGGGGCGATATATAAATCAAATGTTGTTGTTGTTATTGTTATCTTGGGTCAACTAACCAAACTGACTAATATTTGATGGTGAAAAGTGCCATCAAGTCATAGCTGACTTATAGTGACCCCTGGTGGGGTTTTCAAGGCAAGAGGCTAATGGAGGTGGTTTGCCATTGCTTGCCTCTGCAACCTTGGTCTTTTTTGGAGGTCTCCCATCCAATTACTAACTGAGGTCGACCCTGCTTAGCTTCTAATATTGGACATTTAGGGACTGCAAATTCGCATTGAGAAAATGTATTTTCCCATATTCGATACATGCACTTAAATCACACACAAGTTGTTCAGCCATAGTAAAGTGCTTTTAAGTCCCCTTAATTTATGTAAGAATGAGTTAAGCCCCTCCTTAACATTCCCATTGAAATAAAAAGTTTAGCTTTTGCATAGTAACACCCATTATTATTGTTGATTCAGACAGTTCCATACTTGGGTGCTTAGTGGAGTAAAAGAAGCAGTAACAAATATGCTTCCTGTGTCTAGGCACTCACAACCTTAATTTTAACAATGTTAGGACAACAGATCCTGATCTGGATAGGCCAGGCAAGCCAGATCTCGTCAGATCTCAGAAGCTAAGCAGGGTCAGCCTTGGTCACTAATTGGATGGGAGACCTTCAAAGAAGACCAGGGTTGCAGAGGCAGACGATGGCAAACCACCTCTCTTAGTCTCTTGACAGGAAAACCCCACCAGCTATGACCTGATAGCACTCTCCGTCGCCACCACCATAAGACAGTGGAAAGCTTGGAAGGGAAGGGAAGAGAAGAAAGAAACGGAATGAAGAAGCAAGGCTACAAAATAGAAAAACAGGTTCCAAGGGAGTAAGCGGCAACAAATGCAGCTACACAGGCTTCATGTTGACTGGGATAAGGGCTAAGGGGACAGGCCAAAGATTTCCTTGGAAAAGGATATTTTGAAAAAGGACTTGAGGGTAAAGCACACTCTGTCAGATTCAGTGGGAGTTTTCAGTCAGCGTCTTTTCAGACATCTTCCAGCCCTTTTAAGCTCATCTAGCTCCATGGTAAACCATGAGGCTAGCTTCCCCGGCAAGGGCAGGAGAGGTTGACAAGCAGCAACCTTGTCAATATCTTCAATCTTGTCAATAGCTATGGCGGACAATCTCCCACTCGTAGCCCCAGGATCCGCTGCTGATCAGTGGAGCAGCAGAAATAAAATGGGGTGGGAGGATGAGATTGGCATTGGGTGATGTTCTAGAATTCCCCAAGTCTCTATGGTAAAAATAATAGAGTTTGGGGAAATTCCTTCAACATCATCTGGCACCATGACATCACTTCTGGGTATGTGCCTGGAAGTGATCTCACAGCCTTGCCTGCCGTAAGTTTTCTGTATCAGCTGGCTTCTTCACTACATTGCAGTTATCCACTGTAGTTCCCCATAACTGCAATCTATGCAATCACTCACAGAAGACTTCGGTTTAGGATTGCCAACTGCCTGGAGAAAAAAAAATCCTGTCCTGTTAATAGAGGATTAATTGGATGTTATATTTACATCTATGCCATGAAAGGCTTCAGCTGTTTTTCCAGGCTAGTTGACAACCCTAGAGGTGTGTACTCTACTTCATTCTACTTTAAGAAATAATTAGGCAAGTTATTAGTTACAAAATTTAATTGTTCTGTTTGACTTAAGATTTAATAGAGGTTTTTGGCTCAGATAACCAGAGATTAAATTTGAATTATTTAGCTAGCAAGTCACAGTTGAGACGTTTGGGGTTTGGTTGCCTGTAAATCTCTCTAAAGTTCTGCATCTTTTCTACGCCCTAGAAAAAAGGCCCAATTCACATTTTTAGGTGGGAAGCATGTTTGTCACATGCACATCAATATTTGTATGGAAGTGTGAATTCTGGATTGGCCAGTGTTGCTTGACACTTGGCTGTTAAACAGAACAAAACTAAACTAAGATCGGGCACCACTGGATATATAACTAGAAACTACAAACAATTCTGGTGTACAGGAACTACAAGGTTCCACAATCTCTTGAAAAACTTTAAAAAATATTTTTTAGTATTTTAAAGTGCAAAGTGCTAATATTGTGCATACAATAAATAATACAATAAATAATTAATTGTATTATGTATTGTATGCACAATATTAGCACTTTGCACTTTAAAATACTAAAAAATATTTTTAAAAGTTTTTCAAGAGATTGTGGAACCTTGTAGTTCCTGTACACTGGAATTGTTTGTAGTTTCTGACTCTTGGCTGTGGCAAGTTAACAAATACACATCTCTGCTTCAGATTTTATTTTTATTTTTAAAAACAAAAACAGAATAATAAGAGGGGATACAGAAAGGAAAAAGGGATTGTGTAGCATAATTGCGTAAATCAGAAATAATTGTATATAACAGAATATGTAAAACATGAATTATTTCTCCCTAACATCCCTTTCATTAATTTTTTAAAGACACTATGAGATACAATGATACTTTATATTAGGGTACGTTTATATTCAACAATTTAAATTACAAATTTCATAATGAATCTGTTTCACAACTGCATTATTAGTTTCTTCATTGCTGCATATTCAATATTACATACTTTTGCCACTTCTACATAGTCAATATAACTTTTAACAAATTGATAACATATCAAAATACATAAGGGAAATCTATTATATATCTCATAATAAAAAATAAAAAATGTTTCTGCTCAAAA
Source organism: Eublepharis macularius (assembly GCF_028583425.1). Classification (NCBI taxonomy): domain Eukaryota; kingdom Metazoa; phylum Chordata; class Lepidosauria; order Squamata; family Eublepharidae; genus Eublepharis; species Eublepharis macularius. The sequence goes on from NC_072796.1 coordinate 18,162,419, forward strand.
ATACTTTTTACATTTATATTCAAGATGTTTCATTTAGGACTAATTTTTGCTCTGCTTTTACATTGTCTAAATTTGTCTCTTGTTTGCATAATACACATTCCATCTCTCCTCAAAATTTGTGATTGATTTGTTTCTCAGATAAGCTGTCAACTTCACCATCTTACTATATAATTGAGTAAGTGTGTTTCAGACAACTCACTTTATACCCTGATGCACCACCAGAGGGCGCTGCTGCAGAGGAAAGCCCAGGTAACTCACCATATCGCTTCAGAAAACGTGCCATGGTGGGAAGCCCAGGCAGGGAACAGGAGTGGAGCAGGTGGCAATGCCCTCCGCACGCCTTAACCCAGCTGGTATTAGCTGCAGAGCAGGTGGCAATGCCCACTCCCAACTTCAACCTAGCTAATATTAGGAGCGGAGCAGGGGGCAATGCCTGCCCACCATTAAGCCAGCTGGTAATAGGAGTGGAACAGGTGGTAATATCCACCACCACCTTAACCCAGCTGGTATTAGTACTGGAGCAGGTGACAATGCCCGCCTCCTTCAAGCAGCTGGTATTAGGAGTAGAGCAGGTGGCAATACCCGACCCCACCCTTAACCCAGCTGGTATTAAGAGCAGAGCAGATGGAAATGCCCGCCCCATGTTGGTCAGATGATATTAGGAGTGGAGCAGGTAAATATGCCCACCCCCACTGTAATCTGGTATTAGGAGCGGAGCAGGTGGCAATGCCCCCCTTCATGCAGCTGGGATCAGGAGGAGAGCAGGTAGATATGCCCACCCCCACTGTAATCTAGCTGGTATTAGGAGCGGAGCAGGTGGCAATGCCCCCCTTCATGCAGCTGGGATCAGGAGGAGAGCAGGTAGATATGCCCACTCTCTGCCTTAACCCACCCAGTATTAGGAGAGGACCAGGTGGCAATGCCCACCTCATGCCTTAACACAGCCGGTAATAGGAGCAGAGCAGGGGGCAATGCCCACCCCCACCTTTAGCCAGCTGGTATTAGGAGCAGAAAAGGTGGCAATGCCCTCCCCACTTCAGCCAGCTGATATTAGGAGTGGAGAAGGTGGCAATTCCTGCACCCAACCTTAACCCAGCTGGTATTAGGAGTGGAGAAGGTGGCAATGATGGTCCCCCCTTAAGCCAGCTGGGATTAGGAGCAGAACACCCCTCCTTAAACCAGCTGATATTAGGAGTGGAACAGGTGGCAGTTCCTGCATCCAACCTTAAACCAGCTGGTATTAGGAGTGGAGCAGGTGGCAATGCCCACCCTCCTCCTTAACCCAACTGGTATTAGGAGCAGAGCATGTGGCAATGCACCCCTCATCTTAACTCAACTGGTATTAGGAGCGGTGCAGGTGACAATGCCCAATCCCCATGTTAGCCCAGCTGATATTAGGAGTGAAGCAGGTGGCAATGCCCACTCCTCCTTATCACAACTAGCATTAGGAGCGGAGCAAGTGGCAATACCCACCCCCCGCTGTAACCCAGCTGGTATTAGGAGTGGAGCAGGTGGCAATGCCAACCCCCCTTCACCCAGCTGGGATCAGGAGCAGAGGAGATGGCAATGCTCGCCCCCTTCACCCAGCTGGAATCAGGACTGGAGCAGGTGCCAGTGCCCATCCAGTGCCTTCACCTGGGTGGGATCAGGCATAGAGCAGGAGGCAAGTCCCTTCTTCCTTTTACCCAGCCGGGATAAGAAGTGGAGCAAGTGAAATGCCCACCTCCTTCAACCTACTGGAATAAGGCACTGGGCAGGAGGCAATGCCCACCCCATCTTCACCCTGTTGGAGTCAGAAGCAAAGCAGGCAGCAATCTCTGCCCCACTTTAATCTGCCATAATCAGCAGCAGAGAAGATGGCAATGCCCGCACAGCCTTCAACCAGTTGGGATCAGGAGCAGAGCACGTAGCAAAGCCCTCCGCTTGCCTTCACCTGTCAGGATCAGCCGAGGAGCAGAAGGTAGTGCTCACTCCTCCCTTCACCCAGCAGGTAACAGGTGGCAATACCCACCCCCCTTCACCCAACTGGGATCAGGCTTGGAGCAGGCAGCAATGCCTGCCCCCCTTCATGTAGCTGTAATCAGGTGCAGAGCAGAAGGCAACGCCCACCTTCCCTTCACTAGGCTGGGATAGTGAGTACAGCAGGTGGCAATGCCTGCCCCCTTTTACCCAGCCTGTATCAGATGTGCAGCAGGTAGCAAATCCCACCACCCCTTCATGTTGCTGAGATCAGGTGTGGAGCAGGTGGCAATGCCTACCCCCCTCCTTCACCGGCCGGGATCAGTGATGGAGGAGGAGGGAATGCCTGCCTGCCCACTCTCCCCTTTCTAGAGCCCGTTGTATTTTTCCCCACAATGGGCTTTATTTCTAGTCCATCATAATAAGTGATCTTTTTCTTTTGTAATCAGCTGTTCTAACTCAGTCATCTTTCTTAAATCTCCACCTTCCATGTTAATAATCTTCTTTAATCTTGAAACTGATTGCTGATATGGTAACCACTGAATATTTTCCTTCGTCTCTAATATCTTACCAGGACTTGAGTTCCCCTTTGAGCCTTTCTCATATTGCTATACCTTAGGAAACTACTTTTATTTCTCATATTCTTATTGTGATAAGCTTCTATCAGGGACATGAGAGGAGAGTTTGGAGGACTCAATAGATTCCGACACTTAAACCATATTCTCAAGACTCAGGGCCAAGCTACACATGACGAATGACACTTGAACGGCAAGTGGATTGAGTGGAGGGCAAATGAACAGGGAGAAATACACTTGCTGTTCAAGTGTCATTCGTCATGTGTAGCTTGGCCCTCAGAGTCCATCTCTAATTATATAGATCCTTATGATTGTTGATTTCTTTATCCATAAATAATTACGTAAACCTTCATCTAAATCTGCTGATTCTCTGCTTCAGATTTTATGATGTTCAGGGCTGGACGTATGCACTAGTACATACATACTAGTGGATGTACATAAAACATGTAGGCTTGGCTGAATTTGAAATGAAATGAATCTGCAAAGCCTATTCAGGGTGAATCTTTCAAATATACCACAGGCTTTTTGAACATGGAGGTCTGCATAAAACTGGAGAAGAAGGTAGGGTTGCTAGCACAAGGCTGGCAAGCAGTGGGAGATTCACCAGTCTGGTGAGGGCCCTTGCCAGTGATGTAATGATTAGACATGGGCACGAACGGAAAACCCCCCCGAACACCCTGTTCATCGCTCAGTGCAATCCACGAACAACAACCAACCAACGTGGATGAACATGAACTGTTCCTGGACATGCGTGTTGTTCATGGGGGCCAGAACCGCCCCCCCAAACCCACTTACCTGGCCCTTTAAAGATCCCTTTAAACTATCAGCTGGCAGGCAGCACGGGGGAAGCCCTTTAAACACCCTACAAACTGACCTTCCCAATGTCCAATCCCCACTAAATTTGCAGGGGACATAGTCCTCACTGTCCTCTGAAGACACCCCCCCCCATGTTTCAGAGAGATTGCACCCCGGGAAAGGCATGATCCACAGGTCTCCCCATTGGCTGTCATTTTCTTTTCACAGAGGCAAAAACGGGACTCTCTGCTGGAAGTACTTTGAAGAGTTAAAGCCGGAAGGAAAGCCAGAAGGAGTTCAGGCAGAGTTCAGTCTCTCCCAGCCTCCGGTTGCCAAGAGGATTAATTGCAGCAGGTGCCAGACTGTCTGGCTTGCCGAACGGCTGCTGAAGGCAACCAACGAGGCTTGCAATGACCACCTGTTCGTTTAGGATGGGGCCTCACGAACAGCTTGTTCAAGAACAGCAGATTAGGCTGTTTGTTGTTTTTTTCTGTTCGTAATGCTGTTCGTGCCCATGTCTAGTAATGATGCAGCTGGCAAAGCAACGATATCACTTCTGGTGTGACCAGAAGTGTCATCATTGCATCACTGGCAACACTCTAGGATTCAACCAAAACTATTGTTTAACAATAGAGTTTTGGTTAAATGCTAAAGCGTTGCTGCCAATGCAATGACAATACTTCTGGCTGCATTGGAAGAGACATTACGGCATTACTGATTAGCCCCCTCCTACATCATTTTTCTCCCATTGCTCAGCTAGGAGGAGGTGATTTGTCATGCAAGATATCATAGAATGAAGTCTATTTTACAGAGTGTGGAATGATGGATAGTAGGGCAGAAGAATATGAATGAAGCAGCTTGTCAATGAATGGCCAAGGTGGTCAGCTGGGTAAGAATAAATAAAGACCAGTAGCTCAGCATCAAGAGCAATCATAGGCTGTGATGTTCGTGTTTTCAAACCAGAATGATAATATCAATCTGGCAGGTATAATAGCAAGCTTATAAGCTGTTTCTCTATGCCCTTAAGTGGGAACAATGCAGAATAAAGCTGGGATCTAAACTAGCATGTGAAGTAGTCACTTGGAAATTACACCAAATTCTACCCTCCTGAGCATGCAATGTTAATTTTCAGCAAGGAAGAAACAATTGCAGAAATAGTGTTTCACATATTCCAGTCAAATGTAGAGTACATATAAAGGAAATGAAGATTTTCCAGATCGTGCTCTTTAATTTCAAAACAAGTTTATATAGCAATAGAAGATGGCTTGTTTCACTGTATTGTTTTTCCTGACAGGGGAATAATCTCTATGGAAGGCAAAGGTTTGGAAGGCATTTTGTTTTAAATACAGCATGAGGGTCCATTACACTGTCAGTGTATGGAAGGGATAGCTACAGACGAGGGAAGAAGCATGAGCCTGAAGCAGAGTTGCCAACCTCCAGGTGGAGCCTGGCTTTCTCCCAGAATTACAACTGATCTCCAGACTACAGCGATCAGTTCCCTTGGAGGAAATGGCAGCTTCTGAGGACCAGCTCTGTGCCATTACACACCTAATGAGCTCTCTCCTCTCCCCAAACTCCACCCTCTCAAGGCATTGCCTCCAGATCTCTAGGAATTTCCCGACCTGGAATGGGCAAACCTATTGACAGTGGCTGAGGGACGAGCTAGAAGTGACAAATTACACTTGAATGGCAAGTGAACAGACTCACGTGTATTCCTCCCTGTTCACTGGCACTCCACTTGCACTCCACTCAATCACGTGGAAGTGACGAATTACACTTGAATGGCAAGTGAACAGACTCATGTGTATTCCTCCCTGTTCACTTGCACTCCACTTGATCACGTGGAAGTGACGAATTACACTTGAATGACAAGTGAACAGACTCACGTGTATTCCTCCCTGTTCCCTTGCACTCCACTTGCACTCCACTCAATCACGTGGAAGTGACGAATTACACTTGAATGACAAGTGAACAGACTCACGTGTATTCCTCCCTATTCACTTGCACTCCACTCAATCACGTGGAAGTGACAAATTACACTTGAATGACAAGTGAACAGACTCACGTGTATTCCTCCCTATTCACTTGCACTCCACTCGATCACTACGTGATCACTACATGGAGTGCAAGTGGAGTCTGTTCACTTGCCATTCAAGTGTAATTCGTCACTTCTAGCTTGGCCCTATGAGCACTGGTTTTTGATGAGAGCAAGCGTGAGAGAGCGCTTGGAGCATCAGACTAGATTTGGAGAGGCCAGCTTCAAATCTCTGCTCAGCCATGAAGATCATCGAGTTAGTCGCTCTCTGCCTAGCTTAGCTCACGGGGTTGTTTGTCAGGATGAAAGGGCAAAGGGAAGAATTCTGAAGGCTGCCCTGAGATCTTTGAAGAAAGGGACGGATTAAAAAGGTACTAGAATAAATTCCCGATTCATAGTTTTGTAGTGAAATAAACCCTCATGGTGTATATATATGCATTCCACTTCCTATGTGGAAATCACCCCTTCATAGATAATGTATCACATATGAAATGTATCGAAGTTTACACATGAGAGGAAGATAAATGTTACTGTAATATGATTGCACTTGCAACAGGGAATATTTTATTCCAGAGGGAAGCTGGGCAAAGGCCTCAAAGGAAGAGGCATGCTTCCTGCCTAGATGTGGGGGCTGGTGGTGGTGGTCAGACAGATGTATTTCTGTGTGAAAAGAAAGGACAGTTGAGACGCTAGGGCAGAAGCAAAGAGCCATTTCTTAGAGCTGTCTGATGCCCTTGGAGGGTGGAATTTCGCTCTCTCTCTCTTTGGGTTTCTGATGTGGAGTAGCAGATCTGCTGCCCTGTAGGAATGTGTTGGAGTATTTTTAAATGCTACAAAAACACTCCAAGTCTCCAGTGCTTTCTTCTCCAAATGGAACCAACCTAGGTAAAATTCTGTCCCTGGAACTTCTGGCTGCCAGGAGAAGTGAGACACCTGTAACCATTGCAACCACAAAGGTACATCCAGAGGAACCCTAGAACTGGATGCTAGCAAGAAACCGCCTGAACTGGAAAGTCAAACCTCCTTTCCTAAGCAGCTGAATGCCAACGCTTCCTGATATGGCAAGCTGGGAGGACCATTACATTGCCTTGCATCCTACCACTCCATTCACCTAAGTTTGAAGCTCCCCACCCCCAATTAAGGCTGCAGTCCCAAGAAGTTACCTTGGAGTAAGCCCCACTGAATAAAATGGGACATGCCTGACTAAAAAAGCACAAGTTTTTGTCCGGGGTCCATAGCCCAGCTCCTAGACTTACCTGGAGAAAAGGACGGGAGACCCCTGGGAGACAACTGCCCAGCTGCCTCAACAGCCGGTTGTTGGGTGTTGAGCAGTCAGGGCACCCAGAGTCAGGGTGCCCAGAGGCTCCAGAGAAGGCATCACAGCCAGGAGCAAGTGTGGGAGGAGGAGAGCTAGAGGGGGAAGCCAGCCAGGGAAGGATAGCCACACCCAGCATCAATGGACAGGCAGCCCAGATGCTGCCCGGGGTGGCATCTCAGGAGCAAGGCCAGGGAAGCACAGCCACACCCAGCCCCAATGGACAGGCAGCCCAGATGCTGGCTGGGGTGGCACCTCATGAGCAGAGGCAGAGACGGCTGAGGCGCATCACCTGGAAAGGCCCTGCCAGCCCAGTCCTGCAGGGAAGACTGAAGGAGAAGGGAGGAGAAGGAAAAGGAGGCACACCTGGAGGAAGCCTCAGCTGGGACACATTCACATTCAGCCTCACCCTGCTAGAGAGGCAAGAAAGGCCAGGAGGAGTTAGTGAAAGGGAAGGAACACCTGAGAGCAGACACAGCTGGGCGGCTTCAGGAGAGGGAAGGAGCTTGGAAGGAAGGGCGGGGGCAGCTAAAGGAAACGCTATAAAAGCTGGCTCAGGAGAGTGTTTGTGGTGGGTTATGTAGTAGTGATGGATTGGAGAGAAGTGAGAGAGTGTGAGGAGGGGAGGAGAAAAGCTGACAAAGGAGGAGATGGAGGGGAGTAAGAGTGATGATGGGGTCAGGTTGAACAGGCCAGCGAGTGGACTGAGAGGGAGTCTGGGTGAGGTATACTGCCCCTCCTTCCACAGAGCAGGGTCCTGCAGCATCCCTGGCGCCCCTTTGAAGTCAGAGCCAGGCCTGCTGGTGCCCCACCCAGCGGCGCCCGTGGCAAGCCCTGACAGTTTGCCCCGCAAGTGGCTCTTCCAAACAGAATTTCTGAGTTGCAGAGTTAGATATGTGGATTACAGCACAGATTTTGAGCTAACTCAGTATAGAAATGGGTTGCCAACCTCCAGGTGGGTGGGACCTGGAGACATCCCAGAAGTACAAATGATCTCTGGGTGACACAGATCAATTCCCCTGAAGAAAATGGCTGCTTTGGAGGGTGGGCTCTGTGGCATTATAACCTGCTGAGGTCCCTCTCTTCCCCAAGCCCCATCCTCCCAAAGATTCACCTCCAAATCTCCAGGAATTCCACAATATCAATAGAAAATATTGTTATGACAGGCAGCATCTTTCTGCATTGTCATGAGCTGTTGCCTGCAGAGCAGGCTGGCAGTGTCATTCCTTATTTTTTTTAACAAAATCTGAGCATGGCAACATGTACACGTTCCCTAATGGAAGGCAAGCCAAGTTCTGCCTGCATCAGGGCTGCTGGGGTGATCAATCAAGAAGCCATCCTTAGTACTGTAACATTTCAGAATAGCATTCATGGTTCTTAACACTGTGGATCTTATGACTGGACCCTCAAACGAGCCCTCTGAGATAAGGTTTCTCTCAAAGTTACCCTGAGACACATAAAGTGGCTGTATTGGACTACTGGGAGGCCATCTATAAACAGCTCAAATGTATGAGGTCTTTTCCTAAAGATCATCATTTTGATCTTAACATAGTTGATATTTAAGACCTCTTCCTTACAAAAGTTGCCTAGCTTTTGTAGCGATCTTTTAAGGCCGATGTGTGTAAGAGGTAATAGAACCATATCATCAGTGTATAAAATTTGATTGGGGGGGGAGGGGGGGCTAAAGAAGATGCAACAAACTCAGGGCCTGATAGGCTTGGAATAATGTCATTTAAATATAAATTGAAAAGCAGTGGGCCCAAAACACACTCCTGTATTACCCCTCTGGTAATTGAGATCTCCTCAGTTAGTGAGCTGAGGTACCCATCCTTATTTTACAAGAAATGTTGGTGTGAAGTTCCTGTAATAGAAACAGTAGGCATGTGTTGATGTTTCTACCTGCCAATTTCTGTGAAAGCCATTTTCTATCAATTGAACTAAAGGCAGCTATTAGGTCTACAAAAGCCGTATACAGAGATTTGGTGGGACCCTTGGTACTTTGCAGTGCAAGGTGGTAAAGAGCTAGGCAATAATAGATTATGCTTTATTCTTTTCTAAAGCCTGCTTGCTTGGGCTGAATAACATGGTAGGGAATGGACATCATTCCATGAGTGACAAGGAAGAGTTCCAGAGTTTCCCCCCATGTCCCCCAGGTTGGGCTCCAGGGGACCTGGCAACCCTAATTAGAAGCCTCCCAGTCCTCCAACTCATGTAGGAGATATTTACTGTGTCTAGTGAACTTATTGAGTGGTAGTTAAAAGGGGACGATTTGCTTTCCTTTTTGAATACTGAGACTACAATACTTAGTTTCCACTAGACATGGGCACGAACAAAAAAAAATGAACCATGAGGTTCGTGGTTCGTTGCTTTTCACGAACCAAGAACCATGAACTGGCACGGAACTGGGCCCAGTTACGAACCAGTTCGTGGTTCATGGGGTTTAAATGCCCCTTTTCAGCCGCTTAGCAGTGGCAGGGAAAGGGGCATTTGACAGTTTAAAGGGCCATTTCCTGCCATGCAAGTGGCAGGTCCCTTTAAACTATCAGCTGGCAGGCGGCAGGGGGGATCCCCTGCCCCCCCTCCTAGCCCTCCCTTTCGTCACAACTTTGGAATGGAGTAGGTGGTTTGGCATTGGGCACCAATCCATTTGGGGGGAAACAGGGCCTGTGAGCTCAGTTACCCTATTATGGGGATTCCCTTAAGGCATCTGAGGAGTGAGGCATAGCAGGCTCATGACCAGCTCGGGGGCTGTCAGATCCGCCTCACTCCTAGGTGGCAGGGGATCCACACAGGGGTGTACACCCACGTGATATCCCACTATCTGTCATCCCATAGTCCCCCCCTCAGCATTGGTCTGAGGGGGTGTGGGGGCCATCAGCTGGCAGTCGAGCCAGCCAGTGCTCGGATCAGTGCCCTATGCAGCACCAATGCTGTAATATCAATAAAATTGTGGCCTCTTTTAACTCCATCACTGTTGTCCATTGTGTTTTGTCACTGTGCCCCCGCCAGCTCTCCTCCCCCATTCAGTGCTGGCCAGCAACTGCGTCTCCGGCTGCCAATGGCCTCGATCCGGCCATTGAAATGGAGCATAAGCTTCCTCTGCCTGAGCAGCTTCTTACAAGCTGACCTTAAAGAGGTGAGCTGGCTGATGGATGTTCCTTTCGTATGGTGACAAATTGTCTCATAATTGTCTTATAATGCAGGTGAAGGGCTGCTTTGCCGCACTGCAATTTAAAGACACTAAAGTTCTCCAGTCAATCAATTTTTGTTCTGAAGTGTTTTTAAGGAATGGTTGATATATGTAATTATACATGTAAATGTAAGTAATTTAAACTTTAAGGCAGAGCCAGGAGAATAAAGGCATTTGACGTGCATGGATTTGGGATGTGTGGGCTAAAAAAGGAAGGGGAAGATAAATCTGGCGATGCCTGGGTGGCATGAGGTGGGGGGGAAATCAGGACTTCTTGGGGGTGGGGGAAGGAACTAACTGCATCACTGTTAGGGATCCTATTCCCCTAGTGGGAGTGGGGGACCCTCTGCTTCCACTCTCTACCCCCCCCATCACCACTTACCTGGCTGGCAGTGGGGAAAGGTGAGGGAATGGGCCTCCCAGGACAGTGTGATGACATCACTTCCTGGAAATGATGTCATTGTGCAGATGCAGGGGTGTGCACAAAGTGCGCACAAGGAACACACCCAGAGTAATGAGAGGAAGGGCATTCCTAGTCACAGCGAGGGAATGAAGTTTGAAAAAGTGAGACAAATGTTGTTTAAGAAGAATAAATTGTTTGCGGGGGGCAGCTGGGAAGAATGTAATGCTTTTTGGAAAGGAAATGTTGGGGTGGAGGGAGAAATCTAAGAGGGAAATGAGTAATCACGTAAACATATATGCAAACATTAAGTGCTGTACATAGGGCAGCCAACCTCCAGGTGGAGCCTGGAGTTCTGCTGGAATGACAACCGATGTCCGGGGAACAGAAATCAGTCGCCCTGGAGAAAATGGCAGTGCTGGAAGGTGAACTCAATGGCATCACAGGGCTGCTGAGCTCCCTTCCCAAATGCCACCCTCCTCAGGTTCCACCCTCAAATCTCCAGGAATTTCCTTGACCAGAGTTGGCAACTCTGGCTGTAGATGAATGAAACACACAGGTCCTGCCTGCAGGCTCACAATCTAAGAAACATGAGGAAAGGAGAAGGGACGGTAAGGAAGGGGGAAACCTTGCATTTGCTGAGTGAGGCTGGAAGGAAGCAAACGATTTAAAGCAAAATCTATTCAATAATTAACCTAGTAATAAGGGAAGAATGGAAGAAATCAAATACAAAAGCAGGAAGGAAATACAAGACAGAAGAGCTACATTTTTAATAATTTCTTAGAGCAGGAGAAAAGAGGAGGCCGGCGGAATATTTAGCAGGAGAGTGTAACACTCGTAAGTGGCCGTGAGAGAGAAAGTACACAGACGAGAAACAGCACAGTGGCTTTCTAAGGGAAGGGAATAGTTTTGGTTCGTGTGAATCAGAGAAGTGGCTACTTGCTTTGGTTATTGCCTAAAACCAGGGCTTTTTTTCAGCTGGAATGTGGTGGAACGGAGTTCCGGAACCTCTTGAAAATGGTCACATGGCCGGTGGCCCCGCCCCCTGATCTCCAGACAGAGGGGAGTTGAGATTGCTGAGCAGCAAGGAGGGCAATCTCAACTCCCCTCTGTCTGGAGATCAGGGGGCGGGGCCATCAGCCATGTGACCATTTTCTCCCAGGGCAACCCACTGAGTTCCACCACCTCTTTTCCCAGAAAGAAAGCCCTGCCTAAAACCATCAGAAGAGCCTTCAGAAGGGCTCTCATTAAGGGTCCATCCCTAGGCCAGCACCCCATTGCCAAGAGTTACCAGCCAGATGTTTCTGGGAAACCCACAAGCAGGCCATGAAACTGATGTGTTGTTGTCTTTTTTAAATGGTTCCCATCATGTGATATTTAATATTTCCATAGACTCTCCAACGTAGAAATATTTCCAAATTCAGCAACCATCACAGTCAGGAAGTGGGGAAATAGGAGAAAATTCTTGATTGATAGACTTAAAACTCTAGTACCGTCCTTTGGAGGATTGACATCATTTTTTCCTGTTCCTCTCTTGCTGATGTCACTCTCCTGAGAATTCCATCATCAGTGTTTCAAAACTTGTCCTCTTAGTTCCCAGGGTTTGATTGAAAAAAACATTTTTAAAAAGTTTAACTTTTAAACCTCTAAGTTTTATCATTTTAAAAAGACATATATAATTTAATGTATGAGTGTAGCCTTCCTATCTATCCATCACACACATACATGCGTGTATACATATCTACATAAATAACCCATCATCCTTTCACGACATATTTAATTTAGGTTTAAGAAAGGGGATTGTTAGACACAGCGATGAGGACTATCCCCACCCCACCCCAGCTCAGTTTGGACTGCGTCTGACATTTAGGAGCAAAAAAGAGTTCTAAATTAATCTCTGTCTCTTCCTCTCTCTTTCTCCTCCATGGAGCTGGCCCTCTTCCTCTCTGCTTTGCAGTGGCTGCACCTCTCACATCTCTCTCCCTCTCTTTATCCTCCTGCTCACTGAATGCAGCAATGGCAGCCGCTCCAGGTCTCCCCTCCCATTTTTCTCCTGCCCCCCTCCTAGATCCAGGAACGCTGCTATGTTAGTATCTCCAGGGTACATTGCGCAATGCTGAAAATTAAGGTGGCTGCACCAGTCATTTCTAGTTATCTTTCTCACAGCAGTTTTCCAGGAAGAAATAGGTTGTGGGCTGTGGAGACCTCTTCCCCTCCTTCCTTCGTGGCTCTGCTTAGGTACCCATCACATTTCAGGACATGTGAGCTGCAAAAGACATCTTTGCACAATGTGCCTTTCAGAAACGAAAAAAACCGAGTCCATTTGCAGCTGGATGAACTCTGGTGTCACCTCATGGTATGCTTAGCTTCGGTACAGAAAGCAGTGTTTTGACAGTGCTGCTCCCAGGCACATTTCATTGTTGACAAGTTGGGCAGGGGAAACCACAACTTCATGGCTGATTATTTGCCGGAGATTTCTGACATGTTTCAACTAACATATTTGTGGCGCTTGATGTGAGATAAACTGTAACTGCTACGAAACCTGACAAAAGGAGTGTTTGAAGAGACCATTCGTAATGGTCAGCAGAAAACCATCAACTTGCTTAAAAGAAACCTTTGTAAAAGGCATTGACTTATTCCTTAGGATGATCAAATCAGACTTGACCAGAGTTGTCCAATAAATCAGGCTGACATGGTTCTGGCTCACACATTTTAGTGGTCTATAATACCCAAAGGGAACAAACTGACTGGCACGACATTTGAGTGTGGTTGGCTTTCATGTTTCTTGTGTTTCTTTTCACTTTTACCCTGCCCAGGGGTGTGAAAACCAGAAGATAGTAAAATATCATAAAATTAGGTAAAAAGATGTGTACAAGTATAACCTCAGAAGAAGAGACCAGCACGGTCCTACATTCCATATGCCAGATAAAATAGAAAAGCTTTGGCTAGGAGGAATTGCATTCCAGATTTAAGGTACTACTGCAGAGAAAGCCTTACTATTAAGAAGAACAATATCAGAAGCAAGGTGTAACGCCACTTAGGACTGCAGCTTTAGTGTACTGAGAGGCTCATATGGGAGGAGAGCCTCTCCCAAGTAACACATATGCTATGGTCACCATGGGGATGGTACTGAAAATGTCCTCCCTGGATAGATTGGCCAAAATGTAGAAAAATGTGTCAAATAAATGTTGGAAATGTGGGAAACATACAGGGACATTTTTCCATATGTGGTGGTCCTGTAAGGAGGTGCATAAGTACTGGATAATGGTGCACGACTTGATACAAGCTGTGTTACAAATTTCAATTGCTCTCAAACCAGAGAGTTTTTTGTTAAATTGTATACCGGACATAGAGAAAGAACAGATGCATTTTACTATTCATGTAATAACTGCAGCTAGAATTCTATTTGCGTCTTACTGGAAATGACAAGCGATACCCAAACAGGAAGAGCTAATAGAGAAGATCATGGAAACTGCAGAAATGGATAAATTAACTTCTATATTGAATGGACAAGTGGAAGAAGACTTCTTTACACCTTGGAATCCCTTTTATGAATGGATAAAAGTACAGAATAGAGTCCAACATGATGGCAACAACGTATGAAATATCAGAACTTGGACTAGATGGTCTGTATGGCCCCTTCCAACTCTATGATTCTATGGGCCAAGCTACAAGTGACAAATGACACTTGAACAGCAAGTGGATTGAGTGGAGGGCAAGTGAACAGGGAGAAATACACTTGCCGTTCAAGTGTCATTCGTCACTTGTAGCTTGGCCCTATGATTCTATGTACAGTTATAAATTTTATTAAGATTAATTAGAAGCCTTGGAGAATTATAATGTTGAGTTAAACAAGCCTACTGAAACCGTACTGAACTATACTGAAAACTTTATTGCTCCTTTTATCTGTTCTTTTTTCTTTCTTATCTGGAAAAAATAATAAAATATAATTTAAAAAGAAAAAAAAAGAAAAGAAAATGTCCTCCTTATGGGTCCATGATGTTTGAAAGTGTTCCCATTTGCCTCGTGTCCTCTTCCCACCATGTTTTTCCCATGTCCCCTAACCAGGCAGATGCTAGGAATATGGAGTGAGGATGAAAATTCTTATGGATACTCAAAGCTACCAGTAGACAATCTTCTTACAATTAATATTCATTGAAGAAGGATCAAAGAAGCATCTTGGGTCATCAAGGCAACAAAGGAATGGCTGGTCTGTAGCTACACCATTAGAAAAAAGTTACTTTTAATAAAAAACAGATGCCCATTTGGGCAGAAAGTTTTCTGTCACATTTCAATAATGTTATTGGAAAATTATTGTCCATATTTTGTCCCAAAAGTAGACCACAAAAGAAATCTAAATTGTCAAGTTAACCCAAATAATCACACATTTGGTTACCTTCCTAAGAGAAGCTATGATTAGAAAAAAATTGAAATGAAATCACGAGTAAATATAATAAGTTCCATGCAGTGCATCACAGAAGGGTGAATTGTTGTCCATGGCAGACAATCAAGATACTCATGTTGACACCAGGGTCCAGATAGTTGGAATTTCCAGAAAATATAGCCTAGCCAAGCTACTATTTCACAATGTGAAACAGATGAACTAACACAGGAAGATTAAAAGCTAGTGAGACTCTACAGATGAAATTTAAGTTAAATAATTTACTTTGACAAACTGTTCCCGAAACTGTAAAAATGTAGAAAATAATGTGTATCTTACCCAGCTGGTAATACTTCATGAATATTTGTATTATCCAGTAAATCTGGAATTTGAATTGAAAGAGATCTTTTGGGTAGACTTTCTTAAGAATGTCCTCCATATCAGAAACTGTTCTACTGAAGCAGGTCTGTAGTTGATAATCAAAATTCTGCCGATTGCTGAAGTTCAGTTACATCCCTAGTTGTATATCCTCCCTAGAGATGGGTACAGACCGAATTACGAACCAAAGCTTGTCACAAACTAGGCTGGTTGATGGACCATGAACTGGCGGTTCGTGGGAGCTGATTTCTCACGAACCATGATGAATTTTAGCCCGGTTTATTTGGTTCGTATTTTGGTTTGTCACTGCAGACAGCCTCATGCTGATCAATCAGTTTCCTAGGCAAAAGGGGAGATGGGCTCTCTGCAGACCTTTTGCTGACCCAGAATTGACATTTGCACGAAGCGAACAAACCAGTTCGCGAACGGGGACAAGTTTGTGAAAGTTAATGGTTCGTGAAACACGATGAACCACGAACTGCCATTTTTCTGGTTCATGCCCATCTCTAATCCTCCCAACAATCCACTAAAGCCCAACAAGCTCATGTTCCCTGACATGTAATTGTCAGGGAACATGACAATTACATGTAATTGCATGTAATTGTAATAACCAGGACTATACAGGCATAGTCCGTTTGGAAAAGTGGCCAGGTGAGGAAAGGAAATTAAAAGGGATCCGCACTCTTCTTTCAACAGGGGACTTGTGCTATCTCCAATTTCCTGCACAACCCTTGCACCTGGATTGGGGGAAGAAATGTATATACAGCATATATTTGTAGCTAGGGCTACAGTTACACACCTATAAACCTAACAGCATATGTTTCCACATTCAAGACTGGAATGAAGGTTAGACATTGGCCATTTCCACATGCCCTTAAAGGGACGGCATACAAACGGAACACTTATGACATCTCTGTTTACAAAACGGATGTGGGCCGTTTGGCTTCCATTTTTTGGGTGCCTTTTCTGGGACCGCAGAAAGTGTGTCCAGATTCATGAGGAAAAGCCACCAGCGTTTGGTGAGTGGGCCATCCCTTTAAGGGCGCATAGAAATGGCCATTGAGTGCAAAGAAAGATTTGTTAGAGAGAGAGAGAGAGAGAGAGAGGGAGGGAGAGAGAGCAATCTGGTACTCAGCCAACAAGCTTGTTGCAAAAGGGTATTACAGGAACAACTTCCATCTTCAGTGTCTTTCTTTTACCTCTCTACACATACATTTTAGTTTCGTAAACTAAGGGTTACGGTAATGATAAATACTCTTAGACTTGCTTCGAAGTAATTGTAGTGGATGAAAGAAATACTAAATGGAAACTTCAACACTTGTATGCAGTAATTCAAGATATCCGGAGTGGATGCATCATAAGAGGAACTGCAGGAAAATGTTTCCATGATAAGGATGAATAGCGAAGGTAAAAACATCATGAAATCCTGTACCTCGGAGGGGAATTATTCAATTTAAGCCTTCCCATAGCACATTCTTGGTGCCCATCTGAATGATAGAAGCTGTGCATTATCAGGAGATAATGCGGTGGTGACAATTTGTTCAGTGGTAAGAATCCATTGCCCCATCCCCACAGGCTAAATGGCATGTGATCTCCCTACACAGAGAAAGCTAATACATGTAGAATTAACTTTAGCTCTTGGATTCCTGAAGAAGGAAATGTAAATGACAAGTACATAGCAAAGTGGTGTCTAGACATCCAGAGGAAGAACGTGAATATGGTCAGCTATTAAAACTAAAATTCTGGGTATTTTTAGCTACCATTGAAGAGGAAAAAATGAAGTCACCTTTTACAGCTGATAAATTATCCTCAGGAATATGGCTGAATGTCAGACCAATAGCCCCAGTGGTAAAGGGTTAGCTTTATAATTCAGAAATTGAATCCTTATTTTTACTATTTCTGCATCCAGAATCACTGCTATTCACCCCATCCAAAACGAGAATTTGTTCTTAATAGTGGCATACTGTGACTGGCAGCCAAAACATGCACAATCCAGCTATACACCTTTGAATGATAATCACAGATCACATCAATAAAATGGAGAGGAAGAGCTAAAACCATGGCCCCCTGCCAATTTGCCATCTGAGCATACCCTTGGCTCCTCGGCCACCTTAGGACTCTTGTATTCTGCATATGCTTGCACACATGATTCCTCATCCAGCAGAGATATACATAGGAAAACCTGCTTCTGCGGGGGTATGTGGATTGTGGCAGCACTGTTCTTCTGGGTGTGTAATGTAGGATTGCCACTACAATGCATTGATGGGAATGTTATTTGGGGAAACCCACTGGGATACTTGTGGGCTTCCCCAATATGCTAAATAGCACCCCCCCCAGGGGCAGTTTGTTTGGGGAAATGGTCCAAGGGGGAAGGCTGCAGTCTCTTTTCCAGATATGCTACTGTCCTATTTCAAATCGGTTACTACACACACAGGAACTAAGGAAAACCTGCACCTCCTGTCTGCTTGTGTTACATCTGACACAGGGCGGTGATCCCAGATCCAAACTGTGTCCTGTGCAATGTGTCAGTCGGGACCGACCGGGCAAGCTATTGTCTCAGCCTTCTTCCACCTTGTAGGTAGATGCAAGCTGACCATTCTTATTGGCTGAGACAATCTACTCTTGATTGCAAGATAATTAGCCATCAATGTCAGTGACCCAACCACATGATAGATAAAATGGGAAACTACATAATAGGAAGTACAGCATAGTTGAGAGTGTTGTTGATTGAAAGCACAATCAACAGTCCTCCAGCCATACTTGTTCAAATTATAATACTCATAGTTCAGTTGGACTCTTTCAGACTGAGGATTCAACTAAAATATGTTTCTTTAGATTGAAAGCTTTTGCTTCTAGAAATAAAGGACCTGTGGGACATTTTTAAACTTTATATAGAACAGTGTTATTTTTAACATTCATAAAGCAAATATAACCATTTCTTCCCCTTGACAAATATTTGGATTTGCTTTATCCAAATCTTCTGGGGAATGCATCAAACTAAATTTGTTGTAACATCAGTTTCTTTCTAACTACTTTTACAGAGCAATCCTGTGCAGAGTTACTCCAGTCTAAGCTCATTAATTTCAATGAGTGATTTCAACGGGTTAAGGATGTCAGCTGAGCACAAGATGATCATTTGTTTTTTTGAATCAATTAGAGTTGCAAGGTCTCCCCCGGAGGGAGATCAGGGGACCGGCACTTACCTTGCTGTGTCCCTGTTCGCTCGTGTGCTTTCAGCTTGTGCGGTGATGTCACTTCAAGGAAGTCGTGTGGGTCAAGGAGCAGCCTGGGAGTGCTCCTGTGCTCACCAGGGGGCAGAATCGGGTCTGATTTGGCCCAAATTGGGCCTGCTGTGGGGCTTAATTCAGCCCAAATTGGGCCGCTGTGGGCGCAGGAACGCATTGTGCCACCTAGAGTCACACTGTGCTGCCTGAGGGCATGCCCTGGGAAGTGCACCCCCTTGGTGGCCAGGTAAGAGGGAGTGGGGGTTGGAGGGTGGGAGTAGGGGATCCCCCACCCCAGGCGGGGGAATGGCACCCCTAGAATCAATCCATGGTCAGCTGTCTGAAACCTCCGTCCAGGGATATTTAGTTGTGCTCAAGCTACAATGAAAGGCCCCATTAAATTAACAGCCTTATGATTTCCAAGAGGGCAAAGAGTAGATCCACTAAGCCATTTCAGGTGAGAAAACGGCACAGGAGGAAAGCCTAACCGCCTTCCCTCCCTTGTGGTGTGCTCTTGATCTAACTGGGGCCCTGATAGGGTTGCCAGGTCCCCTTACACTCCTGGCCGGGTGGGGGGGGGAGGACCTGGCTCTTACCTTGATCTTCCCCTGTTACTGTTGTATTTGCATGCCCATAGCGCATGTGGCCCCGCAGGGCAGCGATGATGTCATTTCCGGTGATGTCACTTCCAGTGACTTCACCATGCAGCCAAAGGAGTGTCCCTGCACTTCTCAGCAGGCTGATTTGGGGCCAAAATCGGCCTGCAGCAAAATGCAGGAGTACTCTCGGGGTGGCGCAATGATGTTAGTGATGTTGCACCCATTCCCATGCCTTCCTCCCCTGCCGGCCAGGTAAGTGGAGGTGGAGGGGGGAGATGAAAGAGGAGGATCCCCTGCCTCCACGGGGGGGGGGGGGATGTGATTCCCCAGGCCCTGAGTACTTACTATTTAAAGCGAGGGACGTTCTAAGAACTCCATTCAGAGAATGCTCAGCATCTCTTCTACAATGCCTGTTTTTGTTTTCATTTTTGTGCAGCACCTTGATTTTAGATGCTTTTAAAACAAATGTCATATTTCTATTATTTTATTTCCTGTTATTTTAATTCCTAATATTTTAATTATTTTATTAGAGAAGCAAACCAGAATCAAAATAACATCACAGATCTGTTCTCTAAAGTCTCAGGTCCACTTTAAAATTTGCCTGCTTTGTTTACAATTGCCTGCCATTGTGTAATCAACTAAAGCTCTAGCCGATTAATTTACTACCTGAATGAATTAAAGTTGAACCTTTCCTTTACTTTAATGCCACAGCACAATGGCAGTATTTCTTAGAGACAGGGATATAATTTTGCTAGATCGTGAACTAGGCTGCACAAAAATCTCCTTGAAATGTATCTCAAAGAAATATTATTGAGGCAAAGTTCTCAGATGCTCTGCAGTCGTGGTTCATCCCGCACGACATCCTTCTTGCGATATGTTGAAGCCTTGTGGATTTATTTAAGGCTGGTATAAAGCAGGACGATAAATAGAGGCAGTGAAGTGGAATCTTTATTTTATGGAAACATGATCTTTGCCCGCCCTACCTAAGTGTTGGAAGGGAGGTGTAAAAGCTGTAGCTTTGCAGCTGGCACGTTCATTTAGGATGCTTAGCGTTTATCCTAGAAGGTCCCTGGAGCTTGTGGGGGGATCTCTTCTTTGTCATATCTTTTTACAGGACTTATTTGATCATTCTTCTATTTAGGACTGAATCAAAGCTCCTCACAACTTTTTCTAAACATTCTTGGTAGTGTTGAAAAATCCCCCCGTCAAGGCTGAAACACACCTTACAGGTATATTGTTCCCAGTCCCAAAACTTGGAACCCCAAGCAAAATTCCTTAAACCTGGAAAAACAGCCAGAACTCTTTTCCCTGGGTTCCAAAGTAATCCCTCTCACACAATAACCACACCGATTCAAAATATAACTATGTTTATTTAACAACTAAAGGAGGGATTAAACTGCAGGAGACTCTATAGTCTCCCGCAGCAAGAAAACAATAAAGCTAACTTTCTACATAACACATCAAATACCTGTAGTCTAGTTGGTATTTCTCTTCCTGGCACACAGCAGATATATTAGTTGTAGCACGAGCTTGATCAATATTCAGCTTATTAGCACGAGCAAACAGGGAAGTAGACAAACCTGATGATAAATAGCCAAACGATTAGATGGAGAGCTAGATAAACTGATGACCTCTCACGGACTGACCCACATGCTTAATTACAGAAGTGGACATACATAATCAGTCAGTCAACCATACCTTTATTACATAATCAGATGACCAGCCACAACCAATAAACTTTACACGGGGCTAATTCTGACCCATACGGGGCCAAAATTGGCCCCAACGAAGCACGGGAGCAGGCCTGTGGCCAGTGTGATGACGTCACTTCAGGAAGGGATGTTATCCCGGGACCAGATGGATATCCACCCGAATTTTATAAAAGGTATTGTAATTTACTTGAGCAGCATCTTCAGAACGCATGCAATAACGTAAGAGATCATGGTTTGTTGCCCCCAACATGTAATATGGCCTTAATAACAGTCATCCCTAAGCAAGGAAAGGACAGTACAAGAACCTCATCATATCGACCTATATCGCACCTTAATCAGGATTATAAAATTTTCACGGCAGTAATGGCACATAGAATAAACTCATTCATACATAATTATATCCATCCGAATCAGACAGGATTCATACCCAGAAGAGATATGACAGACAACATTCACAAGACATTAAATCTCATAAACCACTGCAAACATCACAAGAAACAGGCTCTCTTTCTATCATTAGATATTGAAAAGGCCTTCGATACTTTAGAAATAACATACTTGGACAAAGTACTGCAAGCTATGGGATTTGGTAAAAAAATTCTGAAAATACTACATTCTACATATATACAACCAACAGCAAATTTGAAAATAAATGGGCAGACCTCCGGAAAAATTTCAATTGATAGGGGCACTAGACAGGGATGCCCTCTATCACCAACTCTATTTGCCATTGCAATAGAACCACTGGCTATTACAATCAGAGAAAATAATAACATTAAGGAATCCAAATTGGAAAAGAACATTATAAGATGAGCCTATTTGCGGACGATATGATTATTTATGTGACTGATCCCCTTTGCACCTTAAACTATTTAGAACAACTACTCACAGAATTTGGTATGATTTCAGGTTTACTGATAAATCAAACAAAATCACAAATATTACCAATTAACATAAGGAAAGAAGATGCAGACAAAATAAAAAAAACACGAGTTTCATTGGTTAGAAAAGGAACTGCTTTACTTAGGAATTGCAATTTCTACTAATAACAAAAATTTGATATAATCAAACCACTTTAAAATAATTACACAAATTAAAAATGACATGAATAAATGGAAAAAGATAAAAATCTCATGGTATGACAGACTTCATTTGATAAAAACATTTATTCTACCTAGAATAATATTTGTCATGAGAGCTATACCTATTAAAATTCATGAAAACATAATTAAGCAATGGCAGTCCATACTAAATTCTTTTTTGTGGGATCACAAGAAACCCCGGATTTCCTTTAAAATTCTGAGATTAAAAAATCATCACGGAGGACTTAATTTCCCTGATCTATCATTATACAGCAAAACAACCAGACTTTCCAATCTCCTCTCGCTTTGGCACTCAAACGAAACAACAGAGTGGACTTCGACTTGCAATAAGTTACCACCCCAATGGAAAGTACAAGAAATAATTTGGAACCCACCTACTAAACGACCTAAAGGAATAAAGAACAATACCTTCCTTGATGCGATCCTACATATTTGGGATAGCACCAGAACTAAATTAATACCAGACATGTCGAGGCACTCTCCTGTTTCTGTCCAAAACATATCAATAGACACTAAAACTCAAATAGCAAAAACACTGAAAACTACTGATATTATCACATTAAAAGATATAGCAACGAAGGACGGTCTCATAAGCAAAATTGAGATAGAACAAAAATTTCAAAGCTCAATTCCATGGTTCTTATTTCTGCAATTACAAGCTGTCACCCGACAAATAAACATAAGAAAGGTTATGAATGCAACTCAGACAAGGTTTGAGCAATTCATGGATGCTAAAAAATATAAAAAGGGGGCATGATTTCAAAAATATATGGCCTGCTATTGTCCTCTAACATCTGTAACAATTTTAGTTATCAAACTAAATGGCATAAAGATCTTAACGAAGTACTGACATTAGACAACTGGGAAAAAGTATGGGCATCAAAATTAAATAAATCCTCAACTATATTAACTAAAATACAAAGCTATAAAATTATACACAGGTGGTACCTAACACCCAAAAAAGCTCCTTAAATTTATTCTTCAGCATTGCCCTCTTATTGGAAGAAATGCAATAATGAGGGTAATTTTGCTCACTGTTGGTGGGAATGTCCCTTGATATCTCGATTTTGGTCAGAAATACTAAATATTATTAAGGAAATATCAGGGTACAGTGTCCCTATGTTGCCAAAAGTAATCTTCTTGGGACTGTGGGATCAGACATGAATCCCAAATGTTAGAAGAGACCTTATCAACTCTCTCCTGGTGGCAGCTAGGAGTGCAATAGCAACCAAATGGAAAGACCAATCTCCACCTACTACAGAACTTTGGTTTACAAAAATCTGGAACCATTTGATAATGGAAAAAATAACTGACAATCTACATCAGATGGAATATCAATCTTCGGGATCAAACTTCTGGGAAAAATGGATCCCATTTTACGAATTCATAGAAGCAAGAGATCTGCAACCTCCCTCTTCACACCACTCATTGTTGATATATTAAAGTTGAAGCACTGTGTTAATATTTGTAAATGCAATCTATTATATTGGTTTGTTGTTTGATTATTGTTACAGTTCTAAAATTGAATAAAAATATTTTTTTAAAAAAGGAAGTGATGTTGCTGCACCCCCAGGGAGTGTGCACTGTGTGTGTTCCCAGGGTGCCATCCGGTGGTGGATGATCTCGGCGGGTGGGCCAAAACCTCCCACTGGTTGCCAGTGACCAAGGGGCAAGAAAGTAAACCACCTTGAGATTGCCTGCCACTGGCGGGCACCTAAGATCCCTACTCAGGACTGAGTCTCCAAGTCGCATGACCATGGGAGAGACAAGGCTAATGAGGGACAGGGCTCTCGGGCCAGAAGGCGAGGTGCCTCTTGCTAGCCTGAACAATCCAGTTAATATTCATATTAACCTTTAAGTGGAGTAATGGCACAACTGCATCATACACCCTCAATAGGTTTTTGAAAATCCTCGCAAAAACTTTTGCTTACGAAGTGAATTTGCCCTCACTTGCTGTCAGTGATGTCATCATGGAGCCAAATCAGGTAACTTAGGATTGCAAAGGTGTAGCCATGTGCTATAGCAAAATAAAACGAAAATCCCGTGACACCTTAAAGACTAACAATATTTGCTTCAATAAATAAAATAAATGTTCCAATAAATAAAGAAATAAATGTCAGTAAGAGTTTTTCGTCTTAAAGCTGTCACTAGAGTTCTGTTTTATTAAGTGACATGTGACACTTGCATGTAGAAAGAAGCAGGAGTCAGAGGAAAACTGGTGCTGAAGAAGTAACGCTGATAGAAAGGATGATGCCCGAAGTGGATTTTAAAAGGCGCGCATTGGCCATTGTGATGAATTCCCTAGACCTCAGAGGCAGGACACCCAATTTTGTGTTGCCGGGAATCTCTGAATTCTCATCCCTGGCCCTTCCTGGAGACGCGTGCGTTCCCTCCACCAACCAGATTGTGTTCTGCAGGGTCGCGGTTCTTCTTATCGACTGCTGCGCGCGTGTGTGTGTATGGGGGGGGGGAACAGATCATCTAGCTGCCCCTTTCATGGCTCCAATGCTCTGGCAGAGTAGAGGCTCTCTCCTTGGCTTTCCTAGCAGCTCCACTCTCTTTCACAGACCTTGGGCTCTCAGAGCAGCTGGCCCCTATTGGGCAACCACCTGTCCTCGGCTCCAGCCAGAGCTTGTTGGCCTCCAGTTCTCCCTCACCCCCTGCTATCTCGCTCTGGCCTCGCTCCTCTCTCCCATACTGTATCTCTCCTTGCCAACACCACCTCCTTCTCCAGCCTCCACTTTCTTTTTTAAACCTCTCACCTCAGCCCGGTTCCACCCTGCTGGCACCATCCCATGGCCTCTTCCAGGCCAGCTGCTTTTCCATGTGGCTGGGCCACTGAAGAAACGGTGATGCTGTTTGGACTCTGTGGGTTTGGCCCAGGATGTGGTGCCCACCGTTATGCTCCAGGGTTTGCTCCCAGATCAAGCTGTGGTGCCTTGTGCTGCTATCACGGACTGCCTCACTGAACGCTGCAGCACCCAGGGCCCTAGTGCCGTGAGGTGGGTCACCACAGCAGTGTTTTCAGTATCTTCCCAAGTGACATTATTATTTTTGATCTAAAAAATGCAAGTGGGGAGAATATTACAGCTTAAAACCTGAACTGTTTACCTGTAGTAGGTCAGCCCAAACTGTCATTTCCCTGCACTGTCACACATTCAAAGGATTGTATAAAACCCAATAGTTCTTGCTGGTAGTAGTCATGCTCTGGGCCCAGATTGGATTTTGACATTTGATTGTCACCGCTGAGTAGAGGACATAGCTCAGTGGTAGAGCATCATATTTGCATGCAGATATTTGCATGCAGGTCCCAGGTTTAATTTCTGGCATCTTCAGTCTGATAGCAGGTGACGTGAAAGACCTCTGCTCAAGACCTTGGAGAACTGGGGCCAGTTCTCCAATAATGACCTTCATGATTATAGATCCAGAGGAGTTAGCCATGTTAGTCTGTAGGAGCAAAATAGAAGAGAGCATGCAGATGCAAGACAAAGATGCACCTCCATGCATCTGACAAAGAGAACTGTGATTCTCGAAAGCTTATGCTGCAGTAAAGTTGGTTAGCCTTAACGGAGCTACTGGACTCTTTTCTATTATGCTTCATGAGTATGTGTCAGAAAGAATGGTTTTCATGTGTTCTCAAAAATTACTGCCAAAAGAAAACAATTGAAGACGTGTGGCGGGATACCTGTATACTGGTACAATGTTATGCAGCCATCCAAGGACTCAGTGGGTTCACTAGACCTACTTTTTAGTAAATATGCCTGATTTTAGTAAATATGCTGATTAACGGCAAATCAGTTTAGCTAGATAGACTTCCCAATCAGCTTAAGTAGTTTGGGCTGCACAAACTATTTGCAGAGTCTGGATGTGATCAAACCAAAGTTAAGCCCTTTAAAGCCACAAGAACGTAAGAGATGCCCTGCTGGACCAAACCAGTGGTCCTTCTAGTCCAGCATCCAGTGTTACAAACGAGGCATTCAGTTGGCCTGGAGGGACAGCAAATGGGCCTAGAGGCCAAGGCCTTCTCTTGTTGTGGCCTCTTAGAC
Source organism: Eublepharis macularius (assembly GCF_028583425.1). NCBI lineage: Eukaryota > Metazoa > Chordata > Lepidosauria > Squamata > Eublepharidae > Eublepharis > Eublepharis macularius. The sequence goes on from NC_072796.1 coordinate 18,188,131, forward strand.
TGATGTTCAGATGTCTATGACCTCTAGACATGAAGGTTTCCTTTAGTCATCATGACTAATAGCTTTCCTTCTTCAGTCCAATAATATAGCATTCCATGGGGAGCATGCCATGGGTGCTTGCTGAGTGATCCTGGGCCAGTCACTTTCTTTCAGCTTCAACTATACCTTGGGTTGACAGTAGGGGTGCCATTCTCCAACCCGAGGTGGGGTATCCCCTGCTCCCCTGCTCCCCCTCACCCCACTTACTTGGCCAGCTGGAGGGCTCGTTTCCTGGGGCACCTCCCAGGTGGCACTGCATGCTCCCGTGCCTACAGAGAGCCCATTTTGGGCCGAACTGCGCCCTGCAGCAGGCTCATTTCAGGCCAAATTGTGGATGCAGCAGGCCGATTCAGCTCCTTGGTGAGCGTGGGAGTGCTCCCAGGCTGCCCTTTCACCCGCATGATGATGTCTCTTCCTGGAAGTGACATCACCACGCAAACCAGGTGCATGGACTGTGCGCACGTGCAAAAATGAACCCAGGAATGCAGTGAGGTAAGTGTCAGGCTCCCAATGTTCCACTACGGGAATCAGGGAACCTGGCAACCTTAGTTGTCAGCCTCCAGATCGTGGCTGGAGATCACCCAGAATTACAACTGATCGGTTTCCCTGGAGAAAATGGTTGCTATACCCTATTGAAGCCCCTCCCCTCCCCAAACCCTGCCCTCCCCAGGCTCCACCTCCAAAATCTCCAGGAATTTCCCAAAGCTGGCAATCCTAGCTATCCCACAGCGGTGTTGTGAGGATAAAATGGAGAACAGGAGAATGATTTAAACTGCTTTGGTCCCCGCTGGGAAGAAAGGCAGGATATAAATTAAACAAACATGTTCCTCTCTTTATGATGATCCACTCACACTGATAACTAGGAGAAGTAATCGTATTTGTTTCTTGCCTCCAAGAATCTCAGAACAGTTTATGCGGAGCTTGTCTGTATTATTATCACAAGCTTCCAAGACATATATTACAACTGTCCCAAGGTTATACTAGGTTTTGAACTGAGTCCTCCTTGCTCCAAGTCCAGCTTTCTTTTCACCATTGCACGCTGGTTTTCATTAAGTTCAGAAACGCGAGTGATTTTGTACTCTCATCTATAGCAATATATAATTCGATGCAGAAATCCCAAACCTGCAGTTTGCCATGCCACAAAACGCCAGTGACTTAAAAGGGCAGAACAGAAATACAAGGCTAAAGAATTATCCGCCTGTTTAATATGCTCCTTTCTGTAATGACCTCAACAAATATAATGGATTTAGGAATGGATATGTTTGAGCTGCTTGTCTCTTTATATTTAATAGGCAATTGATCAGAACAGGGAATGGAGAGAATGTACTATGAAAGTCAATCAAACCTAATCAAACAGCCTTTAAAAAATCTATTCAGTGTCTTCTTTCAAAACTTCCTAGCCGCTGCTGCCAAGTAAATAAAATGGAGCCAACACATCATAAACACAGCATTATTCACATCCGTCTCATTGAAGCTGTTGCTAACTGCCTTCGCAATCAGTTGCTGAATGGTGGTAATGTGGAGGGGTGCGACTGCCAGCTCTGAATCATCGCACAATCTGAGGCCTGCTTAAAAGGTTATGAATTTCCTTCACAGAGTGCGATTCCATATCGGGAAATGTGTCATGTTTGAAAAAGCAGCTGCCAGAGATCACCAAACCAGGCCTAGATTTAGCCATTTATTGATTTATATAGACGATTTGCAAGTAGGCTTTCAAACAATGATCTGGTAAAAGCCAAAGTAAACTAAAATGTCAAGTTTCCTTTGTAGAAACTAAACTGGAAGGAAACAATTCTGATCTACCTGGAGAGGAGGTTCCACAGAACAGGTGTGGATGACTGAGAGCCAAGCTACAAGAGATGAATTATTTCCTCTTCGCCTCTTAGAAGGGGAGGTGAAACTGACAGAGCCTTTGGGAGGCAAAGAGGAGATTAACAAACCCTCTGAGCAGTGATCTCCCTGGCTCTGTAGAGGGGAAATTGACAAAGCCTTCCGATCTCCTTTAAAACTCAGCTTCCCGGCTAACATTGCGACTCCCTTCACGTGCTCCTCCTCGTGTAATTCGTCTCTTGTAGCTTAGCTCTGAGAAGGCCTATTCCATTTTATCTGATATAATTCCAGTACAGTATAGAAAATGATCCAGGTATGCTGTGTGTGGGGGGTGAGGTTGTCAGCTGCCACCAAGGCATTATGCGCCATACAGTAAATAAAAATTTTCTCATGGAGCTGTGCTGATCCATTATGCTCAGCTGGACTCTTGTCATTTGCCTCCAACGGGACCAGAACTGCGGGAGCTGTCGTCGTTTCAATCCTGTGCATTTTTCTAATGCTTGGATGGCATGAATAATGAGAGAGTGTGTTGGCTTCATGCACGTTTGTTGCTAAGCACAAAAGGCTTTAATCGGGAAATGATGAATTGCCATATTTAAGTAGAGCATTAGCCTAATGACGTATGAAACTGTAGTGCAGTTGTTAAATTATATTCAAGTTTATTCTAGGAAAAAATGGCTCTTCTAAGTCTGGATCGGGTTATCATGGTCTTTGTGGATTAACTCTTAAAGTAGTATAAATCTTTGTCTCGGCTGTGCTATATCAGTTTGCAGGTGAAGCATACTACATGAATGAATATCATGTTACCCAGATATAGGTTTATCACTGCAGTGAAAACTAGGTCTAGAAGCTACTGTCTTGGCTTGATTGTGTATTAGTAGACATTCAAGTCAAAACTGATTTATTTATTATTTTTATTTATTGATTAAATGTATAGTATGCTCTCCCTGCAAGCATGCTCAGAGTGGATCACAACAATTAAGATACATAAAAGATTAAAGACTGATAGCTTAAATATAAATTACAATTTGTTAAAACATCCTAAGTGCAGCGCGCACATTGCAGAATCCCATCTTCAGTCATTTGGGCCCATGGGATAGGGTGACCAACTGCTGAATGAACAACAGAATCAAGGGGGCACGCAACCCCCCCCCCCCCTGGTAGGAGGCTGGTTGTGTAATGTGCCTGCCTCAGCCACCATAAGCCTGATGGAACATCTCCATCTTACAGGCCCGATGAGCACTATTTTATTATTAATTTGATTTTCATCTGCTTTCTAGCCTGCTGCATGTCTGAGGTACAGAATCAAGAAAAAATGTGATTTCACCGCTGAGGGCAAGTGAGGACACTTGACAGTGCTGGTAAGTGAGGGCCATGTAAATGAGTAAGCAAACATTTGGGAAAGTGGCAAAAATTGGGAAAGTATTTTTTCTGGCATTACTGAAAATATTGATGAAGACTTGTAAGTAGTTTTAGTTCAGTTCTAATAAAAATAAGATTATGGTGGCAACAAAGGAAGTGGGAAAGAAGAAACATCCCTCTTGAACGTTCCTTTCCTTTCCAAAGCTGTTAAGGAATAGGGAGAAATAAACGTGCTTCTGGGTCAAGGTTGTTTCGGGGAAGGGAGATACAAATTATAGGAAAAATGAAGCTGTGTGGCTCTAATGTAGCAGAACAACCTGAATGCAAGTGTGGCAGGGAGACAGTGGAGTTGGAAGAGACCCAAAGAGTTGCCTCAAGACAGGGTAATTGTCTCCTCCAGTCCCTCTTTCTAGTCAGTCCAAAGGATTCCAGGTTACAGAACAGAAAGCAAACGCACTGCCACCTGTGAGCAACGTTGTTGGGTTTTTGCGAGTGTCATCCCTTCAGTCGCGTAAGGGTTAAACTGAAGGTTCTGTAAGCTAATGATAGCAAGTTTAGCATAGAGCCAATTTGGTGCAGAGTAGACTCTTCCTGCCAAAAAAAGAAAGGAGGGGGGAAGTTTTATTCTTAACTAGAAACAAAGCCCGTTGTGGGGGGGGAAATACAATGGGCTCTAGAAAGAGGAGAGCAGGCAAGAAGGCATTCCTTCCTCCTCTAGCACTGATCCCGGACGGTGAAGGAGTGGGGTGGGCATTGCCACTTGCTCCACACCTGATCTTAGCAACATGAATGGGTGGTGGGCTTTGCTACCTGCTGCACGTCTGATACAGGACGCAGTCAGATAAAAATTTGGATGCAGTCAGATAAAAATTTTATAAATTATTTCTGTAAGCATACACTGTCTGTTGTATCCTTATGAATTGTACATATAAGAATGGTACTAGTTGTGTATGAATATATGAGCATTTTGCACTTTTGACTGTGTGTTTGAATTGTATTTCCCGGGCGGGTTTCTGCTTTTGTTGTTCTGCTTGTACTGGGGTTAGTCTTGTGGGATATGTGCACGTCTGATACAGGCCGGGTAAAGAGGGACAGGCATTGCCACCTGCTCCACTCCTGATCCAAGCTGGGTGAAGGGAAAATGGGCATTGCCTTCAACTCTGTTCCTGATTACAGAGAAAACCAATAAACACCGTGCTGTAAACTGGCAATTAACAATGCAAAGTTTACTCTTACTTTGCATTGTTAATTGCCAGTTTACAGCACGATGTTTATTGATTTTCTCTGTATTCCCACTGTGGTCCAGCTGTATTCTTTTTCCTGTGCTGGATTCCAGCTGGGTGAAGGGGGGTGGGCATTGCCACCTGTTCCTTGCTGGGTGAAGGGAGGAGCGAGCACTACCTTCTGCACCTCGCTTGATCCCGACAGGTGAAGGCTGGCGGTGGGCTTTGCTACTTGCTCCACTCCTGATCCCAACTGGGTGAAGGAGGTGCGGGCATTGCCACCTTCTCTGTTCCTGATTCTGGCAGGATGAAGGGGGGTAGAGATTGCTGCCTGCTTGGCTCCTGATTCCAACAGGGTGAAGATGGGGTGGGCATTGCTGCCTCCTTAGTGCCTTATTCCAACAGATTGAAGGAGGTGGGCATTTCCACCTGCTCCACTTCTTGGCCTGGCTGGGTGAATGGAAGAAGGAAATTGCTTCTTGCTCTGTGCCTGATCCCACCCAGGTGAAGGTACTGGGTGGGCATTGGCACCTGCTCCATTCCTGATCCCAGCTGGGTGAAGGGGGTGGGCACTGCCACCTGCTCTGCTCCTGATCCCACTTGGGAGAAGGGGGGTGAGCATTGCCACCTGCTCCACTCCTAATACCAGCTGGGATACAGCGGGGGGTGGGCATTGCCACATACTTTGCTCCTAATGCCAGTTGTGATAAGGAGGGGGTGGGTGTTGCCATCTGCTTTGCTCCTGATATCAGCTGGGTTAAGGCAGAGAGTGGGCATAGCCACCTGCTCTGCTCTTGATCCCAGCTGGGTGAAGGGGGGGTGGGCATTGCCACCTGCTCCACTCCTAATACCAGTTGAATTAAGGCGGCGGGTGTGTGTGTATTGCCATGTGTTCTGCTACCAATACCAGCTGGCTTAAGGGGGGGATGGGCATTGCCACCTGCTCTGCTCCTAATACCAGCTGGGTTAAGGTGGGAGTGGGCATTACCACCTCCTCCGCTCCTAATACCAGCCAAGTTAAGGTGGGGGGTGGGCATTGCCAACTGCTCTGCTCCTATTGCCAGTTGTGATAAGGTGGGGGTGGGCATTGCCATCTGCTTCACTCCTAATACCAGCAAGGTTCAGTCAGGGGCAGGCATTACCAACTCCTCCACTCCTGATTCCAGCTTGCTGAAGGGGGTGGGGGTGGGCATTGCCACCTGCTCTGCTCCTAATACCACCTGGGTTAAGGTGGGGGTGGGCATTGCCACCTGTTATCCTCCTAATATCTGCTGTGTTAAGGTGGGGAATGGGCATTGCCACCTGCTCCACTCCTAATACCAGCTGGGTAAAGGTTGGGGGTGGGAATTGTCACCTTCTCCACTCCTAATACCAGCTGGCTGAAGGGGGTGGGCATTGCCATTTGCTCCACTCCTAATACCAGTTGGCCAGATATTGTGTAATATTGTATATGAGAATTGGATATATATAGCCTGGAAGTGTTTAGAATTAGATAAGACATGCACTGTGTCACTTTGTATTATTAATAATCACTCATTATACTTTTGCAATTTTTCATTGGTTGTTGTCTTGTCCCTTAGCTGTGGTTTTCCACTTTGGTTGTTACAGTTCTATCTAAGGGCGCTTCTCCTATTGGTAGCCACTCCTAATACCAGCTGGCTGAAGGGGCAGTGGGGTTTGCCCCCTGCTCTGCTCTTAATATTAACTGGGTTAATGCAGTGGGTGGGCATTGCCACCTGCTCCGCATCTAATACCAGCTGGGTTAAGATGCAGGAAGGGCATTGCCACCTGCTCTGCTCCTGTTTCCTGCCTGGGCTTCGTACCATGGCATGTTTTCTGGAGCGATATGGTGAGTTACCTGGGCTTTCCTTTGCAGCAGCGCCCTCTGGTGGCGCACCAGGGTATAGAGTTGTCTGAAACCCGCTTACTCTATTATATAGTAAGATATTATCTGCAGTTAGTAAGAATAAAATCACTGGTTTGTTTACAGGGAAATCAAAAAGCAAGGTTTATTTCTATTTTAGTTTAAACTGGGAAAGGTTTAATTACCATATAGATCCAGAGGAGTTTAGCTGTGTTAGTCTGTAATAGCAAAAATAGAAAAGAGTCCAGTAGCACCTTTAAGACTAACCAAGTTTACTGTAGCATAAGCTTTCAAGAATCACAGTTCTCTTCTTCAGATGCATCTGAAGAGGAAGAACTGTGATTCTCAAAAGCTTATGCTACAGTAAAGTTGGTTACTCTTAAAGGTGCTACTGGAGTTTTTTCTAGTTTAATTACCAGTAATACAGATAACAATTGATCTTACAAATACCTGTATTTTAAGTGGAAAGTGGAAAGGAGGGGGGAGGGGGAGGTTGAAAGGGTATTAAGAAAGGGTGTAATTTGACGTTGCCACTTCATAATTCAATTCATTCATATATAACAAGAATGACTGTCAATACTATGTATAGGTAACAATAGTTTCTAGTTAAGCCTGATTATACTGTACAGTCATCTTAAATTATTAATACAGGTTATAAGAATATTAATATTGTTCTGTTTACAGGGAAACCACTAAAGGAAAAATAATAATAAATAAATAAAATAATAACATTAATAAATCACCTGTATTAAGCTTGAAGGATTACTGTTATTAGCAACATAGTAATTAAGATTTATATTACCTTTTGGATAAGCTTGACATAGTTTATTTTAAATTGCAAAGTTATATTAAACTATGGTTGTTGGGGGTTTTCCGGGCTGTATTGCCGTGGTCTTGGCATTGTAGTTCCTGACGTTTCGCCAGCAGCTGTGGCTGGCATCTTCAGAGGTGTAGCACCAAAAGACAGAGATCTCTGTCTCTGTCTTTTGGTGCTACACCAAATCTCTGTCTTTTGGTGCTACACCTCTAAAGATGCCAGCCACAGCTGCTGGCGAAACGTCAGGAACTACAATGCCAAGACCACGGCAATACAGCCCGGAAAACCCCCAACAACCATCGTTCTCTGGCCGTGAAAGCCTTCGACAATACATTATATTAAACTGTTAACGTTAGCTTTCAGAAAGTTGCATTGGTAATGTTTACCAAGGAAAGAGAAAAAAAAATTGGAAAAGTGATGACAAACTATCTATCATGGGCAGTGCAATCCTAAGGGGTGCAGGGAAAGTGAATAGGAACCGAACTAAGGCTTGCGACGGCGGAACGGGCTCCTACGTGAGCGTAAATGCCCTTCCGTCAGCAGTGGCATGAGGCGCAGCACCGCTGGCAGGCTGGTGCCGCTACAAGTGAGAGGCAGCCGGGTGGAGGTGGAGAAGCGACGTAGAACCCTGTGTCAGCACAGGAGGGGGTGGGGAGGAGGGCGGGGCTGAAGTTGATTTGCTCCCTAAGCCCTTCCAGAAGCAGAAACGCCCACAGCAGCGCAAAAGAGCTACGCCACAAAAGAACAAGGCATAGCCCATAGGCTCCCATTGAACGGTGAAAACTTGGCCCCCTCTCCGAGCGCCCAGCTCTGCCCCCGTGGCCCGAAGGAGCATAGGATGGGAATTATCATGGGGAACAATCAGTGTGCGTTCCTGGCTTGGACAAGCCCTCCTCCCCGCACCCAATCACCCGTAAATGCACCCTCTAAAACATCCGGCCAGCACTGCCCGCACTCTCAGGTAAGTGAGCACATAGCTGGAAGCTCTGCCCATTTGCTGTGTGCTGTGGGCACTTTGAACGTGAGGTGGGAGAGAGGGTGCCTACGGTGGCAGGCACTGGGTGTGCTTTGGGGACTTTGAGAGAAAAGTGGGAGAACTTTGCGCTCACTGAAAGGAAGAAGGGCAAACAATAGCCACTAACAATAGCCACTCATGTTTCCTTGCAGGTTATCTGTCTCTGAAGTTCCATCTCAGTAAGAGGCGAGGTAGCACTTACTGGTAAGAAGGAGATGGGGTGGTGGCTAAGCCGGCTGGCTGATTTGTGTTTGTCACCCCATCACCTGAACTCGCCTGACCGCTAGCCGTGGTGGGGGAGAGGATGGTGGCAGCAGCCCCTGCCTGCCCCAGAGGCAGTTGTCCAGGAAACTACTTTTGACCAGGTGTTTGTAACTACCTGCTCGTTTTCTCCCTTAAAGGTAAAAGCACCCCAAGGCAGAGCGCATCCTTGCCAGAGGGTCTCGCATCAGCTGGTTCCTGCCGCTGCCGCTCTCTACTATGTGCATCTTCTCAGATGTTGGAGTGTGGGCTTTGCCTCGGCCATGGACGGGGCAAAGCCCACGTGTGTCTTTCTCTCGCAGCACATCGTGACCCGTCTGGGAGATGACTGACCAAGCAAGTCTGCTTCCTCCCCCCCTCACCCCATAATCCTCTGTGGGTGACATTCGGATCCAGCCCAGGAAGCAATATCTCACAGCAGTCTGCATCTCCGCCTCGCCCCTGGGAGCGCAGAAGGAAGGCTGCGCGAAATGCCTTGGCTCCCTTTCCAGCCTAGAAACAATGGCACTTTTTCCAGTTTAATAAAACAAGTTGAAAAACAACTAACTTCTGTGTTTGCATGTCTGACTGACATTGTCAGTAGCCTCTCCCTAAACACCCTGTCACACATTTCCACTTGCACATCGCCACAAATATATCAAGCAGCACCCCGTTCAGTGCCCACCCCCTTCCTCCCCCCAATGTAACTTCAGGCAGAGGGGTGGGAATTGAACTGTGGCCCATGAATGTCTGTGGGGAGGGGGGAGGCACTGAGGACTTTCATTCTCTGATAGGCTGAGTGGCTGGCATCTGATAAGCCAGGAAGACGGGGTGCAGGTGGAAAGCTGCTGCCAGGGGGTGGGGGTTGTGTTTGCAGAAGCAGGGATGGGCTTGGCATGGAGAGGGTCTCTCGGTTCACTCTGGGGGGGGGGATCTCCCCAGTACTGGGATATGGCTGTCAAGGTCCGCCCCCCGCTCTCACTTTGTAGAGATACAGTGATGTGTTCACGTTGCGCGGCAGCAAGTCTGAGCGCACTTTTCATTCCCCTCATTTCCAAACAGCCTCGCGGCCTCCCACATGGTTCACAATGGGTGTTCCTGTCACTCATTGCTGGCCCCGCCTCCCCCCACCTGCTTCTCCGGAACCTGGGGCCTAATTATGGTTGCCGGTCTCCAGGTGGTAGCTGGAGATCTCCCGAAATTACAACTGCTCTCCAGGCAACAGAGATCAGCTCCCTACTGTCTGGCCCTACTTTTCAGGGGGGGGACCTTTTTCTTTGGGGGGTGGCAGTGGAGCAGGTATGTGCATGTGCACTGAGTGCCTCATCAGAAATGGGGGCTCGATGGGCGAGGGGGGGGGTGTTCGATCTGAACCTTCACTGTCTCCTCTGCCCCCCTCCCTGACATGGATGCCTGCCCTCTGATGGGGGCCTATTGGAGGAGGTGGTGGTGGCAGCAGTGGTGGGGATTGTGGCCTCCCCATTGGCTGTGCTGCTGCTGTTCCCTCGCCTGGATGAGAGGGGAGGGATGTGGCTATTGACTGGTGTGTGTGGGGTTGTCAGGGGAATGGTGGGCGGGACCTCCAAGAGACTGCTGCATTTCGCCTTGCCATGCTCAGGCGCCAGTGGCACTATCCTGCAAAAGTCAATAGGGTGCCCTCCAGCATCGCCCAATTAACACCGGTGCATGAGCGACGGCGCTGCCTGGGGGGTTAGGATTGCACTGTTAAAGTAGTTATTTATTGTTCATTCAGATTTGATCAAGTTGTTGATAATATCTATACTATTTAGTTATTATTTAAAGTTTCATTGTTCCAGGTTTAAATTTAATCTAATCTATATAAAACCATATAGTCAAAGAAATTAATCTGCGACAATTTTAATTTCACTCTTAATACAGTTTTTTTAAAAAATAAAAATATAAAATATAAATAAATAAATAAATAAATAAATAATAAAAACAAAACAAAAACAAAACAAAAACAACAACAACAATAATAAACACCTAACTTTTATAAACGGAAGGAAGGAATGAGAAAAGACTTATTCAAAATTTAGTAGATTGAAAATTTAAAGTTATTTTTTCTTTCTCATGAAATATTGATATATTTAACTCATTTTTTTACCTGTGTGATCAGCCTTTTTCATTGTTCATCTTTAGGATAAGTTTACATGGCATTATATATTAGTCAGCTATGCGTTCGACTTTGAACATCACCTCTTACAACGTAAGAGGTTTGGGAAACCTGATTAAACGTAAATGTGTTCTTTCATACTTGGCCAAAACCAAATCACATATTATCATGTTACAAGACACTCACTTCAGCTCATACCACAATAATGATATGAAGGCCAATTGGATACAAGCCCAATTTTATGCCACAGGGACGTTCAAATCTAGAGGGGTTACAAATCTAATTTCCAAAACTCTTCCCTTTCAAACTAAAAAACATTAAAAGATCCCAAAGGTAGATATATCTTTATTACAAGCATAATAGAAGGCCACACGTATACCATTGCATCTCTCTATGCCCTGAACACAAATCAACTAAACTTTATTGAGGAAACCTTGGGGAAACTACTACCATTTCAAGAAGGGGAATTAATTATCGGGGGAGATTTTATTTATATAATTAATCACAAAATTGATAGATTTAAATTCAACAAGAAAAATAGTCAAAAAGAAAAAACACATAACGAGATTAGCATCTATTATAAATAATAATAACCTTATGGATATCTGGAGACACTTATATCACAATGAAAAAAATTACACATACTTTCCCTCACAGTTTAATGTCTATACTAGGATAGACTATATCTTGATCTCCAATTCTCTAGTCAATGAAACAACCAGCTCTGAAATAGAGGCCCTTTCGATTTCAGACCACTCTCCGATTAACCTCACAATTCACACGAATGGAAAAGAACAACAAACAAAACACTGGTGCTTACCTAAAACTCTGCTATCTATGCATCATGTCTCTAAAGAAATAGAAAAGACAATAGAACTAGCAATCTCTAACAATACAACAAAAGATGTAAATCCCAATATTATTTGGGACACTGTCAAAGCTGTTACCAGAGGCCAAATAATAGCCTTATCTGCACAACTAAATAGACAAAAGAATGCCCCCAAACAATAGATAATTAATGAGATCAAATCCTGGGAAGACAAACATAAAAAGACAGGAAGCAAAAAAATATACCAAAAATTATTAATGCAATGTAAACTACAAGAAGCGCTGGAAATTAACAAAATACATAAGGATTTATTGTATATCAAACAAAGACACTGGTTTAACTCCCCTAAAGCACTTCAACTAATCTCATATGAAGTCAATAAGAAATGCTAAGCAAACATTAATATGGTTTATGATTGTAACAAAATGCCACACGTAAAATCTTCTGAAATTTTTAAAATCTTTCAAAATTTTTACAAAGGATTGTAAACCTCAAAAAACCCAGACCGGCAGAAGATATCCCAATTCTGGCAGTTACTTAAAAATATCAAAAAACTTGAAGAAGAGCACCATAGACTATTAGATAGCGATATAACATAAGCAGAAATATTAAATGCTATAAAATTACTTAAAAATAACAAATCCCCTGGTCCAGATGGATTCCCACCCGAATTCTATAAAAAATACACAAGTATATTATCCAATCCATTGGCGGAAGCATGCAATACGTTACTAGAAACAGGTCTAATCCCACCATCATGGACAATGGCTGCAATAGTGGTAATTCCAAAAGAAGGAAAGGATTCTACAAATCCAGTATCATACAGACCCATTTCTTTGTTAAATCAGGATTATAAGATATTTACAGCAATTATAACAATACACATCAATTTTTTCATTTCTAACTACATCCATACAGATCAATCTGGATTTATCCTTGGCCGTGACATGACAGAAAATATTTACAAAATGTTGAACCTGCTATCTCATTACACACTGAATAAAATAGAAGCAGCCTTCCTCTCCCTGGATGTAGAAAAAGTGTTCGATTCACTGGAACCTACATACTTGCATTAAGTTTTTCACTATAAGAGTTTTGGTAGCAAATTCCTCAAAGCAGTCACCTCAATCTACTCTCAGTCTACTGCAAACATTAAAATAAATGGTCAGTTATCAGAAAGAACCCATAAATATCAACAGAGGAACAAGACAAGGTTGTCCTCTTTCCCCCACACTGTTCACAATAGCCATCGAGCCCCTGGCCATCACAATTAGAGACAATCCTCTTATAAAAGGCGTCAACGTTGATACTCAACTTTTTAAAGCAAGCTTGTTTGTTGATGATATGATAATATATCTAATAGATCCACCTTTATCTCTAAAACACTTAAAGCAATTACTAGCAGACTTTGGAAAGATCTCAGGTCTAAAAGTCAACCAGTCAAAATCTCACATTCTCCCAATCAACATAAACAATAATATAGGGAAACAAATTACTAAAGAGTTTAAATATCAGATTGCAACTAAGCAAATATCTTACCTGGGAATCATTATCCCAACTGATATTAGCACTCTATCAATCAAAACCACACTAAAGTAATGAAACAAATAGAGACAAAAATAAATGATTGGAACAAGATGGGGTTCTCATGGTATGATAGGTTCCACCTAATTAAATTGTTTATTCTCCCAAAACTATTGTATCTTTTTAGAGCCATTCCAATTACAATCCCACACAAGCAAATGTGCAAATGGCAAGGAATATTAAATAAATTTCTGTAGCAAAACAGGAACCCTAGAATCACCTTTAACTTCCTTCAAATGAGGAGTACAAATGGAGGCTTCAATTACCTGGATCTTGCTTTGTATCAAACTGCAGCAAAGTTAGTAAATATCTTACAACTTATAAAACATACAGGTACCTCAAACTGGGCAACTATTTTTCAACCTCCTTGGGCAAAATACAATAAATGATGTAATTTGGAACAGATCAAGCGACAACATCTTCCTAAACTCAATATTGAAGGATTGGGATTATATTAGGAAAAAATAGTACCTGAAATATCTAGATACTCCCCCGTCACCTCACGACAGTGGCTCCCACCAGGATACGACAAAACCTTCCGTGTATTTTGGAAGTAAACTACCCTCACAAGAATAGTAGATGTAACCTCTCAAAAGGGACTGTTACAGAAAACAGATATAGAAAACATAGCAACACAAAGAATTCATTGGTTTCTGTATCTCCAACTGAAAAGCCTTGCTGATCAAATTAATTTCAAAAAAATAGTAAACACCCCCAAAACAGACTTTGAATACCTATTAGAATCTCCAGAGTTTAGAGGCAAAGGCCTTATCTCCAAACTTTATAACATCCTACTAACTAATTAGGTCACAAAACTAAAATACCAAGTTAAATGGTTTCAAGATTGTCAAATAGCTCAAACAACAGAAAAGTGGAAACAGATATGGTCCTCAAACACATTTAACTCTAAAACTGTGGTAACCAAATTACAGACATGTAAGATAGTCAACAGGTGGTATTTGACCCCCCAAAAGATGTCCCAAATCTCATCTTCGACTTCGCCACAATGGTGGAAGGGATGCGGTGAGGAAGGTAACTTCTCTCACTGCTGGTGGAAATGCCCATTCCTAGAGAAATTTTGGAAGAAAGTTCTTAAAAGAAATTCAAGTAATAACGGGTTACTCAATTTCTCTGTCACCAGAAATCATTTTTCTCAGTCAACAGGAAAACAATCCGGTCCACATTCCTTTAATACAAAGAGACCTCTAAACATGTCCCGATGATTGAAAATTGGCTCACAAAAATTTGGGATCATTTTATCTCTGAAAAATTGGCTGACAAGATTTATCAGGCAGAGCATTTCCCAAATAGTACAAATTTTATGGAGAAGTGGTTTCCATTTTTTGAGTATCTAGAAAGCAACAGTTCTCATCCAGGTTTAAAGTTATTTTGTGTTATAGAAAATATGTAAGTTATATATGAATCTCTATATGTCATCCCTTTGCAAACTCTTTCAGTTTGTGCTATTCATCAACTCTCTCTCTGAAACTTTGTAATTATGAAAGTTTGAAATTTTTGGAATTTTGAATCTTGGAATTTTGGAGTTTTGGAAGTTTGTAATTTTGTAATTTGTAATATTTGTAATTTGTTACTTGTAAGTTGTATTTTACATTGTGCAACTTCTATTTAATCATTGTATGGAGATAAAGTATTATTAATAAAAATTGTTTTTTTTTTAAAAAAGGGATTCTCCCTCCAAATTAGGATAAAGAATTCCAGTTTTTAAAGAAGACTTGGGAATCATTAAAAGAGAGAAGGGCTCTGTAGTGTGTAGAAAACTATTTTACTATGAAATGTGTGCAGACATTTGTACCACCAATGGAATCCTCAAATAAACAGGAATCAAATGTAGGGGGAAAAAGTGAACATTTCAGAGCAAAAATTTGGTGCCAGGAAACGGAAAATGATGCAGAGTTTTAAAAAACTCCTAGGGTCTATTCACAGGAGGGTGGACTTCAATCTACATGTGGGTTTTCCAGGTGAAACAGCAGGGATAAAAAAATTAAAATCATCCTTTCTTTCTTCATGTACTGCTTATGGCCCAGTACTCACAGCGAGTCAAGTCAATGTTTTCCAGAGTGTTCTTTAGCTGGGCTCTCTGAAAAAGGGCGTTTTGTACTGTTACTCACCAGTACTGATTACTAGTGCCTTGCGGGGGGGGGGGTCTCTCTCAACTCCTAATCCACCCCACTCAGCCAGAGAAAGAGAGAGTAGACCTTCTGGGACAGTCTAATGGGGAGCTGCAGAGGGAGGGGGGATTGGTGGAAATCAGAGCAAATTTATATATGAGTACTGGCACTTTAAAAAACAAAAACAAAAGAAGTGTTTATGACATCTGTGATACAAATTAGTTGACAAGAAGGGGGAGATGATGTACATCTGAAGAATGTGGATGGTGTGTTGCAAGCTGGGTTAGAAAGGCTGAGAGACTGATGGTGAAGGAGAAACCTCGTTTGATGTTATGAAGAACATCCGTTGCGAAGGTCCAATATCCACAACATTCCCATTTTAATTTGTTATATAGTTCAGACACAATGTTTTTTTCTAGCATGGTTGAACGCAAGTAAGATGATCTTTTATAAATATTCTGTGTCGGCAACCAGATCTGCAAACTAGCATAACTATAGAGAAGTTGGATTTAAGCCAGTTTCTTCTCATTGACCGTCTAAACAGACTTCAATGGAACGAAATTGGCTTCTGTCCAAATTCCCCATCTTAAAAATGTCAGTAGATCAGGGGGCTCATTACCATTTTTAAGCGGTGGGATTTTAATTGAATTTAATGTTTCTTTCTACGGAAAGATTAATAGAGGACTTGGCTAATTGACTAGCTGGCTCGGTTTACTGTTTACAACAAGTAGCTTGATTATTGCAGAGTGCATACTGGAAAGGGAAAACAAAGAACTTTGATTTGCCTGGGATTTGAATGCTATTTTTAGTACCATTGTAATTAAAAGACATGGGGTGTTTCCCCCCCCCCCACAGGTATTTGCAATGGTTAGATTTTCTTCTGCTCGCTTTGAGTCAGGTGATGGGATAGCTGCTATAAAAAAGTGTATTTCTATTACAATAAGGACGGAGTAAGGAAAAGGTTTTGCTCAGTAATTTCCAAACTCTATGCAAGCAAGCAAACTCTATGCAAGCAAGCAAACTCTATGCAAGCATGCAAGCAACAAAACCAGTAATTGAACCTGAGAGCCCAGAGCACCCATCCAAAGAGGAAACGGCCTTTGGTGCATCTCTGAAGCATTTACTGATTTCATTGTATCTCCATCTTTGCTGCCTCTACTGGGGGTGGTAATTAATTTGGCCACGTCTCTTCAACAGGTACGATTAGATTGTTTTGTCTCTCTTGATGCAGATATGCAGCAGGATTACCCACTCTCAGAGGAACCCTACAATGCTACTCGTTGTGGCTTGGATCTAATGACAATTCTGTTCTAATGGATGATGTTTATATCAGAAGAACAGGACTTCCCTGCCTCTCTCCCTCCTCTGCATCCTGAAATGATCACCCAAAACAAGAGGACCCATGAACATGGGAGGTTCGATATCTGCAGCAGGAGGGGGGAATCAGCATCAATTGCCCCTATGATAGCTCCCGAGGTGTTTCACACCTCCCCGTCCTGACAGGGCCCGTGGGAGACAGATGACCCTGTAGCTTGCATCTTACTGTCAAAATGTTGTTTCCATGCAATGTGTGGACGAGTATAAGCAATCCACAGTCTAAAGTAGAAGCCTCTAATTTTGACCGTAGCCTGTTTTGTGAGTTACTATCAAACACCATTTTATAGTCTACAAAGGCCACGTAAAGTGCCTCATGAGGCGTTGGCACTGTGATTCTCCATCAGATGGTGTAAAATGAAACACCGATGGGGAGCAAACAAGCTGTAGCCCCTCCCTTCCTGCCCCTCCTCTCATAGAATTTCTCTTTTGATCAAAATGGAATTGATTAGAAATTCCTAAAGAGGGCCAGTTTGGCGTAGTGGTTAAGAGCAGCAGGACTCCAATCTGGAGAGCCAGGTTTGATTCCCCACTCCTCTGCTTGAAGCCAGCTGGGTGACCTTGGGTTAGTCACAGCTCTCTCAGAGCCCTCTCAGCCCCACCACCTCACAGAGTGATTGTGAGGATAATAATAACACATATTGTCGAAGGCTTTCATGGCCAGAGAATGATGGTTGTTGTGGGTTTTCCGGGCTGTATTGCCGTGGTCTTGGCATTGTAGTTTCACCAGCAGCTGTGGCTGGCATCTTCAGAGGTGTAGCACCAAAAGACAGAGATGTCTCAGTGTCACAGTGTGGAAAAGATGTTGGCAGGTAATTTATATCTACTCAGGAAGGTGGGGTTGGGCTGAGTCATCCTGTAAGAATTTCCCAGAGTGTGGAATGCTAATGGAGGGAGGCTTCAATGTATCCTGAGGAGGTTCTTTTGCATATGGATTGGTGCTTGATGTGCTAATCTTCTCTGCAGGGCTATTGTCCCGACAACAGCTCTGCAGAGAAGATTAGCACATCAAGCACCAATCCATATGCAAAAGAACCTCCTTAGGTTACAGTGAAGCCTCCCGCCATTAGCAACTCTTACAGGGTGAGTCAGCTCAACCCCACCCCTCCTGAGTAGATATAAATGACCTGTCAACATCTTTTCCACACTGTGACACTGAGAGATCTCTGTCTTTTGGTGCTACATCTCTGAAGATGCCAGCCACAGCTGCTGGCGAAACGTCAGGAACTACAATGCCAAGACCACGGCAATACAGCCTGGAAAACCCACAACAACCAATAATAACACACTTTGTAAAACGCTCTGAGTGGGTGTTAAGTTGTTCTGAAGGGCAGTATATAAACTAAGTGTTATTGTTATTATTAAAAAGAAATGGATTGTTGGAGTTCAAAGAGAAATTGAGTAAAAAGGAATTAAGAAAATTTGTCTTAATAACACTAAGTTAGAAGATGTCCTGAATTTCCTGCTGCTTCTGCTCTGCATTAGAATGAGGCATTAATTTAGGTGTGCTGACAATCTCTGATTTGGTGATCACTCTTTTGGGTTTATCGCAATTGGCCCATGGAATCATGCAACCACAGCCCAGTACTGTTGTCTCTGTGCATTACTTCGGCGCACAGTGAACTAGCCGCTGAGTTTCACACCTGTTTAGTCAATGGTAATGTAAGCCCCAGTGAAGATTTTTTTAAAAAGATACGTGTTTGCCTAAATCCTTATCATTTGCATATATCAATTTACAAAAGGCCTTCAGATACCAGACACTGTATAAATGTAAGGTATTATTATCAGCTTGCAACAGCAAAATAATAATTTCAGTAATAGAAAACAAGGTGCTTACTGAGCGTTACAACAACTCTCAGATCAGGCGCTGAGCACATTACACGGATGACCTAGGCAGAGTTATGAAACTGGATGAGGGCAAAGTCTGAGGATTGATAAGCGAAGCTTATTAACGCCTTGAGTACTTTCCATGCTATTCAAGTTTTTTTTTAAAAAATATGGAATTCTTAAGCAGGGAGCCCTCTTAAAGAAACAGGCTGGTGACAACAAACATTCAAAAGATGCAGAAGTCATCTTTCCCTAAAGATTTTAGCTTAATTATCATTAGTTAGTTATAAAATTAATGCAGTGCTTAACAAGCAACACAGTTTGTGATCTTTTATCCTGTCTTCTTTTGCAAGATCTTAGGCAAAGGGCAGGTAAATTGATGATGGTTTCAGGTGGGTAGTTGTGTTGATCTGTAGTAGCAGAGCAAGATTTGGGTCCAGTAGCACGTTAAAGACCAACTAGATTTCCAGGGTATGAGTTTTTGAGAGTCAGAGCTCCTTTCATTATATATGATAAGGGGAAAAAAGGGGTCTCTCTACCTGGATTATAAGGATCCTCCTCATATCTAACAAAAGGAGCTCTGACTCTTAAAAACTCATACCCTGGAAATCTAGTTGGTCTTTAAGGTACTACTGAATCCAAATCAACAGATGAGGCATTCAAACTCTTCCTGGACTGAATCCTCTTCAGATGGCAGGTTGGAGGTTACACAAAATGTATTTAAATGTTCATAAACTTGTAAAATGTATTGAAGTGTTCATAAACTTGAGAAATCAATGGGATTTTCTCCAAAGGTAGAATGAGATTACACAAACAGCAGATCCTGTGATACCAGTTTTTATGGAACTGCACTATTTAAGACGGAAGGTAGGGCAACCACATAGGAAATAACCCACTTTGAGAAGAAGGTGATGGCGGAATACAGCACCCAAAGGTTCCAGGGTTGGCAGACAGACTAGAAAGGGAAGCCAGCACTAATTGTGATGGATTCTGCAGACGTTTTCTGGGAAAGGCACCTTTTACTAGAGGAAAGCACCACTCTAGCCATAAGGATTGACTGGCTCCAGCCTATTGACTGACTTTTCTTCTTCTTACCTAGCTTGCTTAAGATTAGCACCATATTCCCCTCTCTTCCCAATATGGCCAAGTGTTCCCATTTGTTATCCAACCACAATTCCACAAGGCAAAAGTTAATTAAACAGACTCATTTAATATTCCAATGGTGGTGCGGCCTTCAAGGCAAAAATCCATTTCTGATTTCCAAGAACTTGTTATAGCCTTTAAATAATGCCATGCACTCATATCTGTCTATGCATTGTGCCATCTAGATGGAAGTTTCTAGTGATGGAATTAATTCTTTATCAAATAGCCCATTTACTCTGAGCTGAGTAGGCACAACTCATTCTAACATCCTCTGTAATGTATACATCAATGACAAATTGATATTGATATTTTCTATTTCATTCATGCTGCAGCTACCATCACCGAGTTAAGTGCTCTTATTATGCTCATCCACTGTTATGATACTGTACAGCCATATTTCACCTACAGAAGGGTATGAAAGCAGTGCTATGTCTGGAACAAACTACCTAGCCCTTCTTTGGAGAGGACAGAATCTGCTATTTAATGGAGACTCCATCCTCCATAGTCTCTGTAGGATTCAAAATGAATTTGAAGAGTTCTGCTCGGCATAACAGCTGCAGGAATTTATTATCATGATGATGATGATGATGATGATGATGATGATGTGAATTTGCATGCCACTTCTCTAGAGACCCTCAAGGGGTCATTAACAGTAAAGAAATGCAACAATTAAAAAGTAGGAATAAATACAAAAAATAACACAGCAGAGCTAATGTTCCCAGTAATAAAACAACCCCCTAACATTGCAATAGTAAAATTGTTGCAGTCAACAACTCTCTTAAGAGTGGATCGAATGATGCCCAATAAAATGGGGGAACTATCCTAGGGGTTCTTGACATCTACTGACACTGAATTTTGCTTAAAATGAGTAAAATTCAAAATCTACTTAAAAGATCCATCTCAAGATGAAACATACTATGAATTTAAAAGGAGTTAAAAGCAGTTTGATGGGATGATAAAAGTTCCTCCCAGGTTTTCATACATCTTTAGCGTCTCTCATCCATTTTCAGCTTCCAGAGGTCAAATGCTTTGGGGCGCTCTGGGTGAGAGGATGTGCCCTGAACATATTAGATGACAGCCATTGATATTCCTTGCCCTTCTCTATCTCTTGGTAATGCTTTCACCTTAGGTAAATTTCCATCCAGAGAGCTCTTCTCAGTCATGCTGCCTCAGCTGCCACCCTGACATTTGGCACTTTGTTCGTTTGTCAAATATGAGAGGTGATTGAAATTCAGAGCCAGGTCTCATTTTGCCTTCACAGATCAGCTGTCCGGGATGCAGAAAGAGGAGTTAAATGCCATTTACATGTAGCTTGGAGGGAAACCACTCCTGATACACGAGATCCAACTTTCTTAAAGTTCACTCAGTCAGAAGCACTTGTAGCCAGGAATAAATGGTGACATTAAAAAGCCCTTTAATTTCAATTGGCATTTCTAAGGATAGTGCTGTAGGTGGTTATTTTGTTGAGAAGCAGTGTCCCCCTGATATTATGGACTCAGTGCAGGAGAGGAGGAGCTCACAGTATTATCGTCAGATGCAGTTTTGAAAGAGGTTTTTTTTTTTAAAAAAAAGTTAAGTAATTCCCAACTGCATGTTGAATTCTCTTCCACCCCCGAGCCCGTAAGTAAAAAGGGCATGTAGAAGATTTTGAATCTCCTGCTTCCTGCGCTCAATGTGAGCTACTCACAAGGGTATTCCTGCCACTTCACTTGCACTATAATTATCCTATTACTTCTGTACCTTTCCCCCCACAGATATGTACATTGTGTTCTTACTGTCAGAGGGAAGAAAGAGCAAAAAGGGGATCCCTTGATGAACATAATGATATTAACAGAAATTATTGACAAAGAACTGTAAGCACTTGTAATAAGAAATAGAAAAATATTACAAATCAGTAAAAAAAAAACATATACACTAAACAACAGCACCTGTGGGGTTCGAAATGACAGCATGAGATGCTGGTTCACTTATCCAACTACTCTATAGGAGGCAGGTCACCCTCTTTTCCAGGGCTTTTTTTCTGAGAAAAGAGGTGGTGGAACTCAGTGGGTTGCCCTTGTAGAAAATGGACACATGGCTGGTGGCCCCACCCCCTGATCTCTGTCTGGAGATCAGGGGGTGGGGCCACCAGCCATGTGACCATTTTCAAGAAGTTCCAGAACTCCGTTCCTCTGTGTTCCAGCTGAAAAAAAGCCCTGCTCTTTTCAGAGAAACTGAATATCAGGTATAGACGTTTCAAGGATTGAGCTGTTTACAGTTAACAAGATCTGCTATCATTTTGCCGGGCCTGTAAGACAGAGATGTTCCACCAGGCTTATGGGGATTGAGGCATATGAGCCACCCAACCGGCTCCTCCCCGGGGTGGGGTGGGGGGATATATACCAATTCTACACTGGCTGAGTTTTAACCGCCCTGCCCTGTGGGCCCAAGGTGCTGTGTAGGGTGCAAATATGAGCTGCCTTGTTTATGTATAAATGCTGTCTTTCACGGCTGCTGCCAGTGTTTTAAATTGTTTTTACATTTCTGATGTAAATCTGCTTTGAGCCCGCTTGCAGGGAGAGCAGATTATAAATAAATAAATTAATTAAATAAAAGTCCTTTGAAGTCAATGGACTTGGGGTGTAATTCTGCTTAGGAGTGCACTAAGAAACTGACCGAGACAAATCTGCATACAAAGGCATTGCACTTCTGCATGGCTGCTCATATATTGTCCTCCATTTTGTGGAAGGAATTTATGGCATCTTATTCTCAAGTCAGCTTTTCTCAGTAGAAAACTTTGCAGAAAGACAACAGATTGACTGCTTGTTTGGAATCCAAAAGTCTCCCCCTCGAAGTCTGTCTCTATGGACAGGGAAGGTTGGAGAGGCTTGAAGCGTTAGCTTTCTCCTCGTCTTTGCCTGCATGCCTGTGGGAAGGCGAGAGCACCCGATCCACCAGAGCAGGAGCAGATCCTTGCCAGGAGGAAGGGGTCATTGGCTTTGTTCAGAAATCATGAAAAATCCTGGCCCAAACTAGGTTTAGTGTGATTGCCTGAACACAAACTACTCCTTATGGTCAACCATGTTTGGTCTTAACTGTGGTTTCACATGCTGTTTGAATGTGGGCCACTGGTGAGCCTGATCTCATCAGGTCTTGGAAGATAAGCAGGCCCGATTAGTATCTGGAAGGAAGTCCAGGGTTGTTATGCAGAGGCAGGCAATGGGAAACCATCTCAGAACATCTCTGGCCATGAAAACTCCAGCAGGGGTTGCCATAAATTGGCTGTGATTTGAAGGCACTTTAGGCACACACACACACACACAAATGTGGACACCCTGGCTTGAACAAATGAAGCTGCCCTCTAATGAGACATATTGGTCTATCAAAGTTGTCTGTTCTGGCTGGCAGCAGCTCCCCAGGGTCTCAGGCAGAGGTCCTCTTCCATCAGCCCAAGTCTTCAAACTAGAGATTCCAGAGATTAAGAGTGAAATCCTAAGAAGAGTTACTCCAGTCTAAGCCCATTGATTTCAATGGGCTTTGACTGATCTAACTCTGCTTAGGATTTTACTGTCAATCTCTAGCACTGAGCAACAACACTTTTATCTTGGCTTGTTCTGTAGTGCCTCTCTTGGACATGTCCTGTCTACCAAGGCACCTTGTTAGAGGGAATGAAACCAGTATTTTTCAAGGCAAGCCAGGATTTGAGTGAAATCTGAGAGCAGAACCTGAGTTTCACAAGGTAACAGTAGCTAAAATAAACCATGGTTGTGAGATGTCTGAAATGTGCCATTGTCAAGGACCTGGGTTCTTTCTCTTCCATTGTTATCTCTAGCCCTGTTCACAGGCTTTCAAAGAACACAATACAATTCACGTACAGTGTACTCTTGATTTTTTCTTTACACATGCATTGAGTAATTCTCAAGTTACATTGAATGCATGTACAGCTGAACATGGGATAGAAATCATATATTTATCCAAGTACTCGTGCCTGGTTTCATTTGTAAAGTGAGCATACATTGCCTTTTTCTTACAAACAGATGTATGCATGTAAATGTGGGATGTATGTGTGTAACATGTGAAAAGGGCTTTGATGTGGCCAATCTTTAGTGGCTGGGTGGGAAGGAACAGGGGAAGCTAGCCTTGGAAGAGATCACAATGGGAGAATGTAGCACAACCAATGACAAAAAAAAATCATTCTCTGTATAAAGTGAAGTGCAAAGAATCGGCATTTATTTTATTCGATTTATACCCCGCCCTCCCCAAAGATGGACTCAGGGCGGCTAACAACATTAAGAAATACATTTAAATCACAAAAACATAAAATCAATAATAATTTTTAAAAAGTCATTAAAATAGTCCAGGAGCAGGCTATTTAAACAAATATTGGGAGTCCGTATATGGGCATAGCAGATCAACGAGGGCAGCCCCAGAAGAAGTGGTGGTCTTAGGTGGAAGGAGGACACCCGCTGGCACTCAGCCAAAGGCCCAGCGGAACATCTCCATTTTACAGGCTCTGCAAAACTGTAACAGATCCTTCAGGGGCCGGATCTCCAGCGGGAGAGTGTTCCACCAGACCGGGGCCAGGGCAGAAAAAGCCCTGGCCCTGGTTGAGGCCAGACAGATGTCCCTCGGGCCAGGGACCACCAGGAGTTGCTTGTCTGCAGAGTGAAACACCTTGCAGGGGATGTAATGGAAGAGGCAGTCCCACAGGTATGCAGGTCCCAGTCCATGAAGGGCTTTAAACACCAAGGTTAACGCCTTGAACTGGATCCAGAACGCCACTGGGAGCCAGTGCAGCTGGCACAGCACAGGATGAATGTGCGCTCGGATTGGCGTTCCAGTAAGGACGCGTGCCACTGCATTCTGGACCATCCGTAACTTCCGGGTCAGGCCCAAGGGAAGCCCAGCATAGATTGAGTTGCAGTAGTCTAGCCTGGAGGTGACCATTGCATGGATTACTGTGGCCAGGTCCTGGGGCGAAAGATAGGGTGCCAGTTGCCTGGCCTGTCGAAGATGAAAAAAGGCAGACCTGGCAATGGTCGTGACCTGGGCCTCCATTGAAAGCGTGGCATCCAAGGTCACACCCAAGCTCCTCACTGTCAGCAACGGAAGCCCTTGCTTGTAGTGCATTTTCATAAAAGGATTAGGGCTATATTATAATGGAATGGTTCAGTAACTATATCACTGTCTACAGTATGCATTATCTGTTTTCTGTATGCGTTATCCTACTCTTGCTGCAATATTTTCTACTTATGGAATACTATTTGCTGCATTGTTTAACAGATCATGCCTCTCTATGCTTTGTTTCCATTTTCTGTAATCCTAGTCCAATTGCATTGCTTGTTAGGTGTCTCGTTGTACTGACTGCATCAGTTTACTGTTTATACTGTATAATCCGCCTTGAGTCTCAGTAAGACAGGTGGACTATAAACAAAGTTTTTAAAAAGTGAGAGCTTGTGAAAAAGAACATTAGCAGTGAAATCCTAAGCAGAGTTACTCCAGTCTAAGCCCATTGAAATCAATAGGCTTAGGATTTCACTGTAAATGTTCTAAATAAGCTTTATCAGGGGTAACATTTAACCTAGTCCTTGGCCTGTGTTTCTAAACAGAGTGCCATGAGACAATGCACTCTACTTCTGAAAATACTTTGAAGTTTCCTTGAAATATCCAGAGTTGTTTCACTTCTTAAGCACCAACTTCTAAATTTGCCTTGAATTTGGCCTTGAGCGATCATTTCTGCTACATTCTGGGCTTTGTGGAAGAGTTTGCTACGGGCATGAAATGTCCAGGGGAAAACAAGCCTCCAGTCCCTGATGAGACTGGAAAGTTGGCTTAATGACATTGTAAGTGGAAGGAGGCATTTTTGTAGTGAGCTGACTAAAGACTTTGATGAAAGTCAGAAAGTAACAAATGCAAGCTCCAGATGGCAGCTACAGATCAGTAGCTAAGTAGATCAGTTGTGGAAGGAACTCTTCGAAACTAAGAGTTGCTTTCTGATGAGAAAGTCACAGATGTTCTGAGAAAGTAGTCATTACCTTGATTTCATATTCCTTTCATGCGAACTGCCACTCAACAACCAAACCAGAAAGTGGGCTTCAGAGAGAACCAACCCTTGTCATGTGACTAGGCGCCCCACAATTGTCTGCCATTTTTCTATTTTGCCTAAAGTAGAGTTCTCTGTGACTCAAAAGCTTTTATACTGAAACATAAACATGGATATACTCTTTTGAACAAAATCGTTTTGTTACTGTCATTGTACTGGGTGTTGCATACCTGCTGAAATGCCAGTCGTTTATTTATATACCCCCTTTCAACTAAAAGTCCCTGAAGAGGTTTACATGACAGAAGAATCCAATATAGACAATAAAGACCTCAACATACTCTTAAAAACAGTAAAATGAATATAATAGAACAGAAACTGAAGTGTGTTGTTAATATCGTCACGACCAGGGCTTTTTTTTAGCGGGAACGCGGTGGAACGGAGTTCCGGCACCTCTTAAAAATGATCACATGGCCGGTGGTCCTGCCCCCTGCTCTCTGGACAGAGGGGAGTTTAGATTGCCAATCTAAACTTCTTTCTGTCTGGAGATCAGGTGGTGGGGCCACCGGCCATGTGACCATTTTTGCCAAAGGCGATTTAAACTTTAAAAAACTTGCCCCCCTTGTTCCAGCTGTCCCAAAGTGATGTCATTATGTGGTCTTGAGTTCCACCACCTCTTTTCCCAGAAAAAAAGCCATGTTCACGACAATCACCCTGTGAGGTGGGTGGGGCTGAGAGAGCTCCAAGGAGCTGTGACTGACCCAAGGTCACCCAGCTGGCTTCAAGTGGAGGAGCGAGGAATCAAACTAGGTTCTTGAAATCACAGACCTGCCACTCTTAACTACTACACCAAACTGGGTCTCAGTTTGGGCACCAGCTATTCCTATTGCCTTCTGTCACACCACTCATCCTAGTAGCGGTATCAGCACTCCAATCGCTTGCCTTGGTTGCTTGGGCAGATAACTGGCTCTGCATGATGATCAAAATGTGCCAATATTTGGCATGCGTAACACAGGCTGCCTACCTGAGTTTAGGATTGGGAAGAGACTGAGTCACAATACTGAACTCAAATTCCATTTTTATCAGTATTGAAAGTAAAACTATACATGCTGTAGACTGAACGTCACCCGGTGTATCCAGCTACTCCTACACTCATAGGGTGTAGTAAGGATGAATGTGTTGAGGACAACCGTGCTCTGGTAATGTGCTAGAGGCCTTGCAAATACCAGTGATAGATATGTCTTTCATAATGGAATTCTGACTTAATGTAATCGGAGTTTATTGTGCATTTCTAGCTCCTCCAGATGATGGGCAAAAACCAGAATGCATAAAATTGGCATTTATTTTTTATAAGATTGACTGTGGGAATTCAATCTTATTTTGTTTTCATGGAGAATTTGAAACATGACAAATCCCTTCTCTCTTATCTATTTTTGGCCACATCCGGAGACCACACTGACTCTTACCAATCCTTTCATCTGGAAAAGAGGCATATTAAAAGAGACAACAGAGATCTTTCCTGTCAGAATTTTCAATATCTTCGTTGTATATTTGCATGAGGTCTTTCATATGTTGCCATGAATTTCATGGGACTTGTCGTGTGTAGTGTTCAGTGACACAGACCTCTCAAATGTTATGCAACCGGCTCATGAAGTGGTGCAAACATAAGCATCCGGTAGAGCATTTGTATTGACCTTGCAACAATTATTTTATTCATGATGTTTTGAACAGCATCATTAAAGAGGTATTTGCACGTAACTAAGCACAAATGATCTGATTCTAAATGCTATGGAAATAATTGATATTATTAACTAGTTAAAGGTTTGGCAGGACATGGGGGGAGGGGCGTGAGAGGTCCAGAGAGTTTTCCCCAACCTACTCTTACTTCTGCTCCCTCATCTATAACAACAACAACAACAACAACAACAACAACAACAACAACAACAACAACAACAACAACAACAACAACAACAGAACTGGCTCAAATTTGCTCAAATTTGCACATGCATCTGACTGCACAAAGAAGGGGTGCTTGACTAGTAGGTCACTTAATGACCTGACTATGAGCCTGGAGGACACATGCACCTTGTGTGATGACTGAGAATATTTAGTTCACAGACTGTGTGAGTGCAATAGCAACTGCAAGGTGGAACATAAATGACTACTGCACAAGTGCAAAGGTGCTCTGCTTAGCAACACAGGTGAATATATCAAACAAAACTGAGGCAATCCAGCGAGAGCTTGTGTGTAAACAAGGAGTTCAGTCAAGGTAAGACTGACTGGCAATTGCATTTGTGCCCAAGTCCTAAGTATCCTTGCTGGAAACATATTGCCACTCCGCTCCAGATTTGCAGCTCTCTTTAATAACATTAACATTCGATTTATATACTGCCTTTCAGGACAGTTTAATGCCCCCTCAGAGCAGTTTACAAAGTGTGTTATTATTATCCTCATGACAATCACCCTGTGAGGTGGGTGGGGCTGAGAGAGCTCCAGGGAGCTGTGGCTAGCCCAAGGTCACCCAGATGGCTTCAAGTGGAGGAGTGGGGAATCAAACCCAGTTCTCCAGATTAG
The DNA here is from genome assembly GCF_028583425.1 of Eublepharis macularius. Lineage (NCBI taxonomy): Eukaryota > Metazoa > Chordata > Lepidosauria > Squamata > Eublepharidae > Eublepharis > Eublepharis macularius. Next base: position 18,216,134 of record NC_072796.1, read on the forward strand.
AGTCCTACCGCTCTTAACCACTACACCAAATTGGCTCTCAATATACTTTATCCCAATGATCTGAGAGGCACAGAAGTTCTGCAGGAGAACTTCTGAAATTCTCCCCATCTAATTTCCCCCTTAACTTTTGTTGCTCTGAATTACAGGGTCATCCGCTTCCTCCAAGTGAAACCGATAAATTAGGAATCTCATTAATTTGTTGTGTGTTTTGTTTTGCGCGACTGCTGTTCCTTGAATTCCTTTGCTTCTTTCCTCCTCTACTACCATAATGCTACTGGTAAAAGACTGCAATGAAAAAGCGATCATGTCATTATTATATGTATGTTGCATTATTTCTGTGTGTTGTTTTGCCGATGCACAAGAGGACCTATTTGTATCAGTAAAACACTGCACCAAAAGAAGCTTGATGCAGTAATACATACGATCACATCAATAATTCTCAAGGCTGATGCTGGCATGGAAGCGAACCATTGTATGGACTCATTCTGTGTGGTCTAGTCTTTATCACTGTACCTGATGGCATGGGAACAAGCAATGCTGCTGCAACTAGTGTGACATTAGGGTAATATGAATATCCAGCTTTGGAGTTAACGTGAGCTTGGTGGTGGTGGAGAGTGCCCTCAAGTCGGAGTTGACTTATGGCGACTCCTGATGGGGTTTTCATGGCAAGAGCCTAACAGAGGTGGTTTGCCATTACCTGCCTCTGCAGCTCTGGTCTTCATTGGAGGTCTCCCATCCAGTTACTCACCAAGGCCAACCCTGCTTAGCTTCTGAGATCTGATGAGATCAGGCTCACCTGGGCTATCTAGGTCAGGGCGAAGTGAGCTTGGAAGCCATATATTCCATATTGCTACAGGATTCTCATTTTTATAGGTTACATCTCATTCTAGCATGATTTGCTTTGGGAGAGTGAGACGTTAACACATCCTGCCTCTCAAAGATATACTTCTTGTTCATAGTGACATGAGGAAAGAAATGAGAGCTGGGGGTGGGGATGTACGTTACAATGCTTGTTCAGAACAATCAATTCCCTGTTTGTGAAATTTGTAAGAAAAGTAACAAGTGGTAGGAAGGCTACTTTGCTAAGATATTTCTTGACAAAAAATCCCTTCTACACATCACATAATAGAAGCTAGGGTAGCACGGAGCAGCCCATAAGAACCTAAGAAAAACCCTGCTGCACCTACTGCAGCAATCTGTTTCACACAGGGGCCAACCAGTTGTCCTTGAGGTCCACCAAACATGGCACAGAAGCCAAGGCATTTTCGTGCCGTTGCACCCTGGCACTGGAACTCAATAGGTTTACTGTCTTTGAACGTGGAGTCCACTTTGTCAGATGCATGCCTTGGTGAGAACATCATGCACCTGCTGAAGGAGGCTGTTGTCCTTGAAAGTTTGTGTTAGAATAATAACTTATCTTCAAGGTGCCACAAGACTTCTGCTTATTTTATTTCTGCCCTCGTCGACAAGCATGGCTACTCCTCTAGAATTACAACACAGAGATAAGCTGTATTCAATTCACAGAAGCCTACATAGAAGTAAGTATGCATTGGATTCCACCCTTAGACTCTGAGGAAAGTTACGAGAACCTAAAGGCAGCATGCAACTATCCGTCCCGGCACCATCATATCTTGTATCCAGGGCTTTTTTTCAGCGGGAATGAGGTGGAACGGAGTTCTGGCATCTCTTGAAAATGGTCACATGGCCAGTGGCCCTGCCCCCTGATCTCCAGACAGAGGGGAGTTGAGATTGCCCTCTGTACGGCATGGAGGGCAATCTAAACTCCCCTCTGTCTGGAGATCAGGGGGCGGGGCCACCGGCCATGTGACCATTTTCGCTGAGGGTGATTTAAACTTTAAAAAACTCCCCCCCCCTTGTTCCAGCTGACCCAAAGTGACATCATTGTGCGGTCCTGAGTTCCACCACCTCTTTTCCCCAAAAAAAAGCCCTTCTTGAATCATGTTCTGAACTTCAAAGGAAGTTCAAATATGAGATGTTTTCTTGGTTTTTGTTTTTCTGCTTTTGAGAATTTGGTATTGGTTGCAATGATACACATTTGTTTGTGCAAATAAGTAACTGTAGGTGTCCCTTGACAGGAGGCGCTTGTAAAATGAAACAATTATCTCATGAAATTCATTTTGCTTGGGAAAGGACAATTGAATTGAAATGACAGTAAACTAGGCTCACAATCTTGAATTAGTACACAGCGTAGGTTCTTCGCAGACCTCAGTCTTTTATTGCGCACCCATTCCAGCACTTCGTTTCTTCTATGTGCAAAAAGGATGGGTGCTTTCAGCTTAGCAGTTTTATTTTCTCAAGCAGATTTAAAGTGATGGCCCTCCATATGTGAAATTCAAATGTGGTTGAAGCATGACAGTTTAGGAAGCATGGAATCAGTTTTATGTTGCCAATTCAGAGTCTGTTCCAAAGCATTATGCCTCCTCTCAGGAAAGTACAGTGTAAGAAACATATTGCAAATTGCTTTTTTGCAAATGAGGACATATTGAAATCGGGGGGTGTTCCTCCATGGATCATTGTTAACGGTTGAAATAAGGAGACTTCAGAAGACAAAACAACATTTAAGGGTCTAAAATAAAAAAGTAAAAATACCCATTTTGATAAATGTCATATTAAACACCCAAAGCAACATTTGGGGTGATAAACAGGAGACACGATAATAAAATCTGGGGACTTGATTAAAAATAAAAATATATATCTTATGTCCTGTCTGCTGGCTGGAGGCAACCTCTATTTTCTGATATCTGCCAGTAAGACTATTTTTTTTCTGTTTTGCCTTTGAGACACATTTTGGGGTAAGGATGAATTTTAGAAACTTACGTTGAGACTGTCACACACAAGCACTAGAATACTTTAGGTATCAGCTTCTAGAATAAGTAAAGCACTTAATGTCACACTGCACATCTCAGCTGGGTGGGAGGGGAGATTGATTTTAACTCTAGTACATATGGATATAAGAACCTTTACATAAAACGCTAGTGCTCTGTCCGTCCCCCCCTATCTTTACTGTTGCTGCCAGTGTTTGAGTGATAGCTACGTGATAAAATGCAACAAGATCCATTTTGGATTCTTTACTGTCTTAAACTCATGCCTCTTCAAAAGACAAAGCAGATCAGAGCGAATACTTTAGGCAGAGGAGAGCCTTTGGCAACATGAAAGAGAGAGGTGGGGTGCCCAGGCAAAATGTAGGGGGGTCTTATAAATGCAAAAGTGCCTCCCACTTTCCCTATATTTCCATATTTACACATATCCCAGTCTATGAGAATGCTGAACCCCAGGGATGGAATTACAACGGGGTTCCAAATGAAGTATTATTTCAAGGTGGGATGGGGATTGAAAGGCAGTAGTGATACTACAGTTTGGGGGTCTGGGATGTAAGAGGGATGCAGGTGGCATCCAGGTAGACATGGATGGAGAAGGGCAGAGTGAGGGTTAAATAGCTGGAGGAGAAGAATGGCTGAGTTGTCTAGGAACTAGGCATTCTCAAACACCCACTGGTTCAGCTCATGTCTTTCTCAGCAGCTGCGAGCTGGGCGCTTATCATTCAGTGAGCTGTTAGGATGTATCAACGCAAATTTGGATACATCCAGTTTGCACAATTTCGCTGTGTTCTCACATGATTTCTTGCAGACCTCCTTGCCTAATGTTGTTCTGAGGAGGAAAATTTATTTTTCCAAAATGTAAGTTTTTAGATATGGCCATTGATGCTTCATATTCTCTTTTTTTGCTTTTAAATGAGGAATTTCTCTTCCATTTCTCTTTGAAGAGAAATCAATCCATCCTTTTGCAACTTCAGTCCTTGCAGTTCTTTTATGTTACACCTCACAGGCTGGCCCTCTAGCAGGAAGATAGGAAGGTTTGGGAATACAGTGCCTGCCTCTGAGCATCTACAGAGTAAAAGTCTGAAGATTTTCAGAACCTACCTTTCTGCCCCTGCTCGCTTCAGATTTCTCTTTGATGAAAACGGAATTGATTAGAAACTGACTTCAAGTTCTTAAAAAGAGGAAAATAAATGGATTTTTGGATTTCAGGGACTGTTCTGCACTCATTTGTCACCACAAGTGCCTCCAATTTTTGGAAGGCAATCTCCCATGTACAATTACTCCACTGTTGATTTAAGTACACTTAGACTGGAGTAACTCTGCATAGGATTACACTAGGAGATACCCAAGAAGTAAGTCTCATCTTAAAAAACAATATGCAGTTATTACAATCTAAGCGTACTGAAATGAACAGTGGAGTGACTGTACATGGGATTTCAATGTCTGTGTATCTTTGGATGTCTGCTCATAAACCCAGCTAATCTTGAGATCACTGCTCAAATAGATGCTGCTGACAGCACAGGCACAAAAAGTCTTAAACAAGATAGTTATTTAAACATGTAACTGATTGTATGTGAAACACATTTTTAACCTTTTACTTTACAAAATCAAACCAGCCCCAGAAATCTATGCATTTCGCCATTGGGATAGTTTTTTCACTACAGCCCATGTAACATATTGGTGGTAGAAAGTGCCGTCAAGTTGTAGCCGACTTACGGCAACCCCTCTTGGAGTTTTCAAGGCAAGAGACTGACATTTTCTGCCTCTGCAAAGCCTTTCTTTGAGGCTCCCATCCAGTTACTAACTAAGGCTGACCCAGCTTAGCTTCCGAGATCTGATGAGACGGGGCTTGCCTAAGCTATCTTCACCCCAGGAATTCATTAAGTAAACTCTGATCCAGGGCACCATTTTGAAGTGCTGTGGAGTAATACACCCTTCCTGACAACTAGAAGATCTTCCTTGACAACCAGGAGAACGCTTACCTCACCTGACAGAAACATATTTGTGGAGTAGGAAAAAACACTCCAAATTTCAGAAACGTTAGTAATAATTAATTTTAATGTTTTTAAACATTTTCCTTTTGAATTCATGAAAGTTGTTAGTTGTCTAATATTTTAGGTTCAAATCATAGCGGGTTTTTGTTCCAAATTAAAAGAAAAAGATTCATAAAGGAATCATACAGGTATGAGTTATTCAACATGCAAAACAGCACTGGTGAATCTTAAGCAAAAGAAACATTTTACCTCATGTTAAAAGTGTGTTTTCAAGCTCTGGATGTTTTACTTCCGTGATACACAATGATTTCTACCACCACAAACAAAAACAGCTTTGTGGGACATTATATCCCAAGATAATTGTAATTTGACTTGGAGCAAAAATTATACCCCAAATGCATTGTACATAGTTTTCTTTCTTTCTTTAAAAAAAAAACTTTTAGAAAGTTAAGGCAATTTGTATGCAGGTGCAGCCAGGTAATTATTATTTGTGTGAAAATAATTCTAGACTTGCAAAGTGTGAAGAGTATGAGAAATCTACGGAATAAGTTAGGCAAATAAATATTGTCTTAAATTTCAATGATTTTTGTCTGACAAGATAATGATATAAAGTACTGAGAAAAAAGGTTGGAGACCTGTTATTGATAATGGAAACAGAAGACAGAGAACTGTTTTACAAGAAATAAATCAAACAAGAGGAATAGTCCTGAATTTTAAAATACCTGGCTAAATTTAATGTAAAGCCATATTTGAATGTTATGGAGGTGTTTGCCTTGTGAAATCTCACCTATAAATTTGTTTGAAATTGTTATATGACTATACGCGCTGCCAGTAAAATACCATGGCCTAGGTGACAAATACCTATAAGGTACAAATGTTTTGCTCCCAGAAGATATGTGGTTGAGAAACTGTTTTATGCTATCTTAAATCCCAGCATAGTTAATGACTGGGAAGATAATAGGAGAGGTACATTGTTTCACTGCAATATTAAGAAACAAGTTATAAAAAGGTGGAAGGGTCAGCTTTAAATTAGAAGGGGGAAATGATAAAATATTTAATTTGCAAACCTACATGTAATGCAAACAGTTGCTAACACAACTGCTGAACGTGATTAAAAGAGAAGTAGGTTAGTGGGCTTGGACAGCAGAACAGGTGCTGATTCTGTTTACAGTGACCATGTTGCCATAATTCATTGAAACATTCTGCACAAGCAAAAGAAATGATTGCTGTTTTCTAGGAATTCTTTGAGAAAACAAAAAGGCCTCACCGATCAGAGATACTAGAAAACAGGCAAAAACCAATGGTGCAAAATAAGTGAGGATATTTTATTGTTCCAGTAAAAAATTCTTGAAGGCAATGACAAAAGGAAGCTTGACGACTCACCGCCAGGCTGGGTTGGCACTGGGTGCAAGACACAGTGGAAGCGGAATTACCTGGTGGAGGAGGAGCGCCCATCCTGCGCTGGTCCAGCTGTGTGGTCAGTGCCATTTTCACCCGATCATCCGCAGGAGCAGCAAGTCACCCTCCCACCCTCTGCTGACCAGGGACTAAAGGGGGGCACTGTCACAACTTTATGGGTTTGGTGGTTTTGAGGCATTGGGCTGGATCCCAACAGGGTGAGTGGGCCTTCGGGACTGCTCACCCCAACGGATCTGGAAGTAAGGGTCGCCAGGCAGGGCCGGCGACGGAACAACATGTGCTGAAGTACGCCAGCGGTAGGCTAGCAGATGATGCATCGGTTGGCATCCAGGCCTCCGATGCCAACGGGGATCTGTGCCCAGATGCCAGGCCAATACTCCATCCAGCTGTAATCAATAAAGTTGTGGCCATTCCTAACCCAAACAAGTGTCTGGTGTGATTCATTAGCTGAAACGTAGTCTGACATAGCACATAGGTGACAAACTACACGTGCTTCACACTTGCCTTGAAAGCCCTGGCTGGAGTTGCCATAAGTTGGCTGCGACTTGATGGCATGTACATACATTAAAAATTCCCTACGCATTTTGCATTAAAGCTTCTCCAGAGGAATCTGTAACATAATACACAGTTATAAATTTTGAGATCCCATAATATTCCAAAGTTATTTGCTTTATTGTGAAATGTGTAGGGAATAATCTTTTTGCCTGCTTTCTTATTTCTGGGAAGGAGCTGAGTGTTTGATGACATGGAGGAAGTTGAGTGTTTGATGACATGAGGTAATTTTTTGAAAATATGTAATGGGTAAAGCAGAGTTGCTCCAGACAAAGCCCACTGAAATCAATGGGCTTAGACTGGATTAACTCTACTTAGGATTTCACTGTAAGTATAAGTTTCCTTCCTAGCGGGGACAGACTCATCTCTCTCTCTCTCTCTCTCTCTCTCTCTCTCTCTCTCTCTCTCTCTCTCTCTCTCTCTCTCTCTCTCTCTCTCTGGCTTAAAACTTTCCTTTGCTCTCCACAGCTCTCCATCAGTTCTCTCTCCCATTTAATTCCTTTTTGCCAACTGTCAGAGCACTAAAAGTTCTGACAGCTCCCATTAGCTGTTGTTATGAAGAGGTAGAAATGCAGCTGTCCTTCGCTGGAAAGCACATCCCCGACCATCAAGTACTGAAAACCTCATCTAGGATCTCACTTAAAAGGATACTGTGATTAATACCCAGTTCATCCAAGGGGGCTGCAAAGAGCTCAGCTTGGTGCAGATTTTAATCATAACTGATCTCCTCACTGGGTCAGTAATTTTCTGTGCAACCCTTGTTACCTGAATTGGTCTCCTTGCAAGTAGGGAGAATTAACGACAAGGAAGATGGCTATACAAGAGGGGTAACTGCCGGATATCTCCACCAATATTTACAGGGTCCCTTCCCCAAGGTAGCAGATGAGACTTGGTGCTTTTGAATTCAAAAGAGTAATTTTTATTAACAGGTGAAAACACACATGCAAGAAGCAATGTACAAGCACACAGATGCCTAGGAAAAGCAGTGGTGAAAGTGGAATAGACTTGAGAGATTTCAGAGCAATACTCACCTATCCAGAGAGTAGAGAAGTCCATGGAGTAAAAGGGCTTCAAACGGCCAGCATTCTCAACCAGGAGCAAGAGAGAGGCTTAGGGAAGGTGATCCCAAGGGATCAGTGCTTGGATCCAAGAAGCAAGTACAATTTGAATGGGGTGAGAGCCTTGGTTCTTATAGGGCAAAATGTGTCCTGAGACCAGGGAGCCTCCTTCAGCCAGTGGGACAAAGACCATGAAGACCATCTCCAGGAAGTAACAATGGTTTGATTACTCTTTGATTACTGCTGCCAGATTGAGTTAAAATAAATGTAAAATCTCTCCTAGTGACTCACAAAGGGGCAGTTTGCTAATGAATCTCCCCGGAGTTGAGTTGATGAATTTAGGTATGAAAATGCATGTTCCCAGAGACAGGAGGGTATCGAAATGTGCTAAGTGGGGTGACTCAGCAAGACCCTTTTGGGTCATCATAATCTCATGCCTGCAGCTGGGGAGGCAGTAAATTCAATCACCACCAGTCCTCAGTATTTGCATGACATTCCATTCATGCCTTTATCTCCCAGGTGGGACTCAGCAACGCTTTTGCCCAGCTGATTGGAATTCCCCCTGATGCAGATCAAGCTGCATTTAATCCAAGGGCCCTATGATTTTATATCATAGGCCTATACTAAATATGGTGAAGGCTGGGGCTGACTATTTATACCCTAAGCAGAGTTAAACCCTTTAACATCTATTAGCAAATAGTCTTAGAGTAACCATGCAGAGGATGGCATTGTTAGCTATCCATTGAGTTTTTATTCTGCCCTTCCTTCAGTGGGTTCAAGGTGGTGTACACAGTTCTGTTGGCCTCTATTTTATCTTCACAGCATCTTTGTGAAGCAGGGTTAAGCTGAGGGTAGACCTGCCAATTCCAACTTGGGATTTTCCTGGTGGAGTGTTGCCTGAGGAGGTAGTCAGTTAAAAATAGGACAAGACCTCTACAGTTTTTAGTGTCTATCAATCCACAAAGCCAGCCTGCCTACAGATATGCTGGAAATTTATATGCGACAAATTAATAGCATACATTTATATGGATGATTGTTCCATTTATGTCATGAAATGTAATAGCAAAACTGTCTGGAAAAGATTCTGCTGCTGTTGCATATTTTGCAAAGTGTTTAAAAAGTTTTTATATTATTAGATCTGACATAGTGTAGACATTGCAAATCTTCCCGTTTGGGATATTGCTATGCATTTATTAAATTTTCAGCATAGTCCCGCTTCCTTTGACTCTATAACCTTTCAATCACGTGCTGCCAGGAGACACAGAGTTCATGGTCTGAATACCTAAAACTGAAATACAAAACTGGAATTCTCATTTACCCGCACATTAATTTGATACCTTATTCCAAGTAAGTCAGTATAGGGCAAATGCTCGGGAACTTCTGCACAATATGCAATTTACCACTACAAGCTCCATTTGCAGATGTATTTGAAACAGGTTCCATCTGCCATTCCTTGACTATTACTAACTGTTCAGATAATATAACCAGATTTTTTTGCTACTTTGCACAACTATGTGTAATGGACAACAAAAAAGGGGAGAAAAAAACCACAGCTTTGCAAAAGATGGGCAACCAAATAGGTTGGATGGGAAAAAAGTGAATTAAATATGGCTACAAACGTAATACAAAAGAATAAAATATTGGTGTATAATTTAACAATGAAAGTGCAAAGTGCAAAAATATGATAAAAAACATCAACAAGGTGGTTCCACATATAAGTACCATAGCCATATATATGCACATAGTAAACTCACAGATAAGTTAGTACATTTTATCACCATATGTATAAAACCAAACATGTTTCAGCCCAAGGCCTTCCTCAGTAATATATATTCATACAAAGCACTCCATCAATATAGCTAATCCAAAATAACCTGACTCTGCACAAAAGAGACCTAAAATAAGAAAAGAAGAAGAAAACTTTTTAATAATAATTTTCTAGATATTTCATGGAGAACAAAAATAATGAAAAATGTAAAATTCATATGATTATGATAAATAAAATTACGCACACAAAGATTTTGTATAAAGCAGTCATGAAGTAAATACTTTCAATTCTTTCCACAAAACAGCTTAAAGTGCAGTATGGGCAACACATCCAGATTAAAGTTTTTTCCTTTGCCCATAGATCTAAAATGCACATTAAAAACATTGCCAAATAAATCCAAACCCAAAATCTGTTTTTTAAAAAACTACCTAATTGGAAAAAAAAAACGAAGTATAAAATATTTACCTCCTTAGGCTAGGTAAGAAGCATTCAGATCAAAGTTGGAGTGCTAAGCTATGGCCAGAAATGTAACATCATCATACTCACCCAACCCATCTATATATTGTGAATTGGGGAGGGAGAACATGATCCAATGGGGCCACCACAGAGAAAGTCCTCAACCTGATGGAAGAGAAATGAGACACTTAGGGACTGGGGACCACCAGTAAGTTGTGAGACAAAGAATACAGACTTCGTGGGAGATCCAGTGCTTCAGATATGATGGTTCTAGACCATGTAGGGCTTTAAAGTTTAAAACTAGCATCTTGAATTTGATCCAGAAACCAATTGGAAGCCAGTGCAGCTGCCGTAAAATAGGCTGTATACGGGCAGACTGTGATGAATTGGTCAGGAGCCTACCAGCTGCATTCCCGATGACCACAGTTTCTGGAGTGTCTTCAAGGGCAGCTCTGCATAGAGTGAATTACAGCAGTCTAACCTGGTGGTGGGAGGGAAGGCAGCATGGTATAGCAAACTCTCATCAAATCTCAGAAGCTAAAATGGTACTTGGATAGGCAACCACTAAGGAAGACTCTGAAGAGGAAGACAATGGCAAATCACCTCAGCTTTTCACTTGCCTTGAAAGCCCCTTGCTGGGATCACCATAAGTCAGATGTGACTTGATGGCACGCACGCACGCACGCACACACAAAACCTGCAGGTAACCATGGCTGAATCACTGTGGCCAGATCATCCAACCAAGACAAGTCGGGGGCTAGCTGGCAAGCTTAGCAAAGATGGTAGAATGCCAACTTTGCCACTGTGGACACCTACTTATCCAAGGATAGCAAGGCATCCACCCAAACCCCCAGGCTCTTCACGGATCCCACGAAAAATAACTGGATTCAATCAAGAACCAGTATCGGCACCCTCTCCAGAGGCCTGGTCCTCCCTAACCACATAACTTCCATCTTAGATAGATTCAATTTCAGCCAGCTCTGTCTTAACCATCTGGACATGGCATCCAGGCACTGGGCCAGGTCCAAGAAAGCCGCCTCAGGCTGCTTATTCAGCAGGAGAAAAAGCTGGGTGTCATCAGCATATTGGTGGCACCCAATACCACACTTCTGATGAGTTCCACCAGATAGCGCATATAAATATTAAACAGCACTGGGGACAAGTTCGCACCCTGTGGAACACCACACACCAGTGACTGCTTGGAGAACTTTTTTGTCTTCAATGGCAACCCTCTGGCAGTGTCCCTGGAGGAATGAGGATTATTACTGATCTCCAGGTGACAGAGATCAGTTCCCCTGGAGAAACAGATACTTTGAAGGGGGACTCTATGGCATTATACCTTGCTGAGGTCCCTTTGCTCCTGAAACTCCTTCTTGCCTAGGATCCACCCTCAAATGTCCAAGAATTCCCCAGTCTGGAGTTGGCATCCCTATTGTATGTGCTTCCCCAGCCCCAGTAGCCTTAAAAATCAGTCAGAGCCATGCCCCATCTATCAGCAGCATGGACATTGAGACTTGGTAATGGGATGGAATAAGAGAGCCCAAGTAGGATAAAAATTAGGAATAAATGTAATTAAAGCTGAATCATACAATGCTCCAAAGTTAGATGATTAGCTACCTGGGTTCAAAGAATCTGAACGAATGATTTCCTCAGCTTTCTCCTTTTTAAATACTACCCCGTTTTTACATGGATAACATCTCTGACCCCCCCCCCCAATTTTTTTGCACCACTGCAGCTACTTGGAACTTGGGATTGATGAGTTGACAAGAGACTCTCTAGGGCAAAAGGCTAAAAAATAAAAACATATTGAGGATAAACATCTTCCAGGAATATAACATGCTTGCCATAGAGTAGAAAATGTCAGAGTGCTTCTTGGATAAAAGTCCAGTGGATCCTGGTAAGTGTTCAAACTGTTTTGGAACACTAGTGTAGTTTAAAAAACTTTCAAAACTGTGAGCTATTGTTTGTAGCCATGAGTAGCCTTCTTTTGTGGATTTGCCTCTCCCCATGGGGGGCTAGACCTTGGCTATTAGATATACAGATATGTGCAAAGCTTTCCCTCTACCAATGAGTCTCATAGGTCCTCTCCAGGGAGCAATAATTTCCCATAGTACTGCTAAGACTCCGTCCTCTGAATGTGGCAATATACAGGATTAGATGTGGTAGCCACAGTGGACATCTTTCAGTCAAAGATCATGTGTGAAAGAGAGAGCTCCTCCCTGCCAGACACTTGCAGGTCAGGTTTAAAATAAACGGGCAACTCTTTCCTTATGTTTAATACAGTTTCAGGCTCATATTTTTCAAGCAGTGTTGTATTCCATTTTTGAAACTCAGAAACTTGCTGATACAGCCCTGGTGTATGTCTTTGGACAACAAGCTGCTGGATAACTGGCAAAAATCCCTCTGGTGCTGAAAGTGGCTTTCTGGCTTCCAGTCATAGTTCACTGGAGAAGCTCTGAAAAAAATCATAGGTTGTTTCTAGCAGATGTACCCTTAGGCAAACACGCAAGCCACTGAGTACCTAATACACAGATACTCAATTATTCATTTTAGTGCACACAATATATTAAATTAGGCATATGTACCATCACAGTGCCTCCTGATAATATTTGAGAAGACAGTAGTGGAAACATGATCTTTTGTGTACTTACAATTATCCTCTAACTGTGACGAGGGTACTGAAATCAGGAATCTTGATTAAGCTGACTTAGGATTTTGTTGTTAAATGGTATCAATAAAATCTGCTGCACTGTATGTTTGTCTGTTGTGGCCTTTGTTTAAAGGTTCCTGAAAAAATGGAAGCCACAAGATTCAAAACCTGTAAACAACAGCAATTGAGAATAATGGACAGCCAGTTGGAAAGAAGCTTTGGAACTTTGTTTTTATATCTGATTACGGCAGCAAGAGTTCTCTATGCACAAAAGTGGAAAACTCCAACATTGCCTACAGTGGAGGAATGGTGGATAAAAGTGTTGGAATTTGCATCAGTGGCAAAACTTACTTCACTGATTAGGGAAAAGACATTAGTTACATTTTTAACTGAATGGCAATCGTCTATAGACTTTTTACATGAAATGGATAATGACTTGATGACATCTGGATTTATGGATTAAGAATCATGAACAATAGAAAAAAGAGGGCTTTTACATTTAACTTAGAATAAGTGAGACTGAAAATTATCTATATTTGTGGTGGAGAAAATCGGAACTCAATCTGTAGTTTAGTTCAAGGGTTTCTTTTTTTTTCTCAACTGTTTATGTATTGTTAGTGTGTTTGCTTGTTAGACTGTTGTTTTTTAATCTTCTGTGTTAGTTGTCTATAACTTATTTTATTGTTTATAGTTTAAATAAAGAAAAATTCCATTAAAAAAAAGAAGTGAGCTGTGACTCATGAAAGCTACCACTACCCTACCACTAATTTTGTTAGTCTTATAGGTGCTACTGGCCTCCTGCTCTTTTCTGCTGCTACAGACAGACTAACATGACTACCCATCTTGATCTATCTCCTTGGAAATCTTGTTGGTCTTTAAGGTACTACTGGAACCACATTTTGCTTTACTGTGAGATAGATAAGACTGAGGGAGAGTGACTGAGTCAAAAGGGACTGCCTTGGGGTCTCTATTTTGGGTGGAAAGGTGGCATAGAAATGGTACAAACAAATTTCACCCCGGGAGCTTCCTAGCAGATTTGAACCCAGGATCCCAGATGGTAGTGCGGCACTCTAACCATTATGTTACATTGGTTGTTCGCTTTAAATGAAAATCAAAAGGATGATCAAATTATTAAGGTTTTATTATGCCAGAAAAGATATAGCATGTTATTCAGTTGGGGCTGTGTAGGGGGTTGGGCTTCCGCTAGAGGACTTCTAGTATTGAATATCAGTTCAAACCTAATTATTGCCTTCTAAAATATGTTCACATGTTACCTGGAATGCAGTACTTGAAACTCACCCCAAGACACAGTTCACAAACTGGCTAGGCATTGCAATGTAGTCCACCAATGAAGCCATGATCATAGGTGAAGCACAAGGTATCATATAACTTGTCATGTATGCCTGCATACATGCCAGTAATGTGTTTTGCATTTCAGGCTGATCATTAACGTTTGCTGAAGTTGTATTCTATATACTGTATAAATCATCTGAGAGTGTGTTAACTACTAACATGTAATGTACTGAGCCAGATGTACTGGGGTTGACTGTTATCTGTTGAAAATATTTACTTTCACTTTTGTAGCAAGTGTCCTTGGATGCAAGCTGCGGGTATCCATTCATTTTGTACTCTGTCTAGCCTAAACTAATCAGTTCCCACGTAACTCTTTGGGGTTTTCGTGCCAGAATGTCAGCAGACCCAAAGGGCGTGAAGTTTACCTATAATTAGTAGTGCCCTGTTTTGAATAGTCAGTTCTGCCAATTGCTACTTTTGTGTGAACATCTTGAACTGTATGGATCTCTAATAAAAGTTATTTCAACCAATGCACCTGAGTGCTTGCTGTGAGGGACTTGGGAATCTAACTGCCAGGGACTGACATAACTAAAGGTAGAACTAGGTTTATCACAAGAAATTTGGGAATCCACTGCCATTGAAGTTAAATATAGCTCTTCATTGGGACAATTCCAATAATTGCAACAGAATGTCACACAAAATTACTTCTCAAAAAAAGAAAACTATATGCCAAATGTCTCAAAGTGTTTAAAAAAATATCAATGTTTATACCACACCTATATGGCATAAAGAAAAGCAAGCATAAATAAACTACAGGAGAAGTTTAATCAAAACAAATACATGAAAATTGATCTATACATAAAAGTTACAATTTCTGCTAGTAAAGCTGCCTAAAATGCTGAATAAGCACTCAAGTATCAAATAGGAGGGCAGCTCTCTTTACTTTCTATGTGTAAGAATTTGGGTTCACTGGGAAACATTCAAATATGCAATTCGTTCCTTTCCATGGCAAAGGTCTGGTACCTTATCTGTTTATTTCAGTGGAGATTTAGTTCATTGCCATAATGGATTCTGGCAGTACCATACTATAAATCATGGCATGGCAGAGACATCCTTATCCCCAACCACAGAAAGGTTATGCACAAGGAAGTGGGGCTTTTCAAGCAAACCCCCTTCTTCCCTGATCTGGACCCATTTACTCCTTCCCTTGTAAATCCATACTGCAGGGACCAACATATTTCAAGGTGCCCACCAACTGTTTTTAGAAAGTGGGCGGGACCAAATGGGGGTTTTGCTCAGCAGGGCTTCTGATTGGCTACTGGAGATCTGATTGGGAGTGCGGATGAAAAGGCATCCTGTTAAACAGGGCTTCTGCCTGAAATACTTGGAAGAGTTACTATTAGAGTTATGCATAACTTCACTCCCTGCCATTTTGTGGTTGGCTCTACCTCTTCTGAAACCCAGTCTGTGGTTGGCTCTGCCACCTGTGGCAGCCAGTTTGCATTTGTGCCCATCATCCTGGGTCAGAATCCCAGAGGTGTCTGCAGGCTCAAAATGGCTGGAGACCCTTGCTGTCCTGTGTTACACCGAAGTTTATGGAGCACATTTATATAGCAGTGCAGAAGACAGCTGTGGCAACAGCATTTATGTTGGGGACTGGATTGAGTGCCACTGGCTCCTTAATCCTGATCCGCTGTTTTAGAGATGACCTAATAAGGCAGTGTGGTGTAGTGATTAGAGTGTTCAAATAGGAGCAAGGAGATATTGGTTCAGTAGC
The DNA here is from genome assembly GCF_028583425.1 of Eublepharis macularius. Classification (NCBI taxonomy): domain Eukaryota; kingdom Metazoa; phylum Chordata; class Lepidosauria; order Squamata; family Eublepharidae; genus Eublepharis; species Eublepharis macularius. The sequence continues at coordinate 18,231,941 of NC_072796.1, forward strand.
AGGAAGGTTAGGGAGATCTCTTTGCTAGCTGGATGAAATCTCAGCTGAGTTTCTGTACCTTCTTTGTTATTTGTTTCAAACATTTTTAAAGTCACCTTTCCACCCAATTTAAGATCCTCCAGGGGGCCAAAAAACCCATTAAAAATATTAAAAACACATAACAGTTAAAACAAAATACACAGACACATGAATGGGAGGAAAGGTAATTGAGAGAAGGCCAGACAAAACAGGAAAGTCTTCACCTTCTGGTAGAAGACAATGATAGAGGGGACAGATCAATCTCTCTGGGAAGAGATTTTGATAATTTAGGTGCCATGACCACGAAGGCCCTTTCGCAGGTTGCCACCCCTCTTTCCTCAGATGGCAGGAGCCCCCAAAGTAAAGCCCCCAAAGATGACTATAGTGGTTGGGTAGGTTCATATACAGCATTCTGCACCAATTGTAGTTTCCAAACAAGGCAGCCTCACATAGACTACATTGTTACCGGAGCATGCACCACCACGGGAAGGGTTTTTTTGCCCAGGAAAAGCCACTGCTTGCACACCAGCTGAAGCTGATGGAAGGTGCTGCTGGTCACGGATGTCACCTCCTTTTCCAGCAAGCTGCCCAGGTCCAGAAGCGTGCTTAGACTCTGAACCTGAACCAGGGAACGTACAACCCCATCCAGAACAGGAGGCACCACAATTCCTGGGTCATGCTTTCTTCTGAGCAGTAGCACCTCTGCTTTGTCAGGATAAATTAATCTGGGTGCGATCAGAGGGAAGTATTCGGCATGAGCCAAACAGCTCTTGGTCCTCGGCTGTTAGCCGTGAACCGAGTGGATCGAGGCCCAATACAGAACTGGGATTAGTGTTGTGGAAGGATTTTGTTTGTTTATTTCAATTGTATTTTGTCGACTGATTTGGGTTTCCATTGCTTACACTACTAATGTAATCAATTAATCCCCACTTGGCCATGAAGTTCACGGGATAGCCTTCAGATAGACTATTTTTCAACCTAACCCAACTAATGGGGGAGGGGGCAGCATAAATACTGCACTGAGCTCCTAGGAGGAGAGGCAGGATACAAACCTAACATAACATACAAACCTAACATCATTACAAAGATAAAGGGCATGTGGAGAGTAGAGTAGGAATACATCAGCTGTGCATGATATCAGCATGTTGAGCAGATCTTCTGCCCAGAGCCTGGGCATGTATAGAGAAGACCCAATCAATGTGTTGAGGTGGTAGTTGAGAGTGGAAACAGAGGGTACAATCTTCTTTCCCTGTCCACACATTCATTGTTCCTGAAGATGCTGTTTGCAGAGGGCTACAGCAGTGAATAATAGGGCTGGACATCATTGATGCTTGACTTGGCAGCTCACTTGGGGTACAAAGAAGGTAAAGTAAGGCATTCCCTCCCCCAGTGATTTCGAATGGGAGATATTGGCAATGCTATCCTAAGCAGTTACACAATTCTTAATCCATTAGAGTCAACGAGCTTAGAAGTTTGTGACTCCACTTAAGATTGTACTGCTAAGTAGGTGTGTACATTTGGATATTTCCAACCTGAAACAATGACCCAAATTCCCTATTTAGTTCTGAACTGGAAATACATAATCTGAAAGTAAAAAGGGAATTTCAGGCACTGCTTTGGATTAGAAACATACAAATGTACCCCCCCCCCATTATTCAGCATTGGTTTAATGTGTTCAGTGAGACTTATAGGACTCAAAAGTACTTCACTATGGCGGGATTGAGATCATACTGTTATTAATTATTGTTTGTTTGTTCATTACGATGCATGCAGGGAGTTCTTGGTTGCTTTCCCCCACTGCTTAAAAACAGCACTCTCTTATTTTGGCCGGTGCGGAAGTGAAGATACATTTAATTCAACTGAATTAGTATGATGGATTTTGTACTTCTTTGCCAATATTTCTTGTCTTTATCAGCGCTGGCTCACATCCCTTGCTAATCCATCATTTCAGTCTATTGTGAATTATTTTCTCTGCATTATCTAAGCTCTAACCATATGAAGCAAACCAATGAAATTATTATTAGGCATGAAAGTCTCTTAAAAACAAAACAAAAAACCCAGCATACTTGTCGGCTATCCTTTCGGCAGTATAAGAGGCGATTTCGTCAGAAGTCTCCCTGAAAGCAAAGAATCAACCTTGAATGGTAATAAGTTTATTCAGGACCGCTTTCTACAATCAGCAGCAGCAAGTGATAAAGTGATTCCTGGCTATGGAGAGATTGCATGTCTGAATATTCTCCCAACCACATTTCTTGCTCCAGCATTCTCATTTTTTCTGTGTGCAGGAAAAGGTTTAGGGAAGGATCACAAAAAGCTAACGTGGGCCCAGGGCAAAGATATGGACCTGCACTCTGCTCCCTCCCCCATGGTGGTCAGTAGATAATATATAGTTCACTCCTATGCAGAGTAAATCCAGTCTAATCCCTTTGAAATCAATGGGTTTAGACTGGAACAGCTCTGCGTAGGATCACACTAATAGTATATTTAAGTGATTGATTAGATTTATAATCATCCCCACAAACAGGCTTAGAATGTATAACATCGGTATTAAAATTTACAATAAACTTTGCATTAAAACCATAAACTAACATACAATTCAGTAATAAAACAACTCTAGATGGCAGCCCTTTTTTCTCAGCCCCAACCAAACATTCTATGGGGTGGGAGATGAAAGGGCAGTAGTAGTCCAGCCGGAGGAAAAATCAGGGTGGGGATTGCACTACTTCCCCTACTACACCCCCAACTGGAGACTGGCAAGAAGCCTCGCCGATAGCCCAAGTGCATGGACTATTGGTCTAATAAATGCGTTATATAGTTTAGTGGGTGGGATTTAGTGACGATAAATTTATTAATAACCTTGAACGCCAATTCACTTGACAAGCAAGTAGGTATCTTATTTGACTCCAGAAGCCTGAAGGTCAAAGGTTAAAGGATCAGATGGGAGCAACCTAGTTTGTCTACTAACCATAAGGAATGTGGACCAACATGGGTCTGCAGCCTTAGGGGGCTCCCTCCCCCACTCTGGAGGAGCATCCAACCCCTCCCTCCTAAGCATTAAATAGTGCAGTTCATGGAAAGTGGTATCACTTAATTTGGTTGAATGTATAAATTGACTCTTCGTTTTACAAGAAAAAGTGAGATCAAACACTAAATACCCAGTGATAGCTTCCCAATGAAAGCATAGAGAATAATTTAATTATATTGTATGTGGAAGATGCGGGGGGAGGTACTGTGCTGCCATTTGTGCAACAGCTGAGCTCTCTTTTCCAAGTTATGCAAATGGATTATGGTAAAATCTTGGGGGACTTATTATTTGGTGAGTGAATTGAGGGAACATCTGGCTATAATTGCAAAGAAGTATGGTCCAAACACAATTAAAGGTACATTATTTTTCAGTTCTGTAACACAGAGATTCTTGAGATAGCGTGTTTTCTGGATGAGAAGGAATCTGTGGAGGGTAAATGGCATCTTTGCCCATATATCCTTGAGCAAAATTTTCTTTATATTAACAACTTGCTTTCTTGTCCTCTGTTACTAACAATGGAGCAGGGGGGGGGGGACTTGTGGAGGGGATATACAATATAATACGAATTACCTGTGAAGCTCAGGAGATATCCAGGCTTGGCCAGATGACTGGTACATAATTGGCACTTGTTTCCATGGAGCCATTTTCTGATGTCACAGTGCTATGAAGCTGATAGAGCCTCCCAAGCAGATGTTCCATAGCAGGAACTGATTATTCCGGAGTAGCTCAGACTGTGCTCTGTGAACCATTGGCTGGACTGGGTAAAAGGCAACCCATGTTACGTGTGTGTTATTGGGGAACTGATTTTTTAGATTGGGAGGCTTGTCTCTAGTCCAGAAGTTGCCACAGGAGATGCCTCAGGTATGGACACATCCACCAGCTTTTGTTAGGGCTGGACTGAATTACCACCCATGTGAAAGAAATGGGTCCAGATCAGGGAGGAAAGGGGTTTGGCTTGAAATGCCACCCCAAACAGCCCACACCATTTTTTAAAAAAAATTCTGTGGCTGTTCACAGCCATTATAATCTGCTCCTCTGCATTGTTTTGGCTTGGTGTAAAGGACCTTCTGGTGATGTACTATAAGGATGTTGAGGCAACAGCGAACACTGCCCAATTGCAAAGACACTTGCTTAGAAAAGAAGGAAGCACATCTGTGTTGCCTATGCATGTTCTCTTCTACTGGAGAGAACATACCGGAGAGCCAGTTTGGTGTAGTGGTTGAAGAGCGCAGGACTCTAATCTGGAGAACCGGGTTTGATTCCTCACTCCTCCACTTGAAGCCAGCTGGGTGACCTTGGGTCAGTCACAGCTTCCAGGTCTCTCAGCCCCGCCCACCTCACAGGGTGTTTTGTTGTGGGGATAATAATAACATACTTTGTAAACCACCCAGAGTGGGTGTTAAGTCATCCTGAAGGGCGGTATATAAATCAAATGTTGTTGTTGTTTTTATTATTTATTATAACTGAGAGAATCACCATGGTGTAGCTTTTGAGGAGCTGTATCATTTCAGACTGTGTGTAAGAGCACAGGCATATGAGTGCTTCTCCACAGTAGAAACAGACACACAAAAAACTCACCTAGATTAGAACACTTTCTCTTGAGGTTCTACTCTTGTATGGGCAGGGAGCTTTTTACATGATGGAACGTTCTGACATGCTAGTTGTAGATTTTCCAGGCTGTATGGCTGTGGTCTTGGCATTGTAGTTCCTGATGTTTCACCAGCAGCTGTGACTGGCATCTTCAGAGGTGTAGAAATCAGAAATCTCTGATTTCTGTCTTTCGGTGCTACACCTCTGAAGATGCCAGTCACAGCTGCTGGTGAAACATCAGGAACTACAATGCCAAGACCACGGCCATACAGCCCGGAAAATCTACAACAACGAATGTTCTCCAGCCATGACAGCCTTTGACAATATATCATTCTAACATGCTATTTCTTACACAGTTTGAAAAGGAATACAACTTCTGTACATTGCTACCTAAGCTGCTTGTACAGCAAAAGCGTCCCTGAATGCAGTCAGATTCCAGCTTTGGTAGGAGAGACTCGTTTATTCCCTTCTTAGAATCCTTACGTCTGTTTCTACAAAATGGTCTATGAACTTGATCATGAGCTATGCCTTTACTTTGGGGCAGGGCTGTCGTTCAGTGAAGGAGCATCTGCATGGCACACAGAAAGTTCCCGGTTCCATCGCCGATTTCTCACATTAAAAGGATCTAGTGACGTGAAAGACCTTGAAGACCTTGGAGAGCCACCTTGGAGGAAATCAAACCAACACCCATAACCAACTTTAGATTTTCCCTCTTCATTACAGTCTGAGAAGTAACTCAAGGCATAAAACTTGGTGTTCATAGAAAAGAAAAAAGGTTTATTCAGCAATAAGCCTTGATGCAGTCAGTTTGGGTAACTGAATGCATACGGAAAACCAATGTCACCTGCATTTTATATTTTTCTATCAACAGAAAAAATTGCATACATATCATAAGATCTCATTCAGCTCTGTAAACAAACAAGTCAACGTACGTGATCTTCTGGACAGTGGAGATTGACAGGTCATAGCCAGCAATTAAAAGAAGATAGTAAGAATAACATTTTCTGGATGGCACCATTAATTTCAAAACATAACTAGGAAAGAATCCTCAATGATAGGGCTGAATATCTCTGGATATAAACGGACTTTGAGCAGCCCAGATCAATGAGTTTAAATTGTAAAAAGGGGGGTACCCCAAAATTCTCTAACATAGAATTACTGCCAGAAAGCACAGATAATATAAATTGATAGACAAATGGCCTGATGATATATTTAAAAACTTCCTTTATACCTGTCTTTCTCTCCAATGGGAACTCAAAGCAGTTCCATCATTCTCTCTTCTGTTTTTGCCTCACAATAACCCTGTGAGGTTGGTTAAGCTGAGAGCATACGGCTGGCCCAAGGCTACTCAGTGAGCTTCCATTGCAGAATATGAATTTGAATTTGGGTTTTCCAGATCCTAGTCTGTCACTCTAGCCATTATGCAACACTGCCTCTCTCTAAGACAGGCTCCTGTGTACTTAACAAGTAATCCCCACAACGAGTTCTATTCATCTAGAATTAGGAGCAGAATTTCTGGACCAGAGAGCACAATTTTCAAAATGTTATAAAGTAAGCACTGGGAATAACAACTAGAATTTCTATAGTCAGGGCTTTTTTTCTGGGAAGAGGTGGTGGAACTCAGTGGGTTGCCCTCGGTGAAAATGGTCACATGGCTGGTGGCCCCGCCCCCTGATCTCCAGACAGAGGGGGGGTTAGATTGCTCTCCACGCCACTCGGCGCGGAGGCCAATCTCAACTCCCCTCTGTCTGGAGACCAGGGGCCGGGGCCACCAGCCATGTGACCATTTTCAAGAAGTTCCGGAACTCCATTCCACCGTGTTCCTGCTGAAAAAAAGCCCTGTCTATAGGGTTTTTTTGCATTAGATTTTTTCTCCCCCCACCCCCTGCCCCATGCTTGTGTTTTGAGAATTTCAATATTTGGCAATACTGCTGCATTTTATGTTATATTAAATGCATAATAATCTAAGGTTTCAAAGGCTCAAACATTATTTAGATCCAGAGTAAGGTTGTCAATGACTTCTTTGCCTTCAGTGAAGGGGGAAAAAAAGGATGCGAGCTACTCATTTCCCCATCTAAAAACTCTTTAAGTGCTGTAAGATCATGTTGAATATTGAAAGATTATGCAGCTAAAAAGGTTTTGCTTTTCTGAATGGAGTCCGAACTACATGAAAAGGCTGTAAAAAGCAAAAAGGTAAAAAAGTTTTTTTTAAAAGAGCAGAGAATAGCTGAACATGCATCTTTAACATCAAGGGGAGAAATATTTTAAAAGGCAATACATTCAGAAACAAATATCTACCTAGCCAGTTTACAGTTGTTTCCAAGTCACAACATCCTAAGGTTGCAAATTCCAGGGGGGAAGTTCCTGGAAATTTGAGAGTGGAGCCTGGGGAGGCCAGGGTTTGAGGAGGGACCTCAGCTGACTATAATGCCATAGGGCCCACCCTCCAAAGCAGCGATTTCCTCCAGGGGAACTGATCTCTGTAGTAGAGATGGGCATGGAATGGAAAAAAACCCGAACTGCTCAGTTCATGGTTCGTTAATTTCCACGGAACATGGAACACGAACTTAACGAACTCACCCAATTTCCGAACCGGTTTGAGGTTCAGATTTCGGGGGGGGGGGGGGCAGGATGGCCCCCTTCATGCTCAGAGAGCCCAAACTCGCAGGGAGTTTTCAGTAGACTCTCCTCCAGCCACCCTCCAAGTTTCATGAAGATTGCAATACGGATCTCTGAGTTATAGAGCCTCAAAGCTGGTGCCTCCAGGAAAGTCCCATAGAAATTGAGCCATCAGTGGCAATTGATGAAAGAAAGGAAGAAAGGAAAAAAGCACCCTTTTTCCAAACACCTCCCCAGTCAGTAAGAAAAACAAGAAAGCAAGAGAAAAGAAAAGAGGCTTTTCAGCCTCTTTTCCAGCAGCCAGAAGCGCAGGCCAATGATCCAAGTTTCAATCCCAATCCCAACACCACAGCCAGCCAGCCAGCCACCCACCCACCAAGCTCTCCTCCTTCTCCCACTGTAGAGAAACTGAAACCAGGAATCACATGGCTTCCCCTATTTATGGAAAAAGCCAAGAGATTGAACAACACTGGAGCACTCTGGTTGGCAGAAAAACCTGCCTAACATAGTTTTGGAAGGAAGAGATTGGTGTTACCACGGCTGCTGAAGGCCTATCTCCTCAGTTGCCTTGGAGATTCTAACCCTCCCCCCTTTTCTTGGCTGGACAGGCCAGAGTGGGAGCTCTCTAGTTGGCAGGGACAGCTGCCAATCAAGCCTGGAGGCCTCAGATTGGGGGAAAGCTAAAGACTGCCACCATTGCCTGGGCGAGGGAGTATTTTGCGCCAAAAGCATCCGAACCGGCAACGGAATGGTAAGAAAAGTTCGTTTGGTTCGGAAAAACGCAGTCCCACGGAACGTGTGGTTCTTTGACTACAAACCGGCCGTTCCGTATGGAATTTTGTTCTGTAGTTCATTTTGTGCCCATCTCTACTCTGTAGTCTGGTGATCAGTCGTCCAGGAGATATCCAGGCCCCACTTGGAACTTGGTGACCTTACAAGATTCAGTGACCTCTGATGACTACTATTTTGAATGTTTTTAAAAAGAACTGTTAGAAAAATTATTAAAATAGGTCTTCACGAAACCATATTAAGACCTATTCTAATCATTTTCCCAACAGTTCTTTTTAAGTCACAGTAGCTGAATGGAATGTCCATGTTCAGACACAATATACCTTGGAATACCTGATACTGGAGTCAAACCATCTTGTGAGCTTTCCAGAACCATTTAGTTAGTTGCTCAAGGAAAGATAATGTTGGAGTAACTGGATCTTTCATCTGACCCGGCCAGATGGTTCTTACAGAAGGGTTACTGTTGTGTACTGGGCCAAGCAAGGCCTCTAAAGTATTTATTGTATTGATTGCAATGCATTATACTGTGTTGAGCTTAAGGTTCAGTCAAGGCTCCCAATGCCTGCATTCTCATTGGTCCTTAATCCCTGCAATATCACAGGTTATTTTCTCAAGGCAGCAGCCAATCGGTCCTCTATAATAAAGACCAATCAGTGGCCTGCCTACTTCAAACATTGTATATAGTTTATGCAAATGATGGCATTGTAAAGTATGTATTCTCATTGGCTATCAGTTATTCTGGGGGTGGAGCTGCTGTATATATATTGAGGGCTTCTGTTCAGTCAGTCTGTGTGTGTTGTGTTCCTGCTAAATAAAGAGCTGTTGAATTACCTTGTGTCTGAAACCACTATTTAACAGTTACAATACTGGAAAACTTATGGAAATGTACCGACTAGTCATTCTTTTAATACAGATTGTATCACTAGGGCATCTGCTCACAACTCATACAGGTATGCTGAGCTACATTTGCAGTACTTAACAAATTTGGTTGCCCTAGGAGTAGACGTGAGCACCAGTGTTACAATTTTCATCACAGGCTTCTCCTGTAGTTGCACTTTCTACAAAGGGGCCTTGAGCACATTAAATGTGAACACACTTAACCTGGCATGGAATGGTCTGCTAAGCTGGTCGGTACATTTGGGTGCAGAGAGAGAAATTGCCATATGATAAAAGCTGAAGAACTTTATGGGTAAGAATTTTCTCCTCTGGGTTTCTAGCGATGGACAAGTGAGATCATTTACAGCGGTGTGTAGCAATGAGAAACCGTATCATTTTTGTCTTCAAAAGAATAAAATGATGAAATGAACTCTGCTAAGAGAAGCTGGTTGTTATGAGTCATTTTACCTTCTTGTGTATTTTTGGCTGGTGACTTTGCTATCTGAGCTAAAGGGCATGGAAGCCCGGTATAATAGAACGGATTAAAAAGGAACAGCTTGATTCTTTAAACTGGCTTTGCTTGTCACAGCTGAAATAGTAGCTTGGGATCTGATGGCTGAAACACTATCTGTTACTTGGCGTGTGGGACTGAAATGTTCTGTGCTCCATCAATCGCCAGACATTTTCCCCTTAAGCTGATGGTCTGTGAGGAATCGCAGGGAAAGTAAACAGCTAGGACATTCCCCCTATAGCCCAATTGTGCTTGAGTGCTAAATTCTGTGGCTAGAAGGGTTGTAGTTTCCCTCTCACCTAGTGTTTGACTGATCAATCTGCCTGTCTAATGTGTTTATATACACTTTCTTAATACTCCCCCCAAGATATTACCTAAGAAAAAGTATACGATCAGTAAATGTTCATTATAAGCATATAAAAGAGTTAAAACACTTGACGGGTGACTGAGAGCCAGTGTGGTGTAGTGATTAGGAACTAGGAGATCCAGGTTCAAATCCTCGCTCTGCCATGAAGCCCAGGCATGCTCTCTCAGCATTTCTTACCTCACAGGTTCTGAAGAGGATAAAATGGGGAATAGATGAATGTCACTCTGAACTCCTTGAAGAAAGGGCCGTAAATGTAAAATGCAGTAAATGTAAAATGCAGTAAATAGATGAAGACCAACGGTGTGGTAAGTCTTGCCTGATGCCATTTTCCTGACCTGAAACAGGCTTGTGGTGCTGATATTTGCCCTGTGGAGGTAAACATACAAGTATTGCTATGAATATATCTATGTTTGCTCCAGTGAGGCAAATATATAGGGCTGCTTCAAGTCAGGAAAATGGCATAGAGGGGGGGTTTAACATCATGCCATAGTCTCAAAATGAATTGGACCCCCATGTGCTTGCTGTTGGAAGAAAAAAGGCTATGGATTCCTGTAATGATTTTTAAGTGTGTATGTGTCTTTAAATGCTTGGTGAGGTACAGAAGAAGAATGGGAGTGAAAGAGCAGGGTGAGTGAGTGAGATGACTGGCTGATGACTGAGGGCCAAGCTACACATGACGAATGACACTTGAACAGCAAGTGTATTTCTCCCTGTTCACTTGCCCTCCACTCAATCCACTTGCCATTCAAGTGTCATTTGTCATGTGTAGCTTGGCCCTGAGAGACAGGAGGAGTGACCTGTATTTTTTAGTTACAGAGCCAAGCTAGAAGTGACGAATTACACTTGAATGGCAAGTGAACAGACTCACATGTATTCCTCCTTGTTCTGAGCGCAAGTGAACAGGGAGGAATATATGTGAGTCTGTTCACCTGCCATTCAAGTGTAATTTGTCACTTCTAGCTTGGCCCTGAGTGGAGAGAAAAGATTCAGTTTGGGCAAAGCAGGCAACCTGTGTGGAAGCCTGAACTGTGTGTATCTGTGAGAGAACTTTCATTCTATCTGAAGCAGGCAAACTGTGTGTGTGCCTGAGAGAGAAAGTTTGTGTATATCTGTGTGACTGAGCCTATGAAGAGAAACTTTAAGAACTGATAACTATCTTTGAAACCATCAAGCTTAATTAACAGTATAAAACGGATACATTTGTAAAAATAAAAGGCTTTTTTTTAATCCCAGAGTATCTGTTATTCCTATATTTCATTCCTTTCCTCAGGGCCACATAGTCCCGTGAAGGAGCCTGACCTTGGCCATGTAATTAAAGGGGACATTTAAATTATTTTGGAATATAATTTCTGGTGGCAGCAATCTCCCCAAAAGGTGTAAGAGAAAGGATAAAGGCAAAATCTAACTAAGGACAGAAAGGGGGTTGTAACTAGAGATGGGAACGATCAGCATTACGATAGAAAAATACCCATGATAATGGCGTTCGCGCGATCGGGACCCGGTGGATCGATGCCATCCACGGCGACTGATCCAGCATTTGGGGGGGGGGGGGCCTTCATCGGGGCTTGATCAGGGCGATCGGTATCTGATTGAAGATCCAGTCACTCCGGCGCCAGTAATCTATTCCCCTGGCAACGGAGCTAGGGGAATGCCTGAGCTGAGTTTGCCCTCCTTCTGTCACCCTGGAAACCCGAATGGAAGCCCAGCTTGCCTTGATCAGCAGGGCTTCCTTCCAACCGCGGAGCAGCAACACACTCACCAGTTGGGAGAAGACAGCCAGGGGAGGGAGGGGGAAGGGGGTGTTCTGTAGCCATGGGCACTCCAAACATTTTTTGCTTTTTTAAAAAACGGGGCTTTGTAGGAGGAATGGCTGTTTTTCTGTTTGTCACTCTCTGTTTTTAACCTGCTTTTAAAACACTATTTTGTGGGAAAACCTCATTCACGGTTCTGTGTGTATGTTTAAAATACGGTTTTGGAAGACTGGCTGTTTGCTTTTAAAATTGAATGGGGAGGAATGGAAGATTCTGTCCCTGCTTTTTTTAAAAAGCTGGCTGAAACATGTTGACGGGGTGTCTCTCTCTCTCTATTTGGAGAGGCAGGGATGGGTTAAAAACTCCCCCCTCTATTCTAAGTGTGTGTGTGTGTGTGTGTGTGAACGTCCCCTCTCTGAGAGGAGGCGGCTCGTCGCCGGGTTAAAAACTCCCTCCCCTGCTCTAAGTGTGTGTGTGTGTGTGTGTGTGTGTGTGTGAATGTCCCCTCCCTGAGGGGAGGCAGCTCGTCGCTGGGTTAAAAACTCCCCCCCTCTGCTCTAAGTGTGTGTGTGTGTGTGAACGTCCCCTCCCTGTGCCCGCCGGACCCGGCGGTCGCCGCTACCACCCACCTTCCCACATAGCTGGGAACAGCGGGGCGCCCCTCTGCTTTGGCCTCCCCGATCCCCGATCCCCGGATCAGAAACGGGAGATGACTGGTGTGGATTGGTGATTTGGGGCTGTCGCCGGCGCCGATCCCTGATCAGCTTGATCGGTAATTTTTTTTGGATCATGCCCACCTATAGTCGTAACAACTCCATTAATAGAACTGCCAGTGTCACGAACAATTGGTACAGTTCACCTACTTTTCTATTTATTATTTAAAACATTTCTATGCCATCTTTTAACCCAGCTCAGGGTCCCCCTACCATTAAAATATGTCAAATATTAGAACACTTCACACATTAGAAGCAGCATTTAAAATAGAAATATAGAGAGAATACTAAAAACAATTAAACAGCACATAAACACACAAACAGGGAAGAGTAGGTTTACCAAGCCCCTGGTGGTGGCGGGATCCCTCCCTGGGAGGGTGCTAGTTCCCACCACTGCTCAACTGGCCAGAGGGGCAAAATGGCTGGAAACTGGAGGTACTTTGGTAGCATCCTCCTGATGTTCTGACATCACTCCTCACATGCCCAAGGGTGCTTTCCTAAGCAGATTCACACCCTTCTAAGTCCACTGAAATCAATAGGCTTAGAAGGGTTTGATCTTACGTGGTAAGTGTAGGAATATTCTTGATGTACACAGTTCTGTGTATTGAACTGCACTGAGTACCTTTGATAGATATGCTCCATCTACCTTAGTGGATGAAAACGACCACACTTACCTAGCCACCATTATCCAATTAAACGGCAAGTTGTTGAACTTTATAAAGATTTTTATTTACTCCTACTAAGCAGAACAAGATCACGTTATTATTTTTTATGGAGGGAGTTGCTATTCAGCTAGTGTTAGAGAAAAAGCATCCTGAGAAGTGGGGAGGGATAGCTTCTAAAATCTGGGTTGGAGGAACAAGCCATATAGCTTGAAGAAAGAACGGAAAATCATCTACAACATGTTCAAACATCAATAGTATTCTTGAAGGGTACTTCTATTTTCTCAGCTTCTATTTTTAGCCCGAGATGTTTACATTGCCGGCAGCACCCGGTTGCATCATGCCTCAGAGAACCTAGTGCACGATCCATAGAATAATGTTTTCTTGCAAAAAGAGGCCATTTGCATTAAACATTTATCCTGGAAGAGATCAGAAATAATCATTAGAGAAATGGATGGTTTGGGAGGAAGGGGGAAATTTTCTATTCAGTTTATGAACCAAACTATCATCAGCCAGAGAGGGAAATTTGCTATGCAGGGACTTCATTTGGGGCCCCAAAGCCCTGGCATATGTATCATAAATTCATAATTAAGTTGAATAATGAGGGATTGGAGAGGTATAATATTTACACTACAGACTATGCCACCTGCAGATTGGCTGGCATCCTCCTAGTTCTACAGCCTGTGTTTCTTCCACACAGCAGGTGTGTAACACTAATCAATCAGATCAGGTAGGTGTGAAGGGGGGATTTCTTCCTAATACAAAGTATGATCTAAGAGAGCACATGAGCAGTAATTGCAGCTACAGCTGTTCTGCCTCCACACCAGCTGTATTCCTGTGGATCAACTATTTGATAGGGAAGAGGTAGCAGGAAGTGGCGAAGAGGATCCTGCACCACAGTTTCTCCTTCTAGGACACCAGATGCATGTATTTGTCTATATGAAAGCCTCCCTCCCTCCATTCCTACCCACCCACCTATTTAGAGAATTCCATGCATTTCTAACCCTTAGATGGGTTGTGTTTGGATGTATGTGGTTAAGAGTGCAATCTATAATGTAACTGATCGAACTCTCCAGTTACATGATGGGCCACCAAGTATTGCAGAGTTAGTTGCCTAAAGCCATGTTCCATGGGACTTCTGGTGCTCTTCCCCCTTTAATCAGCTGAAGGGCTTTTTACCAGCTGGAACGCGGTGGAACAGAGTTCCGGAACCTCTTGAAGATGGTCACATGGCTGGTGGCCCCACCCCCTGATCTCCAGATAGGAGCGGTGCGGAGGGCAATCTAAACTCCCCTCTGTCTGGAGATCAGGGGGCGGGGCCACCAGCCATGTGACCATTTTCTCCGTGGGCGATTTAAACTTTTAAAAACTCCCCCCCTTGTTCCAGCTGACCCAAAGTGACATCATTGGCCCTGGGAGCATGCGTGCACTTTGCGTGTGCACATGTGGTACCAGGGGCACCACCTCCCACCAAGATTTGCCCCCTGTGCTGGCAACCCACTGAGTTCCACCACCTCTTTTCCCAGAAAAAAAGCCCTGATCAGCTGTATCTTGCATTTTCAGCAGATCTCAAGGAGGCTGTGAAAACAGCAAATAGGTGCTTGGAGGCAGTTATGGGATGGATGAACCCTAACAAACAAACATAATCTTGATAGATCAGATAATTACTAGTGGGGAGAAGGTTTGACCCAGCGATAAGAGTATCTTCTGTTCTGGTTGGAGTCGCACTCCACCTAAAGGAGCAGGTTTGTAGCTTGGAGGGTGGCAGTGGTTTGCAGGGGCACTTTTCCTCAGCTCCAAATGCAGCCCTTCCTGAGTGGCAAACATGTTGCCACGGAGAAGCATGCCTTGGTGACATCTAGGTTACATTACTGCCCTTGAAGACTGTTCAGAAGCTGCAATCAGTACAGAATACTGCGGAGTGGGTTGTTGGGACCATATCACTCCATTTTTGTTCTATCTACACTGACTCCCAGTTTGCTTCCAGGCCAAATTCAAGGTGTTGGTATTGACCTTTAAAGCCCTACGTGACTTGAAACCACCATACCGTAAGGATTGCTGTGGCCTCCTCTTACATGCTGCCACCCACTATAAACTTCCCTCTTCAGGTTCTGGACTTCACAGGCAGTTCAGGGCCATCACAATTTGTGACCTGTCTAGCCTCAATTTATTAAGTGGAGAGCCTTGACCCAAATATCCACAGGGTCCCCTCTCACTCCTGTTTCCAGAGACTTCACCGGACAAGGCAGCCATTTCCCTAAATTCACTACTCCATACCCATCTACTGCCCAAGGCTATTGGAATAAGAGAACTCAATATTTATTTCCCTTATCCATTGCCATTTATGAGATAACTTGGTCATGACCAGAATGACTTGTTTGTGTATACTGTTTACCCTAAGCCCTCATCTGCCAGTCATAGTTAAACAGAGGGGGGAAAGAGTTAGATGCAAGGAAAGATGAATTTTTTTGATCCTCAGGGAAGTGGTCTGAAATGATATGTAAAGAGTCCAGTAGCACCTTTAAGAGTAGCCAACTTTATTGTAGCATAAGCTTTCGAGCACTGCAGCTGTCTTCGTCAGATGCATGGAGGGTATGAAGAAACTCATCAGAGATATATAGGTGGTTGAGGAGGGGGGAGGGGGTGCAAGGAGTGAGGGCCATGTGAATGTAAATCAGTTGCAATCCAGACTGGATGTGACCCCTTCCCTCCATTGCTGAATCTGAATGGAATGCCTGAAGGCAGTTACTTCTGATAATGAGATAACCATCCAGAGTCTCTATTCAGTCCAAGTCTGACGGAGTCAAATTTACATATGAATTCCAATGCAGCAGCTTCCCATTGGATTTTGGTTTTGAAATGTTTCTGTGGCAACCCCAAAGAGAGCGGTGGTTCTCGAAAGCTTCTGCTACAATAAAGTTGGTTGGTCTTAAAGGTGCTGCTGGACTCTTTACTATTTTGCAACTACAGACTAACACGGCTATCTCTTCTGGATCCATGAAATGATATGTCAATTGTTGCAGGAACTAAGGCAGTCATTGAAGCTTCATGACTGTGGCACCTGGTATCTTCCAGCCATGTATGGCCTTCAGTTTCTGGACCAGACCATGCCCCTAAATCCCCATCATGAGCTTTAATTAGGCAGTCTGGATCTCTGGTTCCTGCTCTGTCTACCCTTCAACTTTCCCCAACATGCTACTTTTGATGCCATTTTAAGAGGGATCCTTTATGGTGCCATCCTAAGCAGAGTTTCTTCCTTTTAAACCCAGTGACTTCAGGGGGCTTCAAAGGGTATCACTTTGCTTAGGATTGTACTGCTTGTCATGCAACCCCTTCCCCTTGTACCCTGAAGTCATAGCATCCAAGAACAATTTTACTGCATGATCTGGTGTTCATGTGGACTAGTTACTTGGAAGGATGTTCCACTGATTTTCTCTGTTTAGGACCAGGATACAAATGTACTTCATTGTCTGCTCCTTATGTAATACCATTTTCTGCATTGTTTAACATATAATGTCTAATACTTCTTGTGGTATTTCAAATTACTTCAATCCTTGTCCGATTATGTTGCTTATTAGATGTGACATCCTATTGATTGCATTGACTTGCATTGTGTAATTCACCTTGAGTCTCCGTGAGAAAGGTGATCCGTAAATGAAGAATTTAACCATTATTAAACTGTGCTACAGAGGAAAGAGAAACCGTAGGAATACTACAGTGCAATCCTGTTTGGAGTTATAGCCTTGGACTTTAACAGACTCAGAAGGGTGTAGCAATTATTTACCCTGACCTGGATAGCCCAAGTGAGCCTGATCTCATTAGATCTCAGAAGCTAAGCAGGGTCGGCCTTGGTCAGTAATTGGATGAGAGACCTCCAATGAAGATCAGGGTGGCAGAGATCAGGGTTGCAGAGGCAGGCAATGGCAAACTACCTCTGTTAGTCTCTTGCCATGAAAACCCCACGAGGGGTTGCCATTAGGCAGCTATGACTTGAGGGCACTCTTCGCTCCTCAGGATTTATTTATTTATTTATTTGCTTCATCATCTGCCATTCTTGTGGAGCCTCAGGGCAAATTAATTACAGAATTACAGAATTAATTACAGAATTAAAGAAACAATACAATATACACACAATAAACAATGCAATAAAGCTGGATCATACCATTATGCAATGAATAGTTCAATTGAATTGAATTACACCATTGCAGAATAATGGAATAAAACAATATAATATACTGTAATTTCACTGTCATACTGCTCTGACCCGATCATCCTATTGTACATCATTGTCTTAAAACTCAAAAGGGGCTTCATAATTATTATTTTTTTAAGTGTAGTATGAGAAACAGTGGGCCTCTGATTGCAGGAAGCGGAGCCAGCCTAGATGAAAGGAAGGCTTCCAGCTCTATTGAATCAGGAGAGCTCAACATTTTTATGGGTGTTGTGATGCTTGTTCAGGTACATCACAACATGCCATGCCATAATTAGCCTTTGCTAATTGCTTTCTCCAATGCATCAGAGCAGCCCTGTGAAGTTCACAAAACTGCTTCCTGAATGTGCTGCTTTCCAAAGCAGATGCTTACCTGAAAAGTGTCAGTGCTGGGAGGGAGGGATGAAAGGCAGCAATTAAATTAGGAATAATTGGTATTTATCTAATCCACAGTGTAGTTGAAAGTAAACAATAAGATCAGTGCTCGGTGTTTTCTTAAGGAGACAAAGAGAGATCGTTTCTGGCAGGGAGTCCTCCCAGCTTGCTGGCACCGGAGCTCCTTGGAAAAGAGGATATCAATCAATTCCTGCTCTTTTCATTGATCTTTGGAATGAGAGTGCAAACCATCAGAATTCAGATCGGGGCTCCCGAAATAAATTGCGGCCCGTCTTTGCAGCATCTGATCTCACAACCTGGTTTTACACTTTGTGTCTTCTTTCATTCTTGCTGAGAGCCAAAACTGCATTAAGGAGGAGGCAAAACAAACACCCAGAATATGATACCCAGTGAATTATCCATTAAATATATACATAAGTGAGGCTGCTAGACAGATGGGAATGTGTACTGGTGCTAAATAATTTATTTACAAAATTGTTTACTATGTACTCTGTTAATTTTTATTCATTTCTATCAAGGGACTCCGCGTTGTCTAAATAATACAGTTCTGGAAATGGTAGTAAGAGAAATATATTTCAATTATTGCTTTTGATGGATGAGAAAGTGCAAAAAATTTAGAAAACTTATATCCCCTCTTAAATAAAAGTGCTTTCACTTGAATGGGCATTATTCCTGCCACTTTGGGTTATCACAATTGCTTACCGTGAACAGCATGTCCATCACAAATCCTTGTAGGTATACTAGCTGGAGGACAGATCAGGGATGGTTGCCACCTTCTGGAGTTTATTAATGTATGACCAGAAGCTTAGATGGTGTTTGAAAAGGATTAGAAAGATTTGTGCATGTCTAGAAGCCAAGATAGCTGAACAGAACTTTCCAGGTACCAAAGACACTGTCCCGGACTCCTGGATCTTGGGAACAGAAAATCGGAGATGGACATGCTTGAGAATACTTTTGTATCTGAACCAACACTGAAATTATGATGTTCAAATGTGGTCTGCATGAACTCACTCTCAGTACATGCAACGGAAGTATTCCTAAATAGAGAGGTTTCAGGTAAGTAGCTCTGTTGGTCTACAGTAGAAAATCCAGATTTGAATCCAGTAGCACATTGAAGACCAGCAAGGTTTCTAGGGTGTAAGTTTTCAAGTGTCAAAGCTCCCTTCATCACAGGGGTATGACTTCTGTTTGAACATGGCTGCTGATGGGCCTGAGTTATAGTTTCAAAACAAACTCTTCAGTTCTTTACACTTTACAAGGAATGTCTTCTAAAGGAGTATGTACTGTGAGACATGTACAAAACAGAAAGGAATTCAAGAAGCTCTCTAGGGAGGGTGGGTTTTCTTGCAATCTATGAAAGTGTCTGAATGTATTACCAATAAATCTTATATGGTATCAAGGAATAAAGCATGATGTCTGAACAGACTGGAAGGAAAAGAGAATCCGTACGAATCTAGCAGTCCACACCTCTAATAATGATTATGGTGTATGCTGCAAGCTACCGGTCATTACCATAGCAACAGACAGTGTTACATTGCTAAAAGCATGCAGAGAAGCGTAAGTTATGAGAGTAGCACTTTTGCTGTGCCAACAAACGTTGTGAAAGTCTCTGATTGGAAAAAGGCAATAGGCATGTAAAATGCGTTTGAATATTTGCATGAAAGCATTCACCATTCGATGGGATGCTCATGGCCGAGCAGGAAAGCCGAAGGTCACACAATGGTCTGATGATGTACTTCTAGCATCTGCTTGCCCAATTTATATGGATACTTTCAGCCTGTGGAGCCAGAGGACACGGACAAGATCCTTGCAGAGGTGGAACCAACTACCTGCACTCTGTCTTGACACTATCCTTCCTGGCTGATAAAGGCTGCAGAGGAGGACTGGCAGAGTGGGTAAGGTAAATGCTTCCTTGAGAATGGGAATTGTATCATCCATGCTCAAGGAGGCAGTAATTTGGCTTGTGTTGCCCCCCCCCCCAAGTCCTACTATATTGGAGAACTTCCATTCCATCTCCAATCTTCCATTTTTGAGCAAAATGTTAAGAGTGGGTGGCCGCTTCTCAGCTCCACGGCTTCTTTGAAGAGAGTAATTTTCTGGATCTATTTCAATCTGGCTTCGAGCTGGGATTTGGAACAGAGACTGCACTGGTGGCCTTAGTTGTTGACCTCTGATGAGAATGAGACATGGGGAGTATGACCCTTAGTCCTGCTGGATATCTCAGCAGCCTTCGATACCATCAACCATGGTATTCTTCTGAGTTGCCTCTCTACTCAAGGACTAAGGGGTACTTGTGCATGGTGGGTTGAACCAGATTTGGGTGGGAGATCTCAGAAGGTGGTTTTGCAAGACTCCTGCTCTATCAGAGGCCACTGACCTATGGAGCCTCGCAGAGATCCATTTTATCCCCCATGTTATTTAATATTTACATGAAGCCACCAGGAAAGGTCATCAGGAAGTTTGGGCTGCAGTGTCAACAATATGTGGATGATACCCTGCTCCATCTATCCTTTCCATCTAATTCCAAGGATGCTGATGATGTTCTGAACTGGTGCTTGGAGCCCCTAATGGGCTGGATGAGGGTGAACATGCAGAAACCAAATCCTAATGAGACAGAGGTTCTCTAGGTTAGTAAAAAGGCTGACCAGTGATGTGATATCTCCCCTGTCTTGGATTGGGTTATTACATTTCTCCTGAAAAGTGAGGTTCACAGCTTAGGAGGACTGCTTGAGAGAGTGGTCACTTTAGAAAGCCAGGTGGCTGCAGTGGCTTGGAGTGTGTTTGCTAAGCTTCTGGTGGGGTGTCAGCTCCATCCATTCTTAGTTCAGTCGGATCTTGCCACATTGGTCAATGTCTTAGTTACATCTCAACTGGACTATTGCAATGCACTGTACTTAGGGCTACCCTTGAAGATGGTTTGGAAGGTGCAGCTAGTGCAGAATGCAGCTATTGGGAACTTATGATATTAAAACAACTATACTGGCTACTGAACTGCTCCCAAGACCAATTTAAGGTGTTAGTTCTATCCTATAAAGCTCTATATGGCTGGGGACCAGTGTATCTGAAGGACCATCTTCTCTCATATGTCCCTACCTGAGAGTTGAGATCACAGAGAGAGGCCCCTCTAACTGACCCATCAACCAAAAAAGCTTGGCTGTTGGGTATATGGCTGTGAGACAATCTCTCCAGGGAGGAACGCCTGACCCCCTCACTCTTTAGCTTTAAAGGACAGCTGAAGATTTTTATTTAGGAGGGCTATTTATTGTTTTTCTAACTGTGTTTTAATTGTTTTAACTGCTTTTTTGATATTTTCATTGTATGCTGCCTTTGGAAGAAAGGTGGCTAATAAATATTTTAAACAAATAAATAGATGCATTGTACCACCTTAGTGTGGTATAATGCCACAGATCCCACCTTCCAAAGCAGCCGTTTTCTCTAGAGGAAAGGATTTCTGTCATCTGGAGAACAGTTATAATTCCAGGAGAAATCTAGATACCACCTGACATTGTTAACCCTATTTGGAATACTTTTGGGGGAGCATAGGGCCATCATTGTATATTTATGTAGAGATCAGGGACCACTGATCCTCTACTGGTTCAATCTTGCAGGCTGCTTGTGAGTAGAGATGGGCACAAACCAAAAAAAGCAAACCATGTGGTTCGTCAAATTTCATGAACCACAAACCACGAACTTTCATGAACCTGCCCCTGGTTTGTGAACCGGTTCGTTTGGTTTGTGAAAATATCACTTGCGGGCTAGCATAAGTTCACTTCTGGGTCAGCAGAAGGTCTGCAGGAAGTCCCTCCTCTGTTGCCTAGGAAACTGATTGATTGGCACCAATTGTGCATATACACAATTATGTCATGCTTTGCTGCAGCTGCCTCATTTCTCCCCCCGCCCATGCTCCACTGCACCCACTGCCTTCATAAATGGCACATTGTTAGCTATGGTTCTCTGTGCTCCTTAAGTCAGTGTTGCTTGTTCATTAATAGCTTTTGAGCTGTATACATCGAGATAAATTCATGTATGTACAATTTTGCACTTCCTCATGGGAAATGCGGGTTCCATCCTCTCCACACACATAAGCAAAAAGGTCTTGTTTCCAAACTTTTATACTAATAAAAAAAAGATATATATTGTGGCTTGTTTCAAGGTGGTGTTCCTGGAACACTATGCCCACATTGAAAATTGAAAAAGAAAGGAGGTGTAGGTTTTGACTGGAATAAATGTGCATAAGTGCAACTTGTATGCAAATTTAAGATGGCCCCTTTCTCTTGATGGCACCTAGATAAACCTAATCTTCCTTTCAGGTAAGCAGAGTTGATCACTTTAATGAACTAGCCATGAGTCTGTGGAATACACACCTTCTGTGGTGATTTAGAAGATTTAGTTTGCCGTAAGCAGTAGGCTTCCCAGTTGCTCACCAGTGGCAGGCAATCTCCCAGGAGTTTGCCCCATTACCTGCTGATTGCCAGTGATTGGCGGGAAGTAGAAACCACCAGCAGGCAACCCGGGAAAGCATGCACCAGGCATGCTTCCAGCGGGGTGTGACAATGTCACTTCCCAAAGTGACATTGTTGCGCTGGTCACGGGTGTGCTCCCTTGCTCGTTGGGGCCAATTTTGGCCCCAAACAGGCTGAATTTGTCTTGTGCAAAGCGTAGGAGCATGCCCATGGCCAGTGAGATGATGTCACTTCCCAGAAATGACATCATTACACAAGCACAGGGAGCACATGCACACAAAAAGAAGTCTCCTATGAAACAAGGTAAGTGCCCGGTCTACCCCCCCTCCCTGGCCAAGAGGGTATAGGGACCTGGCAACCCTAACAGCAACAAGCTGCAGCACGTACATAATGTAGTATATTTTACTAGTGCACAAACAGGCCATGTAGGATGTAGGGCAGCACAGCTGGAATCCTGCTCGACGTATTGCTCGAGTCCCACTGCAAGCAAAAGTATTGAGGTGATCTGGCCCGAAGGCTAGGCTTGTGGGTAAATAACTGTTCAACCGTAGTTCACTATCCTGTCAAAGTTTTTGGCATGCCCACTGCAGATGTTGTTTTTACAAACCTCCGCTCTTCTGCATAGAGGCTGCAAATTTGATACATTTGTGACCCTGAGAAACAATGAAGGTGATATATTCTGTGACCACACCACACACAGTCATTGCTACTTGAATAATATTTCCTTCAAAACTAGAAAAAAATACATTACATAAACTGAAAGACTACCTGGTTTGTATAGTTTCAACTGGATCGCATACAGATTTGCTTCTTCTTTCCAGCATGCCGAGGGTGCAACGATACCAGCTGGCCACACCCCGTGTCTATCGAAATCAACAAAACATTCCTATACAGGCTGCAGCCAGGGAGCATGAAGTGTCCCCCCACCCCCTTTGCTCTTTCATGTCCAGTCTTGTAATCCAAAACTTGCACAAGTGCATAGTGATGTTTTGGTTGGTCTTAATAAAAGTTATGGCACAGTTTTGCTTTTATCATTTAACGTTTGCATTTGTTGCCATCGTATCCTGAACATCTGCTCGAACATCTTCTGCAGTTGGCTGCCAGCAGGTTTCTAGGCCTACAGAAAGGAACTGGTTTTGCCTTTCATATTCCTAGCCCAGCACCCATGAGTGAAATCCATCTCGCTTATGCCTTTCTCTGGCAATAAAGATCTGGGTACCTTGTTCCACTTTCCATTCTCTAGGAAGCATCAGTCTCTGCCAGCTTGAAAGCAACATTTATGGAATGACTTCCGTAAACAGGCCTAGGAGATGTCTTCTTGAAATTTAAGAGATTATTAAAAACTCATTCTTCTAGGTTTTGGGCAGTGTTCTAGAATTATGGTTTTGTGATTGCTTATGCTTTTTTCTTTTTTTAAATTGGATTTTAAATGCATTTATGATTTCGTTTCTGATACTGTGTTTTTACATCACTTTGGCTGTGCTGTGCAAAAGCATGCTAGCTATAAGCAATAAAGCAAAAACAATGCTAAGTTTGAAGGAGGATTTGCATTTT
Source organism: Eublepharis macularius (assembly GCF_028583425.1). Taxonomy (NCBI): domain Eukaryota; kingdom Metazoa; phylum Chordata; class Lepidosauria; order Squamata; family Eublepharidae; genus Eublepharis; species Eublepharis macularius. The sequence continues at coordinate 18,255,485 of NC_072796.1, forward strand.
CACTATTCTGTTCTGTGCACATATTTCAGACAAGACATCTGTTGCTTAACTTGCTGACAAGAAGCCTACCTGATTCATTTAGCAAACTTCTGAGGTTTGGCTAGGAGAGGGGTCTACAACCTAGCCAACATGTGGCTTAGTACAGAACCAAACATGTCTCTTTTAAAGCAGAATATCAATTGAATTGAATTTAAGATATATTGGGACAGGCAGGTGATATGCTAGAATAACCAGCATGAATGGCAGGAAAAGATTACTGTAGGATTAAAAGACTTCTTAGAGGTGCTCTACCCAAAGGGAAATAATAGAGGTGAACAATTGCCACTAATCATCTGTGAGCCATGTGCACATTTATTAGGGCTGTCATTTTCCGGTTGTGTAATGGGAGGCAATTTCTAGTATCCCCAGACACTGACATAATTTCCTGTGAGATTGGAAGTGGCATCAGCATGTTGCCATCAACATTCTAGCGTTCAGTCAAAACTCTATGGTTATTGGGACAGTGTTGCTGATAACCTGTTGATGTCACTTCTGGTTACTCAGGAACTGATGTCAGAGTGTTGCTGACAAGAATCAGCAGGTCACCAGCGAGGACTTCCCCCACAAGCTGGTTGTCAGCGTTATGCTGGCAACCCTAACATTTAGGCCAATGAACAAAAACAATTGTACAGGGTGTTCCTGTATATGTTTATTACTTATTGTGAGACTTTGTGTGTGCCAATTTCTAATTTCAGATTTGCAACCACCAGTGTTTGGGCAGAAGAAATGTTAGATTATTAATCTACATGTCAATTATTAGTAATGTTAAATTGTATATTTGTTATGCAACTGGGGCTTCATACTGATTCTTTGTTGATCTCTTGGTCTGAATTTTGATGCAGTTTAATTATAAAAAGTTACTGACCCCTGGCTTGCCGATCTGAAGGTTTGCAAGGCACTCTGCTTTATCTCAGGTTTTGCAAAGTGACCAGCATGCATGGATTACTGTCAAGATCAGCATGAGAGTATTTGAAGCGATTGCCAATATTCACTCAAGTTTAACACAGCCATTTTCATAATAGCAGCAACTCCTGTATTATATTGTAACCGTTCATAACACCATAGGAATAACTAATTACATTTTAATGCTTGGATTAGAAATTTGATTAACATCGTTTGCAACATGTTGCTTAATCTGTGTAATATAAATGATTGCTGCCTAAAAAGCAATCCTATTTATAAAGTCTGAGAAATCTAGAGGTAGAGAAATAATTGACAAGTTAAAAATCAATGCTATGCTATGCTATGCTATTCAGGGGTGTGCACTTAAAAGATTTCCATTTCAGTTTTGGATCCAGGATTTCTGAAGGAACTAAATACCATTATTGGGTTTTTTCCTGGATGGGGCATTGCTGGCTTGGATTTAATCTGTTTGTTTTTTCCACTGTTATGAGTCCCACCCCCATTCTTTGCAATGAGGGCTTCCAGGCTGTTTGGGGCAGCTGTTTTTGCACTTAACGGCACCAAAATCACACAGAACAATCCTCCCTCTAAATCATTAATCCACCAAGTTTTTCCTTGGTCACTCTCTTTCTCTCTGTGTGTGTGTCTCACAGTGAACCCTGAAGAAGGCAATTCTCGGTGGGTACACACACTACAGTGGGAAACTGACTGACAAAGAGATAGTGGGGCAGTGGGAACAACATTAAAAACAATCATGCTTTGTGTTCACTTTTCCCCCTTTTCCTATCATGCCAAATAAATTATTACCTTTGCATCCTGTTGTATTCTGTTGGTGCTGTGCTTCCTTGTGCTTTGCAGTTTTGTTCCCATATTGAGGGGGTGTTCTTGCATTAATTGCCACCAATCTCCATTACCCACGTGCAGGTAAGCAGAATGATTGTCTGAAACTAAACAGACCTGTGATTTTTCCATACGTTTTCCTTTTGCTGTGGGTAGGCAGGATTGTTTTTGAAAGGGCAGAATAGGTGAATGGCTTGTAAGATGGATTGGAGAAGCTATCCTAAATAGGTCTACTCAGATGTAAATACAACAACAACAACATTCGATTTATATACCTCTCTTCAGGGCAACTTAATGCCACACTCATAGTGGTTTACAAAATGTGTTATTATTATCCGCATGACAATCACCCTGTGAGGTGGGTGGGGCTGAGAGAGGTCCAGAGAGCTGTGACTAGCCCAAGGTCACCCAGGTGGCTCCAAGCGGAGGAGTGGGGAATCAAACCTGGATCTCTAGATTAGAGTCCTGCCACTCTTAACCACTACACCAAACTGTGTGTTTACTCCTACGGAAGTGTTGTTAGAATTGCAGCCTATCACTGAGGTCTGCACATTCCCCCTTCCAAATGTGCCATTAAATTACAGCTGATTTATGGCAACTCTACAGGATTTTCATGGCAAATAACAGAGGTAGTTTGCCATTGCCTGCCTCTTGCCAGCAACCTTTGACTTCCTTGCTAGTCTCCCATCCAAGCACTAACCAGAACCAACTCTGCTTAACTTTTGAGATCTGAGGACACCTGGGCATACGATACGATACGATACGATACGATACGATACGATACGATACCATACCATACCATACCATACCGTACCGTACCGTACCGTACCGTACCGTACCGTACCGTACCGTACCGTACCGTACCGTACCGTACCATATGAAAGGCAGCTTCATGGAGGAAATGTCTTTGATTTGGGCAGGGCCGGATCAATGGGGGGGCAGGGGGGTAGTCTGCCCCCGGTGCCGCCAAAGAGGGGGCGCAAGGCGCAGTTGCCAGCCCCAGAAGTGCACTGCCAGCCCTGGGAGCGCGCCTGGAGAAAAGCAAAAGGCAGCGTGGGTGGCTGGGAGGCTGCCTGCGCTGTTCGCCTTTCCCCAGGACAAGGGGCACGCGGCAAGCTGGCCGCCCCTTGTCCTGCGGGGCAGGTGAACGGCACGGGCAGCCTCCAAGCCACTCGCACTGCTGCCAGCTCCGTGGCACACTGGGACAGCCTGCTCGCTGTGGGGGCGGGGGGGGCACCCCAGCATGATGACATCACGAGAGTGACATCATCACGCAGCGGTAGGAGCACGCACGCGCTTTGAGCGTGCACGTAGAGCCTGACTATGGTTGCCCTGGGTGCTGGCAACCGTAGATCCGGCCCTGGATTTGGGGACAGGTTTCAGCAGGATGGAACCTCCACCAGTCCCCACTGGGATCTCTTTGTGTTGTCATTTTTAGCATTTGCTGGGGTCCCATTTATGGCAGGTCATGCACCAGAGGTGCAAATCTTTTGGTGAGAGTAGAAGGGCTCTTGACCTATGGCTGTTAGCCTGGGGTGCACAACTGGCAGATTCATTCATCTGAACATGTTTCCTGCAAGTGTCACTCTGAAAATGGCCAAAATCAACAGTTACCCATACACACAAATTCTCTGTAGTGGCCCACACCTTATGGAATAGCCTGCCTGAAGAGGTCAGGAAAACCCACTCTCTTAGCTTGCGGTGAACTATGGAAAACAGAGTTATTCAAGACCAATTTCCTACACAGGTAATAGTGGTTTAGGGAGATGTGTTGGTTCAGGGAGAGGGTCTGTAGACTATACTACTGCATACTGTCTGTTGCTGTAAGTATGCTCCTGTTGGATAGTTCTACATTTGTTTAATATGTTACATCAATCTGCTTAAGATGTGTTTCAGGAAGGAAGGCAGCATGGTATAGCCTGATCTTGTCAGATCTCAGAAGCTAAGTAGGGTGAATACTCGGATGGGAGACCATCAAGGAAGACCCTGCAAAAGAATGCAATGACAAACCACCTCTTGCTTCTCTCTTGCCTTGAAAGCCCCTTGCTGGGGTTGCCGTAAGTCAGTTGCCATAAGTCAGATACTTTCTACACACACACACGTTGTGTTCCAGCATTTTTTCCAGCAACGTATCAGATTTTTGCTGGTTTTGTTTCAGTGTTGTTTTCTAGCTGCATACTGGATTTCTGCTTGTTTTCACATTTCTGCTATCGTTACTGTATTATATTGTTTATTAAACATCCCAGCCATTGATTACATTGACTTATTCTGCATAGTTTGCCTTGAGTCTCAGTGAGAAAGTGGACTATAAATAATATTAATAAATAAATAAAAATAAAAAATAAAATTCCTTCTTATAGTGTATGTGGTATGATGGTGTTCTGACATATGTTTACTATAACATGAGCTATGAGAATGCATTTATTTGCTCTTTTCCCCGCTCAGGCCCACTTTAGACATCCTTTATCTAAACCATTGTTCTCAAACCTGGAAGAGAATTATCTAAAGTTGTCCAGCTACATGGGTTGCAATGACATCATAGCTAGAATCCCCACAGACGATACAACTCTCCCATGAAGCCTGGCCGTGCGTGGTTGCTAATGACAATGGAGCAGTAGTCCACATGAACACGTGACATGGCCTTCGTGACTGTGTCAGACCCTTGGTCAGTCTTGTCTAATCATGATAATAATAATATTTGATTTATATACCGCCCTTCAGGACAACTTAACACCCACTCAGAGCAGTTTACGAAGAATGTTATTATTCCCACAACAATAACCTTGTGAGGTGGGTAGGGAGAGCTCTAGAGGAGCTGTGACTGACCCAAGGTCACCCAGCTGGCTTCAAGTGGAGGAGTGGGGAATCAAACCCAGTTCTCCAGATTAGAGTCTTGCCACTCTTAACCACTACACTGAACTGGCTAGGTCTACTCTGACCTAGCAGTGGCTCTGCTTTGTTAAGTAGAAAGCACAGAGAGAATCACAGGAAAGTCTAGAACAACAGGTGAACCATGACAAACTAACTACGCAAACTCATTAACACATGAATGAATGCAAACTGGTTGTAATATTGGTGTTTAATATTGTATATATTTATTTAAGCGGCTGTAACACATGAGAAACCCTGACCTGGAGAGCCCAGATGAGCCTGATCTCGTCAGATCTCAGAAGCTAAGCAGGGTCAGCCTTGGTTCGTACTTGGATGGAAGACCTCCAATGAAGACCAGGGTTGCACAGGCAGGCAGTGGCAAACCACCTCTGTTAGTCTCTTGCCAGGAAAACCCCACCAGGGGTCGCCATAAGTCAGCTATGATTTGAAGGCACCACACACACAACACATGAGGAAAGTCCATCTGAAACAGCTGTCTTCGTGACTGTATCAAGCCCTTGGTCAATCTCTGCTTCTCACTTGCTGGCTCCCCGTCAGGACAATGAAGATGCCCTGCTTTCCAGCGATTGCTTCAATCAGAAGCTTAATATGCCCATTGCTTTCCATTGTACCATCTATTTCTACGCTAAAAGGCTGTTTGTGTTGAATTTGGACAAATTAGTTTGTACTGTTTAGAAGCAAGATTGTGGCATGTGACCATCTGTAAACTGGTTAAACATTCTGTATTGCCTACAGTGGAGGAATGGTTGACAAAAGTTTTGGAGTTTGTGTCAGTGGTAAAACTTACTGCATTGATTAGAGAAAGGACACTAGTTAACTTCTTGACTGAATGGAAACCGTTAATAGACTTTTTGCATGAAATGGATAACAAGGATTTGTTGACATCTGGATTTATGGATTAAGAAACATGAACAGTAGAAAAAAGAGGGGTTTTGTGACTAACTTAGAATGTAGGACTCTAGAAACGATATATATTTGTTGCAGAGAAAATCAGAACTCAACTTGTAGTGTAATTTAGGTGTTTCTTTGTTTTCTCTTTTCTTTTCCTCTTAATTTTATAGATATATGTATTGTTAGTATGTCATGGTTAGAATTGTGTGTTTTTTCTTATTCTCTCTGTTTATTGTTTATTATGTTATGGTGTATAGTTTATAGTTTAAATAAAGAAAAAACAAATTAAAAAAAACATTCTGTATGTTATGACTCCTGTTTTTGGCGGGACCATAGTTTGTTAACGCTAATTGAACTGGAAGTATTGACTGTGCAACCTTGAATACTGGAGCACTTTAGTAATTATATACTTTTGCCCTTTACAAAGACTTTATCATATATTTTGATTCAAGAATATTTGCTATATGGTATTTATTCATGTGTTAATGAGTTTGTGTAGTTAGTTTGTCATGGTTCACCTGTTGCTCTTGTCTCAGGTAGAAACATCACTCACTAGCTGAATCTTTTCACTAGAGACTCCGATGATTGAACCTCAGTCTTTCTGCATGTTAGGGGCTATGGTCTGTAGAGTTAGCAAAGTTATAAAGCAGTGAAGCATGGATGTGAAACACAATAAACAGATGAGGTAGAAATTCTCAGTTTACTTTCAGGTAATAAGAGGCACACCCCCTCAGTAGTGTGCCTCTGATTCCAATACCGAGAGAACCATAGCACCCTCAAACACCCAAAGTATGCTAAGTTGTTTTTACTATATCACTGCATGCACAGCAAATGTTCTGTCAAAGAGCCATGGACTGTCCTCTTTCATTCATTGGATTGGGATGTGTGCCAAGAAAAAATTAGTTATACTTTCATATCTAGGAGTCGGGAGGAGAGATTCCCCCCCCCCTGCAATTTCTTTTGTTCATATAGAATATTGCTGGTTCAAGTTTCAAATCCATGTGTTTTTTCCCCCCATGATATGATGCTCTGGGACTAGAGATGGGCATGAACCACAATACAACAAAGTTTGTCGTGAACTGGGCCGCTTCATGGTTTGCAAACCGGAGGTTTGTCGGAGGGCATTTCTGATGACCCACGACAAACTGCTATGATTTTTAGCCCAGTTCATTTGGTTCATTTTTCAGTTTGTCACTGCAGACAGCTTGACGCCAATCAATCAGTTTCCTAGGCAACGGGAGGCGGATGGGCTTTCTGCAGACCTTCTGCTGCCCTGGAAGTGATGTTTTCATGAACCAAATGAACCAGTTCGCAAACCGGGCAATTTCATGCCCATTCATGGTTCATGAAATGCAACGAACCATGAACTGCAACGAACTGCCATTTTCCCGGTTTGTGCCCATCTCTATTTGGGACCATTAGTTTCAATGGTGAATGTCTTGGAGGCTCTGAGGCAGCTGTTTATACAGCTGATGGCACCAAATTTGCACAGAACACAGTCTTCCCTCTAACCTACAGATCTTCCAAGTTTCAAGTGTATTGTACCAAGAGGTTTGATTTTATAGACTCCCGAAGTACATGCCTCTCAGCACAGGCATGGTTCTCTCCACTGATTCTTATTGGGGGGAATAGGTGCTGCATTTTTTTAAAAAAAATGTAACAGTGACTTTTTTACCTTTCTGCTGAAAACTCTGTTTACCATTCTTCCTTGTGATTTTTTTCTCCACAAAGTGAGGGAGGAGAACAACAGCTTTGCAATTATTCCCTATGGGGATTTTTCAGGGGGGCAGGAGAGCCTGTTTTTCAACCAAATAACACCAACATTGCAGAGGACCTCATGAACCACTAAAGACACCCCTGCCAAGTCCCAACAAATTGTTTGGGACTATCCACTGGGATCATATTATATTCATCTTGATTCAAATACATCGATGTGTTATTGATCTCTGGGCTGGTTATAAGTATCAAAACGATCCAAAACCATACAGGTTTAAATGCTTAAAACCAGTCCCTGGACAGCTGGGACAGCTAGGAAGCTAATGTGGTTGAGTCAAGATGGATCCTTCTGATTTAATTAGCAGAATATGAGCCCAGTGGCATCTTAGAGACATCTGAATAAGGGAGCTCTGACTCTTGAAAGCTCATAGCCTGGGCATCTTGTTAGTCTTTAAGGTGCCACTGGACGTAAATCCTGCCGTTCTACTGCAGACACATGCGGCTGCCCATCTAAAGCTGTTCTGATTTGATTGCCTACTTAATCTTGTTAGATTCATATAGATGATTATCTAGGTGCTGCTTTTTCTGCTGTCATTTAAATGAGTGGTAACACAGAACAGGGCCTCTTTGGCGGTGGCAGCCAGACTATGGGATGCCCATTTTCTTAAAGCTTGCTTGACTCCTTCTCTTGTGACTTTTAGGAAGGATGTAAAAATATTATTTTGTTATGTTTTCTGCTCGTTTTAAAGCTGGCCCATTGGCTCCATGAGTGTTAATGCTCATTTGAATCTGCCTTTGACATTTTTGTTTAATTCTTGTTGCTTATATTTATTGTATCACAAGCCATCTTGGAAGTATTTGTTTGAAACGGCTGGGTGAAGTTGTTTTTGCAAGCTAACAACCACATAACTTTTGAAGACAAGCTAGTAGCACTAATGAGCAATCTACCTAGCATTGCAAAGCTATTTAACAACAGTAATGGCTCAGAAATTCTAATTCTTTGTTGAGCCCTTGGGAGGTGGCATCAAACTTCTCGATGAATACTATTTCAGCAGTTTTGTACTGAAGCCCCCTTTGAAGTTTCTTCTTCTGCCTCTGCTTCTTCTATCTAGAGAATGGTGAACTTTTAGATCAGCAAGGACTCTGGGAAACTGCAAGTAATATGTTTACCAGTGGGAAAGCAAAGTACCATCTGGCTGCCATACACTTTATATGACCAGGCATTCTGATTTAGACTTTCCATTCTCCTTTGTTATGAGAATTGTGATTATGACTATAAATTACAATATATCGAGGTTTAATAGGCATATAAAGAACAGGAGATACACTAAAATTAAAATGTATGACTACTCTTCAGAATTATTTGGTGTAGTTACACCAGTACACCAGTTTGGTGTAGTGGTTAAGAGCAGCAGGACTCTAATCTGGAGATTCCTCACTCCTCCATTTGAAGCCAGCTGGGTGACCTTGGGTCTGTCACAGCTCTCTGGAGCTCTCTCTGACCCACCCTCCTCACAGGGTGTTTGTTGTGGGGATAATAATAAGATACCTTGTAAACCACTCTGAGAGGGCATGAAGTTGTCCTGAAGGGCGGTATATAAATTGAATGTTGTTGTCATTATTATTTTGGCCTAGCCCTTACTTTTTCTCCTTTAATGGTCCCCCTCTTGGGGTTCTTACAGTTGTTCTTGACATCTTTGCAAAAGGGTGTGCTGTATTTAGTTACATTTATTTTAGCCCCTCTTATGGGCCTGCTGAGTAGTAGTTCAGACTGATCTTGTCAGATCTTGGAAGATAAGGTTGCTGCTTGGATGGGATCCCACCAAGGAAGATGGGGCTTGCTCTGCAGAGGAAGGCAATGGCAAACCACCTCTTCTCCTCACATTCCTTGAAAACCCCTTGATGTGGCTGCCATAAGTAAGCTGAAACTGGATAGCACACACATACATACATATGATCAGATATAGAACTGAGAGAGACCTTCACATGGACACATTTAAGATCTTGGCTGTTTCCACACGCCCTTAAAGGAATGGTATATAAACGGAATGCTGGCGACATCTCCATTTGCAAAATGGATGCGGGCCATTTGGCTGCTGTTTTTTCAGTGCCTTTCTCGGACCACGGAAAATGCATTGCCAAAAAAGGTGCCAAAAAACCCGAAAGCCAAACAGCCTACAACCATTTTGCAAATGGAGATATCTGGATTCATGAGGAAAAGCGTTCCGTGAGTAGGCTGTCCCTTTAAGGGTGTGTGGAAACAGCCCATGAGTACACCATATGTAAATATAGTTTCCTATTTCTAAGAATTTAAAACAGGAATACTTGCTTGATTCTGAGTTGATATTTGAAAGATAAAAAAAAAAACTCCAGCAAAGTCAGTGATATAATTCTTTTATTATGGCCTACCAGAATACCCAATTTACAATGTAAGCTTTTAAATTATGTTGAGCTTTTATGAATTCAGAAAGCTAAGTTTAAAAAAAAAAAGGAAGGGGAATCGTTGTTGAGGATATGGTGTCCCTTCCTGAAGTTCTTTCAGTTTTAAGATGGTTAATGGAGGAAGCTCTTTCAGATTAATTAGGTTACTTTTGTGCCTTATGCAAAACTTCTACACTGCTGCATGCTGGGATGAAGAAGCAATGGTGGTATTGCCACTAATTGGACATCCCAGGTCCCTTGCAAAAACAGAGAACAAAGACAAATGTGTTACTCTATGAGATGCATAATTAAGCCATTCATAAAGCTGAGCTTTGTTTTGACTGGAAGAATCCACTAGTGATAGGCACTTTTATTTTGTTTTCTGAAAATAATTATTGAAAAATTCCTATGCCAGATTTTTATTTGCCTATTTATAATAATGCTAGAGTGCAAAAATAATTTTTTTCAGCCCCTGCCCCTGGGCGTACCACCCCAAGTTGCTTGGAGGAAAGGGGTGGATACAAATGTAATACAAAGAAAGAAAATAAATAATTGTATTGTCTTAATCATAAGCCATTGCCATGATTATTTAAAATGCAGACGCAAGTAGAGATCATTTCGCTAACTATACTAACTCCTTCCTGAGGAGGGACTGTCTTCAATTCTGTCTAATGGTCTTTCCAGATCAATGTATAAGAAACCAGAAAAGGCACAAGAGCTTCGTTGAAGCAAATAGATGTGGTAAAGCGCTAATGTTTAAACAGTGAACACATTGATAAGTCATTAGATAATGAATATGAACAAGTGCAGCCAATAGAGGAGGGGCGTAATGGTTACAAGCTCTGGCTTGGGAAATTGCTGGAGATTTGGCAATGATGCCTGGGGAGAGCAGAGTTTGGAAAGGGAGCTCAATGGAGATGTGATGCCATAGAGTCCAAAGCTGCCATTTTCTCCATGGAAACTTCTCTCTGTAGTCTGGAGATCAGTTGCAATTCTGGGAGAAATCCAGGCCTCATACTTAGGCTAGGCAGAGCCTTGCGACCAGCACAAGGACTGGGGCAGGGGCATGGGTGTGTGTGCATGCAACGTCAGTGATATTACCATCAGAACTACATTGCTTCTGGGTACAACCTGGAGATGACAAAGGGTAGCTCTAGGAATCCCTGGGAACTCTATGGTCTCACGGTAGACTTTCTGGTGATTCCTAGAACCACCTTTTGTCACTTCTGGGTATTTCCTGAAAGTGACATAATGACATCAGCAACATCCCTGGCTTTTAAAAAAAATTCTCCTGCTGCCACTCAGAGCAGCAGCAAGCAATGAAGCTTGCCATTGTGAGGCCTCCCACAATAGCAGGAGACCGGGCAAGTCTACCTGGAGGCTGGTTGCTCTAGGGGGTATCTAGTGATGAACAGAGGGCCCTATGCTTATTGAGAGTATAAGTCTTAGTGGATGGAAAGAACTTACCACGTCTGGATGTTTTAAGGACCCAGGGGGTTAAAGGATCTACTGTGCAAGGGTGTACTAGGCCCAGAAGCAGTATGTATAGAAATGATTGACTTTTGGCCTTTTTGGAAACTGCTAAAATCGCTCTTACGCAGTCTAGTTTTCACCATTCCCAGTCAACACTTCTAGTAAGCTAAGAGCCTGCCCCACACACAATATTGTAGTGGTGGCTAAATCATATATTAGCCTCATAGTATCACTTTATACACATGCTCCATGTTCATTCTTGCTGCTTATCTCTTTCTTTTTTCTTTTCTTTTCTGAGAATAGCATTTATTCTGTGGCAGAGAGATAGGATACAGTTCTCAGCCTGATGAGGATGAGACTTTTGAAGCAGGATCTTGGTCCAGCGTGATTCCATTTGATCATATCAGGGCTGGCTGAGAAGAAAGACAGATGGTAGGATGTGCATTTCACCTCCCCCCTTCAAAAGGTCTCTGAATATTTCTTAGGCAGGCTCCTCACCTATATCAAAAGTAATTTTGGAATTCTGCTATTGGTTTTTGGGAAGTTCAGATCTCTCGTGATGCCTGCCAAGGTCCATTAGAAACTGTGCTGTAGCGTGATCTGTTGCTACGTCCAGTAACAACCATTTTAGGTGTGGCTTGCATGTAACTTGGGTCCCTTTTGCAGTTATGGTTTAAACCACCATTTATGAGCATTTGCCTCGATTGCAATGGCTTCTACACGGCACTCCCACATTCCACACCGTCCGAGGCAGACTTTACTGTGGAGCATGGCCTCTTGGGAGGGTCAGTTTAAGTGGGCTTGGCTATACATTGCACACTCCACCTCTTTCATGACTTTTGCAACTGATTTACATTTACATGACCCTCATCCCCTGCACCCTCTCCCCCCTCCCCTCCCCACCTATATATCTCTGGTCAGTTTCTTCATACCCTCCATGCATCTGACGAAAAGAGCTGTGGTTCTCGAAAGCTTATGCTACAATAAAGTTGGTTAGTCTTAAAGGTGCTACTGGACTCTTTACTATTTTGTAACCATGCTTTTGTTTCTTTAGGCGTAGACATCCAGCAGTCCTGGCCTCTGATGGAACTTCCTCAGGGACTTTGTTATTGACTTTTAGAGTTATTTTTGAAAAGGTAAATGGGGATTATTCTTCTGACTCCACAGGATTTCTGATTAATCCAGTTTTAAAACAATTTGAATGGGATACAAATTAGAATACTGAGAATATTAAAAACACCCCTCTCCCGTAATACACAATTAATACAATGGCAGTAAATGCTATCTGTGGCCACAGTCTAATATACCATTATACACAATGATATCCCATTGCAAATCTCCGTGTCGAATTAGTAAAGAGTCCAGTAGCACCTTTAAGACTAACCAACTTTATTGTAGCATAAGCTTTCGAGTACCACTGCTCTCTTCGTCAGATGCCGAATTGAGCCAAATTGTGATTCATGTGCACAATTTTTGCAGATGAATAGTTTCTCCTGGATGAACAAATATCTGATTGGGGTGGGCGGTGGGAGATGGGTGGCCCTCCACTAGGTAGAAAGGTGACAGAGGAGCAGGGGGGACTAGGGGTAGCAAGCAGCAGCACCAAGTGGTATGCCTGGCCACAGCACTGCAGCTGTTGGGGTCTGCTTTCCAGGCTTGCCTTTCTTCCTCCAATGAAGAAGGAGAGAGAAAGTAAGAACAGGCTGCTGCTATCTGTACTGCCACTGTCTCCCCCTTCTACCTAACTTGCGGCATGGCAGCACCTCATTCTCCCCTGCCCAAATCTGTGCACACCTCGCTTGGGCGTGGTGACTGGGGGTAGGCCTGCTTGGCATGTGATGCAGCAGATCTGGATGCAATGGGGGTGTGTGCATCTGTTGTGGGGCATGGTAGATTGTCTCTGGGGACCATGCCCCCTTAGCTCAGGATACAGCAGTTCATCTCTGGACATGGTGGCTCTACATGCACCAGGCCACGGGAGGTGGGGCATGGTCTTGGTCAGTGGAAGACAGGTAGCTAGCCACTGGCTTAGGGCACCTAAGATTCTTGGGCCAGACCTGGTGGGGGGCAGGGGGAGAGACAATGCAGCAATGAATTAATGCACGTGTAACCTCAGACTTTCTATCACAGATAGGTGGCCACTAATGGGCTTAATTTTGTGTGCTGCCATAATAGCCCTAAATGTTTTAATCAAGTATGGTAGAAAGATATTTCCCAGTTCCACTGGCAAAGAAAAGGAAGTTATTCCATCATCATTATAAATAAAAGATGACAAAACACCTTAAAGAACCTTGGGCTATACTAATTTTTTTTTAAAGATAAGCCTCTGCATGCAGTCTTCACATCTGAAACTAACTAATGTTATTGGAAGGGGAAAGGAATGGATGCGCCAAAGAGGGAGAGAAACAACCCAAAGGAAATGTGAGAGTATGGGCTGGGAATCAAAGCCTGAAACAGTGTACAGTTTTATAGATGCAAATAATCACCACCACCACCATCACCACAACATTCAATTTATATATTGCCCTTTATGGCAGCCTAATGTCTACGCAGAGCGGTTTACAAAGTGTGTTCTTATTATCCTCAAGACAATCACTCTGTGAGGTGGGTGGGGCTGAGAGAGCTCCGAAAAGCTATGACTGACCCAAGGTCACCCAGCTGGCTTTCTAGTGGAGGAGTGGGGAATCAAACCTGGTTCTCCAGATTAGAGTCCTGCTGCTTTTATCCTCTACAAAAAACAGGCTGGGTGACTTCACTTTGAAAAGAAGGACTACATGAGGAAGAATGGATAGACACAGACTTTACTGTGGAGTATGGCCACTAGGGGGTTAGTTTTAGTGGGCTTGGCTACACAAGAGTTTTGATGTGAGTTAGATTGAGAGTCTCCAACTCAAGTTGCAGACAAATTTCTGATCAGTGGAGTTACATTAAAAAGTGCTGTGGGGCCTGATTCTGCTCTGGAGCATAGTGTGGGGAAATGGCCATAGGGGTGCACCAGGATCCATGTGTCCTCATTTATATAATTGCAGGACCCTAGAGACCCCTGCAGCAGGATAAACAGGGCCATCCTGCTTCTGTTTCTTCTCACATACACATCATGAGAGAAAAGTCTGAAGCCCCTCCTCCTCTCACACATGTTCTGGAGCTGAATCAGGCCCCACTTCATTTTTTTAAGGTGAGTCCCCTGATTGGGCATTTAACTGAAAGTCAGGTTGGGCACCCCATCACAACTCAATCCATGCCACACATCTTGTGTAGCTTGGCCTTCTGTCAAAATCTTCTGAAAAACTGGCCTTCCCAGTCTTAACAGCACAGGGATTCCAGTGTGTCTCAGGTTTAGATAACAGTATGGATGGAGGCCTCTGGCTGCCCTTACAGTTCTCCTGGTGGCTAAATTAATGAATGCAACTCAGGTTGAAATCTATTATTTATTTACAAGATTTCTTGATCTGCCCCTCCAGAGTCTGGGCTGAGTTGGCTTACAGTAAAAATAATAAATTATCCACGTACAAACAACAAGTCACTAAAATAAGGGATCGATAGGATTTACTGCTTAGTGTTGGCCCCAATGAACCTCCATGTAGCTCAAGGTCTTTTGCAGCTAACCTCCTCATGCCAACTCTGTAGGCAGTGATATTGGGGGATGCCACCCCCCCCGGTCGGGGAGAATAAAATATATGCCCTTCCTTCCAGTGACACCTTCCATCTCCCACATATTTTCCCGGTAAAAACGCTTTGGAGATGGCAAAAAGGTGGTCGTACAAATTATGTGCTGCTATATTTTTTGTTTCTATATTTATATAGATATGGTATTTTTAAACTACGATATGTATTTGATGCTTTTAATGGTCTTAATGGCCTGAACTGTGAAATGTGTTTTTAAGCTTTGTTGTGATCTGCCCTGAGCCTGCTGGTGTGGGGAGGGTGGAGTATAAATTGAATAAATTGAATTGAATTGAATGTAGAGCTAAACCACACAAGATGAGTTACACAAGGATGCTCAAGTGAAGGGAGACACAACGTTAGCCAGAAAATGTAGTTTGTATTTCACCTTTCTCTACAGAGCTGGCAAAGATTGCTCCTCAGAGCCTTCTGGGAGGCAAAGAGGAAATTAACAAATGCTCTGAAGAGTGATCTTTGCTGGCTCTGTGGAGAAGTGAAATTAACAAAACCTTCGAGTGATCTAGCCAGCTCTGTGGAGAGAGGTGAGATTCAAACTACAGTTTGCTGCTAACATTGCATCTTGCTTCACTTGAGCATCCTCGTGTAATTCGTCTCTTGTGGTTTAGCTCTCAGAAGAAGGCCTTCTCCACAGAGGGCCCCAAGCTCTGCCGTTCCTAGTTGCCCTCTCATTGATGGCATTCTACAGATTAATTGAAACAATTTAAAGAGGGGCTCAGTTATTTCCCCAAAGTTGACTTGTTTTGTGAAAGTTTGTATTTTTAGAGAGGGGGGGTGCCTATGGAGGGAGGAATTGGGTAGGGATTTCACTTAGAATCTATGCCGTATTAAACCATCGAGTCTGCCTTCGGAAGCCGCCATTTTCTCCAGAGGAACTGATCTTTGTAGCCTGGAGCTCAGCTGTAATTCCAGCCTGGAGGCTGGTAAGCCTGGTTTTTGGTTTATTAATGCTGTTTTATTTGGGGGGATCTTTTGTCGTCTGCTTTTTGAGGTTTTCAGTTAAACTGGGTTGAACTCTCATGTTTCTGTTTAATTGCTTGATTTTGTTAATGTTATGGTTTTATTAGTTTTATTTTTATGTAACTGTTATTGACTTCTTTAAAAATATTCTGTAAACTGGGTGTAACTGGATTTTTGGGATAATTTCTTTGATGAATGGCGATCAGAGAGTGTAAAAATTAACTGTAAATTAGAAAAAGGGACTGCAAAAGCTAAACTGTAGTATGTCTGATAGGTGAGTCCGATGGTAATTAGCAGGTAGGTTTTATACTCTTTCACACTAACAAGGATGGTTTAAAGTTTCTCATCAGTTTCGATTCAATACCGAATGCCTCTTTGTGTTCCTGCACTTCACCAAAGTGAAACATACATAGAGAAGACCATTCTCCCCTTTTTGCTTTCCCTTTGTTTTGCATATTTCTCATTGAACAACACACATCTTTTAATATCTTTTGCTGCATGTTGAAGCAAAATCAAAAAGAGTCCAGTAGCACCTTTAAGACTAACCAATTTTATTATAGCATAAGCTTTCGAGAATCAAGTTCTCTTCATCAGATGCCTGATCAAAACTGGGCAGATACAGAAGAGGAGGGGGAAAGAGAGAGAAAGAGAGGAAAGAAGAAGGCATAAATCACAATAGGACAGAATGCAATTAGCATGGAGGCTATCAAAACATTCCTTTGCTTGGAAATGTAAACATCGGTGTGCAGTCAGTTTGCTGTATTAGTTTGTAGCAGTGAAGGTATCCAATTCCTATGTAGTATAAGCCTTCGGTAACCACAGCTCTCCCTGCCAGCTGCATCTGACAAAGAGAACTGTGGTCCCCGAAAGCCCACACCAGGCGTCACTGGGCTCCCCCAGATCACGCCTCTGTAAAGAGAATCTGTTACCTGTGATAATGTGATAACCATTCATAGTCTCTATTCAGTCCCAGCTTGACAGAGTCAAATTTGCATATGAATTCCAATTCAGCAGCTTCCCGTTGGATTTTGTTTTTGAAAGGTTTCTGTTGAACCACAGCGACCTTTAAGTCTTTGATGGAATGTCCTGGTAGATTGAAGTGTTCTCCCACTGGTTTTTGGACGTTTCAAAAACAAAATCCAACGGGAGGCTGCTGAATTGGAATTCATATGCAAATTTGACTCTGTCAAGCTGGGACTGAATAGAGACTATGAATGGTTATCACATTATCACAGGTAACAGATTCTCTTTACAGAGGCGTGATCTGGGGGAGCCCAGTGACGCCTGGTGTGGGCTTTCGGGGACCACAGTTCTCTTTGTCAGATGCAGCTGGCAGGGAGAGCTGTGGTTACCGAAGGCTTATACTACATAGGAATTGGATACCTTCACTGCTACAAACTAATACAGCAAACTGACTGCACACCGATGTTTACATTTCCAAGCAAAGGAATGTTTTGATAGCCTCCATGCTAATTGCATTCTGTCCTATTGTGATTTATGCCTTCTTCTTTCCTCTCTTTCTCTCTCTTTCCCCCTCCTCTTCTGTATCTGCCCAGTTTTGATCAGGCATCTGATGAAGAGAACTTGATTCTCGAAAGCTTATGCTATAATAAAATTGGTTAGTCTTAAAGGTGCTACTGGACTCTTTTTGATTTTGCTACTACAGACTAACACGGCTAACTCCTCTGGATCTGCATGTTGAAGGGATTTCTCAGTCCCAAGTGCATTGGTCCCAAGTCTGCATAGTTGGCATATAAAATGTGTAGATTTTTTTTGACAAAAAAACAAGCACATGGAATGAAATACCACATTGTAATCCAACAGGAAGTGAAAGAGAAACGGTGACAAAATAATTAATAGATAAAGAAATGAAACCAAAGGAAACCCTCGGCATTTGTACAGCCTTTGTAATTAATTGCTGGCAGGCTGTGCCGAGGATCTTCTGATACTTACCCACCTTAGTTGCCAGTCTGAAGTGGTGGGCATCGGAACCTTTGGAAATCCTCCCAACTCCTACTTGTTTATAAACATCTATGTTTCTTCTCCTTCTTCTGTTCTTCCAAAAGTAATTTTTCTTCCAACAGAGATGAAGGTGTGCTGTTCTTTTGATGCGAGCTCCAATAACACCCAAAGCATTTTCAGAACACCCTTCTGACTAAATACACGAAGACATGAAGCTGCCTTAATCCGAATGAGACCATGGGGCGATGGGGGTTAGTATTGTTTGCTCAGAAAAGCAGTGGCTCTTCAGGGTCTCAGGTGGAGGTCTTTTGCATCATCTACTAACCCCTCTGTGTAATGCTTTACCCAAAACAGTAATCACATTGATCTGTTGGGCAGGCTGATAGAAAGGGAGTTTCCCCCACTTCCAAGTGGTCCTTTAAACAAGCGTCTGTTAATTTTGCACATCTTTGCAAATGGTTTTCTATTATCACAGCTTCCCTAGAAGGGATCCCATTCCACAGTGGGGGCGAGGAATCCCTTGTTTCCACCCCTACCTCCCACCCCCTCTTACCTGTCTGTCCAGGGTAGGGAACATGCCTCCCGGGGCATGCTCCCAGGCATGGCGTGCTCCCAGGCAGTGCAGCATGCTCACGCATGCTGCAGCGGCCCAATTCAGGCTGATTCAGACCTGATTTGCACTGATTCGGTCCCCTGCAGAGCATGGGAGTAGTAGACATGGGCACAAAATGGGAAAAAAACCAAAATGTGAGGTTTGTGTTTTATCATGTTTCACAAATCACAAACCACAAATTTTCACAAAATTGACCCATTTCACGAAATGATTTGTTAGTTTCGTGATTCGTCAAAACCAAGGGCATTTCAATGGTCCCCTTCACCCAGAGAGATGCAAAACTCGCAGGGAGACTTCAGCAGTTTCTCCTTCTGGAAGCAACAAGAGTGTGAGTCCTCAAAAGAGCAGAGAAAGAATTGAGAAGACACAAAGACAAGCAAATTAAAAAAGAGGAGGCCTAGGCCCCAGAGCCAGGCTAAGGTCTGCGACTAGGGTGGGGTGAGGTGGAGGAAAAAGGCACCCTCACCCCAAAACCTTCCCATAGCAAGGCTAAGAGCTGGAAATAAGAGACTTCTTTCAGTCTCTTTGAAAGCAGTAGCAGCCAAAAGCACAATCCCAAATCCTTCCACACACTCTCCCACACCAATCCCAGCAACAGGTCCTCCTCTATCTCCCTCTGTCTACTGGAACTGAAACATGAGGCAGAGAGAGGTGCCTTTTATTAAAAACGCTGACATAGAGCAGAACAGGAAGTCTGTGTTTGGCTGACAGACTTGCCTAACAGGGTTTGGAGGGGTGAGATTGGTGTGGCCATGGCTACAGAAGGCCCACCTCCTTGGTTGCCTAGGAGATTGACCCCCAGCTCCTGGCTGTATAGGCCAGAATGGAAGCTCTCTAGATGGCTAGGAGAGCTGCCAATCAAGGGTAAGTGAGCTATGACTGGGGATTCAAATAGCAACAAAAGGTCTGGGCCCATTGTTGCCTAGGGAATCAATGGAGCAGTGCCAGCCTGTCTGCAATGATGAATCACTCACGAAGCTAACGAAACAGGCTAAAAAGTCATGAATTTCGTGATAATTTCATGATAACCGCGGCACCAGAAAACATGGTTTTGCAACACACGAAACAGCCTGTTTCATGATGAAATTTGCTTCGTATTTCGATTCGTGCCCATTTCTACACAGGAACACTCCCAGGGTGGCACGTGACCCCCCCCTGTGATGATGTCACTTCCTGTACAAAAAAGGACTGGAAAGATAAATTCTGGGCCTCTGACCTCCTGCCCAGGGGGTCGGGGGACCTGGCAACCCTAGGCTGTATGCAGCTCCCTAACCCCCATCCAGCCCCGGTTTGGGCTCCAGGGGACCTGGCAACCCTATTCCCTAGGGAGATGCTTCCTGATACTGTAGAAGCACTGGCTGAGGATGGGTGCTTTGGTATTTTACACTTCCCATCTGCTGGGCATACTCTGAACAATGCTCCCCAAAGCCCAGCTCTCAGGTCTAGGCTATTTCTGCATGTCTTTATAAGAACTATCCACTCACGGAATCCTGGTGGCTTTCCCCTGGGAATCCAGACATCTCCATTTGCAAAATGGTTGCAGGATGTTTGGCTTCTGTTTTTCGATGCCTTTTCTGGGCCATCCCTATAAGAACTTGGGGAAATGGCCCTAGAAAGCCAACACCTTGAAATTAATATTGCCTTAGTTTATCAACCTTTGTGCTTAACTTTGAAATGTTTTATTTTGATTCTTAAGGATGTCTACCAGTTTAAGATTTTTAAGCTGATGAATGATTTGCATTTAAATTGATTTACTCTTGGTTAAAAAACTATGCAGACGATCAAAAGCTGAGTGTAGCTGCCTTTTTGAGAAAACTTGAAATGTTAATAAAGAAAAGTTACTGCGCATAATGAGAAGGAAAAGCCATCGTAAATATTTTCTTTTTTATTTCTCATTACAGCTTTGCACCAGACACCTAAATAGCCTAAAAAATAGACACACACACCTTAACATACAGCCCTGCTCATTAAAATTTGCCCTATCAATGAAAAATTGGTCCCCAATTATTAATCAGATAATGCTTTACTTGATTAATCTATCAAACAAACATTAGCGAGCAACTTCCAGTTGAACTCATTAAAAGTAGCAGGCTGTGCTTTTCTGCTAGGGAGAAAGCTTGCACCTTGGGCTTCATTTTAATAATTAGTTTCAGTTCACACTGCAAAGAAAATTCAGAAAATGGGAGCAAGGATTTGTGCAGATGAATTGCTCTGTGATAAGATGGGCTATGATTGGGGAATATTATCAACAACATTCACAGGGATGTAGGTGCTAAATCCCGGTTGTGCTATGAGCAAATAGCTGCTAGACCAGCAACTTCTGCATGAGTTTCTTCATGCGACTGACATGAGACTCGCGTTTAAGGGCCGCTGATGCCATAGCTACAGCCAAGTACAATTTTTGCTTTGGGATCTCTGTTGACTGTCAGGGCTGTGAAAGGAGCTTTAAATAAAACTCAATTTTAGTCAAATCTGGTTAATTTCGGTCTTGGAACTGAAACTATTAGGCAACTCCAGAATGTAAGCTGTGATCTCATGAGATGTTGTGAGATTGCAGTTGTCATACCTGGTTTTTGAAAATTTTGTACCCCCTTTAATGGACTTTCTTAAGCTTTGTGATTTTTCTGCAAACATGGGTCTTCCAAGTATGTACAAAAATCGCACCACATGAACGAAGCCCCAGTCTCTGTATTTTTTCATAGACACTACAGGGCCAGTGTTCAAGATTACACAGAACAAGTGGGAGATCCACAAGGACTTGTGGGAGGGAAAGGGAAAGCTCATCTCATTTTCCTTTTTCCACTATTTCTTTTCCTCTCCCATAGCAACAACCGTAGCCTCTATCTTTTCCTGCTGCCTTTTTCCCTCCCCACCAGCCAACATACCTTTATCTACCCCCACCCCCCATCTTCAGCTTTCCCTCCTTCCTTCCCCCTGGCAGCCTCTGCCTGGGTCAACTATGGCTCAATTGCATGGTGCCAGCCCCTGTGCCAGGCCTAGTTGCACAGCGGGGAACCTGTATCAACTTAAGGAGAGCACCTTATTTATCTCTGTATCCCCTTCCTCTTTCCCTCCTCTTCGCAACCCCCATATCCTCACCTTTACTGCTTCCTCCTTTTCTTCCCACCCACCAACCTACCTTTTTTTCCTGCCCCCATTGTTAGCTATATTTATTATTTATTCACTTTTGTTAAGACCTGATCTGCATAGCCCAGGCAAGCCTGATCTCATCAGATCTCAGAAGCTAAGCATTAGCTAAGTAATTAGAGGGGAGCCCTCCAATGAAGACAAGGGTTGCAGAGGCAGCTTCTATTCTTTTGGGCATTTTGCCCCCCCCCCACTCCAGTGTATTTTCCCCCCAGATTTCATTTTTTTTGCATAGCTGGGGTATTTTACTCATTTGTAGAAAAATCTAACTTTTCATGGTTCCAGCCTCTGGATCTAAGAATCCACATATACGGCCCTGTTGAGAATCAGATATATTAATAACAATAACAACACTCAATTTATATACTGCTGTTCAGGACAACTTAATGCCCACTCAGAGTGGTATGTTATCATTATCCCCACAACAATCACCTTGTGAGGTGGGTGGGGTTCAGAGAACTCTAAGAGAGCTGTGACTGATCCAAGGTCATCCAGCTGCTTCAAGCAGAAGAGAGGGGAATCAAAACTGGTTCTCCGAATTAGAGTCCTGCCGCTCTTAACCACTATGCCAAACTGGCTGACTACCTCATTTGGGATAGGAGTAGGTCTCATTTTGTCTCTACTTATTTCTATAATCACCTGTATTTATGCCATGCCATGCTCCCCAATCAGGTGCCCCTGTTCTTTGTGGTGTACCACGTTTGGGAAAAGTTAACAGCACTAAATACAATTAACTCTGCCTTAATATGTAGGATTGAAAACTGGTTGATTTCTGTTTTAGAACCAAAACTGCTCATATAAGCTACATCTAGAGCCATTTTTTTTCACAGCCTCTGCATTCTACAAAGTAGATGCCTTCTGTCTCCTCCCATTACCAAAACAGAATATTTAATATTTGGATACCAGTACTTGACATCTGACTATATTTGATTTCAATATTTGATTTTAATCTACTGTATAATGAAGTCAGTCTCTGACCTTCTGTCTCTCTCCACCTCACTTTAGAATGACCAACAAACAGAATCTTTGGCTATGCAGCTACTGGCTGGCTACCCCTGGGCTTTGTGGAACGAGTTTGCAGATTTGGACCTAAGAATAAGGAAGACTCTGCCTTTCTCTGCAGAGTCTACCTTGGTGGTCTCCCATCCAAGTACCAACCTTGCTTAGTGAAGACATCTGAGATTTGGCTCATGTATGGCTGTGGCTTAAAACTCTGCTGTGGAGTTTGCAGCATTCTTAGCTTTTGTGCATGCACAATGACCACTAGCTACTCTCAGTGCATGCTCAGAATAACTAACAATAACAACAACAGTCAATTTATATACTCCAACTATTGCAATGCCTTCCTCAATCTTGATGAAAAACGGTTCTTCCTTGCTGATAGTTGACATTTTCATTTCTAAAATTCCTTATGATTGCACTGTAAATGCACTGGGGTTTGCAGGGGAAGGGAAAACCATGAAGCATGATCATTTTGAAACCTACAAAAAACATGTCCTGCTGAATAACTAGCCAACCATCCCATTTTAAGTTTGCTTAAACACCCCAACCATTTTAACAATGTTCCCTCTCTTCTAAGGAAAACCTAGTCATGCATGAGGAATTGTGCATTCAGTCAGAGGTGATGGCATTGTGATGCACAACAAATAGGAAAAGGTCATTTTAAATAACACAATGCAGCCTTCCTGCTAGAATAAAATTTGCAGGTGGCACTGCAAGGTTGCATCTGCAGCAGAAACATTATGACCCAATTTAGAATTCTTTCTGGGACTCATGATTTTATCAGTTGCTCATGAAGGAAGCACACAATTAGTGGACAAAATATGATGTGAGTGGAAGGGGTGATTGTCTATCATTAGGACAAAATAGAATTGGAACACAGTGAAGAAAAGAAAATCTGTTTCTTCTCACTCCCAGCCCTGGTAACCATAGATAGGGCTAGCCTTCTCACAAGCAGAGTCACCAATTGTCTTCCATCCCTTTCTTCCATATGACTGCTGCTCTTGGGGATGATGTTGAACTTCAAAAGCAAGGACCAGGTATGTTTCTCCCTGGATCACTGCAGCAGCCAGTGGTCTGAACGAACTGGTGCCCTGATTTCTGCTGCACTGTATCCACTGCTGGAGTTGGCTGACAATGGTGCTGCAGTTATCAGGGCCAACAGAGTTCCATTTGAAGCTATAAAACTGCTGATTTTAGCCTGGCTTCTCAGACCCATCAGCCAGTCCAAGCTTCAGCAAGTCCTGACAATACCAAGCTCATATTACTCATATTTTTTAGGGCTGGTGTCGGCTGTTCCCACTAGAAAGTAGACAGAGTCCACACCAGTAACACAGAGATTGGTACTTCTGCCTTTAAGAAATTTATTCTAAAGGATGAGATAGGGAAATTCAGAAGAATTCACTTACAGGAACAATGTGTTACCCAAAGCGAAAGTCTCCTTGTGAGTTGAAGGAATTAGCGTGCAAGGAAGGCAGCGAGTAGGGGTAACTGAGAGATCTCCCCCAATGTATACAAGGATTCTCCCAGCTAGAGAACTTTTTCAATGACCAAACAGAAGTTTCAAACAAAAGAGGTTTTTAAAATTGAAAATAACAAAGATCAACAGCACACAAAACACACATGGCACACACTCAGGCTAACTGGAAAGCAGTAGTGACAGTTGGATAGAGTTTAAGGGATTGGGTGATATTTACCATCCAGAAGGGGTGTCCGAAGAGAGAGAGCTTTGAGCAGCCTGTGCATCAAGGTGGAAGGACTCGAACAGAGTTCAAGGGTGGATGCTGGATCCAAAAGCATGCACACATCTATGGCAGAGATGCAGTCTAATTATACTGTGGATCCTACCAAGGGGCAAGATTGCATCTTCTGCCTCTAAAACAAAGACTTAATTGATGTTTCTGGGGTAAGACAAAGGATTGTGAAGTTCTCTCCGGGGCAAGACAAAGAGCAGATGAACTGTCTCCAAAGTGGGACAATAAACCGTCTCCAGGATGCGACAATGAACTAGGAGAGTTTGATTGGGTTTTCCTGGGCAGAACTAAAGTTATCAATAATGATTGATGACCTACGAGACGGATGGGTGAGGCTATCAGCTTCCTGAATCACCTAAGAATAGGAAAGTGGTTAAGCGAAGATCTATAGGGCTGGTTGTATTGATCAGTTCAGGAACTCCAGGAAGGCCCTATTTTATCAGGATCCTTAATGCGCCTCTCGGGCATGGGAGGGAGTGAGCTGGCCTTGTCTTGTCCGTCATTTCATATGTTTGCACATTCTATCTCCCATCTGGGATCTGGCTTCCATGTTCCTGCTTGGACAGTAGTTTTAATGCTCGAAGCGTAGTCAGAGAAGGGGCTTATGGCATAACCATAATCATAACACTGTGGGGGCAAGTCTGACCGCTAACAAATGGACTCAAAGAAGCCACTGTGATGATAGTAGGGTACATACAAGGGTTAAAGAGAAACTAAAAATTTACACTCAACAGTGTTCAAAGTATCATTGGGTTTCCCAATAGGAGACATCTGTCAGAAATACAAATTTTAATACAAATGCATAGTATGAGATTTCTATCCCTTGGGTGGACCTTATTATTTCACCGAGGAAAACATTCAATCAAATGAGGCAGAGCTTTAAAAATATTGTCATTCTTCTCCTTCAGTGGGGTTCTTTTTTATTGTCAAAGCAAAGTCAATATATGCACATCATCCCGGAGGCATTCCACACATAAATTGCAGTTTGCTCTGGGGGGGATTAGAGTTACTCATTTGGATTCCTAAGTTACCTTATCACCAGTCACAAGAGGACGCTTATTTCCGTGCACAAGGTACTCCAGCAGTGAACATGCTCATTAGGTCAAACTAGGAATATTGTCTTTATTGAATTTAAGTTCATTCACACTCTGATCAGAACCATTTGTGTAGACGTTTCTTCCTCCCAATCACCCATCACACCATTTTTTGTTGTGATATATCTACACATTTGTGTCCCTCCATTCCTTTAGGAAGTTCAGGGCGGCATATATAACTCTTGTCCCCCGTTTTGTCATTACTGCAAGCTGGTCAGGTCGGTTAGGCTGAGAAAGAATGACTGGATGAGCTGGAATTTAAACCCAGTTCTCCCAAAATCCAGGGCTCATTTCGAGGGGGAACACACAGGAACACAGTTCTGGCAGTTCCCCAAAGAGGTCACATGTCAGGTGGCCCCGCCCACCTGACTCTTGGCCATTTTGGGCCGATTTCGGCCTGGATTGGGGCTGAAATGGCCCAGATCGGGCCTCTGACGGGTGGTGGATCACTCTCCCACTCATCAGTGGCCCGATCCTGACCATCTTGGCCCCCTTTTTGGCCATTTTCAGCCCCTTTTTTGCCATTTTGGGCCCAATTTCAGCCCTAAATGGCCAGGATTGGCTCCAAAACAGCCAGGATAGGTAATGTCAGGGGGTGTGGCACATGCAAATCAGTTATACTAATGACACACTTCCGGTGATGGCAAGAGGTGTGGCATATGCTAATGAGCTATGCTAATGAATTATGCTAATGAGTTCCTCCAGCTCTTTTTCTACAAAATGACCCCTGCCAAAATCTAATCTTATAGTCTAACCACTATACAACACTGTTTTGTACAGCGCTTCAGTAGCGCATGGAAAATGAAACTGCCTTATACTGAGTCTATTAAGATAAGTGTTATCTATTCTGATGAGCAACAGGCTTAGGAAGAGGCTTAGGTAGAGGCTTAGGTAGAGGTCTGTTTGCGTCATCTACTACCTGATCCTTTTAATTGGAGATGTTGTGGACCTTCTGTGTGTGAAACAGATACTCTACGACTAAGCCATGGCCCATTCCCTTATATAAAGCTGTTATACATAGCCATTATACTACACAGCAAATGCATTGCTGACTGTTTCATTAAATTAATACCTGCATTTTCCTAACAGAATTAGCATGTTGTTATTATCAAGAGAACCAGCGTTTGGAACAATGCAATATACATTAAAATCAATTAGCAATGATTGTGCCTTCAACTAGTAAAGTTGGAATGATTGGTTTTGCCTTCTCTGGCATACATAATATATCCTTGGATAGCCCAGGTGAGCCTGATCTTGTCAGATCTCAGAAGCTAAGCAGGGTCAGCCTTGTTTGGTAATTGTATGGGAGACCTCCAACACAGACCAGGGTTGCAGAGGCAGGCAATGGCAAACCACCTCTGTTCTGCCATGAGAACCCCACCAGGGGTCACCATAAGTCAGCTTTGACTTGAGGGCAGGATTTCATTTTTCATGAGTTGTAACTACATGTGACATATTATATAAAACAGGTAGTAGTCCTGCATATGAATTAAACTAAGGGAAAAGGGGCCATGTCAAATGGCGAAGAAGACCATCAAAGTAAAAAGTCTGCAATATAAAAATACCTTAAATCCATAAAAACCTGTAACTGAAGTCTCTGCCGTGTGTCGACAATCATTTGACACTACTTGTCTGTACTGTAAGGAGATGACGGGTCTGATTAAAAAAAAATACAGAAGTTATTGAAACTCATCTGGTTTTGTAATGCAAGTTTTAACTACACAAAGAAAAGCTTGTATTAAAAGCACTTTTGTGGTCATACTTTTCATGCCTTTGCTTTTTGTTTTCTTTCCCTAGATGGGGATGAACTTCTCCAGCCACATGAAAATACACCCTTCGCTG
The DNA here is from genome assembly GCF_028583425.1 of Eublepharis macularius. Taxonomy (NCBI): domain Eukaryota; kingdom Metazoa; phylum Chordata; class Lepidosauria; order Squamata; family Eublepharidae; genus Eublepharis; species Eublepharis macularius. The sequence goes on from NC_072796.1 coordinate 18,282,712, forward strand.
CAAAGTTGGATCCAACTGCACTGCAGTAGTGTCCTCCTGGCCTCAGTCCTAAGAGGGGAAAGTAGAGGGATGCATTTAACAAAACTATCGCAGTGAGGGCAAAACGTGCCCTACAACTCACATCTGACAGGGATTCCACAGTGGGACACAACATGTATTAACATTCATGTTAATACATGTTAACATGTATTAACTCCCCCCTTCCATCATAATAATTGACGTGTCACTAATTTATCTGCTACTGAGTTTACAGTGGCACACAATGCGATCTTAAAACTAGAGCCCACTTAACAGTATCATGAGAAGAATTCAGCTTCTTACAGGGCTCAGGAAGTATCCCATGGAGCAACTATAACTGGCCTGGGCCTGTTTCTTTCCAAGTCCGAGGACATGGTCCAACAAGCACAAGTCTACCAAGGAGTGCTGCAAGGATGCCTCCCGGAATAAGATGCTCCCCAGTGGGTTGCAAAAGGAGCATGGGCTGTGGCACACAGATGCACACACCTGTATAAGCAGGGCTGCCGTGAGTAATGCTGTCCCTCCAGGCAAGTGTTACTTCTGGCTCCCGCCTCCCTGATCCAACTCTAGTCCATCTCAACGCATCCACAGGACAAGCACCCCCCCCCCCAAATTTTGTCCCCATAGTTCAGCAGCCCCATGCATGTAGTATATCTATTCCTGTTTGGGCTGGATAGAATCCTTTATTTAGACATGGGCCAGTTGATTCAGCTATTTCATTCAGCACTTGCCTATTAAGTTCTTAATTTCGGTTATCCACAAATTTAGACAATGGTTGTATTAGCTGACTATTTTTCCTGAGTTCAGACTGGAGACACACAACACCGTGACACTCCAAAGGCTAACATACAGTTTAAGAATAAGAACAACCTAATCAGAGAGGAGTTACTCTGTGTATGAGCCATTTTTTGTAGGTGTGCCTCTTCATTAGGAGGAGGTAAGCCCAGAACAGTGACTCATGCAGGGAGTCATCACGCAGGCATAATGCAGGTAATTCCGTTGCATCTCTGCACCAGTGGTAATTGAATGACCCAATCTTGCCTAATGTGAAGATGTAGCAGAATTTCCCATCTGCACCAGTGGCTTCCTGGAAGCCAAAGGAGAACAATGAATCATGTAGAGACACTATGGGAAGCCTCCCCAGTGGGCGGGTACTTGGAGTTTTAAATGTAGAGCTTTATATACATATACATATACATATACATATACATATACATATACATATACATATACATATACATATACATATACATATACATATACATATACATAAAGAGAGGCACATTAACTGTGCTCTTGTAACATACCATTTGGGAATTACTGGATTAGTATATCCAGACTGTTGGTCTAAACCATCAACATTGGAAAAGATGCACATTTCTGACAGTCAGTTCAACTTGACAGAGGAAACAATGAAGGGAAGGGTAAGTATGTTTTCCCCCTATCTGCCCGTGAAGACTTGCTATACGTTATAAGTCTGGCGTCAGTACTTTTGACAATGGCAGATCCACGGGAGATCACTGAGTCAGCAGTTCCTGTTTTAATTATAATTAACAAAACTGCCGTGCTGACCTTGCACTTCCAGGTACAATAAAAGTTCTTCCAAGAACTGATCTGAGAAAATGTTAAGCGGCTATAACCACAAAACAAGACAAGCAGCAAGACACAAAATGGATACATTTTTAACATCAAAACACAGCAATTTTCATTTCAAAATCCTTATTGCGTGCTGTGCCAAACAAAGCGCTGTTACTGTGCTTTAGAGCCCAAGGAGAATGCAATTTTAAGGGAACGCTCCTCAGTAAATCTGCCTGCTGTGTTAGACATTTGACTTTTACTAAATTGCCTCTTGGAAATCATAACGTACTGAAGTCACTTGGGGAAAAGAAAAGAAGGAAAGAGGATGAAGTGTTTGGGGAAGCAACATACCCCTCTCTCCAGTGTAGGCTTAGTTTTGGGATCCCCTTTTATGTTAGTTGTGGTAGCACATGGTCATTTGGTTGAGTGGAATGGCAGTCAAACATCAACTACCATGGAATGAGTATTCATATTATGTGTAGGGAGCACCCATCAAAAGTGATAAGTTCATCATGTGGAGTGGTGGAGAGTGCCGTCAAGTTACTGCTGACTCTTGGCGACCCCTGGTGGGGTTTTCATGGCAAGAGACTAACAGAGGTGGTTTGCCGTTGCCTATCTCTGCAACCCTAGTCTTCGTTGGCGGTCTCCCATCCAATTACTAATCAAGGCCTACCCTGCTTAGCTCCTGAGATCTGACGAGATCAGGCTCACCCAGGCTATCTAGATCAGGGCAAGTTCATCATAAGCATTGATAATTACTACCACAATGGTTTGGGGCTACCATCTCATACACAATTAGGCTTCTAAAGACTACTTCCACCCAGTTGTTTAGTTTGGAATAGCCATCATTAGTTCACTCGGTTTATCTGAAGAATACAGAAGAGCATCGTCTTTTATCCCAGTGAAATCCCCTATTTCCCCAGTTTGTCGTTCCATCATTTTTTCAGACCAGGGCCGTTTCTAGACGGCTTACCTGGCTCCGGAACGTCGCGCCATGTTGCAGGGAAAACGCGAAATATCACGTTTTCTCGCGCGAGTTTTGCACGACATCGCGCGACGTCGCGCAAAACTCACGCGAGAAAACGCGATATTTCGCGTTTTCCTCACAACATGGCGCGACGTTCCGGAGCCAGGTAAGCCGTCTGGAAATGGCCAAGATTGGGGTGATATTTATTTTTTTACCTAAAATGTCATCGCAGCACCAAACTCTTCCAACCTGTATTAGCAAAGCACTACTACGATTTCTCAAGACTGCTCTTAATATTTTTTGCTTTTGTTTTACAGATGCTTCTGCTTCTCTGCTTAACTTTCTGCTCACTGTGGCTACAACGTTCTTGAATGAAGTTTTATTTCTTGTTCCCAGGAAGGGGGTAGGATTTTAATTATTTTTTTTCCTGAAAATATAAATTACAGCCTCACCTTCCCATCCCCTAGCCCAAGAACGGCTAGCCAGGGATTCATTCAGGAATGCTGTACCCACTGCAAACGAACAGGAAGTATCTAATTAAGCATAATTAAGAACAGGAAGTATCTAATTAAGCATAATTAAGAACTTGGTTGTGAAAGAAAGACCTGACTTCCAAGAAAATAAATAGTAGGATCTTTCCTGTGGAAATGGACATATTTTTATGACAGGAAATAGTGCTATAATAAATATTCTGTGGAACCAGGGCTTTTTTTCTGGGAAAAGAGGTGGTGGAACTCAGTGGGTTGCCCTTGGAGAAAATGGTCACATGGTTGGTGGCCCCGCCCCCTGATCTCCAGACAGAGGGGAGTTTAGATTGCCCCCCGTGCTGCTTGGCGGTGCGGAGGGCAATCTAAACTCCCCTCTGTCTGGAGATCAGGGGGTGGGGCCACCAGCCATGTGACCATTTTCAAGAGGTTCTGGAACTCCGTTCCACCGCATTCTAGCTGAAAAAAAGCTCTGTGTGGAACCATAATTGTGAAGCCCACTTGCGGTTTCATACTACTGTGCAACATTATTCATAACTGACCTTGCTTTTCTTTCTGGCTTCTCCCCTGTGAGCTTCTCAGGGAGTTGACAGGAATGCCTCCTGCGAATTGCAATATCCTAAGATTAGCCACCCCTACCCTGTATGCGCACTCTTGTTTCTTCCCTTCTTGTTTTCTGCATGCAGAAGGTGGTACCACGTGTTCAGGGAGGCCAGCTGGCACTGGCGTGTGTTGGTTGGCTGCTCCATGACTGGTAGGCTTCAGTGGAGTTGCTACAGTCTCTGGTGCAATTGCTATGCACCTTGAAGTTGGGTCCTGTTGGTACATGTTTCCCTTCTAATGAGTTCTCATAGGATGCTGTCGAGTCGTTCCAGCATTACTCAGGTTTCTGCAGCTTATGATTGGTCTGTCTACTGCCTAACTGGATGTAGTAATACAATATTTGAATGGGGATATGCAGCATAGGAAGAGCAGAAATTATGTACACAACAAAATGATTCAAATTCCACTATATTTAGTTGTAATTTTCTACCAAGATTTACGTTAGTCATAATTGGTTCCATTGGTTTTAGTGGAACTTAATCACAGCTAAGTTTAGTGGAATGAGGAGCAGCATGTTCAAGCATTTCAATAAGATGTATTGTCGAAGGCTTTCACGGCCGGAGAACGATGGTTGTTGGGGGTTTTCCGGGCTGTATTGCCGTGGTCTTGGCATTGTAGTTCCTGACGTTTCGCCAGCAGCTGGAAAGAAGAAACCTTAAGAATGAACAGAGCATGGGCTCCAGTTCTGAAAAACACCAGGCCAACAAAACACTCCACACCCGACAATAGCCCTGCAGAGAAGATTAGCACATCAAGCACCAATCCATATGCAAAAGAACCTCCTCAGGATTCAGTGAAGCCTCCCGCCATTAGCATTCCACACCCTGGGAAACTCTTACAGAATGACTCAGCTCAACCCCACCCCTCCTGAGTAGATACAAATGACCTACATCTTTTCCACACTGTGACACTGAGAGATCTCTGTCTTTTGGTGCTACACCTCTGAAGATGCCAGCCACAGCTGCTGGCGAAACGTCAGGAACTATAATGCCAAGACCACGGCAATACAGCCCGGAAAACCCCCAACAACCATCATTTCAATAAGATTTTAGCCAATGACCTCTTATATCCATCATTGCTGCATCAGAAGACAACACACCTTCTCTGACTTAGGTTTAGTGATCTGCCCTTGTAAATGTCTGTCTATCCACATGGCTCAACTGAAATCATATCCGTTCATAGAGTAAATGCCAATACTATGTAATCCCTTATTTTTTTGTAATTCCTTACTTCTGATATTTTGTTCCCCTGAATGCTGACTCTGATTGAATATTAATTTCTGTTTTGAAAAAAGTAACATCTGTTTTTTTTTTAATTACAGATGCGTGGATCAGGAAGTTGCTGCCTCCATCCATTTCAGATTTATGCACAAGTGAGCAAAAAGAGACTTTTGCTACTATTCAAAGCTTGAAGATGCCACAGTTTCCCCCAGCAATAGATTAGATTTCTGCAACAGGAAGGATAATGTCTGAAGAAGAGTCCCCTTAGAATCTCTTCCTAATCCCTTTAATAGAGCAGGCCTGCAAAGCATCTCTGTTTCTTGATTAGGCCGTTGTCATTTTTCAGGGTCCCATAAGGTCTGTTGTATGCAGCACTCTTCAGGTTACTGAAGGAGAGCCCCTGCAAACACCGCCCCGGGAGAGAGAGGCTTGGAGGTTAGAAACACAACTGTGTTTGTGCTTTCCCAACTTCCTCCCAACAGTCTGGGAAACAAAAGAAGCATCGGCGTTCCCAGCAGGGGTGCCCAACAACCGTATTGCTTATGCATAAAGACTTACAGGCCAGATGGACAGCAGTTATGTTCGATCAGTGTGAGCAACTCCTGCAGACAGATGGGTGCGTGTATTTGAAAGCCTGTCTTGTGGAGCCAAACTTGATTATTTTTGGGTTGCTGTTTCTCCATTTACTCCATACAAGGAATAAATATCTTATGCACTGATCATTTGGCAGTTGTTTTGTGGTCCAAATGTTTTGGGTCATAAAGCAGAAGGTTCTTCTAAACACAACAGCAAAAAATAGACTAGGCAAACATTCACCTAATCCTGCAGAGTAGGGGGAGGGAGCTGTTTTGGTACCCAAGTGTTGGAAAAAAAAAGGGAGATGGCTTTCTGAGAAGATGTTGGTGTCCTGGCAAACAAAATGGGATCTGGGAGAGACAAAGCTGAACTTGGCCAAACACAGGGGAAAAGCTGAACTCCAGATAGTGGCTCTGTGGGGCCAGGAGGTGATAATTGGCACTGGTCATGCCCGTCACCTTCTCCTGCTATTTTGACCACATTGGTGCTTCCAGAGTCTCAGGGGCTTTCTTGGGCAGAGATCTCTCCTGCATTCCAAGCACAAGCCATTGTTTGGCATGTGTGCTGGGGGAAGGGGTTGATTGCCTGTCCCTGTTATGTTAGGATTTTTTTCTTTATTAAAAGCATAACACCTATGTAAGAAACAGCAACAGGCTTATGCTGTTTCCCCACAGGTGGAAAGTGGGTCACATAATAAAGCCTTGCATGAAGCCAATTCTTGCTCTGGAGAATGAGGAGGGAATGCACATACATCACCTTTCCTATGGCTTACCTACCAAGTGACAATCTCTTAAAGCATCTCCATGCTTCTCTAAGAGTGGAACTACACGAGATGCACAGGCGTGTGTTGGGTCCTGCAAGGTTCCCTGGGAAATGTAGCCTTAAAAAAACAACAACCAGCCTCTCGAAAATCCATTTTGCGATTCCCCACCAGGAGAAGAACAATGGGAGGAAAAGGGATTCTTTCTCGCAGGCAAAAAAACTTCACTTTTTCCCCTGCCTCCTGTTACATTGTTGTTCCCCTCCCGAGCTCCCGGTGGTTTTTTGAGTGACAGAGAGAGAAAGAGAGAGAGAGAGAGAGAGAGAGAGAGAGAGAGAGAGAGAGAGAGAGAGAGAGAGAGAGAGAGAGAGAGAATCTCTCCAGTTGCTCTTCTCCCTGGTAAAGAATTGCATTGAGCAGCTGGTCTTTGTAAGACTACCCCTCCCAGGGAAGCTTGCAGGACCCAACATGTGAAGAGCACGTGTATGGCATCTTGTGTAGTTTGGCTGTAAGCTTCATGGGCACCATATTTCTTAGGGACTGATACTATGTTCTGTTACTATACAGTTGCAAGGATGGGTGGAATCCCCTGGTTCTGCTCTGCTGAATTGCAATGGGGATTGGACCTTGGGCAAGCCATACCGTTTCAGACTAACTTACCTCCCAGGGTTTGTTGTGGGGAGAGAAGAATGATGTAAGTCTCTTTGGGCCCCCACTGGGGAGTAAGATGGGGTATAAATGAAGTAAAAGAAATAAATAAAATATTTATTTTTTATTCCCTGCTTTTCTCAGTAGAACTCAAAGAGGATTACACAGAGTAAGCCAACAAAACATCCAATAAACAACGCAATAGGATTTGTGTTGTAGACATCTGGAACCAACCAAAAATCTGAAAAAAGAAGTGAAGCAAAGCCTAAGTATTAACAAGACACATTAAACAATGCAAAAATTACATAGCAGGAACCTACTCACAGCAGCAGGCAGTACAAGCCTTACACAATAGTATAGACATTCGGTGGGATACGACAAATTGAACTGTTTACCTTGAGTGGTTTTCCAAGACAACTGTTGGCTGAAAGTTTCTGTATGGTTGCACTTATGAGTTTGGTTAAAGAAAAGAAAAAATAGTGGTATTGTTCTAATTGTTAATATGTTTGGTGAAAAAGAAAAAAATTGCTTAACTTAAAATTGTGTGAAAGTTTCGTCCCTAAATTAACCCCATAGAATCCATACAATAGAGGTTACATAGGCTCCTAAGTCTTGTCTGCATGACTTTGGAGTCCCTTCATTTTGGTCTAGAATCCTGCATTTTATATATTTATTTCCTTTATACTCTGCCTTTCTCCCCCGTAGGGACTCAAAGCAGCTCCGCCCTTTCCTCCACATTCTTTCTTTCTCGTCTCTCGTCTCCTCTCTTTCACGCTCCATTTTGCAGCATTCCATATTGTCCATACAGAACCCACATTCATACAATGTGTAGGTGCCTGGGCTATGTTCTCAAGTGGGTTAGCAGACGAGATCCCCCTCGTTCATTGTATTTGGATATTTTGCATGAATAGGGTTGCTTGCTAGCGGTGGAAAATAAAACATGTTTAGTGTCACATTCCAGAATGACTTTGAAGGGATTGAGAGGAGAGAGAACAGGCTTTGCACTTGCTATCAAGTATCTTCCAGAAGTCGTTAAGAGATGCAATTAACACAGAAGTCTTATAAAGAGCCTCTTTTGAGGATCAAGGTAGACAACAACCTTTGGTATTTTTGGAGGCTTTTAGAGTCTTCAGGTGACATCTTTATAGTCACTTTATAATCCAACGTCTTTATATTCTCTGCAGACAGCCAAGACTGTGCTAGTAAGCAAGTATAAGAGGGCATATTTATGTTTCTTTCTACTTGTCTGTGTCCTTGCATTTTGCATCCTGTTTCTCAGAATATTGTATGTAACAATTGGCAAAACAGAAATGTCAAATCACCAAAAAAAAAAAAAAAGGTCTTGGACAACAGCTAAGATATTAAATTTGCCACCTTCCGCTTACTAACCGAAAGCCCCAGTTCATGTAGTGACTTTTGTTAGAGGATACCATTGCATTTGGCTCACTTCTCTGAAGTGATCGTATGGCATCCCATTCTTGCTGAGCTCCCTCTTCTTTCCTAACTCCTTCCCAGGCTTTGCACTCAAATCTCCAGGAATTTCCCAAGCTGGAGTTGGCAACCCTACATGAGTGGTGAGAAGGTCCAGGGGCTACTGCTTTCCTAGTTCAGTTCACTTTGGAGAAGAGAGCATTGTAGGAAGTTAATTTGGTACTATTTGTTTTTTTTAATGATTTTATTGGTTTTAATATACATATACAACAGGAGGGGGACGGGTCAACACAGTTGATAAAGGCTGCAATAGAAAAAGTACAGCAGAAGGAAGAGAAATGGGGAAAGGGGTAGGGGTACAATTTTCATAGCGTTCTGCTTACAATAGCTTACCATATACCAATCGACCATGTTAACAAACAGTTCATATTAAGTAACTTGGCACATATAAGCCTTTTTTCCATACTTTGGGGATTACAAAAGAGATTATTATTATCATCTAACAATATATGTATACTTCAGCCTTGTTTATAATAGTCATTAATCGATCGTTGGAGCTTTTCTTCTTCTAAATTTATATAAATTTATATACATTTATATAAATATTTATATATTTATATAATATAATTTTCCGATCACTACTTTGTCATATTCTATTAGTATATAACTAGGTTCAATACACTATCTTCAGATATCCATATTTTAGTTTCTTTAACTATTTCTCTTCCTCCCTTCTAAGTTCATAATGTCTACAAAGTTGTTCCATCTGATCTTTCCTGTATAATAATTCCATACTGCGACTAAATCTACTGCATTAATAAGTATCATTATATTATTCCACTATATACTAGTGGTGCTATTTCTTCTATGTTGGAAAGATATTGTCCTTCCATCGGTTTTTAAATTCTTTTTTTAACCTCACTACTTTTTCATATTTAACCAATATATATCAGGTTAAATTCCAAACATTATATTCCGATATCCATATCTATAGTTTAACTTCTTTCAGATTCATTTTTTTACCATTTCACATAACTTGTTCTATGGTATATGACAATCTATATTCAGTTGTAAGTTCTTTTCATTTAATTTCTCACACACTACTGGTCAACGTACTATTTGGTTTTGATACAGGTAGCATACAGGTGGAGTCAAAGAGTCATTCTTACAGGAGAGCAGGTCTGTCTCCTCACCTCAGCTCACTAGACAATTATATCCTGCACCCTTCGGCCCAACTTTCTACTAGGGCTATCTGCATCTCTCTGTGTCTTCATTCAGAATGTTACTTTCTTTTCATACACCTCTGTCAGCCCCATGAATCCCTGAATAAAACCATTTCCCAACAATTAAGGAGATGGTTGAGGAGATTTGGGGAAAAACTGAGCCAGAGGCCAAGCATATATAAGATGGAACCTGGCAACCAGTGGGAGGGTTGGGGGCAGGGATATGGGGTGTGTGAGAGACCAGCAACGTCACCTACATCACAATGTCACTTCTGGGTATAACCCAGAAGTGACAACAGGTAACTCTTGAAATCACTGAAACTCTATGGCATTTCCTACAGCTACCCATTGTCACTTCCAGGTTGTATCTGAAAGACATACTGGCATAGAGGCTGGTGACTTTCTTCTTTATTTTTTCTCCTACTGAGAGGTGGTGGGCAATGCAGATGATCACTGGGAGGTTATCTGCTGTAAGCACATGGGAGCCATAAGGTGGACCCATGTGTGCATGCCCAACACATTTTGGTGGCAAACTCATTTCGGTTGGACGGTCTCCAACTAGCTACCAAAAAACTCCATTGGTAGGCCAAGCTGACAAGTATTTCTTTTTTTTTTTAAATAAAATTTTTATTGGATTAGAATCATTTAATTTCACATTACAATCAATTCCCCCATTTCCCAATTTCTAACCCCCTCCCTTTCCCCCCCTTTTTGTAGACTTCCAACAGTTTTCCAACCCTTTGTCCCTTTTCCCTTACTCATTTTAAATTCATCTATCTAACAAACATATACTTTCCCTTTATTCTAAGCAATAATTCTTTAACTATTTTTAATACTCTGTACCCTATCTTTAAGTCCCTTCTTCCATATTAGACGAACAGTTTGACCCATTTTTCATAATTTCAAATATTTCTATAAACCATAAACCATATAAACCATACATTTATATAAGTCAACCAATTTAACTTATACTCTATATGTTACTTTTTCTGCATATCTTATCTTCATTCTGCTTTAGTTATATTTAATTATATTATTATTTTTATTTGACCCATATATATCTTCAGGTAGACTTATTCAATTTAGTACATTATACAATTTTTACCAAAAGTAATATTAGTTAGTCAGTCCTTATAATTAGTTATTTTCTATCAGTATTCTATATATTATTCTATATATAATAATCTAACAAAGTAACTGCTTAGAAATTCTCATTTGCCTCTCCACCCCCCGGTAAAGTCACCCCACTCTGCATTTTATTATGTTTCAATAGTTCTCGAACTGCCACAGTTCTCCTCCCACCTCCCATTTCTTCACCAAATATTGTTTCAGCTTCTCCCAATCTGTGTTGAACTGTCCTGGGTCAAGGTTTCTCAATTTTCTTGTCATTTTGTCCATTTCCACCATATACAACAATTTGTAAGTCCAATCCTCAATAGTTGGCACTTCTTGTACTTTCCATTTTTGCGCATACAAAAGTCTAGCCGCTGCTGTCATGTAAAATAACAATGTCCTGTGTTGAGCTGGAATGCCCTCCATTCTCAAGTTCAGTAGCAGGAGTTGTGGGTTCTTATTAATTTGAAATTGTAAAATCTCACTTATTACTCTTATTATTTCACCCCAGTACTGCCTAGCTACCTCACACGTCCACCACATATGGTACAGGGAACCCTCATGTTTTTTACATTTCCAGCATTTGTTAGAAGTGTTCAGATTCCCTAGCGCAATCTTCTTTGGTGTCATGTACCAACGATAAATCATTTTGTAAATGTTCTCTTTAATATTAGTACACGTCGTAGTCTTCATTGTATTCTTCCACAAGTATTCCCATGCCTCCATTGTTATTTCTTTGTTGAAATTTATGGCCCACTTCACCATTTGTACTTTAACTGTTTCATCTTCAGTATACCATTTCAGCAGTACTTGGTATACCTTGGAAATTTCCTACTTGTCCTCTTTTAAAAGTGTCTGCTCTAGTTCCGAGTTCTCTGTTCTTATGCCTCCCTTTGCACAGTCCGAATTGTAGAGATCTCTGATCTGTCTGTACTGAAACCAATCATAGTTTGGTGATAACTCGTCCTGTGTCTTTATTTTAGTTTAGAAGATTCTATTCGGGTTATCTCCTTATACGTTAAACACTGTTGCTCAGTATCGACAGCTCTCGGATCTATTACCTCATATGGAACCACCCATAGGGGGGTTCCTTCTTGTAAATAGTCTCTGTACTTCTTCCAAGTTGCATATAGGCTTCTCCGTATGTAGTGATGCAAGAACATAGAGTTCGCTTTTACTTTATCATACCATAGGTATGCATGCCATCCAAATATTTTTTTATATCCCTCTAGGGCCAATAATTTCTTATTCTTCAGCATCATCCAGTCTTTCAACCACACTAGGCAGATTGCATCATAGTAAAGTCTTAGATTGGGCAGTTGCATTCCGCCTCTTTCTTTTGCATCTTGTAAAACTTTCATTTTCACTCGAGGCTTCTTGCCTGCCCAAACAAAATCTGATATTTTCCTCTGCCATTTTTCAAACTGCTTAGAGTCTCGGATTATTGGTATTGTCTGTAGCAAAAACATTACTCTTGGTAACACATTCATCTTAACTGCTGCAATCCTTCCCAACCATGACAAGTTCAGTCTATTCCATTTAATCAGATCTTGCTCTATCTGAGTCCATAATTTTTCATAATTATTTTTGAATAGATCTATGTTCTTTGCAGTCAGTTCAATTCCCAAATATTTCACCTTACTTGTTACTTCACAGTCTGTTATTTCCATTAACAGTTGTTGTTTTTGCTTAGTCATATTTTTACATAATATCTTTGACTTCTTTTTGTTAATATAAAACCCTGCCAAATCTCCAAACTCCTTAATCTTCTCTATCACTTTTGGCATGTTCTCCGTTGGGTCTTCTACAATTAACATTATATCGTCCGCAAATGCTCTGACCTTCTAAGAAAAGTCCTTTATTTTTATTCCACGAATTTCTTCATCTTGTCGTATTTTTATCATCAGAATCTCCAATACCAGAATAAATAACAGCGGAGACAACGGGAAACCTTGTCTTGTTCCTTTACTTATGGTCAGTTTCTTAGTAGCCTCGTCATTCACCACAATTGCTGCATTCTGGTCTCTATAGATTTCTTTAATTGCTCTTATGAATCTTTCTCCCATTTGTAGCTTTTCCATAGTGGCAAACATAAAGTCCCAGTTCAGGTTGTCAAACGCTTTTTCAGCATCAACAAAGAAGAAACCAACCTCTTTATCACAACGCTTATCATAATATTCAATAGCATTGATCACTGTCCTTAGGTTGTCTCTAATTTGTCTATCTGGCAAAAAGCCTGCTTGTTCCTCCTCAATAACTTCCGAAAGCCATCCCTTCACTCTCTCCGCCAGTATCTTCGCAAAGATTTTATAGTCATTATTAAGTAACGATATAGGTCTGTAATTTTTCACATTAGTCAGATCTTGGCCCTCTTTGGGGATCAATGATATGTTAGCTTCATTCCAGGTGTCTGGAATCCGTTGATCCTTTAAGACTCCATTGATCACCTCTTTTAGGAATGGTGCCAGTTCGTTAGCCATTACCTTATAAAATTTAGCTGTAAGTCCATCTGGCCCTGGCGCCTTTCCCAGATTTGTTGACTGTATTGCCTTTCTTATTTCCTCATCCGTTACTTCATTATTCAATCTATCTCTCCAAGCTTCCGAAATTACTGGGAGCTTCATTTTCTCCAAATATGTCGCTATTGATTCTTTGTTCACCTCTTTCTTATTATACAATTTAGCATAAAATTTATAGAAGGCTCTATTAATGGCTGTCTGTTCCAAATATGTTTTGTTATCTTCACAAATTTTATTTATTGTTTTCTTTTCCTTTCTCTTTTTCAGTTGCCATGCCAAATATTTCCCAGGTTTGTTTGCACCTTCAAACGCTTTTTGGTTCAATCTTTTAAGATTCCACTGCAATTCTTTGTTATTCATTGCTGTCAGCTGTTCTTGAAGTATTTTAATGTCCTGATAAATTTTCTTTTTCCCTGGTCTCTTCTTTAACTGTATTTCTTTGGCTTTTATTTTCTCCATAATCTCCTGTCTCTTCTCCTCTTTCTTTTTTCTGGCTCTTCCATTTAAGTCCATTAGTATGCCCCTAATTACCGCCTTGTAGGTGTCCCAAACCTTGTTGGTTGGTACTTCTTTATTCATGTTGTATTGTATGAAGAACTTTGTCTCTCGTCTCAGCATCTCCATGTTCTCTCCCTCTTGTAACAAGTCCTCATTTATTCTCCATCCTTTCCTTTTGCTCCTTCTCCCCAATTTCCACATAATTGGATTGTGATCCGAGCCTACCATCGGCATTATTTCCACCTCCTTAGTCCATAACGCTAAGTCTTTTGAGGCCCAGATCATGTCAATTCTCGATAGTGTAGAATGTCTTGCGGAGAAGAACGTAAATTGTCTACTTTTAGGGTTTTGTCTTCTCCATACATCTTCTAAGGTTTCCTGTTGTGTCAATTCAAAAAACAGCTTTGGTAACAGTCCTCTTTTCTTTTGTGCAGTTGATGATTTTTTATCTAATTCCAAATTTGTCACTCCATTGAAATCTCCAGCAAGAATTATCTGGTCATATGAAAGTTCATCTAGTTGCTTCCTCAAATCCTCAAAGAAGCTTTCTTTTGCTCCATTAGGTGCATAAATTCCGACTACCAGCACTCTCTTTAAATTCCATATACATTCCACTGCTATGAATCTGGCTTCCACATCCTTCATTACAAACTTTGGCTGCAGCTCCTCTTTTATATACAACACCACTCCTCTTTTTTTCTTATTAGAGGCCGCTGCAAAATCATTGCCCAATTTTTTCGATTTTAAATATTTTACATCCTGTTTTCGAATATGGGTCTCTTGCAAACATACAATATCACATTTTTGTTTTAATAGCCAGTGGAAAATGCTTTTTCTCTTATTCGGTGAATTAAGTCCATTTACATTCCAAGATAAGACTTTACACTCCATAATCATAATCTTGTTGCTGGTAAGTCCTTTTCATTGTCCCTTAAAAAACGCTCCATCTCTCGTTCAGATCTGATACGCTTTTTGGCCCCTCCAAATTCAAAGGACACTCCTTCTGGTAATTCCCATCTATACCTGATTTTCATGTCCTTCAGAATCTGAATTAGCGCTTTGTATTTTTTCCGATCTAGTAACACCGATCTGGGTAATTCCTTCATAATGATAATCGTCTTGCCATCAATCTCCAATGGATCTTGAAACTGTTTCGTCACAATCTTCTCTTTCATATTTCGAGTCGTGAACTGCACAATCACGTCTCTTGGTAATTTCCTCTGGGTCGCTATTCTTGAATTTACGCGATATACCACGTCCAGGATAGCCACAACTTCCTCCTCCTCCTTTCCCAGGTATTCAGCTAACACCTCAGTAATCTGTTCTTGCGCTGTCTTTCCTTCCACTTCCGGCAAGCCGCGAAATCTCAGCTGCTTCTCCATGTGTTTACTTTCCGCAACCGCCATTCTTCCCCTCATCAATCTCATCTCTGTTTGTTGCGTATCAGCTAGATTCTCCACCGTGCCTTCCACTATTTTGACTCTCTGCTGTGTTCCTTGCAATTCATTTTGCATTGTTTCCATGCCTTTCTTCACTTCTGACAGCTCACTTTTCACTATCTGTTTAACCTCTTTGATCAGCTCCGGTTTCATGTCCTTAAGTTCTTTAATCACTTCTAGGAGTTTTTTGTCTAGATTTTCTATTGCCGATTGCCACTCTTTTTTCAACATCGTGGGGCTTGCTTTGGCTCGCTCCCACGAGTCCGCTCTCTTCCTTAACTCCGTGGCGAAAATTTAATGTCCTTTTAATTTAAATGTCCCGGTCTTCTTGCAAAAAAAACTTTTAGAAACTCCAAAATGTCGGGCGTCTTTTCTCTATGGTTCTTCTATGATTTTTGTAATCCAAAATGGCTTACTTCCTCTTCCGCTGAAGCCGCGACTCTTCCCCTTTCAAAGATGGCGATTCCCTTCTTCCTGCCCTCCGGCAGGAGCTGCTTCTCTCCAGCAACTCTATTGTTATTACGTACTTCCTGTTTCCTGACTTCCCACAGTAGCTCTCGCGATGGTAAAATTTTCTCACAGCTCCATAACCGCAAGTATTCAAAACAATAGTCCAATTTCTTTAATAACTTCTTTAAACTTAGTCTTTTTTCTAATACAGCTCTTGCCGAGTCTTCCCCTCCTTGTAATTAGCCTGTTGCAGTTTGAAAATCTACTTTTATTCTTCTTTACTTTTAACAATCTGTCCCGTGTCAGAAGATAGTGATCTTTACCTTCTCATTCACTTTCCTTGGGTTGTAATCACTGTTTCAATCTTGGTTCCTCCTCTACTCTTCTTTCCCCTATTGAAGCTTGGGTACGTAGGTCTTATGCCAACCGCATTGGCCCCGAAACTGCCACAGAGATCGTAGCCGACCTGTCGCAGGGTGGGACCTCAAGGGTCGGGAGAGGGTCCGTTGCGCAGAACCCCCCCTCGCCCGAGATCGACGCACCCTAAGGTCTTGAGCGTTCTTTGCCTGCTCTCCGCCTGAGAGCAGTCGGCCGCGGGCTGATTTGCCCCCGCTGGCCGCTTAAAACGGCAGTCCGGTCAGCTCCACAAGTGGAGCTGCGTCAGACCTCCATAAATCCCAAACCGGAAGTCCCCCTGACAATTATTTCTTCTGGCGGCAAGCTCAACTGCCGCTCTTGCGCGAAATTGCACCAGGAAGAGGCTGGTCATTCCGGGAGCTCGGCACAATGTTCCGTGGCCAGTAAGCAGCGTTAAAACAGCCTGGCTCTCAGATTCAGAATTGTTTAAAATACAACAATGGTGTGTATATTCACATTGTGTATCATTCCCAGTTTTGGCAGTCCCACAAATTGCATGGGATACACGCACTTAGGGATCAGAATAAATTGTAAGAGCTGTCTGGTTTAACACCCCCATTTTGATTTAATTTCTCTCTTCTGGGGAAAAAAAACTTTTTATTTTTTGCATCAGTTTCTTTTTCTTCATGCCAAATTTTTGCAACAACGACGTATAAATGATGTGTAAAGTATCACTGGCATAAAAATAAACAAAAGAGAGAAGCTGTGGCTGTTTTTATTTGTGGACTTAGGGCTAAATAGCAAAAAATAACGGATTTCTGTGCTGGCCCCCCTCCAGGGCATTCAGGAGGGCCTCAGAAAGTAGCCACGGGGAGGGTCTGATATGGTTTGGGGCCACAGCACAGTAGAAAGGGGGCTGACTCGTGCATCCTGTGATGATTGCTCATGCACTACTGCTTTCTTGATGCTTTTAGCCCTAATGCGAAAAAAGACTGCTATCAATATTTTACCTGTCTTTTTCTCTTATCAAGAAAGCCTGGAAAGGCCAGTTTCAGTCAAGGAATAGTAAAGGGCGGAGAGTTGCATCCCCTTTCTCCAGTACCTTAGCCTTGATCAATATCATTCTCCTCCACCTACAGCTGCCGTTTAAGGTTGGCCGCAAACTTAAGAACCTTTTCCTGGGACAAAGCCCCATTGGCTGGCCTAGAACTTATGCCAGAGTAGAACTGCTTAGGCTTGCTCCATAAATTCTCTATCAGGGGGATTTGATCACAGATCAACTACACTGTTGTGTAGTTTGGGCATTTAGAAGTGCAGAATGGATCTCTGGCAACTTCTCTGGTACTGTTGGACTGGGCGGTCTTGAACCCTTCCACAGGTGTACTGGGTTCAAATCATCCATGCTGCAATTCTCTTTTGTCATTGCTACAAAGGAGGAAGTGACTTTACCTTCTATTCCAGATCAAATCAAGCCAGATTTCAATTTTAAAAGGAACTCAAGAGGTATCAATTTCTCCTCTATTAACTGGTTACATCTTCTTACAGATCCCTACCCCATAATACTTATATTATAAGGCCTCCTAGTGAAGTCACAGTTTGACTTCCTGGTTGGTTTTCAACAGGGTCAGACTGGAGTAAATCTGCATAGGACTGCACTATTAGCCACTAGACACAGCCTCAGTTCACCAACTCACTGTGATTTATTCCAAATATCAGTCTCTGACACTATGTACTGCCTTTGCAATGCTTTTGATAAATTTGCCTTGGTTACAGTTACTACATAGATTGCTCCTTTGGTATGAAGTTATTCAATGCTTCATCTTTCTTTGTCTTTGGAGATGTAGCTACAATTAAAATATGTAAAATATGAAAATATATTTGCTACTAGGCTGAACTTTAAAGGTCTTGAGAGAACTTAAACCTGCAACTTTCTGTGTACGCCTAAAGCATTCTGGATGTTTATATTAAAAGCCATCTGGAGGTTGAAAAGTTGGAGTCTAGAAGGAAATAAGTTTGAAAAATCAACATTGAGTTTGGGGGATGGAAAAGAAGATCTACAGTGGTGCAGACTTGGGATGCTGAAGGACTGTGTGTGGAAGCACACTCACTCACTCACTCACTCACTCACTCACTCACTCACTCACTCACTCACTCACTCACTCACTCACTCACTCACTCACTCACTCACTCACTCACTCACTCACTCACTCACTCACTCATTTTATTGAGAGTTGGCCCTTTGGAAGAGAGCTGCCACAAGACCTTCTATATTTGTTAATGCCATTTTTGCTCAATTTAAGGAGATCCAAAAGAAGCCAAGGCTTTATACTTGAGGCTCTAAACAGGTGTGGATTTTTTTTCTTTGAGAAGCAGTTTTTTATTGAATCATAATAAACCAGAGGTTCCAAAGCATTTTTATTCAGCATCCAGCTGTTCAGCTACTGTAGGCACCAGGGAAATATTCAAGATATGCTAATTGCAGGTTTGAATGCCTAAAAGAGCAGTGATAAACAGTCCCCCCTCCCCCAAAGAACTATTGTTTAAGCTCAAGGGGGAAGAATGTAGTGCTGTGCAATCAATCTGGTTGGAAGCAAAAGACCGGAATATTTTTTGAAAGCTAATAAATTGAAATAAATTAATGAAATCAATATTTAAATTCAAGAGTAAGGCTGTGGTCTTATGCATGTTACTTGGTAGTAAGGTTCAATCAAATCAGTTTTATGCCCAGGTAGAAAGGGTAAGATCTCTCTTTTCAGATAAGGTTTTCTTGACCATACTATGAGCCAAGCTATAAGTGATGCCTGACCCAGGTTGGACACTTGTCAGCTTCCCTCAAGTTTTGATGGGAAATGTAGGCATCCTGGTCTTGCAGCTGTAATGGAGAGCCAAGCTGTAAAACCAGGACGCCTACATTTCCCATCAAAACTTGAGGTAAGCTGACAAGTGTCCAACCTGTGTAAGGCGTCACTTCTAGCTTGGCTCACATGTGTGACATACTCTGTGCAGTACTGGAATTGGTTCCTACTGGATGAGAGAGAGAGAGAAAGAGAAAGTGAGAGAATGCACAGCAGAATTATAGCTTTTGTTTTTCTCTCATTGGCTGGAGCAGCGAGACTGTGCTCTCAGGTTTGAAAGAAGGTTGTTTATAAAGTATAGCAAAAGCCAATAAAGTTTTACCACATTCCTTCCACTCTCTGGAGGTATCTAACAGAGGTGGACGAGTTCCTAGGGTGTGTGCCGAAGGCATCCCCCTACAGATCCAGACCCATCAGTGGAGTCTGAAGGGCTAAGAAAGAGGCAAGGATTTTACAGAGGCTAACAGCTCTATGCTCTGAGTCCAAAAACAAACAAGGAGTCAAGCATCTGTCTGGGGAAACTGTCTTGCCTGGGCAGTCTGCCTGTTTATGCTGCTCCTTATCAGAGCTCAGTTATGTACTACAATACTCAGCACAGTTAGCTGGGAATTGGCCTTGAGACGCCACAGACTGCCACTAGGGTTGTCAACCTTCAGGTGGTGGTTGAAGATGAAGACCTCCCAGAATTACTATTGATTTCCAGGTGACAGAGATCAGTTTCTTTGGAGAAAATGTCTGCCTTGGAAGGTGGACTCTATGGCATTATACCATGTTGAGGATCCATCAATTTCACCTCCCCTTTGGGGCGACGATGATGAAATTAACAAACCCTCTGAAGAGCGATCTCCACTGTCTCTGTCTTTTTAAACTACTCTCATGTAGAGAGGTGA
The DNA here is from genome assembly GCF_028583425.1 of Eublepharis macularius. Taxonomy (NCBI): domain Eukaryota; kingdom Metazoa; phylum Chordata; class Lepidosauria; order Squamata; family Eublepharidae; genus Eublepharis; species Eublepharis macularius. The sequence continues at coordinate 18,302,342 of NC_072796.1, forward strand.
AATTGACAGAGCCTTCGGATCTGTCTTTTAAAACTACACTTCCCAGCTAACATTGTGTCTCCCGACACTTGAGCGTCCCTGTGTAAGGTGTCTCGTGTAGAGAGATTCTCAGATTACTGTGAACTGACAGCTAATTGTGTGCACTGATGCCAAGGATATGGGAATCAAGAAAATATCCATGTGTAGTCAGATGAGCAGGATTTGATAAACCAGGCCCTGGCTTGCAGTCATGTCTTGAGTCACAGGAGTTCCCACATACTTTATGGAAAAGCAAGTTCTCCATTAAGCTCATTCCGTCTCCTCTATCCAGCCGTGTCAAAGCTTAAGAGCTTCTGCCAAGTTGAAGACTGGTCTCCTGTCTATTGAATTGTCACAACCAATGTCTCCAAATCTATGACTACATGTTTGTAGAGTAATCCATTTTTTATTTCTTTAGTAGTGCTTTATTATCTTCATGCTCCATTATCTGCTTTGCTGAATTAAAGCTACTCAGCAAGTCAAATTCTCTTTAAAATTTCACAGCCCAAGGAAGGGGGAGGGGAGAGAGAACCTCAAGCTCATTGTATAGTACTTAACATCTGGGATTATTTTAGAAGTCCATGAAATAAAAATGAATGCTGGCACCATGCAGCCCTCTGAAAGTCTGATAATTGCTTAATTTGAACATTTTTTTACCATTGTGGCATGCCACTTAGCCACTTAGAAGGATTATGCTCTGTTCTACTGTGAACTGTTGCAGAAGACCATTATAACATTTAAAACATGATTTTAATATTTCGAGCTGTGTGAAATCGCTGAAGTTAATGGGAGCTTTACATTTGCTGAGTGAATTCTCTGATGTAAAGTAGATTGTGTCAAAACAACACCCAGCCATTCTTACTTCCTTACTGCCAGTGAAATTTTGATTGATGTACACCTGTACACATACATACACACTTATGTATGTACATACATAAATACACACGTGTGCTCGCAAACACTTATTCTTTTCTCCTCCCAGACATATGGATTATTACAGCCAATCAGTGATCATGTGAATATAGTGACATCATGATGCTGTGTAGCCAATCAGACTTGGCTACAATGCTGATGTCACTGAAAGCAAATGAGGGCACTGCTTCCTGGATTAGTTACAAGGATAGTCCCCCAGTACAGCAAACAGGACACTTCTGAAAATGTTCCTAAATACAGGCAATAGTTTTGGTTGGAAATGGTTGGGGGGGAGGGGGTCATGTAGTCATGTGGCAGGGGCACAACCAGGGCTTTTTTTTCAGCAGGAACCTGGTGGACTGGAGTTCCAGCACCTCTTGAAAATGGTCACATGGCCGGTGGCCCCATCCCCTGATCTCCAGACAGAGGGGAATTTAGATTGCTATGTTTAGAGTTGCTATGAATGTAAATTTTTTTTACCAGGGATGCTTGATGGTCTGCCAGTTTCGGTCACAGTTCGCTCACCAGTGACAATGTGATCAGCATTTATGAATGTTCATTAAACTGTTCATCTGTATTTCAACAGTTTGCAAATGTTTAACTGTGCCAAAAAGGTGACGTTCAATTGCATATTTTCACTGTCTGCCCCCCCGATTGATCCACCATCTCCCAACTGCTATTTACCAAATTCTTTTAATGTACAAAGCATTAACACTTTACAACTTAGTACCTTAGTGTAGCAAGGTATCTCCCTGTTTTCTTTATTGCTGCCTGACTTGGTGAACATTAATAGCAAAGGCAGGTAAACTATCCCTATTTGGGTCAATTCTTACAGATGTGTTGTTCCACAGCCTCATGGGAATTGTAGTTTCTTTCCTACCATCCCTCTCCCTTTTCTTGTTAATAAAACTTGATTGAAAACAGAAGAGGTTTCTAAGGGCTGTATGGCTTGTTTCCCCCCTATATTCTTGGCCCATCATGCCCACATGACTGGGTGTATGTTAATAGGAAAGACAGATTGGGAATAATTCATGCATGTGTAATCTGGCATTGCCTTATACAGATTATTTGGTGGGGGCATTTTGTTCTCTAGGCAACCACATGACTCTTTATTTTATTTATTTTATTTTATCGTATTTATATTCCGCCCTCCCCGCAAGCAGGCTCAGGGCGGATAACAACATTAACAACGTTAACATTAACAACGTTGCAATACTCTGACCAGCTACTTATATTAAAAAAGGTTACCCAGTACTGCATGAATCTACTTATGGAGGAAAACCTGTAGAAGTGGCTACTGAGGAGTTCCTAAGATGTTTCACATGGAATTTGATTTGATCTTCAAGCAACAAACACAGAGGCAATCCAGAGAGGAGGACCTTGACTCTTAATGGATTGTTCACTCATCCCGATCATGTTCATTTTGGACTTTTCAGAATCCCTGTTATTAACAATGGGAATATTTTATGGAGTGTGATTTATGTTGGCACTTCTACACATGGAACACATCCTTGTTCATCTTATTAGCATACACCCAGTCATGCATGAGAATGTGTGTGTGAACTCACCCTGATTTATCTGCTGGTGTTAGAATTTCTATCTATCAATTTAATTTGTAATTCCTTTAGAATCATAACCACATGGGGCTTCAGGTCACCTATGATGACCTCAGACAGTTAGGGTTGGACATAGACATTGACACATAATGTAGGACTTTCCCACCATCCCCTCCCACTGTATCCCACTGAGCCTCACTTCCTGTTCTTCTCTTGGAGGTCAGAGGACGAAGAGTTATCGAGTCCTGCAGAGGGAAAAGGAATCAGTAATGGATATGTCATTAGGTTTCCCTTCCAATGCAAATGACAGTGCCATGTAGCTAGCACTGGGGCCATTATACCATCAGAAGAGCCACCTTTAGATCCAATTCAGGGCAGAATTACACAAGATGAGTTATACAGTTTTGTGTCCATGTTCTTACTTACATGTGTTTTCCCATTTGTGTTCTCATGCAGTCACATACCACTGGATCTCATGGATGGACAGCTATCAATTTAATTCCTCCAAGACTAGGGGAATTGCATCCCATGTTGCACCTTGGCTTTTGGGCATGTGTCTAGGAAGAGGAGAGCAGCTTGCTTGCTTTTTGCCAGCCACCAGCTGCCCCTGCCCAGACTTGCTGGAGGGCAGCAAGGCAGGTGGACTGACTCGGCACCAGGGCTCACAGCTCCCCACCTGCTCACTGACTTGTTAGTTGCCCCACCAACACAACCTGCAGCTGATGACATGACAAAGGACCACACACACAATTTTATGAGAGATGGAGGTGTTTTTTCATAGAGCTAGAAATTTGCGTTTGCAACAATTATGGGGGGAGTATAAAAGAAACAGTGGAAGGAAGGCTGTAATATATAATTCAAACATGCTCCTATCTTCTAGAATAAAATGTAAAATGCTTCATCAGGGATTGTTTAGCATTCTGAAAGGGAAACAGGGAGAAATGTCTCTGTTGCTGTGATTTCAGCCGAGTAACTCAACTTTTACAAAAACCATCTCACCAAACAAAGAGTAAAACAAGCAGCAACAAGCTTTCTTAGATCATGCTCTCCATTTTATCTCAACAACAACCAAGCGCAGTATAACACATGAAAAGGGGGAAGTCGATCAAGCATGCTATCCCATAGAAGAGCAGGGATTTTACTAATTGTGAAAAAGAATGCTCATGTTACAAAACAAAATGAAAGTGCTTCATGGCCTCTATAGCTTTGAACAGAACAGAGGGGATAAACTAGAGAATTGCAGCCCACCAGCCCAACAAGAATGACAAGACTGACACAAATGCTATGGAAACAACAAAACTGATGCTCCATGCTCCTGACTCTATAGTAGTAAGCCTGAACAGCTGCAAATGCAAGCACACACCCAGAGATCCTATAAGATTAGTGGAGATGTGCACACACAAATTTGTACACTCACACAAACTCGTGTAACTTGTCTTGTGTAGTTCCAGTCTCCGTCATTTCAATGGAGCCACATTCAATGGTGAACTATGAAAATGTGGAGAAAGAATTCAATATGCATATCTGTGGTGCATCAGCATATGGGGGTGCCCTTTCTTTGAGCATTCATCACCATCACCCCACCTTTAAAACTGTGATGAAAGATCTTGGAGTAAAAGAGCTTTGAAGTATCTAGTTCACATTTCATTATGCCTCCTCCTAATCGACTTTCTAATTCTGAATGGAGAGGTCACCATTTGCATAGCTCTGTTAAGGCTTACAGCTGTGAGCTCATCAACATAATCAAATAAACAAAAAAATGCTGTAAAAGTCATGGATCAGAGAAAATGTCAGAAGACTCTTCCCATTAACGAGTCACATAATTTACACAGCCTTTGCTAATGATAGTATTCATTTCTCCATGTTTGCTAAATGAGAATCATTCACCTTTTTCAAACAAGAACTGTCCCTTTCATGAATGCATTGTGAAACTAGACACTGGCAATGTGGTCCAGAAATGTTGTTGTGGAAACAGTTGTTGGGGGTTGTCATGATTTGTGTAAATCAGTGTGTTACAAACATGGAAGTCGCAGCAGCAGTGGGAGTAGTCCTTTTGTGGAGGCACCAGTTCTTGTGTGGGGCCCTCACTTGAATGTTGCCATGTTTCAAGCCCAGCAGTGGCTTGCGCATGTACACATATCAGACTGCTGCATGTCAGAACTAAAATAGAGTGAATACCAAGGTAAAAAAGTGCAGGGCTAAATAGCCTGAGAATGGGAAGGTGCACTCTACAAATGTGGGAAATCCCACCCGGGAAATAACAACATTAAGTCTTTTATCTTCAATATATATTAAAGTGACCAGTGTTCAAACACTTATATTCATTACAGGAAAAATCATTTCATTATGTTCATACAATAACTAGGGGTGTGCAATTTGGTATTCTGATTAGGTTAAAGTTACCGAATCAGGGCTGTTTCGGAGTTTTTCAGTACTACCGAAACTTTTTCTGAATACCGAAAATTTTTGGTAAGACTGAAACAGAGATTGCCGAAACGATTTGGCCATTGTTTTCAATGAGAAAACCTTCTCCCGGCTTTCCGGGAGTCTGGGGGGGCATTTTCTGTTCAAATCACACTAAAATTAGTGGAGACCTTCTCCTAATTCTCCTCTAACTACCCACCAAGGTTCAGAAAGATTGGACTTTGGGGGGCCATGTTATGCCCCCCCAAACAAGGTGCCCCCATCCTCCTACATTCTCCATGGTTCTCTATGGGGAAAAACAAGTCCTCTTTCTAGGTGGCTTGGGGTGGCATTTTGCAAGCAAAATGCACCCAACCTTCAGGAGACCTGCTCCCACCTGTCCTCCCACCCTCCACCAAGTTTCAGGCAGATTCCACTTTGGGGGGCCATTTTATGGCCTCCCAAAGAAGGTGCCCCTATCCACCTCCACTCCACTATTCCCTATGAGGGAAATAAGAGAGGCTTGTCTGACTAGGGGTGGCATTTTGCATGCAAAATGCACCCAACCTTCAGGGGCCCATCACCCACATGTCCTCCCACCCTCCACCAAGGCCCAAGCTGATCCAACTTTGGGGGGCCATTTTATGGCCTCCCAAAGATGCTGCTCTTAGCCCCCCCCCCATTCTCCATTATTTCCTATGGGGGAAATAAGAGAGGCTTGTCTGGCTAGTGGTGGTATTTTGCATGCAAAATGCCCCCAAACTTCCGGGCACCTCCTCCTACCTGTCCTCCCTCCCTCCACCAAGGCTCAAGCAGATCCCACTTTGGGGGGGCATAAAATGCCCCCCAAATGTGGTTCTCCTGCCACACCACTTCGTCTTTCTACTGTGGGGAAGACTTCCACACCGTAGAAACACATGGGATTGGGGCTGCCAATGGCCACAGCCACAGTCCACCTGCACCCAAACTGCCCAATACCACACACACCCTCCCCAAAACCTAACCTCCCCTATCCTGTGGCCAGCCACTTTCTATTGATTCCTGTTCTGGGAAAATCTCCCACAGCAGGAACCCATGGAATGTGGCATCTATGGCCACAGGAACAGCCCCCCTTTTAAATCCACCCCCCACACACACACAGCCCCACACTGACCTAAAGACACCCTCCCCAACATTCCCACACCGGCCACTACCCCAGGAGCAGGCTGGCCAGTCGTCCCCCATTGTTCCTTCTGATGGGAACTTTTAAACTCTCTTTCCCAGGGCCATTATGCACAGCTCAGGGGTGCCACAACAGTGGGCACACTCCTGAGTGCGAGCTTGTCCCTGTGAAAGAGCACCTGAACCACAGGCAGTCTACTATGCAAAATAACACAACTCACTTCACATCAGAGAACACCTAAACACAATTGCTGTCAAAACCGGTGAACTGAGTTGTGTTATTTTGTGTAGTAGACTGCTTTCATGCCCTGTTGTGCCCTCCTACTGTGTAACCTAAAGCAGTTAAAGAAATAAAGTGTTTTTGACAGCAATTGTGTTTTTGTGATTCTTTAATGTGAAGTGAGTTGTGTTATTTTTGTGTAGGGGAATGCTGGAATGCCCTTTGGTGTGCCCCCCTGCTGTGTAACCTACAGCTGTTAAAGAAATAAAGTGTTTTTTACAGGAATTGTGTTTTTGTGATTCTCTGATGTTAAGTGAGTTGTGTTATTTTTCTGTGTGGGGGACTGCTGGTGTAATGTGTCGCAATGCTTTGCCTACTTGTACTTTGAAAGTGAAAAAATATTTTTTTAAAAATTTTATTCAGTGTGTGTTTGTGTTTTATTCTTTGTTGTGCAGTTGGTTCCCATCATAGGGAACAATGGGGCTGGCCGGCCAGCCATCTCTGTAGGTGGTGGGGGAATTTGGGGGAGGGTGTCTGTGGTTCAGGTGCTCTTTCACAGGGACAAGCTCACTCTCAGGAGTGTGCCCACCATTGTGGCACCCCTGGGCTGTGCATAATGGCCGTGGGAAAGAGAGTTTAAAAGTTCCCATCACAAGGAACAATGGGGGACGACTGGCCAGACTGCTCCTGGGGTAGTGGCTGGTGTGGGAATGTTGGGGAGGGTGTCTTTGGGTCAGTGTGGGGCTGTGTGTGTGTGTAGGGGGTGGATTTAAAAGGGGGGCTGTTCCTGTGGCCATAGACGCCACATTCCATGGGTTCCTGCTGTGGGAGATTTTCCCAGAACAGGAATCAATAGGAAGTGGCTGGCCACAGGATAGGGGAGGTTAGGTTTTGGGGAGGGTGTGTGTGGTATTGGGCAGTTTGGGTGCAGGTGGACTGTGGCTGTGGCCATTGGCAGCCCCAATCCCATGTGTTTCTGCTGTGTGGAAGTCTTCCCCACAGTAGAAAGACGAAGTGGTGTGGCAGGAGAACCACTTTTGGGGGGGGGCATAAAATGCCCCCCCCAAAGTGGGATCTGCTTGAGCTTTGGTGGAGGGTGGGAGGACAGGTAGTAGATGGGCCCATGAAGTTTGGGGGCATTTTGCATGCAAAATGCCGCCTCTAGCCAGACAAGCCTCTCTTATTTCCCCCATAGGAAATAATGGAGAATGGGGGGGGGCTAAGAGCAGCATCTTTGGGAGGCCATAAAATGCCCCCCCTAAGTGGGATTTGCTTGGGCCTTGGTGGAGGGAGGGAGGACAGGTAGGAGGAGGTGCCTGGAAGTTTGGGGGCATTTTGCATGCAAAATGCCACCACTAGCCACACAAGCCTCTCTTATTTCCCCCATAGGAAATAATGGAGAATGGGGGGGGGGCTAAGAGCAGCATCTTTGGGAGGCCATAAAATGGCCCCCCAAAGTTGGATCAGCTTGGGCCTTGGTAGAGGATGGGAGGACAGGTGGGAGATGGGCCCCTGAAGGTTGGGGGCATTTTGCATGCAAAATGCCACCCCTAGTCAGACAAGCCTCTCTTATTTCCCTCATAGGGAATAGTGGAGTGGAGGTGGATAGGGGCACCTTCTTTGGGAGGCCATAAAATGGCCCCCCAAAGTGGAATCTGCCTGAACCTTGGTGGAGGGTGGGAGGACAGGTGGGAGCAGGTCTCCTGAAGGTTGGGTGCATTTTGCTTGCAAAATGCCACCCCAAGCCACCTAGAAAGAGGACTTGTTTTTCCCCATAGAGAACCATGGAGAGTGTAGGAGGATTGGGGCACCTTGTTTGGGGGGGCATAATATGGCCCCCCAAAGTCCAATCTTTTTGAAACTTGGCGGGTAGTTAGAGGAGAGTTAGGAGAAGGTCTCCACTAATGTCGGTGTGATTTGAACAGAAAATGCCCCCCCCCCAGACTCCCGGAAAGCCGGGAGAAGGTTTTCTCATTGAAAACAACGGCCGAATCAAGCCAAAACGCGAATACCAAATTGGCTTGCTGTTTTGGTATTCCCTGAATACCGAAACTGTTTCCTGATTCAGTTAAAACCGAATCAGATTTACCAAAACAGGCAGGCCTTGCACACCCCTAAAACAACATTAAATTCATCCAATTCAATTCATACAAAAGACATAGTCAATGACAAATGGAACACGCCCCTCCTGTATATTCAATTGGAGTCAGGGTAGTTGCTCCAGGACCACGTGAAGGTAAGTATCGAAAGGTTCTTGCAAGTTCTCACAATAAATGTCTTTTCTCTTTTCTTTAGAGTCTTTTTCAAAGATTTTTAGTTGGCTTGGTGGAAAGATGGAGATCCAAAGATACAAAGTCCAAACTGGGGCCAGCTGTCAAAACCACAGATTTCATCTCGCGGACTTCCTCAGGGGCATCAATGGACCACTACGATGTTTACATGTAGCATGAATATTTAATAGTCCAATAAATATTCTTAATAAAAAAGAAATATCTTTCCAAAGCTTACCTGTGTCCTTCTTTATTCACTCATGGGACCTGGAGGGTGACGCTGATGCAGTCTATCTAGCATGCCTCTGTAAAGGTCCTCTCTACTTATATACGAACCCTTATCCTATCTCAATAAAAGGCACCGTCAATTTGTCATTGACTATGTCTTTTGTATGAATTGGATGAATTTAATGTTATTGTATGAACATAATGAAATGATTTTTCCTGTAATGAATATAAGTGTTTGAGCACTGGCCACTTTAATATGTATTGAAGATAAAAGACTTAATATTGTTATTTCCCATGTGGGATTTCCCACATTCATATAGTGCAACTGAACCAGGGATTGCCCAGTTTGTTATTTCTGAGAATGGGAAGGCGGCATGGTATAGCCAGATCTTGTCAGATCTTGGAAGCTAAGCAGGGTTGGCCACAGTTGATACTTGGATGGGAGACCAACAAGGAAGACTGGAATTGATATGCAGATGAAGTCAATGACAAACCATCTCTACTCCTCACTTGCCTTGATGGAGGGTTGTCCATCAGTCAGTTATGACTTGATGGCACTCATGCAAGATCTCCTGAAGGAAAAAAAATGGAGTCACACGCATGCCCTCTGCCCCGTATTCTTTGAATTGCACAATATTAATGTATGGATGCTCTATTCAAAATCTGTAACATTTCACTTCACAATATTTGCTTTTGCTTTATACAAGGAAAATGAAAAGAAATGGAGCAGAGCTCAGAAAAGCTATACTGAATGACTATATTTGCAAAGTAGTGATTAAGGAGAATGATACATTCTCAGAAACTGTAGGGTCATAAGCAGTTAGACAGCTGCTTTACATCCTTCCATAGAATGTTAAGGGTCAATTAATCCCATGAAATGACACAGTATTACCTTACACTTCCTTTTAAGCAAGTCTATTATTATGCAAGCCACTTTAACACCGGTAATTAAAAACTGTACAGTGCTCCAGAGAGATTAAACTATATTGGTGACTGACGATATATAAAAGCGTTTCTGAAAAAAACAGTCATATAAACAAAGACACGATTGATCTGGAAGGTGTTAATAAGCACTCTCAAATTGGATTGATGTCCTCATAACACAATTTAACCACTCGTCACTCATTCAAGGTGGTGATAGTGTGACAAAAAGGTGTGTGTTTTCACACTTCCAGAGCATATTATTGATTTATTTATCACATTTATATCCTGCCTTTCCTCCAAGGAGATCAGGATGGCATACAGGGAAGTTTTCCAATTTTATCTTTATAAAAAACCTGATAGGCTAAGACTAGATTATACATACATCGAATTTCTGGCTGTTGATGCAGTGTATGTCAAGAACATTGTTTATTGCAAGGCATAAAGTTTTTTTTTTTTTAAAAAAGAAAGTTTCCCTGGATCTCTGGAGGACATATCCAATCAGATAATGCAAGATTCCTAAAGGAAGTTGTAGAAGTCAGTACATTGAAAGGTCAAGTGTAGACACAGAGGGCTAGAGTCTCCATGCAGTTTAGAATCAGATCTCTATGGCCAATTGACACTGAAAGCCTTGATCCCCAAGACAATAAAGCAAATGAATCTGGAGCCGGTGCCCCCCACCTCCCCGGACTTACCTGGCCTCAGAGGGAAGAGCAGGGGCCAAGAGGCGACCCCCCCCCCCAACCACGGGCGGCCTGGTGATGGCAGCAGTGGGCATCTGGGAGAAGGCCACAGTGATGGACAGGCTGGAGGAGGCTGTGGCAGCAACAGGTGGGCTGGCGGAGGCTGCGGTAGCAACAGGAAGGCCTGCGGAAGCCATGGCCGCAACCAGGGAGCCGGCGGGTGCTGCTGCAGCAACAAAAAGACCGGCATCAGTGGCATTCGGAGCCAGTGGGCTGGGCAGAGAGGAGCCCAAGGAGAAGAGGGCCTGCTCAGAAAGGCTGCGATGGCTCCAGGGAGGGCCAGGCCCAGCCAGCCCCATGCTGAGGGGAGGCAGAGTGATGCAAGGGCGGAGCCAGGAGAATAAGGAAGCCCCAGGCAGCCCTGTGGCCTGAGGAGCTGCCTGTCGGGGGGGGGGGGAGGGAGATACGGCTAGGCATAGGGCAGAACCAGGGGGCAGGGATATACGCCAGCAAGACCCCATAAACGCGGGCAGAGCAGGAGGACTGGGGAGGAGTGGTTGGGAGACCTGGTGCTGGAAGGTACAGAGAGTGCATAGCAAGAGGTCTGCCCAGCGGGGAGAGAGAAGGGATTGGGTGGTACGAACCCCCCTCCTCTCCCAAATTCTGAGGTCCTTCCTGAGCCAGCTGAGAAAGGGGGCTCCTGGCAACAGCGCCCCCTACTGGTTCCGACTTCCTAGAGGGCGAGGCTCACAAAATATCTAATTGTCACAGTTAATAAGATCATGAGAAGGCATCACAGAATTGTTGAGGTAGACTCCTGCGGTGGCAAATGCACACATGATAAATGAACTAATATTTAACGTGAAACAAGAAATCTCCCAATAATGACTGTGTTATCTAAACCAAGCCAGGTTCAGATTGTGATAGGTAAGAATACCTATTAAGCTTCGTGACAGATGGGGGATTTGAACACAGATCTCTGCAGTTGAAGTTAATTTTCTATTTGCTGTACCACACTCGATCCATTTCCTTTACACAACAGTACACATCAGGAGTTTAGTGAGGACCTTTTTAATAATAGCATAATGTTGGCAGACAGGCACAGAAAAGCATGTTGTTTGGAAGAAAAAGTCAACTTCCAGAAAGCCTCATAATAAAAAGTTTCTGAATGAAAAATGTGTTCCCTGGTTTTTCTTCTTCATCTTTTAATTGATGATATTCAGGCTGCTGTAGAAAACCCAAGGGAAGAAAAGGAGCACAACTGGTCCAGAGGGAGTCAGTTAAAGTCCCAATCCTACATAGCACCCCCGAGCCCAGTGCGGGGGGGGGGGGGTAGGCTGCTCCCATTTTCTCCAAATAACTTCTGGCAGAAGGGCTGGGAAAACAGGCTCCTGGCTTTACCATACTTTATCTGGGAGTCAGCTATGCTGTCTCCACGAAATGTTACAAAGGTAGTTGTGTCAACTCAGCCAGGCCCTCCTTTAGACTGAAACCAGGAATCAAGGAACATCACACGGAACCTAATAATATTTTGTTCATTAAAATCTGTGCATAAGAGATTATGTTTGGAAAGTGTGCAAAACGAATAGATAAAACAATAAAATACAACTAGTCTTGTACGGTACATATCCCAGCAGTGTCTTTGCCATTCCATGATGATACCTTGCAGGTGTAACTCAGCATTCTTAGTAGGGTTGCCAGCCTCCAGGTAGTGGCTGGAGATCTCCTGGAATTACAACTGGTCTCCAGGCCACGGAGATCAGTTCACCTGGAGAAAATAGCTACTTGGTGGCATTATGCCATGCCAAGGTCCTTTCCCTCCCCAAACCCCACTTTCTCCAGGTTTCTCCAGGTTTCAACCCCCCCCCCCCCAGATCTCCAGGAATTTCCCAATGTGGAGCTGGCAACCCTAATTCTTAGCCAGCAACAAATTTCAGACTCCAAGACAACCAAGTGAGCTGTAATCCAAAAGGGTCCTCAAAAAGGACCTGCAGATGAAGGTGTGGCTAAAAGAAGATGGTATGAGCAAAAGCTAAAAGCAAAATCCATAACTGACCTCCATTTTATGCTGAAAGGCCTAGCAACTGGGGAAAACCTTAACGACCAATCAGTGCTCCACACTGACATGTGAGTCAGTGTTCTACAGCAACACCAACTCACGTGCGGCTCTGCTCCTGGGAAAAGTAGCTGGACTAGATAAGACTAATTAGCTGGGTCGTTTTGGCCTTGCCTCCCCAACTGGGAAGAGGCCTCATTAACAGTGCCTGTGTTAAAGAGGCTTTGGGGAAATATTCTCGACAGGATATCATTTACCCACAATTCTTACAGACTCTGGTCAAGGCGGGCCTAACTCCTTTGTCCAAATAGGTCTGTTTCTTTACCCTTACAAAAGTTTTTTAAAAGTGTCCCTAATACATTATTGGTATTTAAGGGATGGGTACCTTGCTAACTCTGGAGGTGAATAGATAGTATGATTTCTCCATGTCTCTGTGCCCAGATAATTCCTTTTTAAAAAATGAAATGTCACGTACAAAATGGTTAAATAGAGTTTGCAGGGCAAAAAAGGAGTGAATGTGGAAGTCTGAGGCGAAATAGCGAGTAACGAACAGAAACTACGTATCACACCATTCTCCAAATACAATCAAATTTCTCCTCTTTATTCACAACAGGAGGGTTATACTTCAGAGCTGTCAGAAAAAGCGAACCGTCATAGATAGTGCAGGGGAAGGCTTTCTGCTGCCACATACTTCTGGAACTGGATGATTAATGATGCCAGGAAAAGATTAAATAATGGAATCAGAAGGAAAAGATGAAAGGTTGGGGCAGGGTAGGAAACACACAAATAGAATGAAAGAAGCTATTTAGGAAAGAGATTGTCCGGCATGCTCCATCAGCTGGCGCAGAGCTTCATTCTGCATGGGGAAACTGCTGATTTATAATCACAGTGATAAACTCTCTGTCTTTGCAAAGACCTTTTTTCATTTTTCCCTTACTGGACTGATTGACCCACAAACAGTAAAAGAACTGGCCTGCCAGAATGCACTCCCCCCCCAGGGCCCCCAGACAAAGATTCCCTCTGACCCCCTTTTATGCTACCCAGATACAACCAAAAACTGTATGACCTGCCCCCCCATTGTTCCCCTACTGCCCTCTATTTTGGCAAGGCTTGCGGGAGAGTTCTGCTGAATTTGTATGCAATAAAATGGAGATCCCTAGGAACTCATTCCTCCCTAAACTGCAGTTCTTGAGAAAAGAAAGAGAACAACTCTTAAATCTCCTTAATTCTATACCATAGATGTATGCCTGTAATTCCATCTGAAGCATGTCTGAAAAGTAAGTCTGCATAACCTCAGAAGGATGAGGAAACCTTGTTTTTCCTTATTCGTTCCTTATAGGTAAACAGTCCACATTTTCAAGTAGCTCTTCTGGATCAATATTCCTTGATGGAGAAACTCACAAGCCATAGTTTGAACTAGAGATGGGCATGAGCCTAAATACGAACCAAAAACCCCCCACGAATTAGCTCAGTTCGGGGTTTGCGAACTAGGGTTCATAAAAGCTCGTTTCCATGAACTTCCATGAATTGGACTATTGGTTCATTTGGTTCGTATTAAAGGGCCAGTTTAAATGGCCATTTCCCCGGGGCCATTTAAAGGGCCCTGCCTTGCAAGTGGCAGGTCCCTTTAAACTATCAGCTGGCAGGCGGCAGGGGGGATTCCCCTGCCTGCCAGCTGATAGTTTTAAGGGCCCTTTAAATGATTAGATGCCCCTTTCCCTGCCGGAAAGGGGCATTTAAACCCCATGAACCATGAACCACAAACTGGTTCCTAATTGTGCCAGTTCCGTGCCAGTTCGTGGTTCGTGGAAACCCCATGAACCACGAACCCCATGTTTCAGTTTTTTTCTGGTTCGTGCCCATGTCTAGTTTGAACTCGGATCCTGACACCTCAAGCAAGTTCCTAGAAACTGTCGCTTGCTTGCTAATCTGTTTGGAAGTTGCAGGATGCTGCAGGAAGCTTCAAGACCTTGGATTTTGTATGCATCTTTGTTTTTCACATTCAAAACTGTCTTTTGGCTTCTCTTCACTTGTGATTCCTGCCCCCACCAACCATTGAATCCTGTCTCTGCACACAAGATAGAGCCCAAAAGGCCCAATGGAGAAAAGGAAACTGCTTCTTTGAAGTCACAAAGCAGTGGCACTCAGCCTGCCAAAATCATGGCAACTGTAAACATGAAAGAAAGAAAAGCTGTTTGCAAATGGTAGGTGCCATTGCTTGCTGACATTTTGTCAGGTGGATAGTTAACGTTATCTTGACTAAACCAGATGAAATCTACAAACGCAGTGGGAAAACTACATTGTCTAGATGGGAAGCAACAATGGGTCAGAAAAATCTAATTATCATGATGGCACGTGCAGCCTATGGAGGTAAGAGGATAGCTGTCAGAGTCATTAATACTGAAAGGTCTCCTTACAATTTCAAAAGCTTCACTTATCTCCCTTTTGTCTGGGCTGTCAACAGGAGATAAACGCCGGCAGCCATCCTAATCAATGACAGGAGTTTCTTAATGTGATGGCATATTTGGCAAAGACGATATTTATTTGTTGGACTTACTTGGGATATTGGAAAAGAAGGTTGGGAATGGGGGACTACAGAAGGAGGTGGTTAAAGTGTTTATGTAATATAGAGTCGTGTAATCTTTCTAGTATTTTTTTAATGAAAACTTGAGGAGTTCAATAAAACGGGAATCAGAAGGGATAGCCATCCTGTGTAGCAAAATTAAATTCGAGTCTTGCGGCACTATAAAGACTAACAACATTTATTTCAGCATAAACCTTCCTGAGTCTGAGCTCACGTCATCAGATGCAAGGAGTGTCCATCCAAAGCAACGAAACTGAAATGTAGTGGTCAAACAACAGAATCGGCACAGGAAGGAGTTTATGGAATGGCCAGTGTAAAACAAGAATCAGTCCAAGAGAAATCATTCTATAAGAGAGGGCCACTCCCTACTGTTGCTAGATAGGCAGGATACAATTAACGTAAAATCTAATTAAGGAAAATACAGTCAGGGACATGTTAAGCAAATTCAATAAAGCTGTACAGAGACTGTGCAAAGGTACAACTGAATTAATCGACATCTCTAAAGGGGGTTATACTGGGAAATTAGGACAAATAATAAGCAAGGAAACCAAGCTCCTTATTCCAAATTGGGATGGGGTAGTGTTAAATTCCTTAATGAGTTCTAATTCTGATAGCTGATGGTATGAGGTCCTGTGAATCTAAACAGACACAACCATGGGAAACCTTCTGGCATAACAGGAATAGTGTTGCCAGGTGGCTTCCCAAAAGAAACTGGACTGGGGCCCCAGCACTCACCATACATGTTTCCATTTGTATGCGCACATAGCAAGCCCGCAAGTGTTCCCAACTCCAGCGTGATGACATCAGTTCTGCAAGTGACATTGCTGGTGACAGAGGTGGGGCACGTCAGCTGGCTGCATCCACGGTGTGCAGGTGGCTGGGCAAGTGAGCGACTGGAAGAGCAGCCGGGTCAGCAGGCTGCTTCGCCAGAACTCAGGTGGCTGAGAGAGCAGGCTAGGAGCAAGTAACAACCCTATTTACTGACTGCTTGGCCTCTCCGCTGTGGCCTTCGGTCTGCTTGTTTTACATTCTGGCGACCGGCCTGTCCTGCCTCCATGATACTGGTGTGTGGGATGTATCTCATGCTGCATTTCAGAGTGTGGTTTTAACTTCTGTATCGGGATTATAAAATTGTGTGTTTCATCTTTTATTGTGTATTGTTGTTTTAATTTATTGTATCACTATATAATGTTGTAACTCACCCTGAGCCTGCTCACGGGGAGGGTGGGCAAGAAATCTAAAAAATTAAATTAAATTGGTTACAACGCACTCAGGCTAGCCTAGGGCTGCAGAGTGAATGTGGCACAGTGGTTAGAGTGTTACACTAGAATCTGAAAGACCTCTGTTCCAAAGCCTGCTCTACCAGTCTCACTCTCTCAGTCTAACTTACCTCGCAAAATTGTTCTTGTGAGGATGTTGTAAGCTGCTTTGGTTCTTCACTGGTGAGAAGAGCAGGATATAAATATCTAAATGAATGAATTAATAATCCAAATGGTGGAATTTCCCTCTTTTACCTCATGGCATACGATTGTCAAATTACTGTTTTATATATATATATACATATATATGACTTTATCTTTTATGTATTTACCCATTTTAAGTATTTAAAAAGTGCTCTTTTTGTCTGTACTGTACTTGGCTGGTCTTGTGACCGTAATAAACCTTTGATTGATGGATTGATGGACTGATGGATTGATGGATTGATGGATTGATTGAAATTACGCTGGCATTTTCAGTGTTGTTTGATATCCCCTTTCATGCTTTTAGGAAGCTAGGATCAGTAATATTCCCCCTGTTCTTCTATCTTTCATAGATACAATTTGAAAAGCTACAGTACCAGAGAGCAAAGTTCCCGACGGAATAATTCTTTGATTCCTGATAATGTTTCCAGCTTCTTCAAGTGTGTTTATTTTCCTTTCCTATTCTCCTTAATGGTAGCAATTATTGCCTACATATTGTGGTTTGCAAATGTAATTAATGTGTTCTTTGCTTCCACTTTTACATTATTAATGGCAGTGCCATAGCTCTGAACTTCGGGGTCAGCACATTCGTGCAAACTCAACAACAGAGAAAGATTTTTCAAATGTTTATTTTAAGTAGGGTGCAGAATTTCTGAGGGTGGGACATGCTTTTGTAGTATTGCTATGCTTCGTACTTCATAATAGCTACTTTACTTCATGACATTTGGCGGGAAAATCACATTTGAGGTAGATTGTCTTTGAGGGTATTCCAGGTTTTTTTGTTCAAGATGATGCAGCAATAGATATTATTCTGCATTCAGAAAGAATGAAGAAAATTTTGAAAAAGTATATGTAATTGGTCATGGTTCCTCACTTACATTTTAACCCCATGCTGGGGGGTCAGACTTTGAGCTAAGCTACAAGTGATGCCTGACACAGTTTGGACACTTGTCAGCTTCCCTCAAGTTTTGATGGGAAATGTAGGCATCCTGCTCTTGCAGCTTGGCTCTCCGACTGCTGTCCAATGGACTTTTCAACTGTCACTTGTCCAACATTCTGCCAAGCTGCCTACATTTCCCATCAAAACTTGAGGGAAGCTGACAAGTGTCCAACTTGTGTCATTCATCACTTGTAGTTTGGTTCTTTGTTTTCTGTTCCAAGTGCCCCCTCCTCAGAATCAGAATGTTTGAGACATGACATGCCTGCCACATTACCTGTGGGGGAACTCACCCTAATGGCATCCCTGCTTTGGAAGGTCCATCAGACTTTGCCTTTTTCTGACCATGAGGTAAAGCCATATATAAAAACAAGAGCTTTGTCTAATTATGAAGTGAGGAATGTTGCTGATTAGCCATTTTATTTGCATTTTAATAGTTTTATATAGTAATTTATAATGGTTTTGGACACTGGGATCGACAGAGGGTCCTACAGTTTCAAATCTTTCTTTCTCTCTTTTATCCAAGGTCACCATCCTTCCCCCAGTGGGGGCATGAGAGCCTTAACCCCCAGCTGCTGCTTCCCATCACTGCTCACCTGGCTGGCAAGGGAAAAAAGACAGGGAAATGGGGGAATTAACGGCTGCCAGGAACACTTGCCAGTGATGTAATTATGTCGCCAGTAACATACTGATCTTGCTTCCCTTGCGCTGGGAAGTGATGTCGCTGCATTGCTGGGTGAAGCCCTGGCATTTGTGCAAAAACCATAGTTTTTGCTGAAATGTCAGAGTGGTTTCAGTGAGTCAGCAACACGATGACATCATTTCTGGAAGTGATGTCAGTGTGTCACAGGTGACATCATTATATTGCGGGCAAGGGTGCTAGGCCACAGACAAGTCCCTCCCAGTCCACTCCCCATCCCCGCCAGCTGCTGGAGGGAGCTGGCAGCCCTGCTTTCCCCCTGAAAAGTCCTTTCCAATCCTGGGAAAATTTATCCCTGGGTGTTCTGCTAGCAGTTTCAAATAGGAACGTAGCTTAATAAGTCAGGTTCTTTCTCTATGTAGAGCCAAAGTGCCAACAACTTTCTCTCTGTTCCTGCCTGTCATGACCCCCCATGACTCACTCAGAGCTAAACTACAAGAGACGAATTACATGAGCGAGTCGCAATGTCAGCTGGGAAGCTGAGTTTTAAAAGACAGATTGGAAGGCTCTGTCAATTTCCCCGCTCTACAGAGCCAGCAAACATCACTCCTTAGAGGGTTTGTTTATTTCCTCTTTACCTCCCTAAGGCTCTGTCAGTTTCTAGGAGGCAAAGAGGAAATAAACAAACCTGCTGAGGAGCAAAGCCTTTTAAAACTTTTAAAACTGAGAGAGCTGTGACTGACCCAAAGTCACCTAGCTAGCTTCAAGCAGAAGAGTGGGAAATCAAATCCGGTTGTTATAACAACAACAACAACAACAACAACACAGCTCTTCTAGACAGATTAGTGCCTCACCCAGAGTGGTGAACAAGTTAGTGTTATTATTATCCCAGCTGGGAAGCTGAGGCGGAGAAGAATGGCTTACCCAAGGCCACCAACTGAGCTCATGGCAGTAGTGGGATTCGAACCAGTAGAGTGCTGATTCACAGCCAAACCTCCAGATTAGAGTCCTGCCATTCTTAACCACTATATCCAGGAAGGGCCCAGCAGTGCAGGAGCACCCGCAGACATCTTATCAGAGCCAGAGGACACCCTGTCAAGCCTGTGAAGGTATATTGAACAAATGTTGGAAATGTGAGCAACATGAAGGAACATTTTATCATCTTTGGTGGACTTGTCCTAATGCAAAAAAAATTGATCACAAACTCATATGACAATGTAGAAAATGCTGAAGATCAATATACAATCTAAACCAGAAGCCTTTTTACTGGGACTAATGAGCAAACAGCTGGAAAATAAATATATCTTATTTCTATATATGACAATGGCAGCTAGGCTTTTATATGCACAAAAATGGAGAAGTACAACATTACCTTCAATGGATGACTGGATTGTCAAAATGATGGAGTTAATGGAGATGGCTAAACTTACAGCTTTGATCAGAGATCAAACAACGATATAATAGGTGTTGTAGAGAAAAATGGAAATGAAATATGTATTATTTTTCTTTGTTTTATTAATTTTTTTGTTTTCTTTTCTTCTTTCTCTTTTTCTATTCTTTTTTTTCTTTACTTTCTTTTTTTCTACCTGCCCTTTTTATTGGCCTTTTACTCTTATTAATAAAACAATAAAGTATTTTTATTAAAAGCCTGAGAAAGAAACCAGTGAAGGAAAATATTTTACCAGGGCTCTGCCAGGCAGGACTCAAACCAGGACTATAAGTCCCCATGACCCTCTCCCAGTTGGCAGGAACGCTGGTGGCAAAAGGCCCAGACTGAGATGGTTCAAAGTGTCTGGTTGGCTGCTTGCAGCCCCATGGTAGAGCTAGAGCAGGGCACTGAAGGTGGTTCCTTGCAGGATCCTGTTTCTAACATCACTTCCAGGGGGTACAGGGAAGTGATGTCATACCATTGGTCTGATGGGCATTGTTTTTAAAAAAATTCTACCACCGCTCTGAGTGGCAGAGGAAAACAACAAGTAGGGAAGAGATCTCTCCACCCTCACTTGGGAACTGGCATCCCTTTTGTGTTCAGTGTGACCTTGGGTTATTTGGACTGTTCTGGGATGTTGCAACATTTGTGATTTTTCTGAAGTGAGGCTTTGCTAGACATGTATCTAAAACGTGGGTGAAATTGTTGCCATTTGTGGTGAAATGCTAATTAGACTTTTCATTTATCATACAGGAGATCTATAGGAAAGGCTTTAGGCTGGGTATGTTTGCCATTCACGTCACAGTCTCCCAATGTGTGCGGTCAGAGTCTTTTCAGGGAATCAACAACCTCATAGATCAGACGTATGAGAAGGGTAAGAGTGGAGTATTAACTTCCCCTTTCTTTACTTTAATGATACTGCTCATACAGCCTATTCGGCTCTGAGCAGTGCCACACTAGAATTAGAGTTAAAACAGGAAAAAGTCTTTTAATATATAGTATTAAAATTTTAATAAGTTTTTAACTGCCCTTTCTACTTCTTGCCAACATCTGATTGGCATTATCATTGATTTTCTGAAAAAGGTATTTGCATGCAGCCCCCGTAGCTTGCTTGAGGACTGGACCATGTATGTAGCACTTATTTGCATGCACCGTTCCTTATCCAGCTAGAGTTCACATTTAATTTAATTTATCTGTGGTCCATCTTTCTCATGAGATTCAAGGGAGATTACAGAGCTAAAAGATGATGCAATAAAAAGAGTACAAGAAACAATGCTATAAAACTGGATTATGGAATTGAAATACAATATAATACAGACAAAGCAAGAAAAAAAAGAGAGAACTGTCTAAAGTTTTCACAGACATTAAAGCTAGAACTCTGTTCACCTTATAAAAATGCCTTCCATTTTACTACAATCCAATACCTTTAATAAATATCTGAGCAGCGGGACTGGAGATGGATGTATTTCTTGTAACTCACTTCAGACATTATTAGCCTTGCCAGGTGCCCAGTTATGGGTGGAAAAGTCTGACAATTTATGCCTCTGCCTATTGATTACCAGCTGATTGGTGGGAGGAGGCAGGCCAAGGAAACAGGTACATGTGTGATCATGTGCCTGGTCGATGACGTCACTTCCAGCATGACCCGGAAGTGATAAAAAGAAAAAAAAGCTATGTTTTTGGCCAATTGTTAAAGAATCGGCCCTGGACAAAGCTGTCACTTCTGGGTCACACTGGAAATGACATTATCAATGAGGGATATGACCATGTGCGTACTGCACACCATTAAGTTTCTCCCCCCTCCCCCCTTCTGCTGCTTGCAATGGAGACATGGCAACCCTAGACATCATAATAAGCAGGGCTTTTTTTCAGCTGGAACGTGGTGGAATGGAGTTCTGGAACCTCTTGAAAATGGTCACATGGCTGGTGGCCCCGCCCTCTGATCTCCAGACAGAGGGGAGTTGAGATTGCTAATCTAAACTCCCCTCTGTCTGGAGATCAGGGGGCAGGGCCACCAGCCATGTGACCATTTTCTTCTAGGGCAACCTACTGAGATTCACCACCTCTTTTTCTAGAAAAAAAGCCCTGATAATAAGCTTATGTATTCCTTCGAGGAAATTATCTTTATATAAGAAAAATGTTAGTATGTGAATCAGTCTTTAATGTGAACAGTTCCCAGAGAATTCTGTTGTAAAAGTGTGTCTCCAAATTATTTGCTTATCTGAAATGATTAAAAGCACATATGTGGAACCCAAATTGTCAAAATGACTCATATTGCTGTTGGAAAGAACTATTTTCACTGAGAAAGGGTATTGCATTATTGAGCATTAATTCCTATCACCAGCAACCATCAGAATACGTACGTATCCTGCCTCATATCCTTTCCTTTGCACAATGTTGCAATAGTAAAACTATTTTTAAAAATGCTTGAAGAACTAATTAGTGTTTAATCGTAATCAAGAGAAGCTCTGAGAATCAGAGAGAAAAGGCAATATAGAAAGAGAAGCCAAATCTGCAGATCGTGTTGATAAACGGCCTTGCAGAGAGAATAAAGATTGATTGAAGCGAAGCAAAGAATGTATTGAATTTTGGATTGTTTGATTGCCTGCCTTGCTGTAGGCAACAGCCAGACATGTCTGAAGTTGTTTATACTGGGCTTAGTGTTAGGAAAAATACCAAGCAGTGGTGCTGGAAGAAAAAGAAACCACATATTCCATATTGTCAGGGACTCTGGGGCTTTAACAGAAGACCCATGGCTTGAGGGCTGGGGCCTAGTAGTGAGCCATCTGGCCTGGCTGTGTGTGAAACCCTCAGAGAACTCTTCACGCACAGCCAAGTTTGTGAAATATCAGCCATTGTAACTGGAAGGCAAGAGGAACTCTCCAGATAGGTTAGGCTATGGCAGAGTGTAAATACTTGGAGCCTGATCTTTTGTCTAGTCAATAGAGTAAAACTTTTGGCTGCTGGGTTTCAAGAATTCCCTGTCCTCAAAATAAGCGCTTCAGCAGTTCAAAATACTTGCCTTCAATATGAAGGTGAGCATTACACTGCCAGACCCTTAAACTGTGTATCTGAGGGCTCGTCTATATACGATGTGTGAGGTGAGCGGCGTTGGGAGTTCCCTGACTCAACTGGCAGGCACATATACCACATCAGGGAACTCATCACAGAAAGAGCTCCGTTGCTTGATCAGGCTTGGGAGCACTGAAGAAAGGTGAGAGGGCTTTTCCCTGCCCTGCCATGTCTTTTACAGAATGGAAAGGGCTGTGGTTGTTTGCCCCTGTCTTGAGCTCCATGTCCCCTCAATCATATGATCCAAGGACATGAGAAGACCACGACATGATGATATGCATGACTAGAAATGTAAAGGCCCAGAAAAGAACACCAGAAAAACGGCATTCCAAATGTACAGCTTTAAAAAGTCTGAGGACTTTCTCAATTTTAGGAAGCAATGCAGGGAGGGTGTGTGTGTGACATCCTTATACTATAGACGTGTGTATGTGGTGTGCTGTTAAGTCGCTTTCGACCTAGGGTGACCCTATGAATGAAAGACCTCCAAAATGTCCTGTCATTAACAGACCTACTCAGATCCTGCAAACTGGAGGGCGTGGCTTCTTTTATTGAGTCAGACCATCTCGTTTTAGGTCTTCCTCTTTTCCTGCTGCCTTCCACTTTTCCTAGCATGATTGACTTTTCCAGAGAATCTTGTCTTCTCTTGTTGTGACCAAAGTACGATAGCCTCAGTTTTTGTCATTTTAGCTTCTAGGGAGACTTCAGGCTTGATTTGATCGAGTACTCTCTGTTTGGCTGTCCATGGTATCCGCAAAACTCTCTTCTAGCACCACATTTCAAATGAATCAATCTTCTTCCTGTCAGCTTTCTTCACTGTCCAACTTTCAATCCACTGTCATAGAATGTCCAAATTTGGTCACATGGAATAGTCAGAGGAGGATTTAGGTGGGATGCCTGAATTCCAAAAATGGTCATGGGGTGCAGGAAGATCAGTAAGGCAGAGGGGAGATTAGATGTTCTAGGCAGGATCAGGGCTTTTTTCCGGGGGGAATGTGGGGGAACGGAGTTCCGGAACCTCTTGAAAATGGTCACATGGCTGGTGGCCCCGCCCCCTGATCTCCAGACAGAGGGGAGTTGAGATTGCCCTTTGCACCATGTGGCATGGAGGGCAGTCTCAACTCCCCTCTGTCTGGAGATCAGGGGGCGGGGCCACCAGCCATGTGACCATTTTCTCCGAGGGCAACCCACTGAGTTCCACCGCCTCTTTCCCCAGAAAAAAAGCCCTGGGCAGGATGATTGACTTGGCTGACTGGCAGACCTGATTAGTGCCTGTCAGCAAAGGCCAGGAGGGGGCTGATGGCGTAGCTTTACTTGTGATCAGGTTTCCAGGGAATTCTGCATTGTACTGCAGATTCCTGGATGCTCCTCGAAGATCAATTACTGTCCAGCAAACCTTAATCTTTAAACACGAATGTTGATGAACCCTCAGGAAGTTACAGAATAGAATCACTGATAGGGAGAGACCAGGCTCCCAGCTGAACCTGGCTACTTCCTCTGGGAGTTTTGTACCCGGTCTGCCTGCAGCCTGATCTGAACATACCAGACTTAATACAAACATGGTACCTTTCCCCCAATCTCAGGCAGAATCAAGTCTGAGAAGTCACAGAGGTGGCTCAAAAACGTGGTTCCTTTTTTTAAAAAGAAGAATGTTCTTTATTTAAACTATAACCGCTATAGACAATAAACACAGAAGATAAAACAACACAACATTCTAAAAGAAGTCACACTAACAATACATAAACAAGTAAAAGAAGAAAAAACCCCTAAAACTAAACTACAAATTGAGTTCCAATTTTCTCCACAACAAATACACATCATTTTCAATATCTCACTTATTCTAAGTTAAACATGAGCCCTCTTTTTTCTATTGTTCATAATTCTTAATCCATAAATCCAGCTGTCATCAAGTCCTTCCTTATCATCTATTTCATGTAAATAGTCTATAAACAGTTTCCATTCAGTCCAAAATGTAACTAATTTCTTTTCTCTAATCAGTGAAGTAAGTTTTGCCATTGATGCAAACTCCAATACTTTTTTTATCCATCATTCCTCCACTGTAGGCAATGTTGGAGTTTTCCACTTTGGTGGACAGAGTACTCTTGCTGCCATGATCAAATATAAAAACAAAGTTCCAAAACTTCTTTCCAACTGGCCGTCCCTCATTCCCAACAAAAATTTATCTGGTTCCAACTGGATTTTAATCTTCAAAGTCTTCTGAATCGATGATTGTATCTGCAACCAGAAATTCTTTGCTTTCTTACATGTCCACCACATAAGATAAAACATCCCTTATTGTTCAGCACATCCAGCACACATTTGAAGCATCTTTATACATTCTAGCCAATTTTTCAGGAGACATATACCAACGATACATCATCTTACAGAAATTTTCCTTGATACTACAGCTTAAAGTAATTTTCAACCCCCTTGTCCAGATATTTTCCCATTGCTCCATAAATATATCATGTCCACAATTGTTTGCCCATTTAATCATACATTCTTTTACTTGTTCTTCTTCTGTCTCAAACCTCAACAAAAGTTTGTACATTTTAGAAATATGTCCATCATTTGTACAGAGTGCAATTTCAAATTCAGTTTTAGATTGCTCAGAATCATAATGTTTCTTGTCTAATTTAAATCTCTCTTAGATTTGCATATAGGGAAACCATTGACAAACATGCATGGTTCCTGACCCAGGATGGGTTTTGGGGTTCCAGATCATCCCCATACTTGATATGGAAAAGAATCAGCTATTTAAAAGTGACATGGGAGAAAGGAATGCAACAGGAAGAATCTTCTTTTCTCGGTGTATTTTGCTTGCTCACAATCCATAGACTCTAGAAAGCCAATGTGGTGTAGTGGCTAGAGTGACAGACTAGGATATGGCTGACCCAGGTTCGGTTCCCCACTCTGCCAGGGAAGCTGAGTGACCTAAGCCCAGTCACATACTCTCAGCCTAACCTACCTCACAGGGTTGTTGTGAGGAAAAAGGGAGAATGTCATACACTGCTTTGGGTTTCCATTGGGGAGAAAGATGGGGTATAAATGAAACAAAATAAAATAAATAACACATTTGTTAAATAAATACTTGTGGGTTTTTTTGTCATTGGAGCTGGCAGAGCTCCACAGCCCATATTAGAGGAGACTCCTTGATACTCTGCATCTGTAAAATAAAGGAACTTTAAAACCTTTTCCATATATGTATTTGTACAGTTATGCTGTGATTTCTCTGCTATAAAAATTGAAAAATGCTGCACTCTCTTAAACTTGTCTGTGATTCCTTAATTAATTTTGTGATTTCCTCCCAATTATAGCTATGTCTCACACGTTTGTTCTAGCTGGTATTCTTTCTCATTTTTTTTCCTGTGGCTTTAGTTGATTAATTCCCGACAAGTTTAACTGGTGAGAACAAATTTTAATTGGTGGCAGTGGTAGTAGAGTGCATGTTTACTTTTGAAGTTTCTTTGGTTCTATGTTAGAGTAATAGAGGATGAAAAGGAAAATATTAAAGCTGGATATCCTTTCTGATTATGGGCCTCTAAACTCCCTCACCACAACATCAATGTTTATTTAAATGTATTGACTGGTTAAATAAAATTACTGGTTAAAAGGCAAGCATCAAATCAATTTTTAACAAAATTTAATTGATTTATCATCCTAGTTAGGGGTCATTAAAATTTCCCTTGAACTGTATGGTGGCACATGTAATTTTAGTTCATTTAGCCCGATAATATAACTGGCATGCAAAGCTGCTACAGTTATACTTTTACAGATAGGAATTGGCCTGAAAGTAATCAAATAAATGTATAGCGTACCTAATAAATGACCCCAGTTTGGTGTAGCGGTTAAGAGTGGAAGGACTTTAATCTGGAGAACTGGGTTTGATTCCCCACTCCTCCACTTGAAGCCAGCTAGGAGACGTTAGGTCAGTCACAGCTTCTCAGTGCTCTCTTAGCCCCACTGACTTCACAGGGTGATTGTTGTGGGGATAATAATAACACACTTTGTAAACTGCTCTGAATGGGTGTTAAGTTGTCCTGAAGGGTGGAATATAAATCGAATGTTATTTTTATATGCCTCCAAAGTTATTTGAGGGTACTGAAATTTTGAGGATGGGCTACGGTTTAATGGTAGAACATCTGATTTGCATACAGAAGGTCTCAGGGTATCTCAGGCATCTCTAGCTTTTTAAAAAAAATACTCAAGTCATAGGTGATGTATAATACCTCTGCTACCAGTCTAAGTAGACAGTACTCACCTTGATAAACCAATGGTTTGATTCAATATAAGGGCTGATTCCTCACACGTTGAATAATGCACTTCCAATCCTCTTTAGAGATCATTTGGAACTGAATTTTTTGAGTTTGAAACAAAAAATCCACTTCCAAGCGATAGCTAAAGTGCATTGAACGTGCATTATCCAACGTTAGCGGAATCAGCCCAGGAAGCTTCATATGTATTGTTAAATGATAACAAAAATAGATATTGTATATTACCCAGGACAATATATGCATAGGTGCTAACTGGTAGCAGAACGAACGAACGAACGAACGAACGAACGAACGAACGAACGAACGAACGAACGAACGAACGAACGAACGAACGAAAGAAAGAAAGAAAGAAAGAAAGAAAGAAAGAAAGAAAGAAAGAAAGAAAGGTGAACTCAGTGAAAGGAACTGCAATCTGTGGCTAACACTTTGCACCAGTTCAAGGATTAATTTTGGAAATTCTCCTAGTTAAAGTGGAATTCAAAATGGCTGGAATGCAGGGCAGAATTAACTCATAGTACAATAGTGGGGAATATCCGAATTCTAAATTTCAGTAGATTTAGAGTCAAACTGGGTCCAAATGAGAATTTCTTCCTTCCCAAGAGTTGTTATTTGCGGTTAAAAAAACTACATGAAATCTATTCACTGTTCTCCCATTATTGTTTATAGGTAGACTCTAAACTATACCTGATTTTTGCTGGATTGTGCCCAGTATCTATGGTTTGCTCTGTAGATCCAAGAAGAAAATACAATTCTTATAAATGAGAGTTTCCACCATGCTTACTGAAGGCTGATATTATTACAGTATTCTCCGCTAAGTATCCCCCAGTAGACTTACAATGTACATTTCTATGCTCACCTTTCTTATGCTATGGATATGTGACTTGCATTGTTCTGTTGTGTAGTTGTATTGGCAATAACAAGAAACTGAATTCACTACAATTATACTAAACAATCTTGTTGATCTAGTCAATTGTTTCAGGTGTGTCGTAGAAACCTTATAAACGAAGTGCAGTTCCAAGATACGTGGAGGTCAGAGGGGGTTTCCTCGCATATGCAAACAAATCTAAATATCCACTCAGACATATCAGTTTGGATCACTAGGCTCAGATCTACGTGTGCAATGTGATCCCATTATCACTATGCACTGACAATGAAAACGTTAGTCCAAGGGCTACCATGTAATTTGTACCCCAAAATTATACCAGAGCAGTTACTTGTACGTGTCCTATTGAAGTGGCCAGTTTTCCATGTGGTCCAGTTTCAAGAAGGCATCCCTATTGGCATGGCATAGTGGTTAGAGTGCGGGTCTATGACCTGGCATGACCAGGCGTGAATTCCCCACCCATCCTTTGGCCCATCACAATTTCTCAGCCTCACCTACTCCCACAGGGTTGTTATTGTGGGGTTTAAGTGTAAGCGAGTGGAACAGTGTGAAAAGCTGCTTCGGATACCTGTTCAAGGAAAAAAGTGGGATAGAAATAAAGTAAATAAAATAATAGAAAATAATACTTCAAAAAATGGCGATTAAAACCCTTCTCCTATTCACTTCTGAGGCTAACATTTGAGAAACGAAAGACGCTTCAAACTCAAACTGAGCGGCAGCTGAGGTCTAAGAAAGTATTTTTAATGGCACTGGAGTGGCCATTATCTAGGTGACATATCAGTACAGGCCAAGTTTAAAGTTAGAAATTATAAGAAAATTGTTTCCCTTTCGGATAAAAAAAGTCACAAACCATCACAAATTTTAGTTCAAGTCATTTTGCTGACATATGCAACATGTTCTAACCGAATCACAGGGTAATGGACAAAGCATACTTTTCTCAATTTTCAGTGGCAATCAGTACGTTAGAGCCATAAGGGCACAGAAATTGCTTGCAATGATGCAGTTGAGATGATTTTTTAAAACTTGCATTGCAGGATGTAAAGACATCTGATGTTGTAGTTTCTAAAAACATTCAAAGAACTTGTGATCAACAGAAACTTGTTGGGAAGGTTAGTTCTGGCTTTTATGAGCTCAGGCTGTTTTACAAGCTGTGAACCTTCTTGGGGAAATCTGACTTGGCCAACTGTACATGTGCTTTAGTAGCTTCCAGAATAAACTACTGTGATGCACTTTATTTAGCGTCACCTTTGAAAAGTCCTTGGGGACTTCAATTAGTCCGAAATGCAGCTTCCTAGTTAATGTCTACTACTAACTAGCCAGGCTCTTTGTACACCTAATCCAGTTGCATTTGCTACCAAATTGCCAATTCATTTCCAGATGCAATTAAAAATGGTGGTTTCGATGTTTAAAGACACTAATGGTTCGTTATCGAGATCTTTAAAGGATCACCATCTTCCATTTAAACCTACTCTAGGGTTGCCAGACAGGAAGATATGGTGGGTAGGAATATTTGGGGGCAGAGGGTGGGAGAAATGTTGTCATATGATGTAGCAGGAATTCCCCAAAATTCTATGGTAAAAATCATTGAGATTTAGGGAATTTCTGGAGAAGTGCCCAATGCCCCCCTTGCTCCTACCGTTCTGTTGAGTGAGGGTGGGGGACGAGGCAGTGGAGGAAAGAGCAATCTGGTAATACTAACTTACTCAGATGCTGAGGGCATCTGGTGAAGCCCTGCTTTGTGTTTTACTACTGTTGGTAGTTCAATGGAGTTAACTGGCAATGTATGGAAGGTCATTTTAACATTTCCATGTAATCTAATGTTGCATACGGGTGAAAGGAGCAGGCTGGTTCTTCTTCCTCCCTGAGCCTCACTATGCTTCATCATTCTACCCTCTTTTTAAAGGGGCAGACACACAAATAAGAATATGGCTGCCATGTCACACTTTGTGTGACTAGATGCATACAGCTGTCTTGATCACAATTTAGAGCAAAAAGTATTACATATAAAGCATGCTTTTATTTAATACAAAATATTGATATCCTGCCTTATTTCTTTGGATGCAGGATGGTTAACAATGCAAAAACAAGTTGCGAGGACATAAAACATATAAGTCTATTTAGAGATAAGAGAGTCACTGCTTTAAAAACACACAGAGAGATATTAAAACATAGAGAAAAATCTGGTCATTTTAGTGACAGCGCCATTGTCACTCATTGAATACCATGAAAATCCATTTGAAGTCTGCACAATATTATCCTGCCTGTTGTAGCATTCCCAAAGTTACTTCATATTTGCAGCATATCCATCAATCACATTGCTGAAGAATAATTACAACTTGTTTGGGCTGGCAGGCTTGAAAAAAACAAACAAAACTCTTCTTTGATTTTTATCTATCCAGCAAATCTAAAAACATTCAAAAGCATGGTAGCCACACATAGAAAGATACCCAAAAATAAATCCTAATCCTGCCATTAAGAGTTTAATCAACCTAGTGTGCAACCATGGCTATGACTGAAGGAACTTGTTGGTATACCCTCTCACCACAGCCTATATGGAGGACTTCTTGAAGCCCATCAAGTCACAGCTGCAGACAGCATTAGATGAACACTGGGACTCTGGGCCAAGCTAGAAGTGACAAATTACATTTGAATGGCAAGTGAACAGACTCACATGTATTCCTCCATGTTCACTTGCACTCCACTTGCACTCCACTATTTGGTGTTAGATAGAGCAATATGTGGTGGTTTAGTGACATCTATTCTGCATTTTAATTTTTTTTTTTAAAAAAATAATAACACAAGGGATACAGAAAGGAAAAAGGGATTATATAACATAGTTGTATAAATCAGAGATAGCTACAAATAACAGAATATATAAACCACAAAGTATTTCTCCTCCCATCCCGTTCATCAATTTTTTTAAAATTGAAATACAATAATACATTAAAATACATTTATATTCAAGATTTTATATTCAACATTTTGAGTTACAGGTTTAATAACTGTTCTATTTACTGATAATGTTCTTAGTTGTTCTCAGTTTTCAGGTACATAATCAAAAAAAGCTTTCAATTTCCCCTGAAATTCTTGGATTGGCCTATTGTGTATATAAGATGTTAATTTTGCCATTGATGCATATTCATATAGCTTATCCCTCCATTCGGTCAAATCTGGACAGAACTGTGCCTTCTATTTTGCTGCATAGACTATCCTTGTCGCTGACACCATATATTTAAATAGTTAGCTGCGTATTTTTACGATATTACTTGGTAAAATATTTAATAACATATTTTTAAGATTCAATGGAAATTAAAACTTTAATATCTTTTGAATATCTTCATTTATTTCTATCCAATTCTTCCTTGCTTTCTTGCATGTTCATTACGTGTGATAGAATGATGCATCCATATTTTGATATTGCCAGAATTTTCCACTATAGACTTTGTTGGCTTTTGCAATGTCCTTAGGAGTATTTTCAAAATATGATAGGATTTCTTGGATTACATGGACCTAGTATCAACCAATCCGACCATCCCAAAGGATGAAAGGTAAAGCAGAGAGGGAGGTGTTCCTTCACAGAGATGAAAAATCACTGTGCTATCTATTCTATTGCAAGTTCAGAGGAATTGCTTCATCTTATCCAAATTCAACAAACTCTATCTAACAAAGGGCCAAGCTACAAGTGATGAATGACACTTGAACGGCAAGTGTATTTCTCCCTGTTCACTTGCCCTCCACTCAATCCACTTGCCATTCAAGTGTCATTCGTCATGTGTAGCTTGGCCCAAAGTTAGCCAGGAAGTTTAAAAAGACAGAGGGCAAAGGCTTTGCTATACACTGCAGCTGTGTGAAGGGGCTGTGAAATGCCAGAAGGGAAACTTTGGCCCATTATAACCTCTCCAGGTCCAAGCTCAGCTCTGGAAGGCAGTTCCAGTCCATTTCCATTCTTCACTGCACTCTGGTTGTAATCCCATACAGTTTTAGAGATGAAATTGACCAAGCCTTGGGGGAGGCAAAGATGAAATTAACAAACCCTCTGTGGAGTGATCTCCACCGGCTCTCTCTTTTAAAACTAAGCTTCTGGGCTGATGTTGTGTTGACGAACAAATACCATGGCGTCTTGTGTAGAGAGACTCTTAATCTTGAAGGTGTCACAAGATTTTTCTTTCATTTAACAATATATTCTAGCTATCTAGTAATACAGTGGTAAGAGTACAGAATTAAGTCTTATTACCACCAACCTAACAGGAAATTTAGAGGATATGTAGCAAAATAATATTTTGTAAAACCTCAGTCACTGAAAAAGCATCTTGGCTTTATTATTTTTAATAACTCAAACCATCTTGGCAATGTACAGTTTTATCATAGGAGAAATCAGAAAACCTGTCGGTTATACACACACAATTTCTTTGGGGTGGGGGGGGGGCAGAATCCTTTTAATATCAAAGGAATAATACCTTTTAAGAAAAACACTGTTGAACTGATGGTTTCAAACAATCTTTAATTAATGTGGGCCATTGTAACTGAAGCCATGAAAAGAAATTAAGACACTTGCATAGGGACATGTGACGGAAAGTTAAGGCTTTTTATTTTCTGTTTATTTTACTGCTTAGCCTACAGAGACAAGAACAGAAAGTGAAATCCTGCAGATTTTCCTACAGTTTTATTGGTCATTTATGTCCATCAGCTCAGCCAATACATCTGCTAAAATATTGCCTTAAAAACTACTTAGATTGAACAGCATAGAAAATGATGAGAAATTGCTTATGTTTCTTAACTCCCATTTACATAATCACTGCCTGCTCCTCTGTTATAATATTTACCCTTAGATATTGAAGAAGCATCATTTGAAAGAGCGGAGCAGTCAAGGCCTTCCTCAGGAAGAATCTTGGTAATGGGGAGAAAATATGGAGCTCTTTGTTGGTCTTAGAGTGATTCTGCACACATTGGATAATGCACTTCCAATCCTCTTTATAGATCATTTGGAATGGATTTTTTCGTGTGCGAAACAAAAAATCCACCTCAAACGATTGATAAAGTGCATTGGAAGTGCATTATCCAATGTGTGCTGAATCAGCCTTAGTCTTACCAGAGAAATTGTGCTGTGATTGCCTCCTCTAATGGATCTGGATCTGTCCCGTTACAGACATTGGGAACCTACCAACAGGGCTGCCCAGTATCCATGATCCTCTTGATATGCACGGAGGCCATTTCATGTGAATAGGACCACATATAGATTTTCCAAGCACACACAACTTTGGTGTTGAAGTGTTATGAGCATGAAAAAGCAACACATTGCCCTATTGACACAAAACAGTGTCTGTATGTATGGAGAGTACCGTAGGCTGAGTGTGCTTCTGGTGATGGACTCCCAGTTAAGTTGGCTGTAATGTCTGAAAAGGGTTGGGAAGATATTAGGATGTATTTAACTCTCCCATTAGTATGACCGGGATTTGAGCACTTAATTTTGATAGGTCACGGCAACCATCTTTTAAAATAATAATGTGATGTAATTTCTAAGATCCTAGGCCCCCAAGACTGATATTAGGACTTGAAAAATTTAACACCAATAAATTATTTGAGGTTATGGTGAAGAGTGAAATATTAATTTTTGCAGAGGATGCAAAATACTTATCTGATTATTAAAGGGGCTCCCTCAAGTGGCTGAGTAGGAAACAGAAAGTGGATGAGAACAACAGAAATAAAAAGTGGCACATAGTGGAATAAATATGCTAATTTTCAGTATCTGCCTGTAGGGTCTCGAACCTTCCCTGGGCTGTAACTATCCATGGGGATGGTTCCATGACATAGTAGAAAAGCTGACTGAAAGCATCTACTTAACATCCCGGAAATGAAAAGACGTATTTAATGTAATGTATATGTAACAAGCACTACAGCATAACCATCGTGAAAAATCTGGGTTGCATCTAGAGCTCCCAGATCTCCCAGTATAGTGAGGTAGCCTCTGACCCCATACCTCTTGGTAGTGTGGTAGGGGGGAAATCCTAGGAAAATTGATATTGCTTTGACAGTATTATGTCACTTCAGGAAGTGACATCTTCAGGAAGTGACATCATTATGTCACTTCAGGAAGTGACATCATTTGTTGGGGGTAAAGCTCTGAAATCCTAGAGTGCCATTCTGATGCCATGATACCACTTCTGGGGTCGCATTAAAGTAATGTCACACCATTAAAGCAATGGCAATCTGAATTCCCCCCCCCAGCCTCTCATCAGTTGCTAGCACTTATCTGGCATCATAATTGCACCCCCATACTTGGAAATTTGCTTTCCGTTCTGGTTGCCATTTCCCACAAAATCTTAAATCTCAGGATTATCCAGTGATGCTGATCAGTTCAGGATATGTTTTTTCACAGAATGTATAACGTGGAATCCGCCATCACGTTATTTATGTGAAAAAGTTCTATCCTGCATTTTTTGGCAAAACTTCCTATGAATCTTGGAATAAGACTAATTACAGTCTGAGTATATGATAAAAATTAAAAAAACCAGAACCATTAAAAACTCACTAGATAAATATCAAAGCAAAATGGCAAAGCAACAACAAATACAAAATCAATGTCATCATTACATTTTGGGATATTGTAGGTGAAGTGCATAACTGTGTGTGGAGGGTAGAGGTTCTTAGAATCAAATCCTATGCTCAGACAAGAGCCTCTGAAACAAAATTTGGCCCTGAGGCCTCGTTGTCTCTCCTTATGATGCCTATGACTTTCTTGTCTTAAGACATCCCCCAAGGGAGAAAGACTTCCTCTGGTGGAGAAAAGTTTGTCTCTGTTGGAGGGAGTCGTCAGATACAACCCACAAACTTTAGTCAGTGGAATATGATTATGGTGTTATTGTTGTAAACACACATGTTGCATTGATACAATGATAATAACTTGAGAACACAGATCTTGCTTTATTAAAAATTGGCCTGATCTGCTTCTAAACCAGGTTAGAAGCTAGCCTCTGGGATCAACCAGATTTGGCCAAATGCCTGTAGACTGATTTGCTAAAAGTAATCTTTGGCTTCATAAAACAACCAACCAAATCCAAATTATTTCAAGTTCCTAAACTGAAGGCTGTTGTATCTACATGCAAGAGCCAGTAGGGCTTGTTCTCCAGCCAAGCCACCCAAGCAACTGCTTGGCAGGAAGCGGCACGTGATGGTGGTGTGCTGCTGACCCACAACAGGAGATTGTTTCACTCCTAGCAACCAGCAGTGTCGGAGAAGGAAATGAATGTGCCTTGCTCAGGGCAAGAAAATACCTTGATTCAGCCCTGGACGGCATGCTGTGCTCTACTCATACATATCTAGGCCGTCAGATGACAATGTTCACGAGATACTTAAGCAGAGACCATTTCCCTAGGTACTGAGGTCTCTGTGCTAGAGGCTACTGTTAGACTTCGCTCGCAGATAACATAATAGATCTTTCACTTTCTTTCCTAACATGGTTCTCTACAGGTGAGAGGACTGGGGTCACATAAGTATGCAGAAATATGAGGGAGAATGATTATAATCCTTTTAAATAAGCAAGTTAGGCCTTCATGAAAAGGATTATAGCAGTCCTGCTGGCGTGGGGTTTGGTAAGATCTCTGTGACCTTATTTTATCATTAGTTTCAGCAGCCAGAAGGTCAGATCCTTAGTAGATGACCAAAGCCTACAACATATTTTGTTCACACACAATTTACTCCTTTTATCCCTGTGATACTGTTCTTTTTTCTGTCACCTCACATTGCCAGTTAATTTATGCCTAATTCTCATTGAGACGGTAAACCTGTGTCTCTCTCAACACAATACTATTTCAGATTACAGACAAGGGACAAATAACTAAATGGTTCTCCATACAAAAAAGGATCACGCTCCATCAAAAATGACATGTCATGGAAAAACTTCATGTTCCCTTCATACTGTAGCTTTCCATGCGGTTAGAATTTGTTTTTGTGGGGAGGAACATTCAGTTACGGTTGCTGGCTGCTTTATCTATAATTGACAATCCGGACACAAGTTTACCACCTCAGGGAGAGCGAAGTATTAAATACGCCCAGGAGGAGGTCATCTTGTTTTTAATCCCCATAATATTTTAATAATATCATTCTTATCTCATGAAGATTTCTAAAAACATTGTTCAAGGGTTAGAAAATTTCTTTCATTTTTTTCTGAAATCCCCTTGGTATTGACGTTTTGTGTGTGTGTAGGAATGTGTTTGCTTTTGAAAACCAACCCTTTTGGGCACCTCCTCAGTCTGATGAATAATGTATAAACCAAGTCAAATTAAGCAATATGGCTGCCACTAGAGGGTGTGCTCTCATTAACCTAACAGAAGAGAACAACTAAAGTGTTGTTTTATCTGTCCCTTTTTAGGAAGGACTGCACAACATTTCCAATTATTTTAAGCATTTTCCCTTGTCATTTAACTTGCTGAATCAGAACAAATCTATTTAGCTTAATGAAAGATGTCACTTAAGCATTTTTGGATTTTGGTCTTGCCTCACGCAGTTGGGTAGCAATGAAATTCAGACTATAGAAATTCAGTTGTCTATATGTTACGGATACTTCCACAGACTCCAGTATGCAGTTCTTAAACTAATGCAATGACCGATCTTTGTTCTTTTTTCATAACGTTAATCTGATATTACAGAAACCACTGTGGTGCCTGCTCTATGGTGTTAGATTAACTTAATGAGAAAAAGACAAATATCTTTATATTAATTTGCTTAAGCTACCCGAGTAACTGTGTCCTCCAAACCAGGTAGGATATAAGGGCCAAACTACATGTTATGGTGGCCATGGGTCCTAGGGTTGCTAGTCCCCTGGTGAGGTTGGGGGATCCCCTGGTCCCACCCCCTTGCAATCTGTCCTTGTGAACACGGCATGAACAGATGCTACTGTACAAGCACAATAAGTATCCAATTCTAAGGATGCATCAGAATGCATGGGTTCAGAGAGGGGAACAAACAGCAAGTATTTTCATGCTGTAAAAGTAGATCACTTGAAGATCTGACTATAATAATAACAACATTTGATTTACATACTACCCTTCAGAACAACTTAACACCCATTCAGAGTGGTTTACAAAGTGTGTTATTATTATCCTTACGACACTCACCCTGTGAGGTGGGTGGGGCTGAGAGAGCTCTGAGAGAGCTGTGACTGACCCAAGGTCACCCAGCTGGTTTCAAGCGGAGGAGTGGGGAATCAAACCCGGTTCTCCAGATTAGAGTCCTGCTGCTCTTAACCACTACACCAAACTGGCTATGACCCTTATGCAACATGAGCCTCTTCATAAATGAAATAATTTAATTTGCAGACTGGGCGAAAGCAGCCACAGTGCTCAGCTTGAGATGATCATTGACAAGAGACATCAAGGTGAACTGATTGGGAACTTGTCTCAAGGTTACTTAATTGTTGGAATATAGTCACTAGAGGAAGATTCTGCTTTGCAGGGAGCAGTTTGTCTCCCTGGAAGTTTGGTAAAGTTGTTCTAGAACAGCACAGAACATTCGTCTTGGTGTACTAGTTATAAAGTTGACGTAGCGCGCTTTGCTGATAAAGATCAAAAGGGTTTCTACATTTGTTAGCCAAGAGGGTTTATGAAGAGAAAACAGAACAGAAAGAATTGTATAAAATACCTTAATGTATACAATTGTATATTACCTGAACTCTGAGCTACATTAACTGAACTGTGATTTAACTGTAGCTGGAAGATTCTAAGTAGATACGTGCATTGGCAATAGTCCAGTTGTTTTACGTTTCAAATCGGGTGGGATAACATGGATCTATTTTGACAGTGGATGTGCTTTCCTCAGGCTGAAGGAGTCTTCCCCTGATAAAAAACATTTGCCTACCACCAGAGAAATATCACCAGAGAAAGGCTTTTTCCACTTGACAAAAATGGATCCACAGCAGAATAAGTCTGTAGGACTTATTCCTAGAGACAGAAAAGTTTAACGCATGTTACCATGTGAAAACAAAGATGACTCAAGTTGCCGGAAAGATCTTTCTACGGATAAGAGATTCTCTGTGTTCAGGTGTGGGTGATCTCAAGCCACACATTCTTCCAGGACTGCATCTACAACAGGTGTTATTGGAATTACAATACCCACCTGATGTAGTAAGGGAAAAGATCAAAGCCAGACTGATACCAAGGGCTAACCTGCTATGAGATATACCCAAATGAAACTACAACAGAACACGACTGGCGGTCACATACAGCTCTCAATGCCAACTAGCTGAACGCATCATCAGTGACCTTCAAACCATGACAGACAATTATACTTCTCTCTCACAGGCATTGGGAGGCAAACCTTTTGAGTCCTCAGACACCTCCCTAACCTTAAACAACTTCTCACTCACTATAATGCATAGACACGGACTCTGGGATCAGGGCTTGCAATAAACGAAGATGCCAACTCTGTCCCCATATTCACTCTCACAACACATGCACTGAACATAGCAACATCAGCCGTACCATCTCAGGTTCACTCACTTGTTCATCTTCCAATGTTATATATGCCATCAAATGTCAGCAATACCCTTCCGCTGTCTACAATGAACAGACAGGTAGGTCCCAATGAAAAAGAATAAATGGACATAAATCTGACATTAAAAATCACAACACTCAGAAACTACTAGAAGAAAATTTTAATGTCCCAGGACATTCCGTTGCTGACCTAAGAGCAGCAGTCTGCAGAGAAGCTTCAAGGGAGATTAGAATGCATGATTGTACCCCGTCCCCAGGGCTGAATGGGGATATAGGATGCTTACATACTACAAATGCTAATTTTCTGCATTTCCTACCCCTAAACGTTTGCTCTAACCAAGCTGATTACGTTTTGCATTGTACCTTTACATCCTGACCCCTTTCTTTGCAACACCCCTCCTACCTTCTGGTTTGGATATAAGGGCTCAGGGATCTCTACCGCACCACTCCAGAAACCCTACCTGAGCAGGCAGCAGGAAAGGTACCCGTAACAAATAATAGCTTGGCCCAGAGCCTGCCAGCAGCCTGGAACTTGAAGAGGGAGATCCCTATCGCACCACACACAAAGAAAATTCAAGCTCCAATGCACTCTCCCTGTCTCTCTCTCAAAATGGCAACAACAACTGTCTTTCCCTTTCCACTGTCTGCAAAACCAGAGCTGGGAGCCCTCCTCCCCGCTGCTCTTTGCTTCCTTGTAACAAATTTGGGGCTCCACACTTGAAAGGAAGACCTGCCTATCAAGCTAAATTGGGCTTAGATTGGGGTTTCTAGGGCAACAGCAGGAGTTCAGACAGAGTTCAGGCAGTCGTTGCCTCTGGTTGCCAAGGGAATTGATTGCAGGTGCCAGACTGTCTGGCTTGACGAACAGCAAGGAACAGCAACGAACGAGGCTTGCAAGGACCACCTGTTCATTTAGAAGGGGGCCTCATGAAAAGCTTGTTCATGAACAGCAGATTGGGCTGTTCGTGGCTTTTAAAAGTTTGTATTGCTGTTCGTGCCCATCTCTAGTAAGCTGCAGTACTGCAGCCCAAGCTCTGCCCACAACCTGAGTTTGATCCTGGCGGAAGCCGGGTTCAAATAGCTGGCTCAAGGTTGACCCAGCCTTCCATGCTTCTGAGGTCAGTAAAATGAGTACCCAGTTTCCTGGAGGTAAAGTGTAGATGACTAGGGAAGGCAATGGCAAACCGCCCATAAAGAGTCTGCCAAGAAAACGTTGTGATGCGACATCCACGCATGGGTCAGTAATGATTCGGTGCTTGCACAGGGGACTAACTTTACCTTTTAGGCAGGCTGCCTTTGGTTCTCAAAGACCGGTATCCAATGGAGTGCCAGTGTAGACAGTTTACAGAGAAAAGAAGACCTGACGCAGAGCTTACATTTTAACTATACTCACCCATGCACTCAAGATGTCAAAATGTGCATTTCACTTCTCTTGGGGTTAGATCCCAACAATTCTATACTGATGCAAAAGGGAGGAGGGATACTTGAAGGACTGCCTCCACCTGTATTGTCCAGCCTGCCCTGCTGTCTGTGCCTCCATCTTCAGAGGGGAGGTGGGTGGCGACCAGGGCTTTATTTGTGATGCTGCCTTGCCTTTGGAATGCCCTCCCCTGAGGGGCTTGCCTGCTGCATGCCTTACTTTCTTTTAGGTGCCAGGCTAAAACATTCTTTTTTACCCTGGATTTTAACTAAGGTTTTTATCTCTTAAACGTTTTATGGTCTGAAGATCATTTAATCTACATCATTTTCGGCTGCTCGTCGTTTATTTTATGCTATTATGCCCTGGCTTGTTTTAATGCATCAGCTTGTTTTTAATCATTTGTATAATGGCTTTGTTTGTAATGGTTGTGTTTTATAGGTTTTATTAGTTGTAAGCGATGTCTAGCTAAGGTCCGGCAAGTAGTGGCAGACTGGGTGGGTGGGGGATATGAAGGGCTGTCAGTGATGATTTCATGTCATGTCATGTCCAGGAAAATCCCAGAAGTGACATCATGCCTCTCTAGGAATCACCAGAAACTCTATGACTTTACTTCGGACTTGCCAGAAATTCCTGGAGAGGATTGATGTCACCTGTGTATTTTTCCTGGCTTTAATATCATCACACCATCAGCTGACAGCCATGTTTTTAGATTACTTTTCTCCCACTGGCCGCAGCAGTGACAGAATTGGGAGCTGGTGGTGGAAAGTTCCTCACCCTCGATGAGGGTTTGGCAACTCTTCAGCAGGTCTCTGGGGAAGTGGCATATAATTTTTTAAAATAAAGAAATAAATAATTTGACCATGAAGATGGTTATATTGGAGTTCAAAGGGCCTGCATTAATAAAAGCCACATGGGATGGGGGCTGCAGTAATGAAGGGAATTGGCCAAGATTGAATGAAAAGCTGACTGGACTCATCTCAGAGGGTGTGTAGAAGTGTATGACAATGTTATCTCCCCCCCCCCCGCAAAACCCCTTTGGATTCCTATTGCTCCTTCCCAAACTTACTTAAAGCATTTGGTGGTCTCATGTGACCCCTTGTATTTTGAGGCTCTAGCCATGAATAAACATGTTCTGTGTTACTGATAAAATTGACTCCCCCCCCCCTTCCCATTGGTGTACTGACCAGCCAGTTCACCTAAACTGAAGTATGTTTTTCAGTATTATTTATGATGTCGACCTGAATTCCTTTGCAGAAGAGTAGCAGAGAGAAGAGTGAATGGAAAGCCAGTTTGGTGTAGTGGTTAAGAGCGGCAAGACTTCAGTCTGGAGAACTGGGTTTGATTCCCAGCTCCTCTGCTTGAAGCCAGCTGGGTGACCTTGGGTCAGTCACAGCTCTCTCAGAGCTCTCTCAGCTCCACCCACTTGACAGGGTGATTGTCACGAGAATAATAATAACACTTTGTAAACCACTCTGCGTGAGTGTTAAATTGTCAGAAGGTCAATATAAATCAAATTAGAAACAAAGCCCGTTGTGGGGAAAAATACAACGGGCTCTAGAAAGGGGAGAGCAGACAGACAGGCATTCCCTCCTCCTCTATCACTGATCCTGGCCAGTGAAGAGTGTGTGTGGGGGGGACATTGCCACCTGCTCCACACCAGATTCTGGCTGGTTGAAGGGGGGGCATTGCCACCTGCTCCTCACCTGATCTCAGCAATATGAAGGGGTGGTGGGTTTTGCTACCTGCTGCATGTCTGATACAGGCCAGGTAAAGGGGGGAAGGCATCACCATCTGCTCCACTCCTGATCCCAGATGGGTGAAGGGAAAACGGGCATTTCCTTCTGTTCTGCGCTTGATTACGGCTGGGTGAAGGGGGTGGGTGGGCATTGCCACCTGTCCCTGCGGGGTGAAGGGAGGAGCGAGCACTACCTCCTGCTCTGCTCCTGACCCCAATTGGGTGATGGCGGTGCAGTCATTGCCATCTTCTCTGCTCCTGATCCTGGCAGGTTGAAGGGGGGTGGAGATTGCTGCCTGCTTGGTGCCAGATTGTGACAGGGAGAAGATGGGGTGGGCATTGCT
This sequence comes from Eublepharis macularius, assembly GCF_028583425.1. Lineage (NCBI taxonomy): Eukaryota > Metazoa > Chordata > Lepidosauria > Squamata > Eublepharidae > Eublepharis > Eublepharis macularius. The sequence continues at coordinate 18,344,032 of NC_072796.1, forward strand.
GCCTGCTCAGTGCCTTCTTCCAGTTGGTTGAAGGGGGAAGGCATTGGTACCTGCCACATTTCTTGTCCAGGCTGGGTGAAGGGAAGAAGGGAATTTCCGCCTACTCTGTGTTTGATCCCACCCAGGTGAAGGCGCTGGGCAGGCATTGGCACCTGCTGCACTCCTGATCCCAGCTGGGTGAAGGGGCAGGCATTGCCACCTGCTCTGCTTCTAATACCAGCTGGGTTAAGACAGAGAGTGGGCATACGTGGGCATTGCCACATCTTTCACTTTTAAGAGCTGGGTTAAGGCAGGGAATGGGCATTGCTACCTGCTCCTCTCCTAATGCCAATTGTGATAAGGTGGGGGTTGACATTGCCACCTGCTTCGCTCCTAATACCTGCTGAGTTAAGGCAGGGGCAGGCATTACCACCTGCTCCACTCCTGATTCCAGCTCACTGAAGGGGAGCGGGCATTGCCACCTGCTCCGCTCTTAATACCAGCTGGGTAAAAGTGGAGGTGGGCATTGCCACTTGTTATGCTTCTAATATCCGCTGTGTTAAGGTGGGGGATGGGCATTACCACCCGCTGCACTCCTAATACCAGCTGGGTTAATGCGGGAGGTGAGAATTGCCATCTTCTCTGCTCCTAATACCGGCTGGGTTAAGGCTGAGAGTGGACATATCTACCTGCTGTGCTTCTGATCCCAACTAGGTGAAACAGGGGAGGGCATTGCCACGTGCTCTGCTCCTATTATCAGCTGGGTTAAGGCAGAGAGTGGGCATTGCCATCTGCTCCATTCCTGATCCCAATTTACTGAAGAGGGGCAGGTATTGCCACCTGCTCTGCTCCTAATATCAGCTGGTTTAAAGCAGGGGGAGCATTGCCACCTGCTCCGCTCCTAATACCAGCTGGGTTAAAGTCAGTGGCGAGCATTGCTACCTGCTCCACTCCTAATACCCAGAAATAAAGAGGCTTTCCCCACAAGTAAATGCCAAACAACAAGAAACCCACACCAGGGAAAGATTCAGTGAATAATATTTCTTAAATGCTATACTCAATATAAAAATAATAATGAGCTCTCATAAAATGTTTTCAAAAGACTTATAGTCCAGTACACTCTTCAAGGAGATATTCAATGTCCCAGTGTCCAGAGCGGTAAACTAAGTAACCCCCACCCCAGAGTTCTGCAAGATGAAGGAATGTCCTTTAGTGACGATTCTCCGCATTGCAGACAGAAATCCGTCTGTATCTCCAATGCAATTAGATTGATATCTTTTGTAGTTGTTGTTTTTTCTTTTTCAGGTTGGTGGAGCAGTGAAGATGGAGTGGGGCCCCCAAAGGGGTCCCCCCACCCTACAAGCGGCCAGCAAATTTAGCTTGTTTCATGCGATGTCCACTTCCTCAGGAGCCAATCAAACGACCACCAAACAAGCAATATTCAAAGAATCACCAGAGAAACTCTCACGTGCATACAATTCAGCGCACTCGTCAGAGCACGTGGAGAACATTGCCACCTGCTCCTGTTCCCTACCTGGGCTTCCCACCATGACATGTTTTCTGGAGCCATATGGTGAGTTACCTGGGCTTTCCTCTGCGGCAGCGCTCTCGGGTGGTGCACTAGGGTATAAAGTGAGTTGTCTGAAACACGCTTACTCAATAAAATTTAAGATGCTATTATCGAATGTTGTCATTAATTTGAGAGTGCAGAGTTTACCTAATAAAATGCTCCAGAAATCCACCACTGTTTAATGGCTGCTGCTGAAAGCTAATGAATGCAAAGAACTCATCAGGCATTCTTGCCGTATGAATTGGGGGCTTTGCATTGTGTAGGGGGTTGGACTAGAGGTCCCTTCCAATCCTATGATTCTATGATTCTATGGTTCTATGCAGGGCTTTTTTCTGGGAAAAGAGGTGGTAGAACTCAGTGGGTTGCTCTCAGAGAAAATGGTCACATGGCTGGTGACCCCACCCCCAGATCTCCAGACAGAGGGGAGTTTAGATTGCCCTCTGTCTGGAGATCAGGGGGTGGGGCCACCAGCCATGTGACCATTTTCAAGAGGTTCCGGAACTCTGTTCCCCCACATTCCCCCTGAAAAAAAGCCCTGGTTCTATGAAAATGCTTGTCAGCCAGCCTCTGCATGTATGCAAAGCCCCCAATTCATACGGTAAGAATGACTGATGTATTGTTTGCATTCATCAGCTTTCAGCAGCAGCCATTAAACAGTGGTGGGTTTCTGGAGCAGTACAGAAGCCTGGTACAATTTGACAACAGTGGTTCCCCTCCCTTAAGACTGCATTTTTCTTCCACTGATGAGACTGCCCTCTTGCCTGTTAAAGATGCATCCTGTTGTTTATTCTGGAAATGCTTAGGCCTCTCTTTAGTGGCGAAGTGTTGCTTCATGCTGTCTGGAAACTCCGGAGCCTGATATAATTGGCATAGAGGTCATATAACTGGGGGAGAGGAGAGACCAAAGCTGGGTTTTTTATGCACACCAGCCGCACATTATGTGATACCTGCATGAATTACTCAGGTGATCCCTTGGAAGCCGTAGCTAAACATATATTGCTTCCATTCACTTTAATGCAGGCAGACTGTAAAAGAGAGGAGGTAAGAAGAAAGGACTATAAAAAGATGTCAGGAATTCTTCCCTCCTGCCCCCCTCCAATGAAAGCTGCAGCAGTAACTGGCAAAAAGGTAGACTCGAGTCTCTGGACACCCACATCTATCAAGGGCAAGACAAGTTACAGTGCAAGGATGTGGCTGAAAGTGAAGTCAGTGAAGCAAACCTAATTAACACTAATAGGATATTAAATCTATGTTCTAGGGCTAACTCCTGGTTTCTATCTAAATATGGCAGCAGGGGAATGCACCAGTCAGTTCAGGTAATATCAAGGTGTACAGCCTCCATAAATCTACCATGCAATCAACTGCTGTGTTAATTACTTCTTTAATGTATTACCTGGTTAAACAATAGGGGGTGGGGCAAGTATTGGAGATAACTTTTGTTGCGATCTCCAACTCTGGCAAGTCAGAGAAGACGCAGTCCGCACATTATATTTTCTCTAGGGATGTCACTAGGTCAGGTTGAGAGACATGTTCTAGAGTTCAGTGCTTTCCGGATGCATGTGAACCTTGCTCAGATCAGGTGGCGGAGAGTGCCCTCAAGTCATAGCTGACTTATGGTGACCCCTGGTGGGGTTTTCATGGCAAGAGGCTAACAGAGGTGGTTTGCCATTGCCTGCCTCTGCAGCCCTGGTCTTCATTGGCGGTCTCCCATCCAATTACTAACCAAGGCTGACCCTGCTTAGCTTCTGAGATCTGACGAGATCAGGCTCACCTGGGCTGCCCAGGTCAGGATGCTCAGATCAGGATTGTGGTGCATACTTTCCCTCTCGCCCCATTTTTTTGACCTATGCTTGCCAACTGTCTGGAGAAAAAATGCCCTGTTCCTGTTCCTTTAATAGAAGTTATTACAGAGGATCCAAATCAGGCCTCATATGCCTGGGAAGTGTGGAACTCCAAAGCAGATCAGTTGACCCAACTTGGTCATGTCCCTGGGGAAAACGTAATATGTACTGTTGTCTGTCCTTAGATACATGCTCATTTGCGCTTATAATACATGGCTATAAAGACCCTCCTGGAAAATGTTATCAAAACACTTCTATGCTTCCTCTGATATTCTTTGGGTGATTCACCGAAGCAGGAAATTTCAACTTGAAATTTCATTTCAGATGAAATTGCATAGCAGTTCTACTATGTTTGAAGTTGGCCTCCGGTGTTCGTGCTTCAGAATGCTCCCAAAGACTTCATTAAATTACACAATTTATTGGAAAATTATTTTTCATAATCATTTTTTAAAAGAATAACCGCATGCATGGTCTGAAATGGTTGTTTAGATGCATCCCCCAATTATTTAATAATTTATTGGATTAACAAATGTAAACTGAAGTGCTTGATTATCAGTGAGAGGTGCACAGAAAATGCTAAGACATTCATTCTTTTTGTCCCAACAGTATCTTGAAAAGTTTGAATTCTATTCAAAAATGGAGCTATTGGTCCATCAATATGTTCTAGGATTTTATACCAATACACTTTGAGGGGATAGCATATCAGAACCCAGCCTTAATGATTTATTTATTTTATTTTTATACCGTTTTCTTTGGTTAAGAGCTCAAAGCAGTTCACATCAATATACAACAGTTAAAATCAACAAAACATAATAAGAATCCAATAAAACCCAATAAAACATACAGCATGATACAAAATACACTAATCCCAGACCTTGATCTTCTTATTTTACACCGCATTTTCCATATTGAGGGTTGTTGTTTTTTTGTTAATCCCATCCTATATACCAACATTTGGGATGGCCTTTACCTACTCTGCATGGATTGATTACTCTTGGGTTCTTGTTTTACACTGATCTTTCCGTGTAAATTCTTCTGAACCCTTCCCTTTTTCCTGTTGTTTGAACTCTTAAGTACAAATTTAGGTGCTTTACATGTGTTGGAAGAGGAGGATTCAGTGCTGTCTCTTTCTTCAGATTTTAGAGGGGGACAAACCAAAGAGTTAGAGAGGTCAGGGCACTCTGTTTACTGTTTACTGCTCTGACTATCCTTTGAATGTAGATTGCTATTCTCAGGATTACATCCTCCTCCTGACCTCCTCCCTCTCACCTTTTCTCTTCTTGGCTTTGTTCCAGGCAAAATCTCTCTCCTCTCCTCCCTCCATCTTGGAAGCATGGATGCAGGACTTGTCCTAGCATCTATGCCCATCCTTAGACTAGATAGGTAGTTAGGATGTGTCTCTCCTCCTTTCCTATCAGAGTATGGAGTTCCTACAATAAAGAACTTTTATTTCCTTTCTAAGTATAAGCAAGTGTCTGATTTGTTATTTTCTCCTGCACACACACTAGCCAGCAGAACCAGCTCACAATTATCTATAATCATGCTTCCTTTGCTAAACGATAGACTCTGCTAACGGCCCAAACATGGAATCCTTTAATTAGGCTTCTGTGGCCAACATATGATTTATTTATCAAGATGGATACTGCATCTGATGAAGTGAGCTTATGCCAGAGTAAATTGTGTTAGTCTTTAAGGTCCTACTGGGCTCCTGATTCATTCATTTTATCCCATCCTGTGTGCAATATATTCTAAAGACATAAAGAAGAGGCTGAACCATGGAGCTCTTGAACTATACTTGACCTTGGTGATCTATGCACTCACTTTAGAAACAAGGAATATAGGGAAACGGTTTAATATAAATGAGAGATTTTTCCAATTGCCCCAATAGCCCTCTCTCAAACCTCTTTAAAGCTGTCGAATCCTCTGTAGACAGAACCTTTCCAGCTGCCGAACTTTAATCTTAAAATGAAAGGCGATGCTTCCAGGAACCAACGAAATAACTTTGATGAGTTGTGCTGCCTGAGATAAAATGGTCTGCAATTTGTTGGAAGAACTAAACCAGATGAGAAGAACTCTCTGATTTTCTTCATGCCAAAAGTCTTACATAGGAAAAAAACCCAAAACCCTGTGTTTTCACATCTCCATCAAATAATTTTGGGCTTGCTCAACCAGTCGTTTTCACACTGCATTACGGCAGATTCTGCAGAAGCTTATCAGGCGTTCTAGGATGAAAAGATCAGTAAAGGTCACAAGCTGTCCAGTATGCTATTATTTAGCATGCCTAACCATTTGAAGCAGCTGAGGATATCGTGGGCACCATTCTGTACACTACGTGTCAACAAGTCTGGGATTGTTTGTGACTAAGAGGACACCAGCAGAATGTCAGGTCTTGCCTGGTACTTCTCCCAAACACTTTACTGCCTCACTCCAGTGTATGAGTTTAAAATGTTTATTTAGAGTAAATACCAGTTTCAAGATACTGTAACAAGGGAATTGACTGGAATGCCTAAAGGTGGGGAAATTAGCTCAGTTATAGGTCAATGTCTCCTCCCCCTTCCAGTAGGAAGAAGAGGCGGTTAGTAGTTTTGGTGCGCATCGCCTGGGAAGAAGGGAGTGGGGAAGAAGATGAGCTCAGTTCAGTCTCTGTAGTAACTCCAAGGTCACCTTCTCAGGCTCCAGCAGGAACTCGTAACCAAAACACCTTGCCTGGAAGATAAGCAGTTAGCAACAGGTCTACACTACTTTGGCTCTACTCTGCATGCACGCAGAGGCACTGAAGTAATACATACATCGAAAATATACATGATGTAGAAGCGTGGCAGATATGCTGACAGCCTGACACAGAAAACTGCAGTTTCTCTTGGCTCTCTGCTGAGCACCTGTATTTCCAAACATATATTTTGTTTCATCCATACATAATATTTTAAAGTATACATTTTATGAAAATCTTAGGTACACACCTGAAAAATTACCTGAGATACCAAATGTGATTTGGATTGGAAACCCCACCTCAACTCAAGTTTAACATGTGACCATGCTCACCTACAAAATGGTGTATGTGGAGGGAAATGGGACCCAGGAAATGGGACTCGTACACGGAGGCTGGAGAAGCTTTCTTGGTCCCTGCTTTCCAGCCGGTGTGCTTTTGCAGATAGAAAAGGACTGTGGAGGGCAGGCTGTCTCTCTTACTTCCTTTCCACATGTCTGCCCATGAGTCACATGTCTCTGGCAGTAAGATGGACAGCCCCCCTCCTTTTTTTTATCTGCAAAAGCATGCTGGACAGAAAACAAAGAGTGACAAATCCAGTTCTGCCTCCACACACATGCTCTGGGGTGCATTTCTCTCCATACCAGTTTGAAGATGTGTGAGGTCACACGTTAATTTTGAGTTCAAACGTGGTTTAGCATCTTGTGTAACCAGACCCTCAGGCCACCAGTTCATATCGCATGTCAGACAGTAAGCAATATTTTAGTTTATTGATTTTCTATCCTGCAAATCCTTTTGGAAATTTAACTGATACCTATATGCGATAGTCTCAATCAATTTAACACATTTTACCTACACTTCCTCCAAGGAACTCAGGGCAGTGTATGTGGTTCATCCCCATTTTATGTTCACAATAATCTTATGAGGTTGGTTACAATGAGAGAAAATGTGCAGCCCCTAATCACCATTTCATGAGTTTCATACGTAGTGGGGATTTGAATCCACGTCCCAGCCCAACACTTTAACCCAGGCATTCTGGCTCTAAAAAGTCTTCCATTTTTTTATACCTGAGATCCAGATTTAGCATCATTCTGCAACATGGGGTCTGCTTTTTAATTTTGATTTGCATATGGCTTATTTTTTATTTAGGAACTTAAGCCTGGTGAAACTCTCTCTCTGCTGAGACCAGGGTCCCAAGGGACTTATTACAGTTCCTTTGGGCCTGTAAGATGGAGATGTTCTACCAGGCCAATGGCAGTCATTAAAGTCTGGGCAGGCTACCTGGTCGGCCTCTTCGCTGTAGCCTTGATCTGCTGTTTTATTTGAAACATCTATGACCTGCCTGCCCTACCCTTTTTGATTGTTGAAGAGGTGTATTGTTTTTAATATCTCCACTGCTGTTGGATATGGTTTTATGCAGGGCTTTTTTTCTGGGAAAAGAGGTGGTGGAACTCAGTGATGGAACTCAGGACTGCACAATGAAGTCACTTTGGGTCAGCTGGGACAAGGGGGGAGTTTTTTAAAGTTTAAATTGCCCTCGGCAAAAATGGTCACATGGCCAGTGGCCCCGCCCCCCTGATCTCCAGACAGAGGGGAGTTTAGATTGCCGCAATCTAAACTCCCCTCTGTCTGGAGATCAGGGGGTGGGGCCACCAGCCATGTGACCATTTTCAAGAGGTGCTGGAACCCCTTTCCACTGCGTTCCCGCTGAAAAAAAGCCCTGGTTTTATGGTTTTAAATTGTATTCTGTACTTCGTACTGTATTATTAATTTTATACTGTATTTACTGTTATTATGGTTTAACTATGTTGTTACCTGCACTGAGTCCATGGTGGGTTATAAATTCAAGAAATTCAAGAAATTCAATAAATTAAATGTATGTCGCCTCTCCAGGAAACCTGTCCAAGGTAGCTTACAAAATATTGCATAATAAAAACCAAACCATAGAAGACATTAATTACAATTCAGCATTACAGACCCAGTCACAGCATGGAAACGTAGACCATTGAGCAACAGCTTTCAGACTAAAAGCACACAAAATTGTTTTTAAAAATAATTAATTAATAGTCTAGGTGAACTGAAACATTTTGGCCCGGCACCTAAAAGAACGCAGCACCCACCTTTCTACCTCTCTCTGTTTTTTTTTCTCCTTGTCTTTCACCCTCATCCTTGTGTTTTCCTTTTCCGTCTTCTTGTACAAAAATATAAATGATAAAAAGCAAAACGGCATTTCAAGGTTGTCAAGACCCATGTGATTTTGACATGTAACCCCTGGCCTTAACCCACCAGTTGGAATCCCCCTGCTCTTATATGCAAAAGGACCAATATCTGACTAGCTGTGGTTGCCGAGGGAATGAAAGAAACCTTACACATAGACTAAAGTGGAAAGATTCCAGGTTGGCAGAAAGCTTGCAGTGAGTCTACTGCAGGGACGGACTGAGAAATTAAAATGGCCAAGGAGCAAGCTAAGCTGGGTGGCCCCTGTGGCACTGTGAGCCCACATGGCAGGGCCCATTCAGCTTGGACATGGCCACCAGCACCAATGTTGAGCATCAGCTCACCAGTTGTCTTCCCCAGCACAGTGTGGCAGAAGGCAATGGGTGTGCGGACACTGATCACCATTCCTTCTGGAAGATCTAAGGTAAGTAGCATTGCCAAACCTAATGGGGCATGGCTCTGCTTGCTTCTGGCCAGTAATGCCTCCCCCTGCCCCCAGGCAGTGGCCTACTAGAAATGTCCTCAGTAAGTTCAATGGCCAATCCACCCGGGGTTGTCTACTTTGGGTTGTGCAATTCCTGGAGATCTGGAGGTGGAGCCCAGAAATGGCAGGGTTTGGGGAGCAACCTCAATGGGGTATATAATGCCATAAGGTCCACCTTCCAAAGCAGCCACTTCCTCCATCAGAACAGATCTCTTTAGGCTGGAGATTAATTGTAATCCAGCTATGATCTGTTGCAACACAAACTCTTGTGGCAGCTGGTGGTATAAGCTTTCATGAACTATGGCCCATTTCATTAGATGCAGGTTGTGCGACGTGTCAGTTCACAATGAGCCAGCAGCAACCGCTATCCTCATTTAAGATGTGAAATGAAATAATGAAGAGAATGGCTTTGATGTTAAAAAAGAGCCTGTGCACATCAGGTTTAGGTGGAAGGACTTCCCTAACAACAAGATGTGGCTTCAAAGCAGGCTTGAGCTGCAACATCTCTCAGTTTAGGGGACGGGGGCGGGGGGATCCTCTTTGTTTCTCCACATCTTCAGCTTTCCCTGTGACTGTTCAAATGCATAAACAAAGCGGCAGCCATTTCTTTGGTACATTATTTCTGGGAGGTGGGAGGACGTTTGCAAAAGACAAGCCTGATAATATGTTTAGTTTGAAATCTCCCCAAATTAAATGCTTTTAGTAAAATTCAACATATATATTTATAATAATGCCAATGTCTAATTGCAATAAACTTACTATAACAATGCTCAATTTTGCATTTCAAAGGTAGCCACAGACACAATTCAAAGTCCTTTTGATTGTGAGAGTCCTGGAAAATTAAAGAGGCTGGTTACTCTGTTGGGTCTTACCACTGTGAAACTTCCACAAAATCTTTAATTCCAGCCTGAGGGCTAAGACCATCTCCTGTCTCTCAGGGAGGAAGCAAGCGTACCACTACAGATAACATGATATATAATTACATCATCTGGGATTTTGTGATGAGGAGCAGGGATTTGGTTCTCAGATCTATTTCCCTACCAATGTCTAGTGTGTTTAGGGAACCAACAGTTTGTAGAAGATACTACCTTTATCTGATTGCACAATATTCCCCTTGGTAAGCTGAAGATCGCCTGCCTATGAGTTCTGTAGTTAGGGTTACCATCCTCCAGGTGGAGCCTGGTGTTCTCCTGGAATCATCGGTGTAGCTTGGGTTGCCAGCACCCAGGGGCAACTCCTGACAGGTGTTGCTCCTGTTAATGCGCGTGCATGCGCAAAGCACACGTGTGCTCCCAGAACCATGTGATGATGTCACTTCTAGGAAGTGACGTCATCACGCAAGGTGTGCTCACCCCCTGGGAGCACTCCCACGATTTGGGCCACTCACCTCTCCACCTATTACCTGGCAGTGCGCTCCCGGAGGTCCAGCTCAGTGCCCAGCAAGCTGGCTGCCCTGTCAGTGTGGCAGGTGGTGTGGGCTACCTCCCAGCTTTCCCTCACAGCCACCCATGCTCCTGCCACCAGCTTCATGCACTCTTGGCCAGCAGCCACTGCAGGAGAGCCAGCTTGGTGCCCCAGTGAGCTGGCCGCCCCATCGACACGGCAGGCAGCCAGGGTGGCATGGGCATCCTCCCAGCCCTCCTGCGCATGCAGCCACCCGTGCTGCTGCTGCCAGCTCTGCGCACTTCAGGCCAGCAGCCGCACCTGCCACCCTTTCTTTGGTGGCACGTGGGGCAAGTGACCCCCCTGCCCCCCCAATTATGGCCCTGCCTGGAATGACAGCTGATCTCCATTTTCCACACATCAGTTCTCCTGGAGGCAATGGCAGCTTTGGATGGTGGATTATGTGGCATCACATTGCTGCTGCACTCCCTCTCCTCTCCAAGCTCCATCCTCCTGAGGTACACCCCCAGATCTCCAGACACTTCCCAAGCTGGAACTGGCAACCGTAGCTGTAGCCTAGAAGGTGCTAATGAATGGTGGTTTTCAAGATGCCAAACGCTTGAGACAGGACGTAGTCATCACTGTTAAGAAAAGAAACTGAGCTTAAATTCTCCTCAGCCTGCTATGAGTTTGGTTGCCATTCAGCATAACAAGGTCATGGTTCTGTCTGATGAATTAATTGGTGGTCAGGGACAAAAGACTAAGTCCCTTGATTGCTGTAGAGCTCTCTTTCCCCTGCATTTGGAATGTGACATTATTTTTATTTATTAATTAATCAAATTTATACCCTGCCCTCCTCGTGAACAAGCTCAGGGCAGTTAACAAGAAAGGAAAACATTATGCATTAAAATCATAAATAATTATCTTAAAACAATATTTACAAGCTCAATACAATGCAGAGCACAAGACTGGCACCATAAATAATACAAGCAGGGCTTTTTTTCAGCTGGAACGTGGTGGAACGGAGTTCCAGAACCTCCTGAAAATGGTCACATGGCTGGTGGCCCCGCCCCCTGATCTCCAGACAGAGGGGAGTTTAGATTGCCCTCCGCACCGTTCAGCGCTCTGTCTGGAGATCAGGGGGCGGGGCCACCAGCCATGTGACCATCTTCTCTGAGGGCAACCCACTGAGTTCCACCACCTCTTTTCCCAGAAAAAAAGCCCTGAATACAAGTGACATCAAATCATCTAAAAAAATGGATACAGCTGTAGCACAAGCCTGGGGCAGCCAACGATGGCATATGTGTGGGGGTGGGGGTGGGGGGGAGGACAGGCAGGGGACAATTTGCTGGCTCTCAACCAAAGACCTGGCCGAACATCTCCATTTTACAAGCCCTGCAGAAGTGTAACAAGTCCTGCAGGGTCTGGACCTCAATCGGGAGCATGTCCTGCTTGAGGCCAGATGAATGTCCCGTGGGCTGGGGACCACCAAGAGCCATTTACGTGCAGATCACAAGGCCCTGGGGGAGGGGATATAGTGGGAGAGAACGGAAGGAGGAGAGGAGGAGAGTGAGAGAACTAAACATTTTTGGAGTCTGGATTTGGGCAGAGAGAAAGACAGCTATGAGTTGGCTGAAAGCAAAACACTTTGCGACACAACGCAGTGCAGGATTCACAGTCATCTGTTAACAAACATAGGTGCTCGCTTGCTTATGACAGCCTCCACATTTACATTAGTAAATAAAAAGATCACGCAGACCTTACAAGTCTCCAATGCTGACCCCAGATGTTCCACAACTTGGGGAAATGATGAGCGCCTAACAGTATTAATTACCTCTTCTGGGTATGGCTCTAATAATTGATCATGGTTTGTTTTCATAAGCGAATGTTTTTTCTTGCTTTCCGTCGCTTGCTTCAGAAGGAGCCATGTCCTCATTAGAAACTTCAACAGCTTTAAAGAAGAGCATTGATTACTATTTCATCAGCTAAAAGACTAATTGGCCTCCATTAGTTTTAATTGGGACAATTTGCTTCAGATGCTCTAAAATCTTGCATTGGGTGCATTGACAGTTCTGAGAGACTGCCGAACCTAATCACTTTCCTTTTTTCCATGGTAGGCCAGCTAAAATTACCATACAGAGGCAGGTTTCTAAATGATGAGGGACCATAAAAAGTGGAAGGCTTTGCATTTGTTCACCTTTAATTAGGGGCTAATTGTGAGATGTAATTAAGCATTTTGTCAGAATTTGGATAGAAAATGTCTGTTACAGAGCTGAACCTGCGCACATGAACAATTGCTCATGTGATTTGTTTGGGAGGCGCTTTCGTAGAGAAGCCTGTTTGCATTCTAGATGGTTGCTCTTGTGAGTGGAAATACATGTTGCAAATCATCCGGGGACACTCACGTTCAGGATTTTATGTGTGATCTTCAATTCACATTGGCTGTTCTTGCTCTGTTCATGGGAGTGCCCTTTGTGTAATTTCATCAGCAAGTGGGTCTGGAGTAGAGGTGGGCATGATTCGTGAAAAAACCGAACCATGCGGTTCGTGGTTTGTGGCGTCTTCACAAATCAGGAACCATGAACTTCCACAAACTGGGGCAAGTTCACGGTTCATGGTTCATGGCAGGGAAAGGGGCATTTAAACCCCCGGATCAGCTGCGTGTCGGGGAGATCCCCGACGAGCAGCTGATCATTGGCCACTCGGAGCAGTGGGGAAATGGCCATTTAAACAGTGAGTGGGGCTTGGCTAGCCAGCCGGGAACTCCTGGCCGGGTAGCCAAGCCCCACTGTTTAAATGATCAGCTGCTTGTTAGGGATCTCCCTAACAAGCAGCTGATCCAGGGGTTTAAATGCCCCTTTCCCTGCCACTTTGCAGTGGCATAGAAAGGGGCATTGATGTTAAAATGAACCAAATGAACCAGCAGACCAGTTCATGGAAGTTCATGGAAACAAGCTTCCACAAACCGCTGGTTTGCAAACCATGAACCGGGCCAGTTTGTGAGTTATTTTGGTTCATGTTCTGGTTTGTGCCCATCTCTAGTCTGGAGGACAGAGCACCAATTCAGCTCTGTTTTTGCTGTGAGAACAAGTACTGTGGGCTCCTTTGACTTGCCAATTTACATTTCTTTAATTTACATTTAAGGTATGAGAAAGTGTCAAAATTTGCATTTCAATAAATAGAGGTGAGAGGTGAGGGAAACTGGGATACTTTTAGCAGTTGAGGAGGAACTGATATTGAACACAATAATGTATTCAATAAAAAAAACAATGGAGGGCCCCATGGTGCAGAGTGGTAATCTGCACTATGCAGTCCAAGCTCTGCTCATGGCCTGAGTTTAATCCTGGCGGAAACCGGGTTCAGGTAGCCAGCTCAAGGTTGACTCAGCCTTCCATCCTTCTGAGGTTGGTAAAATGAGTACCCAGTTTCTTGGGAGCAAAGTGTAGATGACTGGGGAAGGCAATGGCAAACCACCCCATAACAAAAAGTCTGCCAAGAAAACGTTGTGATGTGATGTCTCCCGATGGGTCAGTAATGACTCGGTGCTTACCTTTACCTTTTTAAAAAATGGAGCAAATTGAAGTGTGACTGATTGAGCAAGTGCATGGAAAGTTGGGGGAGGGAACACATGAAATGAGGTTCTTGTGAGCATTCCTAGGTAGTTTGTAGCAAGTTGTTATCTTGGAGCACAGTGGTGGTTGTTCTACAACTCTCAACAGGGGGAAAAGTCAGTCCCAGAATGGAGGATCTTATACTTTTTTGAATAGTAGATAATGTTGATTGATGTGTTTATTGCAAAGGAAACAAAAAAAAGTATGCCTAATTTATTTGTGCTCCACCTGTAGGCTCATTGAAAGTCTCCCCAAGATCTCCCACATGTTTCTACAATTCCCATTCGTACAGAATTTTTTCTTAGGAGGTGTCATGGCTCAATGGCAGAGCATCTGCTTTGCATACAGAAGATCCCTGTTTCAGTGCCTGGCACTTCCAGTTAGGAAGTGATGTGAAAGACCAATACTGATTACCTTGGAGAGCCACTGCCAATCTGCCAATCTGAGTACACAATAATGACCATAATGGAGCAATGACAGACCAATGGTCTGACATAAAGCCAAAATAGATGTTACATTTTTGAAACACTCAGATCCGGGGATCACTCTCCTTGGAGCCATACAGAAGCTTCGGAGCATGTCTCTTTTAAAAATAAAGGAGTTCCTGTTTAAGCTGGGGACTCTGTGGTGGAAGTCTTCCTGCCTCCCCTTCTGTTGTTTCCCTGAAATGAAATGACACTGGAGGGAGTTATTTCTTATTAATATATATATATATGGACTGGGCAGAGTAGCAACAATGGCAAGGAAGAACGTAATGATTGTTCGGAGCTTGCTGGCTGGTGTGTGTTAGAGAAAATAACAAATGTACACTTAGCTTAGGTTTAGAAAAGATGTAAGAGTTCTTGATTGTAGGAACTCCATACTCTGATAGGAGAGAGGAGAGATAGATTCCTGTCTACCTATCTAGTCTAAGGATGGGCATGGATTGCAGGACAAGATGGAGAATGAAGACAATCACTCACTCATGTGCTTGAGATCTCTTTACTTCTTTGCCATCCAACTCAAGCAGCCGCCCAACAACTTTGGGGCTGCACAGTAGATGTGTTTCATATCCTTCTGCCAGGTGGCTGTTTTTGCATCTCAGTCATAGGTAACATTGATTCTTCCCCAGGGTCATGAATGGTTGGGTTGGATAATTAAATGGTATGGGAAGTGGGGGACTACCAAGAACCCCATACAACATGCACAAAATGATCTCAGTAAGATGGACTTATATGAACACCAAAACGGTAATAGGTTTAAAAACAATATTTATAATCACTAGCTGACTGGTTCGCTCACTCTTTAGTAATATGATTGGCTGCCAAATGGCACACAATGACATATCTCTCTCTGTGTAGTAGGGTTGCCAGGCTAAACCTGGCAACTGGCAGGAGGGTTGAAGCTGGGACATGGGTGGTGGGGGGGTGGCATTACAAGCATGATAGGAAAACCCAGACGTGATGGCAGTAGCTGCAGGATTCACTGGGACTCTGGGGTAAAGCCATACAACTTCTCGTGATTCCTAGAGCTTTCACCCAGAATTGGGACAAGGTTCTTCCATGACATCATGGACTTGTTTAGTGATCAGATACATTTTGGGCATTCAGGAGGAACTTCTACCTTTCTTATTTTCTGTGTCTTTTCATTTCTGGTCTGAAAACTCAAGGGGGGTGCTGGCAGGGGTCATTTCGTAGAAAAAGAGCTGGAGGAACTCATTAGCATAATTCATTAGCATAACTCATCAGCATATGCCACACCCCTTGCCAGCACTGGAAATGTGTCATTAGCATAACTGATTTGCATATGCCACACCCCCTGACATCACCTATCCTGGCTGTTTTGGACCCAATTCAGGGCCAAAATTGCACCCAAAATGGCAAAAAGGGGCTGAAAATGGCTGAAAAGGAACCCAAAATGGTCAGGATTGGGCCATTGCTAAGTGGGAGAGTGATCCACCACCTGTCAGAGGCCCGATCCGGGCTGTTTCGGCCCCAATCCAGGCTGAAATGGGCCCAAAATGGCTGAGAGTCAGGTGGGCATGGCCACCTGACATGTGACCTCTTTGGGGAACTGCCGAAACGGTTTTCCTGTGTGTTCCCCCTCAAAATGAGCCCTGGGTGCTGGTAAATGAATCAAGAAGAAAGCATTTGTTATTATGTGTGTGATATGTAATATTTTGGGAGAAATTGGGGACAACACATCAGTGAGTGAAAAAGTGCATTTTATTTTTAGTCTGCCCTATTTTGTTTCTTCAAGTCATGTAAACCTAATTCCATTTTACATGACAGTAGTGAAAGTAAAAATGGTCTGGGCACAGGAAGAGGGACTGAGGGGGAAGATGCCCAGATATATGTGTAGGTCTTGCTAATAAGCAAATAGCACAAAACTATTGTATTGTAAATTAAAGATGCAATTCTAAAAATAGGCAATGGTTTTGATATTTACCTCTTTCCCTCCTTTTCCTGTCAGATGTCATTTCCTCGCACCCCAAATAACCATCAGAGTGTAACGCAAAGGCTAATAACATGATTGTATTGTTCTTATTACTGAAATCAGATTGGTAAGTCTCTTTGACATGGGATGTTTTTTTAAAAATGCCTTGCTTTCCCTCAAAAGCTAATGCATTGATTAGTCTCCTGTTTTTATTTAAAGTGAACTTTGATTTTTCTCTGCCAGCTGTGTTCTCTCACCTATAGCTAAAAGAAGAACAATCAGAAAAAGCAACAAATGGCTCATCTTGTCAATAACTCTCTTGTACTTAAGAGATTCTTGCTGGTAACAAGGTTTCTTGTATTACATAGAACTCTAGGACTAAGGGGGAAAGAAACCAGAGAAGCTGCTTAGATGCCCTAAATTAAACACCCAGAGTTGCAAGTCAGAAACTATTTAACTTGTTGCTCATATTTGAGAGCTGACAACGGGAAATTTTGATTGTTGCTTGATATAGAGCCAAACTACATGAGACAAATTACACAAATCTATGTGAGGGTCTAGAGTCATGTCTGTTTCTACCTGCCCGTGTCCATTTTTCCCAAGGTGAGCCTGTGTCCTGTAGCCCTAGTCCATCCATGTGTCGGGAAACTGTGGGTTATATGTGTAGTTGCAGTAGCGAATGTCCATGGTCAACTGAAAAGCTGTCCAAAGCCATGATAATAGAGGCTGATTCCGCACACGTTGGATAATGCACTTTCAATGCACTTTATCAATTGTTTGAGGTGGATTATTTGTTCCGCACACAAAAAAATTCATTCCAAATGATCTATAAAGAGGATTGGAAGTGCATTATCCAACATGTGCAGAATCACTCAGAGTTGACTTTACCATTTCAGGTGGCAGGGAAGGGATGACATACTTTAAACTTCCCCTAATAACCTCCTGTAATTAGAAAACAAGCACTACATCAAAGGGCTAGGCTAGAACCTTTCTCCTTGATGTAATGATGTTTTTATTTGTGAGAGGGGGTTCATGAGGAAGCCATAAAAAGGTGGCATCTGCACTTGCAGTATGGAGTGTGAAACCAATTTGGCCTCCTCTGTGCTCTCTGACTTCATTCTGTTGCATGTATAGGTCAGATTAAAAATATTAAGAATTGCAGGAAAACAGTATCTGTGTGAATAAAAAAAATTCTAAAACTGATGTAAAAAGACTTAAAATCTATTCCTGAACTAATGGAGTTTTCTTCCACAAAAGGCTTATATATGTTTTTCAAAAGCAGGAATAGTAGAAATAGTATACATCTAAACAAACAGATGCACAATACGGTATTCACAAAATATAGGTAAAAAGACCGAACATTTTTCGACAATTGTTTTCCTCAGTGGTCATAGAATATGTAACAATTGACAAGGATAAAGCATCACAAAAAAGCAAAGAATGCATAATAAACAAAGGGCCACAGTTGGTGGGTATTAAATGTTAAAACCTAAAAAAGACATATCTAAAAAGATGCTTTAGAAGAAAAGGTATACATTTTCAAACTATAGAAAATATAAATCAAAACAGTTACTCACCTAATTCTGGAAAATACATATTATGAAATAGGTTGCCTCAACAGCAGGAAAAGAATGACAAAGTTTCTCTGTGTGGTATCCTGTAAATCAATCAATTAATACATAATTCAGCTGAAAACAATTAACAATTAAATACCTCCACATGGGGAAATACATTACATATCTTACTATATAATTGAGTAAGCATGTTTCAGATGACTCACTTTATACTCTGGTGCACCACCAGAGGGCGCTGCCACAGAGGAAAGCCCAGGTAACTCACCATATCGCTCCAGAAAACATGCCGTTTTCTGGAGCAGGGAACAGGAGCAGAGTAGGTGGCAACGCCCTCCATGTGCCTTATCCCGGCTGGTATTAGGTGCAGAGCAGGTGGCAATGATCACCCCCACCTAAACCCAGCAGATATTAGTACAGGAATAGGTAGCAATGCCCGCCCCCTCTTCAGCAAGCTGGGATGAGGAGCAGAGCAGGTGGCAATGCCATCTCTCTGCCTTAACCCAGCTGTTATTAGGAGTGGAGCAGGTGGAAATGCCAGCCCCCTACCTTAATCCATCTATTATTAGGAGTGGAGAAGGTGGCAACGTCCTCCCACCTTTACCCAGCTGGGTTCATGACCAGAGCAGGTAGGTATGTCAACTCTCCACTGTAACCCAGCTGGTATTAGGAGTGGAGCAGGTGACAATGCCCACCTCCTGCCTTAACACAGTCAGTAATAGGAGCGGAGAAGGTGGCAATGCCCACCCCCACCTTAAAACAGCTGGTATTAGGAGCAGAGCAGGTGGAAATGCCAGGCCCCTTTAGCCAGCTGGTATTAGGAGCAGAGCAAGTGGCAATGCCTGCCTCCTGCCTTAACCCAGCTGGTATTAGGAGTGAAGCAGGTGGCAATGTCTATTCCCCACCTTAACAAAGTGCATATTAGGAGCGTAACAGTTGGCAATGCCTATCCCCACCTTAACCCAGGTGGAATTAGAAGTGGAGAAGGTGGCAATGCCCACCCCTCTTCAGCTAGCTGGATAAGGAGCAGAGCAGGTGGCAATAGCGACATCCTACCTTAACCCAGCTGGCATTAGGAGTGAAGAAGGTGGTATTACAAGCAGATGAGGTGGCACTGCCCACCTCCACCTTAACCTAGGTGGTATTAGGAATGGAGCAGGTGACAATGCCTTCTCCCTTCAGCCAGCTGAATCAGGAGTGGATTAGGTGACAATGCCCACCCCCTTTAAGACAGCTGGGATCAGGAGCGGAGCAGGTGGTAATGCACCCTCCCACACTTTAACTCAGCTGGTGTTAGGAGTGGTGCAGGTGGCAATGCATACCCCCACCATAATCTAGCTGGTATTAGGAGCGAAGCAGGTGGCAATGCCTGTCCCCCTTCAGCCCGCTGCGATCAGGAGCAGAGCAGGTGGCAATGCCCACCTCCTTCACCTAGCTGGGATCAGGAGCGGAGCAGGTGGCTATACCCACTCTCCACCTTAACCCAGATGGTATTAGGAGTGGAGCAGGTGGCAATGCCCACTTCTGTTCACCCAGGTGGGATCAGGAGTGGAACAGGTGCAAATGCTTGCCCAGAGCCTTCACCTTGGTGGGATCAGGCACAGAGCAGGACACAATTCCCTTCTTCCCTTCACTCAGCCAGGACAAGAAGTAGAGCAGGTGGCAATTCCCGCCCCCTTCAACCTACTCGAATAAGGCACTGAGCAGGCGGCAATGCCTACCCCATCTTCACCCTGTTGGAATCAAATGCCAAGTAGGCAGCAATCTCCACCCCCCCTCAACCTGCTGGAATGAGGAGCAGAGAAGGTGACAATGGCCACAGCCCCTTCAGTCAGTTGGGATCAGGTGCTGAATACATAACAATGCCCACCGCTCGCCTTCGCCTGTTGGGATCAGTCCAGGAGCAGAAGGTAGTGCTCACTCCTCCCTTCACCCAGCAGGGAACAAGTGGCAATGCCCACCCCCTTCACCCAAGCTGAGATCAGGGTTGGAGCAGGCAGCAATGCCTGCCCCCCTTCACCCAACCATAATCATGCACAGAACAGAAGGCAATGCCCGTTTTCCCTTCACCCAGCTGGGATCAGGAGTGGAGCAGGTGGCAATGCCTGCCCCCCTTTCCCCTGCCTGTATCAGATATGCAAAGCCCACCACCACCTTATGTTGCTGAGATCAGGTGTGGAGCAGGTGGCAATGCCCACCCCTTCCTTCGCTGGCTGGAATCAATGTCGGAGAAAGAGGGAATGCCTTCCCGCTCTCCCCTTCCTAGAGCCCGCTGTATTTTCCCCCACAACGGGCTTTATTTCTAGTAATAAATAATAGCTTGGCCCAGAGCCTTGCAGCAACCCTGCCAGGATCTGGTCTGAGCTACTTGAAGGGGTAGATCCCTATCCCACCACACACAAAGAAAATTCATGCTCTAGTGCACTCTCTCTATCAAAATGCCAACAGCAACTGTCTCTCTCCCTCTCCACTGTCTGGGAGCTGGGAGCTGGGAGCCTCCCTCCCCCCTGGTCTTTGCTCCCCAGTTGTAACAGTTTGGAGCTCCACACTTGAAAGGAAGACCTGCCTAGATTGGGGTTTCCAAGGCAAGAGCAGGAGTTCAGACAGAGTTCAGACAATCCCTGCCTAAGTTGCCAAGGCAATTGATTGCAGGTGCCAGACTGTCTGGCTTGATGAACAGCAACGAACAGCAACAAATGAGGCTTGCAACAACCACCTGTTCATTTAGAATGGAGCCTCATGAACTGCTTGTTCGCGAACAGCAGATTGGGATGTTCAAAGCTTTTTTGTGTGTTCATATTGCTGTCTGTGCCCATCTCTAACCATGACACATTTTAGAGTTGGAAGAAAAGATGTGTGTGGAGAGGAGAAGACTTGCACCGAGGTTCAAAAGTCCGCTTTTGGAAGAATTTTGTATTACATGGAAAACCAACAAAAACTAGTGTGTTTGAAGGTCCTATGTCTTGATTCCTTTATCATAGCACAATTGTATTCGAACAGATCTGTTGTCCAGTTGGGAAATGTATGCTTTACATGACCATTTAGGATGCATACATTTGAAATGATTCTAGTAGCACCAGTGATCTGACTCCGAATGTCGATGCTCCTGATGAATCATTGCATAGAATCACAACCATGGTAGATGTGGGAGGGGGCCAGAGATGCCTTCCTGCCTCTTCACAGTGCAGTGATATCATCATGCCACACTGCTGTGTGAACATTTGCAGAATGGCCTTCAATGTCATGGAAACTCCTGAACCTACTGGAATTTAGTAAGTTCTCGTATGAAACTGGGGTTTCAAAATCCAGAACAGATTCCATAGCAAAAGTTTCTTTTTATCAGACTTCCAGATCACCAGTTTGGATCTGCCAAGCTTCCCTTCAAGTGGAATGAGATTTTTCTTCCTTCCAGGATACCACAAGACCAAAAAGCACCTTGAAAAACCGGGATAGCTGATAGGCTGCTCACATGTGTAGGGCACGGGGTATCAGCTGCAGACTTGCGTAGTGGTAGGTACAGACATAGCTCTGACTTTGTCTTGAACCAAAATATTTAAAGAACAGAACTTTAGATTGCATCTGATGCTGCACTTCTTCCCTTAGTACCTTCATTTTTTACTAAATCATTGTTTTCCTCACTAGGAGTGCTCTTATCATCTTGCACAGCTTTGAAGCAACAGCTCAGCTTAGAAGCAATAACTTTTACGGATCTATCAGTTTCTTACTATTGGCATTTCCTTTTATTTTACTGCATGACAAATTCCTCTGCAGTTTATCCATCCAAGTAGAGACAGCAGCTTCTAGAATTAGAACTCTTTTTCATTGCATTTATTTCTGAAATTCTTTTAGATGCTGTTCCTCCCACACAAAACACAAGGCACTGTAAACATCTGATTGAACCAGGTTTTCAGTGTCATATGAAGAGTTTTATGTGTAGAACGGATCCATTCTTAAACAGCCCAGTGTGGTTGATCGGCAGAGAAGACCTTGGTATGAGGAGCTATTATCCAGCCATACAACCTGAAATAAATTTCAGCAGATGTGACCTTAAGTTTTATTATAACACAAACAATGTTGGCAGGCTATTATTCTTTTGGAACTTTTCCAGTCAATAGTAAACATGAGAAAATACCTTATTCATCATATAACTAATAGCCGATACCCAGTACAGAGTTGTATGTGCTTAAATCCATCAAAAGAAGCCCTGTGTTGGCTTGTGGCCTGTTTGTTTCACAGAAAGGAGGAACTGAACCTCTTTTGAGTAATCATTATTTTTTTTAGAAAACTGTTGAAAATAATTAAATAATAAAGATACACCTTTTCCCCTTAACAGAAATGTATTGTTTTGGTATAAACACCGTACATCATAACAGAACCGAATTTGAGTAGCATGGTTAGGGGGAGGGGAACTTCTTTTTCTGAAATTCACTTTTGATTGATTGATTTTTCCAACTGATATATTGCCTCTCCACCACGTCTGGTGTTTGAGGTAGTTTACAGCATACAGCTGTTGATTCTTTTTATTCTCTTTTAAAGGACGGGTTTCTCTTTCATTTCACCCTGATTTCTCTTTGAAGAGAAATTGATACACCCTTTTCAGCCCTTGCAGTTGTTTTAGTTATACACCATAGGGTAATGCTCTAGCAGAAGGACAGGAAGGTTTGGGAAGACATTGTCTGCCTCTGAGCACCTCTAGAGTGACATTCTGAAATGTCGCAGAACCTCCTTTCCTGTCCCTCCTCTCATTGAATCTCACTTTGACCAAACAAAATTGACTGGAAACAGACTCCATATTCCTAAAAAGAACAGAAACAGATTGCTGGCTTTCAGGGAGGAATTGAGTAAAGAAGAATTAAGAGAATTCCTCTTAACAGTGCTAAATTCGATGTAATGTTTGGTTTGGCTGGAGTTTGTGATTTTGAGATTCCACAACCACTTATATATCCTGTATATTGGGCTTTGACCCTCAAGAAATGTATAACACAATTAATAGCCAACTGTGCCCCGTGGAACTTGGCCTTCCTAACTAATGCTACAATGTATGAGCCCATTTCTAACATTTGTCACTGGGATAATTTCTATTACAAATTCTCTGTTCCCAAGGTCCTTAGATTTTTCTTTATGCCCAATCCTTCTTCCCAAGTATACATCTTCTAAACCTTTTGTTGCTGCCCTCTTATTTTATTCTGCTACCAGATTGTGCAACTAACTCCTAGTGCCTATCACATCATATAAAAGGCAAGCCGTATTGGTGACGACTCACTTTTTATCCTTGCATAGGCACATTGCCGATGATCCTGTCCTTGAGACCACTGTGAAGCTCCCGCTTGCCACGAGGAGGGGGCCCACCAAATTGACAGCCTAAGCCCTCCTCCCTGCACCTCCCCTCAGTGCCCTTCCACTCTGGCCTCGAGGAGCTCACTTGCTGCCGGGAGGGGTCCCACCAAATCAGTTTTCTAGAGCCCGTTGTTGCTAGTCTTACCATAATTGAGATAGTCGATCATAACTACAGAAATATTTCCCAGTAGTGAAAGGTAGTAAGAGAGGAATGTTTCCAAACCGTCATGCCAGTTATGCTACTCCAGTCCATAAACTGCTTCTATCCAAATGAGGAATGCCAGCACCTCCTCCCATCCCAATCAAATGCTCAAACTAAAATCATGTCATGGCACATACATCAAATGAACTCTGGTTTGGCTCCTAAGCCTTGCTTCCTCTTTATCCATGGTGGAGGCAATCTTCTACTGTGCACCTCTTTCCTCTGGTGGTAAGCACTTTTTGGCTAATTGAAAGCTCCTTGTCTTCCATGACTCCTAGTGTTGAAGGAACATGAAGGAATGCAAGTGGGAGCAAGGTTTAGGATAATAATTGTATTTATATGCTGCTCCTCTTGACAGATGAATGCCCCATTCAGAGCAGTGAATATAGTGTTATTATTATTCCCACAGTACAGCTGGGGAGCTGGGGCTGAGAAAAGTGGAGTACCCGAGGTCACCTGCTGAGCTCATGGCAGTAATGAGAGTTGAATCATCAGAGTCACAATTTGCATCCCAGCCACTTAACCACTGTGCTACAGCAGCAACTAGGAGCCTTAAGCATTAGCCAAGCTAAAAGGACCATGAATTATATACCTTATCCTGAATTAGAAGACTGATCCATCTAGCCCAGTATTAAGAACATAAGAAGAGGATCTGACCAGTGGTCCGTCTAGTCCAGCATCCTATTTTACAGTGGCCAACAAGTTGACCTGTAGGCCAGCAAACAGGTTGCAGAGGCCAAGGCCGTTCCTTGATGTTGCTCCTATTTCTATCTATCTATCTATCTATCTATCTATCTATCTATCTATCTATCTATCTATCTATCTATCTATCTATCTGTCTGTCTGTCTGTCTGTCTGTCTGTCTGTCTGTCTGTCTGTCTGTCTGTCTGTCTGTCTGTCTGTCTGTCTGTCTGTCTGTCTGTCTGTCTGTCTCACTCCAGAAAACATGCTATGGTGGGAAGCCCAGGCAAGAAACAGGAGCTGAGCAGGTGGCAATGCCCACACCGTGCCTTATCCTGGCTGGTATTAGGTGTGGAGCAGGTGGCAATGCCTACCTCCCACCTTAACCCAGCTGATATTAGGAGCAGAGAAGGGGGCAATGCCCGCCCTACCTTCAGCCAGCTGGTATTAGGAGTGGAACAGTGGCAATGCCCACCTCCCCTTCAGCCAGCTGGTATTACGAGTGGAGCAGGTGGCAATGCCCACCTCACCTTAACCCAGCTGATATTAGGAGTGGATCAGGTGGCAATGCCCACTCTCTGCTTTAACCCAGCTGTTATTAAGAGCGGAGCAGGTGGCAATTCCGGTCCCCCACCTTAACCCAGCTGATATTAGGAGTGAAGCAGGTGGCAATGCCCTCCCCCCTTCACTCAGCTGGGATCAGGAGCAGAGCAGGTAGATATGTACACTCTCTGCCTTAACCCAGCTGGTATTAGGAGAGGAACAGGTGGCAATGCCCATCTTCTGCCTTAACACAACTGGTATTAGGAGTGTAACAGGTGGCAATGCCCGCCCCCTTTAGCCAGCTGGGATCAGGAGCAGAGCAGGTGGCAATGCCCACCCGTGCCTTAACCCAGCTTTTATTAGGAGCAGAGCAAGTGGCAATGCCCACCCCTGCCGTAACCCAGCTGGTATTAGGAGTGGGTCAGGTGGCTATGCTCACTCTCCACCTTAACTGAGCGTGTATTAGGAGCGGATCAGGTGGCAATGCCCACCCCCTTCACCCAGGTGGGTTCAGGAGCAGAGCAGATGGCAATGCACGCTCTCTTCACCCAGCTGGGATCAGGAGTGAAGCAAGTGCCAATGCCTGCCCTGCGCCTTCCCCTGGGTGGGATCAGGCACAGAGCAGGAGGCAACTCCCTTCTTCCCTTCACCCAGCTGGGACAAGAAGTGGAGCAGGTGGCAATGCCTGCCCGCACTGAGCAGGTGGCAATCTCCACCCCATCTTCACCCTGCTGGAATCAGGTGGCAAGCAGGCAGCAATCTCTGCCCCCCTTCAACCTGCTGGCATCAGGAGCAAAGAAGATGGCAATGCCCGCACCCCCTTCACCCAGTTGGGATCAGGAGCAGAGCAAGTAGCAAAGCCTACCATCCGCCTTCACCTGTCAGGATCAGGCAAGGAGCAGGAGGTAGTGCTTGCTCCTCCCTTCACTCAGCAGGGAACAGGTGGCAATGCCCACCCCCCTTCACCCAGCTGGAATCAGGCTTGCAGCAGGCAGCAGTGCCTGCCCCCCTTCACCCAGCCGTAATCAGGTGCAGAGCAGAAGGCAATGCCTGTTTTCCCTTCACTCATCTGGGATCAGGAGTGGGGCAGGTGGCGATGCCTGCCCCCCCTTTACCCAGCCTGTATCAGATGTGCAGCAGGTAGCAAAGCCTACCACCCCTTTGTGTTTCTGAGATCAGATGTGGAGCAAGTGGCAATGCCCACCCCCTCCCTCATTGGCTGGGATTAGTGACGGAGGAGGAAGAAATGCCTGCCTGCCCACTCTCCCCTTTCTAAAGCCCATTGTATTTTTTCCCACAACGGGCTTTGTTTCTAGTCAATCATAAAAACAGATAAAATACTGTACCCCTTTCAGGGCAATCAGCATAACTGGACTCTCCATACCCCTTGTAGAGGGAGACCGGTGGAAGTCTCAGCAATGATGGGCTAAATTTAGCCTCCACCATATGCCTGGCAGAACATCTCTGTCTTACAGGCCCGCCTAAATGATACAAGATCCTGGGGGGGGGGGCAAGTGTCCTCAAACAGAGAGTTCCACCAGGTTGGGGCCACGACTGAAAAGGCCCTGGCCCTGGTAGAGGCCAACCGAGCCTCCCTAGGGCCAGGGACCACCAGTAGATGTTTTCCATTTGAACGAAGTGCTCTCTGGGGCACATACAGGGAGAGACGGTCCCTTAGGTATGCTAACACTGCAATTCAGAGGTTTACTGTTTCTGAATATGGAGGGTCCCTTTTCTTATCATGGCTAGGACCCATTAATGGACCTATCCTCCATGAATCTGTCTAACACTCTTGTAATGTCTACTCTGATTAGCAGCAGTTTTCCAGGACCTGCTACTGGAGATACTTTCAACAATAGTTGCCAGGGACTGATTCTGGAACTATACACATACACATACACAAAATTTTTATGCTCGATTAGGAATCTGGCTTTTGAATCGTATTTTCTTTTTCATAAGCAGCATTATAGTGGCTAGAGGAGAGAGATTTACACACTGGGTTAAAATCTAACATGCTTAAACAGTGTAATCCTATGAAGAGCTACTCCTGTTTAAGTCCACTGAAATCAGTGTTCAGTCATTTACATTCCTTAAATACTGTCTGGATTAAGCATTCAGGGAAAGAATACTTTGGGACAATCTCAACCAATACACATACAGGGACAAATACAATAGCAGTGTAATAAGGTTGAGGCCTTGATTGCCTTTTCTTGAAGACTGCTCAATTGCCTTTTAATAATATTACCTTAATGCTTTTTAAATCACTATATTCAGATACTTATTTAGGATGATTTCAGTTAGAATGGTAAAAACATACAAAGTCCATGTCTGTTCACGTGCCCCATTTGATAATGGTAGTCAATCAATAAGAAAGACATCTAGCGAGGAGAGCTATTTCTTTTTAAAATTTAATCTCTGGATCAGCCAGTAATTTGTCTGTGTATAAAAGACAGAACTGAAGGATGTTTGCTAGTAATTTCTTTTAGCAAAGCCACATTTTTTAAAAAAGTAAAAGTCAGCACGTATAAAATGCATGCTTGAACTGTATGTCCTATGCTTGTGAAGTAAGACACCAACCAAGCTGTTGAAGGCAGCCTCAACACCCCAATTTTTCCAGTGATGCTTATGGGACTGCAAGATACATAGGTGATTGCTCTGTAACTTTCCCTTACAGACTCCTTGGAACTAAGAGAAGTATGGCAGTTGAAGGTGACAAGAAATAAGAGATGGTGGATTCCATGTTAAGTCACTTCGTTGGGGGAATTGCTTGTTGACCCATCACTTCTAGAGTTGCCTTCTCCCAGTTAGGATATTCCTGGAGATTTGGGGAAGGGGAAGGACCTTATGGGGTCTAATGCCATAGAGTCCACCCTCCATTTTCTACAGGAAAACTGATCCTTGTTGCCCGGAGATCAGTTGTAATTCTGGGAGATCTCTAGGCCTGACCTGGAGGTTGACAAGCCTCACCATTTCCCAGTCAGTCTCCTCAAATCTACAGTCATCTCAAATCAAGTACATTATGAAACTCTGAGTTATATGTAATATATTGTGCTCTCTTTCTTATTTATCTCTGCCTACAATCCATTTATACTTAAATATGTTCTGACTGTCTGGTTATTATGCTTAATTACCTATATTTGTCTATGGTTATTTACTATTTGCTGTCAGGCTTTGTTACAAGTTCACTTCAAATTGTATTTATATTGCAACCGAAGTTAAATAATTTTTTTTAAAAAAATCTGCACTAGAAGCTGTATGCAGGTTCAGTTTTGCTGCTCAGAGAGACCTGTGGAGTCTGTGAGGATCTACTCTGACTTTTTCTGAGGTAACACTGCAATACTATGAAGAGTTCCATTCTTTTATTCCAGTGGGGTCAATAGGCTTGGAAGGGTATAACGCTGTTTAGGATTACATTGATAAAGTTTGAATATACCATTGTTGTTAAGTGCTTACTTAAATGATAGTTTCTATCTACTCAGTTGCTGGTTCCTTTTGAGTGCCGTCCTCTTTGTATTAGGGTTGCCAGCCTCCAGGTAGTGGCTGGAGATCTCCCGGAATTACAACTGGTCTCCAGGCCACAGAGATCAGTTCACCTGGAGAAAATGGCTACTTTGGGGGGTGGGCTCTATGGAATTATACCATGCCAAGGTCCTTTCCCTCCCCAAACTCACTTTCTCCAGGTTTCTCCATGTTTCACCCCCTAGATCTCCAGGGATTTCCCAACTTGGAGCTGGCAACCCTACTTGGTATACTTGTTTACCACATCGGCCTACTCACTGACTGACATGGACAAAGTATCCTTAAAAGAGAATTAGGACTTTTTCTTTAGAAAGAGAGAGAGAGAAAAAAAACCTTTATATAATCTTCAACATATGTACCAGACAGACAATTTCCATTTTATTAGATTTCCAACCCCCCTGCTAATCCCTTTTCCAAGGGCATGAAAATGTCTAATCAGGAACACTCAGAATTATTTTGTGACGAGAAGTTAAATATAGACTTTAACTAGTAGAAGTTAAGTAGCACAGTTAGCACTTAATCAGTAGAGTTGCAGTTAATTGAGCTGCTAGAAATTATTGCAAAATATATCTGCGTAGCTACTTTTTCCTCATGAATATTCTTAATAGTTCTGTGGCCGTGTTCAGGTGATTATTACGGTGCTTAGGATCTCTGTATTGAGATTGGAGCCATTCCGTGCACACGGGGTCCTGATCCTGAAATATTCCTTGTTAAGTTTTTCAAAAATGTGTGTGTGGGGGGTGGGGGACAAAGCCTAAAATTGAAGTGTATACGTCAGACTGTTCTGACTACTTTTAAATTCTCATTAACTGTAGAGTGATGCATTATTGAGATAACCATGGGTAACGGCATATCTTTCTGGATTAGCTCTGTGCTTTCATTTTAACTCATTCTCTATCCTGCCTACCCCAACCTGTCTCTGGGTCACCAAAGATCTCTTGGAACTTCTCTCTGTATTATTCCTCCCTCTTTTCTGTTGCGGCTAGGTTAAGACATGCTAAAGTCCTAAGCTAAGTTTAACAGATCTCATAGCATTACCCCCTCAAAGTATTTAGTAATTTTTATTACTATTATTTTTATTTAGTTGCTCTTCATTATCTGAGGCTGTAGACTGCAATTTACTTAGTTTGTACATAAATCCAGCTGTTTTCCTCTATGGTTGCTAGCTCTTGGTTCTGAAATTCCTGGAAATTTTGGAGGTGGAGACTGGGGAGGTGGGATTTGGGGAGATGGACCTCAGCAGGGTATAAACCATAGGTAGTCCCCCCTCCAAAGCAGCCACGTTCTCCAGGGGAATTGATCTGTATAGTCTGGAGATCAGCTGTAATTCTAGGAGAACTCTAGTCACTACCTGGAGGTCAGCAAACCTACTTTCCACTGCCAACAACATAGCATATGGAGGACCATAGAGAGGTAACTGAGACCCTGAGCAAAACAGTCTTAGGGCCTTCCCATGCGTCTCCCTCCCCCAAATACTATCAATAAGATAGAACAGCATCTCCCTCCCCCAAATGCTATCAATAAGATAGAACAGCCTATTTGACTTTATACAATATCAGCATATTGTGGTAGTGGAGAATGCCCTCAAGTCATAGCTGACTTATGGTGACCCTTGGTGGGGTTCTCATGGCAAGAGACTAACAGAGGTGGTTTTGCCATTGCCTGCCTCTGCAACCCTGGTCTTTGTTGGAGGCCTCCCATCCAATTACTAACCCAGGCTGACCCTGCTTCGCTTCTGAGATCTGATGAGATCAGGCTCACCTGGGCTATCCCAGTCAGGGCATAATTAAGTGTATTATATAGTTTAGTATGCCGTATTTTGTATGTATTTAATGATGATTTCATTAATAACCATCAATACCAATTTCTCCCATAGACAACTGTACTTCTTTGACCCTGTAAGGCAACGGTGAAATTTCAGATGGGCACAAGATCGTTGGTCCACCAACCTTAGGCAATATGAGTCATGATGTTGAGCTGTCCAGGGCAGTTGGACCCCTTCCTCTGTTTTTCTGCACTTCTGTATGCCTGACTTTCTTCTGTTTCTTTCTCTCTCAGTCCTAAGGTTGCCAGGTCTTTGTGGTGACCAGTGGGATGGTGGTAGCGGGGTGGTACTAACCTGGACTTCTCTGATTCTAAAAGTATTGGCCCTGGCATGAAGTGTGTGCCTACTCCTGCTTACACACCTGTTTGCCTGGGTGGCCTGCCACCTTCCACTGCCTCCTCACACTGATCAATGGGCAGAGGGGCAAACAGCCAGGAGTTTGCCAGGAGCTACCAGTGAGCACCTACAGCAACTGCACCAGGACGCCCCTGAACTGGAAGAACAACAAATCACAGTATATTGAATCCTATAAATGTATTAAAATGACTGGTGTAATAGGTGAATAAATAAATTGTACAGTCTCATACAATCGTCATGAAACTCTATACAAATAAACAATCATGTACACATCAAAGAATCTGTCAATAATTCCAACAATATCAAAAATAGCTCTATTACAAATTTCAGTTCATCTTTATGTACATCTGGCCATTATTCTCCAAAACAGTTTGATAGTATATGTTTCTCTTTCTTTTGTGGAGCCGCTGGAGTAAGGTCTTAAGGTCACAGGCACCGTCATATAGAAATCATCAGGTACGTATATCAACTTCTATGGCTGTATAAAACATTAATGTTCTCATTCTGTATTCCTGTACAGGTTGGATATCACATCTAGGGGATGAGGCCCCCAACAAACCCAAAAGGGAAGCCAGCTCACTCAACCTGTTTCACAAATTCCACTTTTTCAAGGGCAAGACGGATATCTACACATCCCTGACCCCTGTGGTCTGCAATATATGACTCTCCAGAAGTTAATAATTAAATATGAGCCATTTTGCATGGTCTCTTGTCCATTACCAGCAGACACCTGGCAATCCCACTCAACTCCCATCTCTCAGTTCACTCTTTTTCTTCTTTTTTGTGTTGTTTCTGTTGCCTCACTCTTATATCTCCTCCTCTGCATTCAGTTCAAAAGGATCAGTACTCACTTCCACTGTTCCCACAATTCCATTAGGGATGGCATCTCAGCTACAGGTGGGCTATGTAGTGTGTTAATGGACATATGCAGGGCTTTTTTTCAGCTGAAATGCAGTGGAATGGAGTTCTGGAACCTCTTGAAAATGGTCACATGGCTGGTGGCCCGCCCCCTGATCTCCAGACAGAGGGAAGTTTAGATTGCCCTCCGTGCCACTCCAGTGGCGTGGAGGGCAATCTAAACTCCCCTCTGTCTGGAGACCAGAGGGCGGGGCCACCAGCCATGTGACCATTTTCAAGAGGTTCCGGAACTCCGTTCCCCCACGTTCCAGCTGAAAAAAAGCCCTGCATACTATATTGACCTTTGGAAGCCATAAGCCTGAAAGGTGGTTTGAGAGGTCACGGCTGCTGAAAAGTATGGCTGGCCTCCATTTTAATTACAAAGAAATCATTGAGTGCTCCAATATCAGATGCACTGCTGGTTTTAAACATTTTAGTATCCAATGTGTTTCTAAGACATGATAAATGCGCAAGCAATTATTTACAAGTTGGCATTTTTCTCAAAGGAAATATTTTAAAGTGGTTTTGAAAAGTAATAACTGCCGCTGAATACTCAAAGATGACATCAGAGTAATATGCCAATATATATGAAAGATGGAGATGACTTCTTAGGGAAACAGACGTGGGTTTTTAGCTTGAAAAAGTTGCAAATATACTTTGGGAAAAACACCCTCCAGGTTTTAATGTTAATCCTTTGCAAAGTTATAGTCAAAGACATTTTCTTTGGAAGAAACTTATTCTGGAACTTATTCCAGCACAGGCATATATAAACTTTATACCTATACATAGGTGATTTCAGCAGTACATCTTCCATATAGTGCTGTTTTATTTCCATATTTCTCAGAGGTTTAGAAATCAAAGCTTTAGAGATAAGTAATTTTCACCTAGTGACAGCCTAAGATGGAAAACTTGAATGCTGTCATCCCACTTTATAAAAATACAGTATTGTATTAAGCAATTGGCGTTCTGCAGTTTTGTAACAGTGTGCAAAACCACTCCATGAAGCTTCTGTCTCGCTTTAATTAGGTTCATCCCTGCAACCAAACATGATTAGAGTGTTTTGTACACAGGAACACATGAAGCAGCCTTATACTGAAGCAATCCATTGGTTCATCAAAGGTAGTATTGCCTACCTAGACTGGCAGCAGCTTTCCAGGGTCTCAGGCCAAGGCCTTTCACATCACCTATGACTTTATCCTTACTGGAGATGACAGGAATTGAACCAAGGACCTTCTGAATGCCAAGCAGATGCTCTACCACTGAGCCACAGTCCCTTCCCAGTGAGGTCATTTCTTCTTTGGTCAGCTCATCTAGTAGCTAAAATGTTCTAATAATAGAATTGTGGTGGGGCAACATCCATGGCGGAAAAATAAGGTCTTGTCTGCTTGCAAGAAGTTCTTATGATAAAGTTCTGGCTACTTCTACATAGGCTTGCCAGCCTCCAGGTGATAGCTGGAGATCTCCCAGAATTACAACTGATCTCCAGGCAACAGAGATTAGTTCCCCTGGAGAAAATGAATGCTTTGAAGGGTGAACTCTATGGAACTATACCTGTCTGAGGCCCTTCCCCTCCCCAAACCCCACCCTCTTCAGGCTCCACCCCCAAAATCTCCAGGAATTTCCCAACCTGGACCTGGAAACCCTACTCCTACAGCTACCCTGAAGTATGGTAAGAACTTCTGGTGTCACCATACAGCATTTCCTAGAGCTATTCTCATTAGTTCCAGAACTTCCTGTAAGTGAGAAGCCCTTGTTTTTCTTTTTAATTTTGCTCCTGCTGCTGCTTCCAGCCCTAATAGGTACTAATTTGTCCAGACTTTCAAATCCACTGTGGATGTGAAGGAAAATGTTAAGAAGGTATTAAGAAGGT
Organism: Eublepharis macularius; assembly: GCF_028583425.1. Classification (NCBI taxonomy): domain Eukaryota; kingdom Metazoa; phylum Chordata; class Lepidosauria; order Squamata; family Eublepharidae; genus Eublepharis; species Eublepharis macularius. The sequence goes on from NC_072796.1 coordinate 18,377,041, forward strand.
TTGATGATAAAGCCCTTGTTGGGGGTATGGATTTTAATATTAATAGAAACCCAAGCCCAAGAACTTAATACAATGTGATGTGGCTAGTCTGATGTTGGTTGACAATAGAGATGGGCGTGAACCGAAATACGAACCAAAATTAAGCATGAACCAGGCCAGTTTGTGGTTCGTGAACTGCTGTTCGTTAGATTCCATTTCTGATGAACCACCACGAACGTTAGGCTGGTTCGTTTGGTTCGTTTTTTAGTTCCTGACTGCAGACAGCCTGGTGCCAATCAATCAGTTTCCTAGGCAACAGAGGATGGACTTCCTGCAGACCTTCTGCTGACCCAGAAGTGACCTTCTGCTGGCCCGGAAGTAACTTTCTGCTGGTCCAGAAGTGATGATTTTCTGTTTTCACGAACCAAACGAACCGGTTCACAAACCAGGGGCAGGTGCATGAAAGTTCATGGTTTGTGAAATTTGACAAACCACGAACCACATGGTTCGGGTTTTTTACGGTTTGTGCCCATCTCTAGTTGGCAACACCAGTGGCCCGACTTGAAGTGAATCTGTTTGGGCCAGAAGTGCTGTGGGGCTGCTGGTGAATGGCTAGAAGTCTCTCCCTCATGTTTGCCGGAATAAAGAGGCCAGCAGATCAAATGGTAGGGAGGCTGGATGAAGTAGCCAAATATCAAATTCCAGAGTGGTAGCTATGTTAGATATGACTCTGACAAACAGCAGATGAGGGGCTAATCTACAGCTGAGACCTCTCATGATACAACCCCCCCCCCCACAAGATTCATACGTAATTCCCCCATAAATAAAATCAGTGTGCAGAGGAGGATGCTAGGATAGCAGCTTTCTCCCTGATGTTTGGTTTTCTGTGTTTTCTATGTCTAGAAACAGAAGAACAGAAATTTTTTAAGATGGAGGAGCAGTTTAGCCTATGCGGCCCTACCTGCAAGTTTGAGATGTTGACCTATGAGCAATAGGTCTAACATTGGGACCACACTGGAATTAGTATTGGATAGTCTGTTGTAGCAAAAACAACGCCTTAAATACTTACACATTTATTCTATAAATATTTGAATGCTAGAGTTCACTCTATCATGTGAATTTATATAGATATACAATGAAATGGTGAACAAAAGGCTATGAAACATGAAGGGCAATAGGAGGTCTTCCTTCTGCCTTTCATATAGACCCCAGAATGCTTGGGATGTATATTGTCTCATCATTTGCCTGTTCACTAACTAGAGTCCGAGTGATTCTTTTAGTGGAACTTTCTAACACAGAGGCACGCTCAAAAGTTGTTACATAGTTGAAATAATGCAGAACAAACATATGAACACACATTAAGAAGCTTTATTCTGAGTCAGACATTTGGTCTATCGAAGTCAATATTGCATGCTAAGACTGGCAATGGTTCTCCAAGGTGTTAGGCAGAGGTCTTTCACATCACCAACTGTCTGCCCTTTAACTGGAGATGCCAGGAATTGAACCCGGGACCTTGTGCATGCAAAGAAGATGCTCTCACACAGTACAATGGCTCCCCTTCAAAGTAGGGTCCAGCCTCTGTATGGATACAAATATGACATTGCAAAAGTTTGGTGAACGTATCTTTTCATACTCTTTCTAAGTCAGTCTCAACCATATGAGTAAGAGAATTAAGATATTGTGGAAGTTTACTCATAAGTTAAGTGCCCTTTCGAGAATTACAACTTGTGCATCCCCACAAAAGCCTACTGAGGTAGAAAAGAAGTGTTTCTAATTTTTTTAAAAGCGGTGGTGGTGGTAGGAAACCTTCTTGCATGTTAGTTTACACGGGAGATCCTATATCCTCAGCATAGAAATGATCTTAGCTAACAGGTCTAGAGAGGGAGCAAGGATTACCAAGCTTTTGGCTAAGCATGCTTGTCTTCCCTCCTCTTGGGCACATTCATTGCGCAAGGGAACTGCACCTATATCCATGCAACTGCATGGATATAGAACAGTGTATATATCCATAGCTCCAGTTTGTGGTGGCTGTAAATAGTTTGGATTGGAACAAAACTTTGGGGGCAAAATGAGGTTCATGCGTGATCCCCCTCTAGTCAGCCTGCCTTGCTAGTTACTCCATTTCCAAGCAACAATACCATGTTTCTGCAAAAGGGGAAAGAATAACCAGCAGCAGGAAGGACTAGTTAGACACATGAGAGGCCTTGAGGCACCTCTTGGTGACTGACAATGACAAATTGATTTTTTAACAGACAATCTTTGCTGCTGGGGCTTAGGAGATTGGTAGTTTCCTAGGCTTCCTGATTTGTTTAGGGGGGAGATGAAACTGCAGGTCCTCTCTCCCCTGGCAAGAAACGATGGCTAGGAATGATGGCTGGAATTTGTATTGCTGATTAAAGAGACACCTGCAGGACGGTTTCTTGTGTTTAAGGAGCCCTCCGCATTGGTTACCTGCCTCCTCTTTTTTGAGGTAAATTTTTAATATTTGGGACAGAGAACTGGCAGGGGGAAGAGGCTGAGCGTTCTGTTTCAGTGCTTAGCATCCATGGAGAGTTTCTCTGTATTTCATTCATTCATTCATTCATTCATTCATTCATTCATTCATTCATTCATTCATTCATTCATTTGATCAGTCAATCAGTCAATCAATCAATCAAATTTATACCCCTCCCTCCCCGCGAATGGGCTTAGGGCAGCTAACAACATATATTATACAATTAAAACCATATACATATCTAATAAAACATAAAAAACAATAATAGTCTTGCGCTCAAGTAACAGGGAATCAAATATAATTTTTATCCTATATAGCACAACCTTCCTTTTAAACACATGCTTTAAAATTACAACCCCCCCCCCCACCAACAAATCTTTCTGTTTATTAGCAATGTATTTGAGTTTTATTGATGCATTCCTAGAATTATGCTTTTAAAGGTTTTAAAAATACGTTGTTGATTTTTTAGTTTTTACTACTGTTCTTATTTTGTTCTATTGTTGACCATATATTGTGTACTGTCTCAAATAGCCACATGCAGAGAGCGTGGTTCCTAAATATTATAATAACATTCTTTTTAAGATGCCTGTTTTTCTCTTCTTATTTCCCCCCTGCCTTCACAGATTTATCCTCTTGAAAAATACACACAGAAAGCAAAAGAGAAACAGAAGAGCAAGGGTCACGCCACTGCAACTGACCTGGGATCATGGGCAGGTGGAAGGGTGTGTATGTATGCTAGCATTCCAGCTGAAGTCCAAGGCTGTATGCTAGTTCTTTAGCCGAGTTTCCGTTTGGATTGGTAGAGAAAGGGCTTCATTAGTTATGATTGTATATTTACTTGTTTGAAGCTTTGACTCAGCATGTAGCATTTGTTTATTTTCTTTTTCTGCATCATCTTGTTGCAGGTTGTTGTAAAATTCATAAACAAGAAGCCTGAGACACTTGCTTACGGATACATCATGAAAAGATACGCTACATATTCTGATGTGTCAAAAGTAAAAATGCTGTTAAATTTGACAAGCAAGCAAAAGATGTTTTGTATTGCCAATGAATAAATCAAATTGAAAACACAAAGAAATTCATTCTGCTTTTATGTTACAATGATTTCCAGTGTCTCCTCTTATTATTATTATTGTATCTCTCTGTCTACAATGCTTTCTGCCTTTCCTTATAGATAGGGAATGGGCTGGCGTTACCAACATAGTAGGATATTGGTCTTTCTTAAAGATAGTTTCAGGTGGGTAGCCATGTTGGTCTATAATAAAAGAGCAATAAAAGAGCAAGATTTGGATCCAGTAGCACCTTAAAGACCAACTAGATTTCCAAGGTATGAGCTTTCAAGAGTTAAAGTTCTCTTTGTCAGAGCTTTGACTCTCGGAAGCTCATATTCTGGTAATCTACTTGGTCTTTAAGGTGCTACTGGACCCAAATCTTATTCTCTCTTAAAGATGGCTTTGCCATCTTGAGACTGTTTGGGGGAAGGTTAGCAGTGGTGGCTCCCCAGAGGATATCAATGAGGTTCTGGCCCTGACCCACCCTGCCACTTTTGCCTCTTTCTACCTCTAATGCTGTGTCTTGCATGTCTTTGGGTAGCATTAGTGGGCATGTGTGCAGTTTGCCACACTTGGTTGTATTCTACCAGCTTTTCAACTGGTGAAAGAGGCAGAAGGAGTCCACCCAAAAGCGCAGAAGAAGGCAACCCAGACGATATACGGTTTGGAGCACCTTTCCTTTGAGGAACAGTTAAAGAATCTTCTGCTTTTCAGATTAGGGAAAATATGACTAGGGATGTGCGTTTCGGCATTCTGAATGCCGAAAGAATGCCGAAACAAAAGTGTTTCGGCATTCTTCAAGAATCCCGAAACGTTTCGGGGAATGCCGAAACGTTTCGGGATTGCCGAAAGAAAAACCCGAAACGTTTCGGGATTCTTTCGGCATTCTTTCGGCATTCGAGAATCGCCATTTTGATTTTGCTAGCCGTTTGCCTTAGCAAGCGGCTAGCAAAATCCTGCTGGAAGCAAAGGCTTCCTGCAGGCTCTTAGAAGAGGGGAGGGGGGGAGAAGGAGTGAATCACTCACTCCTTCTGTCACCCCCCACCCCTCTTGCAAAGGAGGATAGGGAATCCTGCTTTGCCTTGCAAATGCAAGGTGCAAGCATTGCATTGCACTTTGCATTTGCAAAGCAGCAGAGATTCCCGCCAAAACTAACAGGTAGGGGAGGGGGAGCAGGAGGAGGGTGGCTCTTGGAGTGTGGGTGGGGAAAGGCAGGGGACTGGGGACTTTAGGAGTCACCAATCCCACTGCTGCATTCTCATGCCAGCCAATAGATTTAAATCTTTGGCTGAGGCTGCAGCAGGGGATTTAAATTTGGAGCAAGACTGTCTGGAACACTTCTGTTGCTGCTGCTGCTGAGCTGTGACCGAGAGAGGAGAAGAAGAGAGACTGCACCTGGAGCCTGGAGGACATCTGCCTGGAGGATCAACTGTGCTGGACATCCTGAGAGGACACCTGGTAGGCCTTTTTAAAATTTTTGTAAATTTTTTTGATGCTGGGCAATGTGCTGCTGTGGCCTGCCTCTGCAAAAAGGTGTTGCAGTTTATTCTTGGCATGGCCTGGGGGACAGGTTGGGCAGACAATGTTTAATGGTGGGGTGGGGGTTTCAGCATTGGTTGTTGTGCTTGCCTTCTTTAAGCTTGATCCACTGTTTTAAGATTAAAACAAGAGTGTGCCAGCTTTGGGCCTACACAGGCCAGAAGCCTTTCTTCTGGCTGGCTCTCACAGTTGTGCTCCACAATCTGGAATGGTGTGGCTTGCTTTTCTGTGTCTGGTCCCCTGCTTGCAAGGATTCCCAACAGGCTCCGTCCTGATCAACTGTGCCAGCCTGTGGGCCACACACAGGTATGGCCTGGGGGACAGGTTGGGCAGACAATGTTTGATGGTGGGGGGGGTTTCAGCATTGGTTGTTGTGCTTGCCTTCTTTAAGCTTGATCCACTGTTTTAAGATTAAAACAAGAGTGTGCCAGCTTTGGGCCTACACAGGCCAGAAGCCTTTCTTCTGGCTGGCTCTCACAGTTGTGCTTCACAATCTGGAATGGTGTGGCTTGCCTTTCTGTGTCTGGTCCCCTGCTTGCAAGGATTCCCAACAGGCTCCGTCCTGATCAACTGTGCCAGCCTGTGGGCCACACACAGGTATGGCCTGGGGGACAGGTTGGGCAGACAATGTTTGATGGTGGGGGGGGGGTTCAGCATTGGTTGTTGTGCTTGCCTTCTTTAAGCTTGATCCACTGTTTTAAGATTAAAACAAGAGTGTGCCAGCTTTGGGCCTACACAGGCCAGAAGCCTTTCTTCTGGCTGGCTCTCACAGTTGTGCTTCACAATCTGGAATGGTGTGGCTTGCCTTTCTGTGTCTGGTCCCCTGCTTGCAAGGATTCCCAACAGGCTCCGTCCTGATCAACTGTGCCAGCCTGTGGGCCACACACAGGTATGGCCTGGGGGACAGGTTGGGCAGACAATCTTTGATGGTGGGGGGGGGGGGGGTTTCAGCATTGGTTGCTGTGCTTGCCTTCTTTAAGCTTGATCCACTGTTTTAAGATTAAAACCAGAGTGTGCCAGCTTCGGGCCTACACAGGCCAGAAGCCTTTCTTCTGGCTGGCTCTCACAGTTGTGCTTCACAATCTGGAATGGTGTGGCTTGCCTTTCTGTGTCTGGTCCCCTGCTAGCAAGGATTCCCAACAGGCTCCGTCCTGATCAACTGTGCCAGCCTGTGGGCCACACACAGGTATGGCCTGGGGGACAGGTTGGGCAGACAATCTTTGATGGTGGGGGGGGGGGGGGTTTCAGCATTGGTTGTTGTGCTTGCCTTCTTTAAGCTTGATCCACTGTTTTAAGATTAAAACCAGAGTGTGCCAGCTTCGGGCCTACACAGGCCAGAAGCCTTTCTTCTGGCTGGCTCTCACAGTTGTGCTTCACAATCTGGAATGGTGTGGCTTGCCTTTCTGTGTCTGGTCCCCTGCTAGCAAGGATTCCCAACAGGCTCCGTCCTGATCAACTGTGCCAGCCTGTGGGCCACACACAGGTATGGCCTGGGGGACAGGTTGGGCAGACAATCTTTGATGGTGGGGGGGGGGGGGTTCAGCATTGGTTGTTGTGCTTGCCTTCTTTAAGCTTGATCCACTGTTTGAAGATTAAAACCAGAGTGTGCCAGCTTCGGGCCTACACAGGCCAGAAGCCTTTCTTCTGGCTGGCTCTCACAGTTGTGCTTCACAATCTGGAATGGTGTGGCTTGCTGTTCTGTGTCTGGTCCCCTGCTAGCAAGGATTCCCAACAGGCTCCGTCCTGATCAACTGTGCCAGCCTGTGGGCCACACACAGGTATGGCCTGGGGGACAGGTTGGGCAGACAATGTTTGATGGTGGGGGGGGGGGTTTCAGCATTGGTTGTTGTGCTTGCCTTCTTTAAGCTTGATCCACTGTTTGAAGATTAAAACCAGAGTGTGCCAGCTTCGGGCCTACACAGGCCAGAAGCCTTTCTTCTGGCTGGCTCTCACAGTTGTGCTTCACAATCTGGAATGGTGTGGCTTGCCTTTCTGTGTCTGGTCCCCTGCTAGCAAGGATTCCCAACAGGCTCCGTCCTGATCAACTGTGCCAGCCTGTGGGCCACACACAGGTATGGCCTGGGGGACAGGTTGGGCAGACAATGTTTGATGGTGGGGGGGGGGGGTTCAGCATTGGTTGTTGTGCTTGCCTTCTTTAAGCTTGATCCACTGTTTGAAGATTAAAACCAGAGTGTGCCAGCTTCGGGCCTACACAGGCCAGAAGCCTTTCTTCTGGCTGGCTCTCACAGTTGTGCTTCACAATCTGGAATGGTGTGGCTTGCTGTTCTGTGTCTGGTCCCCTGCTAGCAAGGATTCCCAACAGGCTCCGTCCTGATCAACTGTGCCAGCCTGTGGGCCACACACAGGTATGGCCTGGGGGACAGGTTGGGCAGACAATGTTTGATGGTGGGGGGGGGGGGGTTTCAGCATTGGTTGTTGTGCTTGCCTTCTTTAAGCTTGATCCACTGTTTGAAGATTAAAACCAGAGTGTGCCAGCTTCGGGCCTACACAGGCCAGAAGCCTTTCTTCTGGCTGGCTCTCACAGTTGTGCTTCACAATCTGGAATGGTGTGGCTTGCCTTTCTGTGTCTGGTCCCCTGCTAGCAAGGATTCCCAACAGGCTCCGTCCTGATCAACTGTGCCAGCCTGTGGGCCACACACAGGTATGGCCTGGGGGACAGGTTGGGCAGACAATGTTTGATGGTGGGGGGGGGGGGGTTCAGCATTGGTTGTTGTGCTTGCCTTCTTTAAGCTTGATCCACTGTTTGAAGATTAAAACCAGAGTGTGCCAGCTTCGGGCCTACACAGGCCAGAAGCCTTTCTTCTGGCTGGCTCTCACAGTTGTGCTTCACAATCTGGAATGGTGTGGCTTGCCTTTCTGTGTCTGGTCCCCTGCTAGCAAGGATTCCCAACAGGCTCCGTCCTGATCAACTGTGCCAGCCTGTGGGCCACACACAGGTATGGCCTGGGGGACAGGTTGGGCAGACAATGTTTGATGGTGGGGGGGGGGGTTCAGCATTGGTTGTTGTGCTTGCCTTCTTTAAGCTTGATCCACTGTTTGAAGATTAAAACCAGAGTGTGCCAGCTTCGGGCCTACACAGGCCAGAAGCCTTTCTTCTGGCTGGCTCTCACAGTTGTGCTTCACAATCTGGAATGGTGTGGCTTGCTGTTCTGTGTCTGGTCCCCTGCTAGCAAGGATTCCCAACAGGCTCCGTCCTGATCAACTGTGCCAGCCTGTGGGCCACACACAGGTATGCTGCTTTGGCCAAGGTAACCCTTTTTGGTTGCTGGCCTGGCACTCACAGTTGTGCTCCACAATCTGGAATGGTGTGGCTTGCGTTTCTGTGTCTGGTCCCCTGCTTGCAAGGATTCCCAACAGGCTCCGTCCTGATCAACTGTGCCAGCCTTCGGCCCACACACAGGCCTGCTGCTCCGGCTTTGGTAACCCTTCCCGTTTGCTGGCCTGGCACTCACTGTTTTGCTTCACATTCAGGTTGTTTATCGTTGGTGGACCTCTTCTGGACTGGACTGCACTTGGTGGACATCGGCCTGCAGATCTCTGCGTGGAGGATCAACATTGCTGGACATCTGCACTGGTGGACTGGTAGGGTTGTTGTTAAATTTGGTTTTTGAGCTTATGTCTGCTGCTGTGCCTACCTGCGAGCATATGCTTTGGCTCTGTCTTTATGGCTTGGGCCGGGGGGGGGGGGATTTTCTGGTTGGGCAAGAGGATATTGTTTGGGGGTTAGGGGGGCCAGCATTGATCGCAGTGCCAGCTTTCTTTCATGTTTCATTTTTCAAGTTTGAGTGTGGGGTGGGCATGAACTGCTGTTTCACAGGACTAAAAAATGAGTGTGCCAGCTTCTGGCCTGCACAGGCCAGAAGCTCTGCTGGGTGGATGTGTTTTGTTTTGCTGCTGGTTGGCCCTAGCCTTTAAGGGGGGGGGGGCTGACTTGGCTTGTGCAACGGGGCCTTGAATTTTGGGGTTGCGTGTGCGGCGTGTGGTGTTGACTCTGCTAACATTTCCAATTTTCTTGACAGCATCGTGGAGGAGAGGAGGACCAGCTGCAAGACCGCCTGAACATCGCTGGACTGCAGGACTGGTGTTAGTGTGAGCGAGTCCGGGTTGACATTTGGGTGGCCTTGGGGGTGGGTTCTTGCTAGCTTGGGAGGGGGGAGGCTCATCTTCAAAACACCACATCCACACCCCACACCGACATACCACAGATACATCGGTCCCGCTAAATAGTGTCTCTTAGGTAGGTAGGCCAGTTGGTAGGTGATCAGTGGATAATTGCCCTCAACATAATTATTAGGGAAACCGAGCCTAGTTTTTTTTAAAAAACTAAATAGGGACTCAGCAGGGAAAGCATTAGTGAGTGAGTGTTAGGTTTGAATTCTATATATATATATATATATATATAAAAATTTGTAATAGCTGTCAATAGGCTTCCCATTAGTGCCCCCATAACTAGGGTTCCACTGCCCATCTCTGGCACACGTGGTGGTGCCAGGCCGGCCCGGGCATACTAGTGTGTGAGTGTTTAAGGCTTCGTCACCTGTTATTGGGGTTTAGGGCCAGCTCAATTCCAGAGGAATTCAGCTGATTGGCAGGCTCAGGTTCCCTGACATAAATAGGGTTGCTTAAAAAGGCACTTGATTGTTCATCTCCAAGTCACAGAGCCACTAGAAACACAGATTTATAGCAGGTTAGTTAGGTCTTGAAAACAAAGTTGACCTTTGTTTTCTAAATCTTTTCTGATTAGTTAGGGTTGAATTTGGGAGGGGAAAGTATGTCAGAGAGGAAAGCAGAGAGGGGACCCGGGGGAAAGGCTAGGGAGAAATCTAGAGGGGAGGAGGGGAGGGGGAGGGGGACTGCTGCGGCAGCCCCTCCATCTGAGCGGAGGAGGCCCTCCCCTGCGCTGCTGCCGTTCACCAGCCTGGCTTCTGGTGACAGGAAGAGGGTTCGCAAGACTCTCTTTCCTGAGGCAGCTGCTGGAGGGCCACCCCCAACCCGGGTGCGTGAGGCAGGGGCTGGCACTGGGCAGGGGCCTGCTGCTGAGGCTCCTCCTCCTCCAGTGGTTGCGAGCCAGCTGCTGGAGGAGGGGCAGCATGTGGTGTCTCCTGGGATGGGCGCGGAGCACATGACTTTCCCTGCGCTCCCGCTCACCCCAGGAACCCGGAGGATGTTGGAGGAACTGCCCGTGAGACCCCCCCTGGGGCGGTCCACCCCAGTTTCCTCTGAGGCCAGCAGCAGGCCTCTCGCGGCTGTGCAGGAGGAGAGGACGCGGGAGGAAGAGGCAGAGACTGTGGTGGAAGAGCCCACATCTCTGCCCCTTCAGCCTCGTCCATCCCCACCTGCCCGGCCGAGAGTGGGACACGGTGTGTCCGGCCAGAGCACCTCACAGGAGGTGCCGCAGGGTGGTCCCGAACGCGCTTCTCCTGGGAAGCGTGGGATGCCCTTTTCCTCCGAAATCTGGAAGCACTTCCAGACAACGGAGGATCCCCGAGCAGCCCTGTGCCTGCATTGTAGGCAGCGCGTCAGCCGTGGCAAAGATGTGTGGCATCTCTCCACGTCTGGGATGAGGTACCATATGAAGAGGCACCACCAGGCGGTGCTTCTTCGGGAGGAGGGTTCGAGTGGCGCCGCACGGCCGCCAGCTAGCCAGAAGGAGGCAGGCTCCTCTGGTGCTCTCCCCCCAAGGGTACCTGCAGGAAAGGGACGCCAAGCCTCTCTCCCGGAGATGCTTGGTATGCAGGGCGCTAGTGTGCCCAGAGAGGGGATCCGGAGGGCGAGCAGGCGCATCACGCGCCACATCGTCAACATGATAGCAGTGGATGGGCAACCGTATTCCGTAGTTGAAGACTTCGGCTTCTCAGGGCTGCTCCAAGATTGCTTTCCCTGGTACGCCGTCCCTGCTCGCACGTCGTTGAGCAGATCGGTGGTGCCCTCGTTTTACAGGGCTGCCAGGGATCATGTGAAGGCACAGCTGTCCCGGGTTGCCGGGAGAACTGTGCACTTCACATCGGACATCTGGACCTGCCCAAGTGTGCAGCAAGCGTACCTCTCGCTTACTGCTCACTGGTGGGAACCCGAGTCGGTTCTGGGTGGGGGCCGGGGGGAGGTGCCTAGCACAGCTAGACAGGGAAGGATGCGAGACCGCCAGGCCGGCTACTGCAAGGCCTTGCTTCACGCCGAGGTGCTCGACGTGTCCCACACGGCGGAGAACATCGCTGCCACCTTAAGGAGACAGTTGGACGAGTGGATAGGCCAGGGACCCGCCACCGTGGGATGCATGGTGACGGACGGTGGCAAGAACATGAGGGCAGCGGCGCATCTAGTGAGCCGAGAGAGCGTCTACTGTGCCGCTCACAAGCTTCACCTAGTGGTGAGAGATGCGCTGGGGTTGGGCTCCTCGAAGGAACCCGTGGATACCCGGACCCGTGAACTCCAGTTACTTGTCCAGAAATGTCGGAGGCTCACGGGTCACTTCTCGCGCAGCGTGAAGGCCACGCACGAACTGCGCCAGACACAGGTCAGGACAGGTGTGCCAGAGCACGCTCTGATCACTGACGTCAGCACTCGCTGGAACTCCACCTGCGCCATGCTTGAGCGCTTGGTGGAGCAGCAGGCCGCACTCCACGCGTGGCTCTCCGAGCACCGCGGTGCGAGTCAGGTGGGTGAGTTCAACCGGGAGGATTGGCTCACCATCACCCAGACAGTGGAGGTCCTGAAGCCCTTCAAGGACTTCACTGTGGCGGTCTCGTCAGACACGGCGACCCTCGGTCTGGTCATTCCCCTGGTGCACACGCTCCAGAGGAATCTGGCCACCCTTGCAGACCGGGTCGCGCCCCGTGCTGACCTTGTTCCAGCGGTGCGCGCATTAGTGAGAAGGCTGCAGCAGGGCATAGCTGCCAGGCTAACTCCTCTCACTAAGGAAGAGTCATACATGTTGGCGACCATGTGTGACCCGCGCATAAAGGGCACTTTCGCCGAGCGGGACGGGAACCTCACCCAAGCCAGAGACGGGCTCTGCTCTTGGGTGAGGCGCAGGCAGGCCAAGAGGGGACGCCTGTCGACAGGGGGGACGCAAGAGGGGCCCTGCCGTGCGGGTCCCTCTGACGCCCCCTCTGCGCAGGCCCCCCCCGAGGCCACCACCGGAGTGCCGATGGAGATGGAGATGCTCCGGTGGGCCCTCGTCCCCTCTGGGGTCGTGAGGACCGTGAGAGAGGATCCGGCGGAGGCGATGGTCAGGGACTACCTCGCGGAGCCCTGCGAGTCGCTCTCCACCGATCCGCTCAGCTACTGGGCCAGGAAGGAGTCGGTCTGGCCGGACCTCTCCCTCGAGGCGCAGCGGCTGCTCTCATGCCCTCCGACGAGCGTGGAGAGCGAGCGCGTCTTTTCACATGCGGGCGACATTGTCGGCCCACATCGCACTCGCCTTCTCCCATGGAGAGTCGAGCAGTTGACCTTCCTGAAGGTCAACTCTCGCCTCTTCGATTTCTCAGGACTGGACTTCCAGAGTGACTGAGGTGAGCCCAACTTGTGGCCTGCATCCTCTATGAGTCCAATCCTTTGGAATCGCGCTCTCCCCTGTATAAAACCCTGTATATACAGTTAAAACCGGCCAGTAGAGGGAGGGTGGTTAGGAACCAGTGGCAAAGGGAAAACACCCAGCAATTTGAAAGCCCCCCCCCCAGGGTATTCAAAACATCTCCCATCACTGAGACATACCCTGTGGGACCAAATTTATTATGAAAAATAATGCCCCAGAAACATGGATTGCTACTGGAGGGAGAAACAGGTTAGATAGGGATTGCTTAGGTGTTTTTATCAGATGAAATCATTGTAAAAAAAATTGTAGAAGAATTGTTGTACTGTTTTTTGAAAGTTGATGTTCTGTTCATGTAAAAAAAAGGAAAAAAAACCAAAAAAAAATGTTGTGATTATGTTTTTTAAAAGTTGATGTTCTGTTCATGTAAAAAAAAGGAAAAAAAACCCAAAAAAATGTTGTGATTATGTTTTTTAAAAGTTGATGTTCTGTTCATGTAAAAAAAAGGAAAAAAAACCAAAAAAAAATGTTGTGCTTATGTTTTTTAAAAGTTGATGTTCTGTTCATGTAAAAAAAAGGAAAAAAAACCCAAAAAAATGTTGTGATTATGTTTTTTAAAAGTTGATGTTCTGTTCATGTAAAAAAAAGGAAAAAAACCCAAAAAAAAATGTTGTGCTTATGTTTTTTAAAAGTTGATGTTCAGTTCATGTTTAAAAAAAAAAATTTGATGTTAATGTTGGGTTTGCATGGTTGGGGGATGCGGGAAGAGTGGTGGATGGGCACCGGCCAATGATGATCTCTCACAGATGTTCCCAGGTAAATTCTGAGGCTGGTGTGGGGGTGGGGGGAGACCTCTGCAGAACTGCTCCAGAAATACCATTGTCCAGTGCCTTGGAAGTGCCCAGTTCAGCTTTGTGTGTCTGAACTGAAAGCACAGCCACAGGAAATGACATAGGTTCTGCTGGACCCTGTTGCAGTGGTTCCCCCCCATTAAGTCGTTTTATGGAGGGAGAGTTGTATTAGGCTGGTAGTTATTATGATCATCTTCTGTTTCCATGCCCTGTTGTGCCCGCTCACTATGTAACCTGTTGTAATGTTCAAAACTTTACTGTTTGTCCATTTCAAAAAAAAAATTGTGTTTAAGATTCTCTGATGTGTAGTTAATTGTGTTGTGTTGTGCTATGAGGGACAATAAGTGTAATATGTTGTGATTTGTTGACCACTTGTAATTTGAAAATGAGAAAATAAAGGTTTTTTAAACTTAATGATTGTGTGTCTGTGTTCCCTTCTTTGATGGGAGGTTGGTTCCCAGCATAGGGAACAATGGGGCAGGCTGGCCAGCCTGTTCCTGGGGTACTCGGTGTGGGGCAGCTGAGGGTGGTTTTGGTTCTGAGAGGGGCTGAGTGGAGGATTTGGGTCTGTGTGTGGCAGCTGGGGTGGGGGAACTGGGTTTGTGTGGGGCTGAAAGGAGTGGACTATGGGGGATGAGAGCACTGGTCGTCCCTTTTGCCCAAGTAGGCCCCTGCTACTGTCCTGGTGTGGGCTTCCATGCCTCTATCAGTTGCTGGCCCTCCTTTGCCATCTTTTTCAGAAATTTTCCTAGGGCTGCCAAACTCCTGGTTGGGCTTGAGTTCAGGTTAGAGAGAGTAGTTCCCTACAGATAAACTGGCTGCTTCCAAGGGCAATCTCTTTAGAGGGCAAATGCGGACCATGGATTCTGGGGGAGATCCCTACTCAGATTTTCCTTTGCACAAGTCCCACCCCCAAATTGCCAGTAACTTCCAAGGCCAGAGTTTGCCACCCCAGAGAGATCCCGTTCCCACCCTCTTAGCCTTGGCATGAAAGTTGTAGCCACCATGGAACGCTTCCAGGTTCCTGATTCCAAGCCCAATGACACCAATGTAAGACAATCCAGACCTCCATCAAAAATGGATTTTAAGTAGCAGTGGGATTGGGCTGCATTTCAGTCATTCACATATCTGGTTGTGTTCCCAAACATTTAGCTTATGGTTTTTTAAATCGGCGTATGGCACTTAAGGACACTTTTAAATGGTTCTAAAAACATATTTTTATTATGAAGTATTTAATGTGGCATTGATCAAGGGCAGGCCTTTTGGCCAAATGAGCAGTATCAGTACAGTAAAATTTAGACAAAGCTCATAGGAGGAAAAAGCATTCACACTGTGAAGTGGGAAGAAAGTTTCAATTTACATGTACCATGGACTCCGAAAAAGACATGTCCAGACCAAATCAGGCCTGCTTTCTCCCTTGAAGATATCAATTGATGATAGTGCTTATGTCACATCATGAGAAGACAAGGTTCACTAGAAAAGACAATAATGCTAAGAAAAATTGAAGGCAGTAGGGAAAAGAAGAATACCCTAGATGTGGTAGATTGACTTCGGTTTGCAATACATGGACAAGGTTTTTGGGATACTGTGGAGCTCAATATAATTCTAAAGTACACCACAAGTGATTTGAATGCATAAAACATACAGACACATACACATAAAATGTATATACCCCCTCCCCACCAAATTAAAGGTTTATCTTATGCCCCGGTTTTCTCCCCCATGGGAACCTAGAGTGGTTTACACATTGCTGTTCTCCCTTGATTTGTTTCACCCTCATCACAACCAGGCTAACAATAGACAGCTGCTCCATGCCTCACATTGGAGTGACTCCACCGATGGCCTTCTTAGTTGTATGAGGGGGTGGAGGGGGGGGGAGGAAGGAAACAACGCACTCCTGCCCACTCTATCTGGGGCCTAGGTTGCCAAATTGCTTGGCCTTGGCAAGGAGCCAGTGGTGGGGCGGCACTGGTTCTGGGGCCCCGTCAAGAACATTTGTCCAGGGCCCCAAAATCACCTAGACTGCCTCTGGAAAACACAACACAATTGTTTACTTAGGCTGAGCCAAGAACATCCATCAAGCCTACAAGGCACAGAATCAGAGTCTGCCAGATTCTAGACCAACTCTCTAGCCATTGCACTACAGTGGATATCTAAAAATTGTTCATACCCCCACCAGCAACTTGAACATTTTTCTCCAAAAGGCACACAACTTGGCTGGGTCTCAAAAAGGACTATGATGCATGGGCCTGTCAATGCATACTGGTACTAAGGCTCTGGCCGGGGGGAGGGGGGCATTGTGCCAATGCCACCCTGGCTTTGGAAGGGGACAGTAAAATAGAAGAAATAATCTAGCTTCAGTGCCTCCCCCCCTTCTCTCTCTCTCTCTCTCTCTCTATAATGTGAGTGAAAACATTACTATACCATCACTGAAGCCTACAGGATACATAGGGTCTGTTCACACACGCATGATCATTTAATGGCAATGCTCTGGCATGATGATGTCTGTTCTAGGAAGTGATGTGATCATCACACAAGGCTGGGGAGCACGCACAATTCACAGCAGGCAGATTTGGGCCACAAGGGATCCTGCTTTGGCCTGCAGGGCCCAAATCAGCCCACTGCAAAGCACAGGCATACTCTCAGGGCAGCCAGATGACATCAGTGACATCACGGCAGCAGCCCCTGGAGCGTACCTTGAAGGCTCATTCACTGACTTTCCCCCTTCGGGGTGATAGGTGAGAGTGGGGGATCCCCCACCAAGGGGAAACGGATCCCTAATTGTGTCTGAGGTTGTGGAAATCAAATGGGTCATATTGCTTCTGTCTTTGAGGGACTTACATGCACATTATATTTAACTCCAGATTTCTTGATTGTCAAGGAATGCATGTGGTGGGGGGTGGGGGGAAGGGTGGGAGAAGGGCCCCTGAGGGTGAGGGTGGCATTTGGCATGCAAAATGCCACCCCTGGCAAGACAAGCCTCTCCCAGCTGTCAGTGGTAGAGATGAGAGCAGAGCACCTACTTGGGGAGGCCATGAAATGGCCCCCCCAAGTGGGAGCAGGCTGAGCCTTGGTGGGGGGATGGGAGGAAGGGTGGGAGAAGGGCCCCAGAGGGTTGGGGGGGGGATTTTGTTGCAGTGGTTCCCCCCCATTAAGTCGTTTTATGGAGGGAGAGTTGTATTAGGCTGGTAGTTATTATGATCATCTTCTGTTTCCATGCCCTGTTGTGCCCGCTCACTATGTGACCTGTTGTAATGTTCAAAACTTTACTGTTTGTCCATTTCAAAAAAAAAAATGTGTTTAAGATTCTCTGATGTGTAGTTAATTGTGTTGTGTTGTGCTATGAGGGACAATAAGTGTAATATGTTGTGATTTGTTGACCACTTGTAATTTGAAAATGAGAAAATAAAGGTTTTTTAAACTTAATGATTGTGTGTCTGTGTTCCCTTCTTTGATGGGAGGTTGGTTCCAAGCATAGGGAACAATGGGGCAGGCTGGCCAGCCTTCTCTGCGGGTGGTGGGGGGGTCAGGGGGGTGGTTGTCTGTGTGCCAGGGCAGGTGCTCTTTCCCAGGGACGATTTGGCACTGCCACCATTGTGGCACCCCTTGTCTGTGCAGAACTGCCCTGGGAAAGAGAGTTTAGGGGTTCCCAAAAGGGGAGGGCAGGCCAGCCTGTTCCTGGGGTTATGGTGGGTGTGGGGCAGGTGGGGGTTGATTTGGGTCTGTGAGGGGCTACTGGGGGGATTTGGGTCTGTGTGTGGCAGCTGGGGGGGAATTGGGTTTGTGTGGGGCTGTGAAGGGTGGACTTTAGGGGCTGAGAGCACCTACTTGGGGAGGCCATGAAATGGCCCCCCCAAGTGGGAGCAGGCTGAGCCTTGGTGGGGGGTGGGAGGAGGGGTGGGAGAAGGGCCCCAGAGGGTTGGGGGGCATTTTGCATGCAAAATGCCACCCCTGGCAACACAAGCCTCCCCCAGCTGTCAGTGGTAGAGATTAGAGCACCTACTTGGGGAGGCCATGAAATGGCCCCCCCAAGTGGGAGCAGGCTGAGCCTCGGTGGGGGGTGGGAGGAGGGGTGGGAGAAGGGCCCCTGAGGGCTGGGGGGCATTTTGCATGCAAAATGCCACCCCTGGCAAAGGAAGCCTGCTTCTTCATTTTTTCCCCATAGGAAATAATGAAGAAGATGCTCCTTTATGGGAGGATGGGGGGACCTGCTTTGGGGGGCCATAACATGGCCCCCCAAAGTCCAATCTGTCTGAAACTTGGGTGGGTGTTAGAGAAGGGTTAGAGGAAGGTCCCCACCAATTTTGGGCTTATTTGGTGGGAAAATGCCTCCTCCAGGCGTCCTGAAAGACGGAGGCATTTTCCCAGCAAAATAACCCGAAAGAATCCCGAAAGAATGCCGAAATAATGCCGAATCCCGAATCCCGAAAGAGATTCTTGTTTCGGCATTCGGCTAATGCCGGTAGAGAATCTTGTTTCGGGTAATCCCGAAACAAGAAAGCCGAAAGTTTTTTCCTTGCACACCCCTAAATATGACTAAGGGGGAAAATGGCAGAGGTTCATAAAATTATGCGTGGAGTGAAGAAAATGGAAAGAACTTTCTTCTCTCATAGTACTTGAACTGAGACACAGCCAGTGACCTTGATGGGCAATAGATTCTATCTATCTATCTATCTATCTATCTATCTATCTATCTATCTATCTATCTATCTATCTATCTATCTATCTATCTATCTATCTATCTATCTATCTATCTATCTATCTATCTATCTATCTATCTATCTATCTATCTATCTATCTATCTATCTATCTATCTATCTATCTATCTATCTATCTATCTATCTATCTATCTGGGAAAATGTTATGTCACCTCTCCAGGAGCCAGCCCCAGGCAGCTTACAAAATAAAAATAATAAAAACAAAACATTGATATTGATTAAAAGGAAGCTTGACAACTTACCATCAAGCTGGGTTGGCACCGGGTGCAGGATGCAGTGGAGGCAGGATTACTTGGAGGAGGAGGAGCATCCATCCTGCACTGGTCCAGCCGTGTAGTCAGCACCATTCCACCCAAGCATCCGTAGGAGCAGCTAGTCACCCTCCCACCCTCTGCTATTAAGGACTACTGGGGGGCACTGTCAGAACTTTGGGTTTGGTGGTTTTGAGGCATTGGGCCAGATCCCAACAGGGTGAGTGGGCCTTCGGGGCTGCTCACCCCGATGGATCTGGAAGCAAGGGTCACCAGGCAGGGCCAGTGATGGAACAACACGTGCCGAGGTGTGCTAGCAGGAGGCTGGCGGGTGATGCATCGGTCGGCAGCCAGGCCTCCAATGCCAATGGGGATCTGTGCCCAGATGCCAGGCCAATGCTCCATCCAGTTGTAATCAATAAAGTTGTGGCCATTTCTAACCCCAAAAAATGTCTGGTGTGATTTATTAGCCTCGACGCAGTCTGAGATAGCACATAGGTGACAAAATCCAGCATAGAAACCCAGTATAAAAATGTAGAAAATCGAATCACTAAGTCATGTTTTATTTGGATGCCCTTAGTACAACAAGGAAATGGATTGAACAATTGATATTACAATGGACAGAGTCTACAGTAGATATTTTAATCCCTCAATTATTAGTCGTTCCAACAGTAGAACACTTATTTATTTTAGCTAAAAGTTTCGTTCAGACCATGAGAATTCGGGCAACTCACAGGAAATCAGTTTTTCTGTAGCTTGTGTTCTGACCTTCTCTGGCCTGAATTCTTTCATTCTTCTTCATATTCCCAGTCACATCTGATAAACACTGCTTAAGACCTATAGGTCAGAGGAGTAGAGTAAGTAAGAAAGAAAAATGTAGGCTTTAAAAACCAACCACTGACAGTTTAAAGCAAGTTTCCAGATTAAAATAGTGTTTTAAAAAAATCAGCTTTGGGAGAGACTGAAGTGGATGGTGAACATGATAGTTCTACACACACACACATCAGCACAAGCTATCAAAATTCAAAACATAGTTTAGCATTCCAGAATGATAGACAGGATAAGAGAAAACCCACTGGAATTGGAGCTGCCAGATCAGTGGATGGGAGATGTGAGGGAAATGTCAGGTTTTGTAAGCGTTCCACCTGAAAGAAGAAAACTGGTATTGTGGAAAGGGAATAGAAAAGTTACTTTTGAATTCATAGGTTAATGCATCTTACAGTGAAATCCAAAGCAGAGTTACTCCAGTCTATGCCCATTGATTTTAATGGGCTTAGACTGGAGTAACTCTGTTTAGGATTTCATGGTTAGATTACCTCATAGTCACATGTTGTTAAAAAGAATATTGTGAAGAAACACTGTGTGCAGGAGCTACCAACTTTGTAGGGCCAAAATCTCTGGCTTTTGCCAAACTGGAAGTGGCATCACTCAGGTTTCAGTCTATATAAACAGCCCTTCTAAGCAGGTAATGGAGCAGAGCAGGCAGAATTTGACTGCAGGGAGGGCAGGTGAACCTCCTTCCTGGAGACGGATGGGAAGGGGCGTTGGGGGGAAATGAGAGTTCATTTGCGTCTGTCAAGCAAAGGGCCAAGCTAGAAGTGATGAATTACACTTGAATGGCAAGTGAACAGACTCACTTGTATTCCTCCTTGTTCACTTGCGCTCCACTTGCGCTCCACTCGATCACTTAAGAGGCTGGCGAAGAGTTAAGCCCCTGAAGTGTCTGCGAAACAAGTTCTACAGTGGTGTCAGGGCTTTCAGGCTAACATGAATCCAAAAGATTCTTTCCTTATAAAAGGCAAGCACAGAGACAGGCAGACACACAGAGACTTCAGATTTACAAATTTAAAAAGGTCAGTTAATTCAGAAGATTTTACCTCAGCAAAACAAAATGACAGCAAAGTGAAGCCATTTTGTACAAGCATCTATGTCTACCAAAGCTGGTATTCTGAGTGGGTCTATCATTCCACACAGAGCACTGATTTGTCCCATCTAAAACATCTTCAAGGAAACAGGCTTTTAAAATTGTGACAGGACAGCTTCAATTTAAAGAATGAGTCAGGTTTTTTTTTTTAAAAAAAGAATATTCTTGGTTAGCAAAACAAACTAGTAGTTGGTAGTGCCTCCAAAATAGCAGAGCTTCAGACTGTACCCCACCAGACTTGTCCAGTTCTGTCATCCATAATTCCCCTGGGCTTTAAGTCAGTTTTTCAAAAGCACCATTAGTTGATCTCCTGCTTAAAGGATCAGAAAACTGTGCAGGGCAGGCTTTCGGAAAGAGTAAGGTATAACTCAAATTAACATATTTAAGAATGGTGTCCTTAGGTAAAGGCTGTGAATGTTTTACAAAATGTTCTTTTTCTTCATATTCATTACTAAAGTTAACAATGTATATAGACTGTAAAATACATTCAAAGAATTGGCGAACCAGTTATAGATTTTTCTTTGGGTTATGAAGAAATCATTACTATTCTGTTCACTTCCTTGAAGACCCTCTTTGAAATGTGGCAGCATCTGCCAGAGACCATATCTATTCACTAGCGTTGCCCACCTTGGCAAATTCCTCTAGATTTGTGGTGGAGTCTCGGGAAGGAAAAGTTTGGGAATGGGAGTGACTTCATTGGGATATAGGGTTGCCGTTCCCCCAATGGGGGCTAGGGATCCCCCGCTCCCACCCTCCACCCCCCGCCCTCACTTACTTGGCTGGTGGGGGAGGAACGGGCCACCCAGAGGTGCATTCCACGGGGGCACAGCATCTTATCATGGGCCTGATCCGGCCCTGAGTTGACCTGGATCGGGCCTGAATCAGGCTGCTGAGGAGCATGGGAAGCTGTTGTGTTCTGCAGTGGCCCGATTCGGGCTGACTGGGGCCAGAAACGGGCCAATTCAGGCCCAAATTGGGCCCGATCTTCCCCCTTGCGGAGCACAGGGTGGCTGCACCCCACATGATGACATCACTTCCTGGGGCTGGGAGCATGCGTGCAAAGTGTGCACAAGGGGGGCAGGTAGGTGCTGGGTTCCATCTCCTGCCTGGAGGAAAGCGGGACCTGGCAACTCTATTGTGATACAATTCCATAAAGTCCACCATCCAAAGCAGCCTTTTTCTCCCAGGGGACTGATCTCTATTGTTTGGAGGTGAGCTGTGACTTGGGGACATCTCCAGGTACCACCTAGAGCCTGGAAATCCTACTATAGCCCCATGTTCCTCAAAAATCATACAAGCTAGCTTTCAGGTTAAGTAGGAAAATGAAACAGGAAACAAATTATTAACTAATATTGAGAGCATGTTCAGTCTGTGCCAAAGTCCCTGAAAGTGAAGCAACATTTAACCTATTTCAACTGTCTTTTAGCAAGCTCTTCCTTGTGGAATGCCAAAACTTCAAAGTGACTTACATTCTCTAAAAAAACCTTTGATCAAAGCATAACACAGGAAAAGCTTTGTCATACATCAGGATTTGAGTCCAGTGACACCTTAGAGACCAACAAAATATTCAGAGGGGGTTAGCATGCTCCAGCACCCCAAATATGACCCAAGGAAATAAAGACAGACTCTGATTATGTGGGCTCAGCGAGTTTCTTTATTATCCTTCAGATTTAACTGATCTCCCTTAATGCTCATACCAGAAGGGAGAAAGTTGCAGCTGCCCGCCCCCAAAGATCGTTGAGAGCAGGCTTGTGACTGGAGGAACGATTTGCAAAAGCTGCTGTTGCTGCAGGCTTTCTCTGGCTCTTCAGGCAGCGATTCTAACAGAGAGGGGAAGGAACAGAAGGAAAAGGGGCAGGGGAGAGGGACTTCAGTTCCCAGAAAAACTTGCGAAAACGATCAAGTGTCCTTCACGTGAAAAATGTCACTTGTAGCTTGGCTCTGACTCTTTTGAGGGCAGGTATAAGGATCTGCTGAGAATCTTCCCCAAGGACTCTTCCTTCGGTTTAGAAAAGCTTTGTTGGAATGTCCTAGTATCATGATCTTACAAAGGCAATTGTCAAGAATTGTCAAGAATCACAGTCATATTTCAGAAGCATGTATCCTTCGCAGACTAACATCCCCACCCCTTTCTAGAGGCTGGCCACTATCTGCACAAAGGAAGACACAGAGTTCAAGGTTCTGTCCCAGCGACTGGGAACTAGCATAGTCCAACAGAGATAACTTTACAGACTTCACATCCTGGGATGTGACTTGGGTGGCCGTGAGAGGAGGGTTGGGAGAGGGTCTCCTGAAAAATTGGTGCAATTAGGGAATAAAATGCCCCCCACAGGCCCCTAGATAGCTGGGAGCAGTGTTTCCCAATGGGAACAATGGCTGAATCTGCTTCGGGTTTCGGGTTTACCCAAATGTTTTTCCTGCTCTCGGTAAACCAGAAGCAGGAAACCCAAATCTTTTGGGGGTACACACCCCCATTGAGAACCACAGTTTTAACAAATAAGCATAACATCACAACCTCCAGCTCCTCCACCCCTGGTATGAGTATGGCAAGATGATGCCATCATCTTGACAGGGGGCTGCACTAGGCATCCTCCTTCGGTGCCCACCTAGCAAGTCCACCCTGGCTCCAAACCTGGCTGGTGGCTCTCATCTGCCTCGTTTATTATAGCCTGCACAGCCTCTTAT
Organism: Eublepharis macularius; assembly: GCF_028583425.1. Taxonomy (NCBI): domain Eukaryota; kingdom Metazoa; phylum Chordata; class Lepidosauria; order Squamata; family Eublepharidae; genus Eublepharis; species Eublepharis macularius. The sequence goes on from NC_072796.1 coordinate 18,400,086, forward strand.
GCTGAGAGGTGCCCAGCTTCATCAGCCTCCCCTGACAGGCCAAAAGGCACCTACCAAGTGATGGATAGAGGCTGAGGGAGAAGGTAGCTCGATACATCCCTTGCTGCCCTGTCTGGATTGGCTGAGCCACCTAACTCAGCCATTATGCCTTGTGCCATATTCAAATTATGTGGGCTGGGGCAAAACTGGTCCATTGCTGAATGTGAGGAACTTCACTTTCAAGAGTCAGATCTTGCTTCTTCAGACACCATAAATTTCATATGAGGTGTACATTTTGTAGATAGACAAAGGAATGCACTTGCACAGTTATAACATTTTTATTCACTCACATGGGGTCACTGCTTGGGTGCTACCTCCTCTCTCCCAAACCTGTGGCAGGAGTTTCTTCTCATGTAGTCTGCAGTACACTCTCCTGCACTGATTTCTACCTTTTACCATAACAGTGTCCTATTTATGTATATATTGATCCTCTAGGAGTTTAATTTTTAATTATTATTAATAATAATAACATTCAATTTATATACCACACTTCAAGACAACCTAACAGCCACTCAGAGCAGTTTACAAAGTATGTTATTATTATCCCCACAACAATCACCCTGTGAAGTGGGTGGGGCTGAGAGCACTCTGGAAGAGCTGGGACTGAGCCAAGGTCACCCAGCTGGCTTCAAGAGGAGTGGGGGATCAAACCCAGATTAGAATCCCACTGCTCTTAACCACTACACCAAACTGGTTTAAAAATGTTCAATCAGATTTGTTAACATAGCTCAGCTGCAGTTCAAATAATCCATTAAACAAAATTTACTGTCTAGATAGGAAAAAGATTTTTGGTGGGAGGAATGAAAGTGAAGCTAGTTATTCTGGAGCACATATGTGCACACCATATATATATTTAAACAAAATGGGGACAGTGATTTGCCAGGCACCAAAACAACCTGGGGCTGGTTGGAGCCTTTATTTTTATTTTTTGCAAAAATAAATTCTGTAAGACTGGTTAGAATACTCTCTCTTTAACAAACAGTGACCCCAGATAAAATAAACAATGATCCCACAGACAATACAAATTTTGCTTACTTGACTGAAATTCCAGCTCTAGCGAATTTACCTCATGACGGATCTACATCCATTTGGAATTGCCTAGGTAACTACAGGCAGCTTGCTGCTGTTTGTGGTTGCCTAGGAAAACTAAGATGGCTGCTGAGTTGTTGCATGGTAGTCTCAGCAAATTGAGAATTGTAGCAGGAAATTTGGGTTAGGAGGGAGGTAAAATGGAACCAAAAGGGGAAGAGAAGGACTAGAAGGAAAGAAAATCTCCCTTCCCTGGGAGTCCCTGCAAACTTTCCACTTGCACAATCTAATATAAACCTATGGCAAACTGGCAATTGGATTTAAATGCAGGTTCCCCGTGTGAACAGTGTTTTTACAAATCTTTGTCTACCATACCCTGTTGCTTACGCTTTCCATATGGTTCACCAGAACCAGACTGTACCATCAAGATGCCTTCCTGGCACTGTTGTTTCAGGAGCTTGGCACGATGTTCCGTGGCTGGTAAGCAGTGTTAAAACGGCCATTGTCAAGGTAACATTCCAGAGTATGAAATCAAGAAGTTAACCATACTTGTCAGGAAAACAAATAAAAATGTAGAGACCCCCTCACTTCTGCAGGAGTATACCACATACCCTGCAGCTGTGGACAAGTTTACATCGGGACCACACAGCGAAGCATCCAGACAAGAATAAATGAACATGAAAGACACTGCAGACTTGGCCATCCGGAAAAATCAGCAGTGGCTGAACATAGCCTAACTTAAACAGGACACAGTATCCTATTCCAGGACACTAAAATACTGGACAACACTTCCAACTACTTTGTCAGATTGCACAGGGAAGCCATTGAAATTCATAAGCATAAGCACAATTTCAACAGGAAAGAAGAGACTTTAAGAATGAATAGAGCATGGTTTCCAGTCCTGAAAAACACCAGGCTAACAAAATACTCTACCAGACAATAGCCCTGCAGAGAAGATTAGCGTATCAAGCACCAATCCATATGCAAAAGAACCTCCTCAGGATACAGTGAAGCCTCCCTCCATTAGCATTTCACACCCTGGGGAACTCTTACAGGATGACTCAGCCCAACCCCACCTTCCTGAGTAGATATAAATTACCTGCCAACATCTTTTCCACACTGTGACACTGAGAGATCTCTGTCTTTTGGTGCTACACCTCTGAAGATGCCAGTCACAGCTGCTGGCGAAACGTCAGGAACTACAATGCCAAGACTACGGCTATACAGCCCAGAAAATCCACACAACCATCGTTCTCCAGCTGTGAAAGCCTTTGACAATACAAAAATGTATCTATCAAACTACGGTTTGCATCTGTGGTAATCATCCCCAAAGTCTCACCTGTCCTCCAGGCCTCTAAACCAATCCTTGTGATTTAAGCCACAGTACTAATTTTGTTAGTCTTGTAGGTGCTACTAGACTCTTGCTCTTTTCTGCTTCTACAGACAGACTAACACAGCTACCCATCTTGATCTATCTCCATAGAAGGCACCACATTTAGCTATACAGAATGGAAATCCATCAACGTTGTAAAGAAACTTGCACAGGTACAAACAGACATCTTTCTCACAAAATACAGAAGACTGTCAGTTCTAAGGATGGCAGTCCATGGCACATAGACCCCCAGACTCCTCACAGCAAGCACTCCAGTGCATTGGTTGCAAAGGTCTTTATTCAGAGATCCATTAAGTTCATGGGTACATCCATAGATGGGAAAGGTTGGCAGGAATGATTACACAAGCAAAGGCACTATTGATATAGGGAGTACTATTCCCCCCCTCCCTTGGAGCCGTTTGCATTTAGGCGCGAAAATCTAAGAAGTCTTGTGAGAACACAATAGCTTAGTCTGGATAGAGACGGCAGAAGATTACAAATAAAGCATGTGGGAACCGGTTCTGGGAAATGGTTACATTTTTGGTTCCAGTGCAAGGCCAGCGTCACATATTTTCAGAGATAACAGGCTGGTTACTTTATCTGTGAAATCAGCATTAGTACTTTTGTTTTCAGGCAAGCCAAGGATGGCATGGCATGTGGCTACCTTACAAAGCACAAAGTGACTAAGAGTGGAACTACAAGTGACAAAAGGCACAGGTTGGACACTTGTCAGCTTCCCTCAAGTTTTGATGGGAAATGTAGGCATCGTGGTCTTGCAGCTTGGCTCTCTGACTGCTGTCCGATGGACGTTTCAACTGTCACTTGTCCAACATTCCACCAAGCTGCCTACATTTCCCATCAAAACTTGAGAGAAGCTGACAAGTGTCCAACCTGTGCCTTTTGTCGCTTGTAGTTCCGCTCTAAGCATTCGGCTTCTGTAATCACTCCAGTATCCTAGATATAATGACAGATGGACTCACATTCCATCTGTATCTGAAGAAGTGAGCTGTGGTTCACAAAAGCTCATACCCTACCATAAATTTGGTTAGTTCTATAGGTGCTACTGGACTCTTGCTCTTTTGTACTGGATAAGAGCATCAGGTAGGATTTTAGGTAGACTTAGGGAAGAAAGTTTATTTTTAGTGATAAATACATGCCCTGGAAAAAGCCATAAGCACCAAATCGACCTGGGCAGTTTCTAAGAATCAGAGACTGTAAGGTGAAAGGGTAAACTTACATCATTGAGATAACCTGTCTGAGGAAAGGGAAATTAAATTTCACCTTACTGTTTATGTATGTTAACTGAGGCTCAGTTTCAACACATTAATTCCTATTTGGAAAATTAATCATCTTTGAAGAGTGGAGTTGAAAGCCAGTTGTACATTCAATACTGAAGTATTCCACACAATCCAGCCCTCCCAGCCAGTGGCAACAGCCATTTCGGCAGGGGGCCTCAGTTTGCCTCCCTGAGGGAGGAAGACAGATAGGGCACACCTGGGCATCCCGGTCTTTGCCTGGGGGCAGAATCGACAGCCTTATAAGGCTGCTCCGCCCTCCCCCCCCAGCGCCTCAGTTGCACCTTGTGCTTGGATAAAGCAGGACACTGTTGTTCGCTTACCTGGCATGAGGAGCAGAGGCAGCACAGCGGGGCTTGCCTGGGCCAGTGGTACGGCGTCCGCAGGCAAGGCTGTGTGAGAGTGTGTTGCTCCCAGTGGCAAGCAGGCAGAGCGAGGAGGCAGCGGCTGGAGCGCTGGGGTGCTGTGGAGCGCTTCCCCATGGCGTGCCTTTTCTGAGCACTGCTGCTGGAGGTGCTTGGGGCTCTCAGGCTGATGCGGCCAAACGCTTCTCTGGGCGGCCCCATTCACAAAATTGCAGCTCGGCTTTCGGTGGGCACTAGTTGGTGGCAGGCCTGGTTAATTCCGGTTGTGCTGCCTGGCCCCTGTTCGGGGGAGGTTTGTCGGGCCCTTTCCTACTTCCCCCTATTGTTCAAGGGAGGAGCACCTCTCCACCTCATATCCTGGTCATTCATCTGGGAGGGAATGACTTGGGCCTGATGAAGGGCAAGGCCTTTTCATTGCAGGCACGGGCAAACTTGTTGGAAATTAGCAAGTGTTGGCCTGGCGTTTTGATTTTTTGGTCTGCAATGCTTCCGTACTGGAAGTGGCGGGAGGCATTGGACCCTAAAGCAGTAGAATGGGCTAGGCGGAAGGCCAACAGAGCCCTATTCAAGGCAATGGTAGTGGGGTTGAGGATTTTCTTGCCCCATCTGCAAATCCAGGCCGAGTTTGCTGACCTCTACTGAGGGTATGGTGTGCACCTCTCTACAAGAGGAAACAGTATATTTTTGAACAACCTGCGGCAAGGGCTTAAGTTGACTTTGAGCCATTTGTGGGGCACAGGGGCCTAAGTAGAGGCTTGGCCTCTGTGGCGACAGGATTGAAGTTAGGGGAAAATGAGCGGGCCGGTGAGCACCCTTGGCACCTCCCCATTGGTGGGGAATAGGGTTCTGTCAGCAGCAGCTGGCTGCTGGTTGGGACCCCCTGGACAAGCTGCTGTACAGCTGTGTGGGGGAGCTTTAAAGGGGTGAACCACTTAGCCTGGCCAGGCTGGGTCCCAGCCATACGATGGATGGCTCACACCCAGGGCAGCAGGTGTCTCATGCAGACAGGTCAGGGCGGAGGTCCAGGAGTGACCCCCAGGGCCTGACCTGTACCATTAGTTAGGTCCTTGCCATAGTCTCCGTTAGTTGTTGTAATTTAATAAAGCGACCCATTTTAGAACCCAAATATTGTGTCTGACTTTCATTCTGACTGGGAGGGGGGGGGACAAACCTTTCCCCTTTCCACATTTTATTTCCTGTAAATAAGTCTTTGTTGTTCATCACCATCCGTGTCTTGTCTGTCAAGTCAAATAGCTGTGAAAAGAGGTTTATAAATTCACAGTTAAGCACAATTGCTAGTAGGGTCCCAAATGAGAGCCCTTTAGGGAGCACAAAGCTTACACACCACTAACCAGTTAATCAAAGCTTGTGCCCCCCCCTTTTTTTACTTTATTGGAGGCTGCAGTTTAAATAAATGAAAGAAGGGTCCAGAAAGCATGGGAGTGGACAGCCATAAGTCGAGATGACAGTTACCTCAGAAGTCTCTCTTTCTCGTTTCTCATTTCCATTCTCCATTATAGCTGCCACAGTATCTTACATCAAAAAAGTGTTGGGAGATTCAATGGAAAGGTGGGATTCCAAGCACATGGAGCAGAGGGAAAAGTGATGTTTTGCTTTATCTTTGCCTCCAGTAACTGTTTCTCTAAAGGAGTTTTTTTTAAAAAATATGCCACCCCATAAAAAAGGACAAATTTTCTGCATTCTCTTCCTGTCTCCCATATAATGAACAAACACTCATCTACCCCCACACTTAAGATTTTCCAGTAATATTCTCTGGTAAGTACCTCTTGATTTTAAATGTTACAGAAGGTTAATTTCTGACATTATCAGTAGATGAGATTTCTGTCTCAAGAATCCGACAAGATGGCTAATCACACTTGGACTTTCTGTTCTAGCTGATAAGCGCAGGAGATTTTTTTTTTAAAAAAGAATCCATAATGCATATTTTCTGAAGAAACAATGTAATAAGGAGATACCAGCAGTGCCTAAAGGTGACGTTCCTCACAATTTCTATCAAAGATGAATGCCTACACTGTTTCACAGAGACAAGGGAATTGGCAGCAAAAACCATCAGCAAAGAAATGGTATATCTCAATTCATTCTGAAAAGGATTTCACTAAACCCTAGAATGTCACTGTCAGTTACAAAGTCAACCCGGCTAGCAAACCAAATGAATGTGACGGATGTTTTCAGTTAGCACTCTATTTTTTCCAGCACCATAAGAGAAGACACAGGACACAAAAGAGAAGCCCTTTCAATCCCCTGAGCGTATTTGCAAACAACCACCACCACCACCTTCTTCTATCAGAGTTCAACATTTGTTCATCATCAGAGAAGGTGTGTAGAGGTGAAGAACTTCACAGATGTTCTGTGAGGGAAACGTTTCCTTTGTAACTCAGTATTTACCATTCAGTGGAGAAACCACTCCGGTAAAACAAAACAAAACCCTGATAGCGTTATAGGCTATGGAAGAAAACCTCCAGACTCAAATCACATTGGGTTTAGCATCTGAGAGTTCTTATCAAGTCATCCAGAATGCCATCCCATGTCGAAAGATATCATTAAAAAAACATCAGCTGGGGTAGATAAAACCAGAATGGATGAATCGAGTGTGTGATGTTAACTTTTGCTTGCAAATTATGAATAGATTACTCACTCAGGTTCCTGCTCTTAAGTTCACACAGCAGAGATGGGTGCATTCAAAACAAAATCCATTTATTGATAAGAGGATACAAGGATGGGAGCAACTGGTTTCAGGACAAGGGAGCTCAGGCAGTCTACAATTCTAACTAACAGAATAAGGAGAAGGGACTCAACTTCATGAGACTAAACCAACACACACAAATATCAGAAGTGGGGAGTAGAGAGACAGAATGGTCCAATGTAATGCATACAATAAATACACCACAGAGTAGAAGTGAATTTCAGAAAACATTTCTGTAAATGTAAATGGGAAGCTGAAAAATAACCTTGCTGGGTCCGAGTTAATCAGAGTTAATCAAGGGCCTAGTGTCTGCCTTGAAAACCTTTTGGATTGGATGCATGTGATAGAAATAATCCCAATCGATGGGTAACCCAGCATTTTGTTTCCAACAGTGGCTCACCAGATAATCATAGGCAGCGGAGGCTGGTTCATTAGGGCAAATGGGGCAGTGCCCCACCAACTCAGGCTGCCCCCTGCCCCCTCCTGTCTGCCTCTTTGCTGTCATCAGCAGACAGTCCAGGGGGCATCGTGCTGCCAGCTAAGGCCATTGTCACACATGCAAATATTCTGCTAATTTTGCAGTATGATTCCGTTAGCTGGGATCCCGCTATCGTAATGCACCGTTCACATTCCCTTGACTTGTGCCACTTCATTGCGCTTCCAGAAGTCCACATTCTGCAGAAAAAATGCAATAGTGGGTGGTGGGTGAGTTCACATCATGGCTGACGAAAGCACATTCCCAACCATTCCCCCCCTTTAAATTAAAAAAAAAAGCAGGCACCCAGATTTGCGCTATATCGCTCTTTCAATATGCAAGATTAGACTATGTTACTTATCCTACTGTATAAAAGGGTAAGTGTGTTCCCATGTAAGTGTGTAAGGGGTGAACCCACCTTCTCCCTGCCCAGCTGATCCACACAAGGGGGGGCTGCAGAGTCCGCCACTCAGCTGAGCAGGGAGAAGGCGGGTGAACACAAGCACACTGCTGGCCCTACCCAGCTGATCAGTGGGCAAGAAGGGGAGGGGAGCCCACTGCCTTCCCACCCATCTGATCAGCGGGCAAGAAGGGGAGATGAGCCACCATCTTCCCTGCCCATCTAATCTGTGGGCAAGGAAGGGAGGCAAGCCGCTGCCTTCTCTGACCAGCTGATCAAAGGGCAAGGAGGGGAGCCCACCGCCTTCCCTGCCCATCTGATCAGTGGGTAGGGAGGCCAGCCTTCATCCTGGTGGGGTGGGAAGGGCACGAGACCCTTACCAGCCCACTCACCTGCCAACCTTCCTTGGCCCACCTTCCTGCCAGTCCTCCCCAGTCCTAGCTTTCTAGAGCCGGTTGTATTCCCACAACAGGCTTTGTTGCTAGTTCAGTAGATTTGCACAATTGCACTCTCACTATGAGATAATGAAAAAAAAACCCCCAGGATGGAGGTGTTCTGTTATTTGGAAAGTGAAACTTTAACAGTAGACATTAAACTGTTAATTTCTATGGTTGTCAATTGTTGGCTGTGTTTGGAGTTGATTCCTTTTTAAAGAGAAGTTGCAATAGCACGATAAAGGTGTCCGTTATATGGCTTCACTGTTGCCAGGAGCCCGCAGAGACTTCTGGTCTTGGATGGGAAAATCTCTTCCTAGGGTGCAGAAATTGAAAAAGGAGGAGAGGTTGTGTCGGCAGTCTCTGGAGAAGCGTTTCCAATTGTTCTCATGCAGGTGAAAAAAGCACGAAAGAAGTGTCACTAAGGGACAAGATACAAGTGACGAATTACACTTGAATGGCATGTGAACAGACTCACGTGAATTCCTCCCTGTTCACTACGGGCCAAGCTACAAGTGACGAATGACACAGGTTGGACACTTGTCAGCTTCCCTCAAGTTTTGATGGGAAATGTAGGCATCCTGGTCTTGCAGCTTGGCCCTCCGACTGCTGTCCAATGGCCTTTTCTACTGTCACTTGCCCAACATTCCGCCAAGCTGCCTACATTTCCCATCAAAACTTGAGGGAAGCTGACAAGTGTCCAACCTGTGTCATTCGTCACTTGTAGTTTGGCCCATTACGTGATCAAGTGGAGTGCAAGTGGAGCGCAAGTGAACAGGGAGGAATACACGTGAGTCTGTTCACTTGCCAGTCAAGTGTAATTTGTCACTTGTAGCTTGGCCCTAAGTGGAATAAATGGGAAATCTGTGTCCTCGAAGCAAATGCAATGATTACAGGAGGATGACAAGTTTCCACAGGTGGATTAAGAGGATGTGTGAACAGCTGTGAGTATAGCGGAACAATTGCAATACTATATGATACCCCCTCTCACTTGTCTCTTTTAATGCTATTTCCCCCAACTAGTTAAGAAGACCCCCTATTTGGATAGCATAGTCTCTTTCACTTGCATTTTTTCTGGCTTTGCTTCCAAAACTCTGTGATGGGCCAAGTTCATTTATTTATTATTATTATTTATTAATTCAATTTATAAACCGCCCATCCTCAGGGGCTCTGGGCAGTGATCATCAGTTAAAATCAATAAAAACAAAAAAAAATAATTCTAAAATCAACATACAATAAACAATAATAAAATAAATTAACCAAATACATTAAGGTGCAATGGTGGGGAGAACCCCCCCCACCCCAAAGGTGGGAGGCCGACATGGCACCGCCCCCTTCAACCACCGAACGCCTGGCAGAACAGCTCTGTCTTACAGGCCTGGCGGAATGATAATATGTCCCGCTGGGCCCAGGTCTCCATTGACAGAGCGTTCCACCAGGCTGGGGCCAGGACTGAAAAGGCCCTGGCCCTGGTTGAAGCGAGGTGGGCTTCCTTAGGGCCGGGTTCTGCATTTATGGTTCTGCATAAACGACAAGAACAATATAAACTCAGATGGAGCCTAGTTTTGACACAAGACAGTTTCAAATAAGTGACTTTTGCAAAGTGGTACAGTAACCTGAGAGGACTGTATCGTCTCAGTGGCAGAACATCTGAATCTACTCTGAAGTTCCAAACTGTGGGTTAAAACATGAAAACAAAACAAAACAAAACCCTTCCTCCATAAGAAATATATTTATAATTTGGCCAACAGCCCTAAAAGCAATTTTAATAAATGGAACTTCACAAAGAAGCAATTTATTTCTTTGAGGCTGGGCGGCTTTCAAAGCATCTCTTAAAAGGTAATTTCGATGCTTGGGTGTGCATTCTAAGCAAGGAGTTGTATTATTTTTTCCCATAGAGATGAAAAACAATATGTTTGCATTTGGCTGGCAAACATCTGTAGAATTTGCTCTGTGAACATAATTTCAGGATATCCCCCCAAATATAAAATGATTTAAATGTCTGTGACTGTTTGCTTTTCTTTGTTCCTATATACATGCCCCACATGATAATACAACTCTTGAAATCATTTTTTCTATGCCCTTGTTAGCACATCAGGAATGTTGACCAAAGCTTCTCTTTTAATCTAAGAATTAAATGACAGTAGATGTGGACTCCCTTCTATGGGTCTCTTTCAGATTCCTAATTAAACAGTCTTGTAAAATTAACTGAAAAGAAATTAAATCTGGGCATGATATTTTTAAAAAAGCAATAGCTCAGATTTCCACCACGAGATGGCTCCCCGCCGACCTCCCCATATGAATCCAGCAGGAAGCTCTCTTACGCATGCCCCAATGCCGGTCTTCAAAAAAGCATTTGGACAAGGAGAAAATCCATTATTTTTCTTCTCCAGGGCCCTTGTGGGCCAGCATAGTTAGTCACATGACTAACAGAGAAAGGTAGGAAATGAACCCAGATTTAAAAACACTTCTACAGGTCTACATAATTCAGTCAGTTAAAAATTTATTTTATGCACATTTGAAAAGTCAGATTTTATATCTGAAATTCAATTTTTGAAGGTGAAAATGCAACACAAAATTCAACTTTCAGCCCCACAAAACACAGCATCTCCCGATTGTTTTAATACTGATGGGAATTCAATGTCATTGATTGATATATTGATTGGCACCATGATGCCTGCCAGCACCTTTCCTGGTGCCCACTATGAGCCAAGCTACAAGTGACGCCTGACACAGGTTGGACACTTGTCAGCTTCCCTCAAGTTTTGATGGGAAATGTAGGCATCCTGGTGTTGCAGCTGTAATGGAGAGCCACGCTGTAAAACCAGGACGCCTACATTTCCCATCAAAACTTGAGGTAAGCTGACAAGTGTCCAACCTGTGTAAGGCGTCACTTGTAGCTTGGCTCTAAGTGTTTTTAGGAAGTGGGCAGGACTTTTGACCAGCAAGGTTTCTGATTGGTCACTGGAGATCTGATTGGCTATGTAGATTAAAAGGTATCCTGTTAAACAAAGCTTCTGCCTGAAATGTTGAAGAGTTATGCATAACCTTTCTAGCCTGTCATTTTGTGTTTGGCTTTGCCTCCTGTGGCAACCATTTTGTTGTTGCACTCACCATTCTGTGCCAGAATTCCAAAGGTGCCCATAAGGTCAAAAAGATTGGGGGACCCCTTATGCATATACTGAATATTATTTTGCTTATAAGTGGTCAAATACTGAAGTAAAATATCTTGAGAAGACAAAGGCAGACATTAAGCATTTAAAAGCTGGTGAATATTCCACATAAAATTCACAATAGAAAATTCTGAGTAGAATTTTTAGATGCAAACTGCTCTAGATTTAAGCAACTTTTACCATTTGCTTGAGTTCAAATTCTATTTGCTCAGTTAACATATTGCTAATTGTTCTACATTATTATCTAGATGGGTTGCATAACGAGGATTATGTATACCCTTATTACTTTGGTTCAGGCCTGGTTTTGGAACAGAAACTCCTGCAGTCACCTAGCTAGATGTTCCATGCCTGGAGATATCGAGTGTGTGAACTTGCTGTTTATTTGGTATCTCAGTAGGTTTTGAAAAATCTGCATACCTTCAGTCATGGTACCCTGGTTGGCTAGTTTGGGAGACGCTACATTGATGTGGTTCTGCTCGTACCTATCAGATAGGTTACAAAAGATAGTGCTTATTCTGACTGTTGAAGGATTGCTTCTTTGTCCTATGAGATCTGTCCTATGATTTTCCAGTTCTTGCCTCCCCTGCTGTTCAACATCAATGTGAAATTATTGGGAGAGGTTGTCCAAAGATGTGGTATGATGCGCTGTCAACAACAACAACAACAACAACAACACTTGATTGATATACCACCCTTCAGAACAACTTAATACCACACTCAGAGTGGTTTACAAACTGTTATTATTATCCTCATGACAATCATGCTATGAGGTAGGTGGGGCTGAGAGAACTCGGAGAGAGCTGTGACTGACCCAAGGTCACCCAGCTGGTTTCAAGCGGAGGAGTGGGGAATCAAACCCAGTTCTCCAGATTAGAGTTCTGCTGCTCTTAACCACTATACCAAACTGGCCGCTCTTAACCACTACACCAAATATGCTGATGACATTGCATTCTGTTCCTCCTTTTAAGTGGATCAAGGTGAGATGATGGAGGTTCAAAAAAGGTGCAGTGAAAGACTGGATGAAGGTGAATAGACAGAGGTTTCACCTTCAAAAGAAGGAATGGTTGTTGAATCCTGCTAGCATTTCTACTCATGAAAAAGGGAGGTGCTGGTTCTCTTTGATGACTGAAAAAATTGTGCTGGTTATTCATGAGACTTGCATGAACAAAAGTCATGTTAGATGAATTCTGTAGTAAGGAGGGAAATGGGCCAAGATTGGCTTAAAAAGCTAGATGCATCCAACCTATCATATGAACCTATTTAAAATACTCATGCCTTAGTCAAGCTGGTGAAGATGGAGAGGGAGTTAATCTGCTGCTCAAGCTTTTGGTGGACTCCATGTTCTGATGATGATCATAATCTTCTTTAAGAATCTGGTATACCTGGTATTGCTTCTGGATTAATGTGGTTTCTGAAGGTACATCAGTTGTTGCTGTTCCTAGAAGATAACGCCTAGGGCTCTGACTAGAGATGGGCATGAACTGCATTACGAACTTCAAAAACCCACGAAAATGGCGATCGTGCGATCGCGATCCGGCAGTTCGTGATCGTCCATGGCCAATGAACCAGCGTTCAGAAGAGGCCTGGTTCGGTGCGTTCGGCCACGGTTCGGGAAGGCAGACACTCAGGCGCCAGCGATCAATTCCCCTGGCAACGGAGCCGGGGGAATGCATGAACTCTGTCTGCGCTCCTTCTGTTACACTGGAAACCCGAATGGAAGCCCAGCTTACCTTGATCAGCAGGTCTTCCTTCCCGCCACAGAGCTGCAAAGTGGTTACAAGTTGGGAAAAGATACCCAGGGGAGGGAGGGGGAATGGGGTGTTCTGTAGCCATGGGCACTCCAATCTCATCCCTGCAAACCCTGATAGGCAGCTCTGACAGCCAAACACAGACCTCCTGTGTTGCTCAATGAGACCTGTGCTTATAAATAGCCGTGGTCTCCCAGGCTGGGTTTCACTTTCAGTGAGCAGTGGAGTGGGACAGAGCTCTTGCTTGCCACTTGTTAGCCTTTGGGGAGAGAGACTGAGGGCCAAGCTACACATGACGAATGGCACTTGAATGGCAAGTGTATTTCTCCCTGTTCACTTGCCCTCCACTCAATCCACTTGCCGTTCAAGTGTCATTCGTCATGTGTAGTTTGACCCTGAGAGTATAATTCAGCTTGGATTTTTGTGGGAGTTTCCTGGGTGCCTTGGATTGGAGAGGGTATAAGTCCAAGATCCTTTTTGCAATCTTGTCCAAACTTGGGTGATGGCTGTAGGAGAGCTAGCAAAACACTTCCCGGGAATATGGGTTCTCTAAGTGCCACAGGGGCCGTTCTGCACCCCACAAACCGTGAACCAGTTCGGCAATGGAAAATGTTTGTTGCTATTCGCAATCTTGGGATCGTCATCTGCACCGAACTGTGAACCACTGGTTCATTAAATTTTTTTGGTTCGTGCCCATGTCTAGCTCTGACACATGCTCCGGCTGCCTCCAGGTTACACTGTTGTTACACACCTTATACGGATTACCTTTGAAGATTGTCCAGAAGCATAGCATGTTTGAAACTACTTTGTACATTTGAGGAAACAAGAACCAGTGCCCCAGTTTCATTTATTAGCCTTTAAGGTGCTGCAGGATTCTTTGCTGTTTCCACAACTACAGCTCTTCTGAAACAGATCAACAAAGCAAAACACTTATCAAGGAGTTGTTTAATGCTTACATACTGCAAATTGAGTGCAATGCAGTCTTCGCTTAAAATGTAATAGGTGTGCAATTATTAAAATGAATGATGTTACCGGTGTCCTTGCAAACGATTCTCCTTCCTTTAAATAACAGGGAGAAAAATGCCTGCACATCTGTCTCAACATATTTTCCAGTGTTTCATTTTCTTTGCTAACAGCTGGTACAACTAGACCGAAACATTTCAGAAACAGGGTGACTTGGAATTCACGTGACCCAATGCAAGCCACACATTTTTGCATTTGAGAGGCAAACATAGAGATGATGCATACTGTTGCTGAATACTTATAGGATTATGTCATTGGCCTCCTTTTAAAATATTGTTTAGTTATATTGCAAATGACTTGTCATCTGAACAGGGTCTCCTGCAGGTGCCAGGCTGCACATGGGCGAAATCAACAGCAGCCTGTACATGGGCTTTCTCTGTGGTGGCCCCTACCCTGTGGAGGTCAGGAGAGCCCCGACTCTCCTGGCTTTCCACAAACGATGCAAAACTGAATTATTCAAAAAGACTTTTTACTCAAATGGGAGGGCTGTATTGTAGGGATGGGGTCTCAGATGCTTCATTAATGAATTAGGGACCATAGACTTCACCATTATGTTGCCTTACATATTATCTGTTGCTTTAAATATGTACTCCTATGTACCACTTGTGCTTTAAATTGTCTAATGTCAATCCTAGAAGTGATTATGTTCTGTTTCAGTATTTTCTTCTACTTTGTACTGGATTCTTGCTAATGCTGTGTCTTTTTAAACTTGTATCTATTTACCCTATGGTATTGTTTATGGAAATGTCCTTGATACTGTATGGAAATGTACTTGATATTGATTGTACTAAGCTCCTACTGTGTACTCCGCCTTGAGTCTCAGTGAGAAAGGCGGACTATAAATGACACAAACAAACAAACAAACAAACAAACAAACAAACAAACAAACCAACAAACAATACATTTTGTGGAGAAGCAGTGTATAAACATTGTGATGAAATACATTGATAAATATTTTTATCCTTGTTTCTCTACAAATCAGATGGCATGAACTGAAAAGAGAAAATCAAAAGTCTAAAGGTCCTCTCAAAAGAGACTTCTGCCAGGCCTAAAGAGAAACAGGACTGACTCAAGGGCTGTTGTTACTTTGGGCCAACCACAAGTTGGGCACTCCCACACTTCTATAATAATAACATAATAATAACAACAGTATGCTTATATATCCCTCTTCTAGACAGATTAGTGCCCACTCAGAGTGGTGAACTTAGTCAGTGCTATTATTATACCCATGGTACATCTGGGGAACTGGGGCTGAGAAGAATGGCTTACCCACGGCTACCTGCTGAGCTCATGGCAGGAGTGAAATTCAAACCAGCAGAGTGCTGATTTGCAACCCAACCACTTAACCACTATGCTACAGCAGCTCCCTCCCTCCTCCTCGCCCACAGCCATGGAGCATGCCAAGTCGTCACAGCCAGGGCTCACAGTGATGTACATCTCTCTTTCTCCATAGTAACTCCATGGGGAAAGTTAGGTGGAGAGCGGGTGACAGGCCAAGGGTACCTAGCAAACTTTGTGGCTTAGTACGGATTTGAACCTCAAAACTTGTTGATTCACCAAACTTTCTAATGTATCCACACTATCATTTCTCCATGTTAAAACTCACCAAGGTAGGACAAATCCTACTTTTTGTTCAGTAAATAACACTGAAGTTAATGTTGACAGTCCCTGACTTAATCAAGACATAAGCTTGTATTAGACTGACAGCCCAGATTCTAATACTGGATTTTCTGCTTCCAGGTCTCTTTGTTGGAACCAAATACATCCTGTTAATTGGAAGCGGCAGGTATATTTATTTAATTATTTATTTTTCGAAATTCAAATTCTGCCTTTCTGCTCTCACAAGAGCCAGCAAAGTAAATAACAAATTAGATCTACATAATAAAATCACATCTTTAAAAAAACACTAACACGCCATTAAAACAAGAGCTAAAATACATACAAAGACATAAAAACAACAATGAAAACATTTGGCAGGAAGGAAGGATAGCTGAGGGAATGCCAAATGAAACAAAAAAGTCTTCACCCACTAGTGGAAGATAGCACTAGACAAAGACAGACACATCTCCCCGGTGAGAGTGTTCCAGAGTTTTGGTGCCATGAGATTCCAAAAACGATTCGGTTTCGTTTTCCCGGCCATGTCGGACGCTCCTCTCCGCAGGTCCGGGAGGAAACGTCCGAGCAGCCTGACCGGGCGGTTGACCTGCGAGGGTTAACCCCCAGGACTCCCAGTGAGGGAGGCAGGGTCCGGAGCGCGGTGGGAAGAACCCCCTGAAAGCAATGCGGGGGGGGTAAATTGCCCGTTTGCTCCAATGGAGGCTGGCAGACTTGCGCAGCACTTCGCGTGCTGCTGGGCCATGGAGAACGGCAATAAGCAGATTTAAGGTGAAAACCTGTAAGTAAGCGAATCCCTTCTGATTTCTAAGCGTATGCGAAGGATTGGTGGGAGTTGAAGCTAAGAAGGCGCAGACTTCTTCCCCTTCACGAAGTTTCGGAACTTAGCTGGCGCCCCCCCTAAAATGGCGACGAAAAAGCAGAGCCCTGCGATGAGTAAATCGGTGATGGCGATGTTACAGGGGAAGGGGGAAATCTTGGAAGAGATGGTCAGACGAACTGTCTTTGAAGCTATGCAGCCCTTTGTAGCGAAGTTAAATGAAATGGGGCAAAAGGTTGATTCAGTGGAAAGTGAAGTGAAAACCATTAAAGAAACAGCGTCTGGAGTAGAGCAGTCTGCACGCGAAAACGTAGTACTCATGAAAGCAGCAAGTAAAGAAGTGAAGCTCTTGGAGAATCAAATAATAGGATTACAAGTGGACCGTGCCCAAACGGTACTGCGTCTCCAGAATGTAAAAGAGGAGCAAAGTGAAAATCTAAAAGATTTGGTGTCGGAACTTTTGGCGTCATTCGCAAAGGCAACTAAAGAGTTAAAAAGCGATATTTTGGAAGTCCGTCGGACATCTTCAAAATATGGAATGAAGCGTCAGCTGCCTCGCAAGATTATCATTGACTTTTCATCTAAGAAGACTTGGGACACCATCTTATATAATTTGTATAATGTGGACTTGGACTATCTGGGCAATAAGGTTAAGATATTGAAGGACGTTCCATTTTTGGCTCGTAAAAGAAGATTTAAGTATAAAAGACTTGCGGCTTTCCTGAGGAAAAGTGATGTAAAATACAAATGGTTGTTTCCGGAAGGCATCTGGTTTAGATACAAGGATCAAACCTACAAGATAATATCGGAAGTACAGCTGAGAGACTTTTTGTTTAACCATCAGGAGTTTCAGCAAGAAGAAAGTCCAAAGTCTGAAGGGGAGAGTGGGGGGGAGGAGGGAATGAGTGCAGCTATTGTAGCTGCGTAGATAGAACTGAGACTGAGACGTGGGGAGGGGGGAGAAGAAGACCTGATCCTGAACGTAGTCTGTATTTTATAAGATCTACCAATCTGATAGCATGTTAGAAAGTTAACTTTAAAGAAAAATTGCAGCATGACGGGAATACAAGACATGTAGACGTAGTGTGTGTTTTCTGTTTATATGTTGCTCTTCCCTTTTCCCCAGTCCCCTTTTTTCCCTTTATATTTCTGTAGTTTTTTGTAGTTTTTATGTTAGAAATTTAAAAAAAAAAGAGATTCCAAAAAGGATATTTCTTTATCATGCAAGTATCAGTCTCTCACATGAGCTAAACTTAACTGTTCTACAATACAGTTTTGTGTTTGAGATCCCAAAACTTCCCATATCTATCAGGCAACATAGCAAGAAATGTATCATTTTTAAACACATCAATAAAACTGTAGCCGCTTCTGCCCATTCCTGACCTCCTTCACCCTTCTATTTGCCCTCTTTCCCTGCTTTCAGCAGGGAAGTTTCAGGAGAAGAGTAAAAATGAGGAAAGGGAGGGGGTACTGTTGCCTGTTTTATCAGTACCTTTAAAGAAAAAGGCATTGTCTCCTGGTAGCATTCTGGCAGGTCGAAAGCTACTACTGAATGGGAAGAGATATAACAATACGTTTTAATGATAACAATGTAATCCCATATATAAAGTTGTTGTGTTCCCAATGCATTTCACTATCACTTCTTTATGGGATATCCAGCTTAATTTTGTCTCAGATCTGTTAAAAAGGTATTCTAAGAACTCTGTTTTTACCAGACAGGTACGAGAAACAATTAACTAACAGATCCCCAGAAGAGATGATAAAAAAATGTTTTGGGAACACTTTTTTATATATATTTCTTTCAGTAGCACCAGTAGTTCCCCCCCACCCCGCCCCGCCCCATGTTCTCTGCCAGTGTATCTCTTATGTTTTCCTTTCCTGGTTGCTGGTTTCTGGTTGCTTTATATTGACATATTAATGATTTCAGTCAATCGGAATGGCAAATGCATCATATATAATTCAAAATTTACTGCGATCGATTGAGATAATATGGAACAGCAGCAAAATAAAAAGAAAGACAAACTGCATCCACATGAGAATTGTCTATTATTTTAGTGGATGAGAATTAAAAATAGATTCCTGGAGCCATGGTGAAATAATTAGAACAACTCCAGCTCCCCCCAAAACCCAATATACATTTTGAATGACAGCATTGGGATAAGGTCAGTCTGTTCACAACAGAGAAGCCTATGATGCAATTCTGCATGGTTTTTAAAAAAAGATCTTCCTTTCAGCAAGAGCACAAAGTCCTTTATGGAGAGAAAATAGGACCAGTGTTATTTTATGGTAAATCTCATTGAAAATAGAGGGATTATTTTAATATTTTTAGCAAGGCTCCTCGTATCATTCAGTATCTTACAATGTAGCTGTGTATGAATTCCCCCCCTGCCCCCACCAAAACCCGCAGCCACCACAGCAGTTAAGGTTGCTAAGCAACAACAAAGTAGTTACTTCTCACCAACCTGCAAAACCTAAGCTGGGAAAATCAGAGAAATGCAAACAGATACAATCTTATTTTGCCCTTTTAAATAAATGAACACCTTTCGATCACATATTCATATAAAAGCATATAGGCAAAATTGGGCGGCCTCAGACTCTGACATTTTTATCCCACTCAGTGTTATTGCTTTTGAGGATTATTTAGTTCAGCGTTAAAACATTTACTTTTAATTAATATGGGTATGGTGATAATTAAAATACACAAGGCCTTGTTTCTTGACTGAATGGATTTGAGGAGTAATATTGCCTGAGTTTTCCGTCAAACTCCCTGATTGCTTAGAGACAGGCCGAGGGTCTCACCAATAGTGACATTTTCCATGTATACACTTCCAGGTAACTTATAAGTGTCACACTCATCCGATGATGCCCATTAGAGAAGATCCAGAGGAGTGAGCCGTGTTAGTCTGTAGTCACAAAATAGTAGAGTCCAGTTGCACCTTTAAGACTAACCAACTTATTTGTAGCATAAACTTTCGAGAACCACAGCTCTCTTTGTCAGATGCATCCGACGAAGAGAGCTGTGGTTCTCGAAAGCTTATGCTACAAATAAGTTGGTTAGTCTTAAAGGTGCTACTGGACTCTTTACCATTAGAGAAGAGTTGTTGTTCTTCTTCTTGGTGGGGAGGGAAAAGGAGGCATGATTCTGTTGGCTGGAAAGAAAGAAGTGGAGAAACATTGAAAGTCTTACTGAGAATCAAGGGGAGAGGCCCAGGGGAGAGGAGGGGAGAGTGAGGAGGGAAGGGCAACGTAGGAGATGAGGATGGCAGTAACGACAGAGAATGCACCTCCTGAGAGAGTGAAGTGCCTCCATTATTGCTTCCTTCACTGGGTGCATTTTCCACTGCTGCCCCTGCTGTCCTCCACTGTCCCTCTTGGGATGGGGAACCGGGGGGGGGGCTTTTCCTCCTCTCTGTAAATAATATTGTAAACAGTTTTTTTCATATCCGATGTTTATCCAATGCTTAACCTCAACTTCTTCCTTCCCGTGTGTTCCTTGGGCAATTGGTTGGGCCTCCAGCACTTATCAGGGTCCTCCTCTGCGGCCAATAAGGCCAACTCTTCGTCCCATCAGCCTTATCCAATGTGGAGAGAGGGTCTGCTTGTGCTTTCGGGAGTCAGCTACTCCACACAGGGAGATGAGGGTGGTTTGAGGGTGTGGAACTACTTGTGTGTGGCTCAGGTTCCCATCCCCCTCCCATAATGTCACCCGCCCCATTGGAGGCACCCATTGGGGCAATGTAGCTATGAGGGGCTGATGCTCACCTGAGTCCTGCCAAAGATCATGAGTGGACCATGTTTTCTGCTTTATTTATTTATTTAAGTTATTTATAAGCCACCTTTCTCACAGAGACTCAAGGACACTCTGAGTCAGTACAGTCAGTTTCTAAGATGCTAATAAATAAAAGGCTAAGCATATTCAAGATAACTCACTTTCTACCCTGGGGCACCTCCAGAGGTTGCTGATGGAGAAGGAGCCAATGCCCTCCAGCACACCCTCCCCTTTCTAGAGCTTCTTGTATTTTTTTCCACAATGGGCTTTGTTACTAGTACCATAACAGTAATTAGATTTATATACCACCATTCAGGACAACTTAACAGCCACTCAGAGCAGTTTACAAAGTGTGTTATTATTATCCTCACGACAATCACCCTGTGAGGTGGGTGGGGCTGAGAGAGCTCCTAGAAGCTGTGACTGACCCAAGGTCACCCAGCTGGCTTCAAGCGGAGGAGTAGGGAATCAAACCCGGTTCTCCCGATCAGAATCCTTTACCACTACACCAAACCACTAACAATGCCATAGGGTAAATAAATGCAAGTTTACAAAGAAATAACATGAGCAAATATCTGACACAGAGTTGAAGAAATGCTGAAACAGAGCATAAGTGATTCTCAGATTGACATTAGACAACATATAACTACCCATTAGGATCATGCTTGAAACACAGATAGCACATAGAAGCACATACTTAAAGCAACAGATAGGATGCACAGCAACACAGTGATGAAATCTATGGCCCTAACTCATTAGTGAAGCATCTGAGACCTCTCCCTACAATACAGCCTTCCTATGTGAGTAAAAAAGCCCTTTTGAATAATTCAGTTTTGTATTGTTTGCGGAAAGCCAGGAGAGTATGGACTCTCCTGATCTCCTCAGGCAGGATGTTCCACAGGCCCCCACAGAGATTGCCCATGTACGGGGCAGCTGTTGATTTTGCCTATGTGCAGGGTGGTACCTGCAGGAACCTTAGGACTGCCCTATTGTTCATTAATCTTCTTTTAAATGACTGTGAGTTAAGAAGGGGGGTGGGCTTGTCAGAACAAACCTGCAAAAGTTCAGGTCCAAAAAGTGAAGCACAGCCCACCTCGTCCTGCTTCTTGACTTGCCTCTTCACACTGGATTTTTTCAGTCGTGCACAAGCAACAACTGGAAAAGATTGCAAATTTTAAAAGCCGGCTGGGCTGGCATACATGGCTGCTTTGGTGAGTCACAAACGAAGCAGGCCTGAGTTAGAATTAAATATCAAAGTACAGTTCTAGCTTTGTGAAATAATTTTGGCTGGAAATTAGAATGGGGAAAGTATTCTTCGTAAACATCTCTTCGGAAGGCCTTCGGGTGCCTCATGCACTCTAATTAGAATTCTTACCACTGCTGAGAGACAGCTAAGTATTTAACTTTTATGCTAATGGTGAGTCTGAGACAACGTTCCAGGGAGTACGCAGGACTACTTTAGTACCCTTTTGCATTTGCTACAATAAAAGGCACGATTATATGGTATACAGAATACTCATCTCAGAATTGATAAATGGATACACATTTAGTATTTCAGTTAACTGGGCTAGATAACCATCAGTAGCTTTCAGTAACAGGTTGTGCAGCAGTCAATCATCGTTGATATTTTGACAGGAATTTCCAAATAGATTGGATTTTAAAGAGTTCCATGCAGTTATTCTATATTAACCGAATCATTAATTTGTGCCTCCGGCAATGGTCCATCTGTATCTCCTTTCTAATCACATGTATTGATTTTGATTAGCTCGTTCTTTCGAGATCATTTTCTAAAATGAAGTTTCCCTGGAGCACAGAAGGAAACTTGTGTTTAGACTGCACTAGTGTTTATGAAACTGAGCAAGGAAGCTCAAGTGTAGAAAAGTGAGCATTAAAGATATCTTTTGAGCAGAAAATAAATCCATGGGCGGGGTTGGGGGGGACCAGATCAACACTTTTTGTCCCAAGATATATTCACAAGCATTTGTAAGAAGCTTTCATGATGGGATAGTACCAGGAGAGATTGCTACCGAGCAGGGCTTTTTTTCTGGGAAAAGAGGTGGCGGAACTCAGTGGTGGAACTCAGGACCACATAATGACATCACTTTGAGTCAGCTGGAACAAGGGGGGAGTTTTTTAAAGTTTAAATTGCCCTCGGTGAAAATGGTCACATGGCCGGTGCCCCCGCCCCCTGATCGCCAGACAGAGGGGAGTTTGGATTGCCCTCTGTGCCATGGCGCAGAAGGCGATCTAAACTCCCCTCTGTCTGGAGATCACAGAGCAGGGCCACTGGCCATGTGACCATTTTCAAGAGGTGCTGGAACTCCATTCCACCACGTTCTGGCTGAAAAAAAGCCCTGCTACCAAGTAACTTTTCCTGGCATAAATGCTTGCAGAAAAACATTCTTGTGATGCCTAAAATGTACCAATTTGCAATTCAACAACAAAGTCAAAGTCAATAATAGTACCTAAGTTTACAATATTTTATACCTTTGCACCTTATTCCTTGCCCTAAAATCCCTACCTCCAACAATAGATAGTTGCTAATGTGGAAAAAGTTAAAGGAGAAAAATATGAAGAACATTTTTACAAGAAAGTTTAAACAATATTTGTTGGCAAATGCCGCCACCCAATTTGTTTGTTTTATTACAGGGGTTTCCAACCTTGTTGAGCTTGGGTTTTGAGAACAGTTGGAGGCATCATCACAAAATAGCTGTCATGGGGTGAAAGTGTCGCAAACCACAAAATGATTGCTGTGAGAGTTGGGGCCAATAGCAAGATGTTGGGAGACTCTGAACCAAGAGTCTTCCTTTGATGGAAGCAGCTGTTTCTAAATGGGTGCACCCTGCAGAAACAAAGGTCGTCATGGGCTCTTCTGAAACACCTCCTGCTCCATCAAAGGAGAAGTAAGTCAAGATGGACTGCTTGCTTTGGGGAAGAAGAGAATCAGGAAACAGACTGAAAGGCTCCATGGTGTCCAGACATAATTGGTTCCCTGAAAATATAAGAGATGGAAATGAAAAAGAATGGATAGAAACATTCTAAAATGGAAGAATAAACATGCAATGAGAAGATTGCAGTGACAAACTATGCCACTAACTTACATGTGTTCATTTGAATGTATGCATATTTGGCTGTCTATGTGTGATTGGGAACCCTGCCTTTTCAGGAATAGGAAGAGTAGTATACACTTCCATGGGTATACATGGAGACTCAATAAAACTATTCATCATCATCACCACCACCACCACTACCATCATCACCACCACCACCACATTCAATTTATATACTGCCCTTCAGGGCATCTTAACACCCACTCAGAGCAGTTTACGAAGTATGCCATTATTATCCCCACAACAATTACCCTGTGAGGTAGGTGGGGCTGAGAGAGCTCCGGGAAGCTGTGACTAACCCAAGGCCACCCAGCTGGCGTCAAGTGGAGGAGTGGGGAATCAAACCCGGTTCTCCAGATTAGAGTCCCGCTGCTCTTAACCACTACATCAAACTGGTCAAACAAATTTGCAAAGGTCAGAGCAGATTCGGAACCACAGTCATTCCCCCCTCCCTGCACATTCATTCTATGCACTTTTTCATCTGAAAAGGGCTCTTAATGGTTAATCAAGTAGAAAGGTAAGAGTTTATTTTTGCAGATTTCCTATTTCTAGAGTTTCATGCTGATGATGCAAAACAGAATTTGGACTGCTTCTTGAGATAATCTCTTCTCAAAAACTCACATTTATTTCTTTGTGAGCGATTTAAGGGCCAAACTACGCAAGCCTTTAAATATTTGGCTACTGGCAACTCACATTTCTTTCCAAGATTTCAGTTCATGTTTAGAAGACACACGTCCTCCTGATCTGCATTCCTTCAGCCCCCACCACTAGCAATTGAGCAGATGTGTGAAAATTCTAAGGTTTGCTCACGGTTGGTGGACAAACCCCTGGCAGTACTCCCTGTCTCCTGCTGGTGCTCACTGGAGTGGCAGAGGGAAATGAGAAGGGAATTGGTGTCATTTGACATAGTGACATCACTTACATGTGGAGATGGCAAAGTGATGATAATCTGTCAAATGATACTCCAGGAACGCACTCAAATCTCTATGGTCTTGACCATAGAGATAGGGGACATTCCTAGAGCACTGCACAACATGGTGACGTCATTTCCAGGGCCGATTCCAGACGACTAACCTTAAATCGCTCCATGCCGCCCTCTTCTGGATCGCGACGGGGAAAATGCGAAATATCGCGTTTCCTCGCGCGAGTTTTGCGCGTCGTCGCGCAAAACTCGCGCGAGGAAACGCGATATTTCGCATTTTCCCCGTCGCGATCCGGAAGAGGGCGGCATGGAGCGATTTAAGGTTAGTCGTCTGGAATCGGCCCAGGTCTCCACTCGGTAGTGATATCACCATGTCAAGCTACACTGATTTTGCCAGTCTTTGTCCTTCCAACCTCCTGCTGTTTGCAGATGAAGGGCTGGCAATCCTGGCATACCAACATGTCCTACATCTGCTTTAACTAAATGTTACTGGGAGATGCTGGTTAGTGGCAGCCACATATTCACAGTTCAAATCAATAAATTAGAGGTACCTTCGATACATAAACAGCTTACACCAGAGTAGAATACTACACGTGAAGGAAAAAATAGTTATACAAATGTTTTAAAGATGACGAATACAATGAAAGAATCAATGGATATTTACTCAATGACAGACGTGTCAATCAAAAGGCAAACATCAATAAGTCAAAGGAACAGTTAAACAGCAAACAGTGCAAACTCAAGCCCCTGTTATAAGTTAATGAAGGAAATTGTCCTTATGGTCCAAACAACATGGTACAGTGAAGTCCCTCGAGAACATCCCACAGGTAAGTCTCCAGGTAAGTAACCAAACAGTCATAAAGGTTTAATGAATGATGCTTTGTATTCCTTTTCCAGGTAAGGTGTAGAAAGTTTGGATGTCCACCAAGGGCATTCACCGTCCGCCCACCAACCAGGGCCGGCAAACACTGCCTATTGTTTCGTCCGTAGACCTTGTCTGGGGCAGTTACAAGTTCACCAATAAACACCGTGTGTTCTTTGTGAGTACTCTAATTAGCCATAACATATACAGTCACGAAGTCAAAAGCAGCTTTCTACACCTTACCTGGAAAAGGAATACAAAGCATCATTCATTAAATCTTTAAGACTGTTTGGTTACTTACCTGGAGACTTACCTGCGGGATGTTCTCGAGGGACTTCACTGTACCATGTTGTTTGGACCATAAGGACATATTCACAGTTAGCATAATTTGAGCCTTAGAGAAAGTGGTTCATAAATGGAAATAGCCAGGGATGTGAGGAAACATCAATTTCTTGTTAAAGTTTGTGTTGAGAATTGACATTTTCCATTGCCAGAGAGTTGCTTTTCTTCACAGCCTGGGGAAATTCCCTTAGTGCCTATGTTACTGTATCCACTTTCTGGCCATGCTTCCCTCCTTCAAAGACCCCAGCAATTGCTTCTCACAGCCATGAGCTCCTATTCGCTCAGCTGATCTTTCTCGACATTGCTCTTATTATTTGCCATCTGTCTAAAGTTAGCTCAGCAAATACCACCCATCTCTGACTCCACTCCGTATCCTCCCAAGATGAATGTGTACACACAGTCCATTGTTTCCTAAACCTCTTGTGGACTGATGCAGGATGCTTGTGGCACAAGTCGTATTTGCCTTTGCCTGCTGACATTACAGTGGCAAGGGTAATAAAGAGTAAGCTGTGGGAACAGAGGCCAACAATAGCAAAAGCAATAAAGAAGATGCCTGTTTTTAATGTACTTAAATATTAGGAGGTGTTTGCCTTAAAAGGGCAGCCAACTGTTTAGAGAGTAGCACAGGCTATCTATTCCCAGTACCTCTTTATGCCTCAACTTTGTTTGTATTTTATATAGTTTAATATTTTACTAGGGAGTATGAACATTTATAAGATGCAGTGACTAGAAAAGCAGACACAACACCCTTTCAAGATGAGCTGCAAACAGCATCTAATATTTATATTTTAACAAAATTTTAAACTTCTTTTTAAAGGATTTATTTTTTGGTGCAAGTGTGTACTGCTAGTTTGACAGATGGGTAGGGAAAGAAAACAAATGTGACCAGAGTTGCTGTTAAGCGATTAATTTAAGGGATTAGCTGAAATTGAGAGATTTGTTTTAAAGGGCTATCTTTACAGTAGATTGAAATGAACACACATTATTCAGAAGTTATGCTTTCAGAATGAGCTAAAATAAGTTTGCAACAAACTTGTTCCAAATGTTAAATACGTACTAATACACATAAGCAGCAATTGAAACACCTGATTTCAAAAAAATCAATAGGGGGATTTGGGCAGTAGTCTAGCACATTTGGATCTCTTTGAC
Source organism: Eublepharis macularius (assembly GCF_028583425.1). Lineage (NCBI taxonomy): Eukaryota > Metazoa > Chordata > Lepidosauria > Squamata > Eublepharidae > Eublepharis > Eublepharis macularius. The sequence continues at coordinate 18,426,731 of NC_072796.1, forward strand.
TTCAGAGGTCCAGAGTTAGACATATGTTAAACTCTTCACCTAAAATCAACGGGACTAAAATGCATGCATTATTTTGTTAGACTGCATTTTTGATTTGAGGGCTTTTTAAAGGGGAAAGGGCACTGATGAATAATGTTATTTCCCTGCAACTTCCCTTTTAAAAAGCTTTATGCAATTGTACTGCAGCTTTCCATCCCCGACAAGGTACACAAAGCAGTTTTTATGTACTGTGAAAGAAAAGGAAATACTTTTCATCATAGTCAAGGTTATAACCTAGCAAGAAATGTGATGTGATTGGCCATCAAGATTGACGCTTCACACAGGAATATTTATGGAGTTCTTTGTTTCAAGTTTTTTATTATTAACTTTAACAATACACAAGTCATCATATAGCATTCAAGGGGAGAGTATTCAATTGAATTAATATGCTAATTACTACTCTCCTACTTTATCCATAAAATAACTGATAGTTTTTCAGCATGTAACAAAAAATATATGAATGGAAAGATGCATTGTAACTTCTTGTTCTAATATAAAGTCCAGGTTTGAACACACCAAACTGCCTTATACTGAATGAAAGTTTTGGTCTGTCTAGGTCAGTGATGTCTCCTCCAAGTGACAGTGGTTATACTTGAGCTTCCACTGGTTCAGTTCACATCATCCTTCTTCCGGTCACAGGAAGGAAGCTGATAATTCAGCAAATAGTTCAGATGCGTCAGACTGACTCTAGATCGGTTCTGTTTTAATGATTACCTGTTTTTTTCACACAGTTCACATGGCTTTCACACAACCTACACCCTCCTTTTGCCACTGATTTGCCTTTGTTACCATATCCAATTTTAAAGAGCACAAAGTAAAAAGAGAAACCACTGAGGTTTTTAAAACTCATATTAAGTGTCTCTGTGTGCCTTCAGTGTCTACCGGTGAAACCAACAAATTTCACTATCAGTCTTGGTGAGCACTTCTCATAGATGCTGCTGACTGGGCAGGTGCAAAAGGCAAGCGATGGAATGTTGGCCATTTAAAGGATGCATCTGACTGTGGTAGACAACCACTAAGGACGACTCTGCAGAGGAAGGTATTGGCAAACCACCTCCACTTCTCACTCACCTTGAAAGCCACTTGTTGGGGTCGCCATAAGTCAATCAGGACTGGATGGCACACATGAGCGCTTGTAAGCATGCACACACACACAATTCTAGTTTGAATTCACATGGGAGTGGATGAAAGACCACATTTAAATAGGCTTTCATTATATAGGTTCTGTCATTTGATTTTGCGAAATAGATGATTGGTATAATAACTGCATTGTCATTTTTAAAGGTTCCACACACACCCACTCTCAATTATCATCGTAGGTCAACACCTCCCTATTAATCGGTGACTTTTATCAGAAGTGGTAACTGAGTTAGCCTTGGATTCAAGTCCTATTAACATTTCAAATGGCAGCTCCCACCGGTAGTTAATCTGAGGAAGAGTCATTGCTTCATAAAGAGGGAACACCCTCTAGTTATTTTGTAAATGTCAACCAGGAATTAAAAATAGATCAGACTTAGCTTTCCAATAAGAACACAAAAGAGCGGTTTTATATCTTAGCATGTACTGTATCCTTTCATGTAGTATAGGCAAGCAAATTGTGATGACGTTGGTGGGTATTTCCATAGGGAATTACAGTTATTTACTATATTTCTACCCCACCTCCCCCAAGTTCAAGGCCATTTATAATCAACAATATGGTTCCTTCCTACCATTGCCATGTTAGGCCATGTTACTACCCCCTTTCTTTCATGTAGTTAGATTTTGCCTTTAACCTTTCTCTTACACCCTCTGGGTAGATTGCTGCCACCAGGAATTATATTCCAAAATAATTTAAATTTCCCCTTTAATAACATGTCCAAGCATCAGGCTCCTTCGTGGGACTATGTGGCCCTGAGGAAAAGAATGGAATATAGGAAGAAAAGATACTCTGGGATGGGGAAAAAATTATTTTTACAAGAAGTATATCAGTTTCACACTGGTACTTAAGCTTGATGGTTTCAAAGGTTTCAGAGTTTCTTTACATAGGTTTAGTTGCACAGATATACACAAACTTTCTCTCTCAGGTGCACACACAGTTTGCCTGCTTCAGATAGAATGAATGTTCTCTCACAGACACACACAGTTCAGGCTTCCACGCAGCCTGTCTGATTTGGCCAGACGCAATCTTTTCTCTCCCTCAGAGCCAAACTACAAGTGACGTCTTACACAGGTTGGACACTAGTCGGCTTCCCTCAAGTTTTGATGGGAAATGTAGGCATCCTGGTCTTGCAGCTGTAACGGAGAGCCAAGCTGTAAAACCAGGGCACCTACATTTCCCATCAAAACTTGAGGGAAGCCGACTAGTGTCCAACCTGTGTAAGACGTCACTTGTAGTTTGGCTCTCAGTAACTAAAAACAGCAGTTCACTCCACCCACATGATCAGTCATCAACCAGTCATCTCACTCACTCATCCCTCTCTTTCAGCCCCACTCTTCATCTGTACCACAACAGCAAGCATTTACACAAACACACTTAAAATCATTACAGGCCAATGTGCCACCATTACCTATTTCTTGTTCAAAAAGCCATGATGATTTCAGATTGGTAGGCACAACCAGTCTATCAATCTAGAACATTTTAATTCCACTCTTGTTTCAAGGCAAGGAAGGCGTCTAGACAGGAGGGGGAAAAACAATTTTGTGCAGAAAAATACAGCAAGAAGTAGGGTTAATTAACACTTTCTCCCTTCCTTTGCACAACTGCTTTTCATTTGTAAAAAAATCTCCAGGGAGATCTGCTCGCCTGACTTCTGTGTGACATCTACTTTGGACCTTATCGTAAAGGCCAGAGTTCATAGATTGTATGGAATGATTCTCCTGGACAGAATGTATGCATTGCTCCTCAAATACAGACAAGGCCTGGCAACAAAAACCTTTCCGTCTAGCCACCTTGAAATCTACTGAGAGTGCAGACTATAAATGCTCAAAATAAATGAGTCTGTCTGTTACAGTGTTTTTCCAGGCACCGAGAGACAGTATCGTGTACTGGTTATAGTGTTAGATGACCATCTCAGAGAACCAGGATAAAATCTCTGCTCCATCATAAAACTTGATAGGTAATCTGAGGGCCAAGCTACACGTGACGAATGACACTTGAACAGCAAGTGGATTGAGTGGAGTGCAAGTGAACAGGGAGGAATACACTTGCCGTTCAAGTGTCATTCGTCACTTGTAGCTTCACCCTCAGTCTAGCCGTTCAATGTAACCTTCTGTTACAGGGCTAAAATGGAGGGAGAATTAAAGAGGCTGCTCTTAGTTCTTGGGTAAAAATGTGCTAGATAGATTGTTGTTGTTGTTGTTGTTGTTAATTTTGGTACAGTTTTCTGAGACCCAAGATGGATTACACAGTGAAAGTGATTACAATATACAGTACACTGTATACAGTACAATAGAATCAGCAGCTGGGGCATTCACTGAGCAAAATACAGTTAGGAAGACATTCATGAAAACAGATACAGCAGGATATGGTAGCAGAAAATTTGAAAACAAGCATAAAGCTGAAGCACAGAGATGAAAATTTTCTAATACAATGTATACTTAATTAACTTGACATCTTTAGCAATGTGGAAACTACCCAGTAGAAGCATGTCTTCATCAGCAGACAGTACCCAGTAGCATAGTCTCTAGTCCTTGTCCCTGCCAATGCATCTCTCTGTGCTATTTCTTATGACACAGCCCTGTAATCTGAGTAGATTACTAAATATTTTTCATGCTTTGAGATTAACATCCTCCTCTCTCTGTCTCTCTGTGTTTATCTAGCAAACACCCAAGAAGATAGAATTAAAATTCAACAAGACCTGAATACTCTGGAGAAGTGGGCAGCTGTGAATAGGATGCAATTCAACAAAGACAAGTGCACAGTATTACGTCTGGGCCACAAAAATGGGAAGCACAAATACTGGATGGGGATACACTTCTGGGCAGTAGTATATGTGGAAGGGATCTTGGGGTAAGAGTGAACTGTAAACTGAATATGAGCAGTCAGTGTGATGCGGTGGCAAAAAAGGCGAATTCAATCCTGGGTTGTATCAAAGGGGCCATAGCATCAAAATCGCAGGAGGTCATAGCCCCTCTCTATACTGCCTTGGTCAGGCCACACCTGGAGTATTGTGTGCAGTTCTGGAGGCCTCACTTCAAAAAGGATGTGGACAAAATCGAGAGGGTGCAGAGGAGAGCGACAAGAATGATCAGGGGTCTGGAGACTGAGCCTTACGAGGAAAGGCTGAGGGCCCTGGGAATGTTTAGTTTGGAGAAGAGGAGGTTGAGGGGGGACATGATTGCTCTCTTTAAATATTTGAAAGGCTGTCATTTGGAGGAGGGCAAAAGTGGAATCAGCTGCCTAGGGAGGTGGTGAGCTCCCCCTCACTGGCAGTTTTCAAGAAGAGGCTGGATGAATACTTGTCAGAGATGCTTTAGGCTGATCCTGCACTGGGCAGGGGGTTGGACTAGATGGTCTGTATGGCCCCTTCCAACTCTATGATTCTATGATTCTATGATTCTATGATTCTATGATTCTATCCTATATTTCTCTCACAACCTGAATATCATGACACAACAATAAAACAAAGAATGTAATCTCTATATCTAAGATTGAACCTGCCTGTACCATATGCATCAAAAAATCTTCAAGAGGATGGGAGGATTTTTTCTGTTTCTATGTTTTCCACTCCTGGAAAAAAAAAGTGGGATTAAATCTCATCAAACTATGGAAGCTATTTCCCATGTTAGGCGTCCCATGTAAATGTCACCTACCCCCAAAGCTACAATTAGCTCCATAAAAGAAAAAGAAAGGTGAAATGGCTATACCTAGCCTGATTACAGGTTAGGCATGGTTGTTCCATGTCAGGTTTACTTTAATCCTGAAACAAGAGAGCCACAGAAACACAGTTTTCTGTAGACAGAAATTTTAATAGTTGAAAACAAAAGGGGGTGATATAAAATCAACCGCTACTTTACAATCACCGCAAATTGCAAAGCCCTATTTTTATACATAGATATAAGAGAGTAGATCTTTTAGTTTAAGACTTTGAAATTGTCCTGTTTTTATAGATAATTTTAATTAGGAAGGTTATTCAACGTTGTTTTTATTTAGGTATTTATATTCCACTTTTGTGCCCAAGTAGGAGGGAAGGCAGCATGGTATAGCCTGATCTTGTCAGGTCTCAGAAGCTAAGCAGGGTTGGTACTTGGATAGGGGACCACGAAGAAAGACTCTGCAGAGGAAGGTAATGGCAAACCACCTCTGCTTCTCACTTGCTTTGAGGTTGCCATAAATTGTTTGCTACTTGATGACACATAAGCGCATGTTTCTGTGCAATGGGGACCTAAAGCTGCTTACATTGTTCACCCCTTTCCCTTTTTACCCTCACAAGAACATTTTTACCCTCATGATATCTGTGAGATACATTAAGCTGAGCAGGGCTTTTGGGGGGGGGAAGAGGTGGTGGAACTTAGTGGGTTGCCCTCGGTGAAAATGGTCACATGGCTGGTGGCCCCGTCCCCTGATCTCCAGACAGAGGGGAGTTTAGATTGCCTTCAGCGCTGCTGAGCGGCATGGAGGGCAATCTGGACTCCCCTCTGTCTGGAGATCAGGAGGCGGGGCCACCGGCCATGTGACCATTTTCAAGAGGTTCCGGAACGCCATTCCACCGCGTTCCTGCTGAAAAAAAGCCCTGAAGCTGAGAGAGTAAGAGTGACCAAAGTTCACCCAGCTGGCTTCCATGGAAGTGTGGGGATTCTAATTTGGGTGTCCCAGGCCCTAGTCTGACAATTTAAACACTATACCACACTGCCTTCTCCACACATCTACTCTAAAAAAAGAGATGTTTTTTGGAACACACAAAGAAGTACACGTTTTGTCTAGTGTTGTTAATTATTGGGTCCTATTGTGAAGTTTTTGCTAGCTCTGGTTTTATTCCTTAACAAATGTCAATTAAACACGGCAATGGCAGATGCTGACATTTACTTTTAATTAACAAAAGGGACAATTGATTGTGCCTTCTGAGAAAGAAGAGACTTGATCCTCTTAAAAAGACACAAATAGTGACGTTACTCTGAAAGACAAATTTGTCACTAAAGTGTTTGAACCTGCTAAAGTAATGAAGGTTGTTCCTTTAGCTTTCATTGTGATCTGGAAGATGGAGGGTTTTAAAAAGTACAGCAAAGGACTCCCATAGGTAAGTGACAAATGCACTTGCCAGTTTAACAATCAATCGGGCAATTTTTGTGATCCTGGCATTTCTACATTGGGTTTGGAGACACACAGCAGTGTTTTTCAGAGAACTGGAAGTGTATGACAGAAGCCATAAAAATATACTTATTCTGTAGTTTTTTTCCCTACCTCCCATTATCATCTCTGCTTCCACAAATTTTTGCAGTTCTTGAAAACTCACAAATGTCTTTGAGCAAAGAGGTTAGTGGGGCAAAAGAGATGGGCAAGTATGTCACAGAAAAAAGTTATAATGCTACCTTCAAGTTGTGTAATTGTATTTCTCCAGCCCAAAGATAGTATACCACTGATAGTTCACCGCATTTTGCCATTTGTCATCACTTGTGTTGTTGTGATTTTTCTTCCTTTTCCATTTTTTTGTCCGTCTCTTGTCTGACTTGAGTCTCTCTGTGATGATCCTTCACAGGCTAAATTGTGTGGCTATAAACCATTGGTATGTTACCAGTTTGCCTTCTCCTAATGAGGCCTAGTAGTATAAGAATCTCATCTGTGATATGCAGGAATGCAATCTAACACCTTAACAGAATCCATGAGCCACTGCTAGACAATTTGAGGTGGCTGCTTGATAAATACTTAAAAACTTTATACATATTTCAGTTACACATTAGCTGTAGATTCTCAGAAAGATAATAAGTGTAATTTAGCACGTAACACTTGAGAATCTTCAATGTGGAAATGTGTAAGAGAGAGTGTTGATACCGGAGAGCTACAGTGTGGAAATGTGTAACAAGGAACATTCTCCTGATTTCTGAAAAGGCTGCTGGTGTCAGGTCCAGTGTATATATGAGCTGTACTGACTCCATTTTCTAATGCTTCTAGTGTTTAAGTGCTTTCCCCACAGGTGCACCAGTTCCCAAGCAGATTTCTCACCGGACGAGATTGTTTTGTCTAACACCGTTCCACCCAAGATCGGCCTTGAGAGAGTCCCGCTTCCCATGTCTGAAAGATGTTGTTTTGAGAACTGTGGGGGGAGGCTGGTTCAGCGGGAACTGTTACTTTGTACCTCATGCTTTGCCCTTCATTGGTAACAATGATCTTGTACCATCCTGAGTCTCCTATTCAGGACAGTGGACTATAATGAACCATTTCTGCAGTAAAGTTTCCTTATTCAAACAATGGACTCTTGTTTGCTTGTAAAGGGGAACCTGTAGGAAGGGCATTATTTAGCCACAGTCTGACATTTTGTTACCAATCATGTCTGAGTCGGGCCCAGCGGAATCCAAGGCAGTCCCGGACAGGGATCCTTTGTTTGATCCGTATGCGTCCCCCGGCGATCAACAAGTGCAACCCCAAGAACCTCAGGAACCTGTGCCAGCAGGGAACGGAGCTTCAACTACTACCCCACCTCTCATCGATCTCGGCAGTGGGGGTGAAAAGCCGACGGCCACCACCCTCCCCTTATTCTCGTTACCCACTCCTTCGGAGTGGGGACCCAGACCCCGAGAAACGAGGGAGCGCAGGGCCAGTGGGGTGCATCAGCAATTATCCATGGACGGGCGCCGAAGCCTAGAGACAGTCCCTGAATTGGACAGCAGCCAACCGTGGCTGTTTTGGAATAGGACGACCGAGCACACGGAATGGGACACGTCCCGCCGCGGCATCCTAAGTTGGGATTATTCGGAACTCACTCCGTGGTCGGAGCAACCAGAGGTTCCTGAACAAAGTTGGGTGCAGATGCAAAATCGCACCCTGGCTGTAGATTCCGGCATTTCGGCAGTTACGGGCCTAGCCAAAGGAATTCTAGCAGCGAGATTGCAGGACGATCAGGGAGACCCTCCACCCTGGGAGCCATTTTCCCCGGTAGCAGCAGCCGCAGGAGATTCCACGATGGGCCAACCGGGTCCAAGTCGAATTCAACTGCTGGAAGCTAGATTGGTCGACATGGAGGAAAGCCTAGCTCATGCCATACATCTGCTCTCGGTGATGGTGGCAGGAGAGAGACCATCACCCGAAGAGATGGCCATACAAATAGCTACACTACAAAGCGTTATTTCCCATCCGAGGGAACCCGTCCCGTGGCAGCCGCCGCCCTCAAGTAACCCTGGGAAGGAAGGTGAAGAGGGATCCTGCACCACTGGCCAGTGCCCTAACGACCCTCCCGAATCGGAAGAAGAGGGGGAACCCCGCCCTGGAGAGCCGGGAGAGCCGGGAGAAACTCCAATGGAACCCCCTAGACCGGACGAAGTTCCGCCTTCCGGGGATACTCCAGTTGAGGTCCCTGGAGAGAGTGGAGAGGAGCCAACCTGCCCGACAGAGTCGCCGGTGATACCCCCTCCAGCTTCCCCAATAACGGTCCGGCCGGATCAGTTAGAAGAGCCTCCAGCTCCCCCAAGGGAGGGATCGCCACATCAAACGCCAGTAATTATTCCCATTCAGCAAATCCCAGGGGAAGGTCTACCAGTGCAGGTCGTGCCATGGGAACAACCTCCAATTCCCAGCTCAACGACGCCGGGAGGGGCAAGCCCGCGCGGCCCAGCACCCATCAGGCCTTCGCCGCTGCGGCCCCTCCCGCTTCGACCGCAACTAACACCTCTACAGCAGCCGGTAAGATTGCTGCCAAATCAACCGGTATTACCGCCTCCTAATCAACCAGTGCGGCCTATACCACTTCAACCCCGCCGACCCGCCCTGCAGCGACCAATCATGGCCCAACCTATTCGGCCACCTCCAGCTCAACCGTTACAGCCAGCGCCACCGGTGTTGCCACCGCCAGCCCAGCCGCTGTTGCCACCTCCAGCCCAGCCGGTGCTACCGCCGCCAGCCCAACCGGTGCTACCGCCACCAACCCAACCAAGGCCACCACCGCCAGCCCAGCCGGTGCTACCGCCGCCAGCCCAGCCGGTGCTACCGCCGCCAGCCCAGCCGGTGCTACCGCCACCACCGCCAGCTCAGCCGGTGATGCCGCCACCAGTCCAACCGGTAAGGCCCCCTCCGGGACTCCCCGTCCCGTACTTACCACCGCAACCGGGAGGCCCCGGGCAACCATTACTGCCGCCACAACCATGGCCCCAACAACCTCCTCCCGCGCCGCAGGTGCCATTGACGATTCCGATGGACTATTACCCTGCACCAGCCCCGAGACAAGACCTTCCAATGGGCTGGGTGAAACTGGAAGCTACTTTTGACGGAGATCCCTCCAAACTGGGATTTTTCCTAGTACAAGTAGTACAGTTCTTCAACCGGTGGGGACATCTTTTTGGAAGCGAGGCCAGCCAAATCGAACATCTCGGTTCTCGTTTACAAGGCAAAGCGGCAGACTGGTATGTAGGACTATACAATATTGGGGCCCCAGAACTCAATACTTTACAGGGGTTGGTGGATGCTATCCGGGCACAATATGAAGACCCCTTGGAAGAAACTAGAGCCCGAACAGAACTGCAAGCCATTAGACAAGGCAGCATGTCGGCAAGAGACTATGTTACGAAATTCCGACAGCTAGCCGCTAAATGCCCTAGGTGTGAGGAATCCACCAAAATAATTCTGTTCAAACAAGGGCTGAACCCGAGACTTCTGGATAGAGCCCTTATGTAGGACAACCCTCCTACTCTATTGGGCTGGATCCAGCTTACATGCGAAGTTGAAAATCGCATATTAGAAGTCCGTTTGGTTGAACAACAACAACAAACGGGACAAAGACGATCCTTAACTTTACAGAAGGGAGGACGGGGTACTGGATACGCTACCCGCGGAGCGAGAGATGCTAGATGGCAGCAAGGTTTGTGTTTGCAATGCGGACAAGCCGGCCACTTTGCGGCACAATGCCCCTATCGGCCTGTGCAAAGACCTCCGCTCCAACTACGGCGTCCAACCCCTACTCCATTCCCTACATTCCAACGCCCAACACCAGCTCCCAGATCGGGCAGGAGTCGTGGCACTTCCCAGCGACCTGCCTCAGACAGGGGGTTGGAGGCGGAAGAACTCATGGAATACGACCCCTCTACCCCAAATGTAGAGGAGAATCCAGAAAGCCCCCAGTCGGGAAACTAAATGGATCTGTCGTAAAAGGGCCCAAACGACAGATCCACCCCAAGCCCGTCCCAACCCGGGACCGGCCGCATGGGTCCATATTATTCATGCCAGTGACTTTGCTTAACCCGGAGAGGAAGATGCACATCCGTGTACAAGCACTCATTGACTCAGGCTGTTCAAGAGACATCATCGCCCCAGCCCTAGTCAATGGACTGGTCCTGCCAGTCCGGGAATTGCAAAACCCAGTCATTTTTGAACAAATGGATGGCACCAACATGAACCCTGTCACCACAGAAACAGTTCCAGTAGCGACGGGCATGGGCCAACACTGGGAGAAAAGGTCTTTCGTCATCAGCACCACGGCCAAATACCCGTTAATTCTAGGCAGCAAGTGGCTATGTGATCACAACCCCTACATAAATTGGGCAGAAGGATGTATCACCTTCAACCACGCCAACTGTAAAAACCATCGATGGAACCAAAATTGGGGTAATGATCCAACCCACACCGAAAAAGCTCTTCTCACCCAAGAAGAAATAAATCAAATACCCGAACATTATTGGCCCTTTTTGAATGCTTTCTCCGAAGAAGAAGCTGATACTCTACCCCCGCACAGACGAACCGACTGCGCAGTAGAGATCTTACCCGGAGCCTCACTACCCAAAGGCCGACTCTATCCTATGAGTCTCCATGAACGGGAAGAGCTCCGGAAATTCATCGACACCAATCTCCAAAGGGGGTTCATCCGCCCAGCCAATAGTCCCCATGCGGCTCCGGTCCTCTTCGTGAAGAAGAAAGATGGGGGACTCCGGCTATGCACGGACTTTAGGGGACTTAATGCTGTGTCAACCAACAACGCCTATCCCATCCCGCTCATCCGGGACCTTCTCAACGTCATGGCACAAGGTAAGATCTTTACGAAATTAGATTTAAAAGATGCTTACTTCCATGTTCGTATTAAGGCAGGAGATGAGTGGAAAACCGCGTTTAATACACCCCTCGGACAGTATGAATACTTAGTTATGCCTTTTGGATTGACGGGAGCCCCGTCTGTATTCATGTCCATGATAAATGAAGTTCTACATGAATTCCTTTATAAAGGTGTAGTGGTGTATCTTGATGATGTATTAATTTATTCAGACACCGAGGAGGACCACATTCAACTGGTTCAGAAAGTTCTGGCCACTTTAATGAATAATAAATTACCCATCAAGTTGTCCAAATGTGAATTCCATAAAACTGAACTCACTTACCTTGGTTACTGTATATCCCAAGAGGGTTTAAAAATGGATCCAGCCAAAATACAAGCGATCCAAGAATGGCACACTCCCACCACCCGTAAGGAACTGCAGTCCTTCTTGGGTTTTGCCAACTTTTATAGAGACTTTATTGCAAACTTCGCGCAAATCACGCTCCCCTTAACAGAACTGTTAAAGACCAAAGATAAAGGGGACCAGGCAAAGAAACCCTCCTCCAAAATACAATGGACACCCGATTGCCAAACAGCCTTTGAATGCCTGAAAGGGCAATTTGTAACAGAACCCGTCCTCTGCCACCCCAACGAGAACTACCCTTTCATAGTGCAGGTCGACGCCAGCGATACGGCGATTGGAGGTGTATTATTGCAGAAGGGGGAGGATGGGAAACTGCGGCCTTGTGCATTCCTTTCAAGGAAATTTTCTGATGCTGAAAGAAATTGGAATGTGTGGGAGAAGGAAGCCTTTGCAGTAAAAGCAGCCCTCACTAATTGGCGGCATTGGCTGGAGGGGGCGCGGCACCCCTTCGAGGTTTGGATGGACCATAAAAATCTGGAGGCCCTTCGAAGCCCTCGCAGACTGAATGCCAAACAATTACGATGGGCAGAATTCTTTTCCAAATTCAATTTCACTTTGAATTACCTCCCGGGCAAAACTAACTTTCTTGCAGACGCCCTATCGCGCATGCCCCAACACAAAAGCAAACGGGAGGAGACTATAGACACTGTCTTCTCACCTACGCAATTGGGAGGCGTGGTAACTACACGCAGCCGAGCAAGCCAGCCCCTCCCGCACAGCCAAGAGTGGAAATCGAAACTTAAATCGGAGGTGGAAAAGGAGGGGGTTAAAGCACCTAAAACCAAACTGAATCAATCCCCACAGGGGGATTGGCTAGCCGGGAACAAATTTTATGTCCCAGACAGCCTCCGACGGGAGGTCTTGCAGCGGTGTCATGATGCCCCCACCGCCGGACATTATGGGTACTTGAAAACGTTACATTTAATACAACGGCAGTTCTGGTGGCTGGGCATGCGCAAGGACATTTCCCAATATGTAGGCTCCTGCCCCATTTGCCTCAGCGCCAAAACTCGGAAAGGGAAACCTCCGGGTCTTTTACAACCATTGGAAACACCTAACAGGCCTTGGGAAACAATATCCATGGACTTTATCACTGATTTACCTATTTCGAAAGGACATAATTGCATTTTGGTGGTAGTAGATCTGTTTTCCAAACAAGCGCATTTCATTCCGTGTACTGCTATACCCACCGCTCGAAAATTGGCAGATCTATTCTTAAAACACATCGTAAAATTACATTCTTTTCCGTCCAAGGTGATTTCGGATCGCGGCGGACAATTCGTTGCCAACTTCTGGCGGGAGCTTTTACAGATGTTGAATATTGAACAAGGAATCAGTTCAAGCCACCACCCGCAAACCGACGGACAGTCAGAAAAAACTAATCAGATCTTAGAACAGTTCCTTCGTTGCTACATTAACTTCCAACAGGATAATTGGGTGGACCTTCTCCCTCTAGCTGAATTTTCATACAACAACAGCGTGCATGCTTCCACCGGGGAGGCTCCTTTCAAGGTTGTATATGGAGCCCACTTCAACCCTTTTCCGTTGGACGCTCCCCCTCTCTATTCCTCTAGTTCGCTGGATGTGTCTTCATGGTGGGGGGAGGCCGCTCAACAATGGACTCTTATTAAAAAACACCTCGAGAAAGCCAAACAGGATTACAAAAAGTACGCAGATCGCCATCGTGCGGCCGATTGGGATTAACAACCTGGGGATCATGTTTATATTTCCACCAAAAATCTAAAACTAGCCCAGACCAGCCGCAAACTAGCGTTAAAGTTCCTTGGACCTTTTACTGTGCGCAAAGTAATCAATAAAGTGACTGTTGCAGTAAATTTACCCAAGAATTTGCGCCATGTTCATGATACATTCCATGTCAGTCTCTTAAAAAGAGCTCCAACCGATGACAAGTGGCATGTCAAAGCTCCACCCATCCCAACTTTAATAGACGACCAAGTACACTATGAAGTGCAACAAATTCTGGACTCTAAATTCAAACGTAATCAGCTTTTTTACCTCATCAGGTGGAAGGACTTTGACTCTGGTTATGATGAGTGGGTGAACTCTGTGCATGTTCATGCTCCTAGATTAACCAAAGCTTTTCATACTCGCTACCCATATAAACCAGGGGGGGATTTATTTTAAGGGGGGCAGAATGTCAGGTCCAGTGTATATATGAGCTGTACTGACTCCATTTTCTAATGCTTCTAGTGTTTAAGTGCTTTCCCCACAGGTGCACCAGTTCCCAAGCAGATTTCTCACCGGACGAGATTGTTTTGTCTAACACCGTTCCACCCAGGATTGGCCTTGAGAGAGCCCAGCTTCCCAAGATTGAAAGATGTTGTTTTGAGAACTGTGGGGGGAGGCTGGTTCAGCGGGAACTGTTACTTTGTACCTCATGCTTTGCCCTTCGTTGGTAACAATGATCTTGTACCATCCTGAGTCTCCTATTCAGGACAGTGGACTATAATGAACCATTTCTGCAGTAAAGTTTCCTTATTCAAACAATGGACTCTTGTTTGCTTGTAAAGGGGAACCTGTAGGAAGGGCATTATTTAGCCACAGTCTGACAGCTGGCAGAGAAGTCTGCCTTACCGTAAAATGCAGAATAACAGGGAAATCTTTTTTATAAGCTCAGAGGTTGCCAATTCCTTGAGGGTGCTGACTGAAAAGAGGGGTACCCACAATCACTTAAAACCAGGGCTTTTTTTTCTAGGAAAAGAGGTGGTGGAACTCAGTGGTGGAACTCAGGAGTCAGGACCACACAATGACATCACTTTGGGTCAGCTGGAACAAGGGAGGAGTTTTTTTAAAGTTTAAATTGCCCTTGGAAAAAATGGTCACATGACCGGTAGCCCCGCCCCCTGATCTCCAGACAGAGGGGAGTTTAGATTGCCCTCTGCACCGCAATCTAAACTTCTCTCTGTCTGGAGATCAGGGGGCGGGGCCACTGGCCATGTGACCATTTTCAAGAGGTACTGGAACTCCATTCCACTGCGTTCCAGCTGAAAAAAAGCCCTGTTTAAAACAATAACTAAATTAATTTTCAAATGGCTGAGAACAATATCTGGAATTGCCCTGTAACTAATAAAGGCTGTAATCCCCAGGATGCTTTCCTGGGAGTTAACCACATTGAATATACCTAAGTGGTATTCCAAGTAGACCTACTTAGAATGACATTGTTGGTAATTGCATTTTTAATGCAAGAATCAATCAAAATTCAACTAAAAATAATCTTGACCTCCATGAACTCACTCCAATTCAGCTTGGAGTTAACAATATATATATATATTTTCAATATTGGTCTCATAGTTGGATCAATTGTCTTTTTTTTCTTATTGCCCCACGTGGCCTTGTTGCAATGCAAGCCAAAAGGATTTCATGAGGTTATTGTGGCAACATTGGCCTCTTCCGCTTGGTGAACTTTACATTGGGCTTTCTGCATATTCAACCCATGAGGATTGGGTCCACTTTATTCATCAGTTCTGGTCTCATACTGCTTTGATTCTTTAATTCTACACTTTGTTCTTTTCTGCATGGGGTTTTTTCATTGGTTCTGGCCCCATACTGCATCAATTTCTCTCCAGACTTCTGCACGCATGGTCAAAATACCCCAATTCAGTGTCCAAACTATGTCCCAGACTTTCTTGTATTCTGCACAGAGAAAGACTGCAACTGATGCAGAATTGATCTTTCCCTGGCTTTTCTACAGCTTTTCACCCTGCAAGCATACCCCAATGCTTTTTTCCTGCAAAGTCAACCCAGGGTTTATTTTGAAGTGCTGAATGCTTTTTTTGGTGTGAGGCTTGGCCGTACCCCTGCCTTTTGCCTTGCCTTTCGCCTTCCCCTTTACCCCCCCTGCAGCCTAATTGCTTGAACAGCAACCAATCAATATTTTTTTTCTTGAATTTTTAAAAAATTAAATGGCAATATGCAAGGTTGCAATGTTGGTACCATTCAAAAAGAAAAAAACTCACCTTTATAAGTTTCCTCAGCAAACAAGTGAGAAAACTGACAAATAGACATGGGCAAGAACAGAACGCCCGCCCCCCCCCCCACCACACCGAACACACTGTTTGTCATTTGGTGCCATCCACGAACAACCAACAATGAATACGAACAAACATGAACTGTTCCCAGACATGTTCGATGTTCGTTGTTCGTTGTTTGTGGGGGCCAGAACCCCCCCACCCAAACCCCCCTTAGCCCCCCTCCCCTCAAACCCACTTACCTGGCCCTTTAAAGATCTCTTTAAACTATCAGCTGGCAGCTGATAGTTTAAAGGGCCCTTTCCTGCCACGTGCAAGGGGCAGGGCCCTTTAAACATCCCACAAACTGACCTTCCCAATGTCCAATACATACTAAATTTGCAGAGGACATATTCCTCACTGTCCTATGAAGACCCCCCAAGTTTCAGAGAGATTGCACCCCGGGAAAAGCATGATCCATGGGTCTCCCCATTGGCTGTCATTTTCTCTTCACAGTGGAAAAAGCAAGACTCTCTGCTGGAAGTACTTTGAAGGGTTAAAGCCAGAAGGAAAGCCAGAAGGAGTTCAGACAGAGTTCAGTCCCTCCTTTCCTCTGGTTGCCAAGGGGATTAATTGCAGCAGGTGCCAGACTGTCTGGCTTGCAGAAGGGCTGCCGAAGGCAACGAACGAGGCTTTTAACAACCACCTGTTCGTTTAGGATGGGGCCTCACGAACAGCTTGTTTGAGAACAGCCGATTAGGCTGTTTGTGGGCTTTTTCTGTTCGTAATGCTGTTCGTGCCCATGTCTACTGACAAGTCCTCAAAGCCTGCAGCAGAATCAGGACATTTTTCCAGTGCAGAATAAAAAACAGACACCACTTCGGTTCAGCCATCTTAATGTGTAGAATTAACCATCTCCTTCTGGGTGAAGAAGTTTTCAGGGCTTGAATTTCATGCGGATATCATTGCAACATTCTAGGGGGATGAAATTTTCAGTGCTTGGTGGAGTGGAAGGTAGGCAATTATAGAGCCAGGGCTCATCCTATGGCTTGGCATCACAGTATGTTATAATAGGCTGCATCTTGACTGCATTTGCCACGGGTGGAAGACACTGCCACTCGCAGAAATGGGGGATGATTTTTGGTGATTCTTACCTCCCACTGCAGACTGACATTTTGCTCCTTTGCCATTTTCCTGGGCACTGGCCATGGGACATAATTCAGGGGGGCATAGCAGGCTAGATACTTCTACTTGCAGAAGAGGGTAATTTTTGTTGAAGCTCTTCTCCTTCTGGGGTTTTCCTAGGGATCCAGTGTCCCACTGGGACACAAGGGCTGAATCCACATTACCTCCGCGCGTCTCGGTGTTGCACTAAATGTTCGCTAAACACCTGGAAGTATAGCGTCTTTCTAGTGCGATACAGAAATCACGCTTGAAAGACGCTATACTTCCGGGCGTTTAGCGAACATTTATTGCAACACCGGGACGCGTGGAGGTAATGTGGATTCAGCCAAGTTCAAGGTTTACAGAATACACGAGAGGGAAGGGAAGACGGGGGAAAATTGTTTATGAAGCACAGTTTCACTTGCACTGTGTAGGATCCAGGCCATATTTTCTTTGAAAAACTGAGATAAAAATAAACCAAGAAAAAGGACGCTTAGAGGAAAGGTTAAAGGTAACGTTTAGACAGACAATAAGATGATTGTTTTTGATGAGTCTCCCCTTCAGTTGATTAATGTTTACACTTTGCCATTTTTATTTCTTTTCCAGTATGCTCTAAGGCATTAAAACGTTTCCCCCTTCACCTCTCTCTCACACACACACAACTCAGAGGAAAGGATTGTTCCCTTATCTGCTGCATCAGATATTCTCCTAGGAATAAACAGTTCATCCTTTCATCAGCTTTAGAAGCAGCGCCCAAGATACAAGATGGAGATTACAGTTAATTGAGCCACTAGGATTAAAGGATTTAAATATGATTAAAATGTGACAGGAATTTGACATAAACTGAAAATCAGGCTAAACCACATATAAAGTTAAAAAGGCCATTAAAAAAAAATGCTCAATTTGCTTCCCTGCCACTAACAAACCAAAATGTCAGGCAGAGAGAACTAAAACACGTCAGAGTGAAAGGAAGAGAAAAGATTTCAAATGCTGCCACAATAATGGCAAGGCTGTGTGACATTTCAATATATCTGCAAGAGCGAGAATGCTGGAATTACGTAGACTGACCTTGTCATTCTAACCCATCTTGACTGAATACGGAAACAGTTTGAGGGAGGGAGTTGAAGTACTGATGAACCTGGCACTTCCAGGACACGGTGCAGATCCATGATCTTTTGCCCTTCGTCTTCATCCCTCTCTGTGTGCCTTTAATACCTCTAACACAAATTAATGTTATTATGTCTTCACTTATTAGCTGTCTCTCTGATGCAGTAAGAGCACAACTAAGCGAAGTACAAGAAAAATTTAAAACATGCAGAGGAATAACAAAAGCAAGATCTGCTGAAAGCTGAGTGTGTGTAATATCGCCACCAATCTTGCTGGGAAGTGTAAGCTTGAACTCTCTCCTATTAAAATGAATGACCCTTTGGATTGAAATCTCACATACATATTTGGGAGCAAAGCCTACTGAACTCAGTAGCACTTACTTCCAAACAAACCTGCATAAAATCAAGATGCCCGTTTGCATGAGCAACCTAGTGACCTGCCAACATCTTTTCCACACTGTGACATTGAGAGATCTCTGTCTTTTGGTGCTACACCTCTGAAGATGCCAGCCACAGCTGCTGGCGAAACGTCAGGAACTACAATGCCAAGACCACGGCAATACAGCTCGGAAAACCCACAACAACCATCAACCTAGTGTACTTTGTATCCCACACTTCCTCCAAGGTGCTCATGAGGGCATGTATGTTCTTCTTTTCCCCATTTTATCCTCACAAAAAATTGTGAGGTAAGTTAGGCTAAAAGAACATGACTGGCCCAAGATGTTGAGACATGAGCTTCTCCAGGGGTACTGCAGCCACTTGTTACCAGAAGTGGTCTCCTTGCAATAAATATGATTTGTGGGGGGAATTAGCAAGCAAGGAAGACAGCTATACAAGAGGCGGTAACTGGGATCTATCACCGGTGTATACCAGGTCCCTTCCGAAATAGAACAAGCGAGTCTGGTGCTTAATATCAAACAATAACTTTTATTGAACACAAGAACTTCATGCACATACACACAGATTACCTGGGAAAATAATTAAACACACACAGAGTCCTAGGAAATGTAGCCAGAAATTGGGAATAGAGAAAAGGAGTAAATATATCTACCTATCCTGGAGAAGGGGTCCAGTCCATGGAGGAAGAGAGTAGCTTCAAACACCATCTTTAAATGTCACTTCCTTAGATTCCCATAAGTTTTTGCACACCTGGCAATGGCCGCATCTATAGTTACCCCGTGGTAAAGATGTGACATATACCTTTAAGCATTTTGCAAATTGTCAAACTAAGGGTGTAGTTTATGCGTTGCAGTGTCCGTGTAACTTATTATATGTTGGTTGCACATTAAGACCAATTAAGGTGAGAATACTTGAGCATAGCTCGCAAATTCGGAATAATGTTCAGGAGGCTCCCCTAACAGCGCATTTTAGGGAGAAGGGCCATTTGGATAATGACTTTAAAGTAGTTATCCTTGAGGCTGTTAGGAATGTGTATGGTTCTTTGTTAACACCCCTCCTCCGTTGGGAGGCTTTCTGGATATTTAAATTAGATACAGTTAAACCAAGGGGGCTAAATAATGAATTAGTTTTGAGCTGCTTCTTATAAGAAAGCTGTGATTTTAGGGGGTTGACTTTAAGAGACTGTCAATGGTGTAATTAGCTCTCCTATTTGATGAGTCATGGAACAACAGGTTGTGCGTGCATTAGAATTTACAGCCGCCAGCACCGGAATGTTTTACCAGTGAATTATCTTTATACATGCCGTGTGAGTATATTAGCGAAGAAGTGTGGGATAAGGGTTATAATGGGGAGTTGGTTGTGACAGATTTTTGAATGTATATGTGTATCTTTAATAGAGTGGTTACTCTTGAGGAAGACATCATGAAATCTGTGGATTATAGCCGGCCCCAGATTGGGCGTTGGGCGTTGAGAGGATTTTTCCACCAACCTCACCCTCATGGCTTTTGTCTTATGGGAAGAATTCAGTAAATAAAGACACGGAAGAAGAAATAACAACGGAGACAGTGTTTGGATAATAGGTTTATTGTACATGGTCGTTCCAGTGGAATTTATTGAGATTAAGAATGGACTGCTGCTGCTATTTTCCTACTGGAATATGTTTTCATTGAATGTTCATACTGACTGTATATTTATGAATTGTATGATATGTAATTATTATTGATGCACTAAATTAATTTATAGCATTTGCACTTTAAATATAAAAATTCTTATAAAAATTGTTTAAAGTGATTAAGGTTGACTATTGCTTCCCATGGGTTTTCCCACTCCTAATACCAGCTGGGTTATAGTGGGGGGGGTGGGCATTGCAACCTGCTCTGCTCCTAATGCCAGTCATGATAAGGTGGAGGTGGGCATTGCCACCTTCTTTGCTCCTAATACCAACTGGGTTAAGGTGGGGTGTGGGCATTGCCACCAACTCTGCTGTCTGAACATTGGCTGTTCATAGAGCAGCAAATCTCGTAAACATTAACAATGAAAACAATGGGGAAACAATAACAGCAGCAGCTGTTGGTTACAAGGCGAATAATTAGAAACTAGGAAATAGTTTGGGAACAGAAAGATCTTCAGATGAATGAAAAGAAAGGAATGGATATATTGTCGAAGGCCAATACCACAAACCTACAGTCTGGTTCCAGTTCATGGATGATACCTTTATTATTTGGAGCCATGATGAGGAAGAATTGATGGAGTTTTTAAACCACCTCAACAATATCCACCCAAACATACAATTCACCATGGGAAAAAATATAGGGGAAACTCCCATTTCTAGATACCTTGGTCATCCACAAAGCAAACTTTCAATTAGGTCACAAGGCCTACAGGAAACCAACTCACATGGATTGGTACTTACACAAAAACTCCAATCACCACCCTCGACAGAAAAGAAGCATAATAAAAATATTAGTAGACCGTGCAAGACGGATATGTGAACCGCACTTTCTCAATGAGGAAATTAATCATCTAAACCACGCACTTCAAGCAAATGGCTACTCCAGAAATGAAATCTGAAGAGCGATTAAACCAAGGCTAAATAAAAAAACTAAGGAAAAACAGTCTCCCACAGGAAAAGTGTTTTTGCCATATATCAAAGGAATCACTGATCAGATGGGGAAACTGATGAAAAAGCATAACCTACAAACAGTATTCAGACCCACCAGAAAAATACAACAGATGCTACGATCAGCAAAAGACAGTAGAGACCCCCTCACCTCTGCAGGAGTATACTGCATACCCTGCAGCTGTGGACAAGTTTACATCGGGACTACACAGCATAGCATCCAGACAAGAATAAAAGAACATGAAAGACACTGCAGACTTGGCCAACCTGAAAGATCAGCAGTGGCTGAACATAGCCTAACTCAGGACACAGTCTCTTATTCCAGGACACTAAAATACCGGACAACACATCCAACTACTTCGTCAGATTGCACAGGGAAGCCATTGAATTTCATAAGCATAAGCACAACTTCAACAGGAAAGAAGAGAGTTTAAGAATGAATAGGGCATTGTTTCCAGTCCTGAAAAACACCAAACTAACAAAATACCCTACATCTTACAATAGCCCTACAGATAAGATTAGCATATCAACCACCAATCCATATGCA
Source organism: Eublepharis macularius (assembly GCF_028583425.1). Classification (NCBI taxonomy): domain Eukaryota; kingdom Metazoa; phylum Chordata; class Lepidosauria; order Squamata; family Eublepharidae; genus Eublepharis; species Eublepharis macularius. Next base: position 18,448,145 of record NC_072796.1, read on the forward strand.
AAAGAACCTCCTCAGGATACAGTGAAGTTTCCCCCCATTAGCATGCCACAACCTGGAAAACTCTTACAGGATGACTCAGCCCAAACCCACCTTCCTGAGTAGATTTAAATTACCTGCTAACATCTTCTCCACACATTGACACTGAGAGATCTCTGTCTTTCGGTGCTACACCTCTGAAGATGCCAGTCATAGCTGCTGGTGAAACGTCAGGGACTACAATGCCAAGACCACGGCCATACAGCCCGGAAAATCTACAACAACTAACAAAAGCTCCGTTCCTGAACCATTGGCGCTTCTGTAAAACAACAAGAGCCTTATTCCCTGATTAGGCAAAAGAGAGTTCTAATGAGTGAAAGTAGGATTTGAGTCCAGAGGCATCTTAGAGACCAACAAGATTTTCAGTGAATGGGCTTTCATGAGTGAGTGCTCCCTTCTTCAGATATGAGTAGGAATGGAGATCCCTGAGCCTTTATATCCCAGCCAAAAAGTGGTGCAGAGTTACAAAGAAGCACATCAGAATGCAGAGATTCAATGCAGCTTGATTGGATAGAAGATAATATCAGTTTGTGTCTGTGCATGTTTTTTTGGTGAAGCTGATGGATTTCCACTCCATGTAGCTGAATGTGGTCCCTTCCATGAAGATATGTTGGCCTGAGTGAAAGTAGACCATAAGATGTCCACCAGAACTACAGAACTACAGTCAGAGACCGTATTCTTACTGTATTCTCTGACTGTAAGAATGTAGCAGCTATAAAATTTGATTTGTTTAAAAAAATTAAAATCTGATGCAGATTCTGAACTCATTTATGTACAAATACAAACAAAAATGGTGAGTGGAAAACCTGTGCAATGCCTTTTTCAGATAACACATGGCATCTGCGTGTATCATGAAAACCATGGAATAGCATTGCACTGCCGATACGCATGGTTTTCATGCTCCCAGTTACATTTAAACGAGCTATTGTATTCAGAAGATACTTGAAAATCAAAGGTATGTAAAAGGTGACATGAGTTACAGGGGAAATGGATTACATCACTACTGTGAAAATGCATAGTTATTTAGCTTTTCATAGAGTAACTTGCAAAGAGTCCAATTATCTCTGGGTTAAATATATTATACTGTTAATTTATATTCAATTTACTGTGGGGGGCTTTATTTTTATACTGTTCATTTATATTCAGTCTACTGGGGGATTTATTTTTTTTACTAGCCGATTTCTCTATGCTTGATTTATTGTGCTCTAAGCTTGTATAATTCTAAAAGTTTCAACTCCTTATCTTGGCTTTTCAGTGTGTTTACTGACTTCTGAGCATGGTTGTTACAGAGAGTGATGATCGAGACTCTGCATGTTTTAATTTGTTTGGTACATTTTATAAAAACACACACTATTGTATCCTCCAGCCTCTTGTCATGAAACGTAAGCCTTGGAAACATAATGCCAGATGTGAAAAACGCATACACTGTGCATTACCTTTTCTGTACTTCTGGTTGACTAAAAAGGAAAAAACAAACAAACAAACCTCCCAATAACGGGACATTTGCCATTCACAGATAATTACCCCTTTCTATCTGCATCAAAAGGAGAACAAAATTGGTTTCTTGAAAATAGGGATAAAAGCAGCCATCATACTGGAAAATGCATGAACTGAGTTTGCTTTATAGAAGTGGCACTTTTTTACTTCACTGAGCTTACAGCGAATACTGTCCTGGGTAAACATTTCATCCTAGGATGGGGGGGGGGGGACAGAGAGAAGGTCACCTGGCTTTTCTTTTATTATAGCAATCCTGGAAAAGCAATTCTCAAGCCGCCCCTCCCTTCCCTTTCTCCCATTTCCCTCCAGTGATCTAAGTTTAGACTGTAAGGTCTTCACGGCAGAAACCTCCATTTGGCTCACATAATTCTGTCAAGACAGAGAGTCCTGGATATTCTTCTTCGACAATATATACCATTGTTGTTAGGAGAATCAGAATGCAAGGGCAGTTGGGACTAGAGATGGGCACGATCCAAAAAAAATACCGATTAAGCCATTCGTGGATCCGGGCTGCTGCTTAACCCAGGCCACCGATTCTAACCGATCAAGTCCCATTTCCGATCCGGAATTGGGAAGGCCAAAGCGGGAGGGCGCCCCACTGTTTCCAGCGATATAGGAACGGTGGTTGGTGGCAGCGGCCACCAGGCCCGGCGGGCAGGGGGAGGCGGCGAGGGGACATTCACACACACACACTTAGAGTAGAGTGGGGGAGAAGTTTTTAACCTGGCAACGAGCTGCCTCCCCTCAGGGAGGGGACATTCCCAGGGTCGGATCTACGGTTGCCAGCGCCCAGGGCAACCGTAGTCAGGCTCTTGCGTGTGCACGCGCACGCTCCTGGGTCACCCCCCCCCGCCCACGCAGCAAGCCGGCTGTCCCGGTGCACTGCGGAGCTGGCGGCAGTGCGAGTGGCTCGGCGGTTGCCCATGCCATTCACCTGCCCCACAAGACAAGGGGCTGCCGGCTTGCCCATGCTCCCCTTGTCCTGGGGAAAGGCAAACGGCGCAGGCGGCCTCCCAGCCTCCCGCACTGCCTTTTGCCTTTCCCCAGGACAAGGGGCAGCTGGCTTGCCCATGCACCCCTTGTCCTGGGGAAAGACGAACGGCGTGGGTGGCCTCCCAACCTCCTGCGCTGCCTTTTGCCTTTCCCCAGGACATGGGGCGGCCAGCTTGCCCACGCGCCCCTTGCCCTGGGGAAACACGAACAGCACGGGCAGCCTCCCAGCCTCCCACGCTGCCTTTTGCCTTTCCTTTGTGCCCATGGCTTCAGAAAACGCCCTTCCCCTTCCCTCCTCTGGGTTGCTGCTCCGTGGTTGGAAGGAAGCCTGCTAATGAAGGAAAGCTGGGCTTCCATTCGTGTTTCGAGGGTGACAGAAGGAGGGCAAACACAGCTCATTCCCCTGGCTCCGTTGCCCCGGGAATAAATTACTGGCGCAAGAGTGTCTGCAATTCCAAACAGAAACCGATACATCCAATCAAGTCCCGAACAAGCAAACCCCCAACTGCTGGATCGGTTGCCGTGGACAGAACCGATTAGCTGAGTCACGATGGCGCAAACGCCAAAATTGGGTTTTTTTTTGAAATCGTAATTCAGATCGTGCTCATGTCTAGTTGGGACTTCTCGGGCTTTAATAGTCTCGTACAAAAAGGTATTTGGGTGGGCACAATTTCTGAACCTTTCCATGCAAAACATGCCCATAGTCGCCTTTGAAGGGCCAGGGCCCTGCTTTCCTTCACCAGATCATCACCCATTTGCTGTTGTGCTTTATTGAGACTTGGATGGACTTCAAGCCTTTCCACATCAGGAAGTCTTTCCCTCAAGTTACGTAACAATATTTGCAAAAAAAGTGAGCTTTTAAATGGCAAAATGCCCACAATGGCATTGATTTTGAATGAATCACACATGTTTAAATTGTTGGCAGAGTCCAGGAAATAACCAAATCCATGCTCTGGAATTTGCTTACTGCAACAGGATTTTTGCAGAAGACAATAACTGACTGCAGGCCTTTCGTGCAACAAAGAGGCCTTCTGAGTACAAGCACTAACACATACTGACTCACAGCAAAGAGAGAGAAAAAACAAGCAGTGGGTTGAACTGCAACAGAAAACATTCAGTAAACCCTAAACATTAGAGCCCCCTGGCTTGGATAGCTCAGGTGAGCCTGATCTCGTCAGATCTCAGGAGCTAAGCATGGTTGGCCTTGATTAATAACTGGATGGGAGAAGACCAGGGTTGCAGAGGTAGGGAAAAGCAAACCACCTCTGTTAGTCTCTTGCCATGAAAACCCCACGGGGGAGTCGCCATAAGTCTGACTTGAGGGAACTCTCCACCACCACCAAACACTAGAGAATGCTCCACAGCTCCCCTTAGGGAGCATCCCTCACCATTTCAGTCCTTCCAAAAGGATCATCATCATACCAGGCCATGCAAGTGAAGTTCATGTACACACACAAAAATCGTCGGAAAAGTAATGGAGGTGTATTAGAGGGGCGGGAGTGTTTGCTTTGGTGGGGAGACACAGACATATTGGCGAGTCTGTGACCGGGTGGTAATTAGGGGTGTGCAAGGCCAGAGAGATTTGGTATTCCTGTTTCAGTTATAACCGAAACAGCAAACTGTTTCGGTATTCGCGATTCGGTAATCATTTCGGTATTTCGGCTTGTTTCGGCTATTGATTTCAATGGGAAAACCCGCTCCTGGCTTTCTGGAGCCTGGGGGAGGCATTTTCACACCGAATCACGCCAAACTTGGTGGGGACCTTCGCCTAACTCCTCTCTAACTATGCCCAAGGTTCAGAATGATTGGACTTTGGGGGGCCATGTTATGCCCCCCCAAACTAGGTGCCCCCATCCTCCTACACTTCCCATTGTTCTCTATGGGGAAAAACAAGTCTTCATCTTGCTAGGTGGCCTGGGGTGGCATTTTGCATGCAAAATGACCCCAACCCTCAGGGGCCCTTCTCCCACCTGTCCTCCCACCCTCCACCAAGGCTCAGCCTGATCCCACTTTGGGGGGGGGGCATTTTATGGCCTCCCCAAGTAGGTGCACTTTAACCCCCCTTTCTCCAATATTTCCTAAGGGGGAAATAACAGAGGCTTGTCTTGCTAGGGGTGGCATTTTGCATGCAAAATGCCCCCAACCCTCAGGGACCCTTCTCCCACCTGTCCTCCCACCCTCCACTAAGGCTCAGCCTGCTCACACTTTGGGGGGCCATTTTATGGCCTCCCCAAGTAGGTGCACTCAGCCCCCAAAATCCACCCCCTACAGCCCCACACAGACCCAAATCCCCCCGAGCAGCCACACACAGACCCAAATCCCCCCAGCAGCCCCTCACAGACCCAAATACATCCCCAGCAGCCCCACACCCGCCAGAACCCCAGGAGCAGGCTGGCCAGCCGCTCCCCATTGTTCTCTATGCTTTTAAACTCTCTTTCCTAGGGCAATTCTGCACAGCACAGAGGTGCCACAATGGTGGGCACACTCCTGAGTGCCAGCTTGTCCCTGTGAAAGAGCACCTGATACACAGACACCCTCCCCCTGATACCTCCACCACCCTCAGAGATGAATGGCCAGCCTGCCCCATTGTTCCCTATGATGAGAACCAACCTCACAACAAAGAATGAACTGCAAACACACACTGAATAACGTTTTTAAAAAATTATTTTCTCAGTTTCAAAGTACAATTGGGCAAAGCATCATGGCACATCACACTAGCAGTCCCCCCCACAAAAGAATAACACAATTCACTTCACATCAAAGAATCTCCAAAAAAAACTTTTGTAAACACTTAATTTTTTGAACAGCTTTAGGTTACACAGTAGGACGGCACAACAGGGCATGAAAAAAGCAGTCCACTAGACAAAATTAACACAACTAACTTCAAATCAGAGAATCACCAAAAACACAAGACCTTTCAAAAACACTTTATTTCTTGAACAGCTTTAATTTACACAGCAGTAGGGCACAATAGAGCATGATAGCAGCTCATTACACAAAAATAACACAACTCACTTCAGATCAGAGAATCACCAAAAACACAATTCCTGTCAAAAACACTTTATTTCTTGAACAGGTTTAGGTTACACAGTAGTAGGGCACACCAAAGGGCTTGCCAGAATTATCCTAGCCAAAAAATAACACAACTCACTTCACATCAAGTAAACACAACACAATTCCTGAAAAAAACAACTTATTTGCTTAACCCCTCTAGATAACACATCCTACATTTCAGAAAACAAGGACAGAATAACAAAAACCACACACACACTTTTTTTTTCAAAATCTCTTTATTTCTTGGCGCGTGAGGCCATCTCCCATCCCTCCCAAACCAAACTCAATAGGGGGAAACCATTGCAACAAGGTCCAGCAGAACCATTGTCATTTCCTGCAGCTATGCTTTCAGTTCAGCTACACAAAGCTGGACCGGGCACTGCCACGGGCACTACACAGTGGCATTTCCGGAGCAGTGTTGCAGAGGTCCCCCCCCCAGCCTCAGCTTCTACCTGGAAACATCTGTGAGACATCATCATCAGCTGGTGCCCATCCCCAACTCTCCCCCAACTGTCCCCCAACCCCACCAAGCACACCCAACATTAACATTTCAACTTTTTTTGTTTTTTTTTAACATTTCAACTTTGAAAAAAACATTTAAAACATTCAAAGACCATTTAACATTTTAACACTGCACATCAGCATCCCTACCTAAGCAGTCCCTATCTAACCTATTTCTCCCTACAGCGGCAATCAACATTTCTGGGGCATGTCATTACATTTCAGAATAAATTTGGTCCCATAGGGTCTGTCACGGTATCAGGAGATGTTTTAAATTCCCTTGGGGGGGGGTTCAAATTGCAGGGTGGATTCCCTTTGCCACTGGTTCCTAACCACCCTCCTTCTGCTGGCCGGTTTTAACTTCCTCTAAGAGTTTTATGCAGGGGAGAGCGCGATTCCAAAGGACTGGACTCGCAGAGGATGCAGGCCACAAGGTGGGCTCACCTCAGTCACTCTGGAAGTCCAGTCCTGAGAAATCGAAGAGGCGAGAGTTGACCTCCAGGAAGGTCAACTGCTCGACTCCATGGGAGAAGGCGAGAGCGATATGGGCTGACAATGTCACCCGCATGAGAAAAGACGTGCTCACTCTCCACACTCGTCAGAGGGCATGAGAGCAGCCGCTGCACCTTGAAGGAGAGGTCCGGCCAGACCAACTCCTTCTTGGCCCAGTAGCTGAGCGGATCGGTGGAGAGCAACTCGCAGGACTCCTCAAGGTAGTCCCTGACCACTGCCTCCTCCGAATCCTCTCTCACATGCCTCATGATCCCAGAGGGGCCAAGGGCCCACTGGAGCATCTCCATCTCCATCGGCACTCTGGTGGTGGCCGCGGGGGGAGCCTGCTCAGAGGGGGCATGAAAGGGACCCACACGGCAGGGCCCCTCTCCTGTCCCCTCTGTTGACAGGTGTCCCCTCGCAGCCTGCCTGTGCCTCACCCAAGTGCAGAGGCCATCTCTGGCTTGGATGAGGTTCCCATCCCGCTCGGCGAAAGTGCCCTTAATGCACGGGTCGCACATGGTCGCCAACATGTATGACATGTTCTGTGTGAGAGGCATTAGCCTGGCAGCTATGCCATGCTGCAGCCTTTTCACCAGTGCGCACACTGCTGGAACGATGTCAGCACGAGGTGCGTCTGGGTCTGAAAAGGTGGCCAGATTCCTCCGGAGCGTGTGCACCAGGGGAATGACCAGACCCAGGGTCGCCGTGTCTGACGAGACCGCCACAGTGAAGTCCTTGAAGGACTTCAGGACCTCCACTGTCTGGGTGATGGTGAGCCAATCCTCACGGCTGAACTCACCCACCTGACTCGCACCGCCACTCTCGGAGAGCCATGTGTGGAGTGTGGCCTGCTGCTCCACCAAGCGCTCAAGCATGGCACAGGTGGAGTTCCAGTGAGTGCTGATGTCAGCGAACAGTACGTGCTCCAGCATGCCTGCTTGCTCCAGCATGCCAGGCACAGTTCGTGAGTGGCTGTCACGCTGCGCGAGAAGTGACTCGTGAGCCTCCGACATTTCTGGAGCAGTAACAGGAAGTCACGAGCCCGGGGATCATGGGGTTCCTTCGAGGAGCCCGCCCCAAGCACAACTCTCGCCACTAGGTGTAGCTTGTGGGCCGCACAGTAAATGTGCTCTTGGCTCACTAGTTGCGCTGCTGCCCTCATGTTGCTGCCACCGTCCGTCACCATGCATCCCACGGTGGCGGGTCCCTGGCCTATCCACTCATCCAACTGTCTCCTTAGGGTGGCAGCGATGTTCGCCGCCATGTACGACATGTCTAGAACCTCAGCGTGGAGCAAGGCCTTGTGGTAGCCGGCCTGGTGGTCTCCCATCTGTCCCGGGCTAGCTGCATACCCCCCCACACCCAGAACCTCCTCAGTTTCCCACCAGTGAGCGGTAAGCGACAGGTATGCTTGCTGCACACTTGGGCAGGTCCAGATGTCGGATGTGAAGTGCACAGTTCTCCCAGCAACCCAGGACAGCTGTGCCTTCACATGGTCCCTGGCAGCCCTGTAAAACGAAGGCACCATCGATCTGCTTAACGTCGTGTGAGCAGGGACGGCGTAACAGGGAAAGAAATCATGGGGCAGCCACAGTCTTCCATCCACAGCTACCATATTGATGATGTGGTGCGTGAGGCGCCGGCTCACCCTCTGGATCCCCTCTCTGGGCACACTAGGGCCCTGCTTACCAAGCATCTCTGGCAGAGAGGCTTGGCGTCCCTGCCCTACAGGAACCCTTGGGGGGAGAGCACCAAAGGAGCCTGCCTCCTTCTGGTTAGCTGGCAGCCGTGTGGTGCCACTCGAACTCTCCCCCCAAAGAAGCACCGCCTGGTGGTGCCTCTTCAGGTGGTTCCTCATCCCAGACGTGGAGAGATGGCTCACATCTCTGCCACGGCTGATGCGCTGCCTACAATGCAGGCATTGGGAAACTCAGGGGTCCTCCGTTCTCTGGAAGTGATTCCAGAGTTCGGAGCTGAAGGATTGCCCACGCTTCACAGGAGAAGCACTCACGGGTCCACCCTGAGACACCTCCTGTGAGGTGCTCTGGCCGGAAACACCGTGTCCCACTCTCAGCCGGGCAGGTGGGGATGGACGAGGCTGAAGGGGTAGAGATGTGGGCTCCTCCACCACAGTCTCTGCCTCTTCCTCCTGTACCCTCTCCTGCTGCACAGCCGTGAGAGGCCTGTTGCTGGCCTCAGAGGAAACTGGGGTGGACCGCCCCACAGGGGGTCCCACCGGCAGTTCCTCCAACATCCTCCGGGTTCCTGGGGTGATTGTGAGGGATGGAAGAGTCACATGCCCCAGGTTCATCCCAGGAGACACCACATGCTGCCCCTCCTCCAGCAGCTGGCTCGCAACCACTGGAGGAGGAGGAGCCTCAGCAGCAGGCCCCTTCCCAGTGCCAGCCCCTGCCTGAGACACCTGGGTTGGGGGTGGCCCTCCAGCAGCTGCCTCAGGAAAGAGAGCCTTGCGAGCCCTCTTCCTGTCACCAGAAACCAGGCTGGTGAATGGCAGCAGTGCAGGGGAGGGCCTCCTCTGCTCAGATGGGGGGGGGGCTGCCGCAGCACTCCCCCTCTCCCTCCCCTCCTCCCATCTAGATTTCTCTCTGGCCTTTCCCCCTGGGCCCCTCTCTGCTTTCCTCTCTGCCATGCTTTCCCCTCGCGGAAGCTACTCTGACTATTCCATAATCAAGGAAAAACAAAGGTGAACTTTGTTTTCAGGACCTATCTACCTACTTCTAAATCTGTTCTTCTTGTGGCTCTGTAACTTGTCTTGGAGATGGTCAATGTAATGTCTTTTTAAACAACCCTATTTATGTTGGGGGACCTGAGCCTGCCAAACATCTGAATTCCTCCAGAATTGAGCTGGCCCTAAACCCCAATAACAAGTGAAAGCCTTAGACACTTACAAGACTAGTATGCCTGGGCCGGCCTGACTCCACCACGGGTGCCAGAGATGGGCAGTGGAACCCTAGTTATGGGGGCACTAACGGGAAGCCTATTAACAGCTATACCAATATGTCTATATATATGAATAGAAATCAAACATAACCTAACTCTAACTACTGCCTGTCCTGCTGATCCCTATTTACTGTTTTAAACAAGCTACGCTTGGTTCCCTATCGATTAAGTTGAGGGCAATTAGCCACTGAACGCCCACAAACTGGCCTACCTTCCTAAGACACTATTTAACAGGAAAAACTTTTCTGTGGGGTGTCTGTGTGGGGTGTGGATGCGGTGTTCTGAAAATGTACCTCCCCCCTCCCAGGCAAGCAAAAACCCACCCCTATGCCCACCCAAATGTAAACCCACAGACTCACCTGCCAGTCCTGCAGTCCAGCGATGTTCAGGCAGACAGGTGTGCAGCAAGTCCTCTCCTCCTTGAGGCTGGGAAGAGAAAGGTGGGATGTTAACAGAGATTCATAAACTGCACAACCCCCAGAAGTCAAGGCCCAGGTCTGTTTTGGGCTTGGCCAGACCCACATCCACAGTGGAGAGCCAGGCCAGAGAGTTAAAAGGCAGGAGACATGCAAGCAGTGGTGCCACCCCCCCCCCCCAGTAAACATGCTCCCAGCTTTGTTCCATGGCAGGCCCTAAAAGATGACCCAGGGAACAATGATCCAAGCCATGAGAAAGGCAAGGCCTACCCTGCAGTGCAGAGCCAGGCCTGGTTCCGGCCTAGCCAGGCCCACAGGCCACAGCCACGGTGCAGAGCCAGGCCAGAGAGTTAAAAGACAGGAGACATGCAAGCAGTGGTGCCCCCCCCCCCCAAGTAAACATGCTCCCAGCTTGGTTCCATGGCTGGCCCTAAAAGATGACCCAGGGAACAATGATCCAAGTCATGAGAAAGGCAAGGCCTACCCCGCAGTGCAGAGCCAGGCCTGATTCCGGCATGGCCAGGCCCACAGGCCACAGCCACAGTGCAGAGCCAGGCCAGAGAGTTGAAAGGCAGGAAACATGCAAGCAAGCAGTGGGGAAACTACCCCCCCCCCCCGTAAAAATAACCCTCTGTCTCAACCTAAAACAATAATCCAAGCCATTAGAAAACCAAGGCCCACCCTGCAATGCAAAGCCAGTGTCACAGTGAAACATTTTTTAGCAGAGGCCAGCAAATTGGCCCAGCATCAATTTAAACAAACTCTGTGCCTTCCCTTCCTCCCATCTCTCCCCTAAAAAAAATATGAAAATTTCCTACCAGTCCTCTCATGATGAATGTCCAGCCCCCTGAGTTGATCCTCCACAGGCAGAAGTCCACTCCACAGGCAGAAGTCCACCCGGTGCAGTCCAGAAGTCCAAGACAGCAAAGAAGCAGTCTCTCTCACTCTCTCAGCAACAACAGAGGCTGTCCCAGTCCAGCCTCAAATTTAAATCCCCTGCTGCAGCTTCTGCCAAAGATTTGAATCTATTGGCTGGAAGAAGGATGCAGCAGTGGGATTGGACACTCCTAAGTCCCCCCTCCCTTGCCTTACCCCCCCACATCCCCCTTGGAGTCCTACTCTATCACTCCTTCCTGCTCCCCCCTCCCTTACCTGGGAATTTTGGTGGGAATCTTTTGCTGCTTGCTTTGCATTGCATTGCAAAGTGCAATGCTAGCAAGCAAGCACCTTGCAAAGCAAGGATTCTCTCCTTTCCTAGCAAGAGGGGTGAGGGGTGAAGAGGAGGTAGTGAGTCACTCACTCCTTCTCCCCCCCTTCCCTCTTCAAAGAGCCTGCAGGAAGCTGTAGCTTCCTGCAAGATTTTGCTAGCTGCTTGCAAATGCAAACGGCTAGCAAAACGGTGATTCTCGGTTTACTGAAACGATTACTGAAACATACCGAAATGTTTTGGTAATCGCTGTTTCGGTATTACTGAACCGTTTTGGTAATTGGGAAACGTTTCGGTAATACCGAAACAAACCCAAACAGGTTTTTTCCGGTATTTTTTCGGTTATCTGATAAACGAATTGCACACCCCTAGTGGTAATTGGTGAGAATGAGAGAACGGATGCCCTCTATTTGGCACAGAATGTCAAACATCAAAAGCAATTCGATCATAGAATCATAAAATCATAGGGTTGGGAGGGACCGAGTCCAGGGTCATCTAGTCCATTCCCCTGTACAGTGCAGGAAAGTTGTGAATTTCCTCCTCCTCACACCCCAGTGACCCCTGCTCCATGCCCAGAAGATGGCAAAACACCTCCAGGATCCCTAGTCAAACTGGCCCAGGGGAAATTGCTTTCTTACCCCAAAGTGACGATTTGCATTACCCTGGGCATTTAAGAAGGGGCCAGAGGAACTAAGCACTGATGTAACCCTTCCTGCCCTCCCTCTCTTGATCTTGCACCTCATCACAGGCAAGAACTGCACGCAGGAACTTTCCTGTCCTCTTAAAGGGACCTTGAAAACAGGACACTACAAATTCGTCATTTTACTGCCACATAAGAAGAAAAAAAGTAAACATAAGGCAGAATTTCTTTTCCAAGCTGGTAGTGTTCTGCCCTCCTGCTCGGGTGCTGGCCCACTGCTAGTTGTTTGCTTGCAGTTTCCTGTTGTAGAAGTCAGTGAAACAATGGATAGATACTGCCAACACTTACCTATGTCAGGGTGGCATAACACCGACTCCTTTGTTTGTGTGTGCTGGAAACTCAGTGAGTCGATGGTTCGCTTTATTCTGTGCAATTTTGGTGCTGTTGAGTGCAAAGACAGCTGCCCTAGAGCCTCCATTTTGCCCCCTTCCCCTTCCCCATTGAAAGGACAGCCGCAAACATCATGACAATGAAAAGAAACTACTGCGTTTCCACTCTGACCCTTGCAGTGTACCGCCAGAAAACTGGAAAATCTCAATAAACATTTCGCTCAATGGCCTCGGATACAAAAACACAACGAAATGTTTCTACTTATATCACGAAGCTAATGGTCAAACCACAGACTGCAGTGAGACAGTTCTGGGAAGCAGAGTATGGGAGGCTACAGTTCAACAGCGTCGTCTGTGGCTGAACTGTTCTTCCAACGTGCTGCAGGAAGAAAGGACACTGCTTGGGATACAAATTGCTTTCATAATGCCATTAATTGTTCAATTAGTCAACATTCAGTCTTCTCTGTTGAGGAATGTTTACAGTGTTGTAGCAACTATGCTATAATAATTGCATTTCTTCTGTAACAGAAGTGACAAAGGTTTTATTTCCATTCAGTCAGAATATTAATTTCCACTTTCATCTGCTGGCCGGAAAAACCAACAGCATTGCACATTTTTTTTTAATGTGCCTTGAGCACTGTATAGGAACTGTACATTGGCAATAGCTTTTGCAGTGTCTTCTCCCCTTATACCCTTTCTCATTCCAGTATCCTTTAACGTTGTTTGGCAGTGATAACATCAGGGCTTTTCTGGACCAATGAGAATTAGTCACTAGCTTTCTTGAACCATGAGAACTAGTTACTTAGCAATCTGAGAAAACCAAGGTCAGCCTAGGTGATGATTTTGATGGCCAAGTCTGACCAGGGCAGAGAAAGAAGGAAATAAGGAGGGAATGTATCTGTGGAGCTAGTATCATTGCCCGGGGCACAGAGGGAGGAATCTATTCACTCAAACCTCAGTGTTTGCCAAGATGTGGGTTGGGTGACTGTGTCACGCCAGTGTTTGTCGCTCAGTTTTGGTTAATTTAATTGTATGCTTGATAAGTAATCTGAGCATGTGATGATACAGCCACCCATTTCACATGTACAATACAGCTCAACCATTCCACGTGTCAGCTGAAATGATCCATAGAAATTGCCAAAATATTCTATAAAATTACCCAAAATAATCTTCTAATAAGTTCAGATTTTTAATTAGAGGTATTTTTAATGAAAGATATTTGTTTCAGTACTTGAGGCACTATTGAAATCATCTAATTAATAATAAGAGGGGAATCCACACTTATAATGATCCCCCAGGTGAACCTCAATGATCTAATAGAATGTTGAAGATCAGGCAGCCTGAAAAAGAAAGATGTGTGTTCGGGGTTGGGGGGGGAGGAATGTGAATTTATGCACAGCAATTGGAGGCAAAGCGGTGGCTCACTCTTTGGGCAAAAGGTCACCAAGGGAAAATTGTGCAGTTCATAATTCAGGTGGAAACAGTGTGAAAAGCTTGTTGCTATGATCACAATGAAATGACTTACTTGGTTTAGTGTGTGTGAGAAAGGGTGTGAAAAATGCTGCCTCTAGTTGGCAGTTTTTTTGATATGTGCAAAAATACCTGCACTCTTTTGATGTTCTCCCATCTCCCCCTTTTTGCTTCCCCAGGAGCTGCTTTTTTTCAAATAGCCAATATTACAAACCATTGGGAAAGTGCTAAATGCTGGAAATGACAAGTGTAAAAAGGCATACAAAAGATATACTTTAAGCACCAAACCAAAGGCTACTAAAGGAATGATGGAAAACATTGATTACAGCCATCAGTAATCGTGATGCCTCAAATATTTGGTCCATATCAACAAGGGCATGGAGGTAAACCCTCAAGTACGCAGCCATATTTCCCCCAAGTAATTTGGAACATTTTGAAAATGTCTTTGGCTCTGTTACACTGCCTGAAAATACTAGCATATGTAATTTATTGGATAATCTTCCTCCCTGGCCCCCAAATAACAGAGAAAGAAATAGTCAGTCTTATTACAAACCTTGAAATTGGTAAGGCCTCCGGACACAATTTTATACTTGATGAATCTTTTAAGAGTAATGTCCTTGGTTGCAGCAAGATCTAGCCCCCTTTTTTCCAAATATTTGCATTTCTGTCTCCATACCACAATCTTGACTGATTCGATAATTATTCCTATCCATAAAAAAGCCAACTATTCACTTCCTAGTAATTATAGACCTATTAGTTTGCTTTCCTGTTTAGGCAAATTATTTACTTTTTACCTGCTCATTAAATTATGATCTTGGTTGTCAGGCTCCACACTGAGGGTGTCGGACTCAGGGGGGGGGGTGCCCTCTAGGTTGGCCCTTTCTTCCCAGCAGGCTCATGAGGGACCTCAAAAGTGAGGGGAGGGGGATTTACAGCACCCTCGCACCGTCTCTCCCTCCAAGGGTTGAACTGGCTTCACCGTTCTCTCTCTTTTCGTCTGGTTGCCTGCTCATTCTCTCACTTCTCCACTTTATCTCCCAACTACTCCTCATAAGTCTTCCTGAACGAGCTTGTCTTCATAGGGCCTTCCTGTTGGGTAACTCTGTCCCTCCCCCAGCCTTTGCCCTGTCCGAGGATGGTCCATCTTCTCCCAGAGGAATTGGCAGCAGGGCCAGACGGGGGTCTCATGGGCATCTCCCGCCCTTTGACTCTTATTGGTCCCCAATGATCATCTCACAGGGTGGGGCTGGCTGGGAGCCACTTGCCTGTCTGGCCTTGCTGCCGAGTTTATATTCCTATCTGCCTGGGTTGTGCCACCTGGGCTGGTGCCACTTCCAGGGGGTTGCTGCAGCCTGGGTGGAGCCCACAGTCATTGAGTGTGACCTCAGCTGGCTTGGCCATTGCTGATGCAACCCCATCAGCTGTGGTCTTGGTGGTCCCTCTTGCTGCTGCCCTTGCATCTTCCGGGTCAACTCTGGTCTCATCAGTGGGTCTGTGATCTCAGTTGGGCCCGTGAGGTGAGTTTGGGGAGGGCTGAGCCACCACCCCTGGACACAGATAGCCAGATTTTTATGCCCTCTCAGATCGGTTTTAAAAGGTGAGCCTCCACTATAGACCACTGTACAGTACTTGCCCATTTGGCCAAAAAAATACACTAAGCCATCTCAAGGTAAACTTTATGTGACTTTTATTGACCTAAAAAGACCTTTTGATTGTATTCCCCCACAATAGATTATGGGGGAAATTATCAAGGACCTCTATGAACCACCAGCTTTTTTTTGGCTAATTCATAAATTATATCAAAATAATACTGCGCAGGTGAGATGTGGAAACAATGGTCAGTTATCCAAAGTGATCAAAATAAATAGAGGCATTCACCATGGCTGCTTTTTGGCCCCTTATCTTTTCAATCTCTATATAAATGACATAGATAATCACCTTTCTGGTGAATTATTCAACCCACTTAACCTGGCTCGAAGACCTGTTTCAAACTTGTTTTATGCTGATGATGCCATGTTGTTATCACGATCTTGTATTGGGCTGAGATGCTTATTGAATGATTCTGCATTCTATTGTTCCCAGGAGTCCTTAGTTATAAATTATCAAAAGACAAAAGTTGTTGTCTTCTGTAAAGACAACAACTATCTTGGTCTATCTATCTATCTTGGTCTATCTTGGTCTATGAATGGCCACCTGATTGTTCAGGTGAATACCTTTCGTTACCTAGGAGTACTTCCTCCCTATAACTTGTCTTTGGCAAGGCATATTACTACTGCTAAGAAGTTAGTATCAATACATTCATCAGCCATTTTGAGATTTTTTTTGGACCTCAGGAGTTAATTACATACCTGCTGCTATTTGTGCCTTTCAGGCAAAGGTAGTTCCTATATTACTTTATGGTGTGCCATTGTCCATAGCTAAGGTAAATGACAAGTATGATTCCTGCATAACTTCCTTCCTATGGTCATTGTAAAATCTCCCCATTTTTGTCTCTGGTCCGACCTTTTGGAATTTGCTGAACCTTTCCCGGAGGCTAAAGTTTGGATAGCAACTTTCCTCTTTAGAATGAATGTTAGTTGTATTCTGTGGAGGAATGCTGTCTGTATCACTTAGCTAAGGATGGGTTTTGAAGTTCTTGACTAAACCCATTGGGGGCCCAAATCAGCCCACTGAGAAGCACGTGCGCGCTCCTGCACCCGTGTGATGACATCACCCGGAAGTGATGTCACTGGAAGTACCATCACTGGAGTGACGTCATCGCATGGGCTCAGTAAGTGCCGCGTCCCCCCACCCTGCAGGGAGGGTAAGGGGACCTGGCAATCTTCCACTGTCCTAAACTTCAGGTGCAGTCTACAGCACAAACTGGAAGAATATAAATGCTGTATATAGGATAGGGGACATTGCAAAAAGCAGGTTTCCAAATAATATGGACAGAGTGACATTGTTACAAAGCACGTGAAGTTGCCTTAGACCATTAGTCCATCAAGATCAGTATTGTCTACTCAGACTGGCAGCAGCTCTCCAGAGTTTCAGGTAGAGGTCTTCACATCACCTGCTACGTGATCCTTAATTGGAGATGCCATCAATTCAGCTTGGGGCCTTCTGCAGCTACCCTACCACTGAGCCACGTACTCCCTGTTATGCTGAACATGTGTAGCAGAGGAGCTAGACCAGGGTCATGGAACCCTGGGTTTACACAGGGCATTGTCAGGCATTCCAGGAGAAATCAAGAATAAATACATAACAATTCCAAAGATCCAAATTTGACCAAGAACTCAACATTTGTGTAAAATGAAAAAATCTTGCCCTCAGGTCATAGTTCAATAATGGCAAGCTCTAGTGGTGTTTTCAAGGCAAGAGACTAACAGCGGTGGCAAGTGAAAAATTCTGCCATTTCACTGCTAAATGTGAAAAAGTTCAGATATTAGACACAACCTCCCAGAAGTTTACTTTAAAAGTGTCAACGCAATTCAGTTACCACCTATCTGGTTAGAATATTGGAGGTTTACAATATCCAAATACTGAATCCTTGCCTCAGAGGAATAATGTACATTATCAACATTTTAACAACTCTGGTTCATTCCAATACGCAAGTTTCTCGCGGTGCTTCTTTCCTTCTGTGATTGATTCGTTCATTTTGTTTTTAGCTTTTTCTGCACTCAGAACAAAATGTATTTATTTGCTTCAAGTATTCCCTGCCTTTCTCCCCGATGGGGACCCAAAGTAGCTTACAGCATTCTTGTCGCCATTTTATCCTCATAACAACACTGAGAATATGTGATCGGCCCAAGGTCACCCAGAGAGTTTAGATGGCAGAATTTTGATTTGAGCATGAACTTCCTGGATCCTAGTCTGACACATCAACCTGGTCATATTATCCTGGTCATATTAATAAAATCCTATCAAAGTGTGGCGGCGGAGAGTGCCCTCAAGCCATACTGACTTACAACGACCCCTGGTGGAGTTTTCATGGCAAAAGACTAACAGAGCTGGTTTGCCATTGCCTCCCTCTGCAACCCTGATCTTCGTTGGAGGTCTCCCATCCAATTACTAACCAAGGCCGACCCAGCTTAGCTTCTGAGATCTGATGAGATCAGGTTCACCTGGGCTATCCATATCATAAAACAAGCTCAAATATCACACTGAACGCAAACTGTATATTGATTTTGGATGTGAACTTTATTTTGATGTTTAAGTAAACATTATCTTGATTTGATATTTTGAGGTTTTAAAAAAATTAATACAAAAAAGGAAAAATGCTAAGCTCTCTCTATCACACACGCACATGCGTGCATATGCGCACACACAGAGAACAGCTCTTTACACATAATTGTAATAGAAATATAATTTATTAGGGTCAAAGACCAGTTCTAAAGTACATACAATTAATACTTTAATAGTTACATAGATAATATTAAAATGAGCAGGTAACATCCACTGACTTAATATATGGAACAGTGATGGGCTCTAGAGGTTGCACAGAATCTGGGCACTTTATCCAAGACCCCCAGAAAAGAAAGCCTGTATACAAATCCTCAGATCAGCCTGGCGTTTTTGTTTGTTTGTTTGTTTTGAAGAATGGGAGTAGTAAGATTTTTTTCTGAAATATCATTAAAAGTGTAATATAATAACACATGCCCAACAGGTTTAACTTCATCTTCCCAGGGGAGAGTGGGTTCCCCAAACAGAACTCTAGAAAATCTCCCTTGCAAAACTGCTGAAGATAGAACATTGAGCCAGGCCAGGGTAGAGGTTTTTCTGAATTTTGGAGATTAATAGATTGGCCAAATTATTCGAGGGCATAAAAACTTGTTGTTTCTAGAAAATAACATATTATGACCAAACGTAAGTATTTTTGTAATTTGATAATGCAGTTCAGGAACATATAGGAACATATACCTTTCATTAAACAAAGCCTTTATATCAAGCATTTTACCATTAAATATCTTTCATAACCTCCTTCTACAACAGTCACATTGATCACTCTACCCATCATGTCAACGGCCCCAACATACATAGCACTGTACCTACCACACACTTTCTGTCTCTAGAAGGTACGCCATTGGTAGTATTTTAATCCCACGACTTCATAAATACATTGCATAGCAGTTACTAGTGTGAAAAGAATGAGAAAAAGTATAAAGACAACAATACTTCAAAATATTCAGTCAACAATGTCAAGAAGGTATTCACTAATCTTCCAAGCCAAATAAATTTTCTTGACAATAATTTAGCAGCAATTGAATTGCACTCCACGCCATCAACTGTTTCTAGCCCGGAAAACCCCCAACAACCATGTTTCTATCTTGTAAACATTTTCATAGATAGGGGTCCCTTGAAAAAATAAGGGGTTTCTCCGTGGATAAAAGGGTTGGGAAACACAGGACTAGCCTATATGTTCCTGCTCCCCTTGTCTTTGCATTCTGTAGCGATGTTAATATCTGTATAGACCTTTTCCCATTACAGCTGTATTTGGTCCAGACGTAAAATGAATAAATGTAGAATATCAAATCTTGGTGGAATAGAAGGCTATGAGTTAACAAAGTTACAAAGAGCTGATATATGAGAATGGAAGACAACCCCCTGCCCCCAATCCCAGAGTCATTCCTTATTTTCCTCGCAGCTTTTCTGAAAATTGCTGGCCAAGAACCAAACTGTATAACATACCATTATAGCAGTGATGGAAGCCCCCCTGAAGTCCGTTTATTTCATGATATAACTCAGAGATGCAGAGTGTAGCACTGACATTTCAAGCCAAGAAAGCAGTGTGCAAGGCATAGAAAATACATCCAAGAGGAACTTCTTTACAAGCAGAATAAATACAAATGTGTTTATGTCCCTGCATTTCCATTTCCTAAAGACATCTAGAAAACCTAAGGATGTCAACAACAACAAAATTTACTCCAAACAGAAGACTAGGAAATGAAAAGTGATCTCTCAAAGTCTCTCTCAAACAGAGGAGATGTGTCTTACATTCCGTCATAAATAAACCAGAGGGAAAGTAAAAGCAACGTACATCCCCAGGAGAATTCAAGGCGTTGTGAAAAAGGAAGTCTTTATAGGTCAATACGCAAGAACAGGATACATTTCCTAGAAATCTCTTTCAGAAATTGTAATTGTAAGAAAGGAACATGGCTGGAGCAGGGCTTTTTTTCAGCTGGAATGCAGTGGAACGGAGTTCCGGAACCTCTTGAAAATGGTCACATGGCTGGTGGCCCCGCCCCCTGATCTCCAGACAGAGGGGAGTTGAGATTGCCCTCCGCGCTGCTCAGCACAGCGGTGTGGAGAGCAATCTAAACTCCCCTCTGTCTGGAGATCAGGGCAATCTAAACTCCCCTCTGTCTGGAGATCAGGGGGCAGGGCCACCAGCCATGTGACCATTTTCTCCAAGGGCAACCCATCGAGTTCCACCACCTCTTTTCCCAGAAAAAAAGGCCTGGGCTGGAGTATTGGAAAGTTAGTTCTACCCCTGTATTTGGAAGTATTCTCCTTATTTCATAGCAAGCACAAGCTACTTTGGGTTCCTATTGCCCTGGAGATTCACTTCTAGAAAGACGAGGGCTAAAAGAAATGAATTGGGCATCAGGCGCACAGCTACTAGTTACAAAGCTGTACAAACATGCATAGGCTTCACTCTGAGAATGAAATTCTGGATGAGCAAGTGTTCCTTGTTTCATTTCCATTTATATTCTTGTCAGTGCATTTCGGTTCAGTGCTTTTCACTGGAGGTTTTCCAGATTCATTAGTTGCGTGAATATACGTTGTGTGGTTTTTACCCCCAAATATACATAGCTTTTATATATACAGTGTATAACAACAGCATTTGATTTATATACTGCCCTTCAGGGCAACATAACACCCACACAGAGTGGTTTACAAAGTATGTTGTTATTATCCTCATGAATCATGACAATCACCTTGTGAGGTGGGTGGGGCTGAGAGAATTGACCCAAGGTCACCCAGCTGGCTTCAAGCGGAGGAGTGGGGAATCAAACCTGGCTCTCCAGATTAGAGTCCTGCCACCCTTAACCACTGCACCAAACTGGCTCTATATAGTATGTTGCCCACAGAATGCTGACACACCGACAGCTTTGGAAAAATATGAATAGTTTTCACAGGAAAAAGTGATGGAAGGAAAGAGAAAATCGTCCCAAATTAAAGAACTTGCACAGAGGAGCAGCAAAATCTAGATGAGAATTTTCAGGTTGGAACTGAAAGGAGGAGAAATTTCAAATGATTTCTGAAATCAACTGGACTTAAAAAGCAGATGTTGACATCTGCTCACACCTTCATTGCATATAGCTCTTGTGCTCAGTTCTAGCACTGTAGTAACTCACTTATGGAGGGATGCTCAGTAGTCAACAAGGAGAACCATACACACAGTGTTGTGAGGAGCACAGTGGTCTTGTCCGGGATAGCCAGGGGGTTGATTAGCCACTTATCCATGAAGCTCATTGAGTGACCTTGGGTCAGTCACCCTTCCTCAGTCAAACTTTTTTGCCCGGTGACTTTGGGAATAAAATAGAATAACCCTCAATTCAATCCAGCAGTAGATTTCTGCTAATGGAAGGAGGTGATTTTTGTTAACACCCCCCCCCCTCCACAGCAGACCTTTGGCTCATTCCTGATATGTTGGGTGGCCAGGGGAGAGTCCCCTATGCCTCAAGAGCAGCATTTTAGGCTTCAGAAAGAAAAAAGTGGCAAGAAAGTCGTTCCATTGATGGAAATCTTTTCCATCAGTGGAAATTACCTCTGGATCCATCACTCATACCTCTGGATCCATTCCACTCCTGGTGGAAAGTGCTCCCAGATTTTAGCTAACTGATGGAGACCACTGCTGGATTTTCATGGCAACAGACTAACAAATGTGGTTTGCCATTGCCTCTTTCTGCAACCCTGGTCTTCGTTGGAGGTCTCCCATCCAATTATTAACCAAGGCTGACCCTGCTTAGCTTCTGAGATCTGATGAGGTCAAGCTTGCCTGGGCTATCCAGGTCAGGGCCCCCTAATGTCTACCACCCTACATTTCTTGGTAGCTGAAATAAATGGGCATGCAGAGTCAATCATCATTTCCAAAATGTAACACAATAAAGCTAAACAGATCGTGACATTAAAATATTATACTGAGTCTGCTCTGGCAAGAAACATTTTTTATTATTATTCTTAAAAATTACTATGGATGTTGTATCTTTACTGTAATTTATATTCAATGGGATATCCAAAGCCTGAATCCTGCTATCCATGCGCTTTTGGGACTTGGACGCATACAAACCTCCCCATTACTGACCTCCATGCAATTTATCTCTTGCAAAGGAAGAAGTTGTGTATTTGTTTGGGAAAAATCAAAATCTCCCATCTTAAAGCCAAGGAACCAATTTGTAAACAACAGATCGATTCCAGGCAATACCTCTTATGTTTATGGGGTAAAAAATGCAAAGGCAGGCACAGGTTTTGACAGGAAAATAAATACTAGTATTATGATTAGCCTCCAACAGTAACCATGTCTGTGTTTTGCACATACATATATCACCCTGCCAAATCAATGACGGGCCAAACTATTATTTACTAAGAAAAATTACCTGCTCTTTAAAAATTATGGTGCTCATACTGAAAGGACATGTGTATATGCTGAGTTCTCCCCTCCACTGCCACTTTCCAGGAAAGCTGGTATGTCTAATCTGTTTACATGAAAGCAGGATTTATCACTAGTCTTTCGCTTTTCCTGCTGCCAAATGCCTTCTGGTGAAGGAACATATGAGCATGAAGAATGACATGCTTTGAACATCAGAGCTCGAAAGACAAATGAGCTCATTCACACCAGGGGCGAGCTGCAGCCTCCCAGTCAGCATCTCTGGGAATCTTGGCCTTGCAGACACCCCTGAACCTATTTGCTTTAAGTTCTGACATCTCGTGTTATACATCTGGGCTGCTCTGAGCCTCACCAGATTAAGAATGGGTGATATTGAGCAGGATCCATGAGCAGTTCATCCACTTGGTTTCTCAACTCCTTGGCAAGTCCCTTTAGAATAGAAATGTTGACATCACTCATATGTCACTTTCACTCCGTTTGGATGCAATTGATGGAAAACAGGCATCAGTTTATATGGGAATACTTTGATAGGACCCTGACCTGGATAGCCCAGGAGAGCCTGATCTCATCAGATCTCAGAAGCTAAGCAGGGTTCATCTTGGTCAGTAATTGGATGGGAGACCTCCAATGAAGATCCAATGAAGATCAGGGTTGCAGAGGCAGGCAATGGCAAACCACCTCTGTTAGTCTTTTGCCATGAAAACTCTACCGGGGTCATCATAAGTCAGCTATGACTTGAGGGCACTCTGCCACCACACTTTGATAGGATTTTATTAATATGACCAGGATAATATGACCAGGTTGATGTGTCAGACTAGGATCCAGAAGGTTCGTCCTCGAATCACTATTCTGCCATGGAAACTCTTTGGGTGACCTTCGGCCGACCACATATTCTCAGTGTTGTTATGAGGATAAAATGAAGGTGAGAAGAATGCTGTTAGCCACTTTGGATCCCCATCGGGGAGAAAGGCAGGGAATACTTGAAGCAAATAAATACATTTTGTTCTGAGTGCAGAAAAAGCTAAAAACAAAATGAACGAATCAATCACAGAAGGAAAGAAGCACGGAGAGAAACTTGAGCATTGGAATAAACCAGAGTTGTTAAAATGTTGATAATGTACATTACTCCTCTGAGGCAAGAATTCAGTACTTGGATATTGTAAACCTCCAATATTCTAACCAGACAGGTGGTAACTGAATTGCCTTGACACTTTTAAAGTAATCTTCTGGGAGGTTGCGTCCCATATATCTGCACTTTTTCACTCTTAAGCAGTGAGGTAAATGGCAGAATTTTTCACTTGCCATGAGCGTTTGATAAAATGAAACAGAAAAGTGATTGGTTGTACAGCATTCTGTGACAAATAGCACCTGAATACTGACAAACATTAAAAGAAGTGACTGGTTACACTAGCATTACTATAGTAATTTCAGTTTCGAAAAAAAAACACTTTAGAAGTGTTTTTCTGGTCTGCATAGAGCATGTAATACATTGCTTGCCAAAGCGTATCTTTGTTGTGTAGTAAGCTACACTGTTATCAAAAGATATTTGCTGGGCACATTGAGATAAAAGGTACCAAGGAGGCAATTTGTCGTTTAATGGGATTTCTACAATAGGAGACAGAAGAGCTCTGCATTGTGAGAAGTGATCATCAGGAGACTTTTGGCAATTTGATATCAGCTTTGTAAAATCAATATCTTATACACGCCAAAGAGACACATGGTGAAGTATAGCTTGGGGTTTGTTTTCTAAGTTGCAGGAGCAACGAATGTGGGCAGTACAATCCTGAGGCCTGCACTGTGTGCCCGTGTAGCTGCGATGCCACTTGGCCGCTTCCTAAGGACTTTTGTGGAAGAGCTACACTGGTGGCCGAACCTGGCAAGGCTTGGCAAGGCTGCTGCTGAGAGCACACAGCCTGCCATCCCCCTTATAAACCCTCCAGCATCCCCCAAAGGCCATGCCGCCCCCATGACAGATGCATGAGTGGCAAGCAGAGATGCAGGCAATGTGCAGGCCGCAATCTCCACGGCCCATCAACACCTCCGTTCCCCCCCATCAGAGACCAGGCAGCCGGGTACCACATGGTCCCGTGGTCACGGCACCTGCATCAGGGTACCCAGCCAGGGGGAAACCATCTAGGGGGAGCCTCAGTGCTGCGGGGGTGGCCCCTGTCACTGGGCAGGTCATGGGCTCAGAGCCCCCCCCAGCTCTTCTGAGGGCGGATAGCTGCCCCATATGGTCCAGGTAGCTGAACCCTCACTGTGGGGGAATGGTCCAGCCAAGGCAGCTGCAGCCTTGCGACACCCTCCCATGCTGGCATCATGTGGCCTGCTGGACAGGGCTGGTCTGCCTCCTGGCAGCGCACATGTGGGTGCAAGGGGGTGGTCTGCTCCATGGCCCCGACCCCCCAGCTGCCACAAAGGATCTCCATATGCAGATGAGGGGGGCAACCCCATGATATCTGCTCTCAGTTGTGCACTGCTATGGAGGTGCCCACTGGGATCCTGCTCCAGTGGTTACCTTGGCTGCCCTGTGTTCCTCCACAGATGCTGGCAGGCTTCCTCACACCAGGGGGGAAAGGGCCGCTTGCCATGACCAAAAGGATCCTCTAGAGATGGTGGGCGAGACACCAGGAGTGGGAGGCTCCTCCATCTCAGGCAGCCCTTGGGCTACCTGAACTGGTCTAATTGGGACTGTTAGTACTGCAGGAGAGCTGGCACGTGCTTGCACCACCACATGTGTGCTCCCTGAACCAGTGTTCCACATGGAAACATCAATCTAGGGGAACCCACAGCCCTCCTGCCACCTTTTCCTTTTCTTTGGTACTCCCTAGATTAATAGTACCAGTTGGAATGGGGGAATGATGGGCAGCCCCCTGTCCAAACCCCCACTTTCACTGATGAAGAGAAGAACCCTCCAGGAGCCAAGAAGCACCCCTTTGCAAGCATGTTCACGCAGCATGTGGACTGGCCTGTCCCCCCTCCTGCAGATCACCGTCTCCCCCCAGGCTACCACGGCCATCTGCCTCATGTCTTAGACCCCAGACCCCAGTGGCACTGAGGAGGGCTGATGGCCCTCCCCCCACACATGACAAGACCCCACATCCAACCCTGTTTGCCTTACCACCATGTGGGGGGCTGGCAGGACTGTACTATTGTGTGGTGGCAGCACCCATGGGATCAATGCCTCCTGCTTTGTTCAGGGGCTGAGCCACCCAAAGGGGCTGGTGGATCCTCAGGGCTGCCACTTCACTGGCAACCCAGGGCTGGGGACCATCCCTGGGGATGTGCTGTGGGGCTGCCCCAGGAGGGAGTGTTTGAGAAAGCTGCTGTCAGCCAGGGGTGAGCAAAGTGGCAGGAAGGAACGAGTTTTTCAACACAGACTTTATTGAACTCTCAACAGTGAAGAGAATGTCTGGCCATGAGTTGCCAACTTCCCTTTGGCTGGGATAGGAGCTGCACCAGTTTACATAGCAGTTGAAGCCACAAGTGTCACTCCTCATGCTGCCTTCTCAGGAGCAGGGACAAGTCATGGGCTGCCCAGGGAATGGCTCTGTGGTCAGGACTCAGATGGCAGCCAGGAAGGATCACTGGGAGCTGGAACAGCCACGATCCCTGGCCTCCCTTATGGGTTGCGACTAGACGTGGGCACGAACCAAAGAAATTTAACAAACCAGCGGTTCGTGGATTGGTGCCACCGATGAACCTGAACTAACAAACCAAAATGAACTTTTCCCGCTGATGAACCGGTTTGCCACTGCCTTTCGCCACTGCTGTGGGTGTTCCTGTGCCCAGAATGTCATAGAAAGCTAACTCATGCCCTGCCCCCCATCTTGCCCCTCCCCACCCGGCTGGCACAGGGTCTTATGCCCTGGTTACACCCTTGCCCAGCCGCCATGGCTGGGTGCCAGTGGAAAACCCAGACAGTGTGGAACTAGACCACTGCACCATCATAGAAGGTGTTGCACTGGTGTAAGTCTGGGATATGCCAGCATAATTCCCAGTCAGCTTCCAGGGTGCTTCCCCCCCCCTCCTCAGGATTGTGCCGATAATGTCTTCTTGCCTCATTAAGGATCCTGCAATTAATCATTTCTTTGTCTTTTGGCTGACACAGGTTTTCATGCCGTATCCATCCCTCTGATTCACGCCTGTAATACTTCAGCAATGCTGTAGTCAAGTCAAGTCAATCTTTATTATGGCCCACAAGCCATAATGAAGCAGAACAAACAGCGTTAATAAATTAATTACCTAAAATCATATCACTACATATATTATTCATCTCAGTACATCAAACAACAGAAAAGGTTTGAGGTTATCAAGGAAAATTATACACAAGGTGTTATCTCAGCCTCTGTTTTCATAGAAGAGGACAGAAACTGGTGTGCTTGTGTATAAAATCTACAAATGAAACAATACAGGAGACAGTCATCCAATCAAATTATCAGACCAGAGACAAAAATCTACAATTAGGTGGAATATTTTTATATCTTCCTACAAGTATGTTACAGTTATTTTAGTCAGCAATGTAGCATCTGTCTGGTCTGCATCAACCTATTCTCACTATGGAGCTAAATACACATTATACTTTCTTCAGGGATGCCCCCAGGTTGGCTCAAAAAACATGTTCTGGAACTCTGGACTTCCCAGGGGCACAGGGATCCAATTGGAATACATGGGGAAGGGGAGCTTACACACTCTACCCCATGCCAGTTCCCTGTCCTGAAATGACCCTGGGGAAATTGCTATTTGCCCCATCAGCGCCATTGGGCAAATGGCATCTTCTTGTGGCCGTTTCAGGACAGGACAGCTCCTTGGGAATAACAGTGGGGGGGGCAAGGTCTAAGATCCCTTTCTCTGTGGGCCACAGTTCCCATACAAATTGGATCCCTGTGCACTGGTAAGTCCAGACCTCCATAATAGCCTCTTACGTTAAGTACGGGACACCCCTGGAGAAAGAGTAACATGTCCTTATATCCTTAGCTTACCAGAAACCAGTTGATGGCAATCTGAAACTTTGTACTCCCTTCACTAACCTAAAGGTCAATGAACTGGTCATGGTTTCTTTTTGTTGAATTCACCTCCTTTCTTTCTCCTTCTAGAATCAGAAGACAACTTGATCGCTATCAAAGAAAATCCACCCACTTCTGCTTTTTCTTTTTCGCTTTTTTTCACATTTGATCTTACAGTGACCTCTCTCATCCTGGTTTTGATTGTCAAGTCATTGCTGACCTCTTACATATTAGTCTCTACCAGCAACTTTCAGTTGTTCTTTCATTTTAAGAAAGATAACCAGCATCCCCTCCCCTGCTTGCCCCGCAGCTGCTTAAACTTTAAACTCTGCAGTACTACTCTATAGTAGTCTAACTCAAGGCCCTTACCTTTTATTTTCCTTTCCTGGAGGTTTCATGTACGGTACAGTACAGTAACCATCCAACTTGGCAACTCCTCTTAAACTCTTTTCTATGCCCACGTCCAAGCTGTCACTAACCCAGATATCTCAGTGAGGTGGCATCATTTTCAAAACAGATTATGTCTATGAAGTTTTACTACTCATCAGAATATTGTATTATTCCAGGCTAAGTCTTAAAAAGTATCAGAAGATAGATCATTTCACTCCCCCTCATGATTGCAGTGCTCACATCCTGGCCATTTTATATATATTGCACAATGACTTTAGATGCAGTTACATTTTCGGATACATTCCCGGGCATCTTATCGACCTTCCAAACGAACTATCATCACATTACAGGCAAAATCCTCTTATCGCTGGTGGCATTCCCTTTAATGTAAGGATCATCCTCTTTCTCAGACTCACATCCACAGTTAATCTCTTTATGACCTCATTCCCCATCATCGGAATTTGGATTGTTAACTCATTGCTGGCCTCTGAAGCATCATTGATGGGAGCCGCTATCAGGAAAGGCACGGGCTCCAGTTGATGCTGGGCTGTAAAACCGCAGATTGCGGGAAGGCTGTCTGTCACCTAAGGAAGTCTGAACACCAAATTGCTGAATCATGCCATGGTCACCAGAAACAGGCAGAGACATGACTCCTTGACTTTCTGTTCTGCTGTCTACAAGGGGCCTTGCCCTGCCTTGCTGCTTCTCTCAGGTACCATATAAACATAACTGCCACTCGCTACCCCTTGCCTCCCCGCTCTGATTCACTATCGCTGCTCATCACCCCTCTGCCTTACCCTTCTCCCACAGAACTCCCATCAATGCTTGATCTGTCTGAAGCTGACTGCTGTGATTCAGGGAGAACTGGGGCTCCACCCACAAGCAGTCATGGTTGTTGAGGGTGTCATGATTACCTTCCAGGTCTATCTGCCATTAGAGTCACAGAGTCCCTACTCTCATTGTATGACAGCCCTAGCAAGAGACCCAGGTTCAAATCCCTATTCCATGGAAGCTCACTGGGTGTCAATGGGACAGTCACTCTCTCTCAGCCTAACCTGCATCACAGGATTGCTGGGAAGATAAAATGAGGAAGGGAAAACAATTTATGCCGCTGCAAGGATTGGGATATTTGTTTGTTGTAGCAAAGTTGCACAGGAAAGTATAGAATCACGTGAGGTGAACCACTCTCCAAGACAGCCTGTTGCAACAGATAAAACTTACCTTTACTGAAGCTGGTTCACATTTGCTTGGATTTTTCTAACGGAAGAAAACTAGAAACTTGATCTAAATAACACTATCCCCTATTACAACTGGCTAGCTAATCCAGCTGCATGTGAGTGGGATAATGGGTGTGTCTCTTGCAATCTTGCACAGGAGAGTTCTGCAGAACTGTCTTGCTTCTTGCAAGGCCAGCAAGAGAGAGAAGAGACAAAGGAGTACAGAAAGGAGAAAGGAGAAATCAGATAGAAGCTCCTAGCTAAGAGACAAAGAGAGGAATAATATAAATACACGATTCGAGATGGGCACAAACTGGGAAAATTCCAAATTGTGCAGTTCACAGTTTCACGAACCATGAACCACAAACTTTCACGAACTTGCCCCGGTTCGAGAACTTGTTTAGTTGATTCGTGAAAACGTCACTTTCGGGTCAGCAGAAGGTCTGTAGAGAGCCTATCCCCCCACCATTGCCTAGGAAACTAATTGATCAGCACCAGGCTGTCTGCAGTGACGAACCAAAATATGAACCAAATGAACTGGGCTGAAATTAATCATAGTTTTTGAGAAATTAGCTCCCACAAACCGCCAGTTGGCGAACCATGAACTGTCCCAGTTCAGGACGAACTTTGGTTTGTATTTCGGGTCGTGCTGGCCTCTATACATGATCTACTCCCATTATAAAGGCAAAATTAGCACCCCTCCGTGTCCAGGCATGCTGAGTCACTTCTATTTCAAAAGCAAGCTCCTTGGAGCAACGGGGAAAAAAATATAACCGTATGTTGTATAGTCAGATTTACATCAACTTCTTTCAGTGCTCTATAAATAATGTGACCCAGATTAGTTTCACTAGCCAGCACACTAGAGCATAACTGGACTGAATCTACTCTCATTTCCAAAAAGTGAGGTTCTTGAGGATGTTGGCTGAAGTAGAAGCCACCTGAAATTAGATCAGTCGCAGATGTGTGCCTGCCACTCACAAAATCCACATTTTTAGTGTGCCTGATTCTCCATCATGCAGACAAGTAAACAAATACCCTTTCCCCTAGTAACTCACTAAGACCTTTTTTTTCATGGGCGATTCTTGCGACTTTTGGCTCCACACCTCTTTGGGTTTTCTTCCGAATTGCAGACACTTAACTCCCCCTTCAGATTTCAATGTGGCATTTCAAGGGCAGAAAATTTGGAAGAGAATCCTTGCAATGCCACACTGAAATATGAAGCATCTGGAATTTTGAAGAAAATTTGAAGACGTGGGGCCAAAAGCATTGGGAATTTGTTTGTTTGTTTCAATTTTTAAAATTTTTATTGATAAATTTAAAATCCCATTAAAAGGAGAAAAGAAAAAAAGAATACAGAAATAGAGAAAGTGGAAGAGAAAAAGAGAAAGAAAGAGAAACTATAGAAAAATAACAGAGAACAATGATATGTAAGAAATCATTTTCAATTTTCTCTACAACACCTGGAATTTGGAAGAAAACCCAAAGAGTTATGGTGTCAGGCTATGGATGACAGGATACAGCAGACAGATCTCTGGACCATTGCAGCAAGACGCAAGTGCTTGGTCAAATGGCTTTTATTCAGAAATCAGATCATTTCCATATGCAGGTCCATAGGACTACTTAGAAGCAAAGTAGACATCTAAGCAGCATGAATAGAAGTTGACAGGAATGACATCATGTGAGAGAAACTTCTCTTTTAACATTCTAGTTTTCTCCTTTCTCCCCCCTCCCAACCATAAACAATACTTTGGCGCTCTCTTGGTGTGAGAATGTTTCACATATTTGTGATATCATGTTGAGTTACTAGGAGGCAAGACACAGCACTGTCTGGGAATGAGCACAAGGTCATAAACACTGGAAGCTGTTACAGTTCAACAGATAAACACCTGTGGAAGCCTGAGAAAGGAATAGTTATGACACTAGCAAAGTGATATTGAGCTATAGCGAGATACATTGTGTTCAGCAGAACAGAATCAAAATTGGCATGGATGGGGCTCAGACATGACATATGGGGCCAAGCGGCAAAAAATCACCCTAAGGCCTTAGACTGTAGACACATGATGGGGAGGGTTTTGCTTTGTAGAAAGTAAGGAGATATGATAGAAAGGTACATCTTTTCCCATGGCCTACTCGCCCTGTTATTAAAAAGATTTTTCAGGCTTGTATAGTGCATTTGATAGGAAATAAGAGGAAGACAAAAGAAAACAGGAGCGCATGTGACTAGAAATGAATTCTCTATCACATCACCTTCAGTTTTCCTTATTGTGAAATAATTGCATTTCTCCAGCTGAAAAGAGTTTGTTGCTGAAAACCAGCTACAGGGTCTAGAACCGTTGTAAGTCTTTAACATAAAATTCTATGATGTGTTAAGAAAGCTGTGTTGTCACCTCTCATCTCATGTTGCTGTGACAAAACAGAAATGGGATGCTTATAATCGTTAAGTACAAGGTCCAAGCTTGCATTAAGTTGATAAAGGCAATTAGAGCTGTGGCAAAAACAAGGATTATATCACACCACATGTTAATGCTTCTCTCTGTGGGAAGCCTTTGATGTTCACCATTTCTGTCAGCTGGGAGAAAGTACCTGTTCATTCTACCCGAGGAAAACAACAGTCAAGCAGACCTAGAAAACAACCAGAGTGTGAAAGGAGCTAGTCGCAGCTTCTTTCTCTCCAGCACCAAACAAAGGGAATGACAGACAAAAAAATTAAAGGCCAATCTTTTAGCAAGCCCAAGGTGTGAGCTCTTTATTAAGCTGGCTCGTGTTGTTTGTGAATTTCTTTACCCCTCCTCTAGTATATTTTAGACCTCTGGATGACTGGCTTTGGGGGATTTTATATGTGAGAAAGCAATAGAAGGGCATTCAGGTAACAAGAGATTCCTTGACACCATTGGATAAATGAACTCAGGGACACAGGGTGACTGTTTAGGTCTGTGCTATGCTGGGTTTGTCATGTCATAGGAGAGGGTGCTGGTGTACATGTGGCTTCCAGCGAGGAGAGAGGTTTGGGGTAGAATGGCCTAATTCATCTGAACGAAGCTAGTGTAGTAGGGAAATCTCTCAACTAGGTTTACCATATGCCTGGGGACAATGGACAAGCTCCCACCCCCAGGCCCTGTCAGGCCTCTTTGCTTCGGCGGGAACAAGGGGAAGGGAGTGATGTTATGATGTTATTTCTGGTTTGTACCCAGAAATGACATCACAATGCTCCAATCTGGCTCATTTTATTCAACCTGTGGGTGTGCATAATGAGAGACTGTCTGTGCTTCCTACACATTTAATGTATTGAATCTCTATTTCCCATGTTTAATGCTTCTTTAAATTACCTGCTCGGAATGTAAGTTGCACTCTTGTGTTTAGCTCGTGATGCATGTGTAAGTTGATATCATTGGTGGTACAGAACTTGTAAGCATATGCAATGATAGTACACTTTAGGTACATAGAACATTCTGTGGGCCCCACCCCAGGTGCTCTACGTTGAGATTGATTGCTGTACCAGGTTTTTTTTTTTATTTAAAGAATTTAGAACCATACTCTTTCCCCTTTTTAAGGTCTCTGACTAACTTTGGGAGAGTTGGGAGAAAAATGCCAAAAAGAAACCATACAAAAAGGTGCAGGAGAAGGACACAGTTTAGGTTGCCTCACCTGTGTGCACCATTTTTGTTTTTAAAAGATATCCCCCCAGGTCCTCCTTGAGGGTTCTGGGAAATAGAGACAACACTCAATCATACCTATTAATATCTCCCTGTGCTTGCAAGTAAGAATTGAAGTTACTGTGGAACAGGGATGATTTTTTTTTCTCTGTCTGAAATATGGAAAGAATATTCTGTTTGGTGATGGAAGCAGTCCCCAGTAGAGGCGGGCATGAACCAAAATATAAACTGAAGTTCGTAACAAACCGGGCCGATCCGCGGTTCACGAACTGGCAGTTTGTGGGAGCTCATTTCTCATGAATTGTGATGATTTCAGCCCGGTTCGTTTGGTTCATATTTCAGTTCATCGTTGCAGACAGCTTGGTGCTGATCAATCAGTTTCCTAGGCAATGGGGGAATGGACTTTCTGCAGACCTTCTGCTGACCTGGAAGTGACGTTTTCACAAACCAAATGAACCGGTTCACGAACTGGAGCAAGTTTGTGAAAGTTTGTGGTTCATGAAATGTGACAAATCACAAACCACATGGTTTGGAATTTTCCCAGTTTGTGCCCATCTCTAGTCCCCAGTGTTTTCATTCCAACCAGGAGGTGGGGAGGGAAATTCCACTTAGAAATATGTTTCCCATTGAAACCAATGGACGTTTGAGTCCTCATAGGAGCACCTTTCACTTTTTTTTTTAAATTCAGCAAGTTCCCTAATAAGATCTGTTGTAATCTTGGGTAGTTTGTGTGTTGGAGATGCTTCTGTCTGATGATGCTCTGCTATATCATTTCATAGTGTAAGTAGTGTTTTAGACATGGTACCAAGTGACCACCCTTACTCATGAACAGGACTAGAAGTTTATTGTGTAATGGTGAATCTTTTGATCCAAATCGTTTTATTCCCTTTAGGGAGCTTGCTCTAGAGATCACAAAGCAGGAAACAGGGGCCTCAGGGCCAAGCTACAAGTGATGAATGCCACTTGAACGGCAAGTGTATTTCTCCCTGTTCACTTGCCCTCCACTTAATCCACTTGCTGTTCAAGTGTCATTTGTCACTTGTAGCTTGGCCCTCAGTTTCTTAGGTAAATGTATAATTAGGTGTTATTTGACATTAAAAATTACCAGTGTTTAAGCTTGTTTTATTCTGGAACTGAAGCTGTGCCTCTTAGCTACACATTACTGGTCTTCTTTTAATTGAATTAATTGTATTTTGCTTTTTCCTCTCAAGACACCCAACTTAGTTCTTGTTTCAAGAACCATAATTTAATAGAATGTTTGTCTAAGAAAACAAAAAAAGTACTGTGAATACTGTTTACAATCTCCTTGCACTGAGGAAATAATCTATGTTTTGTTCCAAAATCAAAGAATCCAGTAGCATCTTTAAGACTAACCAACGTCACTGTAGCATAAGCTTTTGAGAATCACAGTTCTCTTCGTCAGGTGCATGGAGGGTAAGAAGAAACTGGTCAGATATATAGGTGGAGAGGGGAGGGGGGAGTGGAGGCAAT
This sequence comes from Eublepharis macularius, assembly GCF_028583425.1. Classification (NCBI taxonomy): domain Eukaryota; kingdom Metazoa; phylum Chordata; class Lepidosauria; order Squamata; family Eublepharidae; genus Eublepharis; species Eublepharis macularius. The sequence goes on from NC_072796.1 coordinate 18,482,151, forward strand.
CAGTAGCTTCTGATAATGGGATCAGTTGGCTTCTGATAATAAAATCAGTTACTTCTGATAATGAGATAACCATTCATAGTCTCTGTTCAATCCAAGCCTGACTGAGTCAAATTTACATATGAATTCCAATTCAGCAGCTTGGAGCATTGGAGCAGATACGATTGTAATGTATCTGAACTTTGCCACTTCATACTCACTCACAATTACTTCAAATTTGGTGACAGCTTATATCTACAGGTTAATGGCACAGCCATGGGGACACTCATGACACCACAATATGCTAACATATTCATGGTGGACTTGGAGTAATGCTTCCTCAGCTCCCCCCCCCCCACTGAGACCACTCCTATACTTAAGATTCTTGGATGACATCTTCATCATTTGGACCCATGGGAAGGAAGCCCTTGAGAGATTTCATCAGGACTTCAACAACTTTCACCCTACTATCAACCTGAGCCTGGACCACTCTACACAACAGGTACATTTCCTGGACACCACTGTACAACTACATAATGGACGGATAAATACTACCTTATACCAGAAACCCATCGACCGATACTCATATCTACATGCCTCCAGCTACCACCCTAAACATACCACTTGGTCGATTGTCTACAGCCAAGCCTTACATTACAATCATATCTGCTCCAATGCTCTTGATCGGGACTCTCACTTAAGAGATTTACAACAAGCATTTTTGGGGCTACAGTACCCACAAATGAAGTGAGGAAACAAATCAACAGGGCCAGACTAGTACCCAGAAACGGTCTGCTCCAGGACAAACCTAAAGGAACTAACAACAGAACACCACTGGTTGTCATCTACAGTTCCCAGCTCAAACCCATCCAACATATTATCAGTGAGCTACAACCCATCCTGGAAAATGATGCCTCACTCGCATAAGCCCTGGGTGGAAGACCTTTCCTTGCCTACAGACAGCCCCCCAACCTTAAACGACTTCTCACCTACAACCATGAATCGGCTAGCAGAGTCACCAGCACAGGTACCAGGCCCTGCAACAGACCCAGATGCCCGCTCTGCCCTCATATCTACCCAGGAAATACAATTACAGGACCCAATGGCATCAACTACACTATCTCTGGCTCTTACAGCTGCTCATCCTCCAACATGATATATGCCCTCATGTGCCAACTATGTCCATCTGCTCTGTACATTTGACAAACCAGCCAACCTCTGCGCAAAAGAATAAATGGACACAAATCTGACATTAAAAATGGCAACATCCAGAAAACAGGTGAGAGAACACTTCAGTCTACCAGGACATTCCATCAAGGACTTAAAGGTCACTGTAGTTCAACAGAAGCCTTTCAAAAACAGAATCCAACGGGAAGCTGCTGAATTGGAATTCATATGTAAATTTGACTCAGTCAGGCTTGGATTGAATAGAGACTATGAATGGTTATCTCATTATGAGAAGTAACTGATTTCATTATCAGAAGCCAACTGATCCCATTATCAGAAACTACTGATTGCATCTACTTTCCCCCTCCCCTCTCCACCTATATATCTGACCAGTTTCTTCTTACCCTCCACGCATCTGACGAAGAGAACTGTGATTCTCGAAAGCTTATGCTACAGTGACGTTGGTTAGTCATAAAGGTGCTACTGGACTCTTTTCGATTTTGCTGCTACAGACTAACACGGCTAACTCCTCTGGATCTATGTTTTGTTCCAAAGACCAAAGCAGCAATAGAGCTAGGCCAAAGATTTTCTAATTTCAATGTTTTCTGGGTTGCTGGGAAACTATTATCGGCAAAATGTCTTGCCAAATGTTAAGGATGCCACTTTTGGATCTTTAGGGTTCTTTAAAGTTGAAAGAGTCCAAATCCTTGCCTGCTTAAAGTTCATTCCCCATATATTTTGAGTTCGGTTGTTTTAGTTGAATGTTTTCCACCTATTTCATGCCTGCTTGTATACCTGTCAATTTTAATGTTTAGCAGCTTTCTGACTGATTGTCACTTGTGTTAAATGTTGCATGACTGATAATTAAATCCCTTGGGGAAAAATACATGTGAAAATCCCAAAGCGACTGTAAAGTGTTTCCCTTGAATCCCAACATTTTGAACCTGTGGAATGCATTCCTTCACTTCTTGAAGTCCAGAGCTCTTGTCTCATAACTTACAATTTTTGCTAATCATTCTATGCAAAGGAAAAAGGAAGATAGACAGGTGTATTCACCATGCACTTTTGTACATGAATGTCTTATGAGAAATGGTGAGTTAAGTCTCTTCCAGTCTGAGTGACGTGTAAGCACTCAGCCTGGCCTCTGCCATCTTTAATAGCTATTTAATATAGCTACCTGTGATATAATGTTACAAGGCCCCTGGATTAAAATGCAGCTTGGCTTGCACACAGAGGAATTCCAGCTAGCAGTTGCTGAGTCCCGCCCAGGAGACCCAGGCATGGATGGAATGCCACATATAAATGCAGAGTGACCTGTAGTGGCTTGTTTTACGGTCTACCCAGCTCCAAAAGGAACCCAGAGCAACAAAGGTCTCACAAAGTCATCCCACTTAACACATTCCTTTCCCCTCCTTCTGTGATGAAATCTCCTGCCCATGATTGAGGAGAAAATCAATTAGCATTCATAAGTTCTTATAATTCATTCCTGGGAAAGGCACATTCCCTGACTAAATTCATCAGCGCTGGTGGACTCCATTAACAAACTGCCCCTTTGTGCAGTTTCAGGAGAGATTTTGCATTCTTTTTCACACGCCCCAGCAGCTCGCAATCACGGTAATCAAACCTTTATTTCCAGGAACTGACCATTGGGACCTTTGTTCCAACAGCTAGGTAGGCTCTCCCACCTCAGGGCACATTTTACCCTATTAGAGTAGTGCCCTGGGCCCATTCAAATCGAATAGTACACACTTACTGGATCCGAGCGCTGTTCCCTTGAGGTTACCCTAAGCCTCTTGCTCTCTTAGCCGAGGACACTGGACGTTTGAAGCTGCCCTTTTCCCCTGCAGACTGGACTACTCTTCAGGATAGGTAGATATACTTTGCCCTCCCTCACTCTATTCCAACTTCTGACTAGGATTGTGTGTGTGTGACCATTTTATTAATTACTCCTGTGTGTGTGTGTGTTTTTCCTCTTCAATAAAAGTTTGCTCTTTGAATTTAAAGCTATCTGGGAAGGGACCCTATAAAAATTGGTGGAAAAGATCTCATAGTTACCGCCTCTCACATAGCCGTCTTCCTTGCTGCTAATTCCTCCCACAATTCTCTTATTGCAAGGAGACCAATTCAGGCAACAGACCCAGAAGATGATTCAACATAGGATGTTCAGAAATGTGGTGAGAGTTGTTGTTGACCACATTCTGCACAGAATCTTGCATTCAGAAGTTTCTAGCCTTCTGTGTGAAGTAGACATACCTGTGAACACTTACAAGGTTTTTAGTGTAAGTATAATATCGTATAGATTTCATGCTTCTAGCGGTGTCGAACAGCCCCCACACATTGTATTTCTTTATAAAATATTGAAGTTGCACCTCTGCTTTAGAAATGCAATACAAATCAGCCATAAGCAAGGGTTTTTTTTAAAGCAAATCAAGCAACTGCCATAAGGATTGTAATACCATAAAGAACATAAACAAGCTGTGCCCATAATACTTTTGTAAACTAGAATATTTTAATGGCAATTGAAGCTACAAAAATAGATACAGAATCTCCCTTCCATAGAGTGGCATCACTGTAGAAAATCCCAACCCCTCTTGCTAATATTTTCACTGCCACCATGTGAATATTTTCCCATATAAAATTTAAATACTGCACACACACACAAATGCCTTATGAAAAATTTAGCTATCATCTTAAGCAGGTATGTGAGAGAAGCATATTTGCATACCTTTGTTAACCCAAAAGCAGAATTCTTCTTGACATAAAATTTGCTTCTCCTTGCCACTGCATTTTGATCTTTTTTGACGCAAAAAACAACAGATGAGATATAACACCTTTAGTTGTGTTCCCAGAGCTCATTAGATCTGGACTCATATAAACTAAGCTGGAGATGCTAAGTTGGAGAATGCTATGTTGGAGATTCTTACCTGGCAAGGCATATAGTTGGCATCGAAGAGATTTCAGGAATTACAGATACACCTTTATCTTGACATTTTGCTGAGTGGCAGATAAGCCGTCAGATAATGCTGCATGTCTACTAATTATCCACAGCATACCTCCTCCTTTGACAGATTAGTTGGGTGCAGTCACACATAACTTTGACTTATGCTGACTTCCAGGCTACCATGTGTCTCTGACTTCCAAGAGAATAGCCAGAGTGGTTCAGGATTTCCAATTAAGTTTTCACAGCATGAATCTTTGCACCGAAGATATTTCAAAGATCGGGTGGTGCTTACAGGACTGGGCTACAGGATGTAATATGTTGGAAAACTGGGGGGGAGGGGGACTCATTTGATCAGAGTCACAGTGGGAAGCAAAAATCATTGAGCCTAGCTTTATCATAAGATATGATTAATAGCTGCTTCATGTCTCTGAAATTTGTGTTCTCTCTTCTTCTCCCTGCATCGTAAGTGGGAGAGGATGCAGGCAGAATGTATAGGATACAAACCATGGGCCATAGACAGCAACTGGAGTGAAAAGTATACGGTATTAATGCCACTTATACCTCTGGCCCCTGAAATTTGTCCTTCTAGCCCTCAGATTCTCAACTGGGGGCCGGGGGAGATGCAGTTGGCATGCTTGTGTTGTCCCCACTGCTCCTTTTGTGTCGAGTTGCCACAACAATTTGCATGCAATTCAAAACAATCTTCACTTTTAAATCCATGCAGTGACGGCATTCAGCACAGCAGCTAATGCATGCTCTCAGTTTACTGGCTTGCTTGGAACCCGTAAGCCCCAGGGTCCTCAGGGACAGGTCATCCCCTATTGAAAGTCAACTACATTCAGCAGTACATACTGCTTTTGTGTGGCACAGTCAGCTGCATTCACCCTGCTTAGCACTGGTTGGGCTACATCACTTTTCCCAGGCAGCAACGCAAGAATATAGAATTTCAATGAATACGAGCAAAATACACATCTGCTCAGTGTTGGGAGACAAAATAGCCAGTGCTGAGACACTAGAGTGATAAGCCGTGCAGCTTCCCAACCCCACCCCACCCTAGCAAGATTGCTAGTAGAGCCAGTTTGGGGTAGTGGTTAAGAGCGCGGGACTCTAATCTGGAGAGCCAGGTTTGATTCCCCACTCCTCTGCTTGAAGCCAGCTGGGTGACCTTGGGCTAGTCACAGTTCTCTGGAGCTCTCTCAGCCCTACCCACCTCACAGGGTGATTATTGTTGTGGGGATAATAATGACATACTTTGTAAACCTCTCTGAGTGGGCATTAAGTTGTCCTGAAGGGCGGTATATAAATCGAATGTTGTTGTTATTATTGACAATCTTAAACAGAATTATACCCATCTAAGCCCACTGTCTTCAATGGACTTAGAAGCGTGCAACTTTGTTTAGGCTTGAGCTTGAAGACAACCAAAGAAAAACACGTCTTTTGTGAGTTAGATTTTTCCCCTACTGGGTGAACAGATGGAGGAACCAAACAACTATGGCCAAGTGCTTGCGGTTCAGATCCAAGGAGCGCTGAGTCAGCCAGGCAGAACTGGTAAGGCTGAAGAGGAAAGCCGTACAGCTACCTTCCACCATGTCTGAAATACTTCCCTTTTAAAAATTCTTTTTAAACATATGATGGATGAAGAAGAGGGATGGGGAAAGCAGTGTGAGAACAAGCATGAGCAGAATATTTTTGAGCCAATTTCACGTTTGAAAAATACTCGGACTTCTTGGACGGCCCTGTTTGCAAACTGGAAATAAATTGTGATCCATACAGAATAGTGACTGAGAGCCAAGCTACAAGTGACGCCTCACACAGGTTGGACACTTGTCAGCTTCCCTCACGTTTTGATGGGAAATGTAGGCATCCTGGTCTTGCAGCTGTAATGGAGAGCCAAGCTGTAAAACCAGGATGCCTACATTTCCCATCAAAACTTGAGGTAAGCTGACAAGTGTCCAACCTGTGTAAGGCGTCACTTGTAGCTTGGCTCTGAGCATTCCTGTGTTGGCCTAGCTTGGCCCACTAAATATAAGACAGCTCCCTATAGGCAGCCCTAAGTACCAGTAAGGGTGTCAGATCCACAGAGCTCCTTTATAAGTCTCTGCAAACCCTGTTGTAGTGAGTAAGATCATAGTAAGAGAGCACTGGAATGTTTCTACACCCTTCTCATGAATTTCAATGAGCTTGCATGAGAGAATTTCCTTGTGAACTGGGTTGACTAGTGGTAAGGGTAAGCGCTGTTAGGATTTTTTGCTTTAAGCATAACATTTTTTTGGCCTACGCTGGTCTGGAATGCTCATGAGATTTTGTAGTATTATCCAGGAACAGGCAGCCCAATTCAAGAGGAGGCATGCTGCCATGGCAGGAATACGCTGGCTTAGGTGACAGAATATACTGCTGTGATATTCACCACTGTGCCATCCTCTTTGGAACAATTTGCTCCATTGTCAGGACTAGTCAGGAGGCCATGCTAGATATGTGATACTGAGATGTCAGCTGGGGTAAATTCGCCTCTCCTGCCAAACTGCTGCTGGAACGCGCTTCCTAATCAGTGCAACAGGGAAGTATTGTGTCATTGTGAATCCAGCAAAAAGAAGCTGAAACACAAGAGCTGTTGTAAAGAAGAGAGCCACAATATTGGAAGCATCCCTTCTGCTATGAAAAGTGACCCTCCTCTCCCTCGTTTTTTGGGTAGCCTGGCATGGGGATAGTGCAGAGCATGGTCCTAATTCAATGGCATTTGATGTCGGAGGATTACTCAAAGCCAATTTATAAACTGTTTTTAAAAGCCCCACAAAACCCACCATGTTACCAAACCAAGAAAATGTCCACATGGAACCTTGGAGTTTTCTGATCAATTTCCAGAGTCATGCCAGTGATTTTCAATGAAATCCTAAGCAGAATGACTCCAGTCGAAGCCCATTCATTGTCCATATATCTCGTCTCTCCTTTATTTGTCTGGCAGGATTACTAGACACATATATGAAAAGTTAATTTCTGCCCCTCATAAAATCATCCTCTATCCCATGATATGATGAATTTGTTATTGTCATTCATGGTACCAGGCGAATTGTTATATTCTTAGCTGGGACAACAGTAGTTTTGTCAATTCTTCTACAGTTACAGAATTCTGCTCCTCCAGAATCTATTTTCGAGCTTTATGTAAAGGATGCTGGGCCTTGAATTAGGCCATGAGTCAGCTCAAGGATCTAGAATTGGGTCCTTCCTGTCCACCCCAGTTAGGAGGTGTGTAGCCAGATCCTGCATCATCTGAAGTTTCTAAACCTTTTCCAAAGATAGCATCGAGCACCGCTCATTGTTGTACTCAGGACTACAATAACAGAGATGACAGTAGCCAAATCCACTCGATCGAGAAAATGATACCACCTATAAATCAATTGCAGCTCGTTGATTAAAAGCCTGCTTGGCCACAGATGTCATCTGAGGTTCCAACTGCAGTTCCAAGTGGCAAACGCATTATAAGAGGGAAACAAAATCCATTCCAGCAAAGGGAAGGCAAAATTCCATCATTACAGGCTGCCCACCTTTATGGGGAACACTTTTTGAAAAAGCACAACGCATAAATACTAAGTATCATAATCAGGGCTTTTTTTCAGCTGGAGCGCAGTGGAACGGAGTTCCGGAACCTCTTGAAAATGGTCACACGGCTGGTGGCCCCGCCCCCTGATCTCCAGGCAGAGGGGAGTTGAGATTGCCCTCCGCGCCGCAGTGCAGAGGGCAATCTAAACTCCCCTCTGTCTGGAGATCAGGGGGCGGGGCCACCAGCCATGTGACCATTTTCTCCGAGGGCATCCCACTGAGTTCCACCACCTCTTTTCCCAGAAAAAAAGCCCTGATCATAATTAAATCTGGATTCAGTAACAGCCTTTTCATTTCTTTACAGAGGGTACCAGCTCAACCCCTAGTGCTCCCCTGAGGCTAGCCACCACTGCCTCTGCTTCATTTCCTCCATTTGAGGAGCTGGAGCAGTAATAATCCTTGCTCTCTCCCACCGTCTTGTTCATAGACAGCAGCATGGGCTTCACAAATTCTTGTGAGCTCCCTTCATCTAGCAAGTGTTCAGGTATCACTTTTGGCTGCTAGTTGCCAGGAGACAACCAGCACTGGCAGTCAAATTCTCTTGAGAGGAAGGAAGTTCTTGAGGGTGGATGGCTGGGCTGTTTTGTAAAAGGCCTGGGCAGTGAGGGGGGCAAGGGGGATTATCTTCTCTGGCTCCTGGGCTGGGCAGGGAAAGAAGCAGCTGATAAAGAAGTGAATGTGATAGGCTAGACTGGGCTGTGGCACGTGGGACTTTGCTGCCACCCCACCAAAATCCACCTCCATTGGCATCATAGAAGAGTTGGCCCCATATACTAATGCCCCCAAAGACCCTTGCCAAATCAGGACTGAAGAGACCTCACTAAGGGCCAAGCTACAAGTGATGAATTACACTTGAATGGCAAGTAAACAGACTCACCTGTATTCCTCCCTGTTCACTTGCGCTCCACTTGCACTCTACTCTATCATGTAGTGCAAGTGGAGTGCTAGTGAACAGGGAGGAATACACGCGAGTCTGTTCACTTGCCATTCAAGTGTAATTTGTCGCTTGTAGCTTGGCCCACAGACACACACTGTTGTGTAGAAGCTGTGTTGTTGTGATGCAATGCTTGGTGAATGTGGTATATCTGTAAAAATACCAGATCCATATGGACAAGGCCAACTGGGAAGCTCTTTCTCACCTGATTGTCACTTAATTGTGAGTGCTACGATCATGTGGGGAAAAGCCCAAAGCTTGCTGTATTCCCATACATACAGCAGCCATGTGGGGATGGAAAAACAGTTCTCACAATGCAGTGGGTCAGTGCAGTGGGCCAGAATGCTTCCCTGGATGGTAAAACATGCTATAATCACTAAGGAATATCTGAGGCTCTTCTAAAAAAACCCCAAATATAACTTTGTTTAGAATACACATAGGAAGGAACAAAAGGCCTACAAGATAAGATTTGGGGGTAGAGCCTGGGTGAGGGTAGAGTAAGGGCCAGCGCCACCATTGAAGCAGTGAGGCAGGTGCCACAGGTGCTGGGGCACCGGAGGGGGCGCCGGAGGGGATGCTGGGAGCGGAGGCGCGCACCACGGAGCTGGCGTGCCTATCCCGCAGCTGCTGCAGCCGGCCAGCCCCGCACCGATGCCTCTGCTACTACACGTCCCCGGCCGGGTGCAGCAGCCATGGGCCAGGCAGGGCAGGTGCACAGGGTGGCATGCAGAGCACAGGCAGCCTCTGCGCACTGCCCCAGCCATCTGCTGGCCAATGGGCCCAGCTTTGCTGCATGATGATGTCATCATGTGGTGAAGTCATCATGCAGTCCAGGGGCGTGTGTGCGCACTGCGCACATGCGCACATGGGGGTGGCTGTGGGCACTAGAAACCCTGGTGCCAGCGGTGGGTAGAGTTTGGGGAGGGGAGGAAACACATCTGACAGCAGATGTGATGCCGTACAGTCAACGCTCCAAAGCTGCCATTTTCTCCAGTAATACTGATCTCTGTTGACTGAGATCATTTGCAATTTTGGGAGAACTCCAGATCCCACCTGGAGGCTGGCAACTGTACTACTAAAGTTGTTTGTAGCAACTTGCCTAGCCACCTTACCCAGATCCATAAGTAAAATCTGGACTTGAACTACTCCAGATTCTGTTACTCTGGAGTGATAATAAAACAAAATGATTTTTGAATATCGCCGATGATACCACACTCCAAGTGTCTGGACGACCTCTCTCATAGAGATATGAAATAATTCTGTTTCTAATTAAGAACCTTGAAAATATGAATGTAGGCATATGCCCATAGTTCTTAAGTGCAGACTGAGGAGCCTTTGATTTTAAGAAGTCCATCACCAACAACTAGCTAGTTTTGTCAACTGCTGTCAGTCTTACAATTCCCAAAGCTGGCTGAGTACATTCACGGGAGTTCGGCATTCATTGCCCGTAGTGTGTATCTGCTTGCGCTATTATGAGTACCAGAAATTATTCACACAAATAGATACCTTTCAGGGTTGTAATGTCTTTGAAGGCAATGAGACTGCACCAGAGTGAAGAACCGTCTCTGGAGAATTTCCATTTCTAACAACCAACTCCTTTCTTCTTCCTTCTTTTTAGTAGAAGTATCAGTTTTGACTTGTTAATATCTGGTAGATGGACAAATCCCTAGACACGTACTTCAGCGTCTCTGGATACAACAGTACTTAAAATCAAGAAGACGTTAACCAAAAATGTGCCGGCAAATGCAACAGACTTTAAAAGTAAAGTCGACTGCTAAATATTGTATGAAAGAAAATGAACGGGTCAAATGGCTCTTTAAAAAAAATATCTTGCATTGCCTGTAGAAGACTTGATTGCATGTAGAATTTAGGGGGGGGGGAAGCGTTTCCTTTAATGATACTGTAATTTGTAGTTGCAGTTGTAGTTGCATTCATAGTTACAAAATTTTTATTTTGTAAATGGAAAAAATGTATCCTTAGTAAAGTATTAAAGTCAGGGCGAATGACAGAACCTGCAGGAGTTTCTTCGGAAGAACCAATGTGAGTACTTTTCAATATTTTTATCAATGATCTGGATGAAGGAGTGGAAGGGCTGCTCATTAAATTTGCTGATGATACCAAATTGGAAGCGGTAGCAAACACCCAAGAAGATGCTTTCGGCTGACTCTGCACTGGGTAGGGGGTTGGACTAAATGGTCTGTATGACCCTTTCCAACTCTATGATTCTGTGATTCTATGAGTCCTCGGAATGTGACTTTCTCACTTCCTCCCTCCCGTTGCAGCCCAGAATGCCCCCAGAAATGCTGAAACTCAGGGCCAAGCTACAAGTGACAAATGACACTTGAACGGCAAGTGTATTTCTCCCTATTCACTTGCACTCCACTCAATCCACTTGCCGTTCAAGTGTCATTTGTCACTTGTAGCTTGGCCCTCATTTACAGGGGCATTTTGGCTGCAGTGGGAGATGGAAACAAGGAAGTTGCTGAAAACACTCTGGTAGATCCAAGCCTGTATCGTATTTGTTGTGGTGCAAGTAATACATATGTGGAATAGCTAGAGTTGCCAGGTCCCTACGCCCTCCCAGTGGGAGGGGGGGAGCTGGCATTTAACTCATGCCTTCCGCATGCATATCTTCATGTGCACATGCTCCTGGTGCTTGCGCGATGACATGAATTCCAAAACTGACGACATCACACTGGCCATGGGTGTGCTCCCATGGTCTGCATGGGCCAATTCTTTGAGAATTAGCCTGCTTGGGGCCAAAATGAGCCCCAAACGAAGCCCAGGAACACTCCCACAGATGGCACAATGACATCACTTCCAGAAGTGACACTGTTGTGTCAGCTGGGAGTGCGCGTACTGCGTGTGTTCCCAGGGTGCCTGCTAGTGGCAGGCAATCTCCAGGTCGCCCAAAACCTCCTGCTGGAGTGACCGGCGGGCGAGCAGGTAAAAGAGTGGGCACCTGGGATCCCTAGGAATAGTCTGTATTGTGTAGTTCCTTTAAAAAGAAATATTCCTTCCCCCACCCCAAGTAGGATTGCCAGCTCCAGGTTAGGAAATTCCTGGAGATTTGGGGGTGGAGCATGGGGACGGAGGGGTTTCAGGAAGGGATGGACCTCAGCAGGGTAAACATCGTACAGTACATCCTCCAAAGCTGTCATATTCTCCAGGGCAACTGATCTGTGTCGTCAGTTGTAATTTCAGGATATCTCCAGCCCCTCAAATTAATTCCATCGTCTAGGTGAAAGGGGAAAACAGCTGGTGGCCACTGGCCCTCTGAAGGGTTTGAAGAGTGCCTATATGACTATAGGCCTAGCCAGGGCTTTTTTTCTGGGAAAAGAGGTGGTGGAACCCAGTGGTGGAACTCAGGACCACACAATGATGTCACTTTGGGTCAGCTGGAACAAGGGGGGAGTTTTTTAAAGTTTAAACTGCCCTTGGGCAAAATGGTCACATGGCCGGTGGCCCCGCCCCCTGATCTCCAGACAGAGTTGAGTTGAGATTGCCCTCCGCACTGCGCGGAGGGCAATCTAAACTCCCCTCTGTCTGGAGATCAGGGGGTGGGGCCACCAGCCATGTGACCCTTTTTAAGAGGTGTCGGAACTCCAGTCCACCGCGTTCCTGCTGAAAAAAAGCCCTGGATCCTATTAATGCAATCTAAACTCCCCTCTTTCTGAAGAGCAGGGGGCGGGGCCACCAGCCATGTGACCATTTTTAAGAGGTGCCAAAACTCCATTCCACCACGTTCCCACTGAAAAAAAGCCCTGGGCCTAGCTCTTTTTTAGAAGTCTGAAGACTTTCTGCAGCCTTACAAGACTTCCTCCAGCAGTCTCCTTATGCTGGAAGAAAGCTTCGAGAGACTTTACTGAGAAGACTAGCAGGAGGCACCAAAATAAGCACAGTGCTTTTTGAGTGTTTGAGGGACTCAATACTCATTACCGCAATAGTCAACAAAGCTTACCCAAATCCCATAAAATAAGCCAGCATCATTATCCACATATTTCAGAATTGGGGGGTGGGGGGACAACGGCTTTCCTGCTTAGTTTATGGCAAAATGTTATGCCCTTGGATCCCTTGAGCAGAAAGAAAGGAGAAAGATGTTTTAAATGAATGTATCCAATAAAGATTGACTCCTGGATATATAGCTCACTGTCTCAGCACTGCAGGCGCTTTTCTGACTTTACGATATTCCTGCGTGCACCTCCATTTCCCTAGGCCTGTAGTTTTCAACCTACCTACCTCCAGACATCCTCTGGCCACATGAGGCCTGCCAATCCCCTGGTGGGGGCAGGGAATCTCCCACCCCCGATCCCATTGCCTGCTACTGCTCAGAGCTGCAGTGGGCAAAAAACTAAGAAATCCTGCAATGTTGTATGCAGCATCACGTCTCTTCTGGTAAAAAATGGTAGTGACATAGCGTAGCTCTAGGAATCACCGGAAACTCTTTGGCAAAAGAGCTACCTGTGTCACCCCCACCCTTTTTTTATAGAAATGAAATTATGCCTGGGAACCCTAATCCACACTGTTTTTGTTTTTTAAGAAGGGCTCCTTGTGCATTGTAGAAGATTCTAACGAATATTCTAAGGTAGAAAGTCAGCTAATGTGTAATTCTAATCAGACCCAGAGGGTCTGCATTATAGCGAGCTATACATTGCTGGGGATGGGAGAGAGCAGTAGCATTGGGTGAGCTGTTATAAGCCTGCCTCCTTGCCTTTATTCTGAAACTCCAGATTAATTTAGGCCAATGTTCTCCAAGACAAGAGTCTGAAAGCTATTGCCATAGCTGGATAACCGGGCATCTTCTAGCTCTTCTTTAATCTGCTACAAGCTTTCTACACATAGCAATGGCTCAAGAAAATACACTCTATTGTCTACTTTTTTGAAGCTTCTCCTCCACCCATCCTGCTGCAAAACTACTGGGGAAGGGAAGATTGGCCAGCAGCAGTTCCTACCTGACAAATGGGGCCTGAGCCGCCTGCTAGAACACCCCAATTCCATTCTGCTTGTCCTCCCACTGCTCATCTAAAAGCACACAGTGTTTTCTTCTCTCATCCTTCTCAGACATTTCGGGCTAGCATGTTATGAAGGGGCAATTTTGCAATTGACCTTGAAACAGGACATCTCATAGAAGGCTGTGTTTCAGGGTTATCTGGAATATAGAAAATTGTATATTACAGTACAGTGGATCAAGCTTCCATTTAATTCAATGGGAGTTGTGCATGTCATAGGGCAACCTGGCCACTGTTTTCTGTTCTCGGATCTGTTACAGACTGACGGTGTAATCTCTTAACTTCTGCCTCATTTGCTCTCCCTCAACAAAATGAAAGTACTTTTTTCCATCTGAGAAAACTACTTTTAATATAGCAGGTTAAAGTGGTCATGTCAAACATGACCGGAGTTCAGTGTTCGTAAGGTAGCAAATCTGAGACGTGCATGGAAAGGAAAGATACGGATTAAGCTGAATGCCCTTCTTCATATTTAATATAATGCAGGTTAATTTATGTTGGCTTATTAGAGGGATCTCGACAATCAAGGAGTTCAGAATGGTGGGAGTGAACATTAAGCCATAGCTGCAGATCACATTCTTGCAAACTCCATTCAGTCTTTCAAAAGTAAGCCAGAAACACCCTCTAAAAAGACATATAACCTTTTCCTAAAAGTCGCCTTGCTTTTACCTACAAGCCAGATGTGTGACTTGCCGAGACTATGCCAAGCTTTGGGCTTTCATCTGTATGGATAGGAAGGAACATCTCTCCATATCTGGCCTATGGGTGGTTATATGTGCACTGCATGATATGTGGATGTGTTCCTGAACCTCCAGGAGAACACAGCAGAGGGAAATGTTGTCTTCTGGGAGGTACATGCACACTCATCAACTAACAACACACTTTGGTGACTGGGCAAAGATATAACACCTCCGATAGAACATTTCACAACATCTTAAATTCAACAGGCGCAGTAATCAATCTTAGACAAAACGGAGTGATGCATCAAAGTCTTGTTCTGGATGATTGATTCAGATATAGGTGTGCTCTTAAGAAGCCCTAAGAGCCTAGTTACCTTTCCAATAGCAAATCCTTTAACTCCTGGCAAGAAGTATTTCTCAATAACATTTTAGGTTCATTATTGGGTATAGTACACAAGTAGTGCTATTGTAGAATCTCTGCTTCCATTCTAAGCCTTTATTTCAACACCAGCAACAAAGCCCGTTGTGGAAAAAATACAATGAGCTCTAGAAATGGGAGGGCTGGCAGGCAGGCATTCCTTCCTCCTCCGTCACTGATCCCAGACAGATGAAGATGGGGGTGGGGGGCAGGCATGGTCACCTCCTCTGCACTTGATCCCGGCTGAGTGAAAGGGGGCAGGTACTGTGACCTGCTCTGTGCCTGATTCTGGCTGGGTGAAGTGGGGGGCAGGCATTGCCTCCTGCTCTGCACCTGATCCAGGCCAGGTGAAGGGGGGTGGGCATTGCCTCATGCTCCACTCCTGATTCTGGCTGGGTGAAGGAGGTGGGCATTGCCACCTGCTCCTCTCCTGATCCCAGCTGGGTGAAGGCGGGTGGCAGGCATTGCCACTTACTCCGCTCCTGATCCCAGCTGGGTGGGGGCAGACATTGCCATCTGATCTGTGCCTGGTCCTGGCCTGGGTTTTCCGCTGTGGCATACTCTCTGGAGGTCTGCCTGCCTCATCTGGGCTTCCCTCCACAGCAGCACCCTCTGGTGGCGCACCAGGGTAAAAAGTGAGTTGTCTTGAATACGCTTAGCCTTTTATATAGTAGGATGATTATTCAGCATTCTTAATAGTGGCTCAATAAACAAAAAACCATACTATCTATTATAGCTACATAGATCATTACTGAAGAGCAATTACATGGGTCTAAGAAAGTATCTTACCCAAAGGTAAGCAAGACACAGGCAAGGAGTCCTTTCTAAGAAGAAGCTCCCAATCAATTTAGTGTTTCATATTTATAGAATTTCAGAACCACCTCCCAACAATAACTGTCCCACTTGACAAAGGCTCACATTTCTGGCAAACTAATTATAACTTCAAACCTCATACAAGGTTATCTATATCTGAAACATCTTCTTGAAGTATATAAAAACATTCATTTTTGCTACATTTTATGTTAACAAAGTCCATGTAGGATTAGTGATTCCAGGTTTCTCATCCATATGAATATCTTCTGGCACTCAGCCAATGCATCTATCCTTGAATTATATCTTGCCTTCTGTGAAGTTAGACATACCTGCCATTCTCAGATGCTTTCCTCACCTGGGCCTCAACACAGTATCTATTGATATGGATCTGATGGCTCTTCTAATCTACACATGGCCATACAACAATGTCATCATGCCTCTCTCTGAGGTGGTTCTGTTTTAGGTTCTAGACTCCCTGCTTTGCATGTTTAGTTACAGAGTGTGCAAAGACATCTCCTATGATTTTCTTGGTCAAATCCAGCAACAGTTCCCCTATATTTTTAGCTGTATCTGTGACACCCTGTTTTGTTTGAGAGCCAATTTGCAGTAGTGGTTAAGAGCGGCAGGATTCTAATCTGGAGAGCCAGGTTTGATTCCCCACGCCTCCTCTTGAAGCCAGCTAGGTGACCTTGGGTTAGTCACAGCTTCTTGAAGCTCTCACAGCCCCACCTACCTCACAGGGCAATTGTCTTGATGATAATAATAATACACTTTGCACACCACTGAGGGCCAAGCTACAAGTGATGAATGACACTTGAACGGCAAGTGTATTTCTCCCTGTTCACTTGCCCTCCACTCAATCCACTTGCCGTTCAAGTGTCATTCATCACTTGTAGCTTGGCCCTCAGATTGAGCATTAAGCTATGCTGAAGGGTGGTATATAAGTAGAATGTTATTATTGTTATTATTAAGTGGTGTCTATTATGTGTGTGTGTGTTTGTCAAACAACTGAACTGAATTGAAATTGGAGAATCAGAAAGCAGTTCCATTTACAGCAGGCATAGTGGCCGAAAGGTTTTTGAACACTTCGCTGTACTGTTGCAAAACTCCACCAGCAAGACTTTCTCATCTGAGCACCCTCGGAAGTGAAGAGCCCTCAGCCTGCAAACCTTTAAAAGCCGTCACAGCCATTCCATCGTGATGTGTCAAGCGACAAGATGACCATCTTTCTTATAACTTGATTGCTTGCTCTCAAGTGAGCTGAAGAAAAGAGCATTCGTGCTGGGTTCACTGCCAGCTACCACGTACTCCTCACCTGAGCAGGAAGGCTGGCAAGGACAAAGAGAGGAAAGAGGAAGTCTGCATTTTTTAGCTGGCACAAAAAAAACAGGAGGGAGGTCAGGGGAGGAAATGGCAAAGCATGCGTTTGGTGGGGAGAACTCTAGTCGCTTCAACGTCCGGATGCCAGCTTGTTTCCTACACGTAACAGACACTTGGAAATAAGGATCCAATCCCAGTCCCCCTCTTCCGAGAAGCTCCCGGTGATCTCAGCTCTCAAGAAAATTAACTCTGTTGGGGCTGCTCCCCAAATGGATCATCACTGGGGGGAGTGAAGAATCTCATGGGAACATGCTCGTATATCACACAAACACAGGACATCTTCTGGAAGAGGGAGCAGGACACGCCTCTTTCACATTCCCTTAAAACCCATCAGGGCAGGCAGGGCAACACGAATCAGCTAACCTCTCTCCCCGCAGCTTTCCAGCTGGGAAAGGCACCTGGAGAAGGAAGTGGAGCGTGACCCTTTGTGTGCCTTTCAATCACATTGATGTAGGTGGGTTGTAGTGGCACCTGAAAGAATTGTGTTCTGCTGTCTTCCCATAGTTGTCTTTCTCACAGCACCTGGAGGGCCACCACAGTGACAAGGCCGCAGGGACCTTTGGGGTTATCTCCTATTTCCTGCTGAAAGAAGCCCTGGAAGAAGCAGAATGGAACTCGTGTGTGCCCGCTTTAGCCTTACTAGTACCATATGGGGTCTACACAAGTGTGAAAGGGCCTACTCCGTCCAGGGGCCAGGCCCGGTCAGCAATGGGAGGTTTTCCAGAGTCTGAAAGTTTCAAGAATGTGCCTTCGTAAGAAATAACACCTACTGTGCAGGTGCAAAAAGAGCACATCCACTCTAAGATCATCAATTTCAGATGATGCACGACCTGCTCAGCATTGCGAGCATCTCCCATCCAAGTACCAACCATGGTCAATTCTGCGTTGCTTCTGTGATTGGATGAGCTCAGGCTAGCCTGCCCCATCCAGACCAGGGCATACATGTCCTAGTTGATGTTAAATTAGAACAGACTATCTATTCTTAGAGTTGGACGCATTTAGAAAGCAACCATTACTTTGGGGTTTTTTTGCTGTTTAGGATTCTCCATTTTGTTTAGCAACTCATGCTCAAGAGGGAGTTCAGAGTCATGCAGAGCTTGCTTAGAATGGCTTGCTGTAAAATGAAGGAATTCTCCCTTGCAGTCCATGGGTTATATAATATCTCCCTTGTCCCCCAAATGAAGGTCTGTCCTTTTAAGAGCTAAGTCCCTTCAAGCCCTGTGTCTTGGGTGTGACTCTAGCCTGGATGGAACCCCGGCTGTCTTTGTTCTCTCCTGGCTAAGGTCGCCTACTTATCTGTGGTGCTGGATGGAATTGTGCTTTGGAAGTGGCTAATCCAAACCTGACTCTTCCCTTATGTACCCCTGAGCCTGCAAAAAGACTCGTCGTAATAACCTCTAAGCCTGTACAGAGTGCAGACCCAAATGCAAACTTTGGTATGAATTCTGAGGGGTAAGGCATTGCACCAATGGCCCCTTCATGTCTGTTCAGAGAAGGAAAAATACCTGATGGACATTTCACATCAGTTTGGAACATCAATGCTTGAAATGAGCCGAAGGAATGCAATGCTTGAAAATGTGAAACTATGCCCTGCTAATCCAAGAAACTCATTGGATAGCCTTGGACCAGTCCCTGTTTTTTTAGGCTTGCTTTTTCTGAGGATACCAATGTTCTATATAACTATCTGTGTGCTTCGCATAAATCTGAGCCAGTTTTATGAGACTGGGTGACATTCCTTCACATATCCGCACATCAATTTATATTCTCTTAATACCAGCAATATTAGAAGTTATCATTTGTCTGCACCTGGTTTCTCAGATTTACTGACAGTGATATTTTTTAAAGTACTCGCTGTACTTTCCAGTACTCTTTCCCTTATTGGAGATCGCGTCCCACTGAATTAATGCCCGTAGATGTGCAATTTTTTATTGTAGCTGTTTAATGAAGGCTTCTTTACATTCTTCCACTGATATGTAGCTTCCTTATTTTTTTCAGAAATCTTGGTTCAGGCGGCACTTATTCTCTGGTATCTTTCCTTCCAAAAATCCATTTTGCTAATAACGTTTTCTATGTAGTTTGCCAGGACCTCTTAATGAGTTTATGGATGCATTGCCATAACAGTGTTGTTGGCAATTGCTTGGATGTTTATGTCCTTCTGCTGACATGGATGATTCCCCCCCCCCCAAAAATGCTGCTATATTGCTTCCTGGCATTTGGAGACTTCTCTGCATAGATCATCTCTGTAACTTGATAAAAAAGATTGCCAAGTGTACCTTTCAAAATAACTTTGTCAACATTTGTGTAGGGCTACCATTCATCACGCAAGTAACAACCCCTTTGCAGCTAGGCAAAATTCAGAGAATACTCACTCTTGACACCAGGATCACTTTTAAAATGTAGATTGGAGACTTAGTGAGAATGTTTATCTACCCATAAATCAATTTTATACATATCACAAAAAACAAGAGATAGTTTGTGACTGGTAGATAAATGTACACTTCCTGTACATATCACATAAGCATTTATTTCTCCCCACAAAAACATATAAACAAAAGATTTGTATTCTATTTAAAATGTGCACAAGGAGCTATAACGTTTCTAGATGCAATAAACAAACTCTTGAATAAATATGATGCCCAGTTGTTCCACACTGGTGATATATATCCATGACCCTTAAAACTGTATTTAGAAGGTAACATTGAAGAACTTGGCATCCAGCAGGAGAGCTGGGAGTGGGGACAACATCAGCAACATTACTGACAACCTGGAAGTGACAAAGGATAGCTCTAGGAATCACTGGAAACTCTGTGGTTTTACCATAGAGTTTCCAGCGATTCCTTAGAGTGACCCAACAGCAGTGATAGTAACATTGTTGTTCGTGTTTTTTTTTAATTAAACAAAATTTTATTAATAAAAAGCATACAATAAATTACAAGATAGCATAGATTAACAAGTAACAATTGGTAACTAAAACACAACCAATAACCAAATAACAATATTATATACAATGTAAAATAACAGTGATAAGGCTTAAATTCTAAGAATTACATTACAGCAATTCAAAAACAGATTTGTGAAACTTTGTTGTTTGTTTTTGACCCCATCAGTTATCCCAGCAAGCCTAGATCAGGGAGGGACCACCACCTCTGCATACCCTGCACTGCTAATGGTGAAGGGGAGACAGGAGTGGGGTAAAATGCATTCACTGTAGTTAAAAGAGGGGAGACACACAAGCAAATATTAAAAATAGCTACTTAAGTTTTGCTGTAGCATAGTGGTTAAGTGGCTGGTCTCCGAGCCAGCACTCTGCTGGTTTAACTCCCACAACTCCCATGAACTCTGCACATGGCCTTGGGTAAGTCACTCCTCTCAGCCCAAGCTCCCCAGCTGCATTGTAGGGATGAAAATAACACTGACTTTGTTCACCACTCTTTGTGGGGCATTAATCTGTCCCAATGGGTGGTATATAAATACACTGTTGTTGTTGTTGTTGTATCCAATATGGCATATTACTACCCTTCCTTCCGAAGAACGTCTCACTAAAGTGCCAGAATCCCATAAATTCCTTGAGTTTACACAGCGGAAGATTTTCTCAGATGCAGTATATTTTATAAAATTACTGATCCTGAGATTCAACACGATTCAAACATCTCTTTCAAAGACTTTGTTTTGCACTCCAATATTTAAGAGTAGTAAAAGCAAACACAATATTCATTGATATGAAAGATGCTAAACCCGATATTCAAAGGACAAACACAAAAGCGACACAAACGCTAAGCTTGAGCAAACATACTGAAGCATATTATACTCCGAAAATTCATACTCTTTGGACTTTTAGAAATTACTGAGTGTGACCATAGGGGCCAGTGACTTAATTAACACTTCCTACTTGAGTTTGGGCCAGTACTAAAATTCTGCCTCGGTCACGGGGCACAAAACACAGTTTCTTTTCAACAATTGCTAAGAAGTTCCTGGTCATGCTGTGCCTTCTTTGCCTTGAATAGTTGCTAAATTTTCCCCATTCTCACAAAGATTAATTCATAGGGCCATATCAATGTAAGCAGCACGTGGTTAGAGCATATGCTTTGCACAGAAAAAAAAAGTGCTCCTTTCCATATATCTGTGATAGGAGAGGTGGGACAGTCCTTGGAATCAAATGAAGGAGATTGTCAGAGCCCAACATGACCAGGCTAAATTGACCAATGGTAAGACAGCACCTTATGTTATCTAGTAAGGCCTTCAGGACTCCATGACTGTTCATGTCACTGACTTTAATAGCAGTAGTATGAGTGAACAGACCAAGAACGTTGAATTGGTCCCCCCAAAATGTTGGAATACACTAATTTTCATCAATAGAAGAACTTCCTGAGAGTTAGAGCAGTCCCTCAGTGGAACAGGCTTCCTCGGGAGGTGGTGCACTCTCCTTCTTTGGAAGTTTTTAAGCAGAGGCTAGATGGCCATCTGACAGCCATGCTGATTCTGTGAACTTAGGAAGATCATGAGAGGGAGGGCGGGAAGGGTTACATCAGGGCCTAGTTCTTGTGGCCTCTTCTTACATGCCCAGGGTAATGCTGACCGCCACTTTGGAATCAGGTAGCAATTTTCCCCAGGTCAGTTTGGCTAGGGATCCTGATGGAGTTTTCAGTTTTGCCATCCTCTGCGCAGGAAGTAAGGGTCACTGTGTGTGGGGTGGGTGGGTGGGGGTATTTGGGAATTTCCTGCACTGTGCAGAGGGTTGGACTAGATGACCCTAGCAGTCCCTTCCAGCCCTGTGATTCTATGATTCTATGAATATGGATCCAATTGTTCTGTTCATGGAGTTTGCCTGAGTTCCTCACAACTCCTTCAGCCCCTTCCGACTCCCCAGAAAAATTATTCCCGGGGTCATGGGACCCCCATGAAGCCATGTGAAGCCAACAGTTGCGGGGGGGGGGGCTGAAGGACAAAGGAATGAAATCGCTCCTCCTTTCTCTTCTACAAGTATAGCTCTGCGAAGGAAGGTTCAATTTCATGGCTATTCATCCACATGAATTACGTGACCCCAACATTACCTTCCTGGGGATCAGAAGAGAGCAGGGATGGAGAGGAATGCAGGAAAGCTCCACCTGCCTTCCACACACAGATGGTCGGATCCATGCCCGCGTCCTCAGACTCATGGATGAATCAACATAAAGAGAAATATTTGCAGCATGATCCTTCTTATGGTAAAAAGAACTAGTTATAATGGAATAATGTTCTCTTACATTCTGTGACGGACAGTGCTTCAAAATCTGTATCCTCATTCTTTTACTGTGCAAAGATATTTAACACCCCAATTAAAGAATTGTCACCGGAAGTCTCACGCATTTCAGAGCGATGCTAACTTTGCTTGGAGTGTTTGCAAAATGAGGGTGGTGCTTAATAACAGCATGCATTGGAAGGCATCATAGGATTATGATATGTCACACTTATACATGTCCTGCATTCATACTCGGAAAAGAGTGCGTGTTTACATAATCAGCCAACCAAGGTACTTAAAACGAAACAAATGTTATGGTGTGTTGCATGTGTGGTGCATTTGCAGATGCACATGTTGAATGCCACATTTTGTCATCGCTATGAGGTCACCAAGGAAGGAGAGGGCTCCATTCCTACATGGGCATGAAACCAGATGGTCCTTTCCTAATCTGTGAAGCACCAGAGAATGTACAAAATGGGACTTGTTCTTTCATCAGTGGTCAAGTGAGTGAAAGCCTGCAGTTCAGTGTTCAGGAATCAGGATATGCTTCACAAAACCTTCTTGAGCGATGTCTGTTTGTAATTCAGAGATGATTTCTTGGGGAAACATCACCCTGGGCTTTTTTGCCCTAGCATAGGAGTTCCATGGTATTTCACATTCATTCTACATTCTCAAACAGACAATACAGAGACGGCCGATGCAGTCTCTTCTAGAATCATTGCTTTTAAAAAAAAAAAGCTCAAGAAAGTTTTAGGTGGTCTGCAGTAGAATGGCTGGATTTGAGTTCAGTGGCACCAAGAGACCAACAAGATTTTCAGAGTGTAAGCTTTTGAGACTCCGAGTGCACCTCTTCAGACAGCCTGCGTGGTTTGACTATAGCAACTTATGGGAATTGCCCTTCAGACTAAAATCCTCAACTGACTATGGAAGACAATGCTTATGACGCCCTTGGGTGGGATGTCCAAAGCTGTTCTAAGCGGTCACTGTGAATGCTGGGTCGACTTACCCCACATTCTGATCCTGGCCTTGTTTACCCATCCAAATTTCTTAATATAAAACAGGGAATCCAAGAACCCAAGGTTACTCAGGTTATTTTCTCCTATAGTCACTTCAGCTTCTAGTTTACCCTTTGAGTTTATAAACAATTCCAGCGTTGAAGAGAATTGAATTGTACTTTAAAACTTTGCATAGTTAAGTGGCTAAACAAGTCCAGGGGGAGTCATTACGAGGTGTGAAAATCCGTCAGGTATGTTTTTTGCTGCCTGGCAACTGGCTTTAGTGCAATAGAGTCGGAAGTGAGAGCAAACGTAGGTAATGGACCCAAAAGC
Source organism: Eublepharis macularius (assembly GCF_028583425.1). NCBI lineage: Eukaryota > Metazoa > Chordata > Lepidosauria > Squamata > Eublepharidae > Eublepharis > Eublepharis macularius. The sequence continues at coordinate 18,505,609 of NC_072796.1, forward strand.
GACTCTAATCTTGTGTACGTTGAGCACAGCAAGCCGGGAAACTCCCATGAATTAGCAAGAGGAATCGATCTCATTTAGATACAGCAGGGACATTTTGCGGTCTTGTATTTCCTCTCTTTCTCTGTGTGTGTGTGTGGAGGGGCAGTTCTTTGTAGAAAATTTGTCATTAAGCTGTTGAGGAGGAAAGGGCAGTTGCGTTAGGCATTCTTCCTTAAAGAGAAACAGGTCCCATAAAACTGCCCTTGAGGTGAACCCTCTGGCACAGAGATGCTGTATTCATCATGAATTCTGTGCTCAAAAACCCAATGCACTGCTCTCCTGGGTTTTTTTTTTCCGCCAGTCAGTCACTCATACTTCCAAACTGACAAGTCTACAATTTAAAACCATCTCTAGCTTGCAGGTACCCGCTGCTTCTGTGTTCATGCAACTGGCTTTAGCATAATAGCATTCATTATTTCACTATGCAGGCAGGCAGTCGCTGCTGTTGGTTTATGCTCAGATCATGGGATAAAGCTACACAAGACATGAGATACATAGGACATTGCTTGGTTGTCTAGGCAATGGCCTTTCCTCCAAACAAGAGTTACAGTGCCCAAGTTGCTATACAAGGAAATGCTTGTGCAAAGTACTTCCTTGCTTCCACGCTTCCTTGCTTCCACCGATCAGTGGGCAAAATGGGTACAAGAAGTTACCAGTGAAAAGGGAAAACAATCTTTTTTCAGAATCTTTTTTCTGGCTTCTTCTGGTTATATGGAACAGGCAGGGAGCAACCCACATAGCTTCATTCTGTTACAACTCCACTAAAGATGGGCACGAACTGAAATACGAACCAAAGTTTGTGACAAACTGGGCTGGTTCGTGGTGGTTCACAAAACGGTGGTTTGTCAGAGCCCGTTTCTGATGAATCACTATGAACTTTAGGCTGGTTCGTTTGGTTCATTTTTTGGTTTGTCACTGCAGACAGCCTGGCGCTGATCAATCAGTTTCCTAGGCAACAGGGGATGGACTTTCTGCAGACCTTCTGCTGACCCGGAAGTGATGGTTTGCTGACCTGGATTTGACGTTTTCATGAACCAAACGAACTGGTTCGTGAACTGGGGCAGATTCGTGAAAGTTCATGGTTCGTGAAATGTAAAGAACCACGAACTGCACAGTTCAGTTTTTTTCTGGTTTGTGCCCATCTCTAATCCCCATTCCCCACCCAACACATATATACAATTGTTCCAGAGCTGTAGTGCAAGACTATATACTTACAACATTTTTGTGATTAGAACAATTTTGGTCACTGGATAAAAAGAAAGATTTCCCCCCCAAGTGTTCTAGAATGATGCTTGCAACTTGCAATCTAATTATGATTCAGATAGAAGAGTGCACATTATTAACCAGAGTACAACTTTAACCAGGGTACAACTTCGGATATCTTTCTATAAGCCACACAACCTAAGCCAAACTGCTTCCAACTGAAGAGTGGGAATTGGTTTGGAAGATTCTATGCTTTCATCTACTTTTGAGCTCAGAACAGATTTAGGGGGTTCTACTACCTAGAGGTATATCTGTGTCATAGAGCAAACCCTACCTAGAGAACTATGTTTGTGAGTGGAGGTTAGGGATCTCCATGAATTTCAGTATCTTCAGCAGATTACAATTCCCTGGATTCCTTTAGTGTTGAGCCTCCTTGAACGGGCTCTGGAGAGAAGGCATACAAAGCTTCTAAATAAATTTTAAAAAGTCAAATAAGTCATTAACACGAGCAACAACTATGGACAGACCAACAGCATTGGGAAAGAAAAAGACAAGAAAAGGGGCATTATTTCCCTTCCTTAATGCTATGTTGGCGATTTCTCTGACATGATATATTTCTTTCTTGTAGGAATTTGATGGGGGTGGAGATTATTCCGACAGGAGATCCCCCTACCTACGGTACCTTTTCAGGCAGGTGGCACCATGCTCAATGTCCAAATGAGTATATCAGTCGCTTTTTAATTTGTAGCACTTTACCTGATACATGATTGTTTATTGCAGGGAGGAGCTCAGCATTTATTTATTTTCTTCATTTATATCCCACCTTTCTTCCCAATGGGGACCCAAGCAGCTTACATCATTCTCTCCTCCATGTTATCCTCACAACCACCCTGGAAGGTAGGTTAGGCTGCTTGTGTGCGATTAGTCCAAGGTCACCCAGTGAGCTTATGCTGGCCCTCATTTATTAACGGAGATAATCTAATAAGAGTGTTAGAAAATTTACTATGCCTTCTTTTGGGAACTCTCCATCCTCTTGAGATTTTGTGCACTGCTTTTAATACACGAGAAAATCATTTCTTATGCAAGTTGCATTGGTTGCCAGTGGAGTACCAGATCAGATTCAAGGTTTTAGTATTGACCTATAAGGCCTTGTGCAGACTGGGTCCAGCTTATCTAAGGGACCATCTCTCCCCATATATTCCCTGGAGGACACTCCAATCAGGGGATAAACAGCTGTTGGTGGTCCCTGGCCCCAAGGAGGCCCACCTAGCCTCGACTAGAGCCAGGGCCTTTTCACTCCTGGCTCCCACCTGGTGGAACACTCTGTCTGCTGAGATCAGGACCGGCAGGACCTACTATCCTTCCACTGGGCCTACAAGACAGAGTTGTTCTGCCAGGCAGATGACTGAGGCTGGGCCTCTGCCTGCCTGAAAAAGCGGTGTATAAAATCTTAACCCTCCCTGTGAAGGCTGTCCACCATCATGTTTTAAATGTGTATTAATAGAAATACACTGCTGTTTTAATGATGCCTCTTTTCTGTCGGGGGTGGTGATTGGAGTTTTTGTGTAAGTACCGATCAGTGTGAGTTGGTTTCCTGTAGACCCTGTGACCTAACTGAAAGTTTGCTTTGCGGATGACCCCCGACAGAAAAGAGGCATAATGAAAACATTAGTGGAGTGTGCAAGACGGATATGTGAGCCGCACTTTCTCAATGAGGAAATTAATCATCTAAACCACGCACTTCAGGCAAATGGCTACTCCAGAAATGAAATCCTAAGAGCGATCAAACCCAGGATGAATCAAACAACCAAGGAAAAACAGTCTCCTACAGGAAAAGTGTTTTTGCCATATATCAAAGGAATTACTGATCAGATGGGAAAGCTTATGAAAAAGCATAACCTTCAAGCAGTATTCAGACCCACCCGAAAAATACAACAGATGCTACGATCAGCAAAAGACAGTAGAGACCCCCTCACCTCTGCAGGAGTATACCGTATACCCTGCAGCTGTGGACAAGTTTACATCGGGACCACAAAGCGTAGCATCCAGACAAGAATAAAAGAACATGAAAGACACTGCAGACTTGGACAACCTGAAAAATCAGCAGTGGCTGAACATAGCCTAACTCAAACAGGGCACAGTATCTTATTCCAGGACACCAAAATACTGGACAACACTTCCAACTACTTTGTCAGACTGCACAGGGAAGCCATTGAAATTCACAAGCATAAGCAAAACTTCAACAGGAAAGAAGAAACCTTAAGAATGAACAGAGCATGGTTTCCAGTTCTGAAAAACACCAGGCTAACAAAACACTTTATACTCGACAATAGCCCTGCAGAGAAGATTAGCACATCAAGCACCAATCCATATGCAAAAGAACCTCCTCAGGATACAGTGAAGCCTCCCGCCATTAGCATTCCACACCCTGGGAAACTCTTACAGGATGACTCAGCTCAACCCCACCCCTCCTGAGTAGATACAAATGACCTGCCAACATCTTTTCCACACTGTGACACTGAGAGATCTCTGTCTTTTGGTGCTACACCTCTGAAGATGCCAGCCACAGCTGCTGGCAAAACGTCAGGAACTACAATGCCAAGACCACGGCAATACAGCCCGGAAAACCCACAACAGCCATATGAGACCTTTCTGTAAGTATGGAAATCCTTCACTGAAGTCTCTCTGCTACATGTTCACCACTATTCTTTCTGAATTGTCACCATGTAGATAACAATACTGACCTACCTTGCAAGGTTTTTGTATGGGTTACTGACAGGAATGCTCTGAGTACTGAGGGGGAAAAGAACTACATACAAATTGCTTTGTAATTTTCCATATTTTTGAAGTGCAGACACGCAGACTTTGCTGGGACTTAAGGAGGGGAGTGAGATAGTTTAGAACGTGGTTTCTATCCCCATCAGGGAAGCTCAGGCCTCCTCCTTGCTTCCTCTTCCAAAACACTGGCAAGGGCAGAGGGCTGTGCATATGCTCTGCCCTCACAGTGACAGAAAACATCCCTGACTGCAGAGAGCAATCTCTCAAGGGGAGCCTTCAGTTGGCCATGGCTGGGAGTTAAATGTGTTGTAGGGAAGTAGGGAATTCTCCCTGGAAGCTAAAATGACAAAACTGAGGCTATTGTACTTTGGTCACATTATGAGAAGACAAGATCCTCTGGAAAAGCCAATAATGCTAGGAAAAGTGGAAGGCAGTAGGAAAAGAGGAAGACCCCAAATGGGATGGATGGAGTCAAGAAAAGAAGCCACGTCCTCCAGTTTGCAAGATATGAGCAAGTGTGTTAATGAGAGGACGTTTTGGAGGTCTTTCGTTCACAGGGTCACCATAGGTCAGAGGCGACTTGAGGGCACATAACACACACAAGGAAGTAATTGGGAGGCTGTTGGGCTTGGAAGGTTCATAGCACATCCCACTCCTACAACCTCATACCAGGGATCCCTTTGGGGGTAAATAGTGAAATCCTAAGAAGAGTTACTCCAATCTAAGCCCATTGCTTTCATTGGGCTTAGACTAGAGTAACTCTGTTAAGGATTTCCCTGAAAGGGGGTCATTTTTTGCTGTTTATAATCATGTCATTGTCATGAAGTCTGGAATTCTGGGAAACATCTCCTCTGTGGTAGAACGTTAGGGTAAGGAAATGCTGAGGGAGCCACGCCTGAGGTAACTATAAATTTGTGACTGGCCAGAGAAAGAGAGAGAGAGAAGCTTGGTGTTTGTTTATTTCTGTTTTCAGTTGGTGGGCTGAAAGAATAGCCTCAGAGGTGGCTGTCCTTTTCAGGGGTTGCTACTCTGTTAAGATTAACATTACAAAACACCATAAATCTCCAGTCCCGATCCTCCTAAAGGCTGCCCTGGAACTTTCCAAAGCATGAGAAAGTATGCAGCACACAGCACCGGGGTGGCACTAAGCTCATTTATCTTGCAGACAGACAAGCATTGCGGATGTGACAATATCTGTAGTCTCAACCCCCAGCTCAAAAGCAGTGCCTTCCCAACTGGGGGTGAATGCCCAAATTAAAACAGCAGGTTATTGGCATTTTGCCAAAGAAAACAAAGAAAAACTGGTGACTTTTCACAACTTGGGGATATTCTTCCTTGTTGTACAATTGCACAGAATGGAAGCGCTGCCTAACAGCAACAGCTTTTGAAGTAACGACCTTGCACGATAGTTTATAGGTTAGCAGCAGCACTTTGAATAGCAAATAGCTTCACTGATTCCGGATGAGAATGGTACAATAAATAGAGTATTGAGCTAGGATCTGGGAGTGTGTGTGTGTGTGTGTCTGTTATGTACCATCAAGTCACTTCTGACTTATGGTTACCATATAAATTAACAACCTCCAAAACGTCCTATCTTGCTCAGATCTTGCAAACCAAAATCTGTAGCATTCTTTATTGAGTCAAGTCGTCTCATTTTGGGCCTTCTTCTGTTCCTACTGCCTTCCAACTTTCCAAGCTTTATTGTCTTTTCCACTGAGTTGTGTCATGCCATGAAGCGACCAAAGTATGATAGCCTCAGAGCTAAACTACAAGAGATGAATTACATGAGGACACTCACATGAAGGGAGTCGCAATGTTAGCCGGGAAGCTGAGTTTGAAAAGAGATTGGAAGGCTCTGTCGATTCCCCCTCTCTACAGAGCCTGCAAAGATCGCTCCTCAGAGGGTTTGTTTATTTCCTCTTCACCTCCTAGAAGGGGAGGTGAAACTGGCAGAGCCTTCCGGAGGCAAAGAGGAAATTAGCAAACCCTCTGAGGAGCGATTTTTGCTGGCTTGGTAGAAAGGGGAAATTGACAGAGCCTTCTGATCTCTTTTCAAACTCAGCTTCCTTGCTAACATGGTGACTCCCTTCATGCGTATATCCTCGTGTAATTCCTCTCTTGTAGCTTAGGGCCAAGCTACACATGACGAATGACACTTGAACGGCAAGTGGATTGATTGGAGGGCAAGTGAACAGGGAGAAATATACTTGCCGTTCAAGTGTCATTCGTCATGTGTAGCTTGGCCCTTAGTTCTCTGTTTCAGCATTGACCCAGGTTCATATCCCCACTCTGCCATGAAAACTTTCTGGGCCATCAATTTCATTGGGTCACCTTGGGCCAGTCACATGCTCTCAGCCTAACCTACCTTGCAGGCTTGTTGTGAGGATAAAGGGGAGGAGATGAGAATGATGAGAATGATGAGAATGATGGAAGCTGCTTTGTCAAGGAGAATGAGGATCTTGTGGAATCAGGGCACCGTACTGAGGATAAGGGGAACATGCCCTCAGAAGGGACCTCTTCTTCAGTTGGTGAGCAGGTTTCCTTTCGCATCAAGGAACCATCCCTGGGTGGGGCGGGAGGGAGGCTCTTGGTAGTTGGTGATTCGATCCTTAGACAAGTAGATAGCTGGGTGGCACAACCGCGTTCTGACCGTATGGTGACTTGCCTGCCTGGTGCGAAGGTAGCGGACATTACGCGTGTTATAGATAGGCTGGTAGATAGTGCTGGGGAGGAGTCAGCGGTCGTGGTCCATGTTGGAACCAACGATGTTGGGAAATGCAGTCGTGAGGTCTTGGAACAAAAATTTAGGCTGTTAGGCAGGAGACTCAAGGCCAGGACCTCCAAGGTAGCCTTCTCAGAAGTGCTACCTGTTCCACGCGCAGGGCCAGAGAGACAAACGCAGATCAGGAGTCTCAATGCGTGGATGAGACGATGGTGTAGGGAGGAAGGGTTCAAGTTTGTTAGGCACTGGGATTCTTTTTGGGACAAGCGGGAGCTGTACAAGAGAGACGGTCTCCACTTGTCCCGAGAAGGAACCCGGCTGCTGGCACTTAAAATCAAAAAGGTGGCAGAGCAGTTTTTAAACTAAATGCTAGGGGAAAGCCGACAAGAGATAAAGTGTCTCTGGTTCAGGATGGTTCATCTCAGAGAGATGAAGGGCTAGGTATAACACTTCTACAGGGAGATAGATTAGAGTTGTCAACTGAGATGGAGACAAACAGTGCAGATGACCTAACTACGTCTCGAGGCAAAGTGTGCCGGGGAAGTTACAGGAGTTTATATACAAATGCTAGAAGTGTCCAAGGTAAAATTGGGGAGCTGGAATGTTTAGTGTTGGGCAAATCCATAGACATTGTGGGCATATCAGAAATTTGGTGGGATGAGGAAAATCAGTGGGACACGGTGATTCCTGGATATAAATTATATCGGAAGGATAGGGAGGGAAGGGTTGGTGGTGGGGTGGCTCTATATGTCAGAGAAGGTATACATTCCAGTAAGATTGAGAAGGTAACTGAATTAGATTCGCTTCTGGAAATGCTATGGGTTGAAATTACGGGCCCAAATGGAAACTTAACTGTGGGAGTTTGTTATCGCCCTCCAGATCAGAAAATAGAGGAGGATTATAAAATGATGACAGGATTAAAGATGGCTGCTAAACAAAAAAACTGTGTTGTAATGGGTGATTTTAACTACCCACACATTGACTGGGCCAATGGGTGTTCGAATCGGGGGAGAGAAAGTAAGTTTCTAGACTGTCTCAATGACTGTGCTATGGAACAGATGGTTACAGAACCTACTAGGGGAGAGGTGATCCTGGATTTGGTCCTCAGTAATGCTGAAGACCTGGTGAGAGATGTAAATGTGATTGCACCACTTGGGAACAGTGACCATAATGTTATTGAGTACAACATATGTATAAATAGGAAATTGCCAAATAAGACCAACACAGCCATGTTTAACTTCAAAAGGGGTAACTTTTCTGAGATGAGGGGGTACGTGAAGAAGAAACTGAAAGGGAAAGTAAAAAAGGTCAAAACACTTGGGGAATCTTGGAGACTATTTAAAACTACAATCCTGGAAGCTCAAATTAAATATATACCGCTGGTTAGGAAAGGCACAAATAGGTTTAGGAAAAGGCCAGCATGGTTAACAAGCAATGTAATAGAAGCTGTAAAAGGTAAAAAGGATTCTTTTAGGCAGTGGCAAACTAGTCGGAGTGAGGTTGATAAAAAGGAGCATAAGCTGTGGCAAAAAAAGTGCAAGTCTGTGATCAGACAGGCAAAAAGGGAATATGAGGAGCATATTGCAAAGAACATAAAGAAAAACAATAAACGATTCTTTAAATATATTAGAAGTAGGAAACCAGCTAGGGAGGCAGTGGGGCCCTTGGATGACCAAGGCGTAAAAGGATTACTAAAGGGTGATAGGGAAATGGCCGAGAAGCTGAATGCGTTCTTTGCTTCTGTCTTCACTGTGGAAGATAAGAAGTGCATGCCCACTCCGGAAGCACTGACTTTGGGAGGGGTTTTGAAAGACCTGAGTCACATTGAGGTGACGAGAGAGGAGGTTATGCGACTGCTAGATAATTTAAAAACTGATAAATCACCGGGCCCAGATGGCATACATCCAAGAGTTCTGAAAGAACTCAAGTGTGAACTTGTAGATCTCCTCACAAAAATATGTAATCTGTCATTAAACTCTGCATCTGTTCCTGAGGACTGGAAGGTAGCTAATGTTGTCCCCATCTTTAAAAAAGGTTCCAGGGGAGATCCGGGAAATTACAGGCCAGTCAGCCTGACGTCAATACCGGGTAAGTTGGTGGAAACTATTATCAAAAATAAAATTAGTGGGCACATTGATGACCAAAAGCTGATGAGGAAAACTCAGCATGGGTTCTGTAAGGGAAGATCTTGTCTCACCAATCTGTTAGAGTTCTTTGAGGGAGTGAACAAACAAGTGGACAAGGGAGACCCGATAGATATTGTTTATCTTGACTTCCAGAAAGCTTTTGACAAAGTTCCTCATCAAAGGCTCCTAAGTAAGCTCAGTAGCTATGGGATAAAGGGCCAAGTCCTCTTGTGGATCGAAAACTGGCTAATTAATAGGAAACAGAGAGTGAGTATAAACGGGCACTTCTCACAGTGGAGGGTGGTGAGCAGTGGGGTGCCACAGGGGTCGGTATTGGGTCCAATGCTTTTTAACTTGTTTATTAATGATTTGGAATTGGGATTAAGCAGTGAAGTGGCTAAATTTGCAGATGACACGAAATTGTTCAGGGTGGTGAAAGCCAGAGAGGATTGTGAGGCACTCCAAAGGGATCTGTCGAGGCTAGAAGAGTGGGCATCCATGTGGCAAATGAGGTTCAATGTAGCCAAGTGCAAAGTAATGCACATTGGAACCAAAAATCCAAAATATAAATACAAGTTGATGGGGTCTGAACTGGCGGAGACTGACCAAGAGAGAGATCTTGGAGTCATGATAGATAACTCACTAAAAACGTCAGCACAGTGTGCGACTGCCATTAAAAAAGCTAATGCTATGCTAGGGGTTATTAGGAAAGGGATTGAAAACAAATCAGCCGGTATCATAATGCCTCTGTATAAATCGATGGTGAGGCCTCATTTGGAGTACTGTGTACAGTTCTGGTCGCCACACCTTAAAAAAGATATCATAGCACTGGAAAAAGTACAGAGAAGGGCAACTAAAATGATTAAAGGGTTGGAACACTTTCCCTATGAGGAAAGATTGAGGTGCTTGGGGCTCTTTAGCCTGGAGAAAAGACGACTGAGGGGAGACATGATAGAGGTTTACAAGATAATGCACGGGTTAGAGAAGGTAGAGAAAGATGTGTTTTTCTCCCTTTCTCACAATACAAGAACTCGTGGGCACTCTATGAAATTATTGAGCAGTCGGGTTAGAACAGATAGAAGAAAATACTACTTTACACAAAGGGTGATAAACACATGGAATTCGTTGCCACAGGAGGTGGTGGCAGCTACAAGCATTGCCAGCTTCAAGAGGGGACTGGACAAATATATGGAGCAGAGGTCCATCAGTGGCTATTAGCCACAGGAGATAGATGGTATTCTCTTTGTGGGGAGGTGGTGCTCTGTTGTCTTGGTGCTGGAAGGAAGGCAGTGGGAGGGCTTCTGGTGTCCTGGCCTCACTGACAGTCCTTTAGATGGCACTGGATTTCTAGCCACTGTGTGTGACAGAATGTTGGACTGGATGGGCCACTGGCCTGATCCAACATGGCTTTGCTTATGTTCTTATGTTCTTATGCTTATGCTTTGGGTTTGTTTCTGTCATTTATAGTCTGCCTTTCTCACGAGACTCAAGGTAGATTCACAGTGTGAGATTAGTACAGTCAATATCAAAGATATTTCCATAAACAATGCCATAGGGTAAATAAATACAAGTTTACAAAGACAGAGCATCAGCAAGAATCCAATTCAGAGTTGAAGAAATGCTGAAACACAGCATAAGGAAGTCTAGGACTGACATTAGACAACATAGAACTACCCAGTAGGATCATACTTGAAGCACAGGTAGCACATAGGTGCACATACTTAAGGCAACAGATAGGACGTAAGGCAACATAGTGGTGAAGTCTGTGGTTCCTAACTCATTAGTGAAGCATCTGAGACCCCCTTCCTACAATACAGGACTCCTATCTGAGTAAAAAGCCTTTTTGAATAATTCAGTTTTGCATTGTTTGCAGAAAGCCAGGAGAATGGGGGCTTTCTTGACCTCCTCAGGCAGCTTGTTCCACAAGGTAGGGGCCACCACAGAGAAAGCCCATGTATGGGCTGCTGTTGATTTCACCCATGTGCAGGTGGCACCTGTAGGAGACCCTGTTCAAATGAGTGAAGCTATCGTGGAGGAACATAGAAGGAGTGGTAGTCCCATAGGTATGCTGGACCAAGGCCATGAAGAGCTTTGCACGTGATAACCAATATCTTGAACTGAGCACGGTAACTGATCCACGGGGGGGAAAGGCAGAGCATAAATGAAGTAAATAAATAGAATAAATGATGCATATGTACTAGGACATACTTTGGAGAAATGGACCTCTGCAAAAAGAATGTTTCTGACATGATAATTTTCCAAACATGCACGGTCTCTTTTCAGTGAAATACAAACCTCTACAGAAGTATTAGGGATGCTTCACACGTATCTGTACCTTGAGAGCGGGAGAGTTCAATCGCCCTTTCGTTCAGATAACACTTGACTGGAGATTGACAACAGCATCCTCAAGCTTCAAAAATGTTTTTCAAATGCTTCGAATTGTATCAGAGTTTGCAGTCCGTGCAGCCTCACACTGCTTTCGCTGGCTTATTCTTCATTTTTGTTCTTTGTTACGGGTTAAGAACTCAGCCGAAGAAAAAGAGCTGCTTTGCTACATCACAACATAAGAAGAGCTGCGTTGGATCAAACCAGTGATCCATCTAGTCCGGCATCGTTTCCCATAGAGGCCAACTAGTTGCTCTGGATGGCCAAACAGACAGGGCAAGGCCTTTCCTGATGGGGCCCCCTTGAAGTTTCAGAAGTTTCCTGCCTCTAGATGTGGAGGTTCCATTTAGGCATCATAGCCACCTGTCCTCTATGCATCTGTCTAATGTGGCTTTAAATTTCCTGGTCTAATCCTCCCTCTGTGTTACTGGCCATCACTACATATGCTGGCAGTGAATTCTGCAACATAATTACTCATTGAGTAAAGAAGTACTTCTGGCCCTCAACCAGGGCCAGAGCCTTTTTGGCTCTGGCTCCAGCCTGGTGGAACACTCTCCCAGTTGAGACCCGGGCCCTGAGGGACTTATTACAGTTCCACCGGGCCTGTCAAATGGAGATGTTCCACCAGGTCTATGAGAGTGGTTGAGGAGCTGGTGAACTATCCTGCTGGTCCCTTGCCTGTTTTGATCCACTCCACTGTCTAATGAGATCTATTTGTTTGTTTATGTCATTTATAGTCCGCCTTTCTCACTGAGACTCAAGGCGGATTACATAATGTGAGATTAGTATGATCAGTATCAAGGACATTTCCGAACAGTGTCAAGGACATTTCCATAAACAATGTCTTAGGGTTTTATAAAGACATAAAATTAGCAAGGATCCAATACAGAGTTGAAGAATTGCTGAAACGGATCATAATCAGTTCTAGGACTGACATTAGATACTTGTATTGATTTTATTGTTTTATGATTTTAACTGCTATTTATTGTGTATGTGTGTGGTTTTATGATGTTGCGACCCACCTGAGCCCACTTGCGGGGAAGGTGGGCTATAAATCCAATAAATAAATAAATAAATAAATAAATAAATAAATAAATAAATAAATAAATAAATAAATAAATAAATAAATACTTCCTTTTGTCCAACTTGAACCTATTGCCCATCAATTTCATTGGGTGCCCTCGAGTTCAAGTACTGGTGAGGGGGAGGAAAACCACTTTCTCTAGCCACTTTCTCCACCCTGTGCATCATTCTGTAAACCTTGACTATGCCCCCTTCAGTTGCCCTTTTGTGATCTTGCTGAAATGTAGGTGGGAGGCATGTTTTCTCTCTCTGTTTTAGCCGTGCCCATTTTGCCCCACTGATTCATCCAAGTTCAGATTGCAAGTGCTTTGTGACTGCCCATTCTCCAGCTGCTTTCCCATGACTGTCCCTTGTCCCCATCCCTCTGCCCAACACACCTGGGGGTAGGGGACCTTACCAGGAGGTGTTGTCCTTGAGTGCAATCCTAAGGAGAGTTACTCCAGTCTAAGCCCGTTGAACTCAAAGGGCTTAGACTGGCGTAACTCTCTTTAGGATTGCACTGTTGTTTTTCTTGATCCTGCTGAGGTGGAGACAGGCTCTCTACATTCCCACCCTTGCTAGTTTTAGCTGCCCAACAATTACAGTTCGACAAGTTCTGTACATGCGCCAACATGACAAATTATGCCAGCTCATGAATGATACAAAAGCAGCACATACACTGTAATGTATTTTCAATAATGCATGGCCTGACTGTGTTGACCCCAAGTTACTAAATTGTGGGAGTGCATAAAGATCGCTTATCGCTCCCTCACCATGTGGACTGTTGGAACAGAGGCAATTCAGCAGGCCTGGACACTATATTTCCTTGTGTATTAGAATCCGATTGTGTATCTGTGTGATGCCTCTCTTTGCCTGAACGAGAAACTTCTCTCTGACACCTCCTCCTTTGTCTCCTCCATTCTCTTTTCTCCCCACAGGCTTGCAAGAAATAAGGCACTTCTGGAGAGCTCTCCAGTGCAAGCGTGCCAGAGACACACCCATGCTCTCATACTGCCACTCATGTGCTGCGGGTTTAGCTGGCCCCTTGTAGCTAGAAATGGAGTTATTTAGATTACGTTTCTGTTTCCTCTTCTGCTACAAAATGGAAGTGAATGTGAATATGCTTCAGTAAAAGTAAGTTTTATCTGTTGCAGTATACTGATTCCATGCATTCCCGGCTGTGCAACTTCGCTACATTAACTAACAAATAGCCCCAGGAGTACCGGCACTGCACGGACACAATACTATGAATATAGCTGCCTGCCTGGCTAGTATATTTTCATTCTGCCTTTCTCCAAGGTGTACAGTTGTCCTTGCAACCAACCTGTGAAGTAGGTTTGGCTGAGAGACAGTGACTGGTCCAAGGTCACCCAGGAAATTTTGAGATAGAGTGGGGAATTGAACGTAACACTGCAGTCCTAATACTTCCCTTGGAGTAAGATATTAGAGCCAAGCTACAAGTGACAAATGACACTTGAACAGCAAGTGAACAGACTCACGTGTATTCCTCCTGGTTAACTTGCGCTCCACTTGCGCTCCACTTGATCACATAGTGAGGGCGAAGCTACAAGTGATGAATGACACTTGAACAGCAAGTTTATTTCTCCCTGTTCACTTGTGCTCCACTCAATCCACTTGCAGTTCAAGTGTCATTCTTCACTTGTAGCTTGGCCCTGAGTCTGTTCACTTGCCGTTCAAGTGTCATTCATCACTTGTAGCTTGGCCCTTAGTGAAATAAAATGAGACTTATTTATGGGTAGTCCTGCTTACATCTTACTGCATGGGCACACTGGTTTTAACGTGCTGCCTGAAGACACACATCAGCTGAAGAGAACTGATTATATTTTTATAAAAGAGAGCTGAACATCACTGCAGTGGTCAAGTGGTTCGGCTGCGATTCAGCACTCTACCGGTTCAAATCTCACTACTGCCATGAGCTTAGTAGGTGGCCTTGGGTAAGCCACTCCTCCCAGCCCCAGTTCCCCAGCCGCATTGCGAAGATCAGGGCCAGCGCCACCGTTGAGGCCATGAGGCGGGGCCCATGGGCGCCGTGGGGCCGGAGGGGGCCCCAGAGGGGGCCCCAGGGCAGAGGCGTGAGTCCCACGCCACTGCCGGCCAGCCCCACGCTGCCACTGGCGCTGCCGCCACCGCCTGCCCCCAGGTGGCCACAGCAGACACAGGCCAGGAATGAAAGGCGGCCGGGGTGGCATGCGGTGCGCGGACAGCCTCCTCGCTCTGCCCCAGCCACCCGCCGGCAGCACTGCGTGATGATGTCATCACGCAGAAACCCTGGTGTCGGGGCTAGTGAGGATAATAATAAGATTAACTTGTTCACTGCTCTGGGCGAGGCAGATACTAATCTGTCTAGAAGAGTGGTATATAAGCGCAGTTTTCTTATTATTAAGGCCATTTTCTCACATGAAAACTGCGTGCAAGGGGAGTTATTTCGCTGATTTTGCAGCTTCACCTGGAGAATCTGTGTGCAGCAAAGCCGGAAAAATAACTCTCCCCCTCCCCGTGCTGGCTTTGTGCAAGAAAAAGGCTTGAGGGAAGGCAGGAGCACTCCTTCCCCTTGGGGTGTCATTCTGAGCTTGTTTGAGCTCTCTCTCAGAGCCCGTTCACGGGGAGGGCAGGCGAGAAATTGAATGAATTGAATTAAAGAAGTAGTTCCCTTCAGCTGATGTGTGTTTGCAGTCAGAGCATCAAAACCAGTGTATGCCTGTGCACAGGGCTTTTTTTCTGGGAAAAGAGGTGGTGGAACTCAGTAGCTTGCACTCGGAGCAAATGGTCACATGGCTGGTGGCCCCGCCCCCTGATCTCCAGACTGAGGGGAGTTGAGATTGACCTCCGTGCCGCTCCAGTGGCGCAGAGGGCAATCTTTTTTTTTATTTTTTTTTTTTTATTTTTCATAACTACAAAACACTACACCAGACTATCACAAGGAAAGGGAAGAGGGAAGGGACAAAGGGGAGTGGAAAAAGAAAAAGGGGGGGGGGAATGAACTACAAACACTAAACACTACACTTCAATGTTTCCCTTCATACTGTCATAATACAAAAATAGCTCCATAGAATAATGATGGAGTGGTTAATCATACAGAGAATAAACATTTCAAATTCTGATTAAACTTTCCTCCCCCTTCTGGGTCCCGGACGCAATTCTCTCTGTGCAACTGCTGTTGCAATGCTCTCCTCTTCCCCCCCCCCTCCGGCTCCTCCTTTTCTTCGTTCTTGGTGCAGCAGAATTCTGGGTTTTTATTCTCAAAATCCTTTAGTTGATCTTCTGATAATATCTTATAGGCCTGATCTTTATATCTGAACCATATTCCTTCCGGGAATAACCATTTGTACTTTATTCCATGGTCCCTCAGAAGAGCTGCAAACTTTTTATATTTAAAACGCCGTTTCCGGACTAGAAATGGAACGTCCTTCAAAATCTTGACTTTCAAACCCATAAAGTCCAAATCCGCATTGTATGAGTTATATAGGATGGTGTCCCGAATCTTTTTAGTTGAAAAGTCAATAATGATCTCACGAGGCAACTGTCGCTTTGTTGCATATTTTGAAGAAGCCCGACGGACCTCCAAAATGGCGCTTTTAACCTCTTCTTTAGTCGTCCTCGCGGGTGTCGCCAGTAGTTCCGAGACCAAATCCCACAGATCCTCATTTTCCTCCTCTTTCACGTTTTGGAGACGCAAAATTGTCTGCGTTCGTTCCACTTGTAGCCCGATCGGTTGGTTCTCCACCAACTTCAACTCCTTTTTTGTAGCCTTCACAAGTGACGCACTTTCCAGAGCAGACTTTTCTGCCCCCCCCCCCCGCTGCTGCCTTAATGGTTTTCACCTCGCTTTCAATTAAGCCCACCCTTTGATCAGTTTCGTTCAGCTTGTCAACAAAGGGTTTTATAGCTTCCACCACCGCCCTGCGCACCAATTCTTCGAGCGACTCCCCTTTCTGCAAGGTGGCCGAGATTGACTTACCGAGAGCGGGACTTTGCTTCTTTGCTGCCATTTTGGGGGGGAGGGCGCCAACAAAATTCTGGAACTCCACGAAGGGGAAGAGCGAGTCTTCTTCAGATCAACCTCTCCTTCACAAACGCTTGTAGAACAGAAGGGATTCGCTTGTTTACAGGCTTCCGCCTGTTTCTTTTACTTGCCGTTTCTCGTTGCCCGGCGGCACTCGAGGCGCCGCGCACATCTGCCGGCCTCCATAGGGACAAACGGGCAATTCCCTCCCCGCATTGATTTCGGGGAGTTCTTCCCGCCGCGTCCCGGACCCTGGCTCCCTCCCTGGGAGTCCTGGGGGCTAATCCTTGCAGATCAGCCGCCCGGTCAGGGTGCCCGGTCGTTTCCTCCCGGACCAGCCGAGAGGAGCGTCCGGCATGGCTGAGAAAACGAAACCGACTCGCGCAGAGGGCAATCTAAACTCCCCTCTGTCTGGAGATCAGAGGGCGGGGCCACCAACCATGTGACCATTTTCAAGAGGTTCCGGAACTCCGTTCCACCACGTTCCAGTTGAAAAAAAGCCCTGCCTGAGCAGAAATGGATTGTGTAGCGAGACCTTAACAGTGCCATCCTGAAACAAGCTACACCGTTCTAGCCTATTAACTTAAATGGATTTGGAAAGATATCGTTCTGCTTAGGGTAGATGTGTAAACCTCCCAGACCCTAATCCAACAGTCTAACTAATATTCCACACTGGCAAAAATGCTGTTTGTTTTGCATTGTGATGTGCGCAATTTGACAAAAACACACGTTGCAAACAATGTAAGTTTGATTCTCAGACACCTGTTTGGCAAACATCAAACCATCCTGACTACAAAGTTGGGTTTTATTTATTTTCAAGAGAGCCAAGGTAGATGGTGAACAGCTTGTGTTAGTTAACTCTGCCTTCAATCGGTTAACTCTCCTGACTTCTCAGTTAATATCGGTTTTCCTGCTTCAAATAATTTCATTTTCATTTTTGTCTCTTCCCAGCCTGTGAGATGCAATAATTTCAGCAGCGAAAGGCAAACGTTCTGCTGTTTGCCAGATGGACTCATTCAGACTTCATAGTCCCGTATGTGCAACAAATTTTGAGTCATTTTAATATTGTGCAACAGATGGGAAGTATAAATTGTACCATAAGAAAGCATTCCTTCTCAAGTCAAATAGTTTTAAAAAAAGCCTACAAAGTCAGAAGACAACATCCATAAAACATACCTGTATTTCCCCAGCACACTTCAAGCATTCCTGCTACTGGGGAAAAGATGACACGAGATCTTCAAATATGCGGCTCAGCCTGAAGAAGAATCCAACAGATTCCACGCAGGAGCTTTGAACTCGTGTCAGCCGTCTGGTGCCAGAGCTGCCTGGCAAACTGCTTGTATAGCAGAGTGGAGTTTCAAAAGAAGTATTTGTGATCTGGCCGTGGGGCCTCTCATTTCAAGTGGAAAAGACGGGCCAGTTGTGACATACCGATAGTAGCTTTTAGGATCCCAAAGAGGATTTGAATTAAGATTGTTATTGTTTTCAAATTTTAAAAACATACAATGTTCAACCCTTACTGAAACATACAATAAACCGTTACACACTGTGAAATAATTTAAATCCGGATCATCATATATTATAAGCACGACATTAAAGATCTAAATGACAACAGAATATCCAGCCTAGGATAATGCAAATATCAGTCGTCCAAGACTACAAACCCTAAATGCTTATATTAAGAAACGATGACCCCTAGTACTTTTGCATACAAGCAGGGAAGTTAAAGTCTCTGATTCACAGAGTGCTTCTAAGTAGTCTAAATATATACCTAAAAGTTGCCTACACATGTCGTGCCTAGTTCTCACTCTGGGGGTATGGACTGTACCATTTCAGATGGCAAGCGGAAGGTCACATGGTTGCTTGATCTTTAAATTTACAACACATTTTTGAAATAGAAGGCTAGGCTGCACTCCTCTTCATCCTCATTTGCTTGGAAGACGGAATTGGTTTTGCACAGAGGAACATGAAAGCTTGTATACTTGTTCTGTGTTCTAATGGAAGTACAGGAAAGAAGCATGAGTCTTTGATTGGCAGAGCTGGGCCAGGTGCCTTGTGGTGCCCAGCCAATGAGAAGAGAGATAGGGAGTGGCCGCATAAGCCTGATCCTTCTTTTAGCCGCAAGATTTTTGCTAGAGCTACCACCTAGGGTCGCCAACCTCCAAGTGGTAGCTGGAGATTTCCTGGAATTATAACTGATCTCCAAGCCACAGAGATCAGTTCCCCTGGAGAAAATGGCTGTTTTGCAAGGTGGGCTCTGGCATTATACTCTGCTGAGGTCCCTCCCCTCCCTAAACCATGCCATTTCCAGGCTCCACGCCCAACATCTCCAAGAATTTCCCAACCTGGAGCTGGCAACCCTAAACTCACCCGTCTCAATATTGAACTGTTAAGTATATGCCGAGTGCCATTTGGGGCCAAGCAGGAATTTTGGGGGCTTCCTTCTGACTGGCTTGGAAGAGAGCCTTTTTCACATGTTTTGCATCGTTCTCAAAGTATGCGTGATTCACATCTTTCTCTTACATGTTGGATGAAATTATCATGGGATTGTTTGGACATTTCACCATCTTGTCACATACAATTTTCCTTCATTGTTTGTAACACCAACGTAGAAGATGGCTTTGTGCTAGGAAAACGAGCCCCCCATTTTCCATCACATCAGCTGTTATTGAAAAGAATAATCATTTTTCTTAGGCTTCCTATGATTCTAACTATATTGTTTCATTTTTGGCTCCATTGTATTTTATGATTTTATGTAGCCTGTTAACCATTTTGAACTGGATTTTTTTTTTCTGGTTGAGCAGTATAGAAATATGTTTTCAAAAAATAAATGAGAATTAAGCAACAGCTTCAGTTCACTTTTGCGGGGAATGCAGAGAACTCCAACATGATCAGAACTAGTCTATTTACTCCTGTGTCTAGGAAGAATTATTCTATGTTGACATTAGAGATGCTGGAGAAGAGACAAAGAAGAATGGATAACAAGGATTTGATGACATCTGCATTTATGGATTAAGAAATATGAACTATAGAAAAAAAGGGGGGTTGTGACTAACCTAGAATAAGTGTGAGTCTAGAAATGATATATACTTGTTGCGGAGAAAATTGGAACTCAACCTGTAGTGTAAGCCGCCCTGAGCCCATCTGTGGGGAGGGCGGGGTATAAATAAAATAAATAAATGAATAAATAATCTAGGGGGTTCCCCCCTGTTTTCTTTCCCCTTTCCCTTTTATATAGATATATGTATTGTTAGTGTGTCATGTTTTGAATTTTGTGTTTTTTCTTATTCTCTATGTTTATTGTTTATTATGTTATGGTGTATAGTTTATAGTTTGAATAAAGAAACATTTTAAAGGCAAGAAGAGACAAAGAAGGTGGACATAAGAAAGGTTTATAAAATTATGCATCGTGTTGAAAAGGGGATGGAGAGAACTTTTTCTTCCATGATACTGGAACTCGGGGCATCCAATGGAGTTGATGGACAAGAGACTCAGAAGGAACAAAATACTTTATTCAACAAGCAAATAAAATGTGTGATTTACTATCATCAGATGAAGTTGATGGATGTTTTTAAAGGGGGATTCATGGAGGAAAGGTTCATCAGTGGATACTTGCCATGATGACTAAAGGGAGCCTCCATATCCAGAGGCAGCAACCCTCTGAATGCCAGTGCTAGGATGTAGTTTCAGGGGTAGGCCTCGGACTCTATGTCCTTTTGTTGGCCTTCTAGGGCAACTGGTTGGCCAATGTGAGAAACAAGATGCTGGACTAGATGGGCTTTGGGCCTGATCCAGCAAGGGTGCTTTGTTCCTGTAAATGGAGAAATAGCAGCATGTGCACATAAAACCCTATGCATGCACTGGAGCATGTGCTTTCAACAGTGAAGTTGCTGAATGGAAGGGCTAGTTTGCGCATTAATGTACCTTATGGGCTCACCCAGCATGTTAAGACTTGGAAAGCTATTGGACTTAAGGACATATGAAAAGATGTTTGATGGTGATCCGTGATAGCATTTCCATTGTTAAAATACTTTGAGGATTATGTAATATACTTTTATTTTGAAAAGCAAAATAATAGTAAAAGGGATACAGAAAGGAAAAAGGGATTGTATAACATAGTTGTGTAAATGAGAGATAGTTACATATAACGGAATAGATAAACCACAAAGTATTTCTCCCCACCATCCTCTTCACCAATTTTTTAAAAAATACTTTCTATGAGATACAAGAATACTTACTTATATTAAAATACATTTATATTCAACCTTTTATATTCAGCATTTTGAATTATAGATTTGATAACTAATCTATTTACTGATAACTGTTCTCAGTTGTTCTTAATTTTCAGCTATGTAATTCTTGGATTGGCCTGTTATGTATTTAAGATGTTAATTTTGCCATTGCCGCTTATATTCTTCGTTTATTCATCCATTCTGTTAAATCTGGGCAGAATTCTGCCTTCCATTGTGCTGCATAGGCTGCTCATGCCAGCCACTGTCACCGAATATTTAAATAGCTTGCTGTGTATTTTTATAGAAGTACTTTGAGGATTAAAACACATTGTGATGCAAACATGGAATATTAACCTCTCAAAGTTACAAAAAGTTTTCCAGACTCTCAAAGTTACAAAACCCTATTGAGCCTTTAACCCTTCTTATTCTGGACAGTAAAGATCAACTAATTCCTAAAACAACGCAGTGATGGGAGGTCAGGATCTGCACTTGTGGACATAACCCTAACTTGGAATGAATATTTTACAAGAGTTTTACCAAATGAGCCCTACTGAGCAATGAGACACTTGAAGTTGTTTCATTATGACAGAAAGCGCCAAGCATAAATCCCAAACCGATGACTCGTATCTGAGTGACTACGAGCAGGACATCAAAGATCAATGCACTGAGGACAGTAATAAGCATGCAAGGGAAAGTAATTTACATAAATCAGTAGTAGCAGCCATGTTTAGCACATACGTGCAATCATACTCGTGCAGAGCTCTAAGGATTTAAGATATTGGGCCAGGCAGGGAGAGCTCAAAGTGTGCAGAATTTAGGTGCACATGTGGGAGAGGAAATGCGGTTGCCTTGGTCAGGAAGGGCATGATTATAGTTTTAATTAAATACCAGGAGTATTGTTCTGATATTTCTGAAGTGACTTTCTGAAACGACGATAAGTCCTGATATTTAACAAAAATTATAATCTTGCCCTTCTGGACTTCCCGATATGGAATTAAAGAGACAATTTTGCTAGTTCACAGACCCCTAGACCTGCTGAATGTGTATTCTACCATTCAAAAGGTTAAGTTCAAGAGAGGTGGGATTATCATATTTTTTCGCAGAATATGAGCAGCAAAAGTTCTCTCTCCTCTCCTTTATTCAGTTCCCTCCGATTGTCCATGCTTTCTCTCCCTCAAGTCACACCCCATTTTATATACCAGTTTTGACTCAAGAAGCTTCTCTCAGTACTTTAGGTCTTCCCTGAACAACCTAGTCTTAGTTCTCAGAAGAGGATTCACAGTCAAAACAAAAAGCGTTCTTAGGACGATCAAAGCCAGAAGTCACAGTCAAAGATCATTGCATTGGTAGGACCAAAAGTTATCTAGCAAGCTTTATGGCAGAATGGGGATTTGAACCCACATCTTCTAGATCTTAGTCTGACACTCTCTCTACTACATCAAACGGGCTCTCATTTCTGAAGTCCAGGCACTGCGGACATAACTTGTGCATGAGGCTCTGCATACAAAGTGAACAAGCAATCTGTCACAAGCTTAATGGACCGCTGGGCCTGTCTATGTTGGGTTTGCTGCACATCTGCCCTGTGCAAAACTTTTGTCCATTGCATGGACCTCTGGCAGGCTCAGAGGGAAGAAAGACACCTATTGGGGAGGTCAAACTTATAACCATTTGGTTTATCTTTGGGTTTCCAGGGCAAAAGCCAAAAGAGAAGTGCTCAGATTCCTGCATAATGTTCACACACATGGCATGCATGTTATTTCTGTAGTATTAGTATCTGTTACATAGCCCAAATGGTAACTTTACTTAACCCAAATAACTGTTTCCCCACAGCTGTAGGTTCAATTTAATGGATCTTGGAGGCAATACTTGGCAGGGACAAGACCAGCTTGGGGGCTGTCAGGGCATGCTCACTCCCAGGTGGTGGGGGATCCATGCAGAGGCTTATGCCAATGTGGAATCTCACATACTGTCACCCCACAGGTTTCCTCCTTCATCAGGTGGGCTGTAGGGGTGAGGGGCCATTGGCTGGTAGGTGGGTGAGTTGATGCTTGGATCCATGCCCCATACAGAACCAAGGCTTCTTGCAAGCTGTAGTCAATAAAATTGGGGTCCTTTTAACTCCACTTTGGCGTCTGCATGTGTCTGTCATATTGCTCATCCCCTGAGCCCCTTGAGCTAGTCCCACAACCAATATTCGTTAAAAACAAGAACTGTTGGTATAGAAATAGATCAAGATGGGTAGCTGTGTTCGTCTGTCTGTAGCAGTAGAAAAGAGCAACAGTCCAGTAGCGCCTATAACAGAGGTGGGCAATTGTTTTGGCTCGGGAGCCACTTTGTGGGAGCGGAGGTTAGCGGAGGGCCACACCTTTTAAAATGAATGTATTCATTAGTTAACCTAGTTAATTGCATTCATTAGTTTCATGACAGTAAACACACTGCTTTATTCCCTCTATTACCAAAGAAATATTTGTTTGTCCATTCTTCATTAAACACACGACATTCATAACTGATTTTATGTTTTTTCGGAGGGTTCATGGTTTCACTAAAGTTAGAAATTTATAGATTTACTGTTGCAAAGACAAAATTGAAATTAACCAGATCAACTGGAAAAGCGCGTATCTACACTGCGCATGCGTATTGACGTAGCCATCCTAGTGGAAAATACGAGACGAATCTTCGGTCGCGCACGGGAAGGAAATCTCGGTTCAAGGCGGATTTTTCTGACTGTCTTGGCGGGCCACAAAAAACTCTGTAGCGGGCCGCTATTTGCCCACCCCTGGCCTATAAGATTTGTGGTAGGGTGTGAGCTCTCATGAGCCACGGCTCACTTGCATGTTATTTGAAGAAGGTATCTGAAAATGTGAGCTGTGGCTCACGTAAGCTCATACCCTACCACAAATTTTGTTAGTTTTATAGGTGCTACTGAACTCTTGCTCTTTTCTACTGGTATAGAAATATTAGCTTGTATTTAGCTACGTAATTCAAGAGACTTAACAACACCTCTGTCTTCAGAAGAGAGGGGAATGGTTTTCAACAATCCCCCCTCACTTTGCCACCTATGCTGTTGCTGAGAGCCAAGCTTCAAATGATGCCTGACACAGGTTGGACACTTGTCAGCTTCCCTCAAGTTTTGATGGGAAATGTAGGCGTCCTGGTCTTGCAGCTGTAATGGAGAGCCAAGCTGTAAAACCAAGATGCCTATGTTTCCCATCAAAACTTGAGGGAAGCTGACAAGTGTCCAACCTGTGTCAGGCGTCACTTGTAGCTTGGCTCTGAGAGTCTTCTGATTCCAGATAATAAATTTTCAGGGAGTTCAGTGAGAGGAAGAAGTGGGAAACTCTCACTTTGCAAGGTCTGCTGTATGAGAGGAGCTTATTGGATATAAGCCATGACTTATTTAAATGTATAGTATAATGAATAAACTGAAAGGAAGTGTAAAACCTCTTAGACGTGCTCTAAGAACACAAGAAGAGACCTGCTGGATGAGACCAGTGGTCCATCTAGTCCAGCATTCTGTTTGACACAGTGGCCAGCCTGTATGGTTGCCAGGCCGAGCAACTGGCAGGAGGGTTGGAGGCTGGGGAAATGGGGAGGCAGTGATGGTGGGTGACTGCATCACATCCCTTCTGAATCCAATCATAGAATTTCCAGCAATTCCTAAAGCTACTCTACGTCATATTCATATTCTATCCAGAAATGTTGCTGTAACATACCTGACATTATTATTTAAAGTTTTTTTAAAAAATTATTTTAAAAATGTTCTCCCACCACCTTTCTGAGAGTGGAAACACACAAGATGAATTTCACGTGAAGAGCACTTGATTGGTCCCACAACCTTCCCTGGGAATGGTAGTCTTACCCATCCCCTCTCCAAGCAATTGGAGGAAAACCAAACGAAGTTGATTTTCTTCCAAAGAACAGCTTCTCGACTGGAGAGAGTCTCCTTCAAAGAGATTTTCTCAAAGAGAGACTGGAGAGATTCTCTTTCAAAAAGATTCTCTTTCAAAGATTCTCTTTCAAAAATCCAATCGGCTGGTTTTCCTTCAGGAGCTCAGAGACAGGGTAGGGGGAGGTGATGTAACAGGAGGACCCTGCCAGGAGAAGAAGAATGGGAGGGACTGGGTTTCTCTCGGACTCACAAAACACCTCGACTTTTTTCCTGCCTCTTGTCACATCATTCCCAATCCCCCCCCACCTCCATCCTGAGTTCCTGGGGGATTTTTGAAAGAGAGAGAGAGAGTGTGTGTAAGAAAGTCCCTCCAGGTATGATTTTCTCTGGCTGAGCTGAGATTCACATCAAGCGGCTGGGTTTTTAAAGTACAATTCCCAGGGACCCTTGCAGGATCTGACACTCGCCCATGTGTCTCGTGTATTCTGACCCTGAGTGGCAGCAGGTAAATGATGCTGCCAGCAAGACGTCTAGCAGCCCTACCACTGGAGGCCCTTCAACAGAGCTTAGAGACCAACGGCTGCATCCAATGTTACCACCCAGCACCCTTATTCAGAGCTTTACTGCCTTTCATCATGGAAATTCTATATAACTGACTTGACAATCTTCATAATTTTTTTTAAAAAATTCAAATCACATGTATACAACATGGCCGTTTCCACATGCTGTTAAAGAGACGGTCTACTTACTGAAGGCTGGCATTTTTTTTCACAGATTCCAGATGCCTCCGATGTCAAAGCAGAAGCAGGCCGTTTGTCTTGCGTCTAATCAGCGTCCTTGACCCAGCACAGGAAAGAGTGGGAAATCCCGGTCTCAGAAAAGACGCTGATCAGACGCAAGACAAACGGCCTGCTTCTGCTTTGACATCGGAGGCATCTGGAATCTGTGAAAAAAAATGCCAGCCTTCAGTAAGTAGACCGTCTCTTTAACAGCATGTGGAAACGGTCCATGTTTGGAATACTGCCGTTTGGAAGATATTGTGCTGCGGAGAAACTGTCAGATGCGCCCTGCTTATCCGCCATGTGTGCCTATTATTCTCTGTGCTGTATTTGGGGCCTCTGAGAATATGTAAAGAACTATCTGTATAGCTGTCTAACTGTGTAGCCATGAGCCGCTTATCTGGCAGGTGGCTGCTTTCACTTTCTCAACTAGCATGGGAAAGTGTCCTTGAAGTGCCAGCCAGAGCCGTATCTCCCTGAGACATGAAATGAGCTCATCTTTGTCTTCCCCTCCCTTACCCCTTCCAACCTTCTAGGCCCTGCCAAGGCGAGAACCCTGCCTATAATCAGGGCTTTTTTTCTGGGAAAAGAGGTTGTGGAACTCAGTGGGTTGCCCTCGGAGAAAATGGTCACATGGCTGGTGGCCCCGCCCCCTGATCTCCAGACAGAGGGGAGTTGAGATTGCCCTCTGCGCTGCTGCGCGGAGGGCAATCTCAACTCCCCTCTGTCTGGAGATCAAGGGGTGGGGCCACCAGCCATGTGACCATTTTCAAGAGGTTCCGGAACTCCGTTCCACTGCGTTCCGGCTGAAAAAAAGCCCTGCCTATAACTAACATTGCTTTCCCCCTTTACGTCACTTCTGCCAATGTTGCTGTCTGAGTGCACCGATACTGATGGATCTCTAATACAGAAACTTTAACTAGACTCTTGAAGTATCTTCAGTGAAGTAATTGGGGATCTAACTGGCACAGCCTGACAGAAACCCCATAAAGCAGTCTTTCTTTACATAAAGAAAGTCACTCCACCCAATCCCAGAATTTTACATTGCAACAGAGCATAAAATAAATTCTTTCAGTTCTAGTCACAAATCTCGATTGCCTGCAAATTGATGGATGATGCTACGTAGGCAAATTCCAACCAGAGACTGAGGGCCAAGCTACACATGACGAATGACACTTGAACGGCAAGTGTATTTCTCCCTGTTCACTTGCCCTCCACTCAATCCACTTGTCGTTCAAGTGTCATTCGTCATGTGTAGCTTGGCCCTTAGGTTACCCTGGGGGCCTGGTGAGCTGAGCAAGGTGCCGCTGGGATAGTGCAACAGCATTTGGATTCAATTCAGTTGTCCTGAAGGGTGGTATATAAATCTAATGTTATTATTGTTATTGTTGTTGTTGTAATCAAGCATCCTGTGTGTGTTCTTCTAAATGTGGGGGAATGAATGCAATAGGGCTGTCTTGACATTCAACAGCCTTCATTCAAACTATATTTGTTAGTTTAGGGAGTTAACAGATGCCTGTGCATTAGCTGAATCCATAAGGTCAAGTCTTAATTATGTCTAAATTTCCCCTGATCCAGGTTGTGGATGCTGCAATTGGAGAGCATTCAGTGCAGAAAACTCGGTATAAGATTCTGCTGCCAGGTAGTTCTTGATGACTTCACTACATGAGTCCAGGATTGCATGAGTTAAAGCTTTGTTGATAATCTATCAATTCAGTATCAGTTCAGTACAGAGTCATTACCAGGAAAGGAAAAAACTACGCCCAGCCACAAGCCTATATTGTAGTAGTTTAAGTACAGCCCATTTCACAGAATCACAGAATCAAAGAGTTGGGGCCATACAGACTTCCTAGTCCAACCCCCTGCCCAATGCAAGACAAGCCTAACACATCTCTGACAAATATTTATCCAGCCTCTTTTTGGAAACTGCCAGTGAAGGGGAGCTCACCACCTTCCTAGGCAGCTGATTCCAACTTTGAACTACTCTGACAGTGAAAAAGTTTTTCCTAATATCCAGCCAGTACCTTTCTGCATGTAAACCCGCTGCTTCAGGTCCTACCCTCTGCTGCCAACTGGAACAGCTCCCTGCCCTCCTCCAAATGACAGCCTTTCAAATATTTAAAGAGAGCAATCATGGCCCCCCTCAATCTCCTCTTCTCCAAACTAAACATTCCCAAGGCCCTCAACCTTTCCTCGTAGGGCTCAGTCTCCAGACTCCTCCTAATCATCCTTGTTGCTCTCCTCTGCACTCTCTTAATTTTGTCCACATCCTTTTTGAAGTGGGGCCTCCAGAACTGCACACACTACTCCAGGTGTGGCCTGACCAAGGCGGTATTGAGAGGGGCTATGACCTCCTGTGATTTTGATGCAACGACCCTTTTGATACAACCCAAGACTGAGTTTGCCTTTTTTGCCACTGCATAACACTGACTGCTCATATTTAGTTTACAGTCCACTCTTACCCCAAGATCTCTTTTGCATACACTACTACCCAGAAGTGTATCCCCCATCCTGTATTTCTGCTTCACATTTTTGTGGCCCAGATGTAATACTGTGCACTTATCTACATTGAATTGCATCCTGTTCACAACTGTCCACTTCTCCAGACTATTCAGGCCTTGTTGAATTTTAATTCTATCTTCTTGGGTGTTTGCCACTCCTCCCAATTTGGTATCATCAGCAAATTAAATGAGTAGCCCGTTTACCCCTTCATCCAGATCACTGATAAAAATATTGAAAAGTACTGGGCCCAAAACCGAGCTCTGCGGCACCCCACTGGACACCTCCCTCCAATCTGATGAAATGCCGTCGACCACCACTCTTTGGGTGTGGTCCTCTAACCAGTTCCCTATCCACTAAACTGTCCTATAGTCCAGTCCGCGGTCTCCCAGTTTACTCATTAGAATGTCATGGGGAACCTTATCAAAAAGCTTTGCTGAAATCCAGGTAAATCACATCGACAGAGTTCCCATGATCCAATAAGCTTGTTACTCGATCAAAGAAGGAAACCAGGTTGGTCTGATCAGCTCTGTTGGGGACAAAACCATTTCCCACCCTCTTTGCTGGCAGCCTAGTCTAGCTCCCCCCTCCCCCACTAGCTACTGTGTATATGCCAAGCTAGAATTAAAGCAGCCAGGAAATCTGAAAGGATATTTTAGAAAGTTCAGCAGTTCCAAGATTAAGCATCCATGGCAATGGTTCTCTTCCCAGGCTGGAATTTAGAAACAGACAGATAAGCGGGGAAGAAACCCTCCTCCTCTGCATGCTGTCACAGAGACAGGATTTTTGACATCAGAATACAATGTCCATTAGTCCATTACTCAGGGCCAAGCTACACATGACGAATGACACTTGAACAGCAAGTGGATTGAGTGGAGGGCAAGTGAACAGGGAGTAATACACTTGCCGTTCAAGTGTCATTCGTCATGTGTAGCTTGGCCCTCAGGCTCTACTAATTAGGGGTTGCCAGTCCCCTAAGTATGTCAGGGGATGCCAAGACCATAATACTTGGTTCATATCCTGGAGTCTAGGTTGTTTCTCCACTTACCATACCTCTCATAATAGCCTTCCAAGTACTGCTGCGTATTCTCTCCAAGGCTGCTGTAGAACAGTTATCGTCAGCCTTTCCGGACCCAGAATCCACTGAGAACATAGTCACATGACAGGAACAGGTGGAGTCAGCATTGTGACCTCACCAGCATTGACTGCAAGCATCAGGCAAAGGGAACCAGGCACAGAAATACAAACTGAATGAAAAAAAAGCACCACAGTGTGGAATAAAATTAATTGGGGGGGGGGGTAATTAACCAAGCTAAGGGTCGGAGAGACAGAGGAATTCTTTCCACTTCAGGGTGACCTTGTCTAGCTGCTCCTCTCAGAGTCTCTCTCTACATGATACTCTATTTCATGAGGATGTTCAAGTGAAAGGACAGCAATGTTAGCTGGGACTTGTGGTTTAAAAAGAAGGGAAGGCTCTGTCCATTTCCCCTGTTTACGAGAGGGCAGTTTAAAAAGATAGCTGGCAGAGATGCTCCTCAGAGAGTTTGTTAATTAGATGCAATTAACAAACCCTTTGAGGAGCAATGGGCCCCTGTCTTTTCAAACTACCCTCCCGTGGAGAGGGGAAATGGACAGAGCCTTCGACTTTTAAACTACTACTCCCGTCTCCATCGCGTCTCCCTTCACTTCAGCATCCTCACGTAAGAAGGATCGTATACAGAGACTCTCAGTACACATGCAAAGAGAAAACAGAAACCCTGATTGTCTACACATGCATAGTAACATCCGATCATTCCCAAAGGACCCCCCCCCCCCAAAATGACAGCTCCAGGGATGCTCTCAACCAAGCAATTGGGGCTCCGTGATCCACTTGTGGGTCCTGACAGTGGCCTGAAGACTACTGCCATAGAACTTTTGCAGTCTGTTTATAAGTTCCTGGCTAATATACAGGGGTCATTTCATAGAAAAAGAGCTGCAGGAACTCATTAGCACAACTCATTAGCATAACTCATTAGCATATGCCACGCCCCTTGCCATCAGTGAAAGTGTTCCATTAGCATAACTGATTTGCATGTGCCACACCCTCTGACCTCACCTATCCTGGCTGTTTTGCACCCAATCCTGCCCATTCAGGCCCAAAATTGGGCCCCAAATGGCAAAAGGGGGCTGAAAATGGCTGAAAAGGGGCCCAAAATGGTCAGAATTGGGCAGCTGCTGAGTGGGTGATCCATCACCTATCAGAGGCCCGATCCTGGCCATTTGGAGCCCAATCCTGGCTTTTAGGCCCGATCCTGGCTATTTTGGGCCCAATCCAGGCCCAAATCGGCCCCAAATGGCCAAAAATCAGATGGGCGGGGCCACCTGACATGTGACCTCTTTGGAGAACTACCGGAACTGCATTCCTGTGCATTCCCCCTCAAAATGAGCCCTGCTAATATATAATCTAGCCTCAGTACACTTTGTGCTAGCCTTAGCTCAGTAATAAACTTGACCTTTGTCAGCTGGGAAGTGACTGTTCCGTGTGCCAACCAGATTAATGCTTTACCAGCAGTAGAGTATCTGTTGCACTATGCCTCATTCGAGCATAAATTTAAGTCCAAGTTTAAATGAAATCCATCCCCCAGAAGGAGAGTACCTTCCTTAAAGTGGTCAATAGCTATCATGACGTTCTCCTCTTAGAATCTTTTCCAATTCTTGTTGGGGGCATATATAAGGCAAAAATTGAGCTGGCCATACCGTAAGTCCACTTTTGTGGCATCTGTGACCCAAAAAAAGGATGCTTGGAAAATACATTAGCTGTGCCTTAATTTTCCACGGGAACATTAAAATGTGGCCTAAACTGAACCGTGCTCTAAACTTTATCCTGCCTTAGAACATTAACTGCAGAGTGAGAGGTTTATAAAGGCCTCGGGGATGAATAGATTTCTTCCATCTTAAAGGATCAACACTTTCCTGACTCCACTAGGAAACTGGTTTCCTTGCCGCACACCAGAGATAATTAGAAAGGTTAAAATGGAATCTATGGCTAATTGTGTGCACCTGGAAAGCATTTTCAAAGAGCAATTAAAACCAAAGGAGGGGGCATTATTGCACTCCTATGATTCCCCCCAAAATAAAATATCAGCTGTCTGCACTACCAGCAAAAAATCTGAATAACCCATGCAGCAAAATGGGAAACATAAACAATTCTTTTGTTAATAGCCTGAAGCTTTTGTACGCTGTCTTGATAGAAAGTAAAGCCTGGCTTTAGTCACAGTGAAATTCACCCCCCCCCCCCGCCCAAACACACAAAGTCAATGCACCCGCCTTTAAAATAAAGGCTAAACGACTGAAGTTCTCTTCCTAGATTTCAGTCCTCTGGGGAGTGATACAGTTTTATTTGACTGTTCAAAGTACCTCCCTTTTTAGATTTCAGCAATCCTTGCAACAAGCTTTAAGGCTGGATAAACAGTTGGCAGCACTGGGCAAGGGTGCCTTTCACCAGTTTCGATTGATGAGCCAGCTGCAACCCTTCCTGGGTGGGAAAGATCTTGCCACTGTGGAACATGGCCTGGTAACACCTTGCTTAGATTACTGCAATGCTCCACATATGGGGTTGCCCTTGAAGACTGTTTGGAAATTATCGCTGGTACAGAAAGCTGCAGCTAGGCTGTGGACTGGAGTGGGTTGTAGGGACCATATCACCTTAGTCTTGTTCTCAGGGCTGGATCTAGGGTTGCCGGCGCCCAGGGCAACCCTAGTCCGACTCCTTGCGCATGCACAGCACGCGCGCGTGCGCTCCCAACGCTGCGAGATGACATCACTTTTGTGACGTCACCATGCAGGTTGGAGCATGCCGCCTGCGTGGTGTGCCAGCGGAGGCAGCGTGCGGGGCTGGGAAGCCACCCGTGCCATTCACCTCCCCATAGGACAGGGGGCAGCTGAATGGCACAGGCGGCCTCGCAGCTCCCGGCGCTGCCTTTTGCCTACCCTGCAGGACAGGGGGCGGCCAGCTGCCCCCTGTCTTGTGGGGAAGCAAATGGTGTGGGCGGCCTTGCAGCCCCCCATTCTGCCTTTTGCCTGCCCCGCAGGACATGGGGTGCGCGGCAAGCTGCCTGCCCCCTGTCCTGAGGGGCAGGCAAAAGGCAGCACGGGGGGTGGCGAGGCTGCCCCTGCTGCCGCCCGTGTGCTCCGGGCAACTGGCAGCTGCTTCCGGTGCCCCCTCCCTGGTGGCTCTGGGAGCAGACTACCCCCTTGCCCCCCCTCCAGCCCTGCTTGTTCTATCTACCCCGGCTCCCAGTTTGCTTCTATGCAAATGCAGGGTGCTATTACTGATCTTTAAAGCCCTATACAGCTTGAGCCCAACATTCCTGAAGCATTGCCTTCTCTCATATGAACCTATCCACCTACTTTGTTCAACTTCAGAGATCCTGACTTCCTGAGACCCATGCCATTAGTTTTATGTGACAAAGCAATGAGAAAGGGGGAGATCATTTCCCTATGTACAAAGGAGACAGTTTCAACTGTTATCTTGTCCGTTAACATATATCTACAAGGGGATCTTTTATCCTTCGCCTAATGTACAGGAACCAGACACAATCCAATTACTATTTAACAATTTTATTTCATCAGTGCCACGATGAAGATTTTAAGGTAACAGGTTTATTCCTTCAATTCAGCTTCTTATTACAGATCGCTATGTTCCATTCTGGATGTCAAGTCAAATTGCTGGGTTATATAACCTTTCTGGGCTTTCCCTGCTACTCAAAAATACTAAGACTTCAACTTTTAAGTATATCCTGGATCAAGTTTACTGAAACTGTTTCACAATGCCATATATGAGGACAGGTTTCAAGCAAGAGCTATCTCATTATACTCACAGCTGATTTTTCTTTGGCAATCCAAATGCTTAATTAAACATACATAGTTACACCACTTTGAAACATTTATTTTAAAAGGTGCAATGTAAAGTGTTGAGAATGTCTCCCCCACCCTAGCAGAGTTTGAAACTGTTGGCCCTTTGCCTCAGCTGCTTTTCAGTTGTTCTTTGTTTGCTGAGTCTGACTTCTCGCCGGTGCTCTGGGTACTTTGTCCAGATTTTAAGATTTTATGACTACTGGTAGCCAAGTAAAAGAAAATTCTCATTTGAAAAGGGCCTGAAACTCCATATATTAATGGGAGGGTGTGCAATTCTACATATATACATTTTACATGGTCTAACACAGGGCTTTTTTTCAGCTGGAACGCGGTGGAACGGAGTTCCGGAACCTCTTGAAAAGGGTCACATGGCCGGTGGCCCCGCCCCCTAATCTCCAGACAGAGGGAAGTTGAGATTGCCTTCCGCGCCGCTGAGCGGCACGGAGGGCAATCTCATCTCCCCTCCGTCTGGAGATCAGCGGGCAGGGCCACCGGCCATGTGACCATTTTCTCTGAGGGCAACCCACTGAGTTCCACCACCTCTTTTCCCAGAAAAAAAGCCCTGGTCTAACATATTGACACTTCCACATTGCAGATCTCCAAATCCCCCCCATTAGGGTTGTCAGATCTTCCCAGCTACTGGCGGGGAGGCGGTGCTTACTGAGCTTTAATCATGCATGTTCGTTCCCAGCTGGTGTGCAATGACATCACTTCCAGAAGTGACATCATCACACTGGCTGTAGGGGTGCTCCCACACTTTGCATGGGACCGATTCTTTAATAACATCACTTCCAGAAGTAAGCAGTTACTGAATGGCTTGCCACCACCTCCTGCCGATTGCCTGCAATCAGCGGGCAGAACAGCAAACCTCCAGGAGTTCACCCACCATCAGCGGGCATCTAGCAAGCTTACCCCTCATGCTTTTCTGGGAGGGAGAGTTCCTCTCTTCTTCAGGATCAGCATTTGGGGGTCATTTGGGGTTGCTGCAGGAGGAGGAGGCAGAGAAGTCACATTCCACAAAGTGAGGTTGATGTGCGATTTTTCTATCGGAAACTTCCTAGATCATAGTCTAATCTGCTATACTGTTCCAAGTGAATTGGATCTCACAGGTCCATTCTGCTGGTGGAGGTACTTTTCTCCAGGGGAAGGAGCCTGCCCTTAATGCATGATGTGTCAGGGGGGAAGTTCATTCCACTGAAGAAAAGCGTCTCTGCTAACAGAACGAATCTGCGGGATCAGAGCCATTCAGTACGTATACAACTCACCATATGCATAATAAAACGAACGAATGAACAAATAAAAAGGATGGCTGGGGTGTTCTGTCTAGTGAAGGTATAAATCTTCCTGCAATTATCCAGCAGCACAACACCCTGTGGCATCCCCAGCTGACAGCCTGCCCACACGTCGGAGCAGAAGTGATATTCCATCTTGTACTGCTGCAGGCAACAACTTCAACTCGAGGTTTCCGACAGGGAAAGGATGGGGATGCCGGTTGTGCTTTGTGTTGCAGGTCACCTCATGTTAATAGAGCTCCAAAATAATTTGAGAAAAGGTGAACGAGGCCACAGCTGTAGCAGCTCACAGTGGGATAACAATATGCCTTCCGACGGGTGTATTTTACATTCTCCCAGCAAGAAGTTTTGCAGGAGCCATGTCAATATTACTCAGGCTTCTGGGACGCTTTGGAACAGCCTCGTACAATGTTTCCCTTAAACCAAAACAAGCCCCTTATTAGGAACATTTTACACACATTGTTGTCAGAAGCATGGGGAATTTCATGCCTGCTCAGATGCCCAAGACATAGGCCGTTTCCACACATCTTACCTGCCTGCGGAACATCATGCAAAAGACCCGGAAGCATCTTCTCGCGCAAAATCATGCCAGGAAGATGCCGTTATCCGGGAGTTTTGCAATTTTGTGCAAAACTCCCGAATAACAGTATCTTCCTGGCGCGATTTTGCATGAGAAGATGCTTCCGGGTCTTTTGCATGATGTTCCGCAGGCAGGTAAGATGTGTGGAAACGGTCATAGTTACTGTTAGCAATCAGGACGCTTCTGTGTTGAACTTTAATCCACATTTACTTAAAAGTAAGTCAGCGAGACTTTCTTCTTAGCCACTATTGATGGGACTGCGTTGTGTTTGTGGTAGAGGCTGTGGGGGAGAGTATTAGAAGTGTTTATGGATATGTAGACTTGCCAAGATGCAGATCCCTAGTGAAGGATGGGCTTGAACACAATTGGTCAAAGCAAACTAGGATCTTGATGTTCCCCATTCAAAACACACAAAGCATAATGGAACATAACCTGGCTTGTTCCTAGGGCTGCGATCCTAAGCGTGCTTACCTGACAGCAAATCCCATTAAATAGAGTGAAACTGAGTGTCTCTCTACATGAGAGATGTGACATGTGAAGAACACATGTCGGGAGATGCTATGTTAGCCAGGAAGCCAGAGCCTGCAGCAGGGCAGAAGACAGAGCCTGCAGCAGGGCAGAAGCCAGAGCCTGCAGCAGGGCAGAAGACAGAGCCTGCAGCAGGGCAGAAGACAGAGCCTGCAGCAGGGCAGAAGACAGAGCCTGCAGCAGGGCAGAAGACAGAGCCTGCAGCAGGGCAGAAGACAGAGCCTGCAGCAGGGCAGAAGACAGAGCCTGCAGCAGGGCAGAAGACAGAGCCTGCAGCAGGGCAGAAGACAGAGCCTGCAGCAGGGCAGAAGACAGAGCCTGCAGCAGGGCAGAAGACAGAGCCTGCAGCAGGGCAGAAGACAGAGCCTGCAGCAGGGCAGAAGACAGAGCCTGCAGCAGGGCAGAAGACAGAGCCTGCAGCAGGGCAGAAGACAGAGCCTGCAGCAGGGCAGAAGACAGAGCCTGCAGCAGGGCAGAAGACAGAGCCTGCAGCAGGGCAGAAGACAGAGCCTGCAGCAGGGCAGAAGACAGAGCCTGCAGCAGGGCAGAAGACAGAGCCTGCAGCAGGGCAGAAGACAGAGCCTGCAGCAGGGCAGAAGACAGAGCCTGCAGCAGGGCAGAAGACAGAGCCTGCAGCAAAGGCTTTGCTATACACTGGAGCTGTGGGAAGGGCTTGAAATGTCAGGTCCAATCCTGGCTCTGGAAGGCACCTCCAGCACATTTCCATTCCTCACTGCCCTCTGGTTGCAATCCCACTCAGACTGGAGAGGTAAAATTGACAGAGTCTTTGGGGAGGCCAAGATGAAATTAACAAGCCCTCTGTGGAGCAATCTCTGCCAGCTCTTTTTTTTTAAAACTATGCTTCCTGGCTAACATTGCATCTCCCTACACTTGAAAAACACATACCGAGGCATCTTGTTTAGAGAGACTCTTACTTACTAGGGATGGAAGACACGCATAGGAGGAACGATGTCATGATGCAAAATGGCCAATTAAATCAGATTCCATGATACTATGAGCCAAACTACAAGAGATGAATTACACAAGGAGGAGCACATGAAGGGAGTTGCAAAGTTAGCCAGGAAGCTGAATTTTAAAAGAGAGGGGAAGGCATTGTCAATTTCCCCTCTCTACAGAGCCAGGGAGATCCCTGCTCAGAGGCTTTGTTTATTTCTCTTAGCCTCTTACAAGGGGAGGTGAAACTGACAGAGCCTTGGGAGGCAAAGAGGAAATTAACCAACCCTCTGAGCAGCTTATCTCCCTGGCTCTGTAGAGAGGGGAAATTGACAAAGCCTTCCCATCTCTTTTCGTCTCTTGTAGCTTAACTCTATGCCAAAGCTAAAAGAGAATTAGAGCAGTGCTGCCTGACTTCATTTTGAATGGGAGAACCCCATTTTCACAGGTTCCCCCCATTTTCACCAAAAATAGAAGTGCAAATTTTGTACAAAGCAATTTTTTTTTAAACTCTACCCCCTGTTCTGGCTCGGCTCTAAATTGACCGCTTATAAGCAGACAGGTTTTCATCTACTCTTGGAAAGTTCTATGATCCACAGTGTACCCATTAGAAGACTCGCATTGACTATCGTGTCACAAGGACAGCGAGCTGGGACCAATTAAACAGCAAAGTAACATTTTATGAGATCCCTTGTTTCTTGTTTTAGCCGCTGAACTTAGAGTTCCAATTGACCAGAAAAAAAGAACCTGCTTTTGTGCCTAACAGCAATTTAATGTACACCCCCCCCAAACACCATCCAGTGAATCTTTTCAGAGCACAGGGTGATAAACATCATCACCTGATAATATCTGCACATCACTCTTTTGTTAAAGGCATAGGTACAATGTTCCATTTAAAAAGCTGACAACACTAACGCTTCCCTATCGAATTTTCACAATTTAATACCAGCACCCTTTGTGTGGATTTAACTACAGCGAATGAATAGTATCTTAATAAACTGTCCAAACCCAACTCTTCCGGCACGATTACCTGTTTATACGCTGCAAAGTCCGGAGAGTTTCAAGAACACACACTGGGTGGCCTGCCTTGTGCTTGAGGTTCTCTGCTGACATGATCGTTCTGACAGGCTATGTCAGCATGTCAGTCACAGTTCATATTTCACTCAGCAAGACAGCAAAGTGCAACCTGACGAGCTCTGGAGTGACACAAACCGAGTCACACCACCTGAAAACACAATCTGTTTCCCTTGCTCCTGGACTCCAGCAAGCAGAAGGAGAGGGTCAGGGCAGCCTGTGGCCATTTCCCAGTGCATCTGAATAGGAAGTTTACCAAGTAATTCAGAATGGATGGAGGGTTTTGCCAATCAAGCCTCACAAGCTCTGCAGAAGTTGGCAAACTGCATGTGCGGAGGCAATTACTTACATTCAGAACCACACATATTCTGCATATAGCTTTCTGTCCAATTCAGTCAGGTGAAGAAGGGAAAACCCGACCTCTACCAATCTTTTTTTCCAATCCTTGGCCTGTGCCACTGAGCAATCCAGGCTTTCAAATCAAATGTGTCCAGCCTGGCTGTTAAGAAAAGGAAAAGACTGCTGGTTTTGCTTCCATTGCGATTGGGAAGAACACAGTTAGAACTACAAACAAGCGAAAGGCAAATATGGCCCAACTCCATTTTGAATGACACAGTTTTTCTGAGCCTTTTCATTCATTCATTCATTCATTCATTCATTCATTCATTCATTCATTCATTCATTCATTCATTCATTCATTCATTCATTCATTCATTCATTCATTGTCTGCCTTTCTTGCTGAGGCTCAAAGCGAATTCTACAGTGGAGATCAAAGCAATAAGAATTATGTGATACATTCAACGACAATACTGGTAATTCTGGAGAGTTCTCGGAACACTCATAAAGAACAGGTAAATTTGTGAATTCGAATCACAACCCGCCTCTATCTGTAGCATTCCCTGCCTTCCCCCTAGCCTCTGCATATATGAGAGCAGCACGCTCAGAAGTCTTCTAAATACTGCTGGGGATGGAACAGTTAAAATTACAAATCCATCCAGTGTTCCCAGCTCTGTTGGAGAGATTCTGATTCTGTTCAAAGTCTCCACTGTTATGCTGAGAATGCCGTGGGAATAGAAGGTCTTTACGTTCCACAATATCAGATTCCGTTCTCTCTCCATTAACCATGTAAGCTTGGGAAATGGGAGAAGGAAGGAAATAAGATGCAAAGAAACGGTTAGGAATAAAACTGGTACTGAATAAAACTTATTATGATCCCACCTTCAAAGTATCTTTTAAACTCAGAGCCAAGCTACAAGTGATGCCTTATACAGGTTGGACACTTGTCAGCTTCCCTCAAGTTTTGATGGGAAACGTAGGCATCCTGGTCTTACAGCTTGGCTCTCCATTACAGCCGCAAGACCAAGGATGCCTACATTTCCCATCAAAACTTGAGGGAAGCTGACAAGTGTCCAACCTGTGTCAGGCATCACTTGCAGCTTAGCTCTCAAATTATAATTGGGCTTGCTGGAGGAATGCCACTGAATACAATATCACCAAGGCTGTTTGCCAGTCACAATAGAGACAATTCTGTCCTTGATTGTCTAACAGCCTTACTCAGCATAAAGTAGCTTTATGTGTTCATCACAGAATAAAACGAGGCAGAGAGGGGGATATCTTTAAGTATTATCTTTATTGAGATTTCTACTTCTCTTGTATAGTAAATTTTGTTAACTTTAAAAAATGAAGTGATTTGCTATTATTTGCTACAAATATCTTCAAAGCCTACACCAAATAAGATATAAATGAAAAAGTATAAAGTAAAATATCAGTAAAGTAAAAGTAATAAAAAAGTATGCAATCATTCCCAAAGTATTTTTTAAAAAACTTCTATGCCAAAAAAAGGCTATTTCCTAGAATATTTTATATTCTATTATGCTTTCCAGGTCCCTGAGACCTGGAAAGCATATTACATTATAAATGCTAGCATATTTAGCTTGCCTTTGGATAGACGTAGCGAGTCTTTAAAAAATTCGTTTTGTTTACAGAAATGCAAACGGGTGCTAAAAAAAAGTATCCTACAGCGGGCGGCAAATTCGCAGACAGCAAGCTGAATAATCCTCCTCCTGAAAGTTTGCCCTGCCAATTTTCAGCTAAGACTGGGTGAAAATGTTGAGTGTCTACGGCTGTCCGTTCCAGCCCTATCCTGTCTCCTCCCACCTTGCATATCTCTTGCAGAGCAATGGCCTGTTCAGGAAACAGCCATGAAATAGTACGATTTTTTTTAAAAGTCCCTGTGTCCTATCAGATGACACTTGAGCAACATTATAGTGATAATACTTGAAGCAATCAGACACAGAGAGAGAAACACAGCTTCTTAGTTTCATGTAACAAAAGATGGGAAATGCTAATTTTGTGTTTCCTTATGCAGCAAGATTACTCCGAGCATAGTGTTTGTTAATGCTTTGACCAATTTTAACAAAGCAAGACATCTGCTTCTGACGCTTCCTGGGGAAAGTTGCACTGCAGAATAAAGGGTGGTTGGTTTTTTTTGCAAGTTTGCTTTTATTCAGCTGAGAATTGCCTGACCCCAATTTGATCACTATTGAGCCTGTCATTTCCCCTCATTCCACCTCTAAAATATCTTTCGGCAGTTGTGTTCTTCGTTAGTTAAGCTAAAGATCATTATTTAGGAGAGGACATCGAATGATTTTGTTTATTGCATGTCTTTTTTTACATCGTTTTATTCTCTCTCTGACAACTGAGCAACCTGTCATGTCAACTCAAGTCTTCAGGGAGGTGGGTCTGAAGTGCACGTGTGCGCACACACACACACACACAGAGTGTCCTGGAGTTTCAGAATTCGCAGCTTCATCACCTCCTTCCTCAAGTGACTCCATATCACAGTTAAAATCTTGGCCTTGTCCTGAATTATTTTCTACTTTTCCTGTCTTCAGCACAATTTGTC
Source organism: Eublepharis macularius (assembly GCF_028583425.1). NCBI lineage: Eukaryota > Metazoa > Chordata > Lepidosauria > Squamata > Eublepharidae > Eublepharis > Eublepharis macularius. The sequence goes on from NC_072796.1 coordinate 18,545,576, forward strand.
ACTCTGTTCCAAACCTGTCCCCAGCTGCACTATACCACAAAAAAGTATGTCACACCTCATTATACCTCCAGCCCACATTTTTATAGCTTGTCATGTATAACTCCGGTGCTGGCCTCAAACATTTTCATACCTGAAGTGAATTGTCAATGCAACACCCACCTGCTCTTTTCTGGAACTCCTTTTTTTTTTAATGTCAGACAAAGCTGGCAATGAAAGGCAGGAAAATGGCGGGCATGTGTGTACACACACAAACACAGTAGCCCCTGGGATCTGTTGACTGAAATAAAACTTCGTGATGCATCATGGTAAGGCTGTTCAAACTGCGATTATTATAAAGAGTTGGATGGGATGATAGGTTCCTCTGTGCTTGATGGGAAGAGGGGAGAAGAGTGACAGTGTGCTTTACACTCTTCTAATGTTCTGGTATTGACAACCATTAAAATGTTGCCTAAATAAGTAACAGTTTTGCACATTCAAAAAAGTACTCCTCTATAGCTTTTTTTTTTAAAAAAAAATTATATTTGTCCATAGAGGGACCATAGAGAATTTTTGCATATGTGTGTAAATTCTTAGAGTGCAGAAGTATGTGAGGGACAAAGGAAAAAAGAGATGAGTAAGAAACAAAGAGGCACAGGTAATATGTGAATAGATGAGATAGCAGATGAAGTGGGGGGGGAGTAAAGATAGTGGGGCAGATCCAACCAGCTTTTCCAGTCACCCTCACACAGCCCTTCTCCTTATTACGGACCCTGCCGCATCCGGCTTTGTCCATGGATATCCCATAAACTCCAGTATAAACATTTTCTGTGGTCAAAGGAGACACTTCCTCTCTTTTATCAGTGGGAAAGCTGGTTGGATTCACCTCAGTCTAAGCTGGGAGGTCATGCAAAATCAAATGGAGTTGGAGAAAGAAGGAAGCATATTTATTGGCCTAGAGTAACAATGTGTTCAATGACTATGGTGGGAAGCAAGCACAGGAAAGCAATGTCATATTCCTATCAATAGCCGTTCCTTCACCCATATGTCACAAGGCTGAGAAATAAATATCGTCTTTAAATATGCTTGCAAGCTTTATCAGACATCGTTTTTCAAATCTAGCCAGAGAAGAAGGCACTCTTGGGTTTGTACATCGTTGGTCACTAACCCCTTTTCCCGGACAAAATAAAACCCAGGAGGGCAAGCCCTATCTGGGCTTGGAAACCTTCTGCTTCTTTAATCGATGCTGAATGGGATGTTACAATATGGTGTTATTGACCTTCATGCCATAAAAAGCTTCAGCGGTCTATGTTCACACATTAAGCCTTTCATAAACGGGTGTTTTTCGTCTTCAGGTTGTTGACAACCTTAGATTTCCTTGTGTCCAACAGACTCATCCCTGGAAGGTGTCCAGGATAGAAGGGGCATAAATCCAAGTTTCACCACCACTCAGAAAGTTATACTTATTAGGCTCATTTCTTAAAGTTGTAGGGATGAAGGGTCAAGTGGCCACCACTATAGAAGACCACCTCTTTCTTCTCACTTGTATCCCATTCCTTTTTTGAATGAGCAAAGGGTGATTTACCTGTGGTTCTTAGATTGTCTTGCAGCTAGCCAGTAAGATTATGGTGCCAAACCAACTAAGCAGGTCTATTTAGAATCCTACTCAGGTCTATTCAAAGAGGCTTACTCCCAGGAAAGCATCCCCAGAATTGCATTGCAAGCCTACTGAACTGTGTCATATGCTATCAAGTTCACAGCCAAATTTTGGAGGCTATATGTGAAGGAAGCCCATCCATACATTATTAAAGAGAAGCTTTGGATTTACTGAATGTATATTACGTATCTTAATTGGGAAAACCCTATTACTTGATTTTTTTATTTTACTTTGCCAACTATAACAGTTATTCTAACAGACTAAACGCACCAAAATTAACAGATAGGATCCCACTCTATTTTACAACTGCAATACATCCATTTGAAAGTTTGTTGGGTATTTAATGGCAACTCAGTTTCAAAATAGCAAAGTAATAAAATGAGGCAATAAACAGAATGGTTCAAGGGTTGTAAAACCTATACCATATTGATCAATACATAAACTACGTAGAAATGAATTAGAGAGGAAATTAGACTCCACATTTTTATTTAGGGGCCGTTTCCACATACGTTGAATAATGCACTTTCAATGCACTTTAGTTATCCTTTAGAAGTGGATTTTTTGTTCCACACATGGAAAATCAGTTATAAATGTTCACTAAAGCGTATTGAAAGTGGATTATCCAATGTGTGTGGAAGCAGCCGTGATCATTACGTTTTCTTTTTTGGATTTGGGTTTGTTATTTCATCAAAATCTCATTTTTCAAAATCTTTATTTTCAGTTGAAAGGATGGCGATTTCCAACAGAGATGGTTCTTCTAAGGAGCTGGTATTTCTTCTGACATAGATGATCAAGGATGTGTGATTGTGTTTTTTAAAGAGCAGCTTGATTTTTGTCCCACAACAAAAGTCAAGTACGGTAGCACCGTTGAGAGCAACAATATTTTCTAGGGCATGTACTTTTGTGAGTCAAAACTGACTTTGTCAGATAACAGATATTTGTTAGAATCTGATGAAGTAAGCTTTGACTCATGAAAGTGTAAACCCTGGGAAAGTGAGTTGGTCTCTATCATGCTAGTGAGACCAGAGACAGGTTTTTCTAGGACTTTCTTTTACAGCTAGCAAGACTCTGTTGGTTAAAAAAATAATGGAAACCCTTGTCTACAATAAGGATCAAGGCTTGGGACATTTCCAATATGGGGCCCCAGACTTGGGGCATTTGATTCACCCCTAATCAACCAGGCCTGGAGGGCTAACAAAAAAGTAAGCTCAAGCGATCCTCTCCATTCCTGCTTCTTTGTCATAATGGGACTTCTGCACAGGTGGCTGAAAATAATTCTGAAACTAGACCTGAATATGCCAGATGGGTCACTGGCATATTCCAGTATGAGAGAAACTGCAGATCTATCACAAAACTAACGTGGAATCCATCAGTATCCCTATTTTATGCCTCACACATAAATGTAGGCATTGCCTTCTTGAATCAGACCAAGATTCATCTATTCTCTTTCTAACAGCTGCTGACCAAATGGCTTATAGTACTTACAAGTAGGGTATGAAAGGTGATGCTTTACTCTGTTTGTACCCATCCTCTCATATCTAAAAGATGCATGACCATCACCTGCAGTATTGTCCGATGGAGGCTTGCATGTGGGAATGAAGCATCACTGACCAGATATCCCAGAGATAACTAGTTTAGACATTCAGGTTTCATTTGCACAAGGAGATGATGGAATGGTAAAGCTATTCCTGGACTGTACTATTTCAGACTGCAGAAGTGGTGGAATTGCATAGTCTATTGCTTCCCTATGAAAAAAATTCCTTGTATGTACAAACCTAGTATAACAGTAAGAGGAGGAAGTACGAGCAAATAAAGACCTTTGCAAGTACAGCTGTGAATTGCATTTTGATGACTTCATTAATTTCCTTTCCTAAATTGGTGATAAGGGATGCAAATTTATGGAGGAAAAAGATATTTAATCCAGAAAATAATGATTATATCAATACACCAAGTGGCTGTTTTACTGCCAAAGTGATTACATATTGGGACAAACAAAAATCAATCTTCCTTTATCTTTACAGCAATAAAAATCTTCTTCCCAAGGTAAATGTGGAAAGGGGAAAGTTACTTATATTCCTTATTGCTTTTATGTCTTTTTATGGCTCCATTATGATGCACAAAATGGATTGAAGGTTAACAGAGACGTGGATACACATCCTGTTTCCTAGTTTTGTACAGTTGGTCCTGAGCTGGGATCTTCCCTCATGGGCCAACAAAAGTTCAAATTGTTACTTGGGAAATAGCTGGGTTTTTAACAGAACAAGAATTCTGGTCCCTACAGCAAAGTTCTCTCAAACACCTCCCTTTTTAGAAAGAGGCTGGGGACATTCTCAAATGTGATTAGGTCCAGCCTACACATATAGGCAAACTAGGTGGTAACCAAGGGTGCTGGGTGTTAAGAGGAACAAATTAGATAGAAGTAATTTTTTAGAATTAATGAAAAGTTACGAAATATATATGACAACAAGAGTGAGACTATTATATGCTCAAAAATGCAAAGCTACAATATTACCCACATCAGAGGAATGGCTTGAGAAGATGATGGAATACACCAAAATGGCCAAACGAACATCTTTGATTAGGGAAAAGAGTTATTAGATAAATATATTGTGACCTGGAAACCCCTTAGAGACTATGTGTGGGACACAGAGAGAAATGAATTGATAGTTTGTGCTTTTGAAGATGAAGAGGTGGAAAAAATGATTAGGGGAAAAGGAGAAGCAGGTTAAATATGGGGTGAATTTGGAATTAAGAAATAATATTGAATGTAAGGGCAAATTTGGAGAGGCTATAATATATAATATGGAAATTGGTACATGTTCCTAATTTCTTTTGCTTTTTTTCTTTCCTGCTAACTATGTGTTTCTTTCTTTCTTTGTTTTCTTCTTTATTAAATTATTTTTAAAAATTAAATAAAAATTTAAAAAATAGAATTAATGAAAAGTTAAACAAAATTAAAATGTCTTCTTTCATTTGTACGTTGTTCATTCTGAATGCTAAGTAATCTCTGTACTGAATGGAGGGTGGGGACTCACTCACCAAAGTTTGCTCAGCCCATCGAAAGCCTCTGAGCCAGACCTGAACGCAATCGGTGAAAACTTGAGCAACCAGCGAAGACGATCCTGAAAGCATTGAGAGACAGAATCCTGCCAATGTGGTGGCCCTTTCCTTTCAGTCCCAGACTCCCCACATGCCACATAGGATAATAAACAAAGATTCAAAGAGATCGTATCAGAAAAGGTCAGCCAAGGATTGAACTGGCTGTACATTGATAATGATAATGATAATGATAATGATAATGATAATGATAATGATAATGATAATGATAATGATAATGATAATGATAATGATAATGATAATGATAATGATATAACATTCGATTTATATACTGCCCTTCAGGACAGTGTCTACTCAGAACAGTTTACAAAGTGTGTTATTATTATCCTCACAACAATCACACTGTGAGGTGGGAGGGGCTGAGAGAGCTCCAAAGAGCCGTGACTGACCAAGGGTCACCCAGCTGGACAGTGTCTACTCAGAACAGTTTACAAAGTGTGTTATTATTATCCTCACAACAATCACACTGTGAGGTGGGAGGGGCTGAGAGAGCTCCAAAGAGCCGTGACTGACCAAGGGTCACCCAGCTGGCTTCAAGCACCGGAGTGAGGAATCAAACCCAGTTTTCTAGATTAGAGTCCTGCTGCTCTTAAGTGCTTCACCCCTTCCTACTCTAGGTTGGCCGCTGAGCAGCACAGAGGGCAATCTAAACTCCCCTCTGTTTGGAGATCAGGGGGCGGTGTCACCAGCCATGTGACCATTTTCTCTGAGGGCAACCCACTGAGTTCCACCACCTCTTTCCCCAGAAAAAAAGCCCTGGGTACACAGAATTGGCTACCACAAGGATATGGGGAAGTAAATGATGTAATTATATTTTGCCACTTTTTCATAATAATTTATGAGGGCAGAGCAGAGAAATTGACAGGGGGTTGTATTTGGTAACAATTCAATGGTCATCATCTCTTCTAATTCCACCAAAGATTAGAGAAAGTAGATATTTACCAGGAAAAAATAACTTCTTTTCCATGAGGATTTATTTTAAATTAGGACATTTCTATGATTATACTTAATAAAGCCTAGATTTTAGAAAAACTGGACACAACTAGTTGCCAACAATCACTTCCCTCCATGATACCTTTGCTGGCACTTCAGCATCTGAAGATTTTTGTTTTAATTAGAAGCAAACATAGCAATAATATTTGATATTCAGGATATTATTTCTATAATATAAAATATGAGGAGATTCCAGTCTTCCACAAGTTTTTTTTTAGCAGAAGCTACAATGAAATGAATGTCAGCTGGTTTTCCTAGATACATCTATCACGTGGTGACTGTAGCATCAAGTGATGAATAAACAATCACATATATGAAAATTTAGCTCCACTTTGTTTCAATGAATGATGAAATGAGCACATAATTTGGATTGCTCCCTGTGTAACTCTCTATACACCCAACTAGGGATGTGCGTTTCGGCATTCTGAATGCCGAAAGAATGCCGAAACAAAAGTGTTTCGGCATTCTTCAAGAATCCCGAAACGTTTCGGGGAATGCCGAAACGTTTCGGGATTGCCGAAAGAAAAACCCGAAACGTTTCGGGATTCTTTCGGCATTCTTTCGGCATTCGAGAATCGCCATTTTGATTTTGCTAGCCGTTTGCCTTAGCAAGCGGCTAGCAAAATCCTGCTGGAAGCAAAGGCTTCCTGCAGGCTCTTAGAAGAGGGGAGGGGGGGAGAAGGAGTGAATCACTCACTCCTTCTGTCACCCCCCACCCCTCTTGCAAAGGAGGATAGGGAATCCTGCTTTGCCTTGCAAATGCAAGGTGCAAGCATTGCATTGCACTTTGCATTTGCAAAGCAGCAGAGATTCCCGCCAAAACTAACAGGTAGGGGAGGGGGAGCAGGAGGAGGGTGGCTCTTGGAGTGTGGGTGGGGAAAGGCAGGGGACTGGGGACTTTAGGAGTCACCAATCCCACTGCTGCATTCTCATGCCAGCCAATAGATTTAAATCTTTGGCTGAGGCTGCAGCAGGGGATTTAAATTTGGAGCAAGACTGTCTGGAACACTTCTGTTGCTGCTGCTGCTGAGCTGTGACCGAGAGAGGAGAAGAAGAGAGACTGCACCTGGAGCCTGGAGGACATCTGCCTGGAGGATCAACTGTGCTGGACATCCTGAGAGGACACCTGGTAGGCCTTTTTAAAATTTTTGTAAATTTTTTTGATGCTGGGCAATGTGCTGCTGTGGCCTGCCTCTGCAAAAAGGTGTTGCAGTTTATTCTTGGCATGGCCTGGGGGACAGGTTGGGCAGACAATGTTTAATGGTGGGGTGGGGGTTTCAGCATTGGTTGTTGTGCTTGCCTTCTTTAAGCTTGATCCACTGTTTTAAGATTAAAACAAGAGTGTGCCAGCTTTGGGCCTACACAGGCCAGAAGCCTTTCTTCTGGCTGGCTCTCACAGTTGTGCTCCACAATCTGGAATGGTGTGGCTTGCTTTTCTGTGTCTGGTCCCCTGCTTGCAAGGATTCCCAACAGGCTCCGTCCTGATCAACTGTGCCAGCCTGTGGGCCACACACAGGTATGGCCTGGGGGACAGGTTGGGCAGACAATGTTTGATGGTGGGGGGGGTTTCAGCATTGGTTGTTGTGCTTGCCTTCTTTAAGCTTGATCCACTGTTTTAAGATTAAAACAAGAGTGTGCCAGCTTTGGGCCTACACAGGCCAGAAGCCTTTCTTCTGGCTGGCTCTCACAGTTGTGCTTCACAATCTGGAATGGTGTGGCTTGCCTTTCTGTGTCTGGTCCCCTGCTTGCAAGGATTCCCAACAGGCTCCGTCCTGATCAACTGTGCCAGCCTGTGGGCCACACACAGGTATGGCCTGGGGGACAGGTTGGGCAGACAATGTTTGATGGTGGGGGGGGGGTTCAGCATTGGTTGTTGTGCTTGCCTTCTTTAAGCTTGATCCACTGTTTTAAGATTAAAACAAGAGTGTGCCAGCTTTGGGCCTACACAGGCCAGAAGCCTTTCTTCTGGCTGGCTCTCACAGTTGTGCTTCACAATCTGGAATGGTGTGGCTTGCCTTTCTGTGTCTGGTCCCCTGCTTGCAAGGATTCCCAACAGGCTCCGTCCTGATCAACTGTGCCAGCCTGTGGGCCACACACAGGTATGGCCTGGGGGACAGGTTGGGCAGACAATCTTTGATGGTGGGGGGGGGGGGGGTTTCAGCATTGGTTGCTGTGCTTGCCTTCTTTAAGCTTGATCCACTGTTTTAAGATTAAAACCAGAGTGTGCCAGCTTCGGGCCTACACAGGCCAGAAGCCTTTCTTCTGGCTGGCTCTCACAGTTGTGCTTCACAATCTGGAATGGTGTGGCTTGCCTTTCTGTGTCTGGTCCCCTGCTAGCAAGGATTCCCAACAGGCTCCGTCCTGATCAACTGTGCCAGCCTGTGGGCCACACACAGGTATGGCCTGGGGGACAGGTTGGGCAGACAATCTTTGATGGTGGGGGGGGGGGGGTTTCAGCATTGGTTGTTGTGCTTGCCTTCTTTAAGCTTGATCCACTGTTTTAAGATTAAAACCAGAGTGTGCCAGCTTCGGGCCTACACAGGCCAGAAGCCTTTCTTCTGGCTGGCTCTCACAGTTGTGCTTCACAATCTGGAATGGTGTGGCTTGCCTTTCTGTGTCTGGTCCCCTGCTAGCAAGGATTCCCAACAGGCTCCGTCCTGATCAACTGTGCCAGCCTGTGGGCCACACACAGGTATGGCCTGGGGGACAGGTTGGGCAGACAATCTTTGATGGTGGGGGGGGGGGGTTTCAGCATTGGTTGTTGTGCTTGCCTTCTTTAAGCTTGATCCACTGTTTGAAGATTAAAACCAGAGTGTGCCAGCTTCGGGCCTACACAGGCCAGAAGCCTTTCTTCTGGCTGGCTCTCACAGTTGTGCTTCACAATCTGGAATGGTGTGGCTTGCTGTTCTGTGTCTGGTCCCCTGCTAGCAAGGATTCCCAACAGGCTCCGTCCTGATCAACTGTGCCAGCCTGTGGGCCACACACAGGTATGGCCTGGGGGACAGGTTGGGCAGACAATGTTTGATGGTGGGGGGGGGGGGTTTCAGCATTGGTTGTTGTGCTTGCCTTCTTTAAGCTTGATCCACTGTTTGAAGATTAAAACCAGAGTGTGCCAGCTTCGGGCCTACACAGGCCAGAAGCCTTTCTTCTGGCTGGCTCTCACAGTTGTGCTTCACAATCTGGAATGGTGTGGCTTGCCTTTCTGTGTCTGGTCCCCTGCTAGCAAGGATTCCCAACAGGCTCCGTCCTGATCAACTGTGCCAGCCTGTGGGCCACACACAGGTATGGCCTGGGGGACAGGTTGGGCAGACAATGTTTGATGGTGGGGGGGGGGGTTCAGCATTGGTTGTTGTGCTTGCCTTCTTTAAGCTTGATCCACTGTTTGAAGATTAAAACCAGAGTGTGCCAGCTTCGGGCCTACACAGGCCAGAAGCCTTTCTTCTGGCTGGCTCTCACAGTTGTGCTTCACAATCTGGAATGGTGTGGCTTGCTGTTCTGTGTCTGGTCCCCTGCTAGCAAGGATTCCCAACAGGCTCCGTCCTGATCAACTGTGCCAGCCTGTGGGCCACACACAGGTATGGCCTGGGGGACAGGTTGGGCAGACAATGTTTGATGGTGGGGGGGGGGGGGTTTCAGCATTGGTTGTTGTGCTTGCCTTCTTTAAGCTTGATCCACTGTTTGAAGATTAAAACCAGAGTGTGCCAGCTTCGGGCCTACACAGGCCAGAAGCCTTTCTTCTGGCTGGCTCTCACAGTTGTGCTTCACAATCTGGAATGGTGTGGCTTGCCTTTCTGTGTCTGGTCCCCTGCTAGCAAGGATTCCCAACAGGCTCCGTCCTGATCAACTGTGCCAGCCTGTGGGCCACACACAGGTATGGCCTGGGGGACAGGTTGGGCAGACAATGTTTGATGGTGGGGGGGGGGGGGTTCAGCATTGGTTGTTGTGCTTGCCTTCTTTAAGCTTGATCCACTGTTTGAAGATTAAAACCAGAGTGTGCCAGCTTCGGGCCTACACAGGCCAGAAGCCTTTCTTCTGGCTGGCTCTCACAGTTGTGCTTCACAATCTGGAATGGTGTGGCTTGCCTTTCTGTGTCTGGTCCCCTGCTAGCAAGGATTCCCAACAGGCTCCGTCCTGATCAACTGTGCCAGCCTGTGGGCCACACACAGGTATGGCCTGGGGGACAGGTTGGGCAGACAATGTTTGATGGTGGGGGGGGGGGGGTTCAGCATTGGTTGTTGTGCTTGCCTTCTTTAAGCTTGATCCACTGTTTGAAGATTAAAACCAGAGTGTGCCAGCTTCGGGCCTACACAGGCCAGAAGCCTTTCTTCTGGCTGGCTCTCACAGTTGTGCTTCACAATCTGGAATGGTGTGGCTTGCTGTTCTGTGTCTGGTCCCCTGCTAGCAAGGATTCCCAACAGGCTCCGTCCTGATCAACTGTGCCAGCCTGTGGGCCACACACAGGTATGCTGCTTTGGCCAAGGTAACCCTTTTTGGTTGCTGGCCTGGCACTCACAGTTGTGCTCCACAATCTGGAATGGTGTGGCTTGCGTTTCTGTGTCTGGTCCCCTGCTTGCAAGGATTCCCAACAGGCTCCGTCCTGATCAACTGTGCCAGCCTTCGGCCCACACACAGGCCTGCTGCTCCGGCTTTGGTAACCCTTCCCGTTTGCTGGCCTGGCACTCACTGTTTTGCTTCACATTCAGGTTGTTTATCGTTGGTGGACCTCTTCTGGACTGGACTGCACTTGGTGGACATCGGCCTGCAGATCTCTGCGTGGAGGATCAACATTGCTGGACATCTGCACTGGTGGACTGGTAGGGTTGTTGTTAAATTTGGTTTTTGAGCTTATGTCTGCTGCTGTGCCTACCTGCGAGCATATGCTTTGGCTCTGTCTTTATGGCTTGGGCCGGGGGGGGGGGGATTTTCTGGTTGGGCAAGAGGATATTGTTTGGGGGTTAGGGGGGCCAGCATTGATCGCAGTGCCAGCTTTCTTTCATGTTTCATTTTTCAAGTTTGAGTGTGGGGTGGGCATGAACTGCTGTTTCACAGGACTAAAAAATGAGTGTGCCAGCTTCTGGCCTGCACAGGCCAGAAGCTCTGCTGGGTGGATGTGTTTTGTTTTGCTGCTGGTTGGCCCTAGCCTTTAAGGGGGGGGGGGCTGACTTGGCTTGTGCAACGGGGCCTTGAATTTTGGGGTTGCGTGTGCGGCGTGTGGTGTTGACTCTGCTAACATTTCCAATTTTCTTGACAGCATCGTGGAGGAGAGGAGGACCAGCTGCAAGACCGCCTGAACATCGCTGGACTGCAGGACTGGTGTTAGTGTGAGCGAGTCCGGGTTGACATTTGGGTGGCCTTGGGGGTGGGTTCTTGCTAGCTTGGGAGGGGGGAGGCTCATCTTCAAAACACCACATCCACACCCCACACCGACATACCACAGATACATCGGTCCCGCTAAATAGTGTCTCTTAGGTAGGTAGGCCAGTTGGTAGGTGATCAGTGGATAATTGCCCTCAACATAATTATTAGGGAAACCGAGCCTAGTTTTTTTTAAAAAACTAAATAGGGACTCAGCAGGGAAAGCATTAGTGAGTGAGTGTTAGGTTTGAATTCTATATATATATATATATATATATAAAAATTTGTAATAGCTGTCAATAGGCTTCCCATTAGTGCCCCCATAACTAGGGTTCCACTGCCCATCTCTGGCACACGTGGTGGTGCCAGGCCGGCCCGGGCATACTAGTGTGTGAGTGTTTAAGGCTTCGTCACCTGTTATTGGGGTTTAGGGCCAGCTCAATTCCAGAGGAATTCAGCTGATTGGCAGGCTCAGGTTCCCTGACATAAATAGGGTTGCTTAAAAAGGCACTTGATTGTTCATCTCCAAGTCACAGAGCCACTAGAAACACAGATTTATAGCAGGTTAGTTAGGTCTTGAAAACAAAGTTGACCTTTGTTTTCTAAATCTTTTCTGATTAGTTAGGGTTGAATTTGGGAGGGGAAAGTATGTCAGAGAGGAAAGCAGAGAGGGGACCCGGGGGAAAGGCTAGGGAGAAATCTAGAGGGGAGGAGGGGAGGGGGAGGGGGACTGCTGCGGCAGCCCCTCCATCTGAGCGGAGGAGGCCCTCCCCTGCGCTGCTGCCGTTCACCAGCCTGGCTTCTGGTGACAGGAAGAGGGTTCGCAAGACTCTCTTTCCTGAGGCAGCTGCTGGAGGGCCACCCCCAACCCGGGTGCGTGAGGCAGGGGCTGGCACTGGGCAGGGGCCTGCTGCTGAGGCTCCTCCTCCTCCAGTGGTTGCGAGCCAGCTGCTGGAGGAGGGGCAGCATGTGGTGTCTCCTGGGATGGGCGCGGAGCACATGACTTTCCCTGCGCTCCCGCTCACCCCAGGAACCCGGAGGATGTTGGAGGAACTGCCCGTGAGACCCCCCCTGGGGCGGTCCACCCCAGTTTCCTCTGAGGCCAGCAGCAGGCCTCTCGCGGCTGTGCAGGAGGAGAGGACGCGGGAGGAAGAGGCAGAGACTGTGGTGGAAGAGCCCACATCTCTGCCCCTTCAGCCTCGTCCATCCCCACCTGCCCGGCCGAGAGTGGGACACGGTGTGTCCGGCCAGAGCACCTCACAGGAGGTGCCGCAGGGTGGTCCCGAACGCGCTTCTCCTGGGAAGCGTGGGATGCCCTTTTCCTCCGAAATCTGGAAGCACTTCCAGACAACGGAGGATCCCCGAGCAGCCCTGTGCCTGCATTGTAGGCAGCGCGTCAGCCGTGGCAAAGATGTGTGGCATCTCTCCACGTCTGGGATGAGGTACCATATGAAGAGGCACCACCAGGCGGTGCTTCTTCGGGAGGAGGGTTCGAGTGGCGCCGCACGGCCGCCAGCTAGCCAGAAGGAGGCAGGCTCCTCTGGTGCTCTCCCCCCAAGGGTACCTGCAGGAAAGGGACGCCAAGCCTCTCTCCCGGAGATGCTTGGTATGCAGGGCGCTAGTGTGCCCAGAGAGGGGATCCGGAGGGCGAGCAGGCGCATCACGCGCCACATCGTCAACATGATAGCAGTGGATGGGCAACCGTATTCCGTAGTTGAAGACTTCGGCTTCTCAGGGCTGCTCCAAGATTGCTTTCCCTGGTACGCCGTCCCTGCTCGCACGTCGTTGAGCAGATCGGTGGTGCCCTCGTTTTACAGGGCTGCCAGGGATCATGTGAAGGCACAGCTGTCCCGGGTTGCCGGGAGAACTGTGCACTTCACATCGGACATCTGGACCTGCCCAAGTGTGCAGCAAGCGTACCTCTCGCTTACTGCTCACTGGTGGGAACCCGAGTCGGTTCTGGGTGGGGGCCGGGGGGAGGTGCCTAGCACAGCTAGACAGGGAAGGATGCGAGACCGCCAGGCCGGCTACTGCAAGGCCTTGCTTCACGCCGAGGTGCTCGACGTGTCCCACACGGCGGAGAACATCGCTGCCACCTTAAGGAGACAGTTGGACGAGTGGATAGGCCAGGGACCCGCCACCGTGGGATGCATGGTGACGGACGGTGGCAAGAACATGAGGGCAGCGGCGCATCTAGTGAGCCGAGAGAGCGTCTACTGTGCCGCTCACAAGCTTCACCTAGTGGTGAGAGATGCGCTGGGGTTGGGCTCCTCGAAGGAACCCGTGGATACCCGGACCCGTGAACTCCAGTTACTTGTCCAGAAATGTCGGAGGCTCACGGGTCACTTCTCGCGCAGCGTGAAGGCCACGCACGAACTGCGCCAGACACAGGTCAGGACAGGTGTGCCAGAGCACGCTCTGATCACTGACGTCAGCACTCGCTGGAACTCCACCTGCGCCATGCTTGAGCGCTTGGTGGAGCAGCAGGCCGCACTCCACGCGTGGCTCTCCGAGCACCGCGGTGCGAGTCAGGTGGGTGAGTTCAACCGGGAGGATTGGCTCACCATCACCCAGACAGTGGAGGTCCTGAAGCCCTTCAAGGACTTCACTGTGGCGGTCTCGTCAGACACGGCGACCCTCGGTCTGGTCATTCCCCTGGTGCACACGCTCCAGAGGAATCTGGCCACCCTTGCAGACCGGGTCGCGCCCCGTGCTGACCTTGTTCCAGCGGTGCGCGCATTAGTGAGAAGGCTGCAGCAGGGCATAGCTGCCAGGCTAACTCCTCTCACTAAGGAAGAGTCATACATGTTGGCGACCATGTGTGACCCGCGCATAAAGGGCACTTTCGCCGAGCGGGACGGGAACCTCACCCAAGCCAGAGACGGGCTCTGCTCTTGGGTGAGGCGCAGGCAGGCCAAGAGGGGACGCCTGTCGACAGGGGGGACGCAAGAGGGGCCCTGCCGTGCGGGTCCCTCTGACGCCCCCTCTGCGCAGGCCCCCCCCGAGGCCACCACCGGAGTGCCGATGGAGATGGAGATGCTCCGGTGGGCCCTCGTCCCCTCTGGGGTCGTGAGGACCGTGAGAGAGGATCCGGCGGAGGCGATGGTCAGGGACTACCTCGCGGAGCCCTGCGAGTCGCTCTCCACCGATCCGCTCAGCTACTGGGCCAGGAAGGAGTCGGTCTGGCCGGACCTCTCCCTCGAGGCGCAGCGGCTGCTCTCATGCCCTCCGACGAGCGTGGAGAGCGAGCGCGTCTTTTCACATGCGGGCGACATTGTCGGCCCACATCGCACTCGCCTTCTCCCATGGAGAGTCGAGCAGTTGACCTTCCTGAAGGTCAACTCTCGCCTCTTCGATTTCTCAGGACTGGACTTCCAGAGTGACTGAGGTGAGCCCAACTTGTGGCCTGCATCCTCTATGAGTCCAATCCTTTGGAATCGCGCTCTCCCCTGTATAAAACCCTGTATATACAGTTAAAACCGGCCAGTAGAGGGAGGGTGGTTAGGAACCAGTGGCAAAGGGAAAACACCCAGCAATTTGAAAGCCCCCCCCCCAGGGTATTCAAAACATCTCCCATCACTGAGACATACCCTGTGGGACCAAATTTATTATGAAAAATAATGCCCCAGAAACATGGATTGCTACTGGAGGGAGAAACAGGTTAGATAGGGATTGCTTAGGTGTTTTTATCAGATGAAATCATTGTAAAAAAAATTGTAGAAGAATTGTTGTACTGTTTTTTGAAAGTTGATGTTCTGTTCATGTAAAAAAAAGGAAAAAAAACCAAAAAAAAATGTTGTGATTATGTTTTTTAAAAGTTGATGTTCTGTTCATGTAAAAAAAAGGAAAAAAAACCCAAAAAAATGTTGTGATTATGTTTTTTAAAAGTTGATGTTCTGTTCATGTAAAAAAAAGGAAAAAAAACCAAAAAAAAATGTTGTGCTTATGTTTTTTAAAAGTTGATGTTCTGTTCATGTAAAAAAAAGGAAAAAAAACCCAAAAAAATGTTGTGATTATGTTTTTTAAAAGTTGATGTTCTGTTCATGTAAAAAAAAGGAAAAAAACCCAAAAAAAAATGTTGTGCTTATGTTTTTTAAAAGTTGATGTTCAGTTCATGTTTAAAAAAAAAAATTTGATGTTAATGTTGGGTTTGCATGGTTGGGGGATGCGGGAAGAGTGGTGGATGGGCACCGGCCAATGATGATCTCTCACAGATGTTCCCAGGTAAATTCTGAGGCTGGTGTGGGGGTGGGGGGAGACCTCTGCAGAACTGCTCCAGAAATACCATTGTCCAGTGCCTTGGAAGTGCCCAGTTCAGCTTTGTGTGTCTGAACTGAAAGCACAGCCACAGGAAATGACATAGGTTCTGCTGGACCCTGTTGCAGTGGTTCCCCCCCATTAAGTCGTTTTATGGAGGGAGAGTTGTATTAGGCTGGTAGTTATTATGATCATCTTCTGTTTCCATGCCCTGTTGTGCCCGCTCACTATGTAACCTGTTGTAATGTTCAAAACTTTACTGTTTGTCCATTTCAAAAAAAAAATTGTGTTTAAGATTCTCTGATGTGTAGTTAATTGTGTTGTGTTGTGCTATGAGGGACAATAAGTGTAATATGTTGTGATTTGTTGACCACTTGTAATTTGAAAATGAGAAAATAAAGGTTTTTTAAACTTAATGATTGTGTGTCTGTGTTCCCTTCTTTGATGGGAGGTTGGTTCCCAGCATAGGGAACAATGGGGCAGGCTGGCCAGCCTGTTCCTGGGGTACTCGGTGTGGGGCAGCTGAGGGTGGTTTTGGTTCTGAGAGGGGCTGAGTGGAGGATTTGGGTCTGTGTGTGGCAGCTGGGGTGGGGGAACTGGGTTTGTGTGGGGCTGAAAGGAGTGGACTATGGGGGATGAGAGCACTGGTCGTCCCTTTTGCCCAAGTAGGCCCCTGCTACTGTCCTGGTGTGGGCTTCCATGCCTCTATCAGTTGCTGGCCCTCCTTTGCCATCTTTTTCAGAAATTTTCCTAGGGCTGCCAAACTCGCTGCCAAACTCCTGGTTGGGCTTGAGTTCAGGTTAGAGAGAGTAGTTCCCTACAGATAAACTGGCTGCTTCCAAGGGCAATCTCTTTAGAGGGCAAATGCGGACCATGGATTCTGGGGGAGATCCCTACTCAGATTTTCCTTTGCACAAGTCCCACCCCCAAATTGCCAGTAACTTCCAAGGCCAGAGTTTGCCACCCCAGAGAGATCCCGTTCCCACCCTCTTAGCCTTGGCATGAAAGTTGTAGCCACCATGGAACGCTTCCAGGTTCCTGATTCCAAGCCCAATGACACCAATGTAAGACAATCCAGACCTCCATCAAAAATGGATTTTAAGTAGCAGTGGGATTGGGCTGCATTTCAGTCATTCACATATCTGGTTGTGTTCCCAAACATTTAGCTTATGGTTTTTTAAATCGGCGTATGGCACTTAAGGACACTTTTAAATGGTTCTAAAAACATATTTTTATTATGAAGTATTTAATGTGGCATTGATCAAGGGCAGGCCTTTTGGCCAAATGAGCAGTATCAGTACAGTAAAATTTAGACAAAGCTCATAGGAGGAAAAAGCATTCACACTGTGAAGTGGGAAGAAAGTTTCAATTTACATGTACCATGGACTCCGAAAAAGACATGTCCAGACCAAATCAGGCCTGCTTTCTCCCTTGAAGATATCAATTGATGATAGTGCTTATGTCACATCATGAGAAGACAAGGTTCACTAGAAAAGACAATAATGCTAAGAAAAATTGAAGGCAGTAGGGAAAAGAAGAATACCCTAGATGTGGTAGATTGACTTCGGTTTGCAATACATGGACAAGGTTTTTGGGATACTGTGGAGCTCAATATAATTCTAAAGTACACCACAAGTGATTTGAATGCATAAAACATACAGACACATACACATAAAATGTATATACCCCCTCCCCACCAAATTAAAGGTTTATCTTATGCCCCGGTTTTCTCCCCCATGGGAACCTAGAGTGGTTTACACATTGCTGTTCTCCCTTGATTTGTTTCACCCTCATCACAACCAGGCTAACAATAGACAGCTGCTCCATGCCTCACATTGGAGTGACTCCACCGATGGCCTTCTTAGTTGTATGAGGGGGTGGAGGGGGGGGGAGGAAGGAAACAACGCACTCCTGCCCACTCTATCTGGGGCCTAGGTTGCCAAATTGCTTGGCCTTGGCAAGGAGCCAGTGGTGGGGCGGCACTGGTTCTGGGGCCCCGTCAAGAACATTTGTCCAGGGCCCCAAAATCACCTAGACTGCCTCTGGAAAACACAACACAATTGTTTACTTAGGCTGAGCCAAGAACATCCATCAAGCCTACAAGGCACAGAATCAGAGTCTGCCAGATTCTAGACCAACTCTCTAGCCATTGCACTACAGTGGATATCTAAAAATTGTTCATACCCCCACCAGCAACTTGAACATTTTTCTCCAAAAGGCACACAACTTGGCTGGGTCTCAAAAAGGACTATGATGCATGGGCCTGTCAATGCATACTGGTACTAAGGCTCTGGCCGGGGGGAGGGGGGCATTGTGCCAATGCCACCCTGGCTTTGGAAGGGGACAGTAAAATAGAAGAAATAATCTAGCTTCAGTGCCTCCCCCCCTTCTCTCTCTCTCTCTCTCTCTCTATAATGTGAGTGAAAACATTACTATACCATCACTGAAGCCTACAGGATACATAGGGTCTGTTCACACACGCATGATCATTTAATGGCAATGCTCTGGCATGATGATGTCTGTTCTAGGAAGTGATGTGATCATCACACAAGGCTGGGGAGCACGCACAATTCACAGCAGGCAGATTTGGGCCACAAGGGATCCTGCTTTGGCCTGCAGGGCCCAAATCAGCCCACTGCAAAGCACAGGCATACTCTCAGGGCAGCCAGATGACATCAGTGACATCACGGCAGCAGCCCCTGGAGCGTACCTTGAAGGCTCATTCACTGACTTTCCCCCTTCGGGGTGATAGGTGAGAGTGGGGGATCCCCCACCAAGGGGAAACGGATCCCTAATTGTGTCTGAGGTTGTGGAAATCAAATGGGTCATATTGCTTCTGTCTTTGAGGGACTTACATGCACATTATATTTAACTCCAGATTTCTTGATTGTCAAGGAATGCATGTGGTGGGGGGTGGGGGGAAGGGTGGGAGAAGGGCCCCTGAGGGTGAGGGTGGCATTTGGCATGCAAAATGCCACCCCTGGCAAGACAAGCCTCTCCCAGCTGTCAGTGGTAGAGATGAGAGCAGAGCACCTACTTGGGGAGGCCATGAAATGGCCCCCCCAAGTGGGAGCAGGCTGAGCCTTGGTGGGGGGATGGGAGGAAGGGTGGGAGAAGGGCCCCAGAGGGTTGGGGGGGGGATTTTGTTGCAGTGGTTCCCCCCCATTAAGTCGTTTTATGGAGGGAGAGTTGTATTAGGCTGGTAGTTATTATGATCATCTTCTGTTTCCATGCCCTGTTGTGCCCGCTCACTATGTGACCTGTTGTAATGTTCAAAACTTTACTGTTTGTCCATTTCAAAAAAAAAAATGTGTTTAAGATTCTCTGATGTGTAGTTAATTGTGTTGTGTTGTGCTATGAGGGACAATAAGTGTAATATGTTGTGATTTGTTGACCACTTGTAATTTGAAAATGAGAAAATAAAGGTTTTTTAAACTTAATGATTGTGTGTCTGTGTTCCCTTCTTTGATGGGAGGTTGGTTCCAAGCATAGGGAACAATGGGGCAGGCTGGCCAGCCTTCTCTGCGGGTGGTGGGGGGGTCAGGGGGGTGGTTGTCTGTGTGCCAGGGCAGGTGCTCTTTCCCAGGGACGATTTGGCACTGCCACCATTGTGGCACCCCTTGTCTGTGCAGAACTGCCCTGGGAAAGAGAGTTTAGGGGTTCCCAAAAGGGGAGGGCAGGCCAGCCTGTTCCTGGGGTTATGGTGGGTGTGGGGCAGGTGGGGGTTGATTTGGGTCTGTGAGGGGCTACTGGGGGGATTTGGGTCTGTGTGTGGCAGCTGGGGGGGAATTGGGTTTGTGTGGGGCTGTGAAGGGTGGACTTTAGGGGCTGAGAGCACCTACTTGGGGAGGCCATGAAATGGCCCCCCCAAGTGGGAGCAGGCTGAGCCTTGGTGGGGGGTGGGAGGAGGGGTGGGAGAAGGGCCCCAGAGGGTTGGGGGGCATTTTGCATGCAAAATGCCACCCCTGGCAACACAAGCCTCCCCCAGCTGTCAGTGGTAGAGATTAGAGCACCTACTTGGGGAGGCCATGAAATGGCCCCCCCAAGTGGGAGCAGGCTGAGCCTCGGTGGGGGGTGGGAGGAGGGGTGGGAGAAGGGCCCCTGAGGGCTGGGGGGCATTTTGCATGCAAAATGCCACCCCTGGCAAAGGAAGCCTGCTTCTTCATTTTTTCCCCATAGGAAATAATGAAGAAGATGCTCCTTTATGGGAGGATGGGGGGACCTGCTTTGGGGGGCCATAACATGGCCCCCCAAAGTCCAATCTGTCTGAAACTTGGGTGGGTGTTAGAGAAGGGTTAGAGGAAGGTCCCCACCAATTTTGGGCTTATTTGGTGGGAAAATGCCTCCTCCAGGCGTCCTGAAAGACGGAGGCATTTTCCCAGCAAAATAACCCGAAAGAATCCCGAAAGAATGCCGAAATAATGCCGAATCCCGAATCCCGAAAGAGATTCTTGTTTCGGCATTCGGCTAATGCCGGTAGAGAATCTTGTTTCGGGTAATCCCGAAACAAGAAAGCCGAAAGTTTTTTCCTTGCACACCCCTACACCCAACACTAAATTTGTATTTCCTCCATATTTTTAATCTGCAGTTGCATTAGGAACAAAGGGTGTCAACCCCTAATAAGATCCAGGGATGTGCTGCCTGGAAATAAAATGATTGCTATAAAAAAATGAGTGTTTTTAATATGTTTTCCATTTGCCATGGATCTGTAAATATCCTGTATTGAATCCTGTCCATTTTCCTCACATGCATCATTACTAAATGACAGCTACTTACCACGGCATCATTTGATTTTCTGGTGCCAATTTGTTGTTAAGAAAATGTCAGTTTCTTTGACATTGTTTAATGAGGAAGCTTGTAATTTTTTGGTCAGACCACGTGAATGCAGCATTTTTGACTAAGCCTAGAAATGAGCCCTTCCATCCTTCCCATCAATCAGTCTGTGGTATGCACATTTGGAGGTATCCATGTCTTACCCAGAGGTTGGCAGATGTCCATCAGTTAAATCTTGCCTTCCTGCCCAAGGGCTTTCCTGGCTGCCATCTCAGGGAAATGTACAAGGAATGTACATCCCGTGCTGTGCCAGCTATACTGGCTCCCAGTGGAGTTCCGGATCCAGTTCAAGGTGTTAACCTTGGTGTTTAAAGCCCTTCACGGACTGGGACCTGCATACCTGTGGGACTGCCTCTTCCATTACATCCCCTGCAGGGTGTTGCGCTCTGCAGACAAGCAACCCCTGGTTGTCCCCGGCCCGAGGGACATCCGTCTGGCCTCAACCAGGGCCAGGGCTTTTTCTGCCCTGGCCCCAGCCTGGTAGAACGCTCTCCCGCTGGAGATCCAGGCTCTGCAGGACCTGTTACAGTTCCACAGGGCCTGTAAAACGGGGATGTTCCACCGGGCCTTTGGCTGAGTGCCAGCGGGTGTCCTCCGTCTTCCATCTAAGACCACCACTTTTTCTGGGGCTGCCCTCGGCCATCTGCTATGCCCATATACAGACCCCCAATATTTGTTTAAATAGCCTGCTCCTGGGCTATTTTAATGACTTTTTAAAAATTATTATTGATTTTATAGTTCTGTGACTTTTAATGTTTTTAAAATGTTGTTAGCCTCCCTGAGCCCATCTATGGGGAGGGCGGGGTATAAAACAAATCAAATCAATAATAATAATAAATAAAGACTTCAGAGTTGTGAATTCATCACAGTGTAAGTGCTAAAACAGAGCACCTCTTGCTTGAATTGTGTGTGTGTGTTTGAGCACGCACATTGACAGTCTGCATGTATCCCTTGCCCAAAATCTCATGAATGAAAAGAGCTTTATACCCAGGATCTATATGAACCAACAAAAAGGTATATTGGGCCCTTGCAGAGAGCCAATGTGATATAGTGGTTAGAGTGTCAGACTAGGATCTGGGAGGCCCAGGTTCAAATCCTCCCTCTGCCATGGAAGCTTGCTGGGTGACCTTAGGAGAGTCACACACTCTCAACCTAACCTTCTTCACAGGGTCACTGTGAGAATAAAATAGCAGAGAAGAGAATGATGTGTGCCATTTTGGCTCCCTGTTGAGGAAAAGGGTAGGGCATAAATAAAGTAAATAACTAAACAAATTGAAAGATGGCACAATGAGAACAAGAGCACTTTCATGGTTAAAACTGAAGCCTCCTAGACAATGTTAGCCAAACTGCCCTAAAGATGGGGAATTAATAAGCAGCAGGCTATTATTAAGGGATCATGACCAATGTATACCGGGGTCAGAAATCCTGGATTCCGGCCAACAAGAGAGGAGACTAATACTTTAATGAATCAAAGCCTTTACTCAATAGTCTTGAGTATACAGAGTACAAGAAACATACGCACACATTCACTACAAGGCTAGGAAATACAGATTGTAAAAATATAGAGACTGCTGCATTAGCAGGAATATCGTTGATGGGCAATACACACCTGTTCCGACGAGAAGCAGAGATTTTAGCAGCAAGGGTGCTTAGTGTAATGGCCAGCACTACACTAGGTAGAGCAGAGTAGGAGTGAGATGGAGGGAGAGATGAGTGGGGGGGGAGGGGTCTGAGCATCTCCCTTATATGGCCATTTCCTATCATGGGGCAGGACCAGTGAAATGATCTATACCCCGTTGATGGTCCTCAGGAAATTTAACAAAAGCAATTAATGTGTCACTTGAACAGGACACAAGATATCCAGGATGGAGAAAGTTTGGAATCTAATGTTTTTCTTTGTGACACCTTGAGAGAACAGGAGGGAGGAGGAAAGAGTGGGAAGGAAGCGATTGAGTTTATTGATGGTACTTGCTGATGCTTCCACGGAGAAGAAAAGATATAAAGGAAGGATAAATGGGGAGCCATCTGCATTTTATTGCAGACCGTTGTTTTGATAGTTGGAGGTGATTGTCTTGATGTGGGATTCCCAGAGTTTGAGGCACCTCGCTTTCAGATCTCCGCTTCGGGTATCTGTACATCAAAGGTGCAACATGTAAACAGTTCATGACAGCAGAACTGGCTGGCTATGGCGTCCACAGGAAGAAGTTGTCCTTTTAAAACTGCTTTCTGGAACATGGCTTCTTCCTCTATCTCTCTCTGCCAGTCCTGGTTCCTGTAGGGATTTCAACAGGGGCTGGCATCTTGGCAAACAGGCCCATTTATCTGGGTGCAGTGTGGCCAATCCAGAGTGTTTACAGAGAGGGTGGCTTGTGGGTGCTGATCAGGGGGTTGCCCTTCCGGTCCCATGACGTTCCCCTCTTTGTGCATCGTATTGGCCTCAGTACCAAGTTAAGCCCCGTTCATACATAAAGTCCATGTCCAGACTCTGGGGAGGGGGGGGGCAGGCAACAATTAAGACTGGTTCTCTGCCAGCTGGTCTACTTGAAAGCAGTGCAAAATCTATGTACTGCAATACTCCGGTGTTGCAATACTCCAGATGTACTCCAGTCCTGGCATGGAGCAGGGGTCACTCTGAACTCCCAAGAGGAGAAAATCCATGACAGAAACTGAGATTTTTTGAAGAGAAATAGTATGTTTACAAAATGGGGTAATGTCCCTAAGCACAAAACTATGTGAAGGCAGTTGCTTGAGACTCCGGAAGATCTGTCAGGTTTCCCCCTTCCAGGGCTTTTTTTCATTAGGAACGCAGTGGAACCGAGTTCCAGAACCTCTTGAAAATGGTCACATGGCTGGTGGCCCCGCCCCCTGATCTCCAGGCAGAGGGGAGTTTCGATTGCTCTCCGTGCCACTCAGCGGTGCGGAGGGCAATCTCAACTCCCCTCTGTCTGGATATCAGGGGGCGGGGCCACCAGCCATGTGACCATTTTCTCCGAGGGCAACCCACTGAGTTCCAACACCTCTTTTCCCAGAAAAAAAGCCCTGCTCCCTTTCATTTGAAAGAATGAGTTCTTGTCTAGTGTAGGCTGGCCTCATTTTGATAGTTTCTTCCAGGTGCAAAAATAACTTGCGGCAGTGATGGGCCATCTGCCAAGGATTTTGAAAATTCTGCCCGAGTCGTCACCTTATCATCATTTATCAAGCTCAGTTGATAGCCTTGCTTCATGCCTTGTTTTGCTCCTCCCTTGGCATACAACACGAGGGCTTTTGGCCCACTGACAACCCCCATGGCTTCTGCATTACGGCTTGATTTGAGAAAGCAAGAAAGATTGCATCCACCCACTCCCAGCTATATCCCTCTCCGTTTCGTTTTTCTTCTAAAACATTTTTATCCACCGATCATTTTGGCATCTATCTTGAGCACATCTCTCACTTCTTCAAAAGCCTGTGGTTTTCATTGAGCCTGCACAGCCTTCTGGGGTCTAACCTGGAAGTGTCACTCACCAAACCCTTTCTGTCTTCCTGTTGCCAACTCCCTTTTAGCTCCTGACTCCATCAGCATCTGTTTCCCCAGCTTGTCAGCTCCATGTCGAACGGCTCCCTGCTGGAGCAATTATCCCAAATACTTGCATGACCTACAAGGGTCTGCGGCACATGAGGAAGCTTTATAGCTTTGATAGTATTAACTAAGGGCAGTAAGCAATGCATTTGAGTCCAATAACGCTGTGCCCTTTCCTTTGTTTTACAGAAGGACAACTGATCCGAATGGCTTGCTTGCTTTCTGTTACTATTCAGCACTGTTTTTCCTCACTTTGATCATGTGTCATGTATTCTTCCATGTACCATTTCCTAACCACCCTCCCCGCAATGAACGTATCCCTTGCTATATGCCAATAAGCTGGTATGAGGAACAACATAAGTTAAGACTAAACCAAATAACATTGTTCAGTGAAATTCTCTCAGTTCCTCTTTATCCACTTTCTCTCTTGAAATCCAACAAGAAGTTTCTTGAACCCTTTTTAGGAATTTGGAGTCGGTTTCCAATCAATTCTCTTCTGATGAAAGAGAAATATGAAAAGAGGAGGGGCAGGAAGGGAGGTTCTGGAAACCTGCAGGATTTCACTCTGTAGATGCTCAGAGGCTGGTGGTGTCTTCCCAGATTTTCTGATCTTCCTGCTAGAGTACCACCCTGGGGTGTGCAATGTAGGGCTGAAGTTGCACAAGCATGCACTGATTCCTCTACAAAGAATGTCTCTTTTGAAAGAGAAAAAAAAGGAATAAGAGGAATCAATGGCTGCATCTAAAAAAGTGAATTTCAGAAGAAGAAATTCTCCTCTCCGTAACAACACGATGCACAAATGCACCATTGGAGCAGCATGGCAAAGAGCCCTGATCCCAGGACAGGGCCTTGGCATCTTCAAGCCTTCATCAGTGTCCTCAGGATCATCTTGGCCATGCCTCTTAACTGGATGTGCTCTAACACCTGCTTCTTTTGGTTCGTGGTCTGCTCACCCTTTGCAAACACAAAGCTGAACAGTTCGGCTGTTCATGGACAGGTTGAGCCTGTTAGTTGTGCTCCTTTTTGCATATTCCAGCAATATGTACCCTGGAGTGGAGCACATTCTGGCACAACCTGACAGGAGTCCCACTTTCCTTCCTCCCTCTTAAAACTGTTGTCAGTGCATGTTGCTCAGGAACCAATTGTATAACCAGGAAGCAAATAAATCAACCGGCAATGATAAATGCTCTATTTTATTTTTTAAAAACAGTCTCACCTTTTGGGGTTTGTTTCACTATTTATTTATTTATTTATTTATTTATTTATTTATTTATTTATTTATTTATTTATTTATTTATTTATTTATTTATTTATTTATTTATTTATTTATAGTCTGCCTTTCTCACTGAGACTCAAGGTGGATTACACAGTGTGAGATCATTACAGTCAGTTTCAAGGACATTTCCATAAACAATGCCATAGGTTAAATAAACACAATTTTATAAAGACATAGCAATAGTAAGAATCCAATACAGATCTGAAGAAATGCTGAAACGGAGCCAGTTTGGTGTAGTGGTTAAGAGCGCAAGCTTCTAATCTGGAGAACCGGGTTTGATTCTGCACTCCTCCGCTTGAAGCCAGCTGGGTGACCTTGGGCTAGTCACAGTTCTCTGGAGCTCTCTCAGCCTCACCCACCTCACAGAGGGTTTTTTGTGGGG
This sequence comes from Eublepharis macularius, assembly GCF_028583425.1. Lineage (NCBI taxonomy): Eukaryota > Metazoa > Chordata > Lepidosauria > Squamata > Eublepharidae > Eublepharis > Eublepharis macularius. The sequence continues at coordinate 18,570,978 of NC_072796.1, forward strand.
ATAATAGTAACATATTGTCGAAGGCTTTCACGGCTGGAGAACGATGGTTGTTGTGGGTTTTCCGGGCTGTATTGCCGTCTGAAGATGCCAGCCACAGCTGCTGGCGAAACGTCAGGAACTACAATGCCAAGACCACGGCAATACAGCCTGGAAAACCCACAACAACCACCAATAGTAACATACTTTGTAAACTGCTCTGAGTGGGTGTTAAGTCATCCTGATGGGCAGTATACAAATCGAATGTTGTTGTTGTCGTTATCAATTCTAGGGCTGACATTAGACCACATGAAGCACAAGTAGCTCATAGGAGCACATGTTTAAGACAAATAGTACATAAGGCAACATAGTGGTGAAGTCTATGGTCCTTAACTCATTAGTGAAGCACCTGAGAGTCCCTCCCTACAAAACAAAAGCCTTTTTGAATAATTCGGTTTTGCATCATTTGCAGAAAGCTAGGAGAGAGCTAGCTCTCAGGCAGACAGGGCCACCACAGAGAAAGCCTGTGTAGTATGTGTGACTTTTGCTGTCTATGACTGTTATAAAGGATTGATTGATTGGACTCTGTATCACAGATGTAATTTTGTGCGTGCATAATTTTACAGAGCCTCTCAAAAAGTGGAGTTCATCCCTCACCTGACCTGATCACCCATGACTCTGGGTAGCATCATCTTGCCAACTGCAAGGTGTAAAGGCAAGGCAAGGAAACTCCACCACAGCTATTGCACTAGGTAAAAGTATTTGACAGCCATTTGAGTTAGTCAGAAGACAATATTTGGTTTCTAGGTGATCACACAGCTATTTGGACGTGGTATGTTCAACTTTCAAACATGCTCTTCTTGAAGCTTATAACATCCCTACCAGGGTTTTTTTTCAGCTGGGGCATGGTGGAACGGAGTTCTGGAACCTCTTGAAAATGGTCACATGGCTGGTGGCCCTGCCCCCTGATCTTCAGACAGAGGGGAGTTTAGATTGCCCTCCGCACTGCTGGAGTGGTGCAGAAGGCAATCTAAACTCCCCTGTGTGGAGATCGGGGGGGGGGGGGGGAGGCCGCACTGGCCATGTGACCATTTTCGCCGAGGGCAATTTAAACTTTTAAAAACTCCCCCCTTGTTCCAGCTGACCCAAAGTGACATCATTGGCCTTGGGAGCATGCGTGCACTTTGCGCGCGCACATGTGGTACCAGGGGCACCACCTCCCGCCAAGAGTTGCCCCCTCTGCTGGCAACCTACTGAGTTCCACCACCTCTTTTCCCAGAAAAAAAGCCCGGATCCCTACTAACAAAGCAGCTGTTCTCCTCCTTTTTCTCTTGACTAGTCTTTGTACCTCTGCTGCAAATGGAAGCAATGATGCCCTACAAGGAAACTGAGTTTTATAAAAAAAAATACTTAGTGATGGCACTAGAGAGAAAACGAAACTGCTAGCTAAAATTGGCTACTTTATTTATTTGTAAAATATATACGCTCCCCCATCCAGAGACCTGCTGGAGGCAATTCATAAAGTAAAAAATAATACAACTAAAAGAACAGCATAAAATTATGAATAATAAACTAGCTGAGGGCATAAAGAAGCAAAAAAGAACATTCTTTAACTTGCAATGATATTCATAAAACAGACCTCCACTATTAAAACAGCTTTTTAAAAAATGGAACCCCTCTAGTTAAAAGACTGGGAAGAAATACAAAAAAAAACCAGTGCTTTAACTCTAATTAAAGATTTGTAGTTGATTAAATATCTGCCTTTTGACCAATCCATCCATTAATTATATTTAAAGACATCGGCACATTATCAAAATCTTAATAGAGCCTTTCAAAGATAGTGAAAGAAGTGATAGGAATCTTACAGTTTAATGAATGTCAGCTTTTGCTTCCCTCTTTGACTTCTTTTCTTTTAATATTCCTATTTATGTGCATCACACTAGCCTTAGAGAAGATGCAATATGCCCTTAACTCACAGTGCAGAGCCATCAATTAAAATTTGTTCTCATTAATTAAGCAATTAACAGCTTGTATGGCCCGTAAAAGCCGCATTTGGGGCAGTGCTTTCCTGTACAAGTTTCCCATTCATCAGACTCTTCAAGTAAGACCTTATGTCACGCTATGGATGACAGGATATGGTAGACAGGTCTCTGTCCCATTACAACAAGAAATCCGAGCTCCTGGTTAAATGGTTTTTATTCAGAAATCCAATCATTTCCATATATATGTCCATAGACTTACTCAGAGGCAAGGAAGCATCTTAGCAGTACGTGCTTCCTTGATAGGAATAGAGACTTGAGGAATACCCACTCATTTCCCCCCTCCCACCTAGACCACAGGTTTGCATGGGAAAGGGTCTGGAAATGCATGAGAATAGACTGTAACATTTCAGACAGTACAAGGTCACTTCTGTGAGCTTCAAAGAAAAGAAATAAGACAGCTGTGTTCTCTGCTAGAGAAACGAAAGTGATAGTTAGAGCATTTGCAAAATGAAATCAAGGTACAGCATTGCAATGGTTCCACACACAGAAAGGCACGGATGTAGGGGTACAGACATGACACCTTACTCAAATCACCTTGAAAACTGGACCCAGAATCAATGGGACCTCTGTAATATTCATCCCAAACCGGCCTGAACTCATAGATGAAAAATTCTTTCTCATTGCTAAATTTTGATAACAAACAGTTGGCAACCAGTCGGAATCTGGAAGCGGGAAAACCCATAAATGATGTCATACCTCTCTAGAGACTTTGAGGAAACTCTACAGTAAATCCATAGTTTTTCTAGCAATTCCTAAAGAGGCATACCATCACTTCTGGGTTTTCTCTGAAAGTGGCATAACGTAGTCGCACCAATAGAATTTTTTTAAAAATTTATTTTTCTCCCACCAACTGACAGAGCAGCAGTGGGAAGCAGATGTGGCCGGTGGGATGGTAGGAGATCTGGCAATCCTATGTAAGACCCACTTATTCTTATAGGAGTTTGGCAGGTGATGAACAATTGGGATAAAGTTGCAGCAAGCTTTCTACAAGGTGAAAATTATCAGAAGGGGGGAATGCCCGTATGTATACACTTGGGTGCAAGTATGTCCACTTGTTACTATCAGGGCCTGGGAAGTGCAACCCAAGCAACAAGTCCAGAACCATATGGTCTCTATTTATAATACTTCAGACATCATTTAGATTTTTTTCATGTCTCAGAGTGTGTGTGTGTGTGTGTGTGTGTGTGTGTGTTGGGCAGCAGGAAGGGGGTCACTTGTGATCTGTTTGTATAGTAAAAGAACACAGGGAAATTTTGCTTGGGACCAACCTTCTAATATTTTGGCTACATTAATATTAGTCTTTCTACGGAAATGTCACCAGATCTTAAATATGAAACCAATTCTAGTTGAATTAGGCAAAACATCTGAGGCACTTCAAAGCCAAAGACACATGTACTCTCTTACAGACTTTCTGCATGCAGTGAAATTTTCTGCATGCGGTGAAATTTTCTACTTGCAGTGATCCATTACCTTTTGGAGATGGCGTTGTTTTATGGTTGCAGGCACTAGACTGTGGTCTTTGAATGGATTTAGATGCCAGCTTGACCAACAGGAGGGGCAAAGTTGAGCAAGTTGAAATAAATAAACAAAATGGGATGATCTACTGATTAAACCATGTCAAGCTGGCAGCCCTGATAGAAATGACTTGAAATTCCACTTGTCTTCATTTGTGTCCTTTCAGAAGAAGATTAAGACTTGGAAGAGCAGCTGTGAAGGAGCTAGATAAGATCCTTAAAGATAAGAATGTTTCTCTGGGAAGGAAGATCAAGATAATCCAAAGTATGGTATTCCCCATTGCCATGTATGGATGTGAAAGTTGGACAGTGAAGAAAGCTGACAGGAAGAAGATTGATTCATTTGAAATGTGGTGCTGGAGGAGAGTTTTGCGGATACCATGGACAGCCAAAAAGACAAATAAGTGGGTACTAGATCAAATCAATACTAAATTCTCCCTAGAAGCTACAATGATAAGACTAAGGCTATTGCACTTTGGTCACATCATGAGAAGACAAGATTCTCTGGAAAAGTCAATAATGCTAGAAAAAGTGGAAGGGAGTAGGAAAAGAAGAAGACCTAAAACCAGATGGGTTGACTCAATAAAAGAAGCCACATCCTCCAGTTTGCAAGGTCTGAGCATGTCTGTTAATGATAGGATGTTTTGGAGATCTTTCATTCATAGGATCGCCATAGGTCAGAGGCGACTTGATGGCACATAACACACACACATAAACAGATAGGCCTGATTCCCCAATATTCGTCAGATGGCATTTCTGTTCCTTGCCTGATAACATAGCAACTATGTCTTTAAAAATTCAACTTCTTAGGTCTGTACATGGAAGATTAAAAACCACAGGGTTCCCATATATATCACATATGCTCCCCTCCCCCCCTGCCCTGCATCTCATGTATTTTTCTTGCTATCTTTGGTTTAAAGATGTAGAGAACTTTCACTGCAAAAGCCAGAGTGTATGACTGCCACATATCTAACTTTTAAAAAACATTACCACTCTGAAATCCAAGACAATCATTGCAAGGAGCTTTTTAAAAAAGTTTCCACTCTGACATACACTTAGAACACTATCTGCAGATAGCACACACTTAGTTTATGTCCCAGTCATTCTGCTGTTGTTTGAAAATGTATCAAAGTAGACTGTTCTTGCCTAAACTCACTACCTGGGTTGTTGCCTCTGTGTGCATGCATACTGTCTCATATAGACAGACAGACAGATTTGAAATGGCCAGCAGTCAACTCCTGGTCTCTTTGTTCCCTGCAGGTTCAACCTTTGTATTCAAATGCAACTATTTAGAGGATTTGTCATGATTACAGTTTCCATTGAATTTCACTCCACAAATCAGTATTGTGGCATGTGTAAAAGGGGGCATAAAGAGGAAGGCCCAAGAGTTCTTGATCTACGACAAGTTATTGATCTTTGTACTACCCTCCAACAGTTTATTCAAATAGAAAATACATTGCCTGCAGTATTTTAAATATATTTGAAGATAGGCTATTCTGTTCATCATTTCATGAGAGATTCCAAAATATTTTACCACAAGAAGCATCATTCCATATCTCTGTAACCTTCAAGGAGACAATTTTCAATGTCTCTTTTTCCCATTTGCAGTCCTAAGGAGGTCCTTCACCCCGTTATGCTGGGGGAATCCTAGAGCATCACTCCAATGCAGTGAGATCACTTCTAGGTGTAGGTAATGATGAGCCCTACTGAGAAGTAGCAGGGACAGCAGGTGGAGAGCAGGTGTCCCACCACAGCAGGAGATCTGGTAAGCCTAGACTCAGGTGCGGCTCTTTCTCATCGCCCACCACTGAATCCTTTTTTACAGAGATGCCAGAGACCTTCTGCATGCAAAGTAGATGTTCTATCACTCCTTTAGCTCCTGAGAATCCCCAGCTTTTTTTAAAAAATGAAAGTTTCTAGTCCTTGTTAAGATAAGCTTGATAATGTATAACCAATACCTAAAAAATCTCAAGAGACAGAGGTGCAGCTGAATAAGATTTCTTCAAGTCCAGCAGTGGGTGACAGTATTTTGCATATCTCCCTTCCCAGAAACATGGCCTAAAAATAATCAAGTGGACACAGTTTTAATAATCTTTGCCCAATGGAGAATGCACATTTTCTTGATGCGGTATTGGGGACATATTCACAGCTGTCATGTGCTGTAATGGGGGAGACCTACCAAGAAAGTACATTTCAGACTTATGCAGAGAAAGGGAGAAGGAATGTTGCCTTGAAGGAAGGGAGTCCTGCATCTATGGCCTAGTTGGCATAGAAAGCCTTTCCCCCCCTATTCAGAATGAAGAGATGTACACAAGGCTTGGGTGAAAACAGGGCCATTTATTGACCAACAATCCTTAAGACTTAAGTAAGAACTTAAATAACGGCAAGGGTATAACTAGCGGTACGGGTTGAGACAAGGGGTCACCTGGACCTACTCCTCGAGCTGCTTGGGCGAGCACCCCCTGCCCCAGGCGCAAGTCATCCATTGCATTGCTGTAACCCAGCTGGCCAGGTGAATGGTTTCCCCCTTTAAAGCGCCATATACCCCAGCCGTAAAGCCCAAGGGAAGGCCTTTTCCAGGGGGTCCCAAGGGCAGTCTGCCCTCTCAGCTGGCAGACATAAAGCCCGCCAGCCAATCTGAGACAGACCCCCCCCCATTCCCCACCAATGGGGAGGTGCCACCGGGTGCTCACCGGCCCGCTCTGCCTACCCAGACTAACCTGCCAGGAACTAGAACAACTTGGAACAAAACAACACCAGCCTAGACCAGCAGTACAAGGTAGGCGAAAAACACCCCTCGCCAACAGCCAATCAGGCGAGAGGTGAAAAAATTCCTACCTGGCCCTGTAAACCAGCGACTGGCTAATCCTGTACTGCATTAACATAGGGTGAGGAGGGTGGGTCAAGCTTGTACTGAAGACTGTGCAGAGGAGAAGGCAGGGCTGGCCTATAACAGGCCAGGCCACGCCCCTGCCAAGCACCCGGATGCCCAGGAAACTGGACCTCTCTACCTCCGTGCAGGAGGGCAAATGGCGGCACCTGGGTAAGCGTGCAGGCGCGCACCGGGAGTGCCGTTTTATTCCCATCTTCTTTCAGTATTTTTCTGCCTGGCTTTTTGGCTCACAGCATTATGACTAATGTTGGGATCTAGTATACAGGTTGAGTTCAAGCAGATAACAGAATCCTGACAATATTTGTTGCCGTATCTTTTTCAGCTCTGCTGTGATTATAAACCTTTACAGATACCTTACCAATTAACAAGTGCTTTCAAAACGCTGCTCCAGTACAGGAATTGCTTTTAAGAAATCATGCCGTGCAAATCTGTAAGAATTGCCTAAATAATTTTTTAAAAAATGAAATGGCACCAGGTTAATCAGTTATATGCTAATATTTCGGTCCTGAAGAAAAGCAAGAGAAACTTCCAGCATTAATTAAAAATGAGACTGAAGATGTCAACCAGGTTAATGAATGTGAATTTCAATTTATTCAGCATAATTGATCAATTTTTTATCCATCAGAGAGCAGACATAAGGCAGATATGTGGACACATAATGAGTGATAAAGCAGGAAAGGAGCAAAGGAAATCTGGACGTTCCCTTCTGGCTTCCTAAATGCATGTATAGGACATTTACCTTTTTAAGTAGAAATGCAGTGTTTGCAATGAAGATCCAGTGTGGTATGCTGCATGCATATTATCAACTGGAACTAATTTAATTATACCTCACCTCTTCATTCCAAAGCTCTGCAATCTCACTTTGCAGAATCGACATTAATAGGAATAATTGTTGTGGCTTGTATGTGCAATCCCCTTTGTTGCACAGAAGCTTGCATTACCTCTTTCCCTGTGAGTACAACTCAGAAATAGCGGCTGGTAGCTCTAGGAATTGCCAGAAGAAACTCTATGGCAAAATAATAGAGTTTATCATAGAGTTTCGAGTGATTCCTAGAGCCAACCATTGCCATTTCCAGATTGTACCCATAAGTGAGGTAGTGGCATTGATGTCAACTTTATAAGCCCCCATGTCCCTGCCTCCTTAACCCTTTTGCTGGTTGTTAAGCTTGGCCTGCCAACCCTTTGCCACAGGATTCAGCTCCATGCATCTGAAAGTCATCGAGATTGATGTCATGGCGTCCCATTCCTTAATCTATTCTCTAAGTAACCAAGTTGCTAAACAAGGGGCTAGGGCCAGACCAATTACATAGGTGAACTAGGCATTCAGCTAGCGTGCTAGGATTTAAAGGGTGCCAAATTAGACAGTGGTGAATGTAATGCAAAGTAAATATATATATAAAGTGATAATGACGAGTTATGTCTATGTGAATTGGGTATGTTCAAGTGTACAGTTCATATTTTGTTGGTGTTTGTATGGCTTATGGCTTCGGCCGGAAAAGCAATAAACATTATTATTATTATTATTATTATTATTATTATTATTATTATTATTATTATTATTAGAGCGAGAGAGAATACAGACATAATGACATTGTCTTTTGATTTTTTTCTACTCATTACCAATTCATAATGTTTCCATTTCAGTTCATATCATAATCATTACTGCTTTCTCCTCCTGACCCAATTTCCAAGCACAATTATGCCCAATAATTCTGAGCACCTGCAGTTGTATTATATCACTGTATATATATGTGTGTGTGTGTGTGTAGAAAAATATTTTTATTTTTACATTGTTTGTTTTGAATACCAGGTAAATAAAGGCAGAAGTTCACTATTCATTTTTTCTCTGTATTGTATGGAAGGTACCAATGTCACAGTTTTGCCCCTTCGCCGGTTTGGCAATGGGCATACCTAAAGGGCTCTCTCTGTTTCTCAATCAAGAAAGACCCTCTGTGTTCCATTTCAAGGATTGTTCTATAGTAATACGGAGCGCCATTCATGTTTGTGAGCCTGGAGCATTTCCATCAAATATGTATCAAATGGCTCAGGTCCACACACAGAACTTTGAATCCTGCAGAGGCATAGGCTGTGTTTGGAATCAACAGAACTGATTTTCTCTCTCTTTCAGACTTGCCTCTAGAAATGTGCAAAAAAGACAAAGCTGTTGCTGCTCGTCTCCACAGTGACACCATGACAGGATCCAGAGAAAACATTTTTACTTCAGCACCTAATAGATTTGCCTCTTGAGCAAAGCCACTCAATGAGAAATGTGCCAGAAATAGAAAAGCCATTCATTACGGTGTGCGGCTCCTTGTGATATGCATTGGGTTGGGCGGTGATAAGTAAGATTTAGCATAGTATTTAGAAGTGTCAGAGAAAGAAAGAAGCTTTTTTTCCTTCCACGGATTTGTTTAGGTTGCTGAATCCAGGGCTCAGTGAAGTTCTGATCTCAGATAAAATGCCACAAAGTAACAGCTCATTTCTCTTTTAGCCTGATAAAGGATTGAAGATGGAGGTTTTGGCCTTTATTTGTTTGTTTGTTCTGGCTAGATGTAGGAATTAAACCTGAATGTGGTAACGATTCCCGCTTGGAAATAACTGTCATTTCCATTATTACACAAATGAACACAAACCAAAGGGATTGTATGAATCAGAGAAAACGGAGATGCAAAGTGTCCAAATAACGGATTCTTTTAGGAGACGGCACTTTTGAAAATGGAGTTCGGCTTTCAGGTCATTGCTGATGTATGCATTTCAGTCGGAGCTCAAGTACCTCAGCTTTTGAAATTGGCAGCTCATTCAAGCAACCCCAAATGTTTACATGTCAACAAGACAAACTACATTGCTGCTTGGTGATCCTATTGATTGCCATGTCCAAGGCCTGCTAATGTCTCTTTTTTTTTTTGAAAATTTTTTTATTGGGTTAGTGTCAATTATTTTCACATTACAATCAATTCTCCCATTTATCAATTTCTAACCCCCTCCCTTTCCCCCCCTTTTTGTTGACTTCCAACAGTTTTCCAGCCCCTTGTCCTTTTTCCCTTACTCTTTATATATTCCTTTATCTAATCAAATATATATTCTCCTTTTATTCTAAGCAATACTTCTTTGGCTATTTTTAATACTCTGTACCCATAATAGATAAACAATTTATCCCATAATTCCATTTTCAAATATTTCTGGATAACATAAACTATATAAACTATATAAGCCATACAATCATATATATCAACCAACTTAACTTATACTCTGTATATTATTCATTCTATCTTCTTCTTTCTATTTTGGTTATATTAGTTTACGTTAATATTTTATATATGATATCAAATCAATTTGACTCATATATACCTTCATATTACCATATTCAGTTTGGTACATTGTACAAAATCAAAAAGAAAATATTATTAATTAGTCAATCCTTATGGTTAACCCTTATGATTAATTATTTTCTATCAATATTCTATTTGTTATTCTGTATATATCAATCTAATAACATAACTGCTTAGAGATTCATTTTTATCTCTTCTCCCCCCCAGTAAAGTCACTCCCCTCTGCATTTTATTGTATTTCAATAGTTCTCAAACTGCCACAGTTCTCCTCCCACCTCCCATTTCTTCTCCAAATATTGCTTCAGCTTCTCCCAGTCTGTGTTAAACTGTCCTGAGTCCAGATTTCTCAGTTTTCTTGTCATTTTATCCATTTCTGCCATATGCAACAATTTGTAAATCCAATCCTCAATAGTTGGCACTTCTTGTACTTTCCATTTTTGCGCATACAAAAGTCTAGCTGCAGCCGTCATGTAAAATATCAACGTCCTATGGTGGGCTGGAATTCCCTCCATTCCCAAGTTTAGTAGCAGGAGTTCTGGGTTCTTATTTACTTGAAATTGTAAAATCTCACTCATTTCTCTTATTATTTCCCCCCAGTACTGCCTAGCTACCTCACAAGTCCACCACATATGATAGAGGGAGCCCTCGTGCTTCCTACATTTCCAGCATTTATTAGAAGTATTCAAATTCCCTAGCGCAATCTTCTTTGGTGTCATGTACCAACGATAGATCATTTTGTAAATGTTCTCTTTTATGCTGGTGCATGTCGTTATCTTCATTGTAGTCTTCCACAAGTATTCCCATGCCTCCATTGTTATTTCTTTGTTGAAGTTTATGGCCCATTTCACCATTTGTACCTTAACTATTTCATCCTCAGTATACCATTTCAACAGTACTTGGTATACCTTGGATATTCTTTTCTTGTCCTCTTTAAAAAGGGTCTGCTCTAGTTCCGAATTCTCTGTTCGTATACCTCCCTTTACAGAGTCCGAATTATATAGATCTCTGATCTGTCTGTACTGGAACCAGTCGTAGTGAGGTGATAGTTCCTCCTGAGTCTTTATTCTGAGTTTAGATGCTTCAATTCTAGTTATTTCTTTGTAAGTTAAACATTGTTGCTCATTATCAACAGCTCTCGGGTCTATCACCTCATATGGAACTACCCACAAAGGGGTTCCTTCTTGTAAATAGATTCTATACTTCTTCCAGATTGTATATAAACTTCTCCGTATATAATGATGCAGGAACCTCGAGTTCGCCTTTACTTTATCGTGCCATAGGTATGCATGCCAACCAAATATTTTTTTATATCCCTCTAAAGCTAGTAATTTCTTATTCTTTAACGTCATCCACTCTTTCAACCACACTAGACAAATTGCGTCATGGTAAAGTCTTAGATTGGGCAGTTGCATTCCGCCTCTTTCTTTTGCATCTTGTAAAACTTTCATTTTCACTCGAGGCTTTTTGCCTGCCCATACAAAGTCTGATATTTTCCTCTGCCATTTTTCAAATTGCTTAGAGTCTCTGATGATTGGTATTGTCTGTAGCAAAAACATTACTCTTGGTAACACATTCATTTTCACTGCTGCAATCCTTCCCAACCATGACAAATTCAATCTGTTCCATTTAATCAGATCTCTCTCTATCTGAATCCATAGTTTTTCATAGTTGTTTTTAAATAAGTCTATGTTCTTTGCAGTCAGTTCAATTCCCAAATATTTCACCTTATTTGTTACTTCACATTCCGTTATTTCCATTAGCAATTGTTTTTGCTTGGTCATGTTTTTGCATAATACCTTTGATTTCTTTTTATTGATATAAAAACCTGCCAAATCCCCAAATTCCTTAATCTTATCTATCACTTTTGGCATGTTCTCCATTGGGTCTTCCACGATTAACATTATGTCATCCGCAAATGCTCTAACCTTGTAAGAATAGTCCTTTATTTTTATTCCACGGATTTCTTCATCTTGTCGTATTTGTATCATCAGAATCTCCAATACCAAGATGAACAACAGCGGAGACAGCGGGCAACCTTGTCTTGTTCCTTTACTTATAACTAATTTCTTAGTCACTTCATCGTTCACCACAATTGTTGCATTTTGGTCTCTGTAAATTTCCTTAATTGCTCTGATGAATCTTTCTCCCATTTGTAGCTTTTCCATAGTGGCAAACATAAAATCCCAGTTTAAATTATCAAATGCCTTTTCAGCATCAACAAAGAAGAAACCAACCTCTTTATCACAACGCTTGTCATAGTATTCAATAGCATTTATCACTGTCCTCAAGTAGTCTCTGATTTGTCTGTCTGGCAAAAAGCCTGCTTGTTCCTCCTCAATAACTTCCGAAAGCCACCCCTTCAGTCTCTCCGCCAGTATCTTCGCAAAGATTTTATAGTCATTATTAAGTAACGATATAGGTCTATAATTTTTCACGTTTGTCAAGTCTTGACCTTCTTTAGGGATCAGTGATATATTCGCTTCATTCCAAGTACCTGGAATCCGTTGATCCTTTAAAACTCCATTGATCACCTCTTTTAGGAATGGTGCCAGTTCATTGGCCATTGTCTTATAAAATTTAGCCGTAAGTCCATCTGGCCCTGGCGCCTTTCCTAGATTTGCAGATTGTATTGCCTTACCTATTTCTTCATCCGTTACTTCATTATTCAGTCTATTTCTCCAAGCTTCCGAAATTATTGGGAGTTTCATTTTCTCCAAATATGTCGCTATTGATTCTTTATTCACCTCTTTCTTATTGTATAGCTTAGCATAAAATTTGTAAAAGGCTCTACTAATGGTAGTCTGTTCCAAATACGTTTTATTGTCCTCACATATTTTGTTTATTGTTTTCTTTTCCCTTCTCTTTTTTAATTGCCATGCCAAATACTTCCCAGGTTTATTTGCTCCTTCAAACGCGTTCTGATTCAGTCTTTTAAGGTTCCACTCCAATTCTTTATTATTCATTGCTGCCAACTGTTCTTTAAGTATTTTAATTTCCTGATATAATTTCTTTTTCCCTGGTCTCTTTTTTAACTGTATTTCTTTGGCTTTTATTTTCTCCTCAATCTCTTGTCTCTTCTCCTCTTTCTTTTTTCTCACTCTGCCATTTAAGTCCATTAGTATGCCCCTTATTACCGCCTTGTAAGCATCCCAAACTTTGTCAGTTGGTACTTCTTTATTCACGTTATATTGTATGAAGAACTTTGTCTCTCTTCTCAACATCTCCACATTCTCTCCTTCCTGTAACAAGTCCTCATTTATTCTCCATGCTTTCCTTTTTCTCCTCCTCCCTAATTTCCACATGATTGGGTTATGATCTGAGCCTACCATCGGCATTATTTCTACCTCCTTAGTCCATAACGCTAAGTCTTTTGAGGCCCAGATCATATCAATTCTCGATAGTGTACAGTGTCTTGAAGAGTAAAAGGTAAATTGTCTACTTTTAGGATTTTCTCTTCTCCATACATCTTCTAAAGTCTCCTGTTGTATCAGCTCAAAAAAAAGCTTTGGTAACAATCCTCTTTTCTTTTGTACAGTTGATGTCTTTTTATCTAGTTCCAAGTTCGTCACTCCATTGAAGTCTCCAGCAAGAATTATCTGGTCATATGAAAGTTCATCTAATTGCTTCCTCAAATCCTCAAAGAAGCTCTCTTTTGCACCGTTAGGTGCATAAATTCCGACTACCAATACTTTTTTTAAGTTCCATGTACATTCCACTGCTATAAATCTGGCTTCCACATCTTTTATTACAAATTTTGGCTGTAGCTCCTCTTTTATATACAACACCACGCCTCTTTTTTTCTTATTAGAGGCCGCTACAAATTCATTGCCCAGTTTCCCTATTTTTAAAAATTTTACATCCTGCTTTCGGATATGGGTTTCTTGCAAGCAAACAATATCACATTTTTGTTTTAATAGCCAGTGGAAAATACTTTTTCTCTTGTTTGGTGAGTTTAGTCCATTTACATTCCAAGATAAAACTTTACACTCCATACTCATAATCTTGTTGGTAAGTCTTTTTCATTGTCCCTTATAAATCGCTCCATCTCTCGCTCAGATCTGATACGCTTTTTGGCCCCTCCAAACTCAAAGGACACACCTTCTGGCAACTCCCATCTATACCTAATTTTCATGTCCTTCAAGATCTGGATTAGCACTTTATATTTTTTCTGATCTGATAACACTGACCTGGGTAATTCCTTCATTATGATAATCGTCTTGCCATCAATCTGCAATGGATCTTGAAACTGTTTTGTCACAATCTTCTCTTTCATATTTCGTGTCGTAAACTGCACAATCACGTCTCTTGGTAATTTCCTCTGGGTTGCAATTCTCGAATTTACACGGTATGCCACATCAAGGATAGCCACAACTTCCTCCTCCTCCTTCCCCAGGTATTCAGCTAACACCTCAGTGATCTGTTCTTGCGCTGACTTTCCTTCCACTTCTGGCAAACCACGAAACCGTAGCTGCTTCTCCATGTGTTTAGTTTCCGCAACCGACATCCTTCCCCTCATCAGTCTCATCTCTGTCTGTTGCGTGTCTTCTAGATTCTCCATCGCGTCTTCTACTGTTTTAATTCTCTGCTGCGTTCCTTGTAATTCACTTTGTATTGTTTCCATACCTTTTTTCACTTCTGACAGCTCCGATTTTACTGTCTGTTTAACCTCTTTAACCTCTTTAATCAACTCCAATTTCATGTCCTTAAGTTCTTTAATCACATCTAAAAGTTTTTTGTCCAGGTTTTCTATTGCCGATTGCCACTCTTTTTTTGACATCGTGGGGCTTGCTTTGGCTCGCTCCCACGAGTCCGCTCTCTTCCTTAACTCCGTGGCGTAAAATTTAAATGTCTTTTTATTTCAAATGTCCCGGTCTTCTTACCAATAATTTTTAAAGAGTCCAAAATGTCGGGCGTCTTTTCTCTATGGTTCCTCTATGATTTTGTAATCCAAAATGGCTTACTTCCTTTTCCGCTGGAGCCGCGACCCTTCCCCTTTCAAAGATGGTGATTCCCTTCTTCCTGCCCCCTGGCAAGGGCCGCTCCTCTCCAGCAACTCTGTTGTTATTACGTACTTCCTGTCTCCCGACTTCCCACAGTAGGTCTCGCGATGGTATCCTTTTCTCACAGCTCCATAACCGCAAGTATTCAAAACAATAGTCCAGTTTCTTTAATAACTTCTTTAAACTTAGTCTCTTTTCAAATACAACTCTTGCCGAGTCTTCCCCTCCTTATTATTAGCCTGTTGCAGTTTGAAAATCTACTTTTCTTCCTCTCTGTTTTTATCAATCTGTCCCGTATCAGAAGATAGTGATCTTTACCTTCTCTTTCACTTTTCTCGGGCTGTAATCGCTGTTTCGATTATAACTTCACCTCTCCACCTCTTTCCCCAATCGAAGCTTGGGTATGTAGGTCTTATGCCAACCGCATTGGCCCCGAAACTGCCGCAGAGATCTTTGCCGACCTGTCACAGGGTGGGACCTCAAGGGTCGTGAGGGGGCCCGTCGCGTAGAGCCCCCCCTTGCCCGAGATCAACGCGCCCTGAGGTCTTGAGCGTTCTTTGCCTGCTCTCCGCCTGAGAGCAGTCGGCCGCGGGCTGTTTTGCCCCCGCCGGCCGATTAAAACGGCAGTCCGGTCAGCTCCGCAGTTGGAGCTGCGTCAGACCTCCATAAATCCCAAACCGGAAGTCGCCAGGCCTGCTAATGTCTCAATTGATTTTACCTGTGTGAACTGGATACTCCAGTGCCCTTCCTACCTCAGAACTGGGTCAAGATAGTTCAGAATAGAGACAGAATGGCATTGCCTTTTGATTTTTTTCTACTCATCAGCAATTCATGTTTTCATTCCAGTTCATAATCATTACTTCTTTCTTTCTCCCCCGCCCCGAATTTCCAAGCACAATTTTGTCCAGTAATTCAGAGTGCCTGCAGTTGTATCATATCAGCTATCACAAGATACATGTAACATGACCAGTAAAGTAATTCTTCCCACTTGCATTTCGAAGGGAACAAAAATAATAGATAACACAGGCTGCATCCCCATGAACACATTTTATCTGGTATAACTATTAGAGGTAGGCAAAATGGAACGAGTTGAAAATACACTTAGAATTCACTGGTTTGGAATGGTGAAACATATTTGGTAATTCCATTACTAGTTGGTTTCAGTCCAAATAGTACTAGTTGGGAACTTACCAATTTAGTTTTGTTAGTTGTTTCAGTCCATTGCACACATTGGCTGCATATTTGCAAATGAACACTGCTTTTCTTGGGGGGGGTGCTCTGGGGCAGCTGTTTTTACACTTAACCAAAAACAACATCAACCGTTACTCCCCCCTCCTAGTCTAACCATTGATCCACTGAGTTTTTTCTGAAGCACAGTAACACACACACACACACAACAATGGACCTGTAGAAGACAAGCATCAGCAGGTGGAGCAGCAGGGCATTCCCAAGTAGGAGTGCTCCAACAAGTGCAGTCCAGCAACATTAATAACAAACCTGTTTCATGTTCACTTTTTTCTTTTTCTATAGTGCCGGTAACATTACCTTTGCATTCTACTGTTGCCATGTTTCCTTATGCTTTGCTCCCACAATGAGGGGGCGGATTCAAATCCTTTCTTTTTGATGCTCAGCATACTGCTGCAAAATGGGGCATTCTTTCTGCCAATCTTCTCCATCGCCAAAGAGCAGGAAGGCAGAATGATTGGCTGGCTCCTTCCTAACCAAACATATATTTTGCTGTCTGGGCATTTGTTTTTGGAAAAAGTAGGTGTACATTTGGCCTTTGACTCAGAAAAAGAGAGAGCCCTTAAAGACTATGGAAGCAATTCTAGACAGGTCTACTTAGATGTCAGTCCCATGTTATTCAATAATGCTTACTCCCAGGGAACTGTCTTTTGAATTGTAACCTATGGTTGAAGTCTCCCTTCCAAATGTTTCCAAAGCTGATAAGAGGGGAGGGGATCTCCCCTTGCAAGGACAGGAATGGCAGGGAGACAGAGAATGCCACATCCTGGGTAGTTACAGGGTGGAGAATGGGGAGATGTACTCATGCACATTGGTCTCATTCCCCACTAGCAGAGTTAATTAATAATGTAAGCGCTTTCTCCCCTTGGGATCTTATTGGCACTGTTCAGGAAAGGAAGCTGCCCACCTGCTGCTGGAAGGTATGAAACAAAATACACACACGTTTGGGAGGGAGGGACACATTACCATTTAGTTTCCCAGAATTGGTTCAGCATTCCAGAAGCTACTTTAATTAACTGAACCTACAAGTTCTGGGTGTAATTTCTGCTTGTTTTTTCCATTATGCACACCTCTAGTTGATAATAAATTTGTGATTTTTTGGTAAAGCACAAATAAAGCCACTTTCCCCCCAACCTCTTGAAAAGAACTGTTTAGATGTACAGCTGCCCACACTCACTTTGATGCCTTCCCCCAAGCATTCTTCTGGGTCCATAAACACTGAACCCCATTATTGGGATGTTCAACCTGTTTGAACCTGGTGAATTAATGAGCTGGAGGGAGGACTCTGTTCTGTGCAATTTTGGTGCCATTAAGTGCAAAAGCAGCTGCCCCAGAGCCGCATTTCCTCAACCTCCCCTTGAAAAGAACATCATGTGTGCGCTCATGCCCAGGTAACACCTGCCTTGTTTGCACAAGGGGGGGCTCATAAACACAAATGCATTAGATCTGAACTGGTACCAGCACACCCATTACAAACCAATAATGAAAGAGAGTTAATTAGGAAGCCCCAAATCCGATAATGAAATGGAAATTTCCTCAGTGCACACACTGAGCAGTGATGGTGTAAGTGGAGCATCAATAAGGACTTGTGTGTGTGTGTGTGTATGTGTGTGTAGGGGGTATTCTAATGTTCTCCTCCCCCACTATTTCCACTTGCCCTTTCCTGAAAGCCACCTTTGCTTCTCCCCCCCCCCCCCCCCGCCCAAAGGTTTTAGTACAAACCTATGCCTTTTCTCAGGTTAGGAGCAAGCTCTGTCTTGTCAGTTCATGGTCCTAGTTTCCTGATTTAATGGTCCTGATAGGGCCACATTAGGAATTAGATATACTGATAATCTAACATTTGACTCTATCGATAGATTCCACCCGTGGGCAAAGTTGGTAGGCTTGAACATAGACAAGAGACTACTTTTCTTGTTACTGCCCAAATTAGATTTGGAACCTCCAGTTTGTTAACAGATAGAATTATTATTGGTAAAGGGGTGAAGCAGGGATGTGTGCTGGCCCCTTTACTATTTAACTTGTATATTAACATCATAGTTAAGAATTTATCTGGTCCCTGCTTTGTTCCCCCTTCTTTGGTCCAACAAAAAAATTCTGTTTTGCTTTATGCAGACGATATGGTTTTAATTTCCCAGACCAAAATTGGTCTGTGTAGGTTACGACATCAACTTGGGCATTATTGCAAGGAGGAAGCTCTTAATATCAACTTTGAAAAGACTAAAGCAATGGTCTTTAGGAAAAGGGCAAAACTGTCCTCCTGGAACATCTTTGGAAATCTTATCAGTCAATGCAGTTCTTTTAAATATCTTGGCATTACTTTTAGAGCCCTTAAACTGGAATGCTAATCTGGAAACAGTAAAATCTTCAGTGCTAAGAATGGTAGGGTCAATCCCGTGTTTTTACCACTCAAAAGGTGACTCTTTGTGGAATTGTTCATTTATTCATTTATATTACTTTCAGTGGCCCCTACTCTTCATTGGCTAGCCTGCTCTTTCAACATGACCTCTGAGTAACTCATACTTTACCATTCAATAATAAAGCACTGAAAATGCACTAAAATAAACAACACAGGCTACCCATCCCAGTTTTAAGCACAGGGAAATGTTGCAAAAGGTAAATGCCACTCTCAGGAGTTTATACACCAGAGAGCTCTCTAAACAGAAAAGTCTTAATGGTCTCTCTGAAAGGATCAGTCACACAAATCTGGGCATGAAGATATGGCAAGGAACTAGGGATCTTTTTGGATGGCCATAAACCAATCTCCGTTTCTTTTCACAATCTGACATCTGAGTGAAGTAGTCCACAAAAATTCCTCATTCCTGATTCCAGTATACACAGGAAAAGGTGCTCCCTCAGGTTTCCCAAAACCAAGATGATATTGGGCTTTAAAGATTAAAATGTTTGCATTGTATAACCAACAACTTAACTTTAGACCAGAAAGCAATTTAATCCAAAAACTAACCAACATAACTCTTCTGGTCTAGATATAATATGCTAGTTAGTTTTCAAGCTGTCATATTCTAGACAAACTGCAGCTTCCAGAATGTTTTCAAGGGGAGGCCCATTTATATTGCAATGGCCAATTTGAAAGAGCAACAAGTCATTTAAAAAAGAAGGTTCCTAGGAAGAACTACAACTGGCATACCAGCAGAATCTGTATAAAGACATGTCTAACTGCAACTATCCCTGACTTGGATAGCCCAGGCAAGCCTGATTTTGTCAGATCATGGAAGATAAATGGTCATCCATGGTTTGTAGTTGGATGGGAAACTTCCAAAGAAGACCAGAGTTACAGAGGCAGGCAATGGTGAACTACCTCTGGTGGGGTTTTCAAGGCTAGAGACTAATATCTTGCCTTGAGAATCCCATCGGGGTAGCCATAAGTCAACCATGACTTGATAGCACTTTCCATCATCAACCACTGTAACCAACCCCTTAGTTTCCAGGAGGCCAGATCCAAGTGCACCCCAAAGCTGCAAACCTTCTCCTTTAGTGAGGGCTTGATACTTTCCTGCCTCCTCAGCCAACAGTTGATTTGCCATGGACTGCAATCCTAAAATCACTTTTCTGGGAGCAAACCCCATTGAATGAGACCTACATCTCACTAAACCTGATTAGGATTGCCCTCATGAGCACCTTTGTTTGGTCTGAAATTCACTTTACTCACCCTCCTCCAGCCCATTATTCATTGAAAGAAATCATCCAAATAGGACACCACCATACCTGGATCAGATGATAAGGAGAAGTAGATTAAGCGCATATTGATGGCACTTAATTATTTGGACAAGCTCTTCCAGCAGGCTCATGTAGTTGTTAAAAGTTACGAGGCATAATATAGATTCTTGTGGAAGTCCATAGTGTAATTCCCACTAACATGAGCCTCAGTCTTTGATCATCACCTTCTGAAAATTCCCACTACAGCAGAAGCACGACCACTGAGATCCAACCAGTTGATCACTCAAAAAAGCTATACTGGGGATTATGAGACCTGAATAGACAAATACCATGTAAGACAGGAGCTGTCATAAGGAGGGGAATCAGGATTCAGTTTCGTTTTCTCGGCCATGTCGGACGCTCCTCTCCACAGGTCCGGGAGGAAGCGCCCGAGCACCCTGACCGGGCGGCTGATCTGCGAAGATTAGCCCCCAAGACTCCCAGTGAGGGAGGCAGGGTCCGGGACGCTGCGGGAAGAGCCCCCCGAAAATCAATGCAGGGGGTAAATTGCCCGTTTGTCCCTATGGAGGCCGGCAGACATGCGCGGCGCCTCGAGTGCTGCCGGGCCATGGAAAACGGCAAAGAGCAGAACTAGGCGGAAGCCTGTAAGTAAGCGAATCCCTTCTGTTATTACAAGCGCACGCGAAGGAGTGGTGGGATCTGAAGCTAAGAAGGCTCGTTCTTCCCCTTCGCTGAGTTTCAGAATCTGGCTGGCGGTCCCCCCCCCCCCCTAAAATGGCAGCAAAAAAACAAAGTCCCGCTCTGGGCAAGTCAATCTCGGCTGCCCTGCAGGGGAAGGGAGAGTCGCTCGAGGAATTGGTGCGGAGGGCGGTGATCGAAGCCATAAAACCCTTTGTTGACAAGCTGAACGAAACAGATCAAAGGGTGGGCTTAATTGAGAGCGAAGTGAAAACCATTAAGGAAGCAGCGGGGGGGGCAGAGAAGTCTGCTCGGGAAAGTGCGTCACTCGTGAAGGCTACGAATAAAGAGTTAAAGCTGGTGGAGAACCAGCTGATCGGGCTACAAGTGGAACGAACACAGACAATTTTGCGCCTCCAGAACGTGAAAGAGGAGGAAAATGAGGATTTATGGGGTCTGGTCTCGGAACTATTGGCGACACCCGCGAAGGCAACTAAAGAAGAGGTTAAAAGCGCCATTTTGGAAGTCCGCCGGGCTTCTTCAAAATATGCAACGAAGCGTCAGCTGCCTCGCGAGATCATCATCAATTTTTCATCTAAAAGGATCCGAAACACTATCCTATACAATTCATATAACGCGGATCTGGACTTTTTGGGTAACAAAGTTAAGATTCTGAAAGACGTCCCATTTTTAGTTCGGAAAAGACGTTTTAAGTATAAAAAGCTCGCAGCTCTTCTGAGGGAATGTGGAATAAAGTACAAATGGCTATTTCCGGAAGGAATCTGGTTCAGTTACAAAGATCAAGCTTACAAGATATTATCAGAAGATCAACTAAGGGATTTTGAGGACAAAAATCCGGAATTTCAGCGCACCAAGCAAGAAGAAAAGGAGAAGTCTGAGGGCGGGGAGGAAACGAGCACTGCGGCTGCAGTTGCTCAGAGAGAACTGCGTCCGGGACCCAGGAGGGGGAGGAAAACTTAATTTGAATTTAAATTGTAATTTGCATTTTGTAAGGTCAACCACTCCATCAATACTATACAAAGCTTTATTTTTTTTTAATAATGGCAGTATGAAGGGAAAGCACTCTGTGTAGTGTAGTTGTTATATGTTGTTGTTGGTTTTTTTTCTTTCCTTCCCTTGTTCCCCTTTCTTTCCTTTGTATTGGTAGTTAATGTAGTTAATAAAAAGAATAAAAAATCTTAAAAAAAAAAAAGGAGGGGAATCAGGCAAGATTGAGTGAAAAAGTTGGCTACAGCCAACCTACAGAACTGCCCATGTCCAACCAGTAAAATCCTTTCAGAGGGCTAACATAGGTGTTACTATTTAAAGATGCTCAAGGATGTCATACTGTATATAAATGATTAGTTGGATGGCTTTGTGACCTCATTTTGTCCACCGTGAGGTCATCTATGTAAGTCATCAAGAAGCAGCAGCCAGAAAAAAACCTGAAGCAGCAGCAATAAGGAAAAAACAAGGTACCAAAAAACATAAAAAAATAGATAAAGGTGAATATTTGCAGTTTTTCATGGGAAAATATTCGCCCCACCTACCACTTAGCTCGTACTAGGGAAAAAAATCACAACTGGAGAATATGTGGTACAGCTCTACTAAGGACATGGGTAGGGTTCAGGGGCACCCATGACCCACCCTCAGCAGCTCCTTCAGCCATCATGCCTTTTTCAGACCTGCATTGGCTTGCAGAGCCTCAGAACTGGGGAAGGGGTTTGCAGCACTCAGTTCTGCCTCCTTCTCCACTGGGTCTCTCCTGTAGTGCCAAGAGAAAAAACCCAACCACCTTCCAATCACTCAATTCCTCTGATATCTCGCAAGAAATAGCAGCCTCTTGAGACTTCAGGGGAATCTTCTTGCTTCCTTCCGTTGGCCTGGCTGGACTAAAATGCCGGAAGCTGTTGGCAGGAGTTGAAATGGGGGCTTATGGGGCCCATACTGTGTTCCTGCATTCCCCCTTGATGCCAACTTTGGTGGAAGTCTCGGGGCAGCTCTGGCTCTCAGACAACGTACATAACGATAATTCTCTTGATATAGTCTGCACTGTTTATAAACTTTGAAGTGCTTTGTTCAGTAACCTTTCCTTAACCCAACTGCATGAGCCATCTTGAATAGGTCTTTGGAAAGGTGATATTTAAAATAAATGATAAATTAACATTATCACCCCATGTTCCATAAGGGGGTATAAGCTGAGACTGAGGGCGTCTTTCCAAAAGTTATCATATGTGCCCCCAAGCAACCATAGCAGTTCTCTGAAAGGGCCCACCTATGGAAAATATTCCATCTTACCCATCCACAAACAAAGCATACCATATTTTCTTGAAAGAAGGCAACCCTTTAAAATGTTATACTTGAACAAATAATTATTACTGTAACTTGTATGCTAATGAAAGGTGTTCCCCTCCTTTTAATCCCCCCCCCTGCTTTTTGATGGCATACCTTGGAGAATAATCTTGTCATGCATTTCAGTAAATGCTGTATTTATAATCCCTGGCCAACTGATTGCTGTGCTCATTGTTTGCTGACACAATTGGCTGTCAAGTGGCAGTCAGCAACAACAGGTCTGTGGGGAAGGGGAGAGCAGAACTCTCATCAGGCTGTATAAAAATGAGTGTGTATGAAACACAACTGATTGCACTGGACTGGACTGGACTGTTTGATTACATGAAAGCCTGAAGAACAGGCTCTTTTTGCAAACAAACAAACGATTTGATACCCCTCCACCACCCCCCACCCCAAAAATCAACTTTCTGTTTGTGACCAACAAAGAGATGACGAGCTGAATTGGCTTGTGTTTAAGCATCCTTATGCCTTGCTCTATTCACAGAAAGAATGATTCCGCCCACGTTGGATAATGCACATTCAATGTACTTTAGCAATTGTTTGGAAGTGGGTTTTTTGTTTCACACATGAAAAATTCAGTTCCAAATGATCTCTAAAGAGGATTGGAAGTGCATTATCCAACGTCTGTGGAATCAGCCATTCTGACTCTCTGGTCTAGTGTTAGATGCCTGCAGTGACTGTATTCGCAGAGAAGGAAGTAAATTTTGGGGAGATAAAACAACTTGATAATATAAGGAATACAATGCAACAAAGTGTCAAAGAAACTCTCCCAAGGTTCTGCTCTAGCACCAGCCATATCAGCCACAGCATGCTAAACGAAGGATCATTAAAATAAATGATGAGACACTTTCAACCTTAAAATTTGGTATTTCGATGAACAATAATTCACAGGATGATTAACAGTGAAATCCTAAGCAGAGTTACTCCAGTCTAAGCCCATTGTAATCAACTGGAGTAACTCTGCTTAGGATTTCACTGTAAATAACCCAAGAGCAAATAAGGCTTCAGGCATAGATGGGTTATCATTTTTTATCCATCAGCCCCCATAAACTGGCTCCTGAGCCTTTATCAGCAATGCTCATTTCTGTGGGAGGAGTTGCTTTTACAATTAGAAATAAAGGCATGACAAGCCCCTAAACGATTCTAACTCTCCGAGAACTGCCTACGTTGCTTTCACCAGGATCATTACAAAGAACAGTTTTGTCATTTACATCCAAGGATGAATTCTTAAAGATGAAGATTACGTAATATAATTAGAAAGAAAGATCAGTGTGAAACACGATCATTTTTTTAAAAGTCTGAACAAAGTGTTTCTCTTTTTAAAGGGGGGAGGGAAGAAAAGAGATTTGAATAAGGGCCAAGCTAGATGTGACGGATTACACTTGAAAGGCAAGTGAACAGACTTACATGTATTCCTCCTTGTTCACTTGCGCTCCGCTTGCACTCTTAAGACAGAATACTCAGAATTCTGAAAACCCAGGAAATAGAGCCAGTAGAAAACATGTAGTCACTGAAAGTGGAAATTCAAAGCAAATCTAGGATTCCCAGCACAATCCTGGCAACTGGTGGAAGACTTACCCAGGTCGGAATGGGGGCTTGTTGGTGATATCATTATGTAGCCAGCAACATGCTGACTAGACATGGGCATGACCCCCCCCATGACGAACCCATGGTTCGTGGTTTGGTGCTGCCGACGAACCCGAACTCACGAACCACGATGAACATTTCCCGTTGCCGAACCCATTCAGGGTTCATAGTTCGTGGGGCTCAGAATGGCCCCGAGGCCCTCAGGAAACTCCCACTCAATACAATTAGAGCAACACAGGAGGTCTGTGGTTGGCCATAAGAGCTGCCTATCAGGGTTTGCAGGGATGAAATTGGCTTGCCCATGGCTACAGAACACCCCTCCCCCCCTCCCCTGGGTGTCTTCTCCCAAGTTGTAACCACTTTGCAGCTCCACGGTTGGAAGGAAGACCTGCCGATCAAGGTAAGCTGGGCTTCCATTCAAGTTTCCAGGGCAACAAAAGGAGTGCAGACAGAGTTCAGGCATTCCCCTGGCTCCGTTTCCAAGAGAATTGATTGATGGCACCTGATTGTCTGGCTTCGTAAACTGTGGGCATGCGCAATGAACCGGGCTTCTTACAAATGCTGGTTCGTTGGCCTTGGAAGCTCACAAAGTGCCGGATCGCGAACGGACGATTGGGCAGTTCATGGGTTTTTTGCGTTTGTAATGCGGTTCGTGCCCATGTCTAATGCTGACATCACTCCCCATGTACACAAAAGTGACATAAGTGTGTTGTCAAGGACACTCTAGCATTTGGGCAAAACTCTATGATACAACACAAAGCAGCATAACTTGACACAATATAACATATCTCTAATATTACATTTAAAAATCTGCTCTTTTAAAAGAGCTTCAATACAATTTGCGAACATTCTCTGGAGTGTGTTGCACATCTTAAAACTGGAAGGAGGAAGAGAAAATATTACTTTTGTGGGGAAGGAGTGTCTATGTGTAGAGACCAGCAAGCAGACAGGGAGAATGTCAATATATTGACCAGTAACAGAAACCCAGAGACATCCAGCATAAAACCAGAGGAATGGTCACCGCCTCACCGGCAGCAACAATTTAAGTGGTAACTTTTATTAGGACCCAAGAAAAAAACAAGCAAATTGATTTGGAACCTATCGATCTCTTATTCCCTCTTCTCAGAGTTTAAAGTTGTAACAGCCAAGCAGGGAGCAAAAAGAGCTTTAAGCTCTTTTTGAGAAAAGTAGACCTTAGAAGTTCCTATGTAATGGAAAGGAAAGGAGAAAAGAAATAAATAAGGTGTGGCAGTGCTGAGACACTAGACAATATCGATTGCAACCCTTTCTGTTGCATTCTGCTTTTTCGCCCAGAAGAACATTGCCTGACAACCCATGCTAGTTTGTTTTTGCCAGAGATTCCATTATCACTTTTCTTGAGATTCACCTTTTCACAACCCCACCCCCAACAAAAAACCTAGACCATCCTCTTAAATCTGAGGCCCTTGTTCTGCCTGTACACACAGAGCCCCTGGAGAGAGACAGAGAAAGAATTAGAAAAATGTTTTTGCCCATTTAAATCACACTTAAGAGATTCACTTTTCCAAGGAAATAGCCACCCAGTATAGGGTGGGTATGCATACTTCTCACCGGCGTTGCGTAGTGGGAAGTGTCATGACTAACAGTGGAATTCTAAGCAGAGTTACTCCATTCTAAGCCCATTGATTTCAATGGGCTTTGACTGAAGTAACTCCGCTTAGGATTTTACTAAGATTGAAAGTTCCAGTTCTCATTCAGGGTCAAAGCAGATGTAATAGAGATTACAGTCAGTCTGTAAACTGTGTGTGTTCACAAGACCCTGTGGGGAGGGGAGAAGAGATTTAACCCTTCAACACTTGCTCAGTGAAAGGTTTTTAATAACATGTCTCCTCTTCCCTTTAAAACAATAACAATAGCATTGGATGACTGGATTCAGTAGGAAAACGGAGCAGGAGAGGAAAGAATTAAGTGCCTTCTCCTCTTCATGTACAGCCCTGGTTCTAGTTGGGCCTACATGTTTGCACAGCTTACCTTTTAGATGGAGATTTAGTGACCTTGAGCCTGTCATTCTCTCTCAGCCTAAACTTTAAGAGGGAATTAGATTCATGAAGGAGAGGGCCATTGATGGCTGCTAATCATAAGGAGTAAAGGGAACCTTCATATATTTTGGATTTATTTATACACTAGTAACAAAGCTCGTTGTGGGGGGAAATACAACAAACTCTAGAAAAGGGAGGGCAGGCAGGCAAGCATTGCCTCCTCCTCCATGACTGATCCCAGCTGGGCGAAGGTGCGGGGCAGACATTGCTACCTGCTCCGCTCCTGCTCCCAGCTGGGTGAAGGGGGGACAGGCATTGCCTCCTGCTCTGCTTCTGATCCCAGCTGGGTGATGGTGGGGGAGCGGGCATCACCACCTGCTTCGTGCCTGATCCCAAACAACTCAGTGCAAAAACCACAAATGGAGGGAAATTTTAAAAATCAATAAATCAATAAATGAAACACTCAATAAAGGTGGTTTTTTTTTAATACTTTGCTGAAAAGTCATACCACCCATGAACACAGTATCTTCTGATAGCAACACTCAGTACATTCTCTCAGCGTGCCTAGCAGATATGGCTAACACGCTATGGCTAAGGACTTTTCAGCCCCTGATGATGTCGTGGGTATGAAAGAAGTTGGAATATCTAGCTGGCCACCTGCTGGGCTATAGGGTTCTTTGGGTCCCTCTCCATCCTTTCTGTCTCCACCTACAAAGTAAAAAGAAGGTATTTTGTTAGAGAGTTGGTATATCTTGAGAGCCTTATCTGTGAGTTATTTCTTCGGGACAAGAGGTTTTTGATTCTTTATATCATCTCAACTTTTGTTGGAAGGAAAGAAAATATTCATATGTGTGTAAATTAGAAGATACACCTGTGGAATTCCTACCTTACATCACATAGGAGGTCCTTTGTGTCCTTCCTTTGTGTTTATAAGTACTCTTGAGAACAGACAATTTAATATACTTTGTAATACACTTAAGAATACTCACTTGTGGAATTCCAGATGGATTGCAGTCTTCTCGGCTTGGACTGTGAAGAGAAAGGAAAGGACATTAACTTTACATTAGAGAATCTATTAACTTTATTTTTACGGCTGACAATTTTGAGTGTTTTTGTAAATATCTATTATGTATATTGGAAGTTTATATTTGTATGAATATTTATTAGAATAGAAATAAATCCTGTTATGAGGGAAAATACAGTGGTCTCTAGAAAGGGGAGAACGGGCAAGCAGGCAGGCATTCTCATCCCTCACTGATCCTGGATGGTGAAAGAGGGGGGTGGGCATTGCCACCTGCTCCACACCTGATCTCAGCAACATAAAGGGGTGGTGGGCTTTGCTACCTGCTGCACGTCTGATACAGGGCAAGTAAGGGGGGGGCAGGCATCGCCACCTGCTCCACTCCTGATCCCAGCCAGATGAAAAGAAAACGGGCATCGCCTTCTGCTCTGCGTCTGATTATGGCTGAGTGAAGGGTGGCAGGCACTGCTGCCTGCTCCAAGCCTGATCCGAGCTGAGTGAATGGGGTGGGCATTGCCACTTGTTCCCTGCTGGGTGAAGGGAGGAGTGAGCACAACCTCCTGCTCTTTGCCTGATCCCGACAGGCGAAGGTGGGCAGTGGACTCTGCTATGAGCTCTGCTCCTGATCCCAACTGGGTAAAGGGGGTGTGGGCATTGCCACCTTCTCTGATTCTGATTTTGGCAGGCTGAAGGGGGGCAGAGATTGAGTGAAAGGGGGAGGCATTGCCACCTTCTCCACTCCTGATCCCGGCTGGATGATGGTGAGGGATGGGCATTGCCACCTGTTCCACACCTGATCTCAGCTGGGTGAAGGTGAGGGTGGGCATTGCCACCTACTCCGCTCCTGATCCCAGCTGGTTAAGGCTGAGGGTTGGGAATCTCCCCCTGCTTCATGCCTGATCCCAGCTGTGTGGATGGGGGGCGGGCATTGCCCTTTGTTCTGCACATGATCCCATTTGGGTGAAGGCTGTGAGTGGGCATTGCCACCTGCTCTGTGCCTGATCCCAGCTGGGTGAAGGCAGGGACTGGTATTACCACCTGCTCTATTCCTGATCCTGGCTGGGTGATCGTGGGGGATGGGCATTGCCAACTGCTCCGCTCCTGATTCCACCTGTGTAAGGTGAGGGGGGCATTGCCACCTGCTCCACTCCTCATCCCAGCTGGGTGAAGGGGGGCAGGCATTGTGACCTGCTCTGCTCCTGATCCCAGCTGGGTGTGGGCAGGGGGTGGGCGTTGCCACCTGCTCCACTCCTGATCCCAGCTGTTTGAAGTTGGCAGGGAGTTTTGCCACCTGCTCTGCTGCTGATCCCAGCAGGATGGAGGCTTTGGAGTGGGCATTGTCATCTGCTCCACTCCTGATGTTAGCTGGGTGAATGCAGGGGGATAGGCATTCCCACCTGCTCTGCTCCTGATCCCAGCTGGGTGAAGGGGGGGCAGTCAGTGCCACATGCTCTATGCCTGATCCTGTCCTTGGCTTCCCACCACAGTGCAATCTTGCAGTGATAGGCTCTATTCTGGGCTTCCCTCCAAGTCAGTGCCCTCTGGAGTTGCACCAGGGTAGGAAGTGAGTTGTCTGAAATATGGTTAGCCTTTTATGTTCCCTCCCTGCAAGCAGGCTCAGGGTAGATAACAACAGTATCAAATATATGTAAATACAGTAACATCTTTTCATAAAACTAATTCTATAATCTAAAAACCATTTTAAGTATACAACAATTGATGGTGTCCAACAAGTACACCTAAAATGTTGTAGCTGTAACCAGCAGTACAGTAGATGGGCAAAAATCTGCCAGAAAATGTAGGCTGAGAAGAATAGGGGCAGTGGAGGGGAGCATGAAAAGGTACCCTCGTCATCTCACTCATAAGCCTCGCAGAACTTCTCCATTTTACAGGCCCTGCAGAACAGCAATAATTCCCACAGTGTTCCACCAGGTAGGTGCTAGGGCCAAGAAAGCCAAGAAAACCCTGGCTCTGGTTGAGGCTAAGTGAATGTCCTTTGCCCAGGGATGACCAGCAAATGACCAACAAATACACAAGTGCAATAAATCTCTGAATACTCATGCCACTTGGAAGCATCAATGGAATACTTGTCCTCTATGCTCAGTTGGCTGTCCATGGCCACTGTTTTGGCCATGGTGTGAAACAAGATGCTGGATTAGATGGACCACTGGTTCATCCAGTTGCATTCTTCTTATGTTCTGAACCATCTCTGGGAGGTTCCCTGGAGAGGGAGTATGAACATTTGCTAAATAAATAACCTATCTCATAGGGGTGTTGTGGGCATAAAACAGAAGAGGGAAGAATTATGTATACCAAGGTAAGCCCCTTGGAGGACAGGCAAGACAAAAATGTAACAGGTAGATAGACACTTGATGATGGAGATAGCCTATGGTGACTTACATGTGTGAATTTGGACTCTTGAAAGTTTATACCTTGAAAATCTGGTTGGTCTCTAAGGTGCCACTGGACTCAAATCCTGCTGTTCTATAGTAGACCAACATGGCTACCCACCTAAAACGTTGTGGACCAGAGAGAATTTCCTGAGATAAGCAGCTGGGGAAATGGAGTCTTTCTTTTTAACAGCTACAGTGCTTCTCACAGTTCAAGTGAGGAGAACTCAGCAATAAATTCCTAATGAAGGTTCAAAACAATTTCATAAATAAATCATGTATTGTTTACTTTAAGACAACGCAGTCCTTTGGCATAATTGGGTAGTGGCTTTTGTTGTTTCTAATTTCCATATGTGCCTTTGACTGCTATTGTCTCTGGTGATTAAGGGCAAAGTGTCCTCCAGTCAATGCGATAACAGAACCACTTTAGGAGTGGGTAGCAGGAGGGGGGACAAAGAGATTACCGTCTAGGAGTAGTAAACAAAAAAGAGCGCATTATCGTCATTTTCCAGGACTCTTTGTGGCTTTTCCTATTTGGCGGGCTACTCAGGAGCTGTACTTCAGAACTACTGAATGACTATAATCTTCATCAACTGGTCTGTGTCAAAAGTGATTACAGAGGCGTTGTGATGAAGCCCTTTGGCAGTCTGAATTTTACGTATAGGAAGTGGTACTTACAGGGCGGCTTAAAATATACCTGCTTGTCACTAGGGAACTTAAGACTTCTTGATGCTGGTTATGTAGCTGTTTAACTTCTTCCCTTCAGTATCAGTCTCACAAGAGGTACTGTGTTTAAGCTGAAGTTGGCACCAAAGTTCACAGAACAAAACTGGGAAATTGCTATTCAGGAGAGACCTCTGGGAATTCTGAGGGAAAAATAAAGGGTTGGATAAGATTACCCACCATTTCCGAGCAGATTGTATCTATGTATTTTTATCATTCCTTTTTATCATTCCCATTTTATACCATTCCTTTAAGGCGCTCAGGGCAGGATTCGTGGCAGGAAACACCACATGTTCTTAAAGAGACGGCTCACTCACCAAATGCTGGTGGTTTTTCTCCCTCCAATTTCCCTCCAATTTCAAAGCGGAAGCAGGCTGTTCGGGTTCCATTTTTTCGGCGTCTTTTCCGGAGTCGCAGGAAAGTGTGGGAAATTACGTTCTCAGAAACGTAATGCTGAAAAAATGGAAGCCAAACAGCCTGTTTCTGCTTAGAAATTGGAGACGTGGAGTGAGTGAGAGCAACCACCAGCATTTGGTGAGTGAGACGTCTCTTTAAGAACATGTGGAAATGGCCATGGTTTCCCTCCCTTTCATGACAACACTGTGAGGTAGGTAGATGAAGCCTAGCGAGAATGACTGGTCAAGGTCACTCATTGAGCTTCATGGCGAAATAGGAATTTGAAATATAAAAAAGTTGACGAAGAGTCTAAATAAATTATAAATAACCGACCAAATATGAAAAAATAACCAACTTGTTCCATTCTGCAAATAATCTCAAAACAAGAAGCACGATAGACGACAGTCTCGCCATAATTAACATCAATCTTTTCAAACAAAACTTTTTATGAAAGATAAAACTTATAGTCACAAAAAGCATGCTAAAATCAAACATCTTTTGACCAAAAGCTCTTCATCCATGATGGCAGCAAAGCGAGGCCAGTATGTAGAGTTCTAGCTTTCATAAATGTTTTGTTTGAAACAGGAGCCCAGTAGCGTTTTGAAGACTGACAAAATTTATTCCAGTGTAAAGTTTGGTGAGTCAGAGGAGCGTACTCCAGTGCAACTGAGGAAGTTAGCTCTAATTCATGAAGATGGAATACATTTTGTTAGCCGCTAAGGTGCCACAGGATTGGTTTTATTTTGTTGCAACAGGCAAATATGGCTACTCTTCCAGAAAGATAATCTGCATATTATACTTCTCATTTGACAGTGATTTATTTTTTTATTTTGCTTCGTTCATGTCCCTCATTTCTCCCCAATGGGGACTCAAAGCTGCTTATACAAAACATCCTGTGACGAAGGTTATGCTGAGAGTGTATGACTGGCCCAAGTTAACGCAGAAAGCTTCCATGGCAGACAGGCAATTTGAACCTGGGTCTCCTAGGTCCTAGTCTGACACTCTAATTACTACACCATGCTGGCTTAACAGTTTGTAACCAGTTAGTTACTGTCTTACATTCAGTTGATTTGTTTATAATTTATTCAGGCTCTTCCTTAGCTTCTGTTTTGGGTGGGTTGAGAGTAACCCCCCCCCCTGCTTTTTGCTGAGGGGATATTTGAATCTGGATCTCATGGCTCCTTGTCTATCTTAACCATTCCTACTTTAGTCCCATAGCAGTGGGTATGAGTGACGTCTCACTAATGCTGAAAAAGACTCCTTTTTTGCACTCTGGGTATCTGACGAAGGAAGCTCTGACTCTCAAAAGCTCATACCCTGGAAATCTAGTTGGTCTTGAAGGTGCTACTGGACCCGAATCTTGCCCACCCAAAGAGAATCTAATTCCATTACAGTTAAAATCACCTGCCCTGTTCCCAAAGTCAATGTAATCCTAACAATGTGGTCATACAATTCTTACTCCTCGCAGTCTCCCACTGCTATCTCTGAGGCCAGATGGAAAAGGAAAAGCAGCCAGACATTCATAATGGATCAACCCCCCTACGGCACTCGCAAGCTAACACCTGCCATAAGTGACACCGGAGAGGAAAACAACACCAGCCAGACCTGAGGAACTGACCTGCTCACTAAAACTGTATTTATTATAACTTCCTGAAGAGAATACAAATGTCTATTCACAGTTAAACTGACAAAAAACAAAGTACTGGATTAACAGCACCAATTTAAAATAAACTGGGATGACATCAGAATAATCGAAGGTGGGGCAGGTGCCTGGGTCCAGGGCTTCTAATGGAGCCCAATACTGCTGGCCCCACCTGGCACTCCTGCCCACTCACGAATACTTTGCCACTGGTGATCTCAGTGGCACGTGCTGCCCAGTGCCACTGAGGAAAAGCATGAGAGCAGTACAGGGAGCTGTAAGGACAGGCAGTAGCAGGGCTCATAGGTACGAACAAATACGAACAAAAAAAAGCCACGAACAGCCCGATCAGCTGTTCGCGAGGTACGAACAATACGAACAAAAAAAAGCCACGAACAGCCCGATCAGCTGTTCACGGGGTACGAACAATACAAACAAAAAAAAGCCACGAACAGCCCGATCAGCTGTTCACGAGGTACGAACAATACGAACAAAAAAAGCCACGAACAGCCCAATCAGCTGTTCGCGAGCAAGCTGTTCGTGAGGCCCTGTTCCCCACGAACATGTTTTCATTCGAAGCCCTGCTCCTGGCGTTCATCAGCCATTCATAAAGCCAGACAATCTAGCTCCTTCAATCAATTCCCTTAGCAACATAGTCCTTCTGTTGCCCTGGAAACCCAAATCTAAGCCCAGGTCTCCCTTTCAAGCGTGGAGCTCCCATTTTGTTATACGGGAGCAGGGGGAAAGGGGGCTTCTGTAGCCATGGGAACACCAATCTCATCCCTCCAAACCCTTTTAGGCAGTTCTGACCACCAACCACAGACCTCCTGTATTGCTCTATGGGACCTCTGGTTATAAAAGGCACCGTGCTCCCAGCTCTGGCTTTCAGTTTCAGCAAACAGACAGTGGAATGGGGGAGAGAGCTGTTGTTGGCATTTGAGAAAGAGAGAGGGCGAGTGCATTGGAGCTTGATTTTTTTCTGTGTGTGGTGGGGTAGGGCTCTAACCACTTAGGTTTCAGGGCTGCTGCCAGGCTCTGGGGCCAAGCTACTCTTTATTATTATTACCTGTCCTGCTGCCTGCTCAGGTCAGGTTTCTGGGAGTGGTGGGGTAGGGCTCTACCCCCCTCACATTTCAGGGATGCTTCCAGGCTCTGCGGCCTCCCCAAGCCTGCCAGGGGTCTGGGGTCCACCTCTTGAAACGGGGCAAAAGTCAACTGATGGCTCCTATTGTATTGAATGGGAGTTTTATGGGGGGGCGCCAGCTTTCGGAATGTATAACTCCGAGATCCGTATTACAATCTTGACCAAACTTGGATGATGCCTGGAGGAGAGCCTGCTGAACACTTCCTGTGAATATGGGCTCGCTAAGTCCCAAGGGGGCCGTTCTGGCCCCCACAAACATCCAACCACAAACATGTTCATGAACAGGTCACGTTCGTCGATGTTCATGAATCCCTGTTTGTGGATGGCAACGAACAACGAACATTGTGTTCATTTTTTTCCTGTTCATGCCCATCTCTACTCATAGGTAGAGAACATGCAGGTAGATGGACGCACACAACTGGTTTGGTAAGATACTAAGGCTATTGGCAGTGCAGTCCAAAGGGTGTAACACTGCTAGGATTGCACTATAGCATACAAAGCCCCCTTGACCAGAGGGGAAAGCATTTTCTGAAGGAAGGAGGGAACTCAGAAAGCCATTACTTTCAATAACTGGGCTGAATAAGAGGAAGGCGGAGAGTATAATTCAGTATAAAATTAGAGGTCCCCAAACTGGTAAATGCATTAAAAATGCATTGTTGAATCTTGTTACGATTACCTGGAAATGTTTTCCCCCTACATTTTGAATTCTTTATATTCCCCCATCATATACACTATTCTGTTAGCTCTCCCATCTAAATAAATGATACTTACTTGATGGATAGATTTTTCCCATGCCATGACAGGTGTAGGCTCTCAATCTCGTCCAGAGGATTTGCACTTCTCTGAATGCATTTTTGGTCCCCTTTCCTTTTTTGATAGCTTGCAAATGCTGCCTCCAGACATCCTTTACTTTTCATTTGTGAGAGAGTAGATCTTCATCCTTTACTTCAAAAATAATCACTGCAACATAATTGCTGCTGTGTAGTTAGGCAAGTCATAGAAGAACCTCTACAATGCAAGAAAGCGTATTTGGTGATTGACACTTAAAATTGTCTTCCCTTGAGGCCAGGATGAAGCAAACATATTTCTTCTGCACTTGTGCTGCCAAGGATTATTTATGATGGCAGACAGTTTACATACCTTCTATACTTTGACATCATCTAGTCCTTAATCTATGCAGCTCTGTGAGCATCCTCATTTTTCCGGATGTCAGTCCTGGCACTACAAATAGACACAAACTTGTCATCCTACAATTTTTCCCCAGCGGCTCTAACTAAATAAGACAACTCTGCATGCAGTAGAAAGCACTGGTCTTCATATGATGAGTCATGAGCTACAAACTGGGCCTCCTCCTGACTTCAAATGGGTCTTTCCCATTGCAACCATCACTTCTTTTTTTGTTCTTGAAGTTTTCCTAAGAGAAAGTCAAAGCTGGAAAGGATCAAAAACATCTCTCCAGGGCTTTTTTTCTGGGAAAAGAGGTGGTGGAACTCAGTGGGTTGCCAGCACAGCTCCAGTGGTGCGGACGGCAATCTAAACTCCCCTCTGTTTGGAGATCAGGTGGCAGGGCCACTGGCCATGTGACCATTTTCAAGAGGTGCTGGAACTCCATTCCACTGCTTTCCAGCTGAAAAAAGGCCTGCATCAATCATTGTGTTCTGCCCAAATGTACACCAGGTACCTAACTGCTGTGCCTCTTCCCTAATTCTATGTTTAACTGACATCACTGCACACATCCATATTTCCTTCTCCCTCCCAAATATCGGTCTTGCAAGGAATGTATTTGTGCATATGAACCTGCCTGAGGCCTAAGGTCCCTAGTCTGCATTGTGAGAGATGAAAGTGGTAGGCTTATGAGACAAGATTTTTTCAGTGGTAGGCCCCAGCATTCCTCATCCCAGACAACTGTTAAAAGCATTGTCCAGAGATCATACGGTAGTCTGGAACTGAACTGCACCCTCCTTGTGTCTATTTACTAGGGCTGTGCATTTTGAAAAAATTTGTGATGTTTTGAATCCATAGCAAATGTTTATTGAGTAGTTTTCTGGTGGCGTGCTGCTGGGTTGGACTCGAAATTCATCAGGTTTTTTTCCATCCTCATTATTTTTGTGGCTGTTTCATTCAATGGGAAAGGGAGGGAACTGGAGGATCTAGGGCAGCTGTTTTTTGTAGTTAACAGCTCCAAAATCCCTTTACTCTAAAGACTCCTACATTTCAAGCATATTAAACAAAGGAGCCAATTTTACAAACCTCCCAAGTAGGTCTTTCTGTACAGCCACACTAACTGTGTAATTCTAAGCTGAGTTACTCCAGTCTAAGCCCATTGATTTCAATGGGTTTAGACTGGAATAATTTTGCTTAGGGTTGCACTGTAAGAGACTCTCTACACGAGACATCTGACAAGTGAAGAACATGTATCAGGAGATGCAATGTAAGCTGGGAAGGGTAGTTTAAAAAGACAGAGCTGGCGGCAGGGCAAAGGCTTTGCTATACAATGGAGCTGTGTGAAGGGGTTATGAAATGCCAGAAGGGAAACTTCAGCCCATTATAACCTCTCCAGGTCCAAGCTTAGCTATGGAAGGCAGCTTCAGCCCATTTCCAGTCCTCGCTGTCTTCTGGTTGCAATCCCACAAAGTTTTAGACTGGAGAGGGTGAAATTGTCAGAGCCTTTGGGGAGGTGAAGATGAAATTAACAAACCCTCTAAGGAGTGATCTCTACCAGCTCTGTCTTTTAAAACTATGCTTACTGACTAACATTGTGTCTCCCTACACTTGACCAACATGCGCCAAGGCGTCTCGTGTAGCGAGACTTAGAGCCAAGCTACAAGTGATGAATGACACTTGAACAGCAAGTGAACAGACTCACGTGTGTTTCTCCCTGTTTACTTGCGCTCCACTTGATCACTACAAGGAGCGCAAGTGGAGCACAAGTGAACAAGGAAGAATACACATGAGTTTGTTCACTTGGTGTTCAAGTGTCATTCGTCACTTGTAGCTTGGCCCTAAATTCTCTCTCCTAATCCCTACAAGCAGTAGCCTGCCACCAGCATTAAAAAAAAAAGGTCTGCATTCATTTCGTTTCTCTATTCTTAAAGTAATAGAATATTTTTTTAACCATTCCACTGAAAACTCTGCATTTGTCTTCCTTCCTTGATGCAGTGTATTGTTTGTTTCCTTTCAGAAAGCAAGGAAGGCTTCTGTTGCACCCCCAGCCATATTTGCACTTTCACTATTCTCTGTGTGGGAGTTCTGGTGGGGGGAGGTCTGGAGTTGTTGTTTTCAACCAAATTTCACCAAAATCACAGCAGGTATCTTCTGCCTGTAAGTGGTGGTGGGGGGGGAGTTTCAAGCAAATAGGACAAAGTGTTTGGATTCTACGGGACCCTGAGCAAACCTTTGCCCTGCCATTATTCACTTCCATTATTTTCTCTGTGGGACTTCTAGAGGGGGGAGGATTGGAGTCATTTCTCAACTAAAAGTCACCAAAATTGCAATGGAGTGTTCTCCGGCCATGAAAGCCTTCGACAATACATCGGAGTGTCTTCTGTTTGTCTTTCCCAGAACTTCCAAGTTTCAAGCACATTGGACAAAGTGTTTGAATTCTACAAGCAAGCCACTGCCCTCCCCTACCATCATGCTTCTCAGAGCCAAGCTACAAGTGATGCCTTACACAGGTTGGACACTTGTCAGCTTCCCTCAAGTTTTGATGGGAATGTAGGCATCCTGGTTTTACAGCTTGGCGCTCCATTACAGCTGCAAGACCAGGATGCCTACATTTCCCATCAAAACTTGAGGGAAGCTGACAAGTGTCCAACCTGTGTCAGGCGTCACTTGTAGCTTGGCTCTCACTTTCATAAGAAAAAAACCTCTCTCCAGCCCAGGAGGGGGAGGAGGGGAAGAGGAGAGGAGAGGAGAATGGCAGCTGTCTTTAGGATTGGCCGGGAGTGCTCTTTACTCCTCACTTGCAACAATCTGATTGGGAGAAAATCATCATATAGATTCAAATGAAATGAACACTCATGCTGTCTTGCTGGTAAACATCAGAACTTGGATAAAAGCATGGATTTTGTGAAGGATGGCTTTGATGACTACAAAGAACCCAGACTGGCATTTCCATTCTGAAGAATCACAAATCAGGCTCAAAATCAATTTATGAGTGTGTGTGATTTTTGAAAAATGAAATCTGGCCCTCAAGTCATAGCTGATGTATGGCAACCCCTAGTGGCATTTTCATGGCAAGAGACTAACAGAGGTGGTTTGCCATTGCCTGCCTCTGCAACCCTGGTCTTTGTTGGAGGTTTCCCATCCAATTACTAACCACGGCCGACCCTGCTTGTCAGGCAAACTCCCCGCCCACAATGGGAAAGAATGTCCATTAGGATTTTTGGCGCACTGGGTCATGGAGCCAGGAGAGAAGGGGAGAAGGGAAAGGATGAGCTCTGCTCAATCTCTTAGGAGGTTGGTGCAGTCTCAGCTGGAACTTCAAGGCCACATTCACAGGCTGGCCAGGAAATGGTAACCAAAACACCTGAAAGTTAAGCAGCTAGCAACCAGTCAGCAAAACAGGTTCCCTCTGCATGTTCTCAGAAGTACACTACACACTGCAGCAAGAAATTCATAACACATGGCAGATATACTGAGGAATATCTGACACTGCTTAGCTTCTGAGATCTGATGAGATCAGGCTCTCCTGGCCTATCTAGGTCAGAGCTTTGAGATTTTTGCAGCTCAGTATTTTATTTTCATACACTCCTACTATTTACTTTTCTGCAGGCTTTTTAAAAAACATATTTTATTCTGCTGCTTTTGGTGTGTTGGTCAATGACTACTCGCAAGAATACACGAATAGAAAAAAATAAATCATACAAAAACAGCCGCAATTTAAAAAGCTGGAGCTGTAAGGGATAACATATATGACAGCTGCTAGCAGAGTGTTTTGAATTATCTTCTTCAGATAAATAAATGTTATTCTTATCTTCAGAAATGGAGTATGCTTCTTTTTTTATCACATAAAGCCACCTGAAACAATCAAAACACTTCCAATAAACAATCCTCAATACTACCAAAAAAGTCAATCAAGCAGAAACGCACTCAATAAGATGATATTAACATACTTAGACAAGACAATGTAACAAGTAGAAAAGCCGCATATTTACTACTGAAATACAAAGCTGAAATTCACCAGTGAGTGATTCCGCACACATTGGATAATGCACTTCCAATTCTATTTATAGCTCATTTGGATTGGATTTTCTCATGTGCAGAACAAAAAATCCACCTCAAACGATTGATAAAGTGCATTGAAAGTGCATTATCCAACGTGTGCGGAATCAGCCAGTCTCTCTCTCTCAGGTCCCTGCAATGCAAGGTTATAGCTGTGAAATAAGTGCTAACTCGTGTCTATTTACCAGACATACGCATTGCATTTAAAGGGGCCAAGAACGGTTCAGATAAAGGCTGATAAATCCAACTGGTTGTTCAGACCACTAGGTTGTATAGTGCTCAAGGTATGAACCCCAAAAGCTTCCCTTTGAAGCAAAATGCAATTTATATCACAACAGTGTTCAGACTATTGTCTGTACAGATGTCAACTAAGATACTCTAATGTGTGTATGGAATGTATGTAATTTTATTACTGGACTATTATGCTTGGATTACACTTGGGAAGCCAAGACATACAACGCATGCTTAGTTACAGAAGACAGACAAACCCTAAATTTATTGTAATTCCCAACAAACTACAGCAGCTTAATGGGGGAGAGGTTAAAAATCAAAATGGTTCAGTAGGACTATGAGAAACTCAAACAACACACAATCACTGCAAGTCACACACACCAAAATGCAACAAAGAATTAATGAAGGAAATAAGATTGAGGGGGGATTACATAAAAACATTGGGCTCCAAATAGCCAGAAGTGACAGGAGGGAGCAATACATAGAAGACAAGTCAAAAGTCAAATAATCGAGCAGGGAAGAAGGAGGAATGGAAGCGAGCCCCAGGTATAAACAGTAAAATGCTTCAGAAAGAATTAGAGAATACAGCACACATAAAAGAGAAACGATATTCAAGACAAAAGCTACGAAAGTAAGAAAGGAATATGGTTTAAAATCCTACACTGTACTTTGGCACAAGAAAACCTCCAAACACACTCTCTCCCATTGAGATCCCTAGAAACAGACAACCTGCAGTATGTGAAACCAGCTCTTATCTGATTCAAAGTCCTACCCCATAAGTTTCCGGTTTGAACTACCTCAGACATAGATGCAATCTTAGGGGCTACAGACTGCAATCAATTAAGAAAACCCAGAGGCTCTTTCTCCCCTCTTCCTAAGCATACAGCTTCATGCCCTTATTATGAAAACACAGCAGAGAAGAAACAAGAGTTCCTAAACAAAACTAAAGAAAATCGTGATTTTTTCCGATATAGGTTGTTTAGCTGGAGAATTTTTCATTTTCATATTAATTACTATAATTACAAAACAGATCAATTTTGTAATTATTGTAATTAATGGTGAAAGAAATGTGCAAGTCTACTTATTACTAATTGCATATAGGTAATTATTGCTCTGGGAAAAGATAAGCCACAGATATCGATGGCATCTCTAGCTGAGAGTTTCAGTAACACTAGGAAAATTTCTCTGGGGAGTTGCAGTAATCCCTCCACACCTCTCTCTAATTCTACCTTTTGCTGCTGGTGGATGTCTGAAAACTCAATGGAAATATTCTTTATTTTATTTTCTTCTCTTCATTGAAGAAAAGCAATGCATAGCCTTTGATGTTCATATATAAAAGACGATATCTTCATGACCTCTGCATTGTCAGAAGCTTTTTAGACTAAAGAAGTGCATTATTTCTTTCTGCAACGACGGACGCTTACAAGGGATGAATAATTTATACTAGTCTATTGTGTCTGAGTAATATATATATCTCCAGAGAAAATGTTT
This sequence comes from Eublepharis macularius, assembly GCF_028583425.1. NCBI lineage: Eukaryota > Metazoa > Chordata > Lepidosauria > Squamata > Eublepharidae > Eublepharis > Eublepharis macularius. Next base: position 18,611,545 of record NC_072796.1, read on the forward strand.
TTGTACACATATACATGACAAAGAAGAAAAACTCACATCTTAGTTCTAATTTACTCACATAGAAAACAGAGAGAAATTTCAAAGGAGCGAGGATACTCTGAGTTTAAAGCTACCATCTCTGCTTTACTGATAGGTTATGACTACAACATTGCATATTCCTTAAGAACAATAGTTAATAAAAGAAAGATAATTAAATATAGCAGTTAAGAGCATTAATTTTGAGCTAGGGAGGTTGTTCCAATTTATACTTCATCAAATTTATATCATGCTATTTATACTTCATCAAATTTGTATCACGCTTTTCAACTGTGATGTCCGCAAAGCAGCTTACAATATCTTAAAAATACAATACTATTCCTTCTCCTCCCTCTCGGTTTCCAACATATCAGCCCACTCCTTATAGCTCAGTGAAAACTTCAGCGCCTTGTTTCCAGGATTAGGGTTGTGTGATATCAGCAAAATAAGCAGATTTATGCTGATCTGGCATAAATCATCTATCCCAGATCACATTAAAGAATCCCAGATTGGATCTGGGAAGTCAAACTCAGTTGGACCTGACTATTCAGGTGTGGGAGAAGCAGCAAGTGAGAGGGCAGCACCAAGCTTTGCACCATGGCAGGAGAGTAATGTGTGAAACCAATGGGGGACAGAGCAGCTGAGCCAGCCAGCCCAGTGAGCAAGAGGGAGGCAAGCCTCACATAGCATCAGGAGAGAGGCACACGGCCGATGGGGGATTGGAGGCAGCAGGCAGAGTGAATTCCTATCCTTCCTGAGCTCCAACAGAGGTATTCAAGCTGCCACCAACTGTCTTTAAACTCTATGGCTCCAGTGAGCCTCCCCCCCGCCCTTCAGTAGAGATTCTCTCTACTACCTTTACGTGGGGGTCTGTACCCATACATCCGTGCCATTGTCTCATGCTGACCTGATATTTTGAACCATTGCTGTTGCTGTACCCTGATGTCATATTGCTAATACTAGAACTTGCTTTCACGGGTTCTCTGAAGCTGCAGGTGTCTTATCTAATGCTTCGAAGCTCTCAGTGCTTCTGACCTTGTACACTGCTCGCTCCCATGAATTACAGTGTTTCAACTTTAATCTCATGCCTTCTTAGAGTCTAGACTTGATTGGTAAAATATGTGAGAAGTTCTCAGGATTGGTTCGCACCAAAAGTTATGTTTTACTATTGGGAGGGGGAAAGGAGTAATTGTGCTCTATAATAGAATGATTATAGAGGCCTCCCAGCCACCCGCGCTGCCTTTTGCCTTTCCCCAGGACAAGGGGCGGCCGGCTTGCCTACACGCCCCTTGTCCTGGGGAAAGGCGAACGGCGTGGGCACTGCCTTTTGCTTTTCCCACAAGCCGGCTGCCCCTTGTCCTGCAGGAAAGGCAAAAGGCAGTGCGGGTTGCTGGGAGGCCGCCCGCTCCGTTCGACTTTCCCCAGGCGCGCTCCCGGGGCTGGCAACTGCTCCCGGCGCCCCTCTTTGGCGATGCTGGGGGCAGAATACCCCCTGCCCTCCTGTCGATCCAGCCCTGATTCACACACACACACACACACACACACACACAACTTAGAGCAGGGGGGGAGTTTTTAACCCATCCCTGCCTCTCCAAATAGAGAGAGAGAGAGACATCCCGTCAACATGTTTCAGCCAGCTTTTTTAAAAAAGCAGGGACAGAATCTTCCATTCCTCCCCATCCAATTTTAAAAGCAAGCAGCCAGTCTTCCAAAAGCATATTTTAAACACACACACAGAGCCATGAATGAGGTTTTCCAACAAAATACAGTGTTTTAAAAGCACGTTAAAAACAGAGAGTGACAGACAGAAAAACGCCCATTCCTCCTACAAAACCCCGTTTTTTAAAAAAGCAAAAAAACGTTTGGAGTGCCCATGGCTTCAGAACACCCCCTTCCCCCTCCCTCCCCTGGGTTGCTGCTCCGTGGTTGGAAGGAAGCTTTGCTAATCAAGGAAAGCTGGGCTTCCATTCGGTTTTCCAGGGCGACAGAAGGAGGGCAAACACAGCTCAGGCATTCCCCTGGCTCCGTTGCTAGGGGAATAGATTATTGGCGCCTGAGTGTCTGGCTCTCTGATCAGATCCCGATGGCCCCCCAGATCAAGCCCCGATCAAGCCCCCCACCCCGAACACTGGATCAGTCGCTATGGGCGGAACTGATTTGCTGGGTCCCGATTGTGCAATCGCCAATATCGTGGCTATTTTTCTATCGTAATGCTGATCGTGCCCACCTCTACTCAGCAGATGGCCTTGGGTAAGCTACTCCTTTCAGTTGTATTGTGGGGATAATAACAAGACTGATTTTATTCAGCATTCTGAGTGAGGCACTAATCTGTCTAGAAGAGTAGTATATTAGCACAGTTATCATCATCATCATCATCATCATCATTATGTTGTTGTTGTTCAATTAATATGTTTATTTACTTACTTCATTTATACCCTGCCTTTCTCCCTATTGGGGTCCCAAAGTGGCTTGCATCATTCTCTCCTTCATTTTATCCTCACAACAATACTGTGAGGTTGGTTAGACTGGAGAAGGTAATGGCAAACCACCCCATAACAAAAGTCTGCCAAGAAAACGTCGTGATGCGACATCTCCCCCATGGGTCAGTAATGACTTGGTACTTGCACAGGCGACTACCTTTACCTTTTTACCTAGATTAGGTTGTGAGTACATGACTGGCCCTAGGTCACCCAGGAAGCTTCCATGGCAGTGTGGATTCGAACCTGAGTCTCTGAGATCCTAGTCCAACACTCTAATCATTATACCACACTGGCTCTCAAGAATGCAAGTTGCTCTTTCCAATGTCTTCCTCCTAGGAACTTAAACAGGACTGGTGTGTCTAAGCAAGATTCAATTTGGACCGGGGTAAATAAATAGGATCATGGTGTGAATAAGGCCAACATCTCTACGTAGAGTGCCTCCAGACCAGTGTTTCCCAGCCTGTAGGTTGGGACCAAAAGTGGGTTACAAAGCCTCTGAAAGTGGGTCACAGGCCAGCCAACCCTACTGGCAGCTCCTGCCCTTTGCCCTCTTCCTTTTCTCTCCTTTCCTTCCTTTTTAGCTTCTCACATTCTCACCTTGCCCTCCCCTTTTGAAACAATAATGGGGTGGGGGGACTACAAGTGATTCCACACACGTTGGATAATGCACTTCCAATCCTCTTTATAGATCATTTTGAATGGATTTTTTTTGTGTGTGGAACAAAAAAATCCACCTCAAACGATTGATAAAGTGCATTGAAAGTGCATTATCCAATGTGTGTGGAATCAGCCTCTGTCTGGAAACTACAGTTTTAGATGGAAGAAGAAGGGGAAAGGCTGGAGAATGGATGGGAGCTTGTCAGCTCACAGGGAAGTGAGAGGAGGAGAGAAAGCGGTGTGTGCAAGCATAGGCTCTGTCTTGGTGCTGCTTCTCCAGCAGCTCAACCTCCTGCCCAGCCCCCTGCAGCGCCTCACTGCCCTCTATCTGCTGTGGGAGATGTGCTGCACTGAGCTGCTTGCCACCCACCCCTTCGCCCACCTCTGCCATCTTCCTACATATCCTCAACTCGGTGCCTCCTAGTGCCTTCTGAGTCTTTTGGCCCAGCCCTGGATTGGTCATCATACAGAGTAAATGTGGGCTTGTGGGTCACCAAAACAAAAAGATTGGAGACCATCACTCTAGACAATACTTTACTGCATGGGCGTGCAATCATTTTAACAAGCTCCCTGCACTCTGTGGAGAGCTGCTTCTTTCAAAAAAGAAGAGCACAAATGGGCTGGAAACAGTACTTTGCGGGGAGGAAAGGCTCCTACCCTTTCCCAATGAAGTTTTCTCATGTGAAAACCGTATAGGGAGGGGCTATTTTTCAATTTTCCATCAGAATCAGCAAAATAATCCCCCCTGCATGGTTTTCACATGAGAAAACCACATTGGATGAGGTCATGAACCTTTCTACCACCCCCAGGGCAACATTCTCAGTCCATCTGGGCTGACCTTTTTTTCTTTAAACACGCAGTTCCCTACAGCGGCTGTGTGACCGCAGAGACCCATGCAGAAAAGTATGATCTCGAGGCACTGTCAGTTGGTACAGTTAGGTCATTTTAGATTTCTACTTAAGTTGTATTTTGGGGGGGCAGAGTACAGAGAACTGCTTCTACAACTTTTCCCTCTTAGGACAATGTCCACAAAGAACAGCCACAGAACTCTTATCATTTTCTGTCTGTATTCAAAAAATGTGCCTGGAGTACAAAAGAACCCCCAAAACATACTGACTTTGACCCTTGGGGTGTCAGTATGTATATTTTTCACCCGTCCCATTAAAGTTTGAATTGTTTTGTAGTTTTCTTTCGTTTCCCCCCAGGAAAATCTTGATAAAGCAATGGAATTTTTGCAGGAAAAGAAAACACAGACATACTCTAATGGTGTCACTTCACAAGACAAAGTCATAAACCCTTGAAAAGAGCCTTTGACCTTTAAATGCAGAGTTGCGTAGGTGCTTTGCCGTGAATAGCTTCTGAAGTGCGACAGGCTGCAAGCGGGAGGGAGGGAAGCTTTATTACAGATACTATAAAATCTGGAAGTTGATAAATAAAATCTTTATACTTCGAAGTTAATATCCTCTATGTCTACCGAAGACGGCTCTGCAGAGCTACAGGTCAATTTTGTTCCGTCTTCTCTGGGCAGATAATGTGCACATTCTATTACCAAATGCTAGCTTAACCTGATGCTACAGATCTTCAGCAGCCAGGCAAATATTGCCTCATTTAGCGCACTATCAGAAGTGATGGATCACCTTGATAATGTGAATTTTTGTTACTTCATTACATTTATAGATAAGATAAGTAAGGTCATAAAATCACAGTGCCACTGTTCATATCTTATGAAACCAAGAGAACGGGGTCTTTTGGATGGCATTATTCTACTTCACTTCTCCACACATAGCAAGCCATACCACAAGCCTCTTTTCTTTTTTAAAAAAATGGAAAGACTAACCAGAAGGCAAAACTCGCACATAAACCAAATGAATACAAAGAAATGAAGGCCTCACAAAAAATAAGTAATATATAGTAATTGAGGTTATGGGGAACATAGTATAATTTTGTTAGTGTATTTTTGTTTTGATTTGAAAGGGTTTGGTTCTTTATCTTGTATGTTTTCCTCAGTAATACATTTTCACTTTACTTCAAAAATGTTGTGCCAGAAAACAGCCATTGAAGGCAACCTGTCAGGTCTAGGCCACAGCCTGCCTACCAAGATGTCAGCCAGAAGCAAGGAGACCCAGTGCCAGGGCAGAAGTCAACCTCAACTCATCTTCCTGGCCTTAAAAGGGCCAAAGATGAGCCCAGGAGGGAGGCGAGACTGAACACAGCAGGCCAAACCAAATAGCCCCAAGGAACGCTTCACAGTCCAAAGTTGTAGGGAGGTAGAGCTGCACCCAAAATGGATGCCTGCTGAGACAGGCAGGGATAGCCGGCTGAACCATGGGCACTGCAGTACAGTGTAGTTTTGAGCAGCGAGAACCAGAATTTGAACCAATGTAGGACTCTTGCTTGTCACTGAGAATAAAGATTTGGAATAGGAGCCATCACATTAGGAGTGGACTGGCACTGCAACTTTCTGGGAATGTCCCCATGAGGCTGCTGTCCTGAAGGACCACTGGTGGCCAAGGTAAGGTGGAGCCAAGTGGCCCCTGAAGTGCTGGCAGCATGGTGGCTTGGCTGCTTGGCTTGGACCTGGGGCATGGCACCAATGACAATAGGTGAACTTACATATAGAGCCATCACCTCCCTGTCCTGGATTACAGCAACAGTCCTTTCAGTCCTGAAAACAGGGGACCACTGGACGCAACCTGCTCCAGAGCTTTTTTTGACATCCCAGTAAAAGGCGAAAGATTTATACGATCTGGAGAGAAACCAGAGTTGTGCATCGAAGAGGAGAGGAATGGTTTAAGTGATGGGGCAAGGGATTTTTTTTTTAATTTTTATTTTTATTTTGTCTCCTTGCTGACTGTTCATATGTATGTCCTGTTATGCCAATAAAGGTATTTGATTCGAAAATTCGACATCCCAGTCCATACTAACCTTCTACAGACAAAAAGCTTGGCCACCAATGAAACAGAACTGACCTGGTTTAATTGGACCATTTTGATCCAGCTTTCTGGATTTGATTCAGGATTCTCTGATGTGAACCGGTATAGTCAGATTTTGCTGGATCGGCATAAATCAGGCTATATAGCCAGATCAGGAAAGCCGGTTTGTACACCCCTAGTGCTTACTATGTGCCACAGATATTTGAAAATAAAAGATCAATAGCTTCAGCTCAGACCTAATGCAAACCTTAATCGACCCAGACTTTGTATCTGATGACCTGGAAAAGATTAACAAAATTTGGATTGTGTGAATCTAAAAGATAAGACAATTTTAATTTGCCTTTATATGGCAATGCATTTTTTAAAAACCAGTGATATCATATCTCTTTCATTGCCTGCGCTCCTAGAACTCTTAGCCTTTTTTGTTTTATTTTGAATGAACTTCCCTTGTGAAATATGTCATTATGACTTCCACATCCCAGTAAAAGGCAAGATCTACATGGGCACTCTTGCCTTGAATGCACTTAGCAGATGTATTATTCATCGAGAAAAGCTTTGATGTCAAAATATTACTTCAAGGATAGCATTGAATAGTTTAGTCAGGCAAATATATAAAACAAGCGCAAATGATCAAATATACAAAACAAGCTCAAAATAGGAATGCTGCTGCTGTCTATAGATCAGATGAAATGGATTTAGGGTTCGCTTAAATGGCTTGATTTGAAGTGTTTAGGATTCTTGAGAAATTGCAATTTAAGGAAGAGCTTAGCAAAATTTACATTCCAATAAAATGTTACATTCCATGTTCCAGACTGCCCCCAGTGGAGCATGGGTAGACTTCAATCGACTTTTTATCATCCACGTTTAATATTTTGAAAAATCTTAATTCCTTATTTAGAAATTGATCTTTGTGAACTATTCACAGCTTTTCTCCTTCCTATCTCCCAACCACACATCTGTATTTATTATTTACTTCATTTATATCCTGTCTTTTTCTATAACGTGGACCCAAAAGAGCTTATATCATTCTTCTCTCCTCCATTTTATTCTCACAACAACCCTGCGAAGTAGATGAGGCCAAGACTATGACTGGCTCAAAGTCACCCAGCGAGCTTCCATGACAGAGTGGGTATTCTAACCACTGGACCACACTGGCTTTCCTGGGGTACCTGCTGTTGATCAGTGTAGTAAGTAGCCAGGCCTGGGTGAATCATGAAAATCACAAGGTAGCGAGTTGTCTGGTGATTGCTGTTATGCCTCAAAAGTTAAAACAGCCCTGGAAAAGGCCCTCCCACCTTCCCCTGCCTTTTAGTGACAGTAAACAAGGTTTGAAGGTTGGAAATATTGTTGTGGTTGCCTACTAGCAACAAAAACAGCCATTGAACAGACACTGGGAGACAATTCATTTCCTAAAGATACAAGTGCTGGTTCTTTTACTTTGTGTGTGTGTGTGTGTGTAAATCACCCACTGTTACATTGTTGTTTTTAAAGATTTCAGATTTTTCTGCAAACCTGCAGCTTTCTTCTGGTTTATAGAAAGATTTGTCTTGTCTGTTCATGGCCCCAGTCTCCAGATTTAAGTGTCCACAGATGGGGCCACATAGAGAATTAAATCTATCAATGACGAATTGATTTTTTTCCCCATTGTACTTCTAGTTTGATGTTGATGGCCAGTGGCCACTCTGGGCTTTTCTAACAGCATCCAGGCAAGGTTTTAGCACTAAAGAACTTCCGCTCTGTTTGGGCTATGTAGCCATCCTGAACGTTCAGCTTTTCATGTGACCTTCTCCTCATTGCAATTGACGTCAGTTGAGCTTCAGTAAAAAAAAACAGATCTAGTATTTCTGTAAATTAGAGCTTCTTGTTTTTCTAATTCACTGGTAGAAATTTCAAGTCCATTTTCTCTCGAAGTATGGGGACATTCCCATATCTCCATAGAGATGCCTACATCTTCCAGTTCTTATGTGTTTAATAACTTGTCTATCAATATTCATTCATTCTAATAAGGTCATCATTAAATGATCTCATTAGCCAGAACTTTCCCACTCTGGACCTTTTTATCACGTGCATTTATATGTTTATTTTTAGCCACTCTATCATGGGCCTCTGCACACTGATGTGTGAAAAGTGCCTTAATAAATGTTTCTACCATTCTTGATTAAGTGTTCTGCATTCTCTAATAGATTTGTATACCTTTATGGCCTGTTCCACCCAACTTCCTAGTTCTGCTTTTTTGGCATGGACATTTTAAAGTGTGAGATTGTATACTAACATTTCTATATTAGACAGTTAAACTTGATTGCCTTTGTGTAAGATGTAGTTACGCTTAGTAGTTGTTATTTAGTATTGACTTGCGATATGTCATATACACACTTCATGCTAATTTATGGAGATAGATTTTTTTTATTCCTATAAAACAGGAATATGTGAATACTCTTGAGTTTCCCATTTCTTGACTATAATTTATAAACAGATAACTGTGAACAGATCTCTTAACCCAGAATTATTAATTTGATTTATTTCACAGTATGAAATCTGATTTACAGCTGGGAAAGAAAAGTGGTATGTAAATTGCAAATATGAACAAATGTTTCCTTCTGTTCTATTTTGCATTTATTGCCTGTTCATCATTCATATTGCAAATAAAAGTTTCAATACCCTCACCCTTGTGAGCACTTCAGCTCTTGCCAGAATATTGTGGAGATTATTATCAAATTTTCATCCTTGCTGTTTGACCTGAAAAAAAAATCTCTATTTCAATTTTACTTTCTTGTGTGAAAATGTCCTTGAGTCTTTATTTTTTCACTTGTTTTTTCTGTTTCCTTGTGTTTATATTTTCCCATGAAATGTATGCATTTTCAATGTGTGCATCAACAAATTTGAACTGTAGATTATATGAGTAAATAATGTACATAGTATATATTAGTAGAATATAAATCATCTATTAAAATGGCACATTTATAAACATACTAGCAAATCTACAAAACTACCAATGAAAAGTGGAGGAGAGAAATGGTTTGCACGAGTATACAGAAAAACAAGTAATGTTGAGTCTTAAATCTGTGGACGATTTAGGATTGTTAACGGAATTTCTCTTTATTCCTCTTTGCCCAATTTCTCCCTGAACCCAACAATCAATTTCTTTTTCTCTTTTTAGGAATTTGGAGTCTGTTTTGAATCAACTCTGTCTTGATCAAAAGAGAATATCAAAAAGTGGAGAGGAAAGAAGAGAGGTTTTGAAAATTTCAAAATTTATGTCTGTAACGTTCAGAGGCAAACTTCCCAAAATTTCCCACCCATGGGCTAGAGCACTATCCTATGGTGTGTAATTAAAAAAAAACACTAGGACTGGTTACAAAAGGACATAGAGCACCACCTTGTGGTATAACAGACAACTACAAAGATAAATAAAAAAGAAATTCCTCTTTTGAAAGAGAATAAGAAGAAACTAAAAAAATGAATTTTGGAAAAAATCCCACTCTCCATCACAACATTAGTGGATGTTATCATGTATTTGTCCTGCCTTTAAGTTGTGTGACTTCAGCACAATTCGAACACCAATTTCACAACAGCCACCGTTTTCTGTCTTATATTCTCCCAGTAGTTGTTCAAAGAAGCAATCATGTAAAATATTAAGGCATTTCCTGTAAGAAAGGATACCATTTGCCCAGTTTATGTTGGTTATTTAAATCTCTCGTTCATTTCCCCAATATCCAGCATAACCCCCACCACACACACACTTACACACATTTATCTCTAACAATTGCCAGTAGAATATGATACATCTACAATCTGTTGGGAACTTGGAGTTTGTATCCATCAGAATGAAATGGAGATGCCCTAAGTGCTGATTCTCACTCAGTTCTATAATAGAGGCACAGGTATAATTTTGTCTCACATGTCAATAGGTGTGATGATTTTAAGTATGTGTGTGTGTATCTTTAAAAGCTTGGTTTGATACAGATGAAGAGTGGGGGTGGAAGAGAGGGATGAGTGATGAGATGATTGGTTGATGACTGTGAGTGTGGGCGGAGTGAATGCAGTTTTTAGTTACTGAGGGAGAGAAAAGATTCAGTCAGGGCAAGAGAGGCAAGCTGTGTGGAAGCCTGAACTTTGTGTGCCTGTGAGAGAACCTTCATTCTGTCTGAAGCAGGCAAACTGTATGTGTGCCTAAGAGCAGAACTACAAGTGACAAAAGGCACAGATTGGACACTTGTCAGCTTCCCTCAAGTTTTGATGGGAAATGTAGGCATCCTAGTCTTGTAGCTTGGCTCTCTGATTGCTGTCCAATGGACTTTTCAACTGTCACTTGTCCAACATTCTACCAAGATGCTTACATTTCCCATCAAAACTTGAGGGAAGCTGACAAGTGTCCAATCTGTGCCTTTTGTCACTTGTAGTTCCGCTCTGAGAGAGAAAATTTATGGATATCTATGTGATTCAGCCTATTTGAGGAAACTTTAAGATCTGAGAACTATCTTTGAAACCTTCAAGCTTAATTAATAGGATGAAACCAATATGCTTCTTGTAAAAATAAAAGTTTATTTTGTTGCTGTTTTTTATCCTAGAGTATCTGTCATTCCTATATATCTCATTCCTTTCCTCAGGGCCACATAGTACCACAAAGGAGCCTGATGCTTGGGCATGTTATTAAAGGGGAAATATAAATTATTTTAGAATATAATTCCTGGAGGCAGCAATCTACCCAGAGGGAGCAAGAAGAAAAGGGTTAAAGGCAAAATCTAACTAAGGACAGAAAGGGGGTTGTAACAGTACGGATCAGAGTATTTACTGGCTAAGAAATCTCAGTTCCTTTGAATACTTGCTATGGTGCCATAGTGCTATAGTTCTATCTGCAAAACTTTTACTGTGGAATAACAGAGGAAAATAGGATTGGATGCAAACAAATGCAAGCGGCATGGAGGCTTTCTCACCCTTTCTGGTCCAATCGAAATACTGCTCCTGGGGAATCCCATGGGAATCACAGAATCATATTCTGGCTGCATCTTGCATGCCAAAAGACATTCCCTTTCCAGCTGCAATGTCTTATGTATCAGAGGCAGTGGAACCAAGTCATATAGTGAGCATAGCTGGGAAAAGGAGTGGGACTTTTCATACCACCATTTTCACAAGGGAAATATTCCATTTAAAAAGAACGCAATTGTGTCAGGGGGGAGCTGCTCACAAGCTGTGTGGCTTGGCTAGTCCAACTGGATGTGACAATGGATCAGAACTGTCATGGAGCCAATGCAAGTGTAGTAGCCCCCTTTCTCCCACAGGAAGCATAAAAGTGGGAGATGGAGAAGAGGGGAAAGGACAGACCAGGGTACTGATCTGGGGCAGTGTGGCAGCAATGGAAATGGCCCTCACTGGGGAGAAGGAGCTCCATGAAAGCTGCTGGTAGCTCTGTCTGGTAGTAGAAGAAATGTCTGTCCAGGACGTAACACCTTGGATAAAACCTGCTGAGAAAAGAGATTATGAGCTAAACTACAAGAGACATAGTACACGAGGAGGAGCACGTGAAAGGAGTCGCAACATTAGCCGGGAAGCTGAGTTTTAAAAGAGATCAGAAGGCTCTGTCAATTTCTCCTCTCTACAGAGCCAGCAAAGATCGCTCCACAGAGGGTTTATTTCCTCTTTGCCTCCTAGAAGGGGAAATGAAACTGACAGAGCCCCTCCTCTGTAGAGAGGGGAAATTGACAAAGCCTTCTGATCACTTTTAAAACTCAGCTTCCCAGCTAACATTGCGACTTCCTTCACATGCTTCTCCTCATGAAATTCATCTCTTGTAGCTTGGCTCTATGAGTTAAAAGGAACACTTCTATGCAATCCCTGCCTCTTCACTGAGAGCCAAGCTACAAGTGACACCTGACACAGGTTGGACACGTGTCAGCTTCCCTCAAGTTTTGATGGGAAATGTAGGCATCCTGGTCTTGCAGCTGTAATGGAGAGCCAAGCTGTAAAACCAGGAAAACATTTCCCATCAAAACTTGAGGGAAGCTGACAAGTGTCCAACCTGTGTCAGGCATCACTTGTAGCTTGGCTCTGAGTGTAAGTTCTGTCAGAATGAACTTGCAATTGTAAATGAAATTTACCCGGGCACAAGCTGACTGGGCAGCTCCTCTTGAAGGGAATCCCGAATGAGAGAAGCCAAGGAAAGATCATCAGGTGTGACTTCCCCTCCTCTTTCTAAAACCCAACCCTTTCTAAAACCCAACCCAAGCTTCCCCAACCCTGGGTCATCCCATGAGAGCAATAATATATTAATAACATGTTTAAGTACTTCAAAAATTGAATATTTGAAGGGGGACAACTGAAAGTGAAGGTAAACAAAAACTGTTAATCTGATCCAAGTGCAGTCTGGTGGTTTCACGCATAAATTCTATTGCTTCATGCCTTGCCCCCCCCCCCCAAATAAAACCTGGAGATGTTTTATTGAATGTTTACCTTGTTCACAAACTGGGGCTGAGCTGAAAAAACTGCCTTTTTCATGAAAGTTTTCATCATTGTTCAACAATGCCTCTTTTTCTTCTTTGTTTCTTCAGCCTTCCCTACAAAAATGTTCATCACATTGCCCAAGTTTGCGTCACTCTCTACAGACTTCATTTGTTTTCAGCGTGACATCAGCATGTTGCTATATCTGATTTGCAAAACCATTCCATACTTGATTGGTTGGGATCAACCGTATAAGTAATCAAGAAGGAGAATGCTATAACAGCCAGAAGGAACTGACGGCAGTGGCCAAAAAGACTGAAGGAAGGTGATAAATTTTCATACAACCTATGTAATTTTCAGGAGAAGTTCTACATCACCGAAACAACTAGTTCCGGCCTGAAACTGGAAAGCATTTGATACAGCTCTGCTTTATAGCCTGCATCTGCAGATATTTTGCGGATCCAATATTCCCGTTTTTTTACTCCAGAGAAACCCGTGAAAGGATTCGCCTCAGGAATGGGAAACGGTGTGTTGAATCCACGGCTCTTCCACTGATGAAAAAGGGACAAGATCCCCTTTCATCACCCAAAAAGATTATGCTGGGATGGGGGCTTTAATAAGGAGGATTCAACTCAGTGTGATCCTCAGGCATTACACCTGCAAGGTACCGATTTGCTGTGGCCCACCTTGTACAATTACATCATTTCATAGATGCTCATTAGTTCACATTTTGAAAAAAAAAAGAATGCTTTCTGTTTAAAAAGCCATTGGTAAATTCACCAATGACAATGTTGACGATGTTCCTGCGACTGCATGAGGTTAATTCTTTATTGTTCAGAATAATCACTGTGTGTAGCTTTGTCATTTTTGCAATAGTTGAGTCATTAAAGGGCTCACATATTACAGCTCCAGGTCACAAAAGCGAATGAACAACCAACAGCTTTGCAAACCTATTAAATGATTATCAACATCTGTTGAAAGGCATATTTAATATGCACCAAATTCCAACCTGCAATTGTCCTGCTGCCTACAGGAATGTATGCTAAACCAACCCACCATTTAATGAATTGTTATTTCACATTTGCTTTAAAATTGACTCTCAGCTTCAAGGCAATCCAGCACAGGCTTGCAATAATGGGATAGATTAATCCTCCCCTGCCCCGTTACCTGAAGATAGAAGGTTCGACACTGGAAATTCATAGATGGAATAAGAGGCAGCTGATTGATTTAAAACCAGCATGCTTCCATCTGCTCCTTCTCTGGGCATACTGGCCCTGTAAATGGTATTTATCTGGGCTGGGCACATGGCTCAGTGGTAGAGCATCTTGCTTTCCTTGCAGAAGGTTCCAGGTTCAATTCCCAGCGTCTGTGGTTAAAAAGATCAGGCAGTAGGTGATGTTGGAGACCTCTGCCCAAAACCCTGAAGAGCTGCTGCCATTTAGAATAGAGATAATACTGACATTGACTTGACCAATGGTCTGATTTGATATTAGTCAGCTTCATGTGTTCATGCACATACAAGGCCATTACAAGAAATCATATTTTGTTTATAATGGAAATGTGCACAAATTTAGATCAGGATATTTGGGAGGCAGAACTAAAAGAACACCATACATATAAATATGGATTTCATGGGAATCAGCTTGTCGGAAGGGTCAGTTCTGCTTTAGTTTCTGCAGAAGATTCTCCTGCTAATGGAACGGGCTTTATTTAATAAGAATTAAAGTTGCTGGCATGTGGCGAACTTAAGTTGTTCTATAGGAAAAACATGTGCTTAGTACTCAGAGGTGGGCATTAGAGGTGGCACGAATCCAATTACGACCCCAAAAAATGCACAAACAAGGCCAGTTCATGGTTTGCAAACCACGGCTCATGGAAGCTCCTTTCTACGAAATTCCACAAACTGGTTACTGGTTCGGGTTAGTTTGGGTCGTATTGGGAAAGGGGCAGTTTAAATTTAAACTTTTACTGCAGCTTGCAAGCAGTAGGTCCCTTTAAACTATCAGCTGGTAGGCAGCTGATAGTTTAAAGGGACCTGTCACTTGCAAACAGCCGGGCCCTTTAAACAGCCCACAAACCCCGACCCCAGCCCCCCAGCCCCCCAGCCCCAGCCCCAGCCCCACACTTACCTTCCCCTGCGGTGGTGCACGGTGGCCTCCCTCTCCTCCCATGAGGGGCAGGCCCACAGAGGGACAGAGGAGGATGAAAATGGCCTTCCTGCCCCTCATGGGATGAGAGGGAGGATGCCACGCATAACAGGGGAAGGAAAGTGTGGAGCTGGGGCTGGGGCTGGGGCTGGTGCTGGTGCTGGGGCTGGGGGGTGGGCTGGGGTGGGCTGGGGTGGGCTGGAGTTTGGGCAGTTTAAAGGGCCATGCCACCAGCAGGTCCCTTTAAACTATCAGCTGGCAGGTGGCGAGAGGGGCCCCACCGACTGCCAGCTGATAGTTTAAAGGGACCTGCTGCTGGCAAGGCAGGAAAGGGCCCTTTAAACTGTTAAATGCCCATTTCCCTGCCACTGCTAAGCATCCAGAAAGGGGTATTTAAACAAACCGGTTCATAACTGGGCCACAAACCACAAACCGGTTCGTAACTGGGCCAGTTCTGTGCCAGTTCATGGTTCATGGAAACCCCACGAACCATGAACCTCATGGTTCAGGGGGTTTTTTGGTTCGTGCCCATGTCTAGTGGTTACCAATACACATTCCATGATTTAGGCAGTATCTGCTGCAATATTGCCTACTTCTTCACTGTTTTCAAGCTTTTCTCAACACACCAAATATTATAATACACAGAGTAGGTACTTTTGGATTTTTTGGGGTGGACAAGGGGTGAAATTTGATAAGACCTGATAGTATTGGAATGGAGTCTGTTGAGATGCACTGTTAATCTTGTACTTCCTGGGTCAATGCAAACATATACAGTAAATTTATATCCTGCCTTTCTACCATGACATGTTACTGAAGGCAATATATGTTGGACTGGCTTTTCATATCTTAATCCATGATTTTTTTAAAAAAACAAGAGGAAAGGTGTTGAGACCCATGAAATGGACTTCATTCCATCACTGAGCAGTGGAAATGTTAATATATTGCTATTTTGGAACGATTAGATCCTTTTTGACTTTTTGGTGATTTGGGAATTGACTTTTTATTGCATAGTACCTACCAATTTTTTTTGCATTGTTTTTCTTATGTTTGTAATGACTATAAATTATTTGGGTTAATTTGCTGCAAACACTCCTTGCGCAATTGGTGAATCACTGTGATTCCTCCAGTCTATGTCTTTAATTCATTAATTTAGTATATGTTGGGGAGGGGAATATATGTTCCTGATTTTTCCCCGGATCATCATGCCACTTACCAAGACGAATGCCACTTTTTAGTCAGACCAATAAAAGAATGGTCTATTGTCAACACCCTGATGGCAACTGAAGTACTAGCAACTTGGCAATATATGACTCTTCAGCCCACTATATACTGTAGGGTGCACAGTGTATGAGACATAGGCCATTTCCACATGTCTTACCTGCCTGCGGAACATCACGCAAAAGGCCCGGAAGACAGTGTCTTCTCGCGCAAAATCACGCCAGGAAGACGCTGTTATCAGGGAGTTTTGCGTGAAATCGCGCAAAACTCCCAGATAACAGCGTCTTCCTGGCACGATTTTGCATGAGAAGACTCTGTCTTCCGGGCCTTTTGTGTGATGTTCTGTAGGCAGGTAAGACATGTGGAAACGGCCACAAATAAATGGCTGAGTATAGGATTATGATGCATGAACAAGGGATACATAGAATGCTAAGTCCTGAGCTACCACATTTTCCTTTCCACAGTGGGGGAAGTGGGAGAATGTGCAAAAGATTAATGGCCGTGTCAGAGCTGGGACTCCACATTAGGACCATGGATTAGAGGAGGCATAATAGAAAGACTGTTTCAAAGTTTATGGCAGAAGAGCATTTCTGTCATGCAAGAAGTTTTAGAGATTTATTTATACCATTTTCTTTGGGGAAGAGGGAAGAATTGAGCATCAGAATTCAATACTGCAGTTCTTCTTGTTGTGAGTAACACTAGATCAAGAAAAAAAGTTCTCTATGCCCCCTATTTACAAGAAACAGCCACCATTTTCTGACACCTGTCCTTACTCTACCTCTTGAAGATTTGTGGGATGAGTCTTCTTTTATATACAAAGCATACATGCATACGAAACATAAGATTTGGGGAACACTTTAAAAATATTTTAGTATTCCCACAAAGCATGGTCTATCTCCTCTCCACCTTGTTCTGCCCCATAGCTGCCTTTCTGGATACAGTATTGCATTTGCTAAATGTGGTTGAGTTGCAGCTAGCATACAATAAAAACAACCAGATCAAACGTCAGATTAAGCATTGTTGCATTACAGAAACAAAGGCTGAAAAATGGGACAGAAATCTAAATCAAAAGACATGGGGGGAAAAGAAGATGTTCTTGTGGGAAGTAAGCACACATGGCTTCAGAAGCAATAGATACAATATCGCACAGTAAATGTATAGCAGGCTGAAAAATGCCTTCAGCAATATGTAATAAATAGTGTGCATGTGCGGTGGGCAAGTGGAAGTACAGAGAGATCCTTTGTTTGAGAACCGAAGTTTATACAAATACACTAAGAGTACCTGTAATGGGACTTCCGGTTTGGGATCCATGGAGGTCTAACGCAGCTCTAAGTACTGAGCTGACCGGGCTGCTGTTTTGACGGCCGGCGGGGCAAAAAAAAGCCCGCGGCCAACTGTTCTCAGGCGGAGAACAGGCATAGAACGCTTAAGAACCTCAGGGCGCGTTGATCTCGGGTGAGGGGGGGTCCTGCGCAACGGACTCTCTCCCATCCCTTGAGGTCCCACCCGAAGACAGGTCGGCTAAAATCTCTGCGGCAGTCCTGGAGCCAATGCGGTTGGCATAAGACCTACATGCCCAAGCTTCAACAGGGACAAGAAGATCTGAAGGGAATTTGAGATTGAAACAGCGATTACAACCCATGAAAAGTGCTTGAGAAGGTAAAGATCACTATCTCTGGAAACGGGACAGATTATTTAAAATAACGAAGCATTAAAGTAGACTTTTAAACTGCAACAGATTGATTATAAGGAGGGGAGGATCCGGCAAGAATTATATTAGAAAAAGGACTAAGTTAAACGGAGTTATTAAAGAAATTGGACTATTGTTTTACATACCTGTGGTTACAAGGAGATACCAGGCTGTGAGAAAGTTTTACCATCACGAGAACTGCTGTGGGAAGTCGGGAAACAGGAAGTACGTAACAGTGATAGAGTTGCTGGAGAGAAGCGGCCCTTGCTGGACGACAGGAAGAAGGGAATTGCCATCTTTGAAAGGGGAAGAGCTGCGGCTTCAGCGGAAGAGGAAGTAAGCCATATTGGATTACAAAAACCATAGAGAAACCATAGAGAAAAGATGCCTGACATTTTGGACTTTTGAAACGACTATTTTGCAAAAAGACTGGGACATTTAAATTAAAAAGGACATTAAGCCAAGCGCCACGGAGTTAAGGAAGCGAGCGGACTCGTGGGAGCGAGGTAAAGCAAGCCCCACGATGTCGAAAAAAGAGTGGCAAACGGCGATAGAGAATCTGGATAAAAAACTCTCAGAAGCGATTAAGGAACTCAAGGATATGAAACCTGAGCTGGTGAAAGAGGTTAAAGAGACAGTAAAGAATGAACTGGCAGAAGTAAAGAAGGGAATGGAAACAATACAAAACGACTTGCAGGGGACACAGCAAAGAGTTAATGTAGTGGAAAACGCGGTGGAGAACCTAGCAGACACGCAACGAACAGAGATGAGGGTGATGAGGGGAAGAATGGCAGTTGTGGAGAGCAAGCATATGGAGAAGCAGCTGAGGTTTCGCGGCTTGCTGGAAGTGGAAGGAAAGACGGCCCAAGAACAGATTACCGAGGTGTTAGCTGAATACCTGGGAAAGGAGGAGGAGGAAACTGTGGCTACCCTAGATGTGGTGTACCGAATAAATTCAAAATTTGCAACCCAGAGGAAATTACCAAGAGACGTGATTGTGCAATTCATGACTAGAAACATAAGAGAAACAATTGTGAGTAAACAATTTCAAGACCCATTGGAGGTTAATGGCAAGACGGTTATTATTATGAAGGAGCTACCTAGATCGGTGTTGCTAGATCGGAAAAAATATAAAGCCTTAGTCCAGATTCTGAAGGACATGAAAATAAGGTACAGATGGGAATTACCGGAAGGAATGACCTTTGAATTTGGAGGAGTGAAAAAGTGCATCAGATCTGAATTAGAAATGGAAAAGTTCTTGAGGGACAATGAAAAGGACTTACCAACAACAAGGTTATGAATATGGAGTGTAAAGTTTTATCTTGGAACGTAAATGGACTTAATTCACCGAATAAGAGAAAAAACATTTTCCACTGGCTATTAAAACAAAAATGCGATATTGTGTGTTTGCAAGAGACTCATATTAGAAAGCAGGATGTAAAATATCTTAAATTGAATAAATTGGGTAGTGATTTTGTAGCGGCCTCCAATAAGAAAAAAAGGGGAGTGGTATTGTATATAAAAGAGGAGCTACAGCCAAAGTTAGTGATGAGAGATGCGGAAGCCAGATTTATAGCAGTGGAATGTATATGGAATTTAAAGAGAGTATTGGTGATTGGAATTTATGCACCTAATGGAGCAAAAGAAAGCTTCTTTGAGGACTTGAGGAAGCAATTAGATGAACTTTCCTATGACCAGATAATTCTTGCAGGAGACTTCAATGCAGTGACAAACTTGGATTTGGATAAAAAGTCAGCAACTGCACAAAAGAAAAGAGGACTATTACCAAAGACGTTTTTCGTATTGACGCAACAGGAAACTTTGGAAGATGTATGGAGAAGACAGAATCCCAAAGGCAGACAATATACGCTTTTCTCCGCGAGACATTCTACGTTATCACGAATTGATATGATCTGGGCCTCAAAAGACTTAGCGCTTTGGACTAAGGATGTGGAAATAATGCCTATGGTAGGCTCAGATCACAATCCGATTATGTGGAAGTTTGGAAAAAGAACTAAAAGGAAAGGATGGAGAATAAATGAGGACTTGTTACAAGAGGGAGAAAATATGGAGATGTTGAGAAGGGAAACTACGTTCTTCATACAACATAACATGAATAGAGAAGTACCAACCAATAAGGTATGGGATACCTATAAAGCAGTAATTAGAGGCATACTAATGGACTTAAATGGAAGAGCCAGGAGAAAAAGAGAGGAGAAGAGACAGGAGATTATGGAGAAAATAAAAACCAAAGAAACACAATTAAAGAAAAGACCAGGGAAAAAGAAAATATATCAGGATATTAAAATCCTCCAAGAGCAGTTGACGGCAATGAATAATAAAGAACTGGAATGGAATCTTAAGAGAATGAATCAAAAGTCGTTTGAAGGTGCAAATAAACCTGGGAAATACCTGGCGTGGCAATTGAAGAAGAGAAAGGAGAAGAAGACAATAAATAAAATATGTGAGGACAATAAAGTATACCTGGAACAGACGGCTATTAGTAGAGCCTTTTACAAATTTTATGCTAAACTGTACAACAAAAAAGAAGTGAATAAAGACTCAATAGCGACATATTTGGGGAAAATGAAGCTCCCAGTAATTTCGGAAGGATGGAGAGATAAACTGAATAGTGAAGTAACGGAGGAAGAGATAAGGAAGGCAATACAGTCAACAAATCTGGGAAAGGCGCCAGGACCTGATGGACTTACAGCTAAATTTTACAAGGTAACGGCCAATGAACTGGTGCCATTCCTAAAAGAAGTGATCAATGGTGTTATGAGAGATCAAAGGATCCCAGATACTTGGAGTGAAGCCAACATATCATTGATCCCTAAAGAAGGACAAGATTTGACTAACGTTAAAAATTATAGACCTATTTCGTTACTCAATAACGACTATAAAATTTTTGCGAAGATATTGGCGGAAAGAGTAAAGGGATGGCTATCCGAAGTTATTGGGGAGGAACAAGCTGGTTTTTTACCAAACAGACAAATCAGAGACAATTTAAGGACAGTTATAAATGCCATTGAATACTATGACAAGCGTTGTGATAAGGAGGTTGGCTTCTTCTTTGTAGACGCTGAAAAAGCATTTGACAATTTGAACTGGGATTTTATGTTTGCCACTATGGAGCAGCTACAAATGGGGGAAAGTTTCATAAGAGCAGTGAGAGAAATCTACAGAGACCAGAGTGCAGCAATTGTGGTGAATGATGAGGTGACTAAGAAACTGATTATAGGTAAAGGTACAAGACAAGGTTGCCCGTTGTCTCCATTGTTGTTCATTTTGGTTTTGGAAACATTGATGATACAGATTCGAGAAGATAATGCAATCCGTGGAATAAAAATAAAAGACTTTTCCTATAAGGTTAGAGCATTTGCAGACGATATAATGTTAATTGTGGAAGATCCAATTGAGAACATGCCAAAGGTAATGGAGAAAATTAAGGAATCTGGAGATCTGGCAGGATTTTATGTAAACAAAAAAAAGTCAAAGATATTATGTAAAAATATGACTAAACAAAAACAACAGCTACTAACGGAAATAACAGATTGTGAAGTAACAAGTAAGGTGAAATATCTGGGAATTGAACTGACTGCAAAGAATATAGATATATTCAAGAATAATTATGAGAAACTGTGGACTCAGATAGAGCAAGATTTGATTAAATGGAATAGATTGAATTTGTCATGGTTGGGAAGAATTGCAGTAGTTAAGATGAATGTGTTGCCAAGAGTGATGTTTCTGTTACAAACAATACCAATCATTCGGGATTCTAAGCAGTTTGAAAAATGGCAGAGGAAAATATCGGACTTTGTTTGGGCAGGCAAGAAGCCTCGAGTGAAAATGAAAGTATTACAGGACGTAAAAGAGAGAGGTGGAATGCAACTGCCCAATCTAAGACTTTACTATGATGCAATCTGTTTGGTGTGGTTGAAAGACTGGATGATGCTGAAAAATCGCAAGTTACTAGCCTTAGAAGGATATAAAAAAATATTTGGATGGCATGCATATTTGTGGTATGACAAAGTAAAAGCAGACTCTATGTTTTTACACCATTACATTAGGAGAAGCCTCTTCACAATTTGGAAGAAGTACAGAGAATACCTGCAGGAAGGAATTCCCTCCTGGGTGGTTCCTTACGAAGTAAGAGATCCGAGAACTGTTGATAATGAACAACAGCGCTTAACGTACAAGGAGATAACACGAATAGAATGTTCTAAATTAAGAATAAAGACGCAAGATGAGTTGTCTCCAAGTTACGATTGGTTTCAATATAGACAGATTAGAGATCTTTATAATTCGGACTGTGCGAAGGGAGGGGTAAGAATGGAGAATTCGGAATTAGGGGAGGTAATCCTACAAGAGGACAAAAAGGAAATCTCTAAGACTTATAAAGTGTTGTTAAAATGGTACACAGAAGATGAGATAGTTAAAGTGCAAATGGTGAAGTGGGCTATAAACTTTAATAAAGAAATAACAATGGAAGCGTGGGAATACTTGTGGAAAAATACGTTGAAGATCACGACATGTACTAACATTAAAGAGAACGTCTACAAAATGATTTACCGTTGGTATCTGACACCAAAGAAAATTGTGCTAGGGAATTTGAATACGTCTAATAAATGCTGGAAATGTAAAAAGCATGAAGGATCTTTGTATCACATGTGGTGGACTTGTGAGGTAGCTAGGCAGTACTGGGGGGAAATAATAAGAGTGATAAGTGAGATTTTACAATTTCAAGTTAATAAGAACCCAGAACTCCTGCTACTGAATTTGGGAATGGAGGATATTCCAGCACAATACAGGACATTGTTATTTTACATGACAGCAGCGGCTAGACTTTTGTATGCGCAAAAGTGGAAAGTACAAGAAGTGCCAACTATCGAGGACTGGATTTATAAATTGCTGTACATGGCGGAAATGGACAAAATGACAAGAAGATTGAGAGACCTTGATCCAGGACAGTTTAACATGGATTGGGAGAAGCTGAAACAATACTTGGTGAAAAAATGGGAGGTGGGAGGAGAACTGTGGCAGTTTGAAAATTACTGAAACACAATAAAAGAAGAGGGAAGTGACTTTACTGGGGGGAGGAAAGTTAAAGGAGAAATTCTAAGCAACTATTTTATTTGACTATTATATATAGTATTAAGTATTAGAGGTGTTATTACAAGAATTATAAGGATAGAAACTAACTAATTTTATTTCTGGCAGATAACTGTATAATGGAGAAACTATATAATCAAAATAGAATGAATATAAGAATATAAGATATGTAGAAGGAAGTAAAGAATAACATATAGAGTATAAGTTAAATTGATTGACTTATATTGAACGTATATAATGTTTATAGAAGTATTTAAAGTTATGTAGAATGAGAGACAAATTGTTTGTCCCATATTGATGAGATTAGAATGTGTAAGATAGAGTATAGAGTACAAAAATTAGATAAAAGATTATTATTATTAAAGAATATATGCCAGGAATGTAATATTTAGCGGATAAGCTAAGTGGGAAAGGGAATAGAGATAACACTGTGTTATAATAGATAAGCTTAGAAGAAAGTGAAAGTATATGTTTAATAGAATAAAATAAGTTTGAAATGAGTAGGGGAAAAATGGATAAGTGGTTGGAAAACTGTTGGAAGTCAACAAAAGGGGGGAAGGGAGGGGGTTAGAATTGGAATATATAAAGGAAATTGACTGTAATGAGCATAATATTGACTTCTAATCCAATAAAAAAATTTTAATAAAAAGAGTACCTGTAATGATTTGCATTTTGTTTTAAACTTCACTTTTGGGCCTTTAATTCATCTCCTCCTTACATTACCTTCAACTTCTACCACAGGAGGGCCCTGGCCCTAACAAACACTGCTTATATTTCCACTCTCACTGAGTTTAGGTTTTCTCTGCTTTACCCAGGCTTTGAGAATACCTTCCCTTTTTTGTTTTTGTGACCCGTGTATTCCTACCTCCCTGACTCCCTCAAAAGGCTTTCACTGGCACCAAAAGCTTTTGCCTCAGAGATTCTCAGTTTAACTGGTAATATAGGAAGGCTTGTTATAGATGGTAGTCTGATTGAAAAGTCAGCACATGGGGTGGCTGTGAGGTAAAAAAGGAATCTTTTTGCTTAAACAAAAGTAGAATTTATTTATAAGTATATGTGTGATAGTTTCAGTAAGCATATTGATTTCAGAATAGTTCTTAAGCTTAGTGGTTTCAAAAGTAATTATCTTTTTGAAGGTATATTGACAGACTACACAGACTAATTTTCCACACAGGTCTTCACTAACAAAATAAACTCGCAACTCATCTACACAAACATAGATTCACTCAAGCGTTTTGACAGTTTGCCTGAACTACTACTACTACTACTACTACTACTACTACTACTACTACTACTACTACTACTACTATATTATATCCCGCTCTCCCCACAAGCGGTCTCAGGGTGGGTCACAACAGAAGATAAAAGACACAAGATAAAATCACAATCAATTAACACAGCTTTCTAATAAAACACCTGCTCACCGTATAAAAACCATATAACATCTGACGGAAGTGGAGGTGTGACTTAACTAGATAGAATAATCTCTCTCAGATATACACAGACTGACCCAGCCTCACACAGTTTGCCCGACTTAAGCAGAATCCTTTTCTGAGACACTCAAAGACTGACTGACTGAAAACCTTTCTCTCAGCAGTAAGACTAAAACTGTGGTTCACCTCACTCCCCGCAGGGTACAGCTACTGACCACCCAGAGCAGACTCCATTTACCCATCCATCCCCTCCTCCTTCTTACTTTAGATGCTTGCGTTGGAACTCACAGTAACAAATATTAAAAGCCTCACATTAACAAGCAGAAATAAAATCCCAACTCTTTAGATGCAAAACATTGCAGTACCCTTATTTCATTAGTGCATGTTGCAGGGTATTATTAACATTCTAATTATTGTTGACTTAATGCAGGATTCGTAGTGGGTGGGAAATTCCCAGAGATCTGATGGTTGGAGCTGGGAAGAGTGGGGTTTAGGATTGAGAGGGACATCAGTGGGATATAATTCCACAGAGCACGCCTTCCAAAGCTGCCATTTCCTCTAGGGGAACTGATCTTTGTCATCTGGAAAGCAGTTGTATTTACAGGAAGTTTCCAGGCCTCACCTGGAGGATGGCAACCCTAAAACTAAGGAGCTGCTTTTCATTCAGACATGATAGAACATGAGGCATCTTTGACAAGGGCTGAGATCCAAACTAGCATTTCTGCTACCCGTGTAGACATTACCAAACTGAACCAGAGAGCTTAAGCATTGCTGCTCTAAAAAAATGACAAGTTTTTACATTCCCAATTCAGAAAATTATCATTCAGGGCCTACCTGTCAATAATAATATATTACAGTTATGATGACATTGTTTTCAGAGAAATACTTGTTTGCGGTGGAAAATGGAGACCTAGATTTCTCCTGCTGAGATTCAGTATCTTTGTAGTTCAGTCCCTGTGACCAGAGTTGATATTTCTTTAATGAGTCTGCCCGAGAAAAACATATTCACAATGTGAAAACCACTTTTGTGCAAAGCAATATATCCAAGGAGAAGCCTTTAAATCTAGCTGAGAATCGGGTGCACAAACAGATCCCTGAAATGACCACCCTTGTCCTCCTCACCTTGTGGTCACCCTTCCTTTGGTCTACACACAGTTGTATCCGGGGCTTCCTCTTTCCTCTTGCTTTCTCATCAGTTATATCTCAAACTCGGCTACCATTCTCAATGTGGTATATCATACCCAATCACCTCCTCTCCTCACTCTGCATCAAATCACATTCTCTTTCAATGCTATTCAGTATTTATTGATTATCTTTCTATCCAACTCACTCTACACATCCTTTCCCAGCAGAAAATTTCAAAAGCCTCACATTTCCTTTCTTCCCTTTTTGCTGTCGGCCATGTTTCACATCCATATAGAACAAGGATGTAGGAAACCCCCCAGAGAAAACCTTTCCTCATCTTCTCAAAACTCTTTTTACTTTCCTTGAAATACCTCTGAAATTTTGTCCACACAGGAACCTCTAAGTTCGCCATAACTTTTTCTTCGGATGACACTTGGTTGCAGCATAGGCACATGTGAAATCCTTTTATTTATTTCTAAATTTAAGAGTCCACCCTGCCTTTCCACTAAAAGACCAAGTTGGCCTTGAATTCACCTTGAAATTTGGCAACAATTCTGCTAATTTAGTCCTGTAAATAAGAAGTTAATGTTCAGACAAAGCTCTCTTCTTTCCAGTTTATGCTTTACATGTTTGGAACTTTGGAAAGCATCAATTTGGTTATCATTTTTCCTTTTAAAATAGTTTTTCTGCTTCCTTTTCTAAAAAAAAAATAAATGCAAGAATATGTTTTGTTGAGATAACTGTTGGCAAAATTATGCCAGTACTTGACACACTTCTACAGTCTAGTGGGTCCAACAGAAGAAAATGCAAGCAGAAGGAAAACACACTTAGGAGTAAATTATGGCAGGATCACAGCGTTTTGTTTTGTATAAGCAGAGGTGCATTTCACAGTTCAAAAGAGGAATTTGAATGTCCGTTGTAAAACAGCCTTCACAGTTTAAGCCTGTTTGCTTAATATGTATACTGTTGTTGTGCAACTGAGAAGGGATTTTGCACTGTAGAAATACTATTTACATCCTTCAAAAGGCAAGTACTAGAAACTCTTCTTCGCAGATTTCATAAATCAAAGCGAACCAAATGCAGCACATTTTATTTCCTGCTATTTTTTCTTCCCTTTTGTACAGTGTCATGGAACTGTGGAAAAACATATTTTAAAAATTATATGCAGGAGTCTAAAGGATATTTTTAAAAAAGCGACAGCTCTCAAGACTAGGGATAGGGATAGAAATCCCCCACTCTCCAGTTTTTCCTCAAACAATGCAAAACCGAATTATTCAAAAAGGCCTTTTACTCAAATGGGAGGGCTGTATTGTAGGGATGGAGTCTCAAATGCTTTGCTAATGAGTTAGGGACCCTAGACTTCACCACTATGTTGCCTTACATATTATCTGTTGCTTTAAATATGTACACCTATATACTACCTGTACTTCATGTTGCCTAATGTCAGTCCTAGAATCGATTATGTTCTGTTTCAGTATTTCTTCTACTCTGTACTGGGTTCTTGGTAATGCTATGTCTTTTAAAACTTTCGTCTGTTTACCCTATGGCATTGTTTATGGAAATGTCCTTGCTACTGTATGGAAATATACTTGATACTGATTGTACCAATTTCATGCTGTATAATCCGCCTTGAGTCTCAGTGAGAAAGGTGGACTATAAATGACATAAATAAATAATAAACAAAAATAAAATAAATACCAACTTCAGCCTGGAAAATTCCTAGATATTTGGGGGCAGGGCTGCAGAGGGTAAAATTAGGAAAGAGGGGGGAGCTTGGCTGGGATGGAATGCCCTCATGTCCACCCACCAAAGCTACCATTTCCCCCAGAGGTACTGATCTCTGATGTTCAGTTATAATTCCAGGAGATTGCCAGCTCCACCCCCTCCCAAAGGCTAGCATCTCTATTCAATAGGACTAAAGACCCACTGACACATTATGATCTCCCCCCCTCTTCTGCAAAGATGTCTTTATTAAGGAGGAAAATGGACGGGGGAGAGGGAGAGGAAAATTGTAATCCTTTCCCCCTCTGATTTTTTTCTCTGGAAAAGCTACGCCTCCAGTAACTTTTATTCATGCTAGAGAAAATGGGCAAGTCTCCATATTTTTATGATCCTAATTCTTAACCTCTTCAGCAGTTCAAGTTGCCAGGCCCATTTTTTAAGGAACCACCAGAACTTTAGATATTGCTCACCTGCCTTGTATTATTTTATTCACCACACACCTGTACCCTGGATAAGAAGTCCAGGGATGAGGAAGGGAAATGATGCTGTAAGTCACTTTAGAACCTCATTGGGGAGAAAAGCAAAGTATAAATATTTAAATACAGTAAATATCTTTTCCAAAGTTTGG
Source organism: Eublepharis macularius (assembly GCF_028583425.1). Classification (NCBI taxonomy): domain Eukaryota; kingdom Metazoa; phylum Chordata; class Lepidosauria; order Squamata; family Eublepharidae; genus Eublepharis; species Eublepharis macularius. The sequence continues at coordinate 18,639,140 of NC_072796.1, forward strand.
AGGATTGGATAAGGGACAACAACATCCTACACCCCAATCAAGCAGGCTTCAAAAGAGGCCATTGCATGACAGATCACTGTCAAACACCTCTCCAGCTAGCTTATGCAGGTATGAATGGCCCAACCATTTGCCCTTATTTTCCTAGCAGCCAGGTGACAATATTGTTTATAAATAGATTAAAGAGTAGAGGGGCTAGGACACACCCTTGCTTTACTACTTTCTCTGTTGGGATTTCCTTAGTTAGGGAACCCGATATACCGACGCTGCTGGTTTGAATCCCACTCCTGCCATGAGCTCTACAGGTGGCCTTGGGTAAGCCACCCCTCTCAGCCTCAGTTCTCCAGCTGTATTGTGGCGATAAGGATAACACTGACTTTATTCACTGCTCTGAGTGGGGTACTAATCTGTCTAGAAGAGCAGTATATAGGTTCAGTTCTTATTGTTGTTGCATCAGTTGTACACCAATGCTGTGTAGAAAATTGCAGAGATGTTTCCAACTGTCTCTGAAGGTTCCACAAGATAATACTGTGTGCGTCATGAGCTAGAATAATGCTCAAAAGGGGGGAATCTGTTAAGGAATTTTTAGGCCCCATTTCATAAAATCTTATTCTGAGCATACATTCTAGCTAAAAGCACACAGAAGCACACAGAATGTAAACAAGTAAAGAAAGGCCTTGCTCTAATGTTAAGATCCTGTCTCTGGGTGAAACAGATGTAACGTATAAACATATTGTTGTTTTCTTTATTCTGATTAAATAAAGTTAGATTCGGCCTTCAATGAATTCCTTCCCAAGGAATATATCAGATACATGGCTCTAGCTTCTCAATTGCTTGTATAATTCATCTATCATTCACACTTGCCAGATGTCATGATCTCTGGGAAAATGCATCATTCTGTGTCATTTTGACAAGGTGTATGCGTCATTCTGACAGGGTTTCATCCTAACCTCTGATCTTTTATTCTGTAAACAAATAGCAATTATTCTGTAAACAATCAGTACTAAAGGGCATATAAGGCCTTCCAATGATACTGGTCTTACACATATCTCCCCCAATGGAGAATGTGTCTGGGGTTATTCCATGTAAGAAATAAACCCATTTTTCCTCTGTAATCACTGTGTTTAGTGTCTTGAAATATATGGGTTAGTAGGGGACATAAATCGGAAGCAGAGTACTATTATAAAAATCTCCCCTATCATTATTGTTGTTGTTGTTGTTCAGTAGATGGGGCTCTATGACCCACCTGTGAACCCCAAATTATGGGCTGAAGACCACTTGTGCTACAGACAGGGCATTTTCTGTGGTGGCACCTCACCTTTGGAACACCCTCCCTTTTGAGGAGCACCTGGTGCCTACTTTACATTCGTTTAGGTGCCAGGCTAAAATACAACTTTTTACTCCAGCTTTCTAATGGTCTGCTTAATGGTCTGTTTCTTATGTCCAACTGCTTGTTTTTAATGGCTTTAAAAAAATATTTTGGCTTTAAGCCACCTTGAGCAGAACTCTGAAGAGGCAGCATAGAAACGTTCTAAATAAATAAATTAAATAAACCTTATCTGCTCACTGTGTCTGGGATGTGTGTGTGTGATCCATCGCCTTCTTCCAGTTCATTAGTATGCTCCAGTTCTGTCTGTTGGGGGAAAAAATTACTGGACTGGTTACAGTCAAGCCTTTTCCTCTAATGACTTGGAGAAAACTCTGGTTTTTGTTAATAGGTATTGTTGCATTTTAAATTGGTTGCAAGCCCCGGACTCAGAAAAGCAAGGAAAAGTCAGCTAAGCCAGCTGGTATTATTCATGGAATAATCATCATGCCTTGCAGATATCACAGTGGATTATGCATGGTTTAGAGTAATACAATGGTTTACTGCCAGTTTTCGTACTTGGGTTTCTTGACAAGCAACTCCTTGTTTTTGTAGATGCCATAGTTATTTAACATTGAGATGGAACTGAATCATGATGGAGCCAGTGCAGAATTTCATACAAAGAAATCCAGTCTGCTGTGGCCTGTAAGCCATAATGTGCATGCACACGCTCATAGACAAAGCTCATGCTTAGGAGACCACTGGTCCACCAAGCCAGGTAGCATGCACTGGAAGTGGGAGTGGCTTTCCATGCACCAAAGAGGAGGCCTTTTTCAATTCTGCCACTTTATGTCCTTGGAATGGAAATGCCGGTGAAAGCCAATGTTATGTAATAGTTAGAGGGACAGACTAGGAAAAACCAGGTTCAAACCCCACAATAGCTCTTTGATCTCGGGCCAGTGACTCTCTCACAGCCTAACCTAACTCACTAAGTTGTTGTGGGGATAAATTACTGGTGCATTCAAAGTGTGCCAAACAGCTTATCCCTAAAAAAAAAAAAAATTTTAAAAAAATATTCAATTACCACCCTGTCCTGGTCAGCCATATCAGTGCTTTGCATCCTTTTTTGAGGATGGACTACAGCTCCGTAACAGAGCATCTGTTCGGCATGCACAAGATCCCAGATCTCATCCCAGGCAGAAAGTCCCAGGTTCAATCCACAGCATCTCCAATTTGAAAAAAAAGCACCAAGCAGTAGATGGTGTGAAAGATCCTGACATGCGATCCGGGAGAGCCATTGCCAGCGTGAGTAGACCAGACTGACCTTGATGGACATAAGGTCTGATTCAGTAGAAGCCAGCTTCATGAGTTCATGTGATTCATTCAGGTTATTGGACAATACATATAAGAATAATCCATTGAAGATTTCCCACTGAATATTTTAGCGATGTATTAGGGAAAAAAGGATTGGGTCAATATAATAAAAATGAAAGCTAATCTGAATAGCCCTGACCTAGATAGCCCAGGTGAGCCAGATCTCAGAAGCTAAGCAGGGTTGGCCTTGGTTAGTAATTGGATGGGAGACCTCCAATGAAGACCAGGGTTGCAGAGGCAGGCAATGACAAACCACTTCTGTTAGTCTGTTAAAAAACTCACCGGGGTCGCCATAAGTCAGCTATGACTTGAAGTCACTCTTCTCCCTCTCCCTCTCTCCCCCCTCCCCCTCTCTCTAATCTGAATGAGTTAAGATGAGTCTGTTAAGATGAGTCAGAAGAAGATAAAAATAGATTAATATCCATCAAATCTTGTGAAACAATGAAAGGAATAATATATTCCCATTGGGTTATGGATGGATGAAGAACCTGCCTTGTTTCAACTAGATGAATAATAATAATAACAATAACAGCAGCAATAACATTTGATTTCTATACCACCCTTCAGGACAACTTAATGCCCACTCAGAGCAGTTTACAAAGTAAATCATTATTATCCCCACAACAATCACCCTGTGAGGAGGGTGGGGCTGAGAGCGCTCTAGAGAGCTGTGACTGACCCAAGGTCACCCAGCTGGCTTCAAGTGGAGGCGTGGGGAATCAAACCTGGTTCTCCAGATTACAGTCCTACACTCTTAACCACTACACCAAGCTGGCTGTCAGCCCAAATGGCCTCAGAACGGTACAGAGGGAGCTCTAGCCTCTCCCCTCAAGCTGTTTCCCCATGTCAAAATAGCACTGGGGAGCATGTGAAACATTTCAGTAGTTATTAGCCATTAGCCATCAATGCTCCGTATGAAGAAAATATAGTTAATTAACTATAATCAAACTCTAATACAAATGTATCATGTCAGTATTAACACCTTTGCATAACCTTTCCAACTCATACAACCTCCAGTGCTTCTATGTTGCCAGCATGCTTGTTTTATCTCCACATTGACACCATCTACATATCCTAGTCTGCATTAATTGAAAGTATCTGAGTAGTTTTATAAAGATAATCTGGGGTGAACAAATCATGCTGTTTATACCAGATACACACACACACACAAGGAAAAGGGTTCACAGAGAATTTATTTTTCATGAAGTAGTGATCAACAAACTCCCAAAGAAAACAAAATATGTCAGTCTGGTTTGGTCTTAGAAGGTTTACATTGACTCTGGAAGTGTGGGTAGAAAACTCATTTCTACTCAGCTGGAGTCCACTTATTGCTCTAAAAGTAGAACAAGACAAGACGTCATTGAGTTATTCAAAGTCTCTTTGAGCTTCACAAACAACTCTTCTTTAATCAACTGACATTTTCCTGTCAGAAACCAGTCTGCACAATTCTCTCTCTCTCAGTAAGCTACAACACAGCAAAATGTTTTTGTTTCTTTAACTTCCAAAATGCATCAAGATTAAGAGTTTAAAAAATATTTTTAAGGAAATTGAGACAACCCCCTCCACACAAACACATAACTAGTCCACTGAAAATCTGATGGCTGACATCAGTGATAGGATGGAGTTTTCTCTTCAGTCACAGATTTAATGTAGCTGAAATAATCCCAATGTTACTATAGCTGAGGAGAATTCAAAGTGGTCATGTTATAATCATGATATGTGTTCAAAATTTCTCCTCTGCATTGACATTTTTTTCTTATGTAGTGTCATTGAGGTGTCTAATTACTATGAATGGTTTGGCCTAAAGAGACTGGGGCCAGGGCTCCAATTTTTTAAAAATGTGAACATTCCTTAATGTCTGTGGATATTTCTTCAGCGTTCCCTCAATGACACTTCTAAGTATCCAAGATAGCTTAGAGAAAGGGATCTGTTCCCACTAGGGGAGGGGGCATGGGAAACCTCTCTCCGCTTCCCAGTTTATATCATTTTCTTTCTCTACATTAGGACCAAAGTGTATATTACATACACCGAGAACATTTTCGTTTTCGTTTCAGCTACAGGAGGTTCTGAAATACATTCGTTCCATTACTGGTTTGTTCCAGCTGGGGCAGTGCTGGCTCAAATCTGGTCCATTTCTTGTTGTTGTTTTTCATTTTCATGAGTTTGGGCCTGCTGCGCATGCGTTGGCCACACATGAGCAAATGCTGTTCTTTTTAAGGGGTGGGGTGAGGAAACAAAGCTTGGGATAGACTGTGAAGTTACCCTGTGAGCAGGGCTTTTTTTCAGCTGGAACGCAGTGGAACGGAGTTCCGGAACCTCTTGAAAATGGTCACATGGCTGATAGCCCTGCCCCCTGATCTCTAGACAGAGGGGAGTTATATTGCCCTCCGAGGGCAACCCACTGAGTTCCATCAGCTCTTTCCCCAGAAAAAAGCCCTGCCTGTGAGGTAGAGTAGGCTGAGAATTTAGACTGGCCCAAGGTTACCCAGTGATCTTCCATGCAGAGTGGGATTCGAACCTGGAGAGTATGCAGCCGCTTCCATTCCAAGGGCCTGAATAAGTTCTTTCCCACTAGGAAAGGTTCTTGTGTCTCATCCACTCATTTTTCTCTCATTTCCGTTCTTGATAACCCAGTGACTGTGTTCAAGCTCATAAGGGAAGTGGGGTAAATTTAATGATGATGTTGATGATAGATCCAGAGGAGTTAGTCATGTTAGTCTGTAGCAGAAAAATAGTAAAGAGTCTAGTAGCACCTTTAAGACTAACCAACTTTATTGTGGCATAAGCTTTCGAGAACTACAGCTCTCTTCATCAGAGGATGATGATGGCACCATAATAAAGTATGCTGCATTGCTGCATTGGAATTTATGCAAAAAGAATGGGCTATCACCTGTGAAATACTGGTGAGAACATAAGTCCAAGAAAGTTGTTGAAAATTAGAACATTAGATCTTGTGGGATTTCAAAATCCAAAACAATAAGATGCTAGAACATAATCCTCTGAATGTTATTGTGGTTGAATTAAGAATGTCAAAGTGATTGATGTGGCAATCCCAAGTGACAGTTGAACTGAAGAAAAAGAGACTGAAAAGATCTAAGATCTAAAGTTGTATCTCTGGGAGAAACATAAATTGTTAGTTCAGTAGAGACAAGAGTGGCAGGTGATATTCCAAAACAACTAACTATACACCTAGGTGATATTGGTATAGACAGGATAACAACTGGCCAGTTGCAAAGAGCCACACTAATTGGAGCAAGCCACATACTAAGGTGATACCTTATTGACTCTTTGGCCCTTTTCGCACTTACGGTTTAAACCACCATTTATGAGCATTCGCCCCGATCGCAGTGGCTTCGGCATTGCACCTGTTCATTTCACACTGTCCACTGCAATTTCGATTTGGTGTCTGTGCTTCATTTCAAAACCTCGGTGCAATTTTGGGCTTTTGGGGCCTTGCAATTCACGTCACACTTTTTTAAAAAAAATTCAGCATGCGTAGTAACGTTGCAATGTTGGAACCCTTCCCCCCTTTTTGCTGATTGGGCTGTCCCCTGCCCACCGGAGAGACAATTGGTGGCAGAGTTCTGGGGGAAAACATGTACCACTCATTTTTTTTAATCAAGCCAGGAAAGGGTGAAAATGCTGCCGATTCATCTCCTCCCAGGAAGCAGAGGCTTGTTTCCAAAGGGCTGTGCAAAATGCTTGGGTTTTTCTCCCCTCTTTGGCAAAGTCTGAAACATGCCTGGGAGGGAAGGAAAAGCAGCCATTTAATCCTTTCCTGGCTTTTAAAGCTAGGAAGAAAGTGCAGGAACATTACAACGTTGCAACCCATTCTTGTCTTTAAAAAAAAAAAGAATGTGTGTGCATACCCTAAGGGAGGAAGGAGAAAGCAGCTATTTAACACTTTCTTTGCTTTTAAAGCTAGCAGGGAATTAGCAGCAAGCTTAGGAATCATTCCTGGCCTTTGAAAAAAAATAAAACAGCATGCATACCGGGAGGAAGGAAACCAACGAAGAAGCAGCCTTATGACCCTCACCTCGCTTTACTAAAAAAAAATGGTGGACAAGGAGTTCAGAGAGCTGAGGAGGGTGGGAGTGGTTAATTCTGCACAAACCAATCAGCTCCCAGGGAAAAGGAGAGGGGGGGAGAAGCAAAAAGGAGGCAAAAGTGTTCACATTAGCAAAATGCGGGCCAGCTGCCAGTCGGCAGCGAATTTAAAAAAACATCGGGGTATGTCCGCAGGGGGAAAAATTGGGGATACAGCGGACAAAAAGCGGGACTGCATCCCATGACTGCTTTTAAGTGTGAAAACCTTGCAAACATGGGATGTGGAACAGGTACAAACGCGCTCTAAAAACCGAGTGCGAAATGTACCTTTGATTCTTGGATAAAATCAGAATTGGCGAAGGACCAAAAATTCCAGCCAAAACATCTGGTGGAGTGTGGAAAAAAAGATGATGATGATGATGATGATGATGATGATGATGATGATGATGATGATTCCTTCAGCCTCATACCTTCTGGATAACATCCACTCCATTCTTCTTCCAGATATGCCAAGCTGGCCTTTCATTTCCTTTATAGATATTGTACAACATTCCATCTATGACACTTTCACCTCTGTAGCTAGAATGCTTATGAACATTCTGAACATCACAGCCACTCACTTAGAATGAAGGTGAGTGAAGTCACAGCAGCTAATTCTTTACTGGGTTATAGAAAAACTATTGCCATTTTGAGTTAATTAACCTTCAAACCTAACCTGTTAGGTATGCGTTTTCTTTAAGTGTAAATCCCTACAAAATGTATCAGACCAATTAAAAGGTTCTTTCATCTGCCTGACATGTCAAAGAAGCAATATTTTTTTCTATTAAAGGATTACCTCCTAATTACAAAACCTTGGTACTGCTTCAACAGTCTCCTGGAAGTCAGGCCTAGCACGCCATTTTGTGAGAAGTTGTGTCAGACACACTTTGCTAGGATTAGAACTGAGCAAAGAAGGGCAGTATTCTTACCAAAAGACTACAAAGGATGATGAGAAAATGCGCCCGTGTGTCATTTCCAAGACTGAATGCACTCTTGTGACCAAGATAATGATGTACAAATACATTCATTCCTCTGAAGAAACCTGTTTTACCCTGTTGTAATGAGAAGGATGCCCCAGGCCCTCAAAGAACAGATCCCAGCCTCTTATGAAGGAACTCAGTATTGATTTGCAGAATAGAAAACTTCAACTTAGAGGTCCCCAACTGTAACAATTCCACCAGCCATCTTATAATAACCAACTCCTGGTTCTTCTTCCCATACGCCAACATGAAGCAACTGACCTCTCTGCCACACATTAGCTCTTTATTAACTGTACAATTTGTCCTGCCAAGGGGCAGTGGTTCTTTTGGGATTTGAGGACAATTAAAACCAATTGATGGGGAAAGCAAAAGACTTTATTACACAAAGCAAATACAATCATTACATAAAGACACAAGACAAGGGGGATAAACATACAGTATAGCATAACATAAGGTAAAGGAAAAATGCCACCTGATGTAAGCAATACCCTTTCAGTCACCTATGGCCAAATACAACTGTACAGCACGCTACCGGCTTTTGTCTGTACTGAATCCCCACTCAGAGGGTCCTTGCTCAGACTTATATACCTTAAAGCTGGCTTATGCCCACCTGCAACATCAGCCTCCCCAGAAGGGTCTTCATGAGAGGGAAGGTGACTAATCAGAGGGCCAAGGCTAAGGAATGCTGTCAATGTCAAGCTGGCCTTGATGATCTAAACCTAGCTGATAAGGCTAAGCGACTGGCACTTACCCAAGGCCTGATTGCCTGGTCCTCCCTTCAGCAAGATGTGCTGTTATCCACACTCTTGCTCCAGGTGTCTAACAGATACCTCTCTCCCTGCACTATGCCTAGTAACAGGGAGAGTCCCATCTTGCATCAGCAATAAAAAAAACGGAGTGACAAGACATAATGTAGTATAAGGCACATATGCAAAGGCATATGAGAGCCACATAAGGCACTTTAGGCAAGATGGATGGACTTATGGCACCACTAACTCCTCAAAATACAATCTTCTCCCGCAATTCCTATCCTACTTTATAAAAGAGTAAGCGTGTTCCAGACAACTCACTTCCTACGCTGGTTTGCCACTAGAGGACGCTGCTGTGGAGGGAAGCCTAGATGAGGCAGCTAGACCTTGAGAGAATGTGCTGTGGTGGGAAGCCCACGTCAGGATCAGGCATGGAGCAGGTGGCAATGCCTGCCCCCCCCACCTTCACCTAGCTGGGATCAGGAGTGGAGCAGGTGGCAATGCCCACCCAGCCTTCACCCACATAGGAGCAGGAGTGGAGCAGCTGGCAATGCCCATCTCCCACCTTCACACAGCTGGGATCAGGAGCGGAGCAGGTGGCAATGCCCACCTGCCCTTCACCCAGCTGGGATCAGGGCCGGAGTAGGAGGCAATACCCACCCCCTGCCATCACCAAGCTGAGATCAGGAGTGGAGCAGGTGGCAATGCCTGCTTCCCCCCTTCACCCAGTCAGGATCAGGAGTGGAGCAGCTGGCAATGCCCGCACCTCATCTTCACTCAGCTGGGATCAGGAGCAGAGCAAGTGGCAATGCCCACCTGCCCTTCACCCAGATGGGATCAGCACCGGAGTAGGTGGCAATCCCCACCCCCACCATCACCCAGCCAGGATCAGGTGCAGAGTAGGAGGCAAGGCCTGTTCTCCCCTTCACCCAGCCAGGATCAGGAGTGGAGCAGGTGGCAATGCCCACCTCTCTCCACCCAGCAGGGATCAGGCATGGAACAGAAGGCAATGCCTGCCCCTCGCCTTCACCTGGCCGGGATTAGGAGCAGAGTAGGTGGCAATGGCCCCTCTTCAGTTGGATGGGATCGGGGTGGAGCAGGCAGCAATGCACACCCCTGGCCTTCACTTGGCTGGGATCAGGTGAGGAGGACGAGGCAATGCCCCCCCTTTACTCAGTTGGGAACAGGCACGGAGCAGACAGCAATGCCCAGCCCCCCTTCACCCAGCTGGGATCGATAGTGGTGCAGGAGGCAATGCCCATTCCCACTTCACCCAGCCGGGATCAGGAGCGGAGCAGGCGGTAATGCCTCCTTGTTCACCAGACCAGGATCAGGCATGGAGTAGGTGGCAATACCCACCCTCCCTTCACCTGGCCAGAATCAGACGTGAATCAGGCAGCAATGCCCACCTCCACTTCACCCAGCTGGGATCAGGTGCAGAGCAGCCAGCAATACCTGTCCCTCTTCACTTGGCCAGGATCAGGCACAGAGGAGGTGGCAATGCCCGCCTCTCTGCTTTCATCTAGCTGGGATTAGTCATGGAGGAGGCACTACCCCCTGCCTGTCCTTCCCTTTCTAGAGCCCGTTGTATTATTTCCAACAACAGGTTTTGTTGCTAGTCCGTCATATACTCTTTACCACAATAATAGCTCAACATTTTTCAGTAAACAGTACTTGGTCACCACCTTGGCCTAGAAGAGCAACAGAACTTGTTTTATGGCCCAATGTAGCCAAGAATGTTCTTTTCTTAGAAGAAGAAGTAGTAGTAGTAGTCGTCGTCATTGTCGTCGCCATCGTCGTCGTCGTCGTCGTCGTCGTAGTAGTAGTACCCATTTGAGACATGAGTAAAAACTGAAAACCTTCTCAGTATGTGCATAATTGTGTAAAATGTAATTTAATTTCATGGCTACAGAAAAGACAATCTTGGTTTGAGAGAAGAGATGGACACTAAAGAGCATGATGGATGATCTAGCAAATCTAACAGAGAGGAAGTGTGGTGTAATTGTTGAAGTGTCAGACAAGGATCTGGGAGGCCCAGGTTCAAATCTCCCCTTCTCTCATGGAAGCTTCCTGGGTGACTTTGGGCCAGTCACATACTCTGTGGTGTAGTGGTTAGAATAACAGACTAAGATCAGGGGGAACTAGGTTCAAGTTCCCTCTCTGCCATGGAAGCTCACTGGCTGACTTTGGGCCAGTAATTCTGGCCGTTTCCTCATGGTCTAAAAACAGTGTGATACTCACGGAAGGCTGCCAGCTTCCTCATGCAATTTTTGACACCGTCCGTTTACAAAATGCAACAAAAATCATGCAAGGGAGCCAGCAGCCTTCTGTGATTATCGTGCTATTTTTAGATCATGAGGAAACGGCAGCTCTCTCAGCCTAACCTACTTCACAGTAAAAATGGGAGAGAAGAGAATGATGCAAGCTACACTGAGTTCCCACTGGGGAGAAAGGCGGAGTATAAATGAAGTAAATAAATTAACAAACAAACCTACTTCACAGGGCTATGGATAATTTGGATGAGAGGAGAACAATGTAAGCTGTTTCGGGTCTCCAATGGGGAGAAAGGCAGGATATAAATGAAGTTATAATAAATAAATATCACATATATCACAGGTGGAAAGTGGAAATCGGCCACCCTCATTTGCAACATGGTGACGGGCACACTGCCTATAATTTTAAAGAAATAAACAAAATCATCATAAAATAGGACCTTAAGTATCAAAGATTGTTGCTGGAGGCCGTCTAGAAGAAAGGTACTGTCCAAAGTGGAGCTGTTCACTGAGCAGGATTAAAAATGAAGGGAGCAGGACGGGAAGGAGCAGTCAAACAGAAGGCAGGTGCAAGATGGCAAGTCAGACAGAGTCTAATTTTGGAGTGTTTTACAGACAGAGATCCAGCCCTGACCAGGAAGCTTTCAAGGAAACAGTCAAGAAAAACCAACAGGCTGGAAATTGAGGAGCGCCGATCCTGAGGAAGGCAGTTTTGCCCCTTTTGGTCTCCAATCTGCAGCCTTGAGTGCTCACCCCAGGGGTCCCAGCACGCAATCCAAGTAGTATCGATTGTAGTCCTGATGACAGTGAGGTCTTGCTGTAGGAAAATAATTTATTTTAGACTAGAAACAAAGCCCATTGTGCGGAAAAATATGAGCTCTAGAAAGGGGAGAGTGGGCCAGCAGGTATTCCTTCCTCCTCCGTCATTGATCCCGGCCGGTGAAGGAGTGGGGTGGGCATTGCCACCTGCTCCACACCTGATCTCAGCAACAGGAAGGGGTGGTGGGCTTTGCTACCTGCTGCATGTCTGATACAGGCTGGGTAAAGGGGGGCAGGCATTGACACCTGCTCCACTCCTGATCCCAGATGAGTGAAGGGGAAATGGGCATTGCCTTCTGCTCTGCACCTCATTATGGCTAGGTGAAGGGGGGCAGGCATTGCTGCCTGCTCCAAGCCTGATCCCAGCTGGGTGAAGGGGGGTGGGCATTGCCACCTGTTTCCTGCTGGGTGAAGGGAGGAGCAAGCACTACCTTCTGCTCCTCTCCTGATCCCAACAGGTGATGGTGGGCGGTGGGCTTTGCTACATGCTCCGCTCCTGATCCCAATTAGGTGAAGGGGGTGCAGGGATTGCCATCTTCTCTGCTCCTGATGCCAGCAGGTTGAAGGGTGGCAGAGATTGCTGCCTGCTTGGCTCCTGATTCTGACTGGATGAAAATGGGGTGGGCATTGCTGCCTGCTCAGTGACTTATTCCAGTAGATTGAAGTGGGCGGTCATTGCTGCCTGCTCCACTTCTTGCCCCAGCTGGGTGAAGGGAAGAAGGGAATTGCCTCCTGCTCTGTGTCTGATCCCACCCAGGTGAAGGCAATGGGTGGGCATTGGCACCTTCTCCACTCCTGAACCAACTGGGTGAAGTGGGCGGGCATTGCCATCTGCTCTGCTCCTGAAACCACCTGGGTGAAGGCGGTGAGCATTGCCACCTGATCCGCTCCTAATATGAGCTCAGTTAAGGTGGAGAGTAGGCATACCCATCTGCTCAGCTCCTCATCCCAGCTTGGTGAAGGGGAGTGGGCATTGCCACCTGCTCCATTCCTAATACCAGCTGAGTTAAGGCAGGGGTGGGCATTGCCACTTGCTCTGCTCCTAATAACATCTGGGTTAAGGCACGGGCGGGCATTGCCACCTGCTCTACTCCTAATACCAGCTGGGATAAGGTGGGGTAGGCATTGCCACCTGCTCCACTCCTAATGCCAGTTGTGATAAGGTGGGGGTGGTCATTGCCACCTCCTCTGCTCCTAATACCAGCTGGGTTAAGGCAGGGGTGAGCATTGCCACCTGTTATATTCCTAATGCCAGTTGTGTTAAGTTGAGTGCAATGGGCATTGCCACCTGGTTTGCTCCTAATACCAGCTTGGTTAAGTCATGAGTAGGCATTCTCACCTGCTTTGCTCCTGATCCCAGCTGGCTTAAGGGGTATGGGCATTGCCACCTGCTCTACTCCTAATACCACCTGGGTTATGGTGGGGGTGGGCATTGCCTCCTGTGTCACTCATATTACCAGCTGTGTTAAGGTGGAAGGTGGGCACTGCCATCTGCTCCTCTCCTAATATCGGCTGGGTTCAGGCAGAGAGTGTGTATATCTACCTGCTCTGCTCCTGATCCCAGGTGAGAGAAGGGGGAAGGGCATTGCCACCTGCTTCGCTCCTAATATCAGCTGGGTTAATGTGGGGGACAGGCATTGCCACCTTCTCCGCTCCTAATAACAGCTGGGTTAAGGCAGAGAGTGGGCATTGCCACCTGATCTGCTCCTAATACCAGCTAGGTTAAGACAGGGGGGGGGGGCATTGCCACCTGCTCCACTCCTAATACCAGCTGGCTGAAGGGGGGGCATTGCCACCTGCTCTGGTACTAATACGAGCTGGGTTAAGGTGGTGGTGGGCATTGCCACTGTTCCACTCCTATTATTAGCTGGCTGAAGGGGGGTAGCATTGCCCCCTCTCCACACCTAATATCAGCTGGGTTAAGGTGGGGGGTAGGCATTGCCACTTGCTCCGCACCTAATACCAGCCGGGTTAAGGCACGGGGAGGGCATTGCCATCTGCTCCGCTCCTGTTCCCTGTCTGGGCTTCCCACCACAGCATGTTTTCTGGAACGATATGGTGAGTTACCTGGGCTTGCCTCTGTGGCACCGCCCTCTGGTTGTGCACCAGGATATAAAGTGATTCCTCTGAAATACGCTTACTCAATTATATAGTAAGATAAAACTTGATGAGTGTTTTCGTACTGTATCTACACAGAGAAAGGGATAATTTCCAAAATTATAATAAATAATATAAGGCTGAGTGGGGGAAGAATTATGTCACTAGACAATAATGATGTCACAGGCACTATCCAATGGCACCCTTTGGCTTTTATGCAACTACATTCCATTTACAATCCCAGAATCAATGGTTGTGCTATCTCTGTATGTGTGAGGGTATTTTTCCTCAGTGGCAAAATATCACTGTTTGGTTTCCAGTGAGCTGGAGAAAATTACTTGTGTTTGTTGACTGTTTGTTTGATTAATATTTAAATTCAATACATACTTTATTGGAAAATTGTCCTTAGGCCTCAACTCCAAAGGAGGAAGGAGGGCTGGAGAGAACCAAATAGAAAACAACTCATAATATATTCCACACAGCTGATAAAAAATACATGTAAATGATACTTTATGCATAATAGATAGCTAAAACATGCAATAATGGATAAAAATCGTGCTTAACATTTCACAGATTAAAACCTTTTAGTTAAAATGCAATATAATATCCCCCATAAATAACATTGCAAAAATTGCTATGAGTTTTAACCTCATTTTAAAAGTCGCATCGCTGCCTCAGCTCCATATAATTCATTTTTTAAAATTAGGTTTACTTAAATGGGCAGAGGAAGGGACAAGATAGCTGGTGAGTTAGTAAACTGGAGAAAGAAATAGGGTCAACTGGTTTATATATTGGCTCTTAGTAGAGTTACCAACTCCAGTCTAAGAAATTTTTGGAGATTGGGGGCTTGTTCCTGGAAGGGTAGGGTCTGGGGAGGAGAGAGAGCACAGCAGGGAAGTCACGCCGTGCAGTCTGCCCTAGGGCTGCCAGGTCCCCTTACCTTCCTGGTAGGAGGGGGAAGCTGGCACTTACCTTTAGAGTCTTCCCGTGCGCTCACAGAGCAGCATGATGACATCATTTCCGGGAGTGACGTCATTGTGCAGGCCCTGGAAGTGCTTCTGGGCTTCACGCCAGGCTTATTAGGGCCTCCAAACAGGCTGAATCAGCCCAGCGTGATGCCCAGGAGCACTCCCGGGCCTGCACAATGACATCACTCCTAGGAGTGACATCATCACTCCACACCAGGAGCATGCTCCAGGAGGCTCATTTTTGCCAGATGAGTGGTGGCAGGAGGAAGAGGCTGGGAGCCCCTACAAGGGGAATGGCAACCCTAATCTGCCCTCTACATCAGCCATTTTGTGCAGGGTTACAGATCTCTACAGCCTGGAGTCATTTGTAATTCCGAGAGAACAGCAAGCCTCAATTTGATGTTGGTAACCGTGGCTCTTAAGGGTTGTCTGGATTTGCAGGTTTTTAAAAAAGTTGGGTCCAGAATCCCCAGACCCAGTTCAGGTTTCCCACAGCCACACATCAGCTGTGGGAACGGCTGTTAAAAAATAAAGGAAAGCCCAAATGGCCTCAGAACAGTACAGAGGGAGCTCTTGCCTCCCCCCTCAAGCTGTTTCTCATGTCAAAATAGCACTGGGGAGTGGGGAGGGTATTTCCCTGTTTTTACTGCTCTACATGCAGAGAATACTCCACATGAGACAGCAAAAATACGAACATGCTCACTTGCTATTTTGGAAAACAGCTTGAAGGGGGAGGCAAAAGCCCTTCCTCCCCTTGAGGTGGCGTTCTGAGGCCGTTCGGGCCGTGGCCACCTACTAGGATATTGTGTCACCCTTGCGTAAGTTACTTGCGATTAGCATGTTTGAAGACAAGGTTGATTTTTTTGGAAGTTGCTGCTACACATCCAATGCGCAGAATATCGAATAAACTGGTTAATTTGTGAATCTGAACTCTGTTGCTGTGTCTTTATTAGTTTTGGAATCCACTGGGTAATATTGATTCTGGAGAACCTGGACAGGTAGGGTTGGGACCATTAGGCTGGAAATTTCCTGGAGATTGGGGCGGGTGGGGGGTGGAACCTGGAAGGGAGGAGGTCTGGGGAGGGGAGGGGACTTGTCACAGTATAATGCCATAGAGTCTACCATTTTCAAAGTAACCGTTTTCTCCACGTTAACTGATCTCTGTAATCTGGAGAACAATTGTAGAGGTAGAGAATAGCAAATTACCTCTGTTTGAAAACCTTGCGGGGTCACTGTAAGTCGACTAAGACTTGATTGTAAAAAAGAAAAACACCCCAATTTCCAGCATCCTTCTTCACAACACAAAACTGTAATTTTAATTAGATTTTACCAGGAATCGCACCATGTTGGCAAAGCTCCCAGGAGGTTTGATTACTTTTCTCCTGTGATTCCATCTCAGGTTTCTGCGGCAGAGAGGAATCATACGGGTGCGTCCAAAGGATGGTGCCAGAACAGAGGTAATCACATCATTTGCTCTTCCCACGAGATGTGAACCAGTGTGGTATAGTGGCTAAAGCATTGGACTAGGATCTGTGAGACCCAGGTCCAAATCTCCACTGAGCCATGGAAGCTTGCTACGTGACCTTGGGCCAGTCATACAACGTAAGCCACTTAGGGTCCCTGTTGGGGAGAAAGGCAGGGCATGAATGAAATAAGTAAATAAATAAATGTGTATGTTAATAATCCAATTATCCCTGAAAGGCAGCATTCCAAGTTCTACCAACCTTAATGGGTGATGTGGAGGCCACAGAGCACCGTTGGGTATGTTCTCGAGTGGCATCAACCTGACCTTTTATGATCTCAGTGTGCACTCTAGAATGCCCCCTGGACTCCCCAGGATTCCGTTACTGTTCTGTTACTGTTGCACTGGGATGCTAGATAGGTAAATCAATGTGGAAAGCACTTAGGAAAGACAGAAAGTTAGAAAGCAACTGTTCTAGGAGCATAGGGAAATGGAGACTGGCCATTCCCATGTAAACTTAGTTACGTTTAAACACATGCCAGTTTGGAACATGCCTTTCTCACTGGTAAAAATCAAGGAGCTGACTGTTTGCTAAGTTATTTGGATGCCTTGAAATTACTTCTGTTGTGTCCATTTATATAATGATGTTCTATCTGGTTTAAAATTAATATGTTTACATTATATTATATGTGTTGTGCTCTGCTCTGAGCCTGTTCGAAGGGACAGCAGATTAGAAATGCAATAAACAAACGCACAAACAAGCAGACAAATAAGGGAACATAGAGGAAAGGGGGAAAATCCCTCTGAGATTTTCAAGTTGACACTTACTACTGTCCCTGTGCACTTTCAGCGCGTGCTTGTCCATGAACCTAGCTAATCTTGCAAGCAGTTCATTTAGTCGTTTCATGAATAATTGGCACTGCCTGAGCAGGTGCAAAATCAAGCAATGCAACATATCCACTGCCAGTCATTTGACAGATGCATCCAACTGTGCAGGCACAAGGAGGGAACAGAGGACAAGTAATCATGTTCTTGATAAGCAGGTCATTTTAATGACCTGACCAAGACCACAGGGGATACTTACTCCTTCTCTGGTCACTGCAAAGATTTACCCAAGTTTGCTACATGTTGCTTACTGCCAAGGAATGGTTGGCCAAAAAACACAAGTGACTAGCTAGCCAGGGGCATAGAGTAGGTTAAGAGTGCCCCGGGCAAGACAAGTATTCTGCCTTTTCTTTTTTGATCTCCCTTCCATGCATGCACGCAGAATGATAAATTTATTGTTTGTGGCCAAAGGCCATTACAATCATACAGATATAACATATAAAACACTCTAGCATGTAAACATATGTACAAATATTTAAAAAATTTAAATGATCTAGGTAGAAAATGCCAGTCAGATAAAACCATTGCTGTCTCTGGACACAACTCTAGGCCAGATTTTCTTGGCTGCTAAGGCGAACAGAGAGACTCTATAAGAGACAAATGCAGCAGTGTCAGACAGGAGAAAAAACAACTTCTCAGAGTCTGAAGAGGAGTTTAAACCGATTAAAAACTCTTTTAGGAATTTATTCCTTGGCTCTGCATGCACGCAAGCACACTCTCGGACCTGCGCAACTTCCAGTGATGTCATCGCACAAGACGTGGCCGCCCCCTTCCGCAGCAGCTGCCTGCCCTGCCTCAGCCAGCTGGGCTGCTGCAGGAAAGCTGGCTTGGCACCCAGTGAGCCGGCCACCCCATCAGCATGCAGGTGGCACAGGCAGCCTCCCCAAGGGCACGGCACAGTCTCCACTCCACCAAAGATGCCGGTGCCGCCGCAGTGTCCCTGTCAGTCCTTGGCAGGTAGAATCCCCAAGTTCTCCACAGCAAACACGCAGGTGTATTGGTTGAAGTAACTGTATTAGAGACCCATCAAGTTCAAGGAGCTCAGACAACTGAATTGGCAGAAGTGACGTAAATGGGGTCAGTGGTGTTAGTTATAAGGACGGTTCCCGCGATCAGGATAAGGACTGTTAAAGTTTGGGCAAGGAGGTGCAAAGAAGCCCGGGGGGGGGGTGAAAGGGAGAGGCTAGGGTTAGACAGAACAAAGAATGAAATCATCTGTTCCCAAGAAGGATACATTTCGAGCTGGCTGCAGCCAGCCTTCAAGGACACTTGCTGGAGGCAGCGGGGAAAGAGAAAGTAAATACTTGTGAGATAACCTACTCCCTTAACATCAATAAGGAACTTCTCATGCCCTCAGAGGACCAGTACATAACACAGAATACATTCATGGCAGATATTCAGACAGGCTGGCCACCCTGTCAGTGTGCAGGTGGCACGGGTGGCCTCTCCAAGGGCGTGGCACAGTCTCTTGTGCCCCTACGAATTTTGCTCCTGGGGCAACCACCCTTCTGCCCCCTCCCCATGCTACGCCACTGTAGTTGGCTACTGAACATGTGCAAAGCAGCCCAGCCCAGAGCTTGAGACAAATTTTGACAATAGCCATTGAGAAATTTGCATCATAGGTAAACAAGGACGTTCTGCCCAAGTAACCTCCCTTGACATTCATGATTGTATCAAAGTTCTCTGCGTGCTTACCTGTGTCGGTTCCTATATTTTGAGATCAAGGTGAAGGAAGCAGCAAAGGAAGAAAGAGGCACTTCTGGTTCAAGCAAAATATACCAGCAGAACCGACAGTAAAAAGGGCCAAGGATTTATTTCTTTCCCTCAAAGAATACTGGAAGTGCAATTAAAAGAGGAAGAAAGCTAGTATAATTAGGAAGTCATTTTTTCTTTGTTTTTCTCATAGTTCCCTATTTTAAATATGTTGAACTAAAACCCTTAGAGGAATTTGTAAACAAAATGAAACTGTGGCGACTCTCGCCAATTCACATCTTTGTTCCCTGCCAACTGACCTTTATTTTATTTTATTTTATTTTATTTTATTTTTTGCAGCTGTGGCTTAATGAATCTCTCCAGAATGTAATGTTTCAAAAGAATTTTTAGTGTCACATTTTCAGAACTTTGCTGTGGTCTTGCCAGCCACTTGATACCCCACATCTGCCCACGGGTTACATAGCGTCGCAACATGATTACAGTTATAAAAGATCCAGTTCACCTTCTTGCCACGTAACTATAGAGACTCAGCTCAAATGTAACAAATATTATGCTGCATTATCAGTTAGTGCTAGAACTTTACTACATTTTATTAACATTTATTTTGAAAATAACATTCACTTTGAAAATAAATTGGGTAGTAATGAACTATCCCTTTCCATTGATTAGTTGAAACATTACAACGTCTATTTTGAACATCCTCTGTCACAACAAGTGATTGGGAGTTCAATTTGAGGAGGTTGAAGAACCTCATAGGAGGGATTAGGAATTATGAACAGAAGTGCATGGGGAATTCACCTCCCCTGTGCAAGTTCTCCTATTTCAGTCATACATTGTGGTTTCCTTTCAGAATCAAGCACATAGGAGTTTGCTTGACTAAATATGAAGTTATGGTTGCTTTTTAAAAAACACGTACAAGTTTTCTCGTCCGCAAGTCCACTGCTCTTCTTGCATGAACAACTGTAACCTATTCATCAAGTAGTTGCTTGAGCAGCATCCATTATGTCCAAGGCATTAAAATGTGCCTTATATAATATAGTTAATATTAAAATGGTTAAATAATAATAATAATGATAATAACAACAACATTTGATATATATACCGCCCTTCAGGATGACTTAACACCCACTCAGAGCGGTTTACAAAGTATGTTATTATTATCCCCACAACAAAAGACCCTGTGAGGCAGGTAGGGCTGAGAGAGCTCTAGAGGGCTGTGACTGACCCAAGGTCACCCAGCTGGCTTCAAGTGGAGGAGTGAGGAATCAAACCCGCTCTTCCAGATTAGAGTCCTGCACTCTTAACCACTACACCGAACTTATATGTCATATGATTAATTTGGAAGTAAGAAAAATATTAATATTGTTAAATACTTTAAAATACAATAATATATCTTACTATATAATTGAGTAAGCATGTTTCAGACAACTCACTTTATACCCTGGTGCACCACCAGAGGGTGCTGCCAAAGAGGAAAGCCCAGATAACTCACCATATCACTCCAGAAAACATGCTGTGGTGGGAAGCCTAGGAAGGTAACAGGAGCACAGCAGGTGGAAATACCCTCCCTGTGCCTTTACCGGCTGGTATTAGGTGCGGAGCAGGTGGCAATGCCCACTCCCACCTTAACTGGTATTATGAGCGGAGCAGGTGGCAATGCCCATCCCCCACCTAAATACAGCGGATATTAGGAGCATAACAGGTGGCAATGCCCACCCCCACCCTAACCCAGCTGGTATTAGGAGCGGAGGAGGTGGCAATGCCCACTCCCCTTCAGCTAGCTGGTATTAGGAATGGAGTGGGTGGCAATGCCCGCCCCCCTGCCTTAACCCAGATTGTATTATGAGTGGCCACCAAAAAAGATAAGCACCCTTAGGTACAATGCAGAACTACTCGAGTGGAAAACCACAACTAAGGGAACAAACCAAGTAACAATCAAGAATCTTACAGAAAGTATAATATGAAATTATTTAGTAATATAAAGTGGTGCAGTGCATATAATAACAACAAGTATATAAATACAAATTTGGTACATATGATTCAAGAAAGTTCAAAGGACAAAATTCAAAATTCAAACAGCTCAAGGGTTGGCCAAATATAGAAAAAATCCTTATTTCAGTGGTGGTGCTAAAGAGTTCATAATAGAGATGACAAACAAGCCGGAGAAACCATGAGGAACCCTCGTTCCTGTTCAAAATAAATATTTGGATAGATATAATCTTCTTGCTTTCTCTCAACAGGTGGAAAAAGGAGATGGAACACTTTGAAGGACTGAAGACCCGACAAGGAACCGGTCATCAACAACGCTTGTTTCCAGACTGCATCAGGGGCCAACAAACCTCCTCACCATGCGTCTCCGCAAGCTGTAATAAAATGCAATATTCCAATAAAGAACAAGTTATCATTCTCCTATTGTGTTACAAAATAACACACCAACACTGACGCTTAAACAGTTCTTAGCAACAGTCCGACGCACCCCTCTTTTTTGGCCGTGCGCAGGCAATTAGCCCCAAAAGCCGACATTTTAAAGACAGTCTTAAAGGGGCCATTCTCCTAAGGGAAAAACCCTTACAATAAGTTAAAGGTGCATATACAGTTAGAGATGCAATCCAACTCACGAATAACAAGTAATACACAGGCAATACAAATACATCCAAGCAGTTACATTACAGAAAACAAGATAGATTCAAGTCATGATTGAGCCCAGAGGGTTGCATACTATTAAGCTGATGGATCCACCAGGCTTCCCATTGTACTAATATTTGAGAAACTCTATAAGGGGAACCCTTAGGAGCCACGTGTAAGACCGTGTATTTGAACTCATTTTCCTTATGGTTCAGACTCACAAAACGATCTACTAGCGGGACATCTGCTGCTCTATTTCTAATCCTAGAAATGTGTTCCAAAATTCTAACCCTCACTGGACGAATAGTATTCCCCACATACAATTTATTGCACAGGCATACCACGGGCATAAGGTATACCACTGCCTCCGTCTGGCAAGTCGAAAATGATCTCGGCTGAATGGTGTCTTCATTAACCCTCACTGTTCTACCTGACAGGGACAAATTATTGGAGTAGGTCGCAACGCCCAGCTTCTTCAACCTACTGGAATAAGGCACGGAGCAGGCAGCAATGCCCACCCCATCTTCACCCTGTTGGAATCAGACACCAAGCAGGCAGCTATCTCCACCCCCCTTCAACCTGCCGGAATCAGGAGCAGAAAAGGTGGCAATGCCCGCACCCACTTCACTCAGTTGGGATCAGGAGCGGAGCATGTAGCAAAGCCCACCTCCCGCCTTCGCCTGTCGGGATCAGGCGAGGAGCAGGAGGTAGTGCTCACTCCTCCCTTCACCCAGTAGGGAACAGATGGCAGTGCCCACCCCCCTTCACCCAACTGGGATCAGGCTTCGAGCAGGCAGCAATTTCTGCTCCCCTTCACCCAGCCGTAATCAGGCACAGAGCAGAAAGCAATGCCCTTTTTCCTTTCTCCCAGCCTAAATCAGACGTGCAGCAGGTAGCAAAGCCCACCACCCCTTCATGTTGCTAGATCAGGTCTGGATCAGGTGGCAATGCCTGCCTGCCCCTCCTTCACTGGCTGGGATCAGTGACAGAGGAGGAGGGAATGCCTGCTTGCCCGCTCTCCCCTTTCTAGAGCCCGTTGTATTTTTCCCACAACGGGCTTTGTTTCTAGTCTTTAATATTTGATTTCATAGCAAGATATAGTAGAAGAAAGCGAGGAAATGTTTTCAGGAATGGTTGTAATAAACCCGCACATGATATCTAAATGATATATGCTTATTGTACTCTAGACAATCTGTGTAATGGGTACCTAAATTTTCTTTTAGTGTAATTTGTATGCCTGTTCCTTTTTTGTTTTGTATCCCTTTTATTGCTTAGAAAAGAAAAAATATATATTAAAAAATGTGCCTTCAAGATCACAGAAGTTACTTCAACCATGATCGGTGAGTTCTCAGCTAAGAGGCAGACGGTATTACTTGTTCAAATAAAAATGAACCAGTGTGGAGTGGTAGTCAGAGTGGTGAAACAGGAGCTGAGAGCTACAGGCTTAAATATCTGCTCTTCCACAGAAGCCTCCTGGGTGACTTTGGATAGTCACACTCTCAGACTAACCTACCTCCCAGGGTTGTTGTGTGAATAAAATGGGGGGGGGGGCAGTGAGGCATAAATGGATTAAGTAAAAAAATAAAGTCTGAATTAGTCCTTAATTTAAAAAAAAATGCATGTCAATAATATCATAGACTATCGCAACAGGTCAAGGCAAATCAATTCAGCAAGGTGTTAAGGATACAGAATCAGTATTAACTAACCAAAATACATATTGAATTAACTCGAATCCTTGACTGCAATATTTAAAAACATTTGAATACGGCCATTCTTCTAATACTTGGTTGTCTGGCTTAGATTTCCAGAAGGTCAGAAGGAAATTGATACTAAAGACAGTGATTCAGCTGTTAACGGTATAGTGATATTTAGCAATCATTAGAGTTATTCAGAATTCTTGCCGCTGAAGAAAATTGCATTTATAGGTTCTCCAGTCTTGCGGCGACCTTGCTGGTTTGGGGGAGGGGTCTGATTTTATTCTGTGAATCCTATTTGATTGTTGTTACTCTTTAGCTGCATATAGAAGGCTCAGGGATGTATGCTGCTAATATAGGCCAGCTGAGAAAGGGCAAGAGATGGGGGTGGGGGAGACAATTCCCACCCTCGTTGATAGCCAGGCTTAATTGCAATGCTACTAAATCTATAACCCGGGGGAGAGAAATTTGCAAACAGTCACAGAACAATTTTGAAAAGATTTTAGATAGTGCGAAGTGCAAAGTGTCGAGTGCAAAGCCAATAAATATAATAAATACAGTATTATATAACAAGACTAATAAAGATCAAGTTCATGTGGTAAGAAGTCCAACTGGTGAAGACCAAAATGCAAATTAAAGTTGTTATCTTTTTCTTTCATCTGTAGGTGGAAGACCATCACACATGTAGAAGAACTATAGCTGAACGTTCTGTTAGACATACAGCCGACGGGTTATAGCTCGCAAATTTCCAATTCCCGTTTCGTAGTCTTACTTCTTCACAGGCATCAACTTCAAGGACTATAATAAAATATTTTGTATAAAAGTTCTGCTCTATCATTATTTTTATAAAACAGAATATATTTCCACACTATATTATACTCACTGGTCACCAGAATTCAAATTCTCACATCACACAGTTGGCCGACGGAATCCTACCATAAATCAATTTGGGTTCAAAGCCTTAAGAACTTTCCAAGGACAAGAAAACTTAATTAAAGTGGTAAATACCTACCGAACATTTAAAGGGTTACAAATTGCAAATAACAATTCTGCAAATATACATTTCATGTTGGCAATATACAAATGTAACAATACAAATCCATCTATTATATTTCTTATTATTTAGTGTTGCATGTAAAACATTTTTAAATTTTTGCCTCCAGATAATAGAAACGTGGACGCCGCCCAAAGTTCCTGGAACTTACACAAATTTAAAGATGCAGGTCTATTAAGCTTGTTATCCCAAGTAGCAAGAATAATCAATTTCATTATTCAGACCATTTGGGACCAGACTATTCAATTCAAATATCCATCTGGTCTCCCGTTGTAATAACTTCCTATTATGGTCTGAAGTTGAAGTTGTTTCCACAATTTCTAATACTGAAACTCTTAAATCTCTAATGTTGTGGTTGTTAGCCCAGTAATGTTCTACTAAGGGGGCTTCGGTGACTTTATTTCTTATGCGGGAAATATATTCCTGAATTCTGATCCTGAGTTGGCGGGTTGTGCTGCCCACGTAGATCAAGGGGCAGCTGCACTGGATAAGGTACACGATGTTCGGTGTTTTACAGGTGGAGAGACCTTTGGGAGACAGAGATCTATCCCTACTAACATTTATATCTACCAATTTTACCATCAGGTGACAAACATTGCAGTCTCCACAAGGGAAATGTCCCTTTGGTAATTCCCTATTAATGGTAATGTTGAATTCCGATTGCACCAGTATGTCTTTAAGACTTCTGGTGTCTAGAGCGGCAGGACTCTAATCTGGAGAACCGGGTATGATTCCTCACTCCTCTGCTTGAAGCCAGCTGGGTGACCTTGGGTCAGTCACAACTCCCTCAGAGCTCTCTCAGCCCCACCCAACTCACAGGATGATTGTTGCGGGGATAATAATAACATACTTTGTAAACCGCTGTGAGTGGGCGTTAAGTTGTCCTGAAGGGCGGTATATAAATCGAATGTTGTTATTATTATTATTTTTAAATGTTATTATTACATTATTATTAAGATCTCATGGGTAAGTGATACAATCTCTGAGAATAGATCAAGATGGGTAGCCGTGTTAGTCTGTCTGTACCAGTAGAAAAGAGCAAGATTTCAGTAGCACCTATAAGACTAACAAAATTTGTGGTAGGGTATGAGCCTTCATGAGCCACAGCTCACTTCTTCAGATACAGCTAGAATGTGAGTCCATCTGTCTTTATATCTTGGAGAGTGGAGTGATTACAGAAGCTAAATTATAGTAGCTGGTGAATGACAATGGCAGCCAAGATTGAATTGGGTGGGGTATGCAGAGGGGTTGTGGGTGTGGAGAAATTAGCATTGGTAATGAGACAGAAAGTCTGTGTCTCAATTTACTCCAGGTGGGTGCATTGCGTTGAGCTTCATTTTCAGTTGCAATTCAGCAGTCTCCCTTTCTAATCTCCCTTTGAAATTACTCCACAGGATAACTGCTACTTTTAGGTCAGCAACTGAATGTCCTGGAAGGTTAAAATGTTCCCCCACTGGTTTTTGAATGTTGTGGTTTCTCATGTCAGATTTATGTCCATTAATTCTTTGTCGAAGGGACTGGCCAGTTTGTCCAGTGTAGAGAGTGGAGGGGCATTGCTGACACATGATGGCATAAATCACATTGGAGGATGAGCAGAAGTATGAACTTGAGATGGTATTGCTGATGTTGTTGGGTCCACTAATGTTGTTGCTCAGATCTATATGAGAGCAAAGTTGGCATCTTGGTTTGTTGAAGGCCTTGGTACCAGACAATGTCATCTCAACAGCTTGTGTGTGGGAGAAGTGGGGAGAGTAAAATTACAGGCAGAAACGTATTTCCCGTTGAAAGTAATGAAAATATACAGCAAATAAAGAAGAACAGAATAACAATAATAAAGAAACAGAATAAAGATATTTAAGATGAATATGAATTGAAAACTCTATTGTCCTAACTGAATGAGGATTGCATGTACAAATTGATTCTTTGAGTGGAAATCTGCAAACTCAGTCCATCAGTTGTGGCTATACTCATGGAGCCTATTCAAATACACATTTGCCTTCATCAGCTGCTTAAGAAGGGGAATGGGATAGCATTCCCTGTTCCCACCAAACACCTGATAGAGATAGATGCTCTTTTAGCATACCTGACAAGGGTAGGCTGTCACAGCCCAAGGCCAACACCATGATTTCAACAACCTATATGAATTAAAAATTAATCTCTCAATCTTCTTTCAGGTCAACAGTTCAAAGGAAATTGAAATAGTCTTCCTCCAGAAATCCAAACAAAAACACTGCTGATGTGATTCTTCTAGTAGGTAACATCCACCTTGAATGCTGAAGATCACATGCATTCTATTATGTAAATTTACTCAATGTAGCAGCCTTCATTGCATGCATCCATTTCTTTTATCACTGCTATAATACCATTAATGAATGTGCACCTGGTATATATATGATGATGATGATGATGATGATGATGATGATGATGATTTAATCTTATATTCCGCTGTCCCTGCTTGTGCAAGCTCAGAGCAGATAATCATGGATAAAATCGCATTTAAAACCATAAATGAAATTATACACATTGATGAATATCTCTTGACAGCAGACCCACATTATCCAGCCCCAAACCAAACATCTCATGGAGATGGGGGGGTGGAGAAGTAAGGAAAATCAACTGGTGGCAAAAACAGGGTCAGGGGGGCACAGTGCCCCCCACCCCCAACAGGAGAGTAGCAGGAAGAACTCATCCAAGCTCCAATCTCAACCACATGGCTGGAGGAACATGTATGTCTTACAGGCCTGACTAAAGGATGGCAAGTCTGTCTGGGTTCGAGTCTCTACAGACAGAGTTCCACCAGGCTGGGGCCAGGACCAAAAAGGCCCTGGCTCTGTTTGAGGCTAGGCGAGCTTCCCTGGGGCCAGGGGCCACCATAAAACTATTTCAATACAAGGTAGCAGAAGGAGAAAATTGCATGTTTCTGGTTGAAAGGCCAGCGGTAACATAGAATACAACTTTTCACGATGGAAGCATCATATTTAAGAGCCTCTTTCTTCTTTGGGCACTCAAACAATTCAAAGCCAGATAGAAAAGTAGACACGAATCTTGCTCTAAGAGTGAAGCTACTGCTAGTTGTTGATTTCCTTCTGTGTCTTGATATAAGGGAGAATTTATCCTGAACAAACTCCACTTTGGGAGTTTAATAAATCTGGATGCCAAAGGTGAGTTCTGCTGTTATTTTCAAGGATGATTCCCTTGCCTTTGGGTCATTCTATTTCATTTTTACATGGGGAAAACGCTGTCCCTTCTGGATACATTTTGAACTTTAGTTCGTGTTTAAAGACAAGTGTATCTGTAATGATGATACATTTTTGTCTGTATAAATTCCTGCCCCCTCAAAAAAAAAAAAAAAAAACCCTAGAGGCATGTGGCATTGTGGCAATAAATTTTGCAGTTTACAGCACATTTATTGCAGATTTTCTATAAAAGTATTAGCTAAGATGTTTTTTAAAAAAAGATTATTTGACACTGGAATGGTTTGTGAATGCACCGTTCTTCACTGACACTCAAAGTGTGTTTCTGGAAACAGAGGTCTTACAAGGCTAATACGATATCTTTTCAGCACATGATAACTTAACACAGTTACACATAAATGCTACCTCATCTCTGGTCCATCTCAGCAATGGTACATGGTCAGCAGAATTATGTGGCAGTATAAAAGAGCAAGAGTCCTGTAGCACCTACAAGACTGACCAAATTTGTGATGGGGTATGAGCTTTGTGAGTCATAGCTGGTATCTGAAGAAGTGAGCTGTGAATCACGAAAGCTCGTACTATACAACAAATTTTGTTAGTCTTATAGGAACTACTGGACTCTTGCTCTTTTCTACTGCTACAGACAGACCAACCCAGCTACCTATCTTGATCTAGAATCATGTGGTGCAGTTCATGTTGGACTGTACCACTTCAGAATGTAGGTGGGGGGAGGGGAGTCACTTGCTTGAATTTTCCTTAATATATAAAAGCACTGGACATTGGACAGTAATATGTCAGGGGAGAATTAAATCTAGTTTAGAGTTCAGGCTTCTCCAATACAAATTTTCTACATACAAGCATAATTTCAATGTGGGAAAGTGTTCAAACATGGAAGAACATTTGAGCAGCCTTGCTAAATCAAACCAATGTGCCATCTAAGTCTAGCGTGGTGTTTCGCACAGCGGTCAAGCTGAAGCCCCAGAGGCATGGAGATCAAAGCTGAATCTTGCTGGAGATCTAAGAAAGAAATCTTGCCAAAGGCAATTTTACCAGGTTCCTCCTCTGTCATGTGCAAAATTCCTTCTCTGACCCCAGGATCTGCTGTTCCAGGGTGAACATTATGGAACATTATTCCAGGGTGAACATTATGGAACATTATGAAATGACCTTCTGTCTCCAGGTCCCCCTTCACAGACATCCTGCAGGAACACGTCGTTTATCTCCATGTGCAGAAAGGATCGACTGTACCTGTGGCTGTGCGATACAGCATCCCTTGTAATCATAACGATGGGCATTTTGCTAGTTTCTAAATAACACATGTAAGTGGCAGTCTTTTCTGCAGATCTTTTCTGAGCTCTCAGCCTTCTGCTCTGGCCAATCGACATCTGTTTTAGGCATCTGGAACATCAATTCATTGCAAACGTATCAGTGTACCCCTTCAGATAGATAAATAACCCCTTTGTCGACCAAGGGAGCTCCTTTCAAAATGCACTCCCCCATCAAAGCCAACAGAAACATACTTTGTCATTGCAAGGGAGTTCCCAGCCCCTGCAGAAACAGAGCCTTTCGGCTTTTCATTCTCCTCACTAGAGTATTGATTAGGTTAGCAGCAGCTGCCTCTGATCGCTTTGAAGAGGCAAATGGCTGTAACACTGACTGACGTGCTCATGTTCAACCACTTGGAAGAGATTAACCTAGGCTTAGCCCAGGTAGGCTACCTGCCTCAGGAACCAACTAGCAATGCTCTAAATGCTGGTTCTGAGCATCGAGTTAGCAGCTCATCTTTTTATATGAGTAGCCTAATCTCCACTTTGGTCACCTGGAGTGACATTTGCAACCAGACTGAATTACGTCCAATTAAGCTGAAACAAGGAGCCGCTGTGTTACAACTGTGGGAAACTGAATGCAAAAAATCTATTCCAATATTGTTTTTTCCTAAGGAGAATGAGATGACTTGTTGCCAAGTTAGTGTTGAAAATAACGCGCCTCTTCTGCATGGTGAACTTTACATTGGGCTTTCTGTGTATTCAGCCCATGAGGAATGGATCAGCTTTATTCATCTGTTCTCGCCCCACAATGTTTCAGTTTTTTAATTCCACATTTTGAGGGAGTTGAACTGAAGCGGTGTCTGTTTGTTATTTCTGTACTTGAAAAATGACCCGTTTCTGCCGCAGACTTTGAGGACACATCAGTTTCCTCGGTTGATCTGCTGAGGACAGGTCACTTTCCTCAGTTGATAGCTGAGGAAAGTTACATTTTTTAAAAAAATCTCACCAACATTGCAACAAAATTGCTGTTTTATTTTTTAAAAAATTAAACTTTGAAAAAGAATGGTTGGGAAGCATAAATGAAAACTTATATTAAGCGGGATTCAGAGCTTTCTGTCAAATTTTTGCATTAGCCATATTGCAGCCTCCTCCCCCACCCAGCAGCTTCAAGTGTTTTTTTTCCCCCCTTTAAGGCACTGACATTACAACATTGATATTTATTTTTAAAAATCAGGAAAAAAGTATTGGTTGCTGTTCAACCAACCAGGCTGCAGAGGAATAAAGAGGACGGTGAAAGACAGGGCCAGGGCTAGGTGTCACACCAAGGAAAGTATTCTGCACTTCAAAATGCCCTGTTTGACTTTGCTGGGAGGAAAAAATCAAGGTATGTGCACAGGGGGAAAAGTTTCAGAAAAGCCAAGGAAAGATCAGTTCTGTAGGAGTTGCAACCTTTCTCTGTGTGGAACACAAAAAAGTATGGCTAGCAAGCTGAAGATTGAATTGGAGTATCTTAACCATGCATGCAGAATTCTGGAGAGAAAACCATGCAGTATGGGGCCAGAACCCATGAATAAGCCTTGTGAGGAAAAGACCATAGACTAGATGGGAGTTCTCAGCAGAAGGAAGGTTCATATTAGAGATATGCACTTGTTTTTTAATAGAAAAAAATTAAAGTCTTATTCCTTATTGTTGTTGTTATGATGAAAATGAACAAGAAAACCAACACTAATTAGCATTTGACATTCTGGTGCCTGGCTGTCTGGTTGCAAGCAGAGTCCAGATTCTGAGAGAATAAATTAAAAGAGATTAAACTAACCAAGCTTTCCTCCACTTGTCCTCATTTACTATGCTGTATGTGCATGGACCAGGCCTTCGGATGGTGTTGCTGGGATTGACCACCTGGCACAGATAAGCTAGGGGCCAAGAGCTTGCTTATATGAAGCTTGCTTATATGAAGTGAGAACCGCCCAGATCCCCTGGGGATGAGCGGTATATAAATTGAATAAATAAATAAATAAAATAAAATAAAACCCTGCTGAATTGAGAACTACTGTCTATTCTGACTAACAGCTCTCCAAAGTGTTAGGCAAAAATCTGTCCCAGCCCTCCAAACCAAGATGGTTTTAATTAGAGATACCACAGGGACTGAAACTGGGACCATTTGCATATGTTCTGCCACTAAGTAATAGCTTCTTTTCTAAAAGAGGAAGCACTGCATCATCAGATGAAGGACTTGAATCCAAAGTATTGGCATTAGCACCACACTGTGGCTGATGGAGCTACTCAGCAGGACAAAGTATAGGGCCATACGAGTTCATTAACTGAAAGAGTCCCAGGTGGTAGCATAGAAAATAGCGCAATATGATATCACAGGAATAATCAATCAGTCCAAGTGGAATGAAAGCTGGGATGCATGGATTTTTCTCTGTACATCTTCTCTTTTTTGGGTTGACCATTAACATTCAAGGAGTCTTGTTTCATGCTTTCCTGAGCGTGCTTGCTTTCTTTTTCTCTCACTCCCTCTCTTCCTTTCTCTTTTTTTTGAAAAGTACAAATTCAGATGATTGTTTTATACTAGTAGAATGCTTTTTTCCCTACATTTATGATTTTATGTCTATTTTTTAAACCCCTTGAGACTTCTTTGTTGGCAGAGTTCAGGAAATAATCCAATCCATGCTTTGGAATTTGCTTTCAATGAATTTACTGCAACAGGATTTTTGCAAAAGATAATAACTGACTGCAGGCCATTACGGCACAGAGAGACCTTCAGAGCACAAGCACTAAAACACAGCACTGAGAGAAAAACAACAATAGGTAGGTTGAACTGCAAGAGAAAACATCTAATAAACCCTAAACACTAGAGAATGCTCCACAGCTGGACTAAACTACTTTTTCAGCAGTATTTTCAGTAACTAGACCCTTAGCAGGCTGTCACTTCTCCAACATTCTTGCCACCCAGAAGGAATGTTTCAATACCATTTTCCTCAGTTTCTTTTTTTAAAAGAAATTAATCTCCCCCCTTTTAGGCACCAAAACTTTTAAATTTTTTAAACCTCCATCAGCAGACACACAAACTTGCACTCGTCTTCTTCACTTTGGCTGGCAGGGGTCACCTCATTCAACTTCACAAGGATACTTAATAGAATCATTCAGGACCTACTTGGAAATAATTATCACCTGTCGCAAAAGCATCAGCCAATTATTCTGAGCCATTAACATAACAGAGGAATCTTCAGCCAACATTGGCAGCAATGAAGCTGCCTTGTACTGAATTAGAACTGTTCTCTACTCGGTCACTGTTCTCTACTCAGCCTGGCAGCCGCTCCCCAGACTCTCAGGGTGAAGTCTTTCACATTACCTTTTAACTGTAGATACTGGGGATTGAACCTGGGACCTTCGGCATGCCAAGCAGATGCTCTGCCTTTGAGCCACAGCCTCTTTCCAAAGCTCCCCCGATATTTTATGTATGTCAAGAGGAAACTTGATATGAGCCTCAGAGGAAACACCTCCAATGGGAGCCATCATGGCTGCCTATTGCAGAGGTAAGGAATTGGCAGTGAAGGAATGTTTGGCGGGGGGGCGGGGGACAGATAAGGAAAACAGATAATACAACTATGATAAAAAAATACAATTGAAAAGTGTTTTCATTTGAAATTTAAGAAATTCAGCTATGCTTTCTCCAGGAACTCCATAGTGTGAGTTGAGCCAAAGGAAATGGAATTTCTTTTGCATCCCTAGGAGAAACCCAATGCCATTCATGGTGAAACAGGGGGACAGGTTAGTCAATGTTTATTCCTGATATCATTATTATTTAATGTATTGTTGAAGGCTTTCACAGCTGGAGAACGATGGTTGTTGTGGGTTTTCCGGGCTGTATTGACGTGGTTTTGGCATTGTAGTTCCTGACGTTTCGCCAGCAGCTGTGGCTGGCATCTTCAGAGGTGTAGCACTAAAAGACAGAGATCTCACAGTGTCACTGTGACACTGAGAGATCTCTGTCTTTTGGTGCTACACCTCTGAAGATGCCAGCCACAGCTGCTGGCGAAACGTCAGGAACTACAATGCCAAGACCACAGCAATACAGCCCGGAAAACCCACAACAACCATCATTATTATTTATTTAGATATGTAAACACCACTTTTCTGTCCAATGGGGACCCAAATCCTCTTTGAGTCTTTTTAGAGAATGGCAGACTATGAAACCTGTAAATAAACAAACTGCAACAGGGGCTTCCCCTCTTCCATTTTATCCTCACAACAGCCCAGCGAAGTAGGTTAAAACTGAGAGAGAGTCACCCAGCGAGAGTGGGCATTCAAACCCAGGTCTCCCAACACTCCCAACACTGCTGGCTACACATTTTTGTTATCCAGCTACAAGAGGAAAGGTTGAAGGTTTTGTTATTCAGCTATAAGGAAATGTTGAAGGAGTTCGGTATGTTTAGCCTGGAGAGGAGACAACTGAGAGGTGATACGATAACCATCTTCAAGTACTTGAAGGGCTGTCATATAGAGGATGGTGTGGAGTTGTTTTCCACTGCTCCAGAAAGTCGGACCAGAACCAGTGGGTTGAAGTTAAATCAAAAGAGTTTTCAGCTAAACATTAGGAAGAACTTCCTGACAGGTAGAGTGGTCCCTCCGTAGAACAGGTTTCCTTGGGAGGTGGTGGGGTCTCCTTCTTTGGAGATTTTTAAGCAGTGACTAGGTGGCCATCTGACAGCAATGCTTATTCTGTGAACCTAGGCAGATCATGAGAGAGAGGGCAAGAAGGGTTACATCAGCACTTAGTTCTTGTGGCCCCTTTTTACACACCCAGAGTAAGGTCAATCGTCACCTTGGGGTCAGGTGGCAATTTTCCCAAGGCCAGCTTGGCTAGGGATCCTGGAGGTGTTTTGCCATCTTCTAGGCATGGAGCAGGGGTCACTGGAGGTGTGGCGAGAGAATTGTGAATTTCCTGCATTGTGCAGGAGGTCGTGCTAGATGACCCTAGAGGTCCCTTCCAACCCTATGATACTATGATCTGGATTTTCTTGTTATTTCACACAAGAGACTGGAACACAGAACACAATATGGAGAACTCTAAATGGTACAGTATAGCTAGCTACATAGTTTCATTCCTCTCCTCCTCTTTCCCCAGTCCCCTTCAGCTGTAATAACCGTGCATTCTCCATGTTGATGGAAGGTCTGTTGCTCTTACTTTGCTCTTGTCACCTTCTAGACTGATTGCATCCCTTGTATGTGTTCTGATTAATCAAGTAATCACACACTGTTATTATTTCCTGTTCCATTTTGGTGAGATGTATACATGAATTGTAAAGATGATGGTTATACAGTACCCTGTAAGTTCAACACTAATCAATATAGTATTATTAAACAGAAGCAAAGGAGGAAAACTTCATCTCCTGTTTTAGTCAATATGCTGTGAAAATAGCAAAATCAATGCATTTGAATGCTTACTTCCATTGTAATTTTGAAAGCTACTCAGAAAAATATAACCCTCTTCAGAAGAAAGAGTCCAACTATACCAAACACATACCAAGAATATCAGGACAAGATTGGTTGGGTCCCGAATCATGTCCCAAATAGTGGTCTCTCCAATGTTTCCACAAGCTCACATGCAGGACATAAAGGGGATTGTCTTTCTGCATTTTTCCTCACTATCAAGCACTCAGGTACACTGCACCTGAACATGGAGATTCCAGTTCGCCACTGGCTAACAGCCATTGAAATACTATGAATCTTGGTTTTGAAATTGATCCTCGCCGATGTGGGGATACGAGGGACTGCCTTACAGTGGCTTGTCTCTTTTCTCCACAGTCGGGGACAGAAGGTGGCACTTGGGGAGAAATTGTCACCCCGTCACCCATTGGTGTGTGGGGTCCCACAGGGAGCAATACTCTCCCCTTTACCGTTTAACATCTATATGCGCCCTGTTGCCCAGCTGGTGCAAAGTTTTGGGCTTGGGTGCCATCAATATGCAGATGACACCCAGCTGTATCTGATGATGGACAGCCAGCCCGGCTCAGCCCCAGATGTCCTGGAACATGCATTTGCAGCCGTGACTGATTGGTTGAAACAGAGTCGACTGAAACTGAAACCAACAAAGACAGAGGTCCTATACTTGAGCCATGGGGGACTGGATTCGGGACTCCAGCTCCCGACCCTCGATGGGGCACAGCTTGTGCCTGTTCCAAGGGTTAAGAGTCTGGGGGTGATCCTAGATGCCTCCCTGAAAATGGAGGCACAGGTCACAGCAGTTGTCAGGTCTTTTTTCCGCCTGCGGCAGACCAGACAACTTGTCCCTTACCTGTCTACCTGTGACTTAACTACAGTGATCCAGGCAACGGTCGTCTCTAGGTTAGATTACTGTAACTCGCTCTACGTGGGCCTACCCTTGTGCCTGACCCGAAGATTACAGCTGGTGCAAAATGCAGCGGCACGCATCATTATGAAAGCACCAAATAGGGCACATATTACACCAATATTGCGTGAGCTGCATTGGTTGCCAGTGGAGTATCGGATCAGGTTCAAGGTCTTGGTATTGACCTATAAGGCCCTGTGCGGACTAGGGCCAGCGTACCTGAGGGACCGTCTCTCCCCGTATATTCCCCAGAGGACCCTCTGATCAGGAGAAAAGAAATTGTTATAAGTCCCTGGCTCCAAGGAGGCCCTCCTGGCCTCGACTAGAGCAAGAGCTTTCTCAGTCCTAGCTCCTACCTGGTGGAACACTCTGTCTACTGAGACCAGGGCCCGGCAGGATCTACTATCTTTCCGCCGGGCCTGTAAGACAGAGTTGTTCCGCCAGGCTTATGGCTGAGGCTGGGCCTCCACTGGCTGGAGGATACAACATCTACTCCCCTCCTTATGAAAGCTGCCCACCACTGTTCTTAAGCTGCTGCTATGTTCAACTGCGCTGTTGCACTTTTTGTAATCAATGGTATTGCCGCCATCAAGAAAAGAGTGCTGCTATTTTAATATCTTTGTACAATGTTTTTAAATGTTTTATATGAAATGTTTTAATGTTGTTATCCACCCTGAGCCTGCTTGCGGGGAGGGCGGAATATAAATACGATAAAATAAAATAAAATAAAAATAAATCATTGGTCATCTCTTGTGAGAGTGAATTTCCCAAGTTTGTATACTGCACGAAACTCTTCCAGCTACTTCATTGATTAAGCACTTTTGTTCTTTTCATGATTACTCTTAAGCTTACCATTTCCCCAGAGATGATGGGCAAATTTCTGCCCCGGGATCCAGGCCTCACCGGGCCTCTTTTCTCCAGCAGAAGCAAGGGGCAGGAGCAGGAAGAGAATGACGTCACAACAAGTTCTGGTTTCTATCTGGAAGTGACATCATAATGCTCCAGGAATTCCTAGGCCATCATGACATCATTCCCAGGAACAAACTCAAACTGATGCCGCGATGTCGTTGATGTTGCTCCCCACCTTGAAAAGGCTCCTGCTGGTTGCCAACACTCTGCAGGCAACATGAATTACTCGTCAATTTTCATTCTTTTCTGTTCTGGACTTCCGGCTTGGGACCATGGAGGTCTGAAGTGATCCAGGGAGCTGGACCATCCGAGGTGCTGTTTTTTGGCTGGCGTGGTGCCTTGACCACCCGCTTCCCCCTGATTTCAGGCAGAAATCGGGCAGGAACGCTTGGTAGCCGCAAGAGTGAGTGATCTCGGCAGAGGGGGGGGGTCTGAATTAAGGATTCCCTTTCTGCCTTGAGGTCCCCTCGTAGAAGGGCGGCTATTATATCTGCAGCAGCTTTTGGAGTCATTTAATTGGCACAGGACCTTCATATCCAAGCTTCAGAAACGGATTTAAAGTAGAATTGAACAAAAGAAACAGTGAGTACAACCCAAGAAGAATAAAAGAAGTAAAGATTGCTATCTCCCCTAATGGACTAGATAATTAAATCATTCTTTTCTGTTCTATTACTGTTTGTTCGACTCAGTGGTCTCAAACAGCTACTGAGAGTTTATCTATAAGCAATTAATAGAAAGCTACCCACCTAATGCTAAGGTTTAGGCAGTTGCTTCAGAATGTTTCTGTATTTCTACAATGGCAGCCAAAAATCTAGCGGCCCTATATGTAACCCATTCATCTTTATTGCTGAGTAGTCCTATTAGTCAGTTTTATTGTTTTTGTTTTACCGACCCTTGTTCCTCCTCTACCCCTTTTCCTCCCTCAGGGCATGATTGTCACACGGTCTGAAATAACATTGCCCAGATGTGTGAAAGCACAGCGCTTTGAACCTGCCAAGCTACCACGGGAGGAGGGGGCAAAAATATTCTGTGCCTCCTGATATTGGCCCCCTACACAGCCTGACTGGAAGAGCAGCAATGGCGGCCCTATTCCCAGCATTACCCCGGGCATGCAGCAGTGGGGAAGGAGGAGAAAAGTCTCCATGCCACTCACATTATCAATTTACCAACAAAGATTCCGATTGACTTTTATGTTCAGTGCGGCATCCATTATGATATCCACGATCAACTATAACCTTCAGGTCCACATATTTTTCAAAGGAAGCCCATTATTTCCCTCCAAGATACCACCACGCAGAATCTCTTCTGTTGCAACGCTCCTTTGAAGAGAGTCATACATGTGTACCTTTACAAGACATTATTTCACTTTCATATTGTCCTGCACCTGGTTAGATGGTCTCATCAGCTGTTGGTTATCTAGCTGGTTGCCATGTGGAGGAGCTGGAACACAAGTCTGGTGCAAAGTAAACCAGTTGAGGCTCAGCCAAGCCTTACAGTCAAACTAGACGAGACGCCAGAAATGAAAATGTCACGTGTCAGTTTCCTGCAAGTTTTGACGGGAAATGTAGTCCGTTTCCACACACTTTGAATAATGCACTTTCAATGCACTTTAGTTATCCTTTAGAAGTGGACTTTTTGTTCCACACATGGAAAATCAGTTATAAATGTTCACTAAAACGTATTGAAAGTGGATTATCCAACGTGTGTGGAAGCAGCCGTAGTGAGGCTTCTTCTCTGACTGCTGCCTGTTCTGCGCTTGCTTCATCCGCTCTGCACCTGCCACCTTCTACCTTCTACCTTCCTTCAAGTAGAGGGGCGAGAGCTCCAGGGCCTCACTTTGTCCACACCACAGAGCTCCCGAGCCACAGAGCAGCATGTGGAGTGGCCCCCTAGCTCCCTCCCATGTGCTCTGCCTGCCAGCATCCCAGGTGCTAGATGAGCGAGTGAGATGGGTGGGTGGGAAAGGGGGGAGCTGCGGCTGTTCCCTCTGGGTTTCTTCCCCTGTGGTGGGGAGTGGCGTTCGGCTGTCACTGCCAAGGAGGAACCAGTCAGTGTCGCCCACCCCCCCTCTGCAGCAGGCTGACCCACTGCCCCATTCTCCACTTTGCCCAGACCTGCATGGTGTGCTGCCTTGCTCACCCCTGCGTCTGCTTCGGCCAGCTCCAGCACCCTCCCAGAAGGGCGCCCTCCCAGCTGGGGTTGGGAGGGGGGGCCATGTGGGGCTGCTGTACCTTCCTGAGTGCAAAGTTTTGGCATGGTGCCGGGCAACCTTCTTCCACCGGGGTCAGCAGTGGCAGTCAGACAAGAAGCCTCACTACATTTCCCATCAAAACTTGCGGGAAACTGACATGTGCCGTTTTCATGTCTGGCATCTCTTCTAGTTTGACTGCCAGTCTAAATAGGCTAAAGAGAGATCTGGCTCAGCTGCATCTGCCAGCCAATGTTGAGGCTCCGGAGGCTCTGCTTTGGCCATGGTCCTGCAGGAAAGTAGTCCTGGCCTGAGTCTGCTGGGATACTGCCAGCTGGCATATTGCCAGCCTTGCACTTTGCCTTCTCTGTGCTATTTCTGCCTGTCTCCTTTGCCACCATCTCTCTCTTGGTGTGGGAGGCAATCTGGAGGGACTATCGGCCCGGGCTCATGTCCTGCCTGCTGGGGCCTCAGTGGTGATCTCTAAGGTTGGCACCTTGGATGTGTTTGCAGGCAGCAAGGACTCACATGCAAGTTCTGGTGATGTGATCTTAGGTGCCTACTGGGGCATGAGTGGCCAAGGCTTCATTCACTGGCTCTGACAGTGTGGCCTCTGGCATATGGTCAGTTGGAACCTCTGCAGCACCAGGCCCATCCTGGCCCTGTAGGTCCTTAGGCTCTTCCTCTGAACCCTCCAGGTCTGAGTAGCTGGCCTAGTCAGAGGGCTGGTCAGAGAGGGTCATGACACCTACCCTCCGAATTGCAATAATACTTGCCTACATGAGGAACAGATACAGCAGACTATTATAATCTTTCATGGCAATTGCTGGTAGAGGACAATCAAGGAAACATAATTGTTATGGAATAACTCTTTTCTGCATTAAGGTTTGAACTTGTGCTGGCGCTCCTGTTAAGAGCACGTCATCCAATCACATCTGCTATTATCATTCACTGGCTTTTGTCATTTACCTGCTATTGGGCGAAGCTACAAGTGATGAATGACACTTGAACGGCAAGTGTATTCCTCCCTGTTTACTTGCACTCCACTCAATCCACTTGCTGTTCAAGTGTCATTCGTCACTTGTAGCTTGGCCCATTGTCATTCGGTATCTGAAATCACTCCGCTCACCGAGATATAAGGGATCGATGGACGCACATTCTAGCTGTATCTGAAGAAGTGAGCCGTGACTCAAGAAAGCTCATACTTCACCACAAACTTTATTAGTCTTGTAGGTGCTACTGAACACTTGCTCTTTTCTTCTCTACAGATGGACTAACATGGCTGCCCATCTTGATTTATCTACAGTGGTTAAATTTGTCCCATTAAGGGCTGCTCAGGGCTACTACTTGATAAGCAAACTTGTTTTCAGTCTTTTTTTAAAGTGAAAGGGCAAGCTGAAATGTGAAATAGCAAAACAAGTCCTAGCAAAGTTGCTTATCAGGCTGAAGGCCCCAACTAATAGTTAGATGCTTCAGGGTTTCATAATGCTAGTTTTGAATTAACAATTATGCAAAGTACACCATTGCCCCAAACAACCGTTAAGGGGCTTTCTAACTTAACTTTCTAACTTCAACCCTCACCAGAATGTTTGAAATGAAAAGTCAACAGCTGCACGATCTCCCCATGTGAACCGTCACTTCATATGAGAAATGTACACTAAATTTAGTGCTTTAAGCTTTCAGTATAATTTGAAACTTTTAATAAGCCCCAAGTATGTTCTCTAGGAGATTCATCTAACTGATTTGTTTCTTACTAGTCCCCCCAAAAAGGTAAATGATGCTTAAAAGTGATTTCACAATCTAAATTACAACGTTGTATTCATATTTTTAAATGACATTTAATACTGAAGATGAAAGCCAGGCCCTTTCATCTCTTTCATTTGCTGGCAGATATTAATAGTTTTTTATTGGAAAGTGGTACAATTTGTACTTGGCAACTGGCAGAAAAATCTCAAAGCAAAATGTCATTTGGGGGTAAATTATTAAAGTACTTAATACAGCAAAGCAAATCTTCTTGGAGACTTACTATATTATGCCAGCGTTTGACTGTTTTTCTTCTGATTTTGGTACAGTTCTCAGGTTTATTGCATTGTGAAATTTAATTCATTCACTGTTTTTTTAAAGTCTAAATTGATTTACTGTTTTGTGTTTCAGGAATTAATTTTTAAGTGGTTGTAAAAAATCTCTGTTTCAGAAAATACAGCCATATCTTCAGTTATTAATTTATGACTCACATACCAAATGATAATGTTTCTGTATTAACTTGTTCCTTACAGTCTAATTATCAGACAAGAAAAACTGAGGCGTCCTTTAAATGGGGAAGATGTAAGGCAAGTCTTTGTGTGCTGGAGAGCAGCAATTGCGATTTATGACATAAAAAGACTACCGTTAATTAGGAAAATCTGTTTTTTTCCTGTCCCATATATGCTGTCCTCAACTACACACAAGCCTTTCATTTCCCACTTTTATCAGATGTTGGGGAAAAAGGGACTTTTATCCCTTTCTTGTGAACTTCTAGATCCATCTGGTTAGCTACTGATAGAAACCAGATTTACAATCCGGTGAGGCAGCTCTTACATTCTAAGGTGTTTTAAATGTAGATGCGTTTCTGACTCATGGAGGCTTAGAACTTTTCTACATGTTCCGGCTACATAACCATTAATGAGGTGGCTGCCCATTCTTCAACCTCTTAGCCACCATCATTTTTGTTCAGGCTTCAAGACAAGAGTATGGATTTTCTCACTTGTCAGATTTTTGAACCACATTTCCTAGATTTCTCATTCTACTTCCCATTGTCTCACACTGAGTCACTCGTGTCAGTTGGATACTCTACAACATTCACAGTGAAATCCTAAGCAGAGTTACTCCAGTCTAAGCCCAGCAGATGGGCAGCCTTCACACTGCACAAGAAGCGACTTGTGAGATTCCAGCAGTTCTAGAACAGAAATTGGAAATCACAAGTCACACCATACAGTTCTGGGTTCTCTGCAGACTCCAAACCCAAGGCATCCTTCACCACCAGGTGAAGGAGTTTGGCCAGGCAGTAAATGCTCTCCAAACATACAGCCTCTGCCATTCCCCTGATATCTGTGCTGCCATCCGTCACTATGAAGCTCATGGAGACATCCATGCCTATCCATACCATTAACTGCTTTTTGATGGTGGCAGGTATGTTGGCCATCATGGATGCCTCACCCACTACTTCGGTATGGAGCAAAGCCTGGCAACAGCTGGCTTTCAATGCACTTTATCAATGTTTGAGGTGGATTTTTTGTTCCGCACACAAAAAAAATCCGTTCCAAATGATCTATAAAGAGGATTGGAAATGCAT
The DNA here is from genome assembly GCF_028583425.1 of Eublepharis macularius. Classification (NCBI taxonomy): domain Eukaryota; kingdom Metazoa; phylum Chordata; class Lepidosauria; order Squamata; family Eublepharidae; genus Eublepharis; species Eublepharis macularius. The sequence goes on from NC_072796.1 coordinate 18,680,470, forward strand.
TATCCAACATGTGCGGAATCACTCAGGGAGAGGTACAAGTGCTGCAATTGAGGGCAGATCTAGATGCCAGATGTGAAGGACAGAGATCTCCCATGAGTGCAGGACAACTGTGCCTTCACATGGTCCTCGGCAACTGTATACAAGGAGGCACCAGGGTCCTGCTCAGCATGGCGGAAGCAAAGTTCATGTACCAGGGAAAGGCACCTTGGAGAAGCCTGCAGAAACCAACATCTTCAACAACAGAATAGAAGGGCTGCATGTCAAAGCCGATCCTCTCACCAACAAGGTGACCAATGCTCACAATCTTCCATTAAAAGAAAATATAACTAACACTGGCACACTCACAGGAATGATGGTTTTTCAATTGTCCATGCACATCTCTAGGCAGGCCAGGAATAATCATATTAAAAATGATGCATTCAGCCACAGTAGAGAATTCTGCGCATACTTCATTAGTTAGCTATTGACAGATGATTGGGCAGTAGTTAATTTATGATGCTGAGCCAAATAGAAAGGAAATTTCAGGGATTCAGATAGGGATGTATGAATACACCATGTTGTAGTTGTGAGCTTTTTGATTTTACCCATTTTCTCCACTAGTTTTCCTGATTAATTTGTAGCTTTTACGGCATTTTACATCTTTTATATGTTATATACCATTTATATGCAACTGATATAAAAATAACATTGGAAAACTGCATAAATTAGATGTGGGTATTGTGCTGTGAGGAAACAGAAAATAGTATGAAAATAAAACATGAGTTTTATTGACAGAAGGGAAAAGTGAAGGCAAATGGGATTTTCCATTAATTCAGAATAACCAATTGGCCCTCATGACAAAAAAAATACATAAAGTACAACATCTTCCATTCCTTCTTATGCCTTTAAAGGCATATTTGAGAGCTAAACCACACGAGACAAATTACACGAGGATGCTCAAGTAAAAGGAGACACAATGTTAGCTGGGAAGTGTAGTTTGAATTTCACCTTTCTTTACAGAGCTGGCTAGATAGTTGCTCAGAAGGTTTGTTAATAATTGACAGAGCCTTCCCAGAGGCAAAGTGGAAATTAACAAACCCTCTGAGGAGTGATCTTTGCCGGCTCTGTAGAAAGAGGTGAAATTCAAACTATGCTTCCTTGCTAACATTGCATCTCCCTTCACATGAGCGTCCTCATGTAATTCATCTCGTGTGGTTTTGCTCTGAGAGATTCAACAGGATTCAACACTCACAGTTAGCCAAACCAGAGAGAACAAGAAACAGTCAATAAATTAAACTCATGTTGTCCAAGCAATAGCCATTGAATGCAAGTAAGTTTATCATTTTGAATAAATTTATATAGTTTTAAATTGTGTCTATTATTTTCTGCACACTTGAGCAGTAACTGTGATTTATAAATATTATATTATAAATAACTAGAATGGATATGGAAAGAGTCTTTTTCAGCTGTATTAAGATCAGAATTGCCAACATTTGGCGTAACTCATTCCAGATAGTGGGTAAAGAAACAAGGCTGTTGTGTGCATTTTAAGTGCTTTCTGTTTCTAATCTTGATCTCAGCAAGATATACTAGAGCATATATCGGTCTTGAGCCATTTTTTTTGCATACGTCTTAAATCAGTATCTCATCCAACCTGATAAGGAGGTTGTACATTATAAGTAGCACAAATCACAATGTGCTGATGTTACAATTATTACCATCTTCAGAGTACCACAAGGGCTTCCATTCAATAGGATTGATTGATAGGCACATCTTGCCTAATTTGTTATAAACTCACTTTGTAATTGCTCATAAAGCATGGCACATGTCAAAGGCTTTTTTAAAAATAACCTTCTGCACTGAAGCAGGGCTGACATTACAAAAAATATGTAAATTGTAGGCACAGCCCTGTTAACAGCAGAGGCAATCCAGGGATTGCTGGAAAAGGCACAGAAAATTACAACAGAAAATATTCTGATACTAATATTTAAATCAATGTACTTCGCATACTATACGTAATTCAGGGGTATTTTTATGCAACAGAAAATACCCCAGTCTCAGAGTTTCAAACCACACTTCATTGGGGCACTGATGTGAAAGAAGCCCGTGGATGATACAACTGCAGGATATGACACCTGTATTCATGTGAAAGGAGTTACAGACACATTCTTGAGAAAAGAGCGGGAAACGAGGCAACAACAAACCTGCCCCGTTGCCGGGCAGTGTCTGGAATGAGGAATTTCTCCTACAAGCAGGGCTTTTTTTCAGCTGGAACGCAGTGGAACGGAGTTCCGGCACCTCTTGAAAATGGTCACATGGCTGGTGGCTCCACCTCCTGATCTCCAGACAGAGGGGAGTTTAGATTGCCCTCCATGCCACTGGAGCACCGCTGGAGCAGCACGGAGGCCAATCTAAACTCCCCTCTGTCTGGAGATCAGGAGGTGGGGCCACCAGCCATGTGACCATTTTCACTGAGGGCGATTTAAACTTTAAAAAACTCCCCCCCCCCGTTCCGGATGACCCAAAGTGACGTCATTGTGTGGTCCTGTGCTGGCAACCCACTGAGTTCCACCACCTCTTTTCCCAGAAAAAAGCCCTGCCTACAAGAAAGAGATATATTATTGGACTGACTAATAGCATTATAGTTACTAAAGTATAACAATATGGGTGATCCTTTTATGACTGTGGATTTGGAAAAGTTACATTGTTTTGTATGACTTGCATATGGTTAAGAGACTGATAAGTGGCTATTAATTCTATTGACTGGGGTTGAAATATTTGCACTGACAGTAAAAAGAATAAGCAGTTAGATAGTTATGGTGGTGTTTCTCACATGGCGAGGAGCCAGCTGATAAGGACACACAGGCCACTAGGTGGCTGGTGGCCCACCCAGTTATAGCTGCCCAGCCCTGATGTGTATAGCCCAGGCAAGCCTGATTTCATCAAATCTTAGAAGTTGAGCAGGATCGTCCTTGATTAGTAATTGGATGGGAGACCTTCAAAGGAGACCCGGGTTGCTGAGGCAGGCAATGGAAAACCACCTCTGTTAGTCTCTTGCCTTGAAAATCCTAGCAGGGGTTGCCATAAGTCAGCTATGACTTGATGGCACTTTCCACCACCACCAGCTGCCCGGCAACTGGTCACCACAACACCTTTTGCTCTTTTTGTGGCAAATTGATCTTGAGCATACCAAAGAGCTGGCCTTTCAATAGCATCAATAAAATGAAAGTCAAAGGACGGTATGAGTTGCTCAGTTCTGTAGTTAAAGCTATGCAGTCACAATCAGCTACTTGTAGCATTTCAGAGAGGGCTTGACAAAGCACTCTTTTTGTTCCAGCCACATTTATCCATATAAGTTTATATATATAGCTGATCTCATCAGTGGTTGAACAGAAGCAACATCTCTGCTTCCAACAACACCCAGCAGCAGAATCAAATATAATCTTATCATTTTCCCATCTTTCCCAGACTTCACAGGGTTCTTCAAAGGTCCCGAAGCCTGAACTTTGGAAAGTTTGTCATTTGGAAGAAGCAACTAAAAATGCTTTCTTTATTACATTGCGTAGATGGTATTTATTAAGATAAACTCCTAGTGAAACCTGGAGGTGGTAAAGGAGCACCTTGACTTTGGAGGTGGAGTCTTCAGCGTGAGCTAGAGCCTCCTTTATTGATTAAAAAGAGTCCAGTAGCACCTTTAAGACTAACCAATTTTATTGTAGCATAAGCTTTCGAGAATCAAGTTCTCTTCGTCAGATGCATGGTACAGAAACTGGTCAAATATAGAAGAGGAGGGGGGAGGAGGGGAGGAGAGAGAAGATGCAGTTGGGGGGGGGAGAGGGAGGATGCAACCAAAACATTATCGATATCGATATCGAAGGCTTATACTACATAGGAATTGGATGGTCTAGCTGTTTTACTGCTGCAAACTAACAAGGCAAACTCCAAAGCCAACTGACCCCCATGCCAAAAGGAGATGTTTACATTTACTAGCAAAGGAATGTTTTGGTTGCATCCTCCCTCTCCCCCCCCCAACTGCATCTTCTCTCTCCTCCCCTCCTCCCCCCTCCTCTTCTATATTTGACCAGTTTCTGTACCATGCATCTGACGAAGAGAACTTGATTCTCAAAAGCTTATGCTACAATAAAATTGGTTAGTCTTAAAGGTGATACTGGACTCTTTTTGATTTTGCTACTACAGACTAACATGGCTAACTCCTCCTTTATTGATTGTAATCATCAGGGCTTTTTTTCTGGGGAAAGAGGTGGTGGAACTCAGTGGGTTGCACTCAGAGAAAATGGTCACATGGCTGGTGGCCCCGCCCCTGGATCTCAAGACAGAGGGGAGTTTAGATTGCCCTCTGCGCTGCTCAGCGGCGCAGAAGGCAATCTAAACTCCCCTCTGCCTGGAGATCAGGCGGGGGGGCACCAGCCATGTGACCATTTTCAAGAGTTTCCGGAACTCCGTTCCCCTGCGTTCCCCCTGAAAAAAAGCCCTGGTAATCATTAAAGAGTAAACATTAGTGTTGCTCCGCTTTACCCAATTTCTTTTCAAAATAATCTTTCTATTTTCCTCTTTTTCAGAATTTGGAGTCTGTTTCTAGGCAACTCTGTTTGGTTCAAAGAGAAATTTGAAGGTAGGGGCACGAGGGGAGGTTCTGCAATATTTCAGATTTTCACTCTGTAGATGATGAAGATGATGATAATTCTGCTTATATGACTTCCGGTTTGGGATTTCTGGAGGTCTAACGCAGCTCCATTTGCGGAGCTGACCGGACTGCCGTTTTAAGCGGCCGGCGAGGTGAAAATAGCCCGCGGCCGACTGCTCTCAGGCGGAGAGCAGGCAAAGAACGCTCGAGACCCTAGGGCGCGTTGATCTCGGACGAGGGGGGGCTCTACACAACGGGTCCCCTCCCGATCCTTGAGGTCCCACCCTGAGACGGGTCGGCTACAATCTCTGCGGCAGTTTTGGGGCCAACTCGGCTGGCATAAGACCTACATACCCAAGCTTCGATTGGGGGAAGAAGTGGAAAGGAGAATCTGAAATCGAAACAGCGATTACAACCCGAGAAAAGTGAAGGGAAGGTAAAGATCACTATCTTCCGATACGGGACAGATTGATAAAAACAGAGAGGAAAAAAAGTAGACTTTTAAACTGCAACAGACTAGTGAAAAGGAGGGGAAGCTTCGGCAGGAGTTGTATTAGAAAAGAGACTAAGTTTAAAGAAGTTATTAAAGAAATCGGACTATTGTTTTGAATACCTGTGGCTTTGGAGCTGTGAGAAAAAGACACCATCGCGAGATCTGCTGTGGGAAGACGGGAGACAGGAAGTGCGTAACAACAATAGAGCGGCTGGAGAGAAGCGGCCCTGGCTGGAGGGCAGGAAGAAGGGAATCGCCATCTTTGAGAGGGGAAGGGCCGCGGCCTCAGCGGAAAAGGAAGTAGGCCATATTGGATTATAAAATCATAGAGAGACCATAGAGAAAAGACGCCCGACATTTTGGACCCTTTAAAATTAATTTATGCAAGAAGACCGGGACATTTGAAATAAAAAAGGTACTAAATTTAACGCCACGGAGTTAAGGAAGAGAGCGGACTCGTGGGAGCAAGCTAAAGCAAGCCCCACGATGTCGAAGAAAGAGTGGCAATCGGCAATAGAAAACCTGGATAAAAAACTTTTGGAGGTGATTAAAGAATTTAAAGACATGAAATTGGAGCTGATTAAAGAGGTTAAACAGACAGTAAAATCGGAGCTGTCAGAAGTAAAATCGGAGCTATCAGAAGTGAAGAAAGGTATGGAAACAATACAAAGTGAATTACAAGGGACGCAGCAGAGAGTTAAAACAGTAGAAGGAGCGATGGAGAACCTAGCAGATACGCAACAAACAGAGATGAGGCTGATGAGGGGAAGGATGGTGGTTGCGGAAAGCAGACATATGGAGAAGCAGCTCAGATTTCGCGGCCTGCCGGAAGTGGAAGGAAAGAAAGCGCAAGAACAGATGACGGAGGTGTTAGCTGAATACCTGGGGAAGGAGGAGGAGGATGTTGTGGCTATCCTAGATGTGGCATATCGTGTGAATTCGAGAATTGCAACCCAGAGGAAATTACCAAGAGACGTGATTGTACAATTTACAACAAGAAACATGAAAGAGAAGATTGTGACTAAACAGTTTCAAGATCCATTGGAGATCGATGGCAAGACAATTATCATAATGAAGGAACTACCCAGATCAGTGTTACTAGATCAGAAAAAATATAAAGAGCTAATCCAGATGCTGAAGGACATGAAAATCAGGTACAGATGGGAGCTCCCAGAGGGTTTGTCCTTCGAATTTGGAGGCGCTAAAAAGCGTATCAGATCTGAGCGGGAGATGGAGCGATTTATAAGGGACAATGAAAAAGACTTACCAACAAGATTATGAATATGGAGTGTAAAGTATTATCTTGGAATGTAAATGGACTAAATTCACCGAATAAGAGAAAAAATATTTTTCACTGGCTATTAAAACAAAAATGTGATATTGTTTGTTTGCAAGAGACTCATATTCGAAAACAGGATGTAAAATATCTAAAACTGGGAAAATTGGGCAAAGACTTTGTAGCGGCCTCAAGTAAAAAAAAAAGAGGAGTGGTGTTGTATGTAAAAGAGGAGCTACAACCAAAATTTATAATGAAAGATGTGGAAGCCAGATTTGTAGCAGTGGAATGTACTTGGAATTTAAAGAGAGTGTTGGTAGTCGGAATCTATGCACCCAACGGTGCAAAAGAGAGCTTCTTTGAGGATTTGAGGAAGCATTTAGATGATCTTACATATGACCAAATAATTCTTGCTGGAGACTTCAATGGAGTGACAGACTTGGAACTGGATAAAAAGACTACAATGACACAAAAGAAAAGAGGACTATTACCAAAGCTCTTTTTTGAGTTGATTCAACAAGAGACTCTTGAAGATGTATGGAGGAGAGAATATCCTAAAAGTAGGCAGTTTACTTTTTATTCTGCAAGGCATTCCACGTTATCAAGAATTGACATGATCTGGGCCTCAAAAGATTTGGCGTTATGGACTAAAGATGTAGAAATAATGCCGATGGTAGGCTCAGATCACAACCCAATTATGTGGAAGCTGGGGAAAAGGAGGAAAAGGAAAGCATGGAGAATAAATGAGGATTTGTTACAGGAAAAAGAAAATATGGAAATATTGAGAAGAGAGACAAAGTTTTTCATTCAATACAACGTGAATAAAGAAGTACCAACTGATAAAGTTTGGGATGCTTATAAGGCGGTTATAAGGGGCATACTAATGGACTTAAATGGTAGAGCAAGAAAGAAGAAAGAGGAGAAGAGACAAGAGATTGAGGAGAAAATAAAAACTAAGGAAATACAGCTAAAAAAGAGACCAGGGAAAAAGAAATTATACCAGGAAATTAAAATATTGCAAGAACAGCTAACAGTAATGAGTAATAAAGAATTGGAGTGGAATCTCAAAAGGCTGAATCAGAAAGTGTTTGAGGGTGCAAATAAACCTGGGAAGTACCTGGCATGGCAACTGAAGAAAAGAAGGGAAAAGAAAACAATAAATAAAATTTGTGAAGATGACAAAACGTATTTGGAACAGAATACCATTAGTAGAGCCTTTTATAAATTCTACGCTAAACTGTATAATAAGAAAGAAGTAAATAAAGACTCAATAGCGTCATATTTGGAGAAAATGACACTTCCAGAAATCTCGGACGCTTGGAGAAATAAACTGAACAGTGAAGTAACGGATGAGGAAATAAGTAAGGCAATACAATCGGCAAATCTAGGAAAGGCGCCAGGGCCAGACGGACTTACAGCCAAATTTTATAAGACTATGGCCAATGAGCTGGCACCATTCCTAAAGGAGGTGATCAATGGAGTTTTAAGGGATCAAAGGATTCCAGACACTTGGTCTGAAGCGAACATATCATTGATCCCAAAAGAGGGCCAAGACTTGACTAGTGTGAAAAATTACAGACCTATATCGTTACTCAACAATGACTATAAAATCTTTGCGAAGATACTGGCGGAGAGACTGAAGGGGTGGCTTTCGGAAGTTATAGAGGAGGAGCAAGCAGGCTTTCTGCCAGACAGACAAATAAGAGACAATTTAAGGACAGTGATTGATGCTATTGAGTATTATGATAAGCGTTGTGATAAAGAGGTTGGTTTCTTCTTTGTTGACGCTGAAAAGGCATTTGACAACTTAAACTGGGACTTTATGTTTGCCACTATGGAAAAGCTACAATTAGGAGAAAGATTCATCAGAGCAATTAAGGAAATTTATAGAGACCAGACTGCAGCAATTGTGGTAAATGATGAATTGACCAAGAAATTGACTATAAGCAAAGGTACAAGACAAGGTTGCCCGTTGTCTCCACTGTTGTTCATTTTAGTGTTGGAGATTCTGATGATACAAATACGACAAGACGAGGAAATTCGAGGAATAAAAATAAAGGACTATTCATACAAGGTCAGAGCATTTGCGGATGACATAATGTTAATTGTAGAGGACCCATTGGAGAACATGCCAAAAGTGATAGATAAGATTAAGGAGTTTGGAGATTTGGCAGGTTTCTTCATTAACAAAAAGAAGTCAAAGATACTATGCAAAAACATGACTAAGCAGAAACAACAATTGTTAATGGAAACAACGGATTGTGAAGTAACAAGTAAGGTGAAATATTTGGGAATTGAACTGACTGCAAAGAATATAGATTTGTTCAAGAATAATTATGAAAAATTGTGGATTCAGATTGAGAGAGACTTGATTAAATGGAATAGGCTCAATCTGTCATGGTTGGGTAGGATTGCAGCGGTTAAGATGAATGTGTTACCAAGAGTGATGTTTTTGCTACAGACAATACCAATCATCAGAGACTCTAAACAATTTGAAAAATGGCAGAGGAAAATATCAGATTTTGTATGGGCAGGCAAGAAGCCTCGAGTGAAAATGAAAGTTTTACAAGATGCAAAAGAAAGAGGCGGAATGCAACTGCCCAATCTGAGACTTTATCACGATGCAATCTGCCTAGTTTGGCTGAAAGAGTGGATGACATTAAAGAACAAGAAACTATTAGCCCTAGAGGGATATAAAAAAAATATTTGGATGGCATGCATACCTATGGCATGACAAAGTAAAGGTCAACTCGATGTTCCTACACCATTTTGTACGGAGAAGTCTATACACAATCTGGAAGAAGTACAGAATTTACCTACAAGAAGGAACTCCTTGGTGGGTGGTTCCATATGAGGTGATAGACCCGAGAGCTGTTGACAACGAACGACAATGTTTGACATACAAAGAAATAACTAAAATAGAAGCATCTAAACTTAGAATAAAGACGCAAGAGGAACTATCACCGAACTACGATTGGTTCCAGTATAGACAGATCAGAGATTTGTATAACTCGGACTCTGTAAAGGGAGGTATACGAATAGAGAATTCGGAACTAGAGCAGACCCTTTTTAAAGAGGACAAGAAAAGAATATCCAAGGTATACCAAGTACTGTTGAAATGGTATACTGAGGATGAGACAGTTAAAACACAAATGGTGAAATGGGCTATAAATTTTAATAAAGAGATAACAATGGAGGCATGGGAATACTTGTGGAAGACTACAATGAAGACAACGACATGTACAAACATTAAAGAGAATATTTACAAAATGATCTATCGTTGGTACATGACACCAAAGAAGATTGCGCTAGGGAACTTGAACACTTCTAATAAATGCTGGAAATGTAGGAAGCATGAGGGCTCCCTCTATCATATGTGGTGGTCGTGTGATGTAGCTAGGCAGTACTGGGGGGAAATAATAAGAGAAATGAGTGAAAATTTACAATTTCAAATAAATAAGAACCCAGAACTCCTGCTACTAAACTTGGGAATGGAGGGAATTCCAGCCCATCATAGGACGTTGATATTTTATATGACAGCAGCAGCCAGACTTTTGTATGCGCAAAAATGGAAAGTACAAGAAGTGCCAACTATTGAAGATTGGATTTACAAATTGCTGTACATGGCAGAAATGGACAAGATGACAAGAAAACTGAGAAATCTGGACTCAGGGCAGTTTAACACAGGAGAAGCTGAAACAATATCTGGAGAAGAAATGGGAGGTGGGAGGAAAACTGTGGCAGTTTGAGAACTACTGAAATATAATAAAATGTAGAGGGGGGTGACTTTACCGGGGGGGGAAGAGATAAATGTGAATTTATAAGCAGTTAGATTAACAGATTGATATATATATAGATATATATAGGTTAATAGATAGAATATTGATAGAAAATAATTAATGATAAGGTTTAAATATAAGTATTGAGTAACCAACAATATTTTCTTTCTTGGATAAGATTTGTATAATGCACCAAACTGAATGTACAGAAGAGTCAAATTGATTGACTATGGGATGAGTTATATAGAATTACCATAAAAAGATATAATGAGTAATATATAGAGAATAAGTCAAATTGTTTGATTCAAATGTAAGATTTTTATGGTTTATGATATATAGGTTTATGATATATAGAAATATTTAAAACTGGAAATGGGATAAATTGTTTATCCAAGATGGAAACAAAGACTTACAGTTTGGGTATATAACAAGAAAAGTAGTTAAGGATGTACTGCTTAGTATAATGGAGAATGTATATTTGTTTTAGATAGAGGAATTTAATAGAAGTAAGGGAAAAGGGATAAAGGGTGGGAAAGCTGTTGGAAGTCAACAAAAGGGGGGGAAAGGGAGGGGGTTAGAAGTGAAAAATTTGGGGAAAATTGAATGCAATGTAAAAAATAACGGATTCTAACCCAATAAAAAAATTTTCAAAAAAAAAAAAGATAATTGTGCTTATATACTGCTCTTCAAGACAGATTAGTGTTCTATTCAGAGCAGTGAAGAAAGTTAGTGCTATTATTATCCCCACAATGCTGCTGCGGAGCTAGGGCAGAGAAGACTGCTTTACGCCAAAGGCCACTTACTGAGCTCATGAGCGGTAGTGGGATTAGAACCAGTAGAATGCTGATTAACAGCCCAACCCCCTAACGACTATGCTATAGCAGCTTAGAGTCTCTCTACACAAGATATCCGACACGTGAAGAACACATGTTGGGAGATGCAATGTTAGCCAGGAAAGGTAGTTTAAAAAGACAGAGCTGTTGGCAGGGCAAAAACTCTGCTATACACTGGAGCGGTGTGAAGGGGCTGTGACATGCCAGAAGGGAAACTTCAGCCCATTATAACCTCTCCGGGTCCAAGCCCGGCTCAGGAAGGCAGCTCCAGGCCATTTCCATTCCTCTCTGCCCTCTGGTTGAAATCCCACACTGGAGAGGTGAAACTGACAGAGCCTTTAGGAAGGTAAAGATGAAATTAACCAACCCTCTGAGGAGCAATCTCCACCAGCTCTGTCTTTTAAAACTATGCTTCCCAGTTAACATTACACTTGATGAACACGTGCCCCTACACTTGATGAACACGTGCCGAGGCGTCTCCTGTAGAGAAACTCTCCAAGGCAGGCAATGTCTTCCCAAACATTCCTGTCCTTCTTGAGAGCACCACTTTGCGGTATGTGACATAAAGCAACTGCAAGAGCTGAAGTTCCTCAGTAGCTCTGGGCAGTAGCTGAGTGTGGGGAAGTAAATAGAGGGAACAGGCTACCTGTTCTGGTGGAGCCTCTGGAAAGAGGAGAGAGGGGACCCTGTGAGGATTTGGGCCAGGGCTCTCTGCCTTTAAATTAAAGTTTAGGCCCGCAGCTTGTGTTGTCTGCCCTTAACTCCCTGGGAAGCTCCCAACCTGTAGAGTGGGTTTAGAGTGGGTGGAGGTATGGAAATGGTGGTCAGCCATAGCTAGTAAAAAAGGAAAACTGCAAAAAGTAATGTACAAACTTAGTATTGCAATGTCAGTTATAGATACCACTAATACTCGATGTTTGAACAACATTTCTCAGCTATTCATAAACAGACAACTGATAGCTCAGTAGGGGTATGCGGCAAGAAAAAAATCATTATAATTTTACATGTGCTGGAAAAATGTTTACTGTAATTGCTGATTTGTGGGTAGGGTATTGTTGGATAGGGATGCAAATCCAGGGGGATTTTTTGGCTTCTGGAGTTTAGAGAACATTCGTTTCAATGGAGAATGTACTTGAGAATCTGGGGCAGGTGCTTATAAAGATAATAGCATCAAATTTTCACAGAATATAGCCCCCCTCTAATCTAAGGACTGACCAAAGGGGCTCTATTTTACATTACCCCAAAGCAGGCACTTCTCAGCACAGACACACTTCTTTCTATTCATTCCTAGGGGTGGGGGGTAGTCAAGCAGCAGACTAGCAGGAGAGCCAGCCAGCGGCATTAAAAACTTTCTGCATTCATTTCATTTTCTTATTCTAACAGTGACTGATTTTTTAAAAAAACCTTTCCTCTGAATCCTCTGCTCCTTGTTGTGGTCTGCTGTCTGTATCCTTTCACTAAGTGAGGATGGCTTCTGTTACAACCCCCTTTCTTTTTCAGTTAGATTTTTCCTTTAACCCTCTTCTTACACCCTCTGGGTAGAATGCTACCCATCTATCTATTTGTGGAGAAACAACACCATTCCAATCACCCATCAACCAACAACTTTCATAAGGCAGATCAGCCAATTGTTCCCCTTCTCCTCATTTGGTGCATAGATTCCCACCATCAAGATTTTACTCCCATTCAGTGTAACCTCAAACCCCCCAAATCTACCCTGGTTATCAGAAATAACAAGTTCTGGTTTCAATACAGGCTTTAAATACAATACTACACAGTTTTTCTTTTTGTTACCTGCAGAGACAAATCCCCCCCCCCCAATTTTGTAATCCAAATATTTAATATCTTTTTTCCTGATATGAGTTTCTTGTAAGCAGATGATATCAACTCTCAACTTTTTCAGGTAATGAAATATTTTATGTCTTTCTTTAGGAGAATTCACTCCATTTATATTCCACGTTATGCATTTGTAATTCATGCTTGAAATTTTAGTTATTGTCAGAGTCCATATCATCTTGTTCTTTCTGATCCGGTACAAGTTGTTTTGAATCTTCCAGAGATTCTTCTAGGTCTTTCTTGTATCTTTCCATAAATTCTCTCGCCTTTGGAATCGCATTCAGCCTAAATCTCTGTTGTTCAAAAGTAAAAATCACTCCTTCCAGTTTGTCCCATCTGAATGTTGAGAGGATAAACTGCTTTCCTGTATGTATGTATGTATGTATGTATGTATGTATGTATGTATGTATGTATGTATGTATGTATGTATGTATGTATGTATGTATGTATCTTTCTTTCTTTCTTTCTTTCTTTCTTTCTTTCTTTCTTTCTTTCTTTCTTTCTTTCTTTGGAATTGAGCAGTGGTGTATAGTGCTGGCAGGAAGCCTTGGAAATGCATATGAGAAGGAAAGTTTTTAATGGACTAAATGGGATCCAAAAGCTTTGTTTGTCTCAGTAATTTGTGAACTGAAATTTGAAGAAAGTATATTTGCGGTATTTGCTGGACTGATTAAAACTTCCATACTAGAAACTAAGGCTGAATTTATGACCTTGAAAACTTCCTGAAATGTAAACAAATGAAAACAAAAAGAAAATGAAAGAGAATTTGTTACTTGGCATAACAGTTTGACTAAAGGTCTTACAGAGCCATCTAGTGGAGTAATGTCACAAGGCACAAGAAAATGTTCAATTGAAATTTCCTCATCCACAGATACAATGCAAAAATTTCTTGACCAATTAAGTAATAAACTAGATTCTTTTGAGAAGAAAATGGAAGATAATTTTACAAAATTCAAAACAGACGTAACTGAGCAAATTTAAAATATTGCAAGTGTTGTCAAGAAAACCTCTGAGGAGGTAAAAGAGCTGAATAATCAGGTGCAGACTTTGGACTGTAAAACAGCAGTGCTGGATAAAGAGTTTGAGAAGCACCAAGACAACTTAGCTTTACTGGAATTAAGGGAGATAGAATATGTGCTCCGCCTGAGAGGTGTGGAAGAGACATGAGATGAAGATGTTCAATAGAGGGTGGTAGATGCCTTGGCAGAATTTATGCAGTGGGACATCCAAAAAGTAGAGAAGGAGCTAGATAAAATATATAGAATTCCCACTAGATATGCGACACAAAATAAACTCCCAAAGGACATCATGGTGCATTTTGTCAGAAAGTCAATAAAATATCAATTTTTGCAATATCACTACGGGAAAAAATTGACCACACAGGAAGTTCCAGTCATTGTGTTAAAGGATATACCACTCAGAATTCTGAGGAAATGCGAGGACTGTATCTTTTTAACTGAAAAGCTGAAACAGAAGAAAATCCAATTTAGAGGAAACAGAATAGTTTCCAGTTGGCAAAGTTATCAGACTAGGATCTATATTATATCCCTATCTATTCAACTTATATGCAAAACATATAATAAGGATTTAGATTTAGAAGAAGCTGGGCTGAAAACTGGTAGAATGAGCATTAACAATTTAAGATATGCACATGGTACCACATTACTGGTGGAAAATTGTGAAGACTTGAAACAACTACTGATTAAGGTTGAAAGAGAAAATGCCAAAGCAGGATTATGGCTGAACATCAGGAAGACAAAAGTAATGACTGCTGAGGAATTACACAATTATAAGGTTGACAATGAAGAAATTGAAATGGTGAAAGTTCTTCTATTCCTTGGCTCAGTTGGCTACCAAAAAGGAGACTACAACCAAGAAATCATAAGGAGACTGAGACTGAGAAGCCATGAAGGAACTGGAAAAGATCTTTAAGGATAAGGATGTGTCACTGGAGACCAAGATCAAGATAATCCACATTAGGGTATTCCCCATTACTATATATGGATGTGAAAGTTGGACAGAGAAGAAAGCTGACAGGAAGAAAATGGATTCATTTGAAATGTGGCACTAGAGGAGAGTTTTGCATATTCCATGGATGGCCAAAGAGACAAATAAGTGGGTTCTAGATCAAAGCAAGCCTAAATTCTCCCTAGAAGCTAAAATGACAAAACTGAAACTATCATACTTTGGATGCATCATGAGAAGACAAGGCCCACTGGAAAAGACAATAATGCTAGGGAAAGTGGAAGGCTGTAGGAAAAGAGGAAGACCCAGAACGAGATAGCTGGAAGCCACCACGTCCACCAGTTTGCAAGATCTGACCAAGATTTGATAGGACATTTTGGAAGTCTTTCATTCATAGGGGCTCCATAAATTGAAAGCAACTCCATGGCACATAACACACACAATGAGATGGCTGGATTCATACATTTTCCAGCAGTTTCAAAAGAGAGCCTTGGAAGACGCATCTTAAATTTCTCTGGATGTTCCTGTTTTATCAAGGGGACAAAACTTCAGAGGCACTGCAGTCCATTCCAGTTCCAAATTACCCCTATAATTCAAAATCCCTGCTGTCATCTAGAATTTTGTTGCATTTAATGTTGCTGCTTGTTAATAAAACAATCACATTTCGTATTCTGAAGCCTCCACATTCAACAGTTTAACATGATGTCCCTGGAGACTGGGTTGTTTTTTAATGACTCCACAAAAAAATCCCTACTAACAAACTTCTGCCTTGTTTCTATCACATTTCTATTTATATTTATAAATTATGGGATAGAAAATTCACTCTAGGCAATGCATTCATTTTAATTTTGGATAGGCATCCTTATCTTGACACTTTAAATTTATTCCACCTGTTTAAATGTAGAGTCCACGTAATATCATTCAGTTCACATACATCGGTTAACTTAGATGAAATATAAGCAATGTTTATCTGTCATCACAATTCCTGGGGCCTTCAAAGGCAAAAGATGATGAAAACAAAGACTCATCTACCTGGAGTGGCAACATGAAACACATCCTTGCTGAAAGGCAAACATTAGCTCTCTGCAGTCATACAATTTGGCACTCCAACCTTGTGTAATGGGAGAGTGCACTACCTATGATCCTCTCGATACACAGGGTAACCATTTTGTATATGCATAATCAGAGAACCAGATGTCTGTGGGTATTAGAGGTGTATAAAACAAAATAAACAAGCCAGAAATACACTCGGAAATTGCTGGCTCAGTTCATTAAAGTGGCTTCCGGAATGGTAAAACAAATTCAGGAGATAAAGCTATAACAACTCCCCCCCATCACAAAGTCTCTGTATTTCAGTTTAGTTCATACCACATAGCGGCAGCACAGCCGGGCACTGGGCCTCCTCCATTCAGATGTGGGTTAATGTTTTTAGTCGGAAAGGGGGACTAGGCAATCTGTTCAGGCTTCCATTTTTACTAGGAAAAATAGAGAAAAGAAAGGATCGTTGTCCCTCCCCTTCCTATGAAAGAAGGAAACCAAAGATTCCCCCCTCTCTTTTTGTGCAGGTTTATGCACAATGCAAGGAAAGGTTGGCATGCAAGCAATGCCCATGAGGGAGCAAACAAGGGATTGCGGAGGGAGGGGTCTCCTCCAGCCTTTGAGTCCCTGGCTGCCTCGAAGTCTTATGTTATGCAAATTAGGGTGAAAATTGGAAATAATAAACAATTATTAAAGAAGAGCCACATGGAGGACGATCCAGATATGTGCGGACCGAGTTCTCCATTCAGTGCCCTTCTGCTACTGTTCTTTGCTTAGGTGCAACCGCAGCAAACCATTATCCAGAACTTCATTTCCGCAACCTCCCCCCTTGAAAAGAACAATGTGTGTGTGCATGTGCAACCAACTCCCACCTTGGGCCAAAACTCATGACAACAAAAAACCCCAAACAGATTAGATCTGAACCGGCACTGTCCCACCCGAACAGTCCCTCAAACTGATAATGGAACAGAGTTCGGTAGGAAGCCCCAGATCTAAAACTGAAATGGACATTTCCTCAGTGCATGCCTCTAGTGGCTATGCATTTGTACTTGCTGAAACTGGAAAATATATATGTTGCCCTATCCACATCAAACAGTGACCACATATATTGAGAGAATTGTGGGTAGCACATGATTTCATCATGTAAGTTTGGAGTGTCAAAATCCTAATGGCTGGGCAGGGCTGTTACAGTTGTGTAATGTTGCATAATTTTAGCTTGTATTCAACTGTTATCACAAATTTCTAGAGGTGATGTAGGAATTTCCCCAGTCGCTACAGTAAAGACCTCAGAGACAGCCCAGAGTCACTCAGAAGCAGTGCTTTTTTTCAGGGGGAACGTGGGGGAACAGAGTTCCGGAACCTCTTGAAAATGGTCAGATGGCCGGTGGCCCCGCCCCCTGATCTCCAGACAGAGAGGAGTTGAGATTGCCCTCCACGCTGTGGATTGCCCTCTCAACTCCCCTCTGTCTGGAGATCAGGGGGCGGGGCCACCGGCCATGTGACCATTTTCTCTGCAGGCAACCCACTGAGTTCCACCACCTCTTTTCCCAGAAAAAAACCCCTGCTCAGAAGTGATGTGAAATAGTCTCCCCAAACTTCACTCTCCCCAGGCACTGACCCTCCCAAATCTCCAGGCATTTGCAGAGGGAGAGTTGGGAGCCTTAGCATATAAGCAAGGATTATTTTCAGGCTTTTTCAATTGAAAGGTGGAGGAAAGTAGGACTGTATTTGCTGAACATGGATCGCCAGCAGCTCACCCATACAGCGAGAGTGAGTTGCTGAATTCCAATTGTCTAAAGGAGAACTTGCTATTTGAATAAAGCAGAACCTAAAAAGCTGCCCTGCAGTTGTGCCACAAACAACAACATTTGATTTATATACTGCCCTTCAGGACAATGCCCACTCAGAGCGATTTACAAAGTGTGTTATTATTATCCCCACAACAATCACCTTGTAAAGTGGGTGGGGCTGAGAGAGCAACTAGAATCTGTGACTGACCCAAGGTCACCCAGCTGGCTTCAAGCGGAGGAGTGGGGAATCAAACCCGATTCTCCAGATTAGAGTCCTGCTGCTCTTAACCGCTACACCAAACTATGCTTTACAATTAGCCTACCCAAAAGTGAATTCTTCAGAGAAAGGTGGGGGCTTTAACATCATAATACTCAAGCAAAGCAAGCTGATCAGTGGATAAAAGGGCTACGGTGCTACCCAGAAGGGTGGAGGGAGTTACTGACACATGACTAGCCTTGTCAAAACTCTTTTTGCGCCTGTCAAAATACCTGAGCTGTTTCTCCCAAACAAGAAACCTCTGAGTTCTGCTTGATTTTTTGCTTTCAATGCAATTCATTGGTGACAAGCAATCCAAACCAAGAACAGCAGACCTTCCAGTTTAGCCAAATACGGAGAGGCACATGATGCAGAGTTTTAAAACTATTCTTTGCATTTGGAATATTTTAATCCATGAATAATTCTAAGACAAATCTTTGCGGTGGTGAAGGAGTAGCAAAGACCATAATTAGGACAGAAGGATTTCCCTTGAGAGTTCTCCCTCTTCTGTAATAGAAAGTAAATTTCAAATGTGTCCCATTGTTTTTGTAAAATAAAGACTGTTTCCGAGAAGTAGAAAGGAACTCCTATTGGGCAGCTGCTGGGGGAGATCTTCTGAAAAAAGATTCCTCCTCCATACACGCTGTTCAATTCTCATTAAAGAAACATCTTTCACTATTAACAGTACAGTCCTTAGAAGACTTTCCTGGGAGTAAGCCCAATAGACTAGAGTAGGATTCTTAGTAGCCCCGCTTACTTGCTCGGCAGGTATAGAAATGTAGCATAAAGGTGATCTCCACGTTTGGCAGCCAATAACTATACTTTGTGCATGTTCAAAGGCACTCACATCTTCATTAGTGCTCTAGAGTGAAACCCTCTGGAGTTCTGTTTCAGATTAAGACTTAACTCCAATCTTGACTTTTTAGATAGACTTATAAAATAATGTTCCACCGAGAAACTTCCTTTTGCTTTGAAGCAGGATCTGATGCAAAGCTCACCAGGCTGTTGCTTCTGTTCTTATACTCAAGCAGCGTTTTCATGAATCCTGCTGCAGTATCTCGTTGATGATTCCAGTAGACCGACTAACCTAATTTGAAAATATATCCATGAACAAGCTGTCCGTCCTCATTACATTTTTTGTGTTTCCCTTAAATCTTCAAGATAGTTGGTATTCTGAGTTTGTCAGGCTCGTGCTATATAACCACACACACACTTATTCTGTAACACGGATTATGAGGCAATGCAATCCTAAATAGATCTACACAGAATCCAAATCAGGTGTACTCAGTAGGGCTTACTCCTGGGAATCATACTTGAGATTCTGTGTAAGTTGTCCAATTGGTAAATGATTTTTTTTTTCTTGGCTGGTCATTTTGGGGGCGATACAAACTTTTAAAAAAATATATTGTTTTTGAATTTTATTTGAAAAGAAAAATACAAATAACAATTGAATGTGCATAGAAACTTATACAAAATACAAAATACTAAATGTAAACTACAACAGAAAAGTATGTTCAAAATATGTGGCAACACAACTAACTTATGGAATGTTTCTCCTCTCCCTCTCCTTAATTATTTATACCTAAAATTTCATATCAATAGTCTTTAATCAGTCATCTATTTCATATTTTATACTCAACATTTTTAATGTCGTGGTGCGACGTCCCCCCAAGGGTCAGTAATGACTCAGTGCTTGCACAGGGGACTACCTTTACCTTTATATTATAATTAATCTATCTCCATATTAACTACTCTTAATTTTTCTTAGCTTCAAGCTACATAATCAAAGAAATCTTTCAATTTTTTCTGGAATTCCGATATTGTTCTGTTATGTACGTAAGAAGTTAATTTAGCCATCAATGCATATTCATATACTTTATCCATCCACTCAGACATATCGGGGCAAGATTCTGTCTTCCATTTTGCTGCATATAGTACTCTCACAGCTGTCACCATATATTTGAAAAGTTCTCCGTGTTCTTTGGAGATACAAACTTCACACATGCTGAACAAGGCCCAAATTTGAGCCAAGCAACACCAAACCTGGGAAACAGAATGTTAGGAATTCGAGATGGACATGGAACAAGAAAAAAAAAACGAACCAGGAGGTTTGTACAGTGGCAGGGAAAGGTGGCAGGGATCCCCCCTGACACCTGCCAGCTGATAGTTTAAAGGGACCTGCCCTTACAAGTCCCTTAAAGGGGCAGTTTAAATGGCCATCTGCCTGGAGAAATGGCCTTTTAAACTGCCCCTGTAAATACGACCCAACGAACCAGTATACAGTTGTGGAAGTTCTGTGAAAAGGAGCTTCCATGAATGCTGGTTCGTGAACCCCGAACTGGCCTGGTTCGTGGTTTTTTGGGGGTTGTATTTAGATTTGTGCCCACCTGTATTAGGAATATCACATCGCATAGGCTGTTCTGAAGAAGTGGGATAGAATGGGGATTTAGTTAAGCCAGGTCTTTGCAAGCTTAATCCTGGAACTAGTATTTAGAACTCAGTCCTAGAACATTTGAAATCATAATTAAGAAAGTTTGTCTCTGCACAGGCCTGTAAGATCTTTGCCTCTTTGAGTGATTACCTTCACAGTCAGCAAAGAAATTATTTCTGGGATGGCATCACTTCAGAATGCAGGTGAGGGATACTTTGAAGAGAGATTTCCTGCCTCAATTAACTCTCTCCCCCCAACCTGATTCTTTGCCCAATCGACATGATTCTCTACTTCTTTACTCAATGAGTGATTAATTTCTGGAACTCATGGCCTGTGAAAATACTGAGGGCCATGAGTATAGTTGGCTTTAAGAGGGAATCAGAAAGATTCACGGAGGAGAAGTCCATCAAAGGGTACTAACCATAGCAACTAAAGGGAGCCTCCATATCCAGAGGCAGCAAATCTCTGAATATCAGTGCTGGAAGGTAGCAGCTGGGGAGGGCCTCAGCCTCTATGCCTTGTTTGCCCTCCAGGGAAACTGGCTGGCAATGGCCACTGTGTGAAACAGGATATTGAACTAGAGGGTATGATCCAGCAAGGTTCTTCTTATGTTCTTATGAGAAACTCTAGTGCTCTTATGCTCAGTAATAGCAATCAACCAACATCCCCCAAAGGCAAAATAGGAACACAACGGGAGCAGCGTTTTCCTGGGACAGGAACCACCAAACAGGGGACGGTCCCCAGTAAACATATGTTTAGAGCCTGTTAATGTAGTTTCTGTTAAGAGAGACTAGCATGGTCCTCCACTGAGAATACACCTTGCCACAGGCAGCATGCTAATTCCAAATGCGGTTTGTAATGCCTTATGAAATAGATTGTCTGTATTTTATACCCATCCATGGCAAATCCTTCCTCAGTGCTAAATCCCGTAACAATTTCATTGGCATATCTAATCGAGTTACATAAAGATTTAAGTCATTTGGGGAGCTGAGGTGTCCCATCTGCAGTTTTATAGCAGGCAGTAATTCTATTTATTGAAGGCTAGAAAAGTATTTCAGTTGAAAATGCAAAAGACGAGAAGTGACTCAAGTTTCCGAGACAACACGACGTATACATTGGTACAAAGAACAAGCATCCAGGGTTGAAAGGGGGTGAGGGATGATGGTGGGTGGTGTTTGCACAGAGCTGACAGCTGTTCAGCAGCAGAAGAAAGAGAAACAGTGGAGAAAGACCTAACAGCTGGATTGGGGGCGTCATACCTGGGGGGGGGGGGGTTAGAGGTATGTAAAACTGGGAATGCCCAAGGAGATAGCAGAAGGAGTAAGAGGAATTATTATGTACCTGAAGTATAGCTGGAAAATGGACTTTTACAGGGAAATGAAGGAAAGTCTATAAGGATCCTTGGCCATTTCCAGATGGCTTACCTGAAGCCGCTCCATGTTGCAATGTTGTGGATTGTGCCGGGAAAAACGCGAAATATCGCATTTTCTCACGTGAGTTTTGCGCGACATCGCACAAAACTCGCGTGAGAAAACGTGATATTTCGTGTTTTCCCCAGCACGATCTACAACATTGCGGCATGGAGCGGCTTCAGGTAAGCCATCTGGAAACGGCCCTTGTCTGGTAAACTAGTACAAGTCTTAAAAGATGCTGCTTATATGATGGTTTCTGACCCCAAAAGAGCCCTCAAAATGGCAAAAAGAAGCAAAACAATAAAAACACACTCTCAAACAGAAACAAAACTTACGCATCAACAACAGTAAGAATATGATGGAACAAGACAACAGGCAGTTTGGATCCCCATTGGGGAGAAAAGTGGGATAAAAATAAAACAAATAAATCAAATAAATAAGTGAAACAGGAGCAGTACAGTGGTTTTGTCCTACTTTAGCAACATACTTCCTTCCTCCAACCAACTAATGGGAGAACACTTTGTTTCTACTTTCAGGCTCCCCCAGAGCATCAACCCCAAACAGGGATCCTTTGCCCAACCCCTAAACAGAACTGAAAAACCAGGGCTATTTCAGCACGGCTCTTCCTTTAGTACCATCTAGGGGTGTGCAGCAAGACAGTTTCTGTTTCAGTTTTGGTTCTAGAGGTTCCAGAATGATTCCGTTCCATTACTAGTCGCAGGTTGGCTGATGCCGGCTCAGAACTGATCCATTTGGGTCTTTTGTTTCTATCCATTGCATGCACGTTGGCCACATATGCACAAACACATGCTGTTCTTTTCAAGGTGGAGTGGGGAAACGAGGCTCTGGGGCAGCTGTTTCTGTGCTTAATCCAGAACAGCATCAACCATTAGTCCCCCTCCTAGTTTAAACAATTGATCCACTGAGATTTTCCTCAAGCACAATAACACACACACAAACATCAACGGACCCATAAAAGGTGAGTGTCAGAGGGTGGACCAGCAGCAGAGGAGTGTTCCCAAGTAGAAGAGCTCTCCAACAAGTGCAGTCCAGCATCATTAAAAACAAACCTGCTTCATGTTCACTTTTTTCTTTTTCTATAGTGTCAATAACTCATTACCTTTGCATTCTGCTGTTGCTTGTTGGTTTCATGTTTCCTTGCAATTTGTTCCCATGAGGGGCCATTCCACATCCTTCTTTTTGAGGCTCAGCATTTCCCTGCAAAATGGGGCATCCTCGTCGCCAATCTTCTCCTTCACTCAAGTGCTGGCAGGCAAGTAGAAAGATTGGTTGAATCCTCCCTTCAAACAAACATGTTTTCCCACTAAGTTTTCCTTTTGCTATGGGGGCAGGCAGGATTATTTTTGAAGGATACACATATGGCATTTGATTCAAAAATAGAAAGAGCCTTGAAAAACTATGGACCTAATCCTAATCCTACTCAGATGTTATTCAATAGTGCTTACTCCCAGGGAAGTGTCTTCAATTGCAGAGTATGATTGAAGTCTCCCTTCTAAACAATTTCTAAGCTGATAGGAGTGGAGGGGTCTCCCCTTGCAAGGACTCAATTGGCAGGGAGGGAGAGAATGCCATTTCCTGGGTAGCTATGGAGTGGAAGGTGGGGAGATGCACTCATGCCACATGCATTGGTCTCATTCCCCCTCCCCACCACCAGAGTGAATTAATAACTTAAAGTCTCTCTCCCCTTGGGATCTGATTGGCACTGTTTAGAAAACAAGCTGTTGGCCTGCCAGTGCCTCCCTGCTGCTGAAAGGTACAAACCGAAATGAAACATACAAACTCTTTGGCAGGAGGGATGCAGTACAATTTATTTTCCCAGATTTGGTTTGGCATTTCGGAAATTGCTTTAACAAGACGAACCAGCGAGTTCTGTGTGCAATTTTGTCTTGGTCCCCCCCCCCCCATTATGCACACCCCTAATACCATCCTTTGTTCAAGAATTAACTTTCATCTGCATTGTTTTCCTGCATGCAGGTTGTTACCTTGCTTTATGCAACCTCTTAAGGAGGCGCTGTAGCTCAATGGTAGAGCATCTGCTTGACATGCAGAAAGTCCTAGTTTTGGTTTCAGGCAGAAGGTCCCAGGTTCAATCTTTAGTATCTTCAGTTTAAAAAAGCCAATAGTAGGTGATGGGAAAGACTTCTATTGCAAATCCTGGAGATCCGCTGCCAGTCTGAGTAGACAAGACTGGCCTCGAGGGACCAACAGTCTGATTCAGTATAAGACAGCTCCATGCGTTCATGTGTTTTCATCTTTGGAGAGAGATTTGGCCTATGTCCTATCCATGGCTGTCCTTGAAGCTGCTCTTAATACATTCTTTTGGGAATAAATGCAGCTGCTTTGGCTGTTTTCACATGAAGTTTTCCAATAAAATCATGAAACAGAACTAGGGAAAACATGATATACAATCTGTGTGTGTGTGTCACATTGGCAGGGGAGTTGTTGTCTGTTCACCTCCCTTTTGTTGTATGGCAAACCCAAAAATGTGTCAGGCAGCCAAGAGTGAATAGCTTAATGAGCGTTTCTATGGCTACAAAAGGAGGGGCTGTGCACCGAACCTATTATGAAGACGTAAGACGCTTTGACAAAGTGCCGGTGAAGAGGGGAGGACAAAAAGCTCTGGAATCAAGAAAGGTCAAACTCCACCGCGACACTTGTACAAAGCGCGTCACTTTTAAGTGATTATGAGGAGGGCTGCAAATTAATATGTCACTTTGAGAGCAGTCGCATTTCCCCTATTTAAATATCATTCCTCCAGTGAGCGTATGGGAGTCATGCTTACGAAAAATGATGTGAAGTCGTACCTTTTCTTTCTTTGATCTTATACCCTAAATTACTTACCATAATTTGAACCGACAGCAACAGATCTTCGGGAAATATTCCCCAAGGAAGCCTGTGACTGGCTTAATCTGCATCTTGGTTTAATCTTTCTTCTTCTATTGATATTACTTTCATAAGCATGGGAGTTAGGAAAGGAAGAGCGGTCCAGCCAGATCAGGCCAAAGGTCTGTCTAGGGCAGCATTCTGTTTTCATCAGTGAGTTTGAAAGCTTTCCCCTAGCAGATGATGTTCAACGATACGCTTTCCTGTGTCCATTGTGGATAAGTGTGATAAAACTATCTCCATTCATGTGACAAGGACTTACTTTTTAATATGCCATGCTCTGCAACTGACACTGATCGTAGTTCCATTTTTCATAGTAATACAGCAGGCAAAGAAGCACCTTGGAAAACTGCCTGTTCTGTTCTGACCTCAACCATAAAGTTACTTACACTGCAATCCTAAACAGAGTTACTCCTGTGGTCTTAGACTGGAGTAGCTCTGCTTAGGATTACACTCTTAGTGACCATTGGGCAAGCCTCTGGCAGCCTCAGCCCATAGCTATTTTGCAACTTCACACTAACACAGCTGGAATATGGGTATAATACGGTGAACTTGTCCTGATCTCATCAGGTCTCGGAAGCTAAGCAGGGTCAGCCTTGGTGAGAATTTGGATGGAAGGCCACTAAGGAAGGCCAGGGTCACTACTATGCAGAGGCAGGCAATGGCAAAGCACCTCTGAAAGTCTCTTGTCTTGAAAATTCCAGCCATGGTTGCCAAAAGTCAGCTGCAACATGATGGTTGTATTTCTGCCACCACCTAATTGCAGTGTTATGTACCCTCCATGCATCTGACGAAGAGAGCTGTGGTTCTCGAACGCTTATGCTACAAAAAAGTTGGTTTGTCTTAAAGATGCTGTTGGACTCTACTATTTCTGAACGGACAGACATTTAGCCACACTAGCTGAGCCCAATACAAACTATTTTATTTTATTTCTTCTTTATGGCCATGGGAATACTTGTTTATACTAGTGGACTAAAGCTTAAGGAAAAGGATGATTAGGTCAGCATTGTTCTCTTGAGCCAATGTTAATATCCCCTCCCCAAACACAGATCAAGTTGAGTAGAAGTCTAATGGCAGAATCTATGCAATCAACTATGTGTTGTAGAGTCACAAGAAATTTCTTTAAAGAAAAACTACTTTGGGAGGAGGACCAAAGGAGAGAAACAGTGGCAGTATTAGCAGCCCGACTCTCCCTGACACTGTAAGAAGAGCTTATGAATATTGACATAAGTCTTTCTCCCATGTGATTCAAGCACATGGCATATTGCCTGGCTAGGCAAAACAGTTCCCAGTCCTGCTGGAAGGGAAAATTACTGGAACATGAGTCATGAGGCAGGACTGGCTAGCAGCCCCACAACCCGGAAATGTGCAAAGATGTAAGGACAAAAGAGGTCTCCCAGGACTTAAACTCCCACACACCCTGCCAATCTTCCCCCCTCTTCCTCCTTCCTAATCAGAGTTAATCAGGGACAGGAGTGACGGCAGGGTTTCTGGTGCCTGAGGCTGCCCCTACGCATGCGCACAGAGTGCATGTGCACGCGCGCACCCCGGACTGCATGATGATGTCACTGCGTGTGATGTAATCATGCAGCAAGCTGGCCTCATTGGCTGGCGGTCAGCTGGGATGGCGCGCAGAGGCTGCCCGCACTCCCAGTCAGGCATGGCGGGGGGCTAGGGAGGTACACATGTGTCCTCCCAGCCCTCCTGCTCCATTGTTCCACATGCCACCCCAGATGCCTGCCGCACCTGGCCCACAGCTGCTGCGCCCAGCTGGGGACGTGTGTTGGCGGCAACAGCAGTGTGGGGCAGGAGGCCTGGCAGGCTGCAGCAGCTGCAGGCCAGGCATTGCAGGCAGCCAGAGCGGCGCACGAGCAGCTTCCCATCCCTCTCACTCAGCTGCCAGCACTGCTGTCGCCTGCTCCACAGCACGCGCCTCCGCCCCCAGCGCCCCCTCCAGTGCCTCAGTGCTCGAGGCGGGGGCCGGACCTGCCTCAATGGGCATGCCAGCCCTTATCAGGGATCTGATAACTAAACCCTTTTCATACCTTTAGTAACATCCAGGAAAGTTTAATCAAGCCTTTCCCATTTTATTGTCTCTCCCCCTCCGCAAGACAGCCATTAAGCTATTGTTTTCAGAGCAGAAGATGCAATCCTGTCCCAGGGTACATTTCACAGTATAATTGGACTGCCCTGCCATGTACTCAGTGTGTGTGTTCTGGGATCCTATGCATACTCTCAGATACAAGTCTGAGCCTCTTTCTTTTTGCCATGAAGCACTGGTCAGTCAGCTGCTACTCTCTACGGACATCCTCTATCTCCTAGACTGGTAACTATCTCCTCTCCTTCTTCCTCCCTGTTTTCTAGCAGTAGAAAAGAACAAGAGTCCAGTAGCACTTATAAGAGTAACAAAATCTGTGGTAGGGTATGAGCTTTCATGAGCCACAGCTCACTTCTTCAGATGCCAATCTGAAGAAATGAGCTGTGGCTCACGAAAGCTCATACCCTACCACAAATTTTGTTACTCTTATAGGTGCTACTGGACTCTTGTTCTTTTCTACTGCTACATGGCTACACATCTTGATCTCTCCCTATTTTCTAATTAGCTCTGTGTATATGCTGTATGTACTCTCTATGTGTTTGCCTTGTTATTTCCCCTTAATAAAAACCATTCCTGTTTAACACCTGCCTGGCTCTTTCAGTGAGTTCTCTAAGGGAATGATCCTGGTATACATTGGTGGAGGTCCTGCTAGTTACCCCCTCTTGCTGCGTCTCCTTATATGCTAATTCCTGCAACTCACAAAGAGACCCCCTCCCCTATTTAGAAATAACAAATGCAGCCCTTAATCTATCAGTTACATTTTTAGCCTGCCTTTCCTCCAAGGAGCACATGACACTGTACATTGTACCCCTATCCTCCATTTTATCTTCAAAGCAATCCCGTGAAGTCAGTTAGGCAGAAAAATGGTACATTGGCCCAGAGTCACCCATACCACTTCACGGCAGAGTAGAAATTTGAACCTCAGGGCCAAGCTACACATGACGAATGACACTTGAACGGCAAGTGTATTTCTCCCTGTTCACTTGCCCTCCACTCAATCCACTTGCCGTTCAAGTGTCATTTGTCATGTGTAGCTTGGCCCTCAGTTTTCCCTGTTGGGCATTCTAACCCATACACCTCACTGGCTCTCCCTTTCTCTCCTTGCCCTTTCTGTGTTCCAGATAACATAGCTGGATTCCCCCTCCCTCCACCATGAGTTTTTAAATGCGTTTTGATCCTTATCTGGGAGGGGGAAAGCAGCTGGAGTGGAGACATTGAGGACAAAGGTGAAGGTCCCCCTTCCATCACTTCTGATCTGCACTCTATTTTGCCAGATAGTGCTGGAATGAGACAAGAGAGAAAGCTCATGTCACTAACTGTTTCCACTTTTCCTCTAGTAACTATCTGGCCTCCATTCAACAGATATTCACACATTACAGAGGACACAGGTTGGGTCTGGTTTCTCCCCTCTTCATGTAACAGTCAGATGTGAGGGGCAGGTCATCGTGTATTCTCACACATGTGTTGTGTGTTATGTGCCGTCAAATCACCTCTGACTTACGGAAACCCTATGAATGAAAGAAGTCCCAAACATCCTATCATTAACAGACTTGCTCAGATCTTGCAAACTGGAGGATATGACGTCCTTTATTGAGTCAAGCCATCTTGTTTTGGATCTTCCTCTTCTCCTACTGCCTTCAACTTTTCCTAGCATTATTGTCTTTTCCAGTGAGCCTTGTCGGCCGTTTTCACCCACGCCCTGGGAGATCATGCAAGCTCACAGCATGAAGCGTCTTCCTAGCACGATCTTCCGGCACGATCCCCTTTAATGGCTTGATGACGTCAGAAAAAGTGCCATTAAACAGGATCGTGCCGGGAAATCATGCTAGGAAGACGTTTTTATGCTGTGAGTTTTGCGTGAACTTCGGGGTGCATGGCCGTGGGAAAACGGCCATCTTCTCACAATGTGACCAAAGTACGAAAGCCTCCGTTTTGTCATTTCAGTTTCTAGGGAGAATTCAGGCTTGCAATGCATGATTCAGATTGGGACTATTGTGCTCTTACAGAAGAGGCTTCAACCTTCCTAACAGCATTTTTTCCAGACCTGAAACAGCTCTGAGGGACAACTATTGGCCCATGGGAGAAACCCACAGGCATTCCAGTGATGTGCAAATTAGCCCTTAGCGGCCAACCCGGGCTCTAAGATTATCAACTTACTTGGTTTTTCTCCTCAATTCTTTTTCAAGTTTTAAAAAAGTTGCTAGCTAGAAGGGATTGCTTTTTAAATAAATGTCTCCAAGGAATTACTCGAAACATATAACCTATGCTTGGGATAACATTGCTATTTTCATTCTTGCATGGTATCCTGGAAGGCAGTGCAAGTGCTTCTGTTGTCAGCAATTTGAGTATTTATTGCCGTTCAGGAGCTGCTGCAATCTCATACCATTAGGAGGGAACGGAACCTTTGGAGTGATGTCAAAAGGGAAGGAACTGCTGCGGCTATAATCTCAACTCTGTTGCAAGAACCCACTTGACGTTCCAGTCCTGGACAAAATTACCTGCTGTCTGCAAATGCAATTTACATGCTGATAACTTCATGTGGGGTTGCAGCCTGGATACTACTAGACACTCCAGCAAGACTTATACTAGTTCACCAATACGGGACCATTTTTTGGTCTGCACGCTGCACAGTCTCTCTTTTCCCGATGAGCAAGAAGTTTCAGTGTCCGTCTCCTTGTTGTGAAAAGAGTGCTGGTGACCAGTAGAGTTTTTGCGCTATACTTTTACAAATACTTACATTAAGCAGAGGGTAGGAGGCAGGCATCCAGGAAGAACCTCTAACGCAGCCTCAGATCTCTCTGTGGCCATTTCCACACACGTTGAATGATGCACTTTCAATGCACTTTCGCAATCCTTTTGAAGTGGATTTTTTGTTCCACGCATGGAAAATCCGTTTCAAATGTTCACTAAAGAGTATTGAAAGTGGATTATCCAACGTGTGTGGGAGCAGGCCATGTCTGGACCCTCATGGTTGTGTCTGACCAACTAGTTGCAAAAGTTTTTTCCTCCACTGGGTGCATCATTCCCATCAGCGTGCATCCAAGCTGGTGGATTATCCCAATTAGCTAATAGCTACCAGCCATCATAAGCAAGCAGCTTCAGCTAGCAAACTATACAAAATTGAGGACGGGTCCATGGGCCGATATAGCCATGCTTCTGAAGGCTCCAAATATGTGACATAGTGCTAATCTGAGTCCTCAAACATATTCATATGTCTTTTCAATTTGCCTCTTGGGACACACAGAGACGACCATGCCCATTTTCCATTTCAATACAAACAACAGAAGCCCCCCTAGTCAAGAACTCAAACAGACTAAGTGGACTAGACTCACCAGAGGGATCAGTCAGTTCTATACAGCAAACACTATGTTTTTTTATATGTTTTTATATAAATATGTATCACTTGAAAGAGTAAAGTGACTAAGTGCTCTATTAAATACTTATAAATACTTAAAAGTAATTGCAAAAATCTATCTACATTTCAGTCATGAAAGACATATCTTTATCAACAAGTGCATAGAGAAATAAATATGTATAAATAAATAAATGACAACCCCTTATAAATATTAGGACTCAGTCCAAAGATGTAATCTAAGCATGCTCCAATAGAGTTAATGATATTTCTCTCTTTCTTTCGGGTCAATGAATAGAAGATGGATACACCAACGAGAAACTCCCTGTTGCAGGTAATTCTTCAATGCAAAGGTATAAATTTGTCATCCACTTTTCTTTCTTTTTTAGGTGGAGCCATGGATAAGAGCGAAAGATGGAAGACCCCCCCTGCCCAACAAGGGGCCGGCTGAATAATCACGTTTCATGATATCACTTCATCTGGGGCCACACATCTGGTCCACCAAACAAAAATGTAATCACAAGAAAATAAATCTCCAGTGCTTTTCTCAGTGCACCACCAAAGATGGCCGTGTGCAAACTTGAGATATATTTTCTTGTTTTCTTGGGGAGACCCAGGTTCGAATCCCCCACTCTGCCTAAGAAGCTTGCTGGGTGACATTCGGTCAGTCACACAAACTCAGCCAGCCCTATCTCAAAGGATTGTTGTGAGGATCAAATGGAGAAGGGGGGGGGTGTTGTGAGCCATGGTGTCCCCATTTGGTGGGGGAAAAGAGGTATAAAAGAAACCAATAAAAATAACAGAAAAAGACAACCATCTTTTTAAAAACAAGCACCTCTTTCCCGAGATTCCCATGTTTTATATTACGAGGAAAGGACCCAGGGTTCATACAACGGCAATCACTCCCTTTGATCAACAATTGGCAGAAATGTTCAGCGTTCTCTCACAATAATTTCAGAACATAAGTCACTTTGATATTGCTTAGTGAAATCTCAATAAGCGTCACCTGCAAGGCAAAATGGGAACAGTCTTTTTTGTGCGAGCCAGGCTGCTAACCCAGGAGAGCACTGAGATCTTTCAAGGGGATCATAAGGACCACACGGCTTCATACCTACAGATAGCTACCAGTTACAGATATTGAAGCTATGGTTCTCCACAAAGCGACTTTAGTGAGATCTTTGCTTTGAATCACAGGATAGGAATCAATCTCCTCTTTTATCGCTTCAGTTCTGACCAACCTGATAATCATTCTTCTGACTGACTGGCCCGTTCTGGAAAGGTTCCTCCCCTCTTTCATCTTCCTTTTTTTAAATACTGGGATTGATCTACCCAAGGGGAGCATTTTTAATCTCTATTTCACTGAAGTTCCACCTGGCCAATAAACATAGGCCCTTAAGGAAGCACTCCTAAGCAGGTCTACTCTGAAGTAAGTACCATTTTATTCAATGGGGCTCAATCCCATAAAAATATTCTTAGGATTGTATCCTAAATTTGTTGATTTGATTTAGTTTATTTGATTTTTAGCCCACCCTCCACTCAAGTGGGCTTAGGGCGAGTTACATCATCATAATCACATACAACCATAATGTGTGTGTGTGTGTGTGTGTGTGTGTGTGTGTGTATAAGCAAAGTTAATAAATATACATTATAAAATAGTTTAAATGCAATAAAACAAAATTACTCCAAGATATGGTGTTTAACATACAGACTGAATAAACTTTCAGAACACTGTGGGGTTAAACAGTGGGCAGAGATCTGCCAAGATCCAAGCTGGCAGAAAATGGAGCCAAACCAGAACAAGAGGGCCTGCAGGATAGTTTGCCAGCACCTCAGCCGCAATCACAGGCCTGCAACAAAGCGAGGTACCTACTCAAAATCAACAGCTAGAAAGTGAAAACACACGAGTAGGAAGCAATTGCCAATTAACAAATTCAAGAAGTCAAAGGCATACATTAAATACAGATTATCTTCATACACAGTCAAAATTTCTCATATAGTCAACATAATAATGCAAGGTAAATTTCAAACCGTTCTAGTATCATGATGGTGCAGCACAAATACAGTCAAGAAGAACATCCCACAGGTAAGCTTCCATAAAAGATTACAAGTTGTAAGAAAGTCCTTTTAATAATTTTTCAGTTGGAGCAAATGAAAGCCAAAGGCACGTCAAGTCGCCCTACACATAGCACCGGCTTGACTCTGGTGTTTCATCAGGTGACCTCATCAGGGGCAAAAGAACATCCACCACACAAAAAGTCAATAAGTAATGTCAATTTCAAGCACCAACCAGTCAAATATCCCATACAAAAGTCAAGTGAATTACTATCGGTGTCTCCGTAACAAATCCCACAGGGCCTGGGTTTCAACAGGGAGAGCATTCCACCAGGCTGGTACCAGAGCCAAAAAGGCATATTTAGTGAGAGATTGTCCCGCATATATGTTGGTCTCAGGCCACTAAGGGCTTTAAATGTTAAAACCAAAACCTTGAACTTGAGCTGGAATTCAAGGGAGCCAACGCAGCTGGTGCAGCACCGGTTGTATATGTGCCCTAAATAGTATCCCCATAAGGACACGTCACCGCTTTCTGAACCAGTTGCAGTCTCAAGGGTAGCCCTGTGTAGAGTGGGTTACACTAATCCAACCTGGAAGTGACCTGGTTCACTGCAGCTAGGTCGAGGGCCGAGAGACAGGATGCAAGCCGCCTGACCCGATGAAGACAGAAAAATGCAGATTTGGCAACTACCAAGACCTGGGCTTCCATTGATAGGGAGGCATCAGAATCACACCCAAACTTCTCACCATTGGTACAGGTGTCAATAGCACCCCATCAAGGGCTGGGAGGGAGGCAAGGTACCTGTTACGTCTCCCACCCATTTCATTCCTGGTCCTATCCTTCATCCATCCTTTCTCACCTACTACATAGCACACCTGCTGCCCTACTACACATAACACAGGAGGGAGGGGAGGGGATGAGCTGGAGGAATTCCAGCTGCTTTGTCTCTAACAGGAGATTTAAAGATCTGTGCATGTAATCCTAATGATGCCAAGTCCTGTTGTGGCGTTATGTGAGCCTTTAGTCCGGAGAGCTTCACCTCTGCTGTTCGAAACTGGATACCAGAGCAGACGGATCATATTTTCAGTCAGGAAAACAGTCAGTTTGCCTTCCAGAGACCAGATTCATAAAAGTTCCTGAAATCTTCCCCCCAAAGCAGGCTGGTTTATTCATATATAATTAGCTAGAAAATGGAAAGTTAAAAAAAGAAAAGAAAGAAAATCAGTTTATGGTTAAGAGCAACTACAGAAAATGGATCAGTGAGGAAAAGCATGCTCGGCACTCAGAAAAACATGAGAAAACAGAGAAATAAAGCAGGCTGGATTGGAACCTTTAAATGAGCTCCTGGCCTGTGCGAGCGGCTTTCCAGTAAATGGTGTCATGCAGTTAACGGAGCCTTGCCCATTACCAGATCAATATGCAAATGAAAAAAGTTTGTTTGCAAAATCATCAGGGACTCCATGAGGGAATCCATCATTTCCTCAAGTTCATCTTCTGGGCCAGCTTTAGAAGTATCAATACAGAGCAAAATATTCCCAGATTCAAATAACTCTGAAAACCCCCGCCACAACCTCGAAGATGCTTTCATGCCTCCAAATTCCTCTTCAAGAACACTGCTGGCTATGGCCAATCATGTGTGAAACTCCAGCTGAACGATATACTGAATAGTTCTTTAAAAGATGTTGTCTTCAGGGAAGAAGGTGAAATGTCCCCATTCCAGATCCAGATGAGTCATTCTGGAGAAAACAGCAAACACTGAAAATATAGCACAGCTCCATAGAACTCATCATGACTCACTTCAAGCCGGAGCTGAGAAAGACAGAAATTTGTTGGAAATACAATGTCTTGTGTACAGAGAAGGCAGAAGACACAAAATACCTGCAGGGGGCAGTAGGTCTGACAGTTAGATAGATAGCAGGACGAGATCCTTCTTTCCTCCTCTCTTCTGTCCTTCTTGCACGTCTCCAGATTGGTATTCTTAGGCTACTTCCTGCTTCTTCTGTTATTCTATTTCTTTGCTTTCTATCAAAGTTCTAGTTCCTGAATAAACTCTCTTCATTCACTCCTTAATCAGACTCAAGATCATTCCTAAGATATACCAGAGCCTACAAAGTTAAAGGACAGAGGAACGATAGAGGTATCACCTAAATATTATTGTTGTTGAGAGAAATTCTCTTGATTCTTTTTTACCAGTTTCTCCCTGAATCCCAGCAATCTGATTCTTTCCCTTTATAGGGGCTTGGAGTCTATTTCTAATCAATTCTGTTTTAATCAAAGTGAAATTTGAAGAGAGGAGGGAAGGATGGAGGAGGCTCTCCACAATTTCAGAATTTCACTCCGTAGATGCTCAGAGGCAAGCAGTGTCTTCCCAAACTTCCCCTCTAGAGCATAACATAAAACAACGGCAAGGCTTGAAGTTTACAAAAGGGTGCATCGAATTCTTTTTGAAGAGATATCAAAGAGAAACCACTCTTTTAAAAGAGAAAAAGAGGAATGAATGGCTGTATCAAAAAAAGCAGATTTCAGAAGAATCAGTCCGCCTCCCATAGTGCTACTACATATAAAACAATAATCAAACTGGCTGCAAACTCAAAACATTTCTCAAACAAGGAGTTGTCAAGAGACTGGCCTCTTTTTGATTGTTTCTTGGCTTTCTGAAGCTTTGGTTCAGGCGTTTGGGCCTCGTCAGGCCACAGAAACCTCTGGAAACTTTTTGACGCTTCAAGTTAGCAGTTCCTAGAGAGATAAGAGGATGGAACTAAGGTACATAGGTGAGGTTGCCAGCTTCCTGGTGGTGGCTGGAGATCACCTGGAATTACAACTGATCTCCAGGTGACAGAGAT
Source organism: Eublepharis macularius (assembly GCF_028583425.1). Taxonomy (NCBI): domain Eukaryota; kingdom Metazoa; phylum Chordata; class Lepidosauria; order Squamata; family Eublepharidae; genus Eublepharis; species Eublepharis macularius. The sequence goes on from NC_072796.1 coordinate 18,715,453, forward strand.
CAGTTTCCCTGGAGAAAATGGCTGCTTTGGAGGGTGGCCTCTATGGCATTATACCGTTCTGAGCCCCCTTCCCTTCCCCAAACTGCACCCTCTCCAGGCTCCACCCCCAAAATCTCCAGGAATTTCCCAACCTGGACCTGGCAACCATATACATAGGTGTGGATGAGATCAGAGGGCATCAGGATCAGGGACCAAGATGAAAGCTCTCCACTGGTAGTTCATCTCATTTGCACAAGCAATATAGATAGGGGGAAATTGCTCTCATTGCAAACACATTTCAGCTTCAAAGAGACGTGGTCACATGCCCTAGAAATACTCCGTCCTGATTGGTCAAGCTGGATCAGCCCATGCTGTGGGTATCCTGGCATAAATCAAGGGCCTTCATTTCATTCTGTGCTGTTTGTGACATGCTTGCTGTTTACATGCCATCTTGAGCTCTGGAGCTGGCAACCAGGTCAGGTGTCAGCTCCAAGCCTTTTGTTCCTGGACTTTGGACTTCTGTTGGACTTTTGTGGCTTGACCTGGCCAGGTAACATGTGGGTTAGGAAACCAAAGCTGTAAAGTATTTTAGAGCAGTTATTGAGTTTTATTATTTTCTTTCCTGTTTTGCGCAATTTTTTGCACAATTCTTAATAAAAGTACTTTGCTGGTGGTATTTTTGGGGGGGTTAAATCCAATTTAATTAATCCAAATCAATCCAATTTAAATCTGGTACTTTAGCCTAATTAGCCACAGCTACCAAATAATTGTTTTCGTGGAATTCAGTGTGCAGAAGTCCTACCTTGCAGGGCTGACTTTTTTATTAATACCTGGAAGGGCTGGAGAATTGCTTCCTCGGTCTCTAAGCTCAGAGTTAGTTAAGAGGGACTGGAAGTAGGATTTATTTATCCTGGGAGGTGAAGTTATTGCTCTCCAGCAGTGTATTTGTTCTTGACTTCTATTCCTGGGCTCCTGGAGGGACTTTAGGGGTCTGTAACAGGACAGGGGTGTCATATACAAATTACAATTTATCACTAACATTAATGAAAATACTCTACTATTTAATAATAATAAAAATCAACGTTGCACATCAACGAGACATAGTTATGTTATCCCTCAATTCCAAACTCTCCTGCAGATTGTCACTCACCAGTCTCTGTATCAGGAATCTGACGAAGAGAACTTGATTCTCGAAAGCTTATGCTACAATAAAATTGGTTAGTCTTAAAGGTGCTACTGGACTCTTTTTGATTCAGTTAACCTCTGTTACTTTCATTCTTGCTCCTTGTTATGTCTTTTTTCACATAAGTGCTAACCCTACACCTCAAATATCAGTCCTAATGGAAGTATATTACAATACTTCAAAAGATGCTCAATTTTGTATGTTAGTAAGTCTCCAGTGGCAAGGAGTTCCACAGTATTTGTGCCATTTCTGAGAGCAATCTTGCTTTCCAAACTGGGAAAATAAAGGGAATAACTAGATATAAGCAGGAAGTGGAACATTGAGCAATTCCCTACAGACTAAAAACATGGAGGTGCAACATTAGGTAAAAGAAACCCAAACTCATTCAAATTTAATATGTTACCAAACTAGGTAAATGAGTACATCCAGTAAGTGCAGCTGGTGTTTGTGGAAGGAAAAATTATTTAATAACTTAGACTAGCAGAAACCTCATAGAAGTGTAATAATCCCAGGATGAAGGCTATTGTCTGGATTCCAAAGGGCAGAAATTGCTTTGCTTTTGATTTGCTCACTTTCTTGCTGTTCCAACTGCCTTAGCCTTGGGCCTTAACCATACACATAATGGAATTTTCAGCCACTGATTCACTTACCTCATCACTAGATAATCAAATAGGTGCTTAGGCATCTAATTACCTGCAGAAGTCACCAAAGAACTGGCTTCAGCGTGGCAGCAAAGCTGGAAATAAGTACCCAAACAGACAGAGGCGTTATTAAAAGCACTCCAGTGGCAGCTGGAATTCATATTTCATAGACCCCATTTCATCTCATTTAAAGATTTCTGCCACATTAGTCATACATCCCACAAGGTGCTCAGACAAGGACGTCTGTTTTCTTTTCAGTCTTGCGAGTTTTCTTTTAAATTGGGATTTGATGCTTTGATCTGTCCGTCAAAGACGAATGCTCTGCATGTCAGCCTGAAAGATAACATTTGGGAAGCCGCTATAACGAACATTTTTTCTTGCTGCAATACTGAAAATATACTTGGAACTACTTCTTAAGGTGGAGGCTGGAAAGCTAATGTAAATCGGATTAAACCAGTCTCATTTGAGCTTGATAATGTAAGCTCAAGGTTGATTACAGAAATGCAGTCTTCTTTCAAACATATCAAAGAATTTTATTACAATATGACTTTTGAAGCATAACAGACATTTTGCCCCAGGGCAAATAAACACAGTGCAATCCTGAGGACAGTTACTCCAATCTAAGCCCACTGACTTCATTGGCCTTAGACTGCAGTAACTCTTCTTAGGATTGCACTGTTCGAGACCTATATGGTCTGGAACAATGGGACTTGAAACTGTCTGCTCCCATATAAACTGGCTCAACTCTTATGATCATGTTTGGCGTTCCAACTGTGTACCTAATACAATGGGTTGGCTACAAGGGGCAGGACACTCTCTGTGGTGGCACCGCCATTATGGAATCTCATCCCCATCATTTTCAATTGGTTCTAAGTTTGTTTTTAGCTTGAAATCTTTGGATGACCCAGGCATTCAAATGAGTTTTTTGGCCCAGACAGTTTAGATCATTTTTGGAATGGCTCTGGCTTTTAACCTTCTTTTAAAAGATTGCTGCTGCTTGTATATTATACAATTGCTTTGAATCATATGGTTGTTTATTTACTGCTTAATATTTTGCTTTTTGAATTTATTCTTTGCCTCTGCTATTTGCATACGCTTTATTGCTGATGTTACTTTAATAATCAGCCTAGGTATTTTTATTTTGTTTAGTTATATTTAAATGCTGGAAAATTTAATTATTTGGATATTATTTTAATGACCTTTTGTAAGCCCCGCCAGGAGGCTTTCTTCTAGGAATGCAGCTCAGAAATAAGTAAAATAACATTATACTATTTTCTTGGAAGAAACAGAAGTTTGTCACAGGGATAAGATTAAGACGCACTGAGGTTTTTATGAAATTTCAAAGGGTTTAATGGATAAGGGTAACAGTTAAAGTGCTGGAAGAGGGATTGGTCGAACATACGGAAGCTTATTCTATGTCCCATTATGCCTTGGAAAGGACGAAGAAAGAGAGCCCAACGTTGCAGGTACTAATAAGGGGAGAAGAGTAGGGCTAAGAGGAGAAAGGAAAGAAGTGCTGGAAGAACTAGGAAAGAGAGGGGGAAATCGAGTGACAAGGTGTCAGCAACAGCGTATAACAGGCCAAGTGAATTAAAACTGCACAAATGAATACAGCTCCTACCTAGCGTTGCCAGGTCCCCTTACAGTCCCAGAGGGAGGCCGGAGACCTGGCGCTTACCTTTCTTGTGTTCCCAGCAGGTTTCCCTCACGTGCACAGCCCCGTGCCCGTGTGATGGCATCACTTCCAGGTGACGTCATTGCACAGATGCAGGAGCACGCACGCACGCACGCACTTCACAATGGGCTGATTTGGGCATGCACTCTCGGGGCTGCGCAATGATGTAACTTCCAGGAATGACGTCGTCATGTGGCCTCCAGGAGCTCATCCAGGGGGCCTGTTTCCATGCCCTTCTCCCTCGCTGGCCAGGTGAGTGGTGGTAGGAAGTGGAGGGTGAAAGCGGGGAATCCCCTGCCCCCACCGGGGGAATGGGATCCCTACTCCTATCGGATTCTGCAGTATAGCCTGTAATAAATTGGTCTCTTAACACACGAAGGACCAATTTGTAATCATGACTGGAATCATAGATTGTCAAGGCCTAGAAGGGAAATATAGAGGAATGGATTAGGAGTGGTCAGCTCTGTAAGAGTGATACTCTGGAATGAAGCTTTGTGGTGGGCAGCTGCTGGGGGAGTTTGCTGATTATGATGTCATAATTGGTGGAAGAGTCAGATGGTTGCTATGGTTCCAGAGTGTGCATAGCCCTGCCTTTAAAGCGGATCATCTTCTAAGTTTTTCTTTATTCAATGGGGCTCACTCTAAAGGAAAACAGGCATTGGACTTTAGCCTCCATATTCCTTTAACTTCGTTCAAGGGTTGATATGGTGCTACCTACTGAGGATATTATCTTGTGTTGGTGCAAGGAAGGGCACAGCGGCAGCCTCTTTAACTGGCACTTGGGGTTGGATTGCCGTCTTCTAAGTTACAAAGAAGAGTGAGACAAGATGGTGAGGAAGACAGATTATTGGAAATAAAGCAAAGATTTGAGTGTTCGTGGCCCTGCCTATCTGTGAAGCTTACAAACTGAATTTGGGGAAATCACTACATTGGAGCTTACTGTTGCACCTCTACAGGCAATGGTGAAGCTGATGCCCTAGCCAAAGAACACACAATACATCATCTTTGGATGAAAATAGACCACAACGTGACTGATTACAGCCATTGGAGCATTGGTAAGGCATATGGCGATGGAACCACTTCTTTGAACAGCCCCTTGCCACTCAATGGACGCTTCTCCAGCATGCTTGCCGGGCACCTCAGGATGGCAGAGGGTGTACTCCCATCCAGGCATAGCCCAGGTGGTCCTGCTACCCAGGGTGAAGCTTGAAATAGCTAGCCCAGGCACGTACCCTTCAGCTTCCCCTAGATCCTTTAAAGGGACCTTGAAAAGAAGGGGCGAGCTGCCTAGTCAGCCCAACTCACCCTAGTGGTCCAGTGCTTCAAAACCACGATAAAGTTGTGACAAGCAACTCCCAGTTGCAGCTGGCACTGACAGAAGGAGGGAAAGTATCGATCCCCTCGCTGCCCAAAAAGGGAATGGTGGCGCTGACCACAGGGCTACTGGACAGGAGACAGGCCCCTCCAACATTCTTCCCCCCACTCCACTCGGCGGGTGCCTCTCGCCATGATGTGGTGTTTGCTCTCCACCCCACCCCTGCCTCCTGGCTGCGACTTCACCAGCCGGTAAGTCTGCGAGCCCCTTTTTTGTTTTGTTGGCCCTCTCTCTCTATGAACTCTTCTTCACAGGATTGCTGTGTAGATAAAATAGAATGACTTAACATATGCCACTCAGGGATCATAAATCTAATAAGCATCATATTTAGTAACACTGGAAATGTGGTCCTTTCATCAACAGAACAATGTCTTAAACAGAACAGACACATATGTTCAACTCAGCATTGTGCCTTTTGAATTCTTCGAACATTTGAGAGGAGGCTGGGAAAAAAATTGAAATTGTCTCCTTTGGCTTTGCCTGAAGATGCCCTCAATTTATTCCACTTGGTTCACATTACCGGTCTTTCAGTGCACATTATGTTTCTACTCTGAGCGCACCCTGCTATTAGGCTTATATGGTGAAGGCTTCTTTTCCTTGGCCCCAAGCTTTTTGAAAACATCAGCCATTTATTTCCTGGTGACATGTATCATAAGAATTGCTCTTCCCTTCCACGAGAAAATTTGATTACCAATATTTATCATAAAAAGAGGAAGAGGAAAATGTGCTTTCCATTTCTTTATGAGAAAATTCCCGTAGCAGCGCTGTTTTTAATTAAATCTGCTGCACAATTTTTTGAATTAGATTTTAATATTCTGTCAAGAGATGTTAAATAGGTATCTTATTTCCTGGTTGAAAATTCTCTTTTCGGCTCTTGGAGATAGCACCACTGCTCACATCAATGAATATTTGGCACCTCTGATGTATCAGTGCTGTTCCTCTAACTTAGTTATGGCACAGCTGTGTAAATCCTAGTGCATCTTTAAGGATGTGGATGCTTAGCTGCTTTAGGGTAACTTTTGATGCCATGTTTTGACTTTTAAAGTCTGGCCGTGGCCAATTAGATTAACTTTCCTAGTACACTTTATAATAGGCAGCATATGTGTGTGCATGCACACACATGTATATACAATGCATTTCTGTGCATTGCACCACATTTCACACACACCGTGCATGAGATCCCTGTTGATGGAGCCTAGGGCACATTGAAAGAAAGCAGGGCAGTTCTGTCCCATCTATGATACTGTATCCAAATTCAGTTCTTTTGTTCCCTAAGATGAAATGCTACTATTCCATTTCATGGGCAAAAGGAACAGAGTGAACTCATGGCATCGGAGTCTCTGGTGACTCAATGTCTATGGTGAGGGTTAGGCTTTTTCTTCACTCTGGTCCAGATTGCAGTCTGTTTTGTTCCACAGAGTTGTTTTGGAGCTGTGACTCATGAAAGCTCATTCCCTACCACAAATTTTGTTAGTCTTATAGGTGCTACTGGAATCCTGCTCTTTTCCACATCCCTAACAGAGATCACCAAAACACTTCATGGAAGTAGCGCCACAGATGTCTTCAGTGTGTCACTGCCACTAGGATGACCAGTTGGGAGTTCGAGACAGATGACAGACAAAGCTGATGAGACCCGGGAATGGATTTGCCACCAGCTCTTGTCTAAAATGAAAATTCAAGGAGGAATCAATGTGCTCCACTTCTAATTCCAGAAAAAAAAATCAGCAACCAGAAATATACCAAAAATGTTTTCACTCTTCTAAAGGTGAGTTTATTAGAGCTAGTTATATTTCGTTTGGTAGCAGAGTGGTATCAGAGTTACTTAGTCAAATGTGTTTCCCCAACGTGCAGTGATTAATCCTCAGGCGATCATATTGTAGAAAAGATAAAACGTAACCAAGTATGGCGGCAGATTCCATTCGTGGCAATATCTTGGAATAGAAAGAAAGAGTCCTACTCTAAAGAGTCACTCTCCCTATGTATCTTGGCCAGTAGTCCAGCATCAAGGCTGCAAGTGGGTATGTGGAGGATGCCCTCATGGAGCTCTGAAAATAAATCCTCCCCTTTTGGGGAGGCCATGAGGCAAGAAGGAAAAGAATCTTTCAAGAGACACAGAGATAGAGGAGGAGTCAGGAGGAGTCTGCACCATAGACAAAGAGAAGCAGCTTACTATCAAGAGTTCCACATACTCATGAGAGTTACTCATACCCTACCACTAATTTTGTTAGTTTTTTAGGTGCTACTGGACTCTTGCTCTTTTCCACTGCTACAGACAGACTAACATGGCTACCCATCTTGACATAGACACACAGAGAGATGCAGGGCCACCCAGTGTCCAAGGCATGCTGAGTTACCTATTCCATCAGTGTGCGCATTGTAAATTCATGTTACCCACACTGGCCGCAATACTATGTTCAGATGGGTTACTTAAATGCCCTTGATACCAATGGATTTAAGCAGCCTAACTGAATACAGGATTACATTCATGGTATCTTGACATCAGAATGCTGCTTATTAAGTGCTCAACTCCCTCCATGTGCCCCACTCCTGAAAGTTATACTGCTGGAAGCGTGCGGCTCCCTTTCTCCCTGGTGTCTGCCTGCTAAGGATTGCATGGGACAAATGCAGCTGCTAAAGCTGACTTTACCTTGTTCAATCAAAGACTTGCAAGCGATATCACAAAAGCAAACAGGATTGAGTTAGGCAAAAGTGCTGTAGCTGCTAGACTGTCTGAGGCAGGAGCAAGCGATTTAGGGAGGTTTATCCCGCTAACCGGATTTGCAAAGCTTAGAACACTTGTCCCTCTCACTTTCTCATTCCCTGTTTTAAAAGTCTAATACAGAACAGGTTGCCAGACAAGAGAGATCTGACAAACAAACTTCATTTGATCTCTGTGAAGAGCTTAAGGGAAGAGTTAAAGAAGTGGTTGGATCTTAATCCTCAAGTGGAACATAGCTAACTATACAGGTCAGTTCTTTTAATTTGTGGACATTCTTTCTCATTTTATGCTGCTTCAGATTGTTTAAACGTATAAAGGAAATTTTGACATCCAAGGATTAGATTTATAGTCCGATGAGTTGCTTCAGAAATGACAGGATTTGAAATGTGTACATTAAATGCAGAGATCTTCCCATGATAACAAATGTGGCTGTGATTCGAATCTCTTATAAAGGAGCCCTCTATGAGAAACAGCCTAAAAGCCTTTTAGTCTCCTTGGAACCCCTTGGATATTTCCCTTGGACCAGGACCTCCAAGTTCTTACAAGCAGGGATGCTTAGAGTTTCACAAAAAAGGCAGCAAGGTTTGAGTCTAGAAGCACCATAGAGACCAACAAGATTTTTAGAATATAAGCTTTTGCGAGTCTCGTAAGCACATTCCCTGAAAATCTTGTTGATCTTTAAGGTGCTTCTAGATTAAAATCTTGCTCTTCTACTGAAGACAAACATGGTTACCCTAACCCTGACCTGAAACAAAAAAAGGCAAGGGACACTTACCTTTTCCACAATTTTTTTCAATAGCTGGACCTCTCTTTTGCTCCCGTTGAAGATTTGCTTCCATGCAGTAACATGGGGCAGTGTTGCACTGCACAATGGGGGCATCTGGCATTACACTGTATGCACTGATGCTGCATGCTTGATTCTTATGCCAGTTCTGACATGGAACTCAAGGTTGACAGGGAAATTAGAAACATTGGAGGTATTGTTGATACGGGGGTTGATAGTTGTATTGCCTTTAGCTTTTTTTTCTTTGAAATTTTTTTATTAAAACTGTAAACCCCACGAAAATATAGTAAGATAACTGTATTTATATTTATATATCGAAAGCCTAAATGAAACATATTTACATACATGTTAAAGATTTTCAATCCAGGTAAGGAACTATTATTTTCTATATGATCAAAGAACAGAAACCATTTCTCAATAAAGTTCGCGGTGTTCGGAAAATGCTCTATATGATATATATTGCCGTATAGTTTTTCGGAAATGAAATGATTCCAGGTTTTAGAATACCAGTTATCAATTGAGGGGATAGATTTTGTTTTCCATAATGTAGCTATTGCAGTTTTTGCTGCTACTAGCAAAGTGCCTATAAGATCTTTTCTTATCTGGGGAATCGGGGTATTGCCTCTAGCTTTTATGGCCCCTGGATAGCAGCAACCTGAGACTTGCATCTTTGCCTTCCAGAAGTTCTGCCATATCCTGGCATGAGAGGTTCTTAAGATCATGATGACTTGAAAAAAGTGTGCTCTCTCTCTCTCTCTCTCTCTCTCTCTCTCTCTCTCTCTCTCTCTCTCTCTCTCCCTCCCTCCCTCTCTCTCTCTCTCTCAGTCCTTTAAAATCTAGGCTGATGACGAGTTCTAGGGAACTCATAACCTTGAACACTGTTGGGTGTCATTGGGTTGGTCCTGATGGAAGGTATTACATGGATTATGTGTTATGACTTGTTATCATAAGAAGGCTCTTTTGAAAACAGGTTGTTATGTACTGCTTGGTCCAAGGCTTGGTCTTGGTGGCGTGGTCCTTATGTGGGTATGCACCATTCTTTTTCAGAAGCTGGTTCTCTCTTGGCTGGAGTTTGTTCTTCCAGAGATTTGCAAAGAAAGGACAGGGAAATCATTTGATGAATGTGGATCGTTTTCTGTAAGGGATTGTAAAGCATTTTTAAAAGCGGAGCTCATCAGAGTCCTGTAGAACCTGTAAACAAGCCCAAGTCAGATTCTGCAAATTAAATGTATTCATCTGCTGTCGGATTTTGCAAAAAAAACCCTATACTACTATTAAAAACAGAGAACTTGGTAGCACTCCTATTTTTCATTCGTAATGCTACCTCTTCCCTTGCTCTTCACAGCCAGTACCTTTTCCCTTCCTCTTTTGGGCCTTTGTGTTTTTAAAGCCAGAAGGAAGAAAGCAAACGAAGCAGCGGCATTACGAATCTTACCTTCCTTTAATGATAAAAATGGCAGAAAAGGAGTTCAGAGAGCTGAAGAAGAGGATGGGAGTGGTTACTGGAGGGCAGCCAATCAATCAGCACCCAGGAAAAGGAAAGGAGAGGATGCAGTTAGGGACTAAGACTTTCATACACACACAGGATGCATCAGTGGTGACTCGGAGGTGGCTTCAAGAAAAAAATTACAGTATGTCCACAGGGGGGGAAACTTGGGGGGAAAGACGGACAATATTCAGTTCTGCATCTCATGACTCCCTTGCACATGTGGAACTCTGATGTTCACGGGAAACAGAATGGAAACTGAACCACTGCAAAATGACCGTGCGGAAAAGGCCTTGTTCTATATATCCCCAAGTTGTGTATCTCCATGGTAAGAACGCCTTGGTCAATTTCATTTCACATTCCTAAACTGGGAACTGCCTGATACCCTAGGAGTTCCCATCCAGAGTAATAAAAATGAAATTGACTAAGACATTAAGTGACTAAGAAAAACTTGGTCCATTTTGTATCAAGTTACTCGGCTTCTACCTGCCAAGCTCGGCTCCTTTCAGTGTGATTCACTCTATGGCTTGAGAGTCCCATGTAGCTCTTTCACAGGCTACCTCCAGTTCTTCTAACTATGGATTCTGGAGCTTTGCTTTCCCTGCAATAAATACGTTAGTGGAATTTAGTTTCATCGCACTGAAAGATTATTTTATGATGATGATATATTTAATATTAATAGTCATATTTAATAATAGATGTATGTGTTTGGTGGGGTGAGGCACAGGGCTACAGTAGTACATGCCTCTTTTCACTGATGGTGATGGCAAATGTGGCTCACTGTAAGCCTAGGAATGATTGCTCTACAGTGTACTGAAATTGACAACAGATATCTTTGCAACAGAAAGACTTGAGCAATTTTATGTTCCACAGAGGAAGTGAGAGTGGAAATACACGTTACTAAGTACCTGGGGATGCTCAAGTGCAGGATTTTATGTGTGCTCCTCAATTCACATGTAGGCTGTCTCTTGCTCGGCACATGTGCATGACACTTTCTCCAAAGCTCCCTTCATGTAATTACATTTGCTAGACAGTATGAACACCACCTCTGTCGGGGAGGACAGAGTGTCAGTTCAGCTCTGTTTTTGCAGTAAGAACTCTCAGGGATGGTAGGCACCTCTGACTTGCCAATTTGCATTTCTTTAAGGTTTGAGAAAGTGTCAAGATCGGCATTTCAATGAATGGATGTGGGAGGTGGGGGAAACTGGGAATTTGGCAGTTGTAAACAGAGAAGTTTCTTGTCAAAGTTTAACTACAGGGGTAGAAAGAAAGCCACGCAAAGACATCAAATGCAGGAATGTACTTATGCGGAGCAAATGGAAGTGTGACTGTGTGAGCGAGTGCATGGGAAGTTGAAGGGGGAACACGTGAAATGAGGTGCACTTGAGTGTCCCTAGGTACTTCATAATGTGTATTTCCACCCTGTGTGCTCTTACAGTACAATCATTTGACTCCAGTGGACTTAGATGGGTGTAACTCTGTTTAGGATTGCACTGTTGGTATATGAGTTTGGAGGAATGCCAATCCCACCTTAAGAACCTGAAATGAAATGGCCAAGGCTTTCTGAGCCATGGACCTGGACACCTTCAGGAAACCTGGAACCAAAAACAGAATTGAAAATGTCCCTCAGTGTGAAACCATTAAAGGAGAACCTGTTTGGTATTTTTTTTCTTTGGGTAGAGAATGGACTGGGGATGGAGACAGCTGTGGGAGAGCAGCATGACAAAAACATGCTCAGATTACTCCTAATCTGCCTACTTTGTCTGCCTTTCCTATTAACAAAGACAGGAGGCAATACTTCACAACTGTAAATCACTTCCTTTTTTAAATATAAATGCTTTATAGACTTGAAGAACGTACTGAACTGTAAACAAGGATGGGAGAGGAGACTGTAGGAATGTAGTACGAGAAAGTGCCTGTGTTTGATTACAAGCTACCCAATAGTTGAATGTTTGACTATGCTGATCATAACTTACTGCAAGCAGGGTCTCTGGGGAAGCAAAATAGAACTCTTCTAAATAAACGCTCAAATAAATAAATAACCATCAGAACTATGAGGTTATTGAAACTCCCTGATTAAACACTTAAATGTGAATCATTCGATCCGTATGAGAGGCGTGTCTCCATACTATGGCCGTTTTCACACTGCTTACCAGCCACGGAACATCGCGCCGAGCTCCCGGAACAGCAGCGTCTTCCTGGCGCGATTTCGCGCGAGATTTCGTTCTCACGCGAAATCGCGCCTGGAAGACACTGCCGTTCCAGAAGCTCGGCTCTATGTTTCATGGCAGGTAAGCAGTGTGAAAACAGCCTACGTGTAAGCCTAGAATAGTTCATGCACTGTGTTTTTGCATCAGTCGCCATTCTGAATGTGCTGCTTGACTGGAAGAATGTCAGCCCAGAGCAGGGATTCATGCAGCGATTCCACAGACAGCCTCCTTTAAAAGGAGATTTTTCTGTACCATTTATTTGCTTCATCCGGAATGACTGGGTTCAGTGCAGAGACACAGCACAATTTCCTGCCCCTACTAGAGGCTATAGAGAATGCAAGACTAGAGCTGTGATTCATGCAGACCCACAGCAGGCACCCCCTGTAAAGATGGATACTTTGGGATCCCAGGAGCTTTGGCACGTTGTTTGTGTATAGACTTTCCAATGGCCAGAACTATGTAAACTTCCGCACAACATTCCTATTATTAGGAGTCTTCAGAAGCAATAAACATTTGCCACTGAAGAAAACTCATTCCTTTAATGGTTCCTGAAAATGCGGATAATGAACATAAAATAGACAACAACACAGGGCCAGGTGTGTTTCTTGGCCAATGTGTGTCCTAACTTGAACGAGCCAAGAAACAAATTGCAGGTGGATGAGGGTTTTTAACACACCCAAAGTGGGCGTACAACTGACTAATGAACACACAGCATTTGCCCGTATGTAAGCTTGCTGGGAAATCCATTTTAAAACGATAATATTATAAAAGCCCTATCTTGCAAACCTGATACTTCCTCTGGCGTAGGTATTTTGTGCTATTACTGAAAATGTGTTTGGGCGTTTCTGGCTGTCACAGTCATTAAAAAAACATTTTAGGATTTTGCAGTTATTCTGACCTCCAGGGTATGCAGAAGTAAACCCAACAGAGGGCCAAGCTATACATGACGAATGTCACTTGAATGGCAAGTGTATTTCTCCCTGTTCACTTGCCCTCCACTCAATCCACTTGCTGTTCAAGTGTCATTCGTCATGTGTAGCTTGGCCCTGAGTCTCCAGAGTATTTCCCATTACCTTCTTTGCATGGTCTGCCGTGCCCCCTTGAAACTCCCTCCTTCCTCCTTCCTTGCTCTTATGGATGCGTGTCAGTAAATGAATTCCTAAGATGAATCACTATCTAATTACGGTTCAGTTATGTACAGATTTATTTAATTTTTTTGGCAATTAAATAGAGGATAAGCCTGGAAAGATAGACTCATCACGGTCCTGGCAAATGATGTGATTGTCTGGCAGAAGTACTAGTCACAAGCGTTGATTGTTGCAAATGATAATATACATATTCAGGGCTTTTTTTCTGGGAAAAGAGGTGGTGGAACTCAGTGGGTTGCCCTCAGAGAAAATGGTCACGTGGCTGGTGGCCCCGCCCTCTGATCTCCAGACAGAGGGGAGTTGAGATTGCCCTCTGCACCGCTCAGCGGCGCGGAGGGCCATCTAAACTCCCCTCTGTCTGGAGATCAGGGGGCAGGGCCACCGGCCATGTGACCATTTTCAAGAGGTTCCGGAACTCCGTTCCCCTGCGTTCCCCCTGAAAAAAAGTCCTGTACATATTATTGTGAAAAAGATGTTTTTAAAAACTTCCCTGGAGTTCTGGAGGACATGCCATAAGTTATTGCAGCTGTCTTAAAGGGAGTTGTAGATGTCAGTACTTCGAAAAAAACAGAGACACAGATGGCAAAAAACAGAGACACCAAACAAAGAACAGTCTTTGTTCTTCCAGATGGTTTGTTATACAAACTTTATAACTAACCGATACTGAAAGCCTCCTTCCCCAGAAGTATAATGCAAACAGTTTAATGCCACAGGCCAAAACTGTCATGGAATTGCTGAGGAGGATTCTTGACTTGGTGAAGTACATACTCAGCGCACCAAATGCACATGGCAATCCTTGCAGCTGAACAGTATGGCCCCATGATACCTGTATCGTCTAACTGAAATGATTATCAGATTGATTTCCTGATATAACGAGCACAAAATACAATATTAAAGAATTCCATTCAAGTTTTTAGAGTAACGCAACACTGTAACTGATTTTTGTTTGCAACCACCTCGTAAGAATCAAGCCTCCCTTTTATCTACATAACCCCAGTACGTCTTCTGTTTCTTACAGTGTACTCCTTTAGAACACTTCCCTGGAAGTAAGTTCCATTGAACAGAGCTCAGCTTCTGAGTAGACCTGCTTAGAATTGCTCTCTTTGTTACACTAGAGCATGACAGGTTATTGTGAACTGGCTAAGATACAGAAATGCCAACAAAGCTTAGGTAGTGACATTGTAAGGCAACAATTCAGCGACAAGGAAGAAAGATCTACCGCTGTGCTGCAAACTGAAATGCTTTCCTTTAACCGATATTACACCATTGACAAAATGCGGCTCTTCTGAAAAAACTGTGCCCTTGACCACCATCTCTTCTTTGTCCACTAAAATTGGGGATACAATCAGGCCCCGCCCCCTGATCTTCAGACAGAGGGGAGTTTAGATTGCCATCTGCGTTGCTCAATGGCACGGAGGGCAATCTAAACTACCCTCTGTCTGGAGATCAGGGGCCGGAGCCACCAGCCATGTGACCATTTTCTCCGAGGGCAACCCACTGAGTTCCACCACCTCTTTTCCCAGAAAAAAAGCCCCTGCTTGTACTATTGTTTATCGAGAGTCTTCTGTGCAGAGATATGCTTGGCCAATCCAGGTAACTGAACAGTGGAATTTATATCAAGGGAAGGGAGATGGTCCTTTTGTATCCTTGTTTATTGACGTGCCACTATGAGATACATCAGGGGCCCCCATTCTTTTTGAGCCTGCAAGCACCTTTGGAATTCTGACACAACATGGCGGGCACAGCCACAAAATGGCTGCCGCAGGAGATGAAGCCAACCCCAACGTGTAAGGGAGTAAGCTTATGCATAGCTCTAACAATAACTCTTCAACATTTCAGGCAGAAGTTCTATTTAACAGGAAGCCTTTTAAAATGAACATACTGTTTAAAACTATTTTCTTGGTTAAATACAACTTATCTTCAGTCACGCAGTGAAGATCCTCATGATGAGGGGCAACTGTTGCCAAAAAGTTGTGTTTTGGTAGAGGGATTTGTACAGCCAATCATATCTCCACTGACCAAACTAAAGCCCTGCTGGGCAAAATACCCACCTGACTTCACCCACTTTCTAAAAATGCTTGGCAGGTGACAGGAATGCTACTGATAGGCACCGTGGTACCTATGAGTACCACACTGAGGATCCCTGAGTTACATTGTTTATGGAAGGGTTAATCAAATGTTTTCTAGACTAGTAGCTTTTGTGGACATTTTTGTAGGCCATCATACTGAAAGATAGCCTTATCAGATTTCTTTTGTTTCAATGTTTCTATTAAAGTTTCTTCTGATTTTTTTAAAGTTAAAATGTTACAGTTAGGCAAATTACATCTTTCTCTGGGAGATGTGAAATTTTAGTTTGAGAAATTACCTAGAAGATTCTGACCGTCTGTTCCTACCAAGCTATTATCACAGTTTAAAAAACATACATAAGGTCAGGGCTTTTTTTCAGACAGAACGCAGTGGAACGGAGTTTCAACACCTCTTGAAAGTGGTCACATGGCCAGTGGCCTCGCCCCCTGATCTCCAGACTGAGGGGATTTTAGATTGCCCTCCATGCAGCAGCATGGAGGGCAATCTAAACTCCCCTCTGTCTGGAGATCAGGGGCGGGGCCACCAGCCATGTGACCATTTTCGCCGAGGGCGATTTAAACTTTTAAAAATTCCCCCGTTGTTCCAGCTGACCCAAAGTGACGTCATTGTGCAGTTCTTTGCATGTGCACATATGGTACCAGGGGCACCACCTCCCGCAAGGAGTTGCCCCCTGTGCTGGCAACCCACTGAGTTCCACCACTTCTTTTCCCAGAAAAAAAGCCCTGCTTAAGGCACACGTTTTACTTGGGCATACTGGGAAGGGGGAAAAATCTAACTATACTTCCTTAATTCTTTATTTACTTCACTAGTCAGTCGGCAGCATGAAGTAGTGACAATAGCACACAGAAAGGAAGAGAAGAAATCAAATTTGTAATAAAAGTTAGATAAAAAGAAATCTGTAGAGATTTTTCCCCTTCCCCCCTACCTGCATAAGGCTGATAATGAAATGGGGGAAAGCTCGGTGCTGTCTTTAGAAGCCAGCTTGCTCTCTCCCTCACTCTTTCTTATCTATATTCATGGGTTTTTCAGAGGCCTAGCAGTTACATGTCAGAATGATGAGTCTCAACCTTGTTTCAGGATAAAGCATCAATCTGCTGGTGCATACTGACTCTGACCTGATAGAATTTAGGATGTACTGTAGGCTCCGCCATTCCTCAACAGAATGTAATTTTTGAACTCAGTCCTGAGTGATGGACAAGATATTCAATCAAAGCTGCCTCTCTGAATTCAGGAAAGAGCTGTCCCGGGAGTATATCTTGAAGGTTTTGCCAATCTGTGTTCACATAGATAACACTGGCCTTTTTTGGCTCTGTTTAACATGTACCTTCTACTCTCATTCTTCCCATTCTCCTTTGCTGTCTGGAGGTGATCAAGTGAGCTCTTTGTCTGGAGGCGCCTCATTGTTGATTCCCCCCCCCCTTTAGTTTGTGTCTTCTATAAAGAAGGGAAGAGGTTCCAAATGAGATGCACAATTGCACACTGAAACATAAAGAGCCATGTTAGGGCTGAACTATCCTTTATGACTGATACCAAAACATCAGAATAGTTCTGTCCCCTTTAGAAACACTCTTAATAGTGCACCACCACAATGAACGCTGCCAAGTGCAGCGCCGCAATGAACTGCGGCCAACCAATGAATGCCTCCAGCTGCACAAGCACCACGTACTCTCTGGCAAAGCTGATTTTTAAATGATGTACAATGCCCTTGGCACTGAAATAAACAAAGCAATTTGAAATATATGACAAAAGCAGTTATGTCACCAGCCAAATGCTCTTCTGCAGAGACCCAAAAAAATGCAAACTACAGGTTAGGTTAAATTGCAAATAAATAACTGAGATTTGATCAGATAGGATGCCCTGACCTGGATAGCCCAGGCAAGCCTGAACTTGTCAGATCTTGGAAGCTAAGCAGGGTCGACCTTGGTTAGTAATTGGATGGGAGACCTCCAACGAAGACTAAGGTTGCAGAGCCAGGCAGTGGCAAACCACCTCTGTTAGTCTGTTGCCTTGAAAAAAAACCCACCAGGGGTTACCATAAGTCAGTCATGACTTGACAGCACTCTCCACCACAATGTTTATATGCGATACTCAGCTCAATGGCGAACGGGCCTTGCAAGCAATTCTGAACATCTGTTTCGTAAACTGCAAATCATCACTGGTTCAGTGCCCTCACTGTGTTTCCTTTTCTTGGGCCTGAGTTTGAGTTGTAGAGGTTGTATGTATGAGAAGGATTCACATGACTGAGCATCCTTCAATCAAAAGGATCCTTCCACGCACTAAACTAGATGTTAGGAAGACGGGTTCTAACCTCTACTTCTCCCTAACCAGATAGTTTCATATGCATGGAACTGTGTATCATGAAGCACCAACAGAACTAGATTTGATGTATTCATTTACAGACAATAATCATTAAGAATCGTCACTCCATTGGCTACCTATCAGTTACCATGCTCACGTCAAAGTATTGGCTATTACATACAAAGCTCTTCATGGCCTTGTTCTGGCATACCTGTGAGACTGCCTCCCTCTCTATGTTCCTCTGCGGCAGCTTCGCTCATCTGAACAGGGTCTCCTGCAGGTGAGACACATGGGCGAAATCAACAGCAGCCCGTACACAAGCTTTCTCTGTGGTGGCCCCTACCCTATGGAATGGCCTGCCTGAGGAGGTCAAGAGAGCCCCCACTCTCCTGGCTTTCTGCAAACAATGCAAAACTGAATTATTCAAAAAGGCTTTTTACTGGAATGGGAGGGCTGTATTGTAAGGATGGGCTCTCAGATGCTTCAGGGACCATAGACTTCACCACTATGTTGCCTTACGTATTATCTGTTGCTTTTAATATGTAATCCTATGTACTACCTGTGCTTTATGTTGTCTAATGTCAGTCCTAGAAGTGATTATATTCTGTTCCAGTATTTTCTTCTACTATGTATTGGATTCTTGCTAACACTATGTCTTTTTAAACTTGTACCTATTTACCCTATAGTATTGTTTATGGAAATGTCTTTGACACTGTATGGAAATGTACTTGATATTGATTGTACTAAGCTCGTACTGTGTAATCCTCCTTGAGTCTCAGTGAGAAAGGCGGACTATAAATGACATAAACAAACAAACAAATAGTTACAACATTCCCCAAAACAGGAAGCACATTAAATATCCAATATATAAAATTTGGAATATAGTAAATATATCATAAGGTTTAAAATACACATTAAAATGTTACAATTGTTAATATCATACTAAAAGGGAGGAAAAATAGATCTCTATGTATAACCTTATTGCTTGCTACAAAATTTTATCACACAGACACAAAACTTGCTGTAAGCCTGGTAATAGTTGAGTTTCTGTTAAAAGTTTCTCCAAGCAGACCTTATCTGCGAAAACTGTTGGTCTATCGAGAAGGGGAGAATGATACAGTTCAGATGCTGATTTATTGAATAAAACATCATCCCCCCCCCCCGCCCAGTACAGTCTTCAAAATCACTAAGGGACATCAGATTTTAAAAATAAATAAAGCAAAGTTCATGGGCTAGGGCTACAACATGCTGATAGCAGCTAGGATTTTCATAGCACAATCTTAGAAATCAATTCAGTTACCAGATGTCCAGGAATGCATTAGGGAAGTCTGGTTTGTGAGGAGCGAGAAAATTTGGGGGTGGGGGGTGGGAATCTATAAACACAAGCAATTTTTATACTAATGACAGCCATATTTTAAATATTGGAATAATATGACGGCCACTGTGGTTTACTGGTTAGACTGTTGGACTCAAATCGCCACTCTGCCATAGAAGATTGCCACAGACGTTGGGCCTGTCAGACACACTCAGAGCGGGACCACAAGTGTTGCCTGACACAGGTTGGACACTTGCCAGCTTCCCTCAAGTTTTGATGGGAAATGTAGGGGCAGCTTGGCGGAATGTTGGACAAGTGACAGTTGAAAAGTCCATTGGACAGCAGTCGGAGAGTCAAGCTGCAAGACCAGGATGCCTACATTTCCCATCAAAACTTGAGGGAAGCTGACAAGGGTCCAACCTGTGTCAGGCGTCACTTGTGGTCCCGCTCTCAGGCTAAACTAAATCACAGGGTTATGATGAGGATAAAATGGAGGACAGGAGAAGGATGTAAGCTTCTCCTTGGGGAGAAAGGCATGGCATAAATGAGCTATTAGAATAACAACAGAATCAGTGAAGTACCACAAGAAATAATACTACATATCTAAATAATGACAATGGATAAAGTGTTTGGAATTAGCAAGTGTTTACATTCTGTCATATAACGACAACAACAACATTTGATTTATATACTGCCCTTCAGGACAACTTAATGACCAATCAGAGCGGTTTACAGAGTATGTCATTATCCCCACAACAAAACACCCTGTGAGGTGGGTGGGGCCGAGAGAGCTCTGGAAGAGCTTTGACTGACCCAAGGTCACCCAGCCAGCTTCAAGTGGGGAAGTGGGGAATCAAACCCAGTTCTCCAGATTAGAGTCCCACACTCTTAACCACTACATCGAACTGTTTTTGTGTTACTTAGTTAGTAAACCTATTTGCATGTAACCACTTAGCTGTCGACTAAGGTGTCCCACCATAGGAATGGAAGTCTTTATGCTTAATGAAGTAGGATTGCAATTAACTGGAAAGATATACTGAAGTTTTATTGCTCTTTGTTCAGTTCAAGAAATTCTCCGTTTAGTTCACAAGCTAGCCACAATGTAGTCAGTTAGCCATTTTTTGTTTTCTACCAATGTAATCTTTTGTCCTTTTATGTAGTAAAGTATTTTTATAGAGATAAGCTCTGGGAGTGTGTTATCATTATGTCCAATGTGCAATTCTGCTACTCTGCTCCAAATTGAATATACCCTGACATAAAGATCTGAGCTCATACGGTTTACCTAGAACTTGATTTGCCAGAATTATGGGAGTGTGAGTTTTATTCACCTATAATCTAATCCTGGCCTTTTAAAAATGTCTATCTTGCATGACTTCTTATACTGTAATTTGTGGGGTTATTTTTGTTGTAATATGTTCTGAATGGTGTTTATAAGGTTGCTTTTAATTCCTTTTGTAAATAATTTTTAAAAGGAAGAGTTCTTAAGATTGCAAACTAAATTGTTTTTTACATTATGCGAAATCTCTAATTTGGATATAGCAGTAATAAATAGGAAGCCTGGGAAATCCAGTTGGGGAATCATCCCCTTATGGATGGAATTGTATCAATAGCGTGAATGTGTTGATGACATAGACCCAATCTCAGAATTTTTCACTGTGTGCTTAATCTTGTTGAATCAGGATTGGTACATTAAATCCTAATCAGCCTTGGATAGTAAAAGCAAACTGAAGAAGTACATCAGGCATAAAATACTTATTTACAGAAGAAATATGTGCTGGAAAATAGCAAGTCATTTTTCTTTATTACCACAAAAGAGAAAATGTAAATAAACAGAGCTGATCATAAACCAGATTTAAGAAGCTTGATTTGAGATGTCAGCCAGTCAGCCCAAGAACCAGACCTACAAGCAATATCATTCAACCTTTCAGTGGGGCCAACTATACAATTATTTATGGCAATATGTAGAGTCTCTACTGATTACTAGATTCTAGTGTATTACCAGGGCTCATTTCGAGGGGGAACGCACAGGAACGCAGTTCTGGCAGTTCCCAAAAGAACTCACTTCAGGTGGCTCTGCCCACTTGACTCTCTGCCATTTTGGGCCCGTTTTGTCCTGGATTGGGGCTGAAACGGCCCGGATCGGGCCTTTGGATGGGTGGTGGATCACTCTCCTGTTCAGCAGTGGCCCAATCCTGACCATTTTGGGCCTCTTTTTAGCCATTTTCAGCCCCCTTTTGCCATTTTGGGCCCAATTTCAGTCCTGAATGGCCAGGATTGGGTCCAAAACAGACAGGATAGGTGATGCCAAGGAGTGTGGCACATGCAAATCAGTTATGCTAATGAAACATTTCCAGTGATGTCAAGGGGCATGGCATATGCTAATGAGTTATGCTAACGAGTTCCTCCAGCTCTTTTTCTACAAAATGACCCCTGTGTATTACTCCTGCATTTTGTATAGAACTAGATTTGTTTCCCTCTCTTTTGCAAGCTCAATACAGATTTAAAACTAATGCATGATTTTTTGTGCTATTCCAGCTGGTATCACAGTGCTTGATGTGCGTTAGAAACTGCTAGTTCGCCTTAATCTCACACAATGTAGCACTCTCCAGGCACATACCTGAAGGAAACCGTCATGCTCAAGACCTATTGAAATGAACCACAACAGTGTAAGAGTCATTGGAGAATCTACCCCCCTCCCTGGAACACGCACCCCATATGAATCACTCAACCAGACTCAACATTTCATCATCTGACTAGTACTCATATTCACAATGAATACTTTAAGATCAATCCTAAGTATGTTAAAATGTATCACATATAAAGCAAATTAAAACAAAATACAAGTAAATAAACAAGGAACAGCTAGCGTAACAAGATTAGACAGTAAATGAAAATAGGAGGGAAAGCAATTCCAAACCATCACCTATCAAAAACTCTCAGAAATGAAACAATTCTGATTTGACACCAGAATGAGGGGAAATAGTAGCTACTAAGCAAATGCCTCTGGGGAATACACTTCACAACTTGGGTGTCCTCAGAGAACCCCTTCTGTAGCCTAGTCTCTGAAAGATGGAATGTCTAGAGCTTCTTATTACAGCCTCTGCAAATGGACATATAGGGGAAGTGGTTCTTCTGATCCTAAACTAGTAATACGCAGTGGCTTGGGAGCCATGTGTGGCTCTCTGAAATTTTCCCTGTGGCTCTTCTGAGTACTGTTCCCCAATGTAGCACCTGCTCCATGTCTCATGAAAAAGCAGTCAAGGGCCTTACCTAGTGGGTCTTGTGGTTGGCAGGTGGTTCCCCTTGAAACAGGTGCTGCTAGAGGAACAGGTAAGCTACAAGCCTCCTTGTGGTTCAGGCCTCGTGCCCAAACATAATTAAATGTGGCTCTTTTGGTTGCCAATAATTACAAACATAGCTCTCTGTAAGCTGCAATGCGAGTACCAGGGCCCTAGACTCATTGCAAAACAGTCTTAAGTGGAAGGATTTCTGAAATTGACTGGACTAGATTGGTAAGCAGCAACTGCCCTAGTCAATTTCATCCTTAAGGGAAATTAAGAGGGACAGGACAGAGAATGTTCTTCAATGGCACCATGTTGCTGAGAGGGATAAATCACATTATACTGCCCTAATTTTTCTTTTAATACATGGGTGAATGTGGATATACAGATATCTTTTTCATGTGTTAAAAGGGTTAAGGGGGAAAAAAACCTTTCCATTAATAGCATGGAGAAAGAGGCCAGAGAATTTATTAATTTACATTATTCATAACCTGCCTTTCTTGGAGAATGTGCCAGTAAATACGAACCTTTGCCAGTTTTTTGGCTACTGCTCCTTCTGATCCAAACGACAAGCAAAGACACCCCCAAAAAGTCATGATACATAGCATGAAAGATAATTTCCCTCCTTGTTACGGGTTAGATCCAGTGACGTGATTCCACCAGCTGGCAGTACAGCTTTTTCCAGTTCCCTCATCCCACTGCAGATCCCCACTTTGCCCCCACTGCACAATTTTATGGGGCTCAGTGGGCAGCAACAGGAGAGGAGATGCAGGGGAGGTTCCACTCGATCCACTTGATTCTGCTGGTGATGCTTTGGATCAAACCCTAATGTTTGAAATGACAATGACTATCTTACTAAAACCATACCGAGCATCACATGACCGTGACTTCTAAGACCAGATCTCTTCGACCTAGGGCACTTGGTACGGGAAATCGAACAATTTGGGCAGCATCCCAGGACTAAAGACTTATGAATTGTGGTTTCAAAATCTCATTGGGAGGAAGCAAAGAAAGTTGTCAAGAAATATTTCATGTTAGGACTTTCACCGAGCTTCATAAAACGTGCAGGATGCACATCATTAACTCTAGCCCTAGCCCATCAGCTGAGAAATTCAGTGTTTGCATAGAGGAAATCAAAAGCACTGACTGGTTTTTATTCAAAATATAAATCTGAAGATTCACTGTCCTTAAGATGACATAGTGCTTCAGAAAATAAAGGGTTGTGAAGATTAAGGGAACTCTGTAGAGGGAAATAGCTTTCTTCTCCAAGGGTCTGCAGCTCCATTTCTCCCCAATTATGTTTCTGGGGTGTTGTGGAGGTCTTCTCCAAGGACAAAAACTGAAGGACGTTTTTATATGAAAGCCTCCTCAAGGAATACAGCAACAAAAAATGAGCTGGATGGATTCTGCATTCACCATGCTAAGCAAGTGCTGGCAAAGTGAGGCTGAGCTCATGCCAATAAAAGGTTGCAAAACACAGAACGGCCAGGATAAGAATCCAAAACAAGAGCAACATAATAAAAAGTGATGTAATACAGGGAATGGGATGGTGTCTGTTTCATGTATTTGTCATGTTTGTAGGTTGACGGCATTTGCCATCAAATTTTGCCTAAAGCAAATTGTGGAGGAGCATGCTGAAGTCTGCGCTTGGACAAAACGTCTAAGAAATTTCAGAGGGAGCAAATGTTGCTAAGATGAGTAAAGTTTCCCAAGGACTGTGCATATCCCTTTAAATATTAAACTCAATAATTCAAGAACACAGAAAGACAAGAAAAACAAACAAAGAGGATTTTCGCCCCCCCCCCCCCGGGAATAACTCATAAGGATTTAAATGGAAAATAAAACAAAAAGTAAACTAAACAGCACCAAACACAAGTTTTAAAAAGGTAGAAAAAATCAAAAACGCCCTCCCACAACCCGGGCGAAAGAAAGGATTACAGATAAAAAAGTAAAATTCAAAACCAGTGCACTCTCCAACCAAAGCAAAAAACCAAAGAAAACAAACTTTAAATGAAGTTTTAAAAGGAACCTGAAAGAAAAAGCCTAGTCCCACTCCCCCACTCCCCCACCCCACTAGCACACAACCCACAACCAGGCCAACCCACCCCCATATCAGGAAAACCGTAAAACTTTATCTTTTAAATATAAAATGACAGTGTCTCTCGAACCATGTCTTCAGGGGATGTCTTCAAGTCTTCAGGCAGGCAGCAGTTCCTCAGGTGATCCTGGCAGGCAGTAATCTATAAGACAGCCAGTGCAATCCTATGCAGAGTTATGCCAGTCTAAGCTCATTGATTTCAATGGGCTTAGACTAGGGTAACTCTGCATAGGATTGTGCTGAAAGACTCCCAAAGCAGCCAGAAGCCTACAGCACTCACAGCACACTGCAGAAATGTCACTCAAAAATGGAGTCTGCTCTGAGTACAGGCCTACTTTCATTATTTATTTAAAATATTTATTAGCCATCTTTCCACCAAAAAGGAGCTTAAGGCAGTTTACAGTCTTATCAAATATATTATCAAATATATAAACAAACAAAACAACATTTTTTACAATATGAAACTATGATTAAAATATAAACAGCCAAAACAGTTAAAAACAGAAGTTAAGAACACAGAATAAAATACTTCTTAAAAGCTATCCTAAATAAAGTAGTCTTCAGTAGGGGTCTTCATATAGAAAGTTTCTGTTTCCATTTCAGTTCCAGGGATTATGGAACAGATGCATCTCATTACCAGTTTGTTCCTGCTAGGGTGGTGCCAGTTCGGAACTGATCTGTTTGGGGTTTTTTTGTTTCATGTGTTTTGGCCCCTTGTGTGTGTGTGTGTGTGTGTGTGTGTGTGTGTGTGTGTGTGTTGGCTCCACAAGAGCAAATGCACACTCTTCTTTTCAAGGGGGCAAGGCCCTAGGGCAGCTGTATTTGCACACAACAGCACCGAAATAATACAGAAAACAGTCCTTCCTCTAAACCATTGAACCACTGAGTATGAGGGCAAGCAACAATGGGGTTCTATCTTTATGGACCCCTAAAAATGGGGAAGGCATGCATCAAGGTGAGTGTTGGGCAGCTGTGCACACACGCACACACTGTTTTTTTTTTTGCAGCATCCCAAAACACATTGATCAAATGAGTCTCTTTTCAAGTA
Organism: Eublepharis macularius; assembly: GCF_028583425.1. Taxonomy (NCBI): domain Eukaryota; kingdom Metazoa; phylum Chordata; class Lepidosauria; order Squamata; family Eublepharidae; genus Eublepharis; species Eublepharis macularius. The sequence continues at coordinate 18,740,781 of NC_072796.1, forward strand.
CATAAAAACTAATGGAGCCCGAAGAAGATGAATGTTGGCAGTGGCTGGGCACACAAAATGATGAAAAACAAATGGTGCCAGAATGGCATGGAAGCAGGAGAGTGCTCCATTGCCAACTGGTCTGGAAAAACATAGCAAGTTTTTTTTAAAAATCCTGCTTTCGTGACAAAATCAAGAAATTTTACTTTTGAGTTCTGCTGTTCTGCTATCTTTCCCTGTCATAGTTTCATTTCCATGATGAGGAGCCAGTTGGGAAAACACGTTTCCCTAATCTGGAGCTTACTCTGACCTGGATAGCCCAAGTGAATTTGATCTTGTCAGCTCTCAGAAGCTAAGCAAGGTCGACCTTGGCAAATAATTGGATGGGAGACCTGTGACAGGGGCCAGGGTTGCAACGACAGGCAATGGCAAGCCACCTCTATTAGTCTTTTGCCATGAAAACCCCTCCAGGGGTCGCCATAAGTCAGCTATGACTTGAGAGCACTTTCCACCACCAATCTGGAACCCAGACAGGGACTCCTGGCTCTTGGCCTGTCCTTGCACTGTGCGTAAAAGTACACAAGGCTAGATGTTGGGTTTTCATTCGTGGAAGGGAAGTAGAGGGAGGACGGCCCTTCCCGCCCTATTTTTTACTAGTAAAAGTGGGAGACTGGACAGGTTGCTGACTGCCAGTCTCCTTTTCTGACTAAAACCATTAACCCAAAGTTGAATAAAAAGGAAGAAGGAGAAATCACATTAGGAGAAGCAACAAGAGTCCCATTTTAGATTTGTCTTACCATGTGGAACACTGATCTGGAAAAACTTGGGAGTGCATGAGTGTGCAAAGATGCACGTGCAATACACACCTGCTACCTGATGGCACCATGCAGTCTGCTGCTTCCCTCCCTGATGCAAAGCAAAGACTTGATCCCAATGACCCACTCAGTGCCAGTGCCATAACCCTATCGCCCATGAAAAAAACACACTCGCACAGTCCATGCACATCCCTTTCCCTCCAATGGAGTTAGCACGAAGGGCTCAGTCTCCCCTCTTTGGAGCCAATTGGTTGCATATGCAGACAAACTTGCCATTAAGGAAAACAAGAGGCTGCCAGATGGCCCCTGACTGTCTGCCCTGCCTACGCGGCCTCTGTGCAGTAAGTACTGAAACGAAACACACAAACTTTTTGGCAACTGAGAGTAGTCATTACAGTCTCGTTTCCCAGATTTGGTTCAGCATTCTGGAAGCTGCTTTAATGAGACAAACCACCAAGTTCTGTGTGTAATATTGGCTCGATTTTTCTGTTATGCACACCCCCAGTCTTCAGCTGCCTTCTAAAGCTAGAGAGCGAGGGGGCCAGGCAGGGGTCTCCTCCCTGGGGAGAAAGTTCCACAATTGTGGAACTGCCACTGAGAAGTCCTTTCTGGTGTGCCCACCAACCAAGCTTCTGTGGTTTATAAGACAGTCAGGAGGGCCTGTTCCCGTGATTTTAAGTCCCAGGTATGAATGTATGGAAGAAGACAGTCCATCAGATAGCTCAGCTTCAAGCTGTGTAGAGCATAGAACCAACACCCTGAACTAGACTCAGGAGCAGATTGGTGGTCAGTGCAGTTGTAATACTGCGGTCACATGTTCTAGATAGTTGGTTAGTTGGTCCCTGCCAGCAGTCTAGCTGCAGTACTCTGCACTAGCTGAAGCTTCTGAATAGACGTGAGCATGAACAGCAACATGAACGAAAAAATCCACGAACATTGGGTTCAGCTGTTTGCGAACAAGCCGTTCATGAGGCCCCATTCTGAATGAACAAGTAGTCGTTGCAAAGCCTTGTTCGTGCATTCGTCAGCCATTCATCAAGCCAGACAGTCTGGTACCTTTCAATCAATTCCCCTGGAAACGGAGGTAGGGAGGGACTGAACTCTGTATCAACTCCTTCTGGCTTTCCTTCTGGCTTTAACCCTTCAGCTTCCAGCAGACAGTTCAGTTTTTGCCACTCTGAAGAGAAAATGACAGCAAAGGGAGCAGCGCCGGCACTCCCAGTGCGAGAGGGATGGAGAGAAGTCTCTACCAGCTCTGCCCACTATCAGAGGGATGAGGGGAGTCCCCTCGTCCCTCTGACAGCTGGCAGAATGAAGCCCCACAGCGGCAGCTCTGCCCACTGTCAGAAGGACGAAGGGAGTCCCCTTGTCCCTCTGATAGCAGCAGAATGAAGCCCCGCAGCGGTGGCTCTGCCCGCTGTCAGAGGGACGAAGGGAGGGGAGTCCCCTCATCCCTCTGATAGCGGGCAGAATGAAGCCCGCAGCACCAGCTCTGTCCGCTGTCAGAGGGATGAGGGGAGTCCCCACATCCCTCTGACAAGGGCCATGAACACCGAACACCGAACATGTTCATTAAGGGGACATGTTCGCTTCTGTTCATTGTTCGTTGTTCGTGGATGGCAACAAACAAAGAACAGGGTGTTTGGATTTTTTCCACCGTTTGTGCCCATGTCTACTTCTGAACATTCTTCAAGGGTAGCCCCAATAGAATGCATTGCAATAGTCCAATTGAGATGTAACTCAGGCATGGATCACTCTGCCTAGATCTGACTGTATCCATCCTTGATGAGGTTGCTGGTTTGGCAAGACTGGACAGATCCTCCACTGTTAGCTTATTTATCTGATACCAAAGAACCACCCTGGATCCCGCTGCTCTTCAGGGTCTATGCCTGACTTTCTGAGGGGGGCCTGGCAATATTCAACACCCGTTTGGTGCATCTGAAGAAGAGAACTGTGATTCTTGAAAGCTTATGCTACAGTAAAGTTGGTTAGTCTTAAATGTGCTACTGGACTCTTTTCTATTTTTGCTACTACAGACTAACATGGCTAACTCCTCTGGATCCGTTTGGAGTAGTGGTTAAGAGCGTGGGACTCTAATCTGGAGAACCAGATTTGATTCCCCACTCCTCCACTTGAAGCTAGCTCGGTGACCTTGGGTCAGACACTGCTTCTTGGAGCTCTCTCAGCTCCACCCACCTCACAGGGTGATAGTTGTGGGGATGATAACATACTATTATTATTATTAATAATAATTGTTCCCTGTAGAAATGTTGCAGAATTTTGTAGCCCCACTATTGTAACAGGAGGAAAAAATTATATTTTGATTTTGTTTCTCTCTTACGCAAACTGGACCCATATGTATTTCTTTATCACATCATTTTTTCTAGCTAAATGTAATACATTTATTTGCATTATTTCAGCATATAAATGGTATATGAATGACATAAAAATATACATAATGTAGAAGTAGCATTAAAAGGGCATAGAACAAACAAATGAATCACCAGCAATGAACGTAAGTGAAACAAAAAGGCTCACAATGGCTACACACTAAAACAAGAGAAACAAAAAGGGCATTTTCATATATTCTGTGTTAAATGTTCAGCACTCTTTAACTACCCTGTCATATTTTCAGTTTAAGCAACTGCAGCTGCTGGAAATTTCAAAGAAATGTCATGGAAGGCAGCACTTCCTCCAAAAGAAAACTTCTATATGGTTGTCAAAACAGCTCCGTGCCCCAGTCTAGCTAGAGACCTACCCTATAGAATACTTAAGCTTAATGGTTAATCCAATTCCCTGCTTAGATTGCTAGTAATTGTTACGTCTGATTTGGCTCCCCATTCATTCTCAATATATATAAACAGGGCTTTTTTCAGCTGGAACATGGCGGAATGGAGTTCAGGAACCTCTTGAAAATGGCCACATGGCTGGTGGCCCCGCCCCCTGATCTCCAGACAGAGGGGCGTTTAGATTGCCGGCAATCTCAACTCCCCTCTGTCTGGAGATCAGGGGGCGGGGCCACCAGCCACGTGACCATTTTCAAGAGGTTCCGGAACTCCGTTCCTTCTTGAAAATGGCCATGTGACCATTTTCAAGAGGTTCCGGAACTCCATTCCACTGCATTCCAGCTGAAAAAAAGCTCAGTGGTGCGGAGGGCAGTCTAAACTCCCCTCTGTCTGGAGATCAGGGAGCGGGGCCACCAGCCATGTGACCATTTTCAAGACGTTCCGGAACTCCGTTCCCTCTTGAAAATGGCCATGTGACCATTTTCAAGAGGTTCCGGAACTCCATTCCACTGCATTCCAGCTGAAAAAAAGCTCAGTGGTGCGGAGGGCAATCTCAACTCCCCTCTGTCTGGAGATCAGGGGGCGGGGCCACCAGCCACGTGACCATTTTCTCCAAGGGCAACCCACTGAGTTCCACCACCTCTTTCCCCAGAAAAAAACCCCTGTATATAAAGATTACTTTTCTGCTTGTGTTACAGTTTCTGGACTGATCTTTTTTCCCAACATGTGCCCCTCTTAATCTCAACACAGAGCTCTCTCTCTCTCTTTCTGTTTTAATCAAATTACACTCAGCTGTTGGGTTGGATCCTGACAAAATTTTCTGTCACTAGAACAGAATTTTCATGTCTCTGGTTCTGCCACTGAATTCCATGGCAAGTTGCTTTGAGGGGATGGGAGACCCCAGGGAATTACATGAGAAAGGTCTGCTGCCTGTACAGGGAAAACTGATGGAAATTGTCAAGTTGGGTCTGGATTCAACCCTTGGTCCAGTTACAGAAATTGATTTCACAGTTCACCCAGCCGAACTGATGTTAGATCTCTCAGCATTTTCTTTATCATTAATAGCGGCAGTTTGAGTTGAGGATCAGGGTTATGGTGCTGGATCTTCAATCCTGTTACACAAAACGCTCCAATTTGAACCCACCTCCTGGAGCTGCAGCAGACAAGAAGATATAAATTTATATTTCCCCCTACCAGCAGTTGTTGGTGGAGGTACTATCCGCTGGAAAAATTATATAGGGCAATGGGTCAACTCTTCCTCCCCCAGTATCACAGTCTTACCTCAATCTGCCCCCAGCTGCTTTTAAATGTGAAAGAAGACATTGGGAGATCTGATCATTCTGGGTTCCTGATGGGCCTTTATAGCTGCCATTCTGATTGGTCATTTGACTTCGTTCCCTGGTAGATGGAGACGGAGTTCTCTTTTGCTTTGTGCTCAACCAGTGCAGATCTTGCCTCACTGTCCACTTTCTCATAGAAACTCATGGAAGCCGCAAAGAATCAACCGGCCAAAGTCTGAAAAGGTGCTGAATAAAATGCAACGCATGAAGGCAGTAATAATGACGTTTTGGCAGTGCTGCTGATAGTAGCAGGGCTGCAGAAATGATTTTAAACCGATTGCTCCTTGGAGGAAATAAAACATTTTCTTTTAACCATGGCTGCATACGAGCCATGCTAAAAATAACTTCTATTAAATGTTCTGTTCAAAGGGAAATGAATCAAGGAGTAATTGCAATACCATAAGAACAAAGTCAAAAATCACCATCAGGGCATGCATGGGAGACTGTATTTCATTTATACCGCACGAAAGAGTAGTTGAGTTCCTTATTCGCTGTCCAGAATTCATCAGGTGGTTATTGGTCTGTGTAAAAGTTAAAGTCTCTAAATACTCCAACAATCAAATTGGTAAGACTGAAAGATCTCAAAGTCACAGTTCTAGTGAAAGTAGACAGTAATAGGAATGGATTGTCAAATAATGCTATTGGCCACTACTCCTGAAGACTTTCGTCTGCAAGATAATGCCATTTAGCACATACAGGAACTGATTTTTGTTTACTCAAGATCACCTAGAAAGCTTCATGGCCGAGCAGAGTATTGAACCTCTATCTTCCACTTACCAGTCTGATACTCTAAGACCACCATTATGCTGTCAATGCATAGGACTGCATTGGTAGGAGTTTGGAGCAACTGGTAGGAGTTTGGGGGCATGAAGCCTGTCAAAAACAGCATCGTGAGATGCTGTGACATCATTTCCTGGTGAGTACCCAGAAATGATGTCACATGTTGGGAGACATTCAAGGAATTTCCTCAGTCTCTATGATAAAAACAAAGTATCATCACTTCCGGGCACTAGCAATACAGTGTTGAGCAACACTGTTGCCCTCTCCCATTTTGTTCCTGCTGCTGCTTCAAGCTGTGCTGGGATCCTGAGGCTGGCAGCGGGAAGTTGCCCACCAAAGCAGGCAACATGGTTACCTAGTAATGCCAGAAAAGTGATGAAAAACATAAAATTCTGTTCCAACCCACAGCACACAGCAAATGCACCAGCATTAGGCAACAAGGATGATCCAATGCCCCTCTGTATATCACCATAATAGATGCCAATAGAGAAAGAGCAGAAGCCGCCATTTTACCCCACATGAAATCACAACATACACACAACCCTATCTAGAGCTGTCTAATAGGGGCAGTAGTTTTGAATGTAGCTGTTCTGAACATTCACCAGCTTTGATTCTTGAGCCAAAAGAAGCAGTTTCAGTAATGTGGACAAATAGATTGTGCAAATATCCAACTATTTTTAATGCCATTTGGTGCCATTGTTTCCAGTGGCAGCCGATTCCTTCCTCTTTCCTGAAGTAGACTCTTGGTTATTCTATCCGATCAGGGATCACACAGTGGATGTGATGTCACAACACTACATGACAATGATTACATTATTGGACATCAGTAGACATAATTAGGGGACACAACTCATTGGACTATGGGAGGGTCACCAAGGACAATTTAAACAAACGAATTTTTGCAAGGATTGCCGAAAAATCATTCTCCCCCAAAGAATTTTTTTTAGTACTGGTTAAACGTTTGCAAATATTGTGACAAATTCCAATTCTTCCCTAGTTTTAAGAGAGACACTAATGAGGGTTGAGAATGAGGAATGTAGAATGTGATTCCTTGATGTTTCCTGTTAGTTTCTACTATGATTTTAGCCAGGGCTTTTTTTCTGGGAAAAGAGGTGGTGGAACTCAGAGGGTTGCCCTTGGAGAAAATGGTCACGTGGCTGGTGGCCCCGCCCCCTGATCTCCAGACAGAGGGGAGTTTAGATTGCCCCTCCCCCTGCGCGCTGTGGCATGGAGGGCAATCTAAACTCCCCTCTATCTGGAGATCAGGGGGTGGGGCCACCAGCCATGTGACCATTTTCAAGAGGTTCTGGAACTCCGTTCCACCGTGTTCCAGCTGAGAAAAAGCCCTGATTTTAGCAATGGAAAACTAGGATGAAATGTAGATTTATATGTCTTCTAGCCTCTGAGGAGCAGTGTGCAATGGTGGTGAAGAAATGTACTTTTAAAAAACTTCTCTGATCTTGATCCGAGCCTTTGTACCAAAAAGGACAGGTATCAATAGGATTGTTCAGGATAGAATGTTATGTTCCACTCTTCTGACCTACACATCCCTGTTAACGCAGATTAACGACTCACAACCTAAGAGGATTATTACAGTTTCCCAGATAAAGAAGGCAATTAATTCCCTAAGGGGACTAATGAAGCCATGTTTTGCTGTAATCATGTTAGTTTTCTGACTGTTTGAAAGGCGGTACTAAAAACCGGACAAGCGAAGCGATGGGTACGCTAAGCATTAAGATATTTTACTGCACAGTCTTAATGTTAATCATTTGTTGAACTTCATGCCTGATGTTGTTGCTGTCTAGGAAGTAATCAGATAATTTGTGATGTTTGTGCATTATATTTCATACAGTTTTTTATAGGTGGCACGAACGCCCAGACAGCCAAAGTGACGGCAGAGTCTGAAGCTTCCAAAGATGACTACTCAAACCAAGACATTGCAGTGCTTCCCCAGAACGATCTGGAAGATCTAGGGGAGAAAGTACACCTGTACAAACAAGGGGAAAAAGCATTTCTTTCACTCTGGGCCTAGGTCATTCCTGATTCCTTAAGATGAATAACTCCAGTGTATAAGCTGGTGGCTCAGATGCTTCAAAACTGCTACAAAGCGAATTGTGGTTCTAGTATTCTGCCGCAAAGCATACCGCTGGAAAATACAATCCATCCATCCCAGGGGCCAAAGCAGTAGTGCAGGGGGCTGGAGGGCAAGGGTCAGCGGATACTTACCTCCCTTGCATGCAAAAAGTGCATACTCGCTCTGGCAGAATGCAGCCATTGGGTGCACTGAAGCTGAGCTCAGTAAAAAAATCTGTTTGGAGGCAATTTTTTCTAAACTCAGTTTTGGCGCACCCCAAAGCTCTCCCATTACATGGGAAAATGGACATGAAGGAGAAGCCACGGGACGCACTGCAGCTGAGCTCAGTAAAAATCCCTTCTAAACAGGAGGTTTTTACTGAGCTCAGCTATGGTATGCCTCATGGCTACTCTATGAGTCACAGATCATACCCAACCCAAAATTTTGTTAATTATATCTCTCTATAAATTTTGTTAATTATATCTCTCTATATATCTCTCTATATACTCTAGGCAAACTCATTTGCGCCTGATCACCATTTCTGGTAAGCTTTCAGTGAAAGAAAGGAAGACGGAGGTGGCTCTGATTATATTTTCCTGCCACATATACCTGATTTGTTTTAACTACCAATCCTTGAGCACCCACAGCTTGGTTTGTGTTTTGCTTGCCCTTTATGAACCAGTTGTTCAGTCGGGCAGTTTAGGTTGCTCACAGCAACTCTAGCCTGGTGTCTTTTAATTACCTCACCCAACAATCCATGACCCTGAGGAGAAAACCGATTTAACCAACTGTGCAGGAACAAAAGCAACCATAAGGCATAAGGAAATAAAACTTGACTACCCCAGCTACTGCACAATGGCAAAGTTGTTCATAACTATGCTTAAGTCAGGTGCCGAACAGGGTGAGGCTTGAGTGATTTGCAGCTATCAAAAATGGTTACGTTCATGTGCTCACAAAGACGTTCTCAACATCCCCAAGTATAAGAATGTAAGGGTTCCCTCACAGGATCAGTCCAAGGGGCCATCTGATCACCATTTTGTCTTCACCAGCAGTCAAGCAGACAACCTGAGAACACTTTAGGCATAACAAAATATACTGCAGGAACTATGGTTTGCCCCAGCATTCAACCACTGTAATATGTACTTTAATCACTTTACTTTAATATGTACTTTAATCACAAGGGACATTTGACTGGCTTCAACTACGGCCAGGGCCTTTTCTGCCCTGGCCCTGGTCTGGTGCAATGCTGTCCCAATGGAGATCCAGGCCCTGAGGGACCTTTTACAGTCCCACAGGGCCTGCAAGATGGAGATGTTCCACTGGGCCTTTGACTGGGGGCTGGCATTTTTTGCCCCTTCTGACCACCATGCCTTCCTTTCGCAGCCCCCCTGGATTTATATCATGGCAGTGTCTGTGGTTTATAGTGATTTTGCAGCAGCTTGATTTGCTTAGTAGCGCCTGGACTTTTTTCATGTTATCTGGGTCAAGTGGTTATAATGATTTTATTGAATCTTTTAATTGTATATCTTGTTGGAAGCTGCCCTGAGCCCGTTTGTAGGAAGGGCAGGGTATGAGCTGAATAAAATAAATAAATAAATACTGTCTTTGCATATTGAAGAACATTAAGAAAGCATTCACAAATGAGATAGCCATATATTTTAAAGCACAAGGGGAGGGCCTGTGGCTCATTGGTAGAACATCAGCTGGCCATGTGGAAGGTCTCAGGGTCAAATCCCAGCCTTCCCAGTTAAATGGATTATATTACAATCATGTTAGCAGACGGGAATAGGGAAATGACGCTCCAAGTGGCAAAATATGGCTGGATGGTCATTAATAGGAAGAAATTCTGGCTTAGTGTGCAGAATCCTAGATGTATTGTTATAATCTGATAATATAAGGTAATTTGAATTTTAGGTATTTATATTATGTAAATGATAGAAAGCTACAATTTTAATGATTGCCTGGGTATTTTAAGTTTATATTATTGCCAAATAATTATGCTTGTAGGACTGATCAATTTTATTTTATTTAAAGATTGGTTTATTAAGCAAATTTCTAAAGGTGGTAATTTGTGTTGAAATATGTACCTTTTAAATATTTATTTTAAAATGGCATGTGTCTCGCTGATGTGCAATCATGTAATTTTGAATTGATTTCAAGAATGTGATGGCCTCCGGCTAATAAACTTTGTTGTTGTTGAATTGGCTGGGAGGTGACGTGAAAGATGTCGACCTAGACCATGGGGAGCTGCTGCCGGTCAGAGTAGACAATACTGACCTTGATAGACCAATGGCCTGGCGCAGTACAAGGCGGCTTCATGTGTATGTGGCCTGTCTGATAGTTCAAGAGAAACCTAAAACTTGCCTGCCACTTCCAGCCCACAGGAAATGTGGTTTTGTGTCTCCTCTTGTGATTTTGTCTTCCCATTTCCTGACCGAACAAAGTCCTCCCTGAATAAACACAGGCAACGAGCGATAGTGATATGCACAAATTAGTCTTTTTGACATACGCTACAAAATTGGCATCCAGACACCTACAAAGTCAATTCTGACATCTGCTCCTGTGTCAACACATTAATTACCTGCTTCTGTTACGTTGCCTGCAGGCATGTCAGCTGAGGTCTGCCTATTATGGGATTTCTTTTTTTCATCAGGTGGCCATACCTTTTGCTATGAGCTGCCAAAGAAAAGGACGAAGCACAACTCGGCTTCGGCTGGGGGTAGAAGAGAAAGAAGTTCCTTGATCGCTTTCTTTGCCCTCCCTGAGAAATAGGATATGGTCGAGAATTTCTACAGTGGCTTTTGAAAGCTGTGCCTTTCATTTAGAAGGTTGGACATTTTATGTTAATCTTATGAGCCACTGGTGCTAGGAACAGAATGTGCGAAAAAGAAGACAGAACTTGAAGTGGGTCATATATCATTTTAAAAGTAGAGTTGGATTTTTTGATACAGAAATTAAAGCTAATTCTAGAAGGAAATCAAAGCAGCCATTTCAGTGGGAAACCATCGGTTCTAGTTATTCCCCAGCCCCAATTAAAATGAAGTTCTCAGGAGAACCCCTAGGAGTTCCTCCTAACTTTCAGGCAGATTAGAAAATACACCCCCATTTTATAGGAAATTATAATTCTCACATGCAAAGGGCAGCACAGGAGACATGATTTTTGTTTGAGAACTTTCTTCTCCTCTCTAAGAATCCCACAAAGGGATAACAGGGCTTGGGATATGCAGGAAAGGAAGGCTGCTTCCACACACATTGGATAATGCACTTTCAATGCTCTTTAGTGATTATTTGGGACTGGAATTCCTAAGGATTGTTAAAGTGCATTGAAAGTGCATTATTTAACGTGTCTGGAAATGGCCGAAATCTCCCACACAAGCACAACTTACTTACTGCCATTTTTAAAACTATTTTTCTCCATGCCCAATTTCCAGTATTCAGCCCTGACTGGAAGAAACTATACTTCAAACAACAAACAGGAAAGAAAGCAAAGTATGGTTCTCTTGACTAGAGATGGGCACGAACCGCATTACAAACCTCAAAAACTCACGAAATTGGCGATCGCTCGATCGCGATCTGGCGGTTCGTTATCAGCCACGGCCAACGAACCAGCATTCGGTAGAGGCCTGGTTCATTGCGTTCGGCCGCTGTCCGGGAAGCCAGACACTCAGGCACCAGCAATCAATTCCCCTGGCAACAGAGCTGGGGGAATGCCTGAGCTCTGTCTGCGCTCCTTCTGTCACCCTGGAAACCCAAATGGAAGCCCAGCTTTCCTTGATCTGCAGGTCTTCCTTCCAACCACGGAGCTGCAAAGCGGTTACAAGTTGGGAGAAGCCACCCGGGGGAGGGAGGGGGGAAGGGGGTGTTCTGTAGCCATGGGCACTCCAATCTCATCCCTGCTAACCCTGATAGGCAGCTCTGACAGCCAAACACAGACCTCCTGTGTTGCTGAATGGAACCCATGCTTATAAATAGCTGTGGTCTCCCAGGCTGGGTTTCACTTTCTGCGAGCGGTGGAGTGGGACAGAGCTCTTGCTTGCCACTTGCTAGCCTTTGGGGAGAGAGACTGCGAGTACAATTGAGCTTGGTTTGGGGGGATAGGGATCTATCTCCTCTGGTTCCAGGGCTGCTGCCTGGCTCTGGGGCCAAACTCAGTGGGTACCTCGGCTGAGGGCTCACATTAGTGCCTGATCTGGTCAGGTCTGTGGGAGTGGTGGGCTAGGGCTGTAGTCCCTTCCTCCCTCTAATGCCAAGGCTGCTGCCAGGCCCTGGGGTCAAGCTCGGTGGGTACCTCGGCTGAGGGCTCACCAAATGATTCGTGTTATTATCACAATCCTAATCATTTTAATTGTGATTCTTATTATTACTATTATTATTCTTAGTCACTGTGCCTGTTCTGCCCAGGCATCTTGGTGTGCTGGGCTATGGCTGTAGCCCCAGCCTCTGGTTCTAGTGCTGCTGCCAAGCCCTGGGGCCAAGCTCAGTGGGCACCTCAACTGAGGGCTCACACAGTGTTATTAGTGCCTGTTCTGTTCAGATCTGTGGGCATGGTGGGCTAGGGCTCTAGTCCCTCCCTCCCTCTGGTGCCAGGGCTGCTGCCAGGCCCTGGGGCCAAGCTCAGTGGCCGCCTCAACTGAAGGCTCACACAGTGTTATTAGTGCCTGTTCTGTTCAGATCTGTGGGTGTGGTGGGCTAGGGCTCTAGTCCCTCCCTCCCTCTGGTGCCAGGGCTGCTGCCAGGCTCTGGGGCCAAGCTCAGTGGGTACCTCGGCTGAGGGCTCACATTAGTGCCTGTTCTGTTCAGGTCTGTGGGAGTGGTGGGCTAGGGCTCTAGTCCCTCCCTCCGTCTGGTGCCAGGGCTGCTGCCAGGCCCTGGGGCCAAGCTCAGTGGCCGCCTCAACTGAAGGCTCACACAGTGTTATTAGTGCCTGTTCTGTTCAGATCTGTGGGTGTGGTGGGCTAGGGCTCTAGTCCCTCCCTCCCTCTGGTGCCAGGGCTGCTGCCAGGCCCTGGGGCCAAGCTCAGTGGGCACTGCAGCAGGGGGCACACAGAGTCATCTCCTTTCCTGTCCTCCTTAATTCTAGTTTGGTGGCACAATGAGTCTTCCTCTTGTGATGGCTGCCAAGGGTTGTTGTGGGGTGAAATGCGATGGCAGTCCTCCTGGTTCAGTTGTGGAAACAGTTTTGGGTGTGGATCGGGGGCCGCAGGGAGTCCTGCCGCTCCCCCAAATTCACCTATGTGGGCTGTGGATGCCCAATAGGTCTTTGCGCAGGGGGGAGAGTATCTCTCTCAACATTTTGAGGAGGGGTGGGTGGGCGATGGATCCCTGGGGGAATGGTATGTGTGTTATGAAAGATCCCTTCCATCCCCATCCCAAACTCTCGGTGGTGTCCCCTCCCGCAGTTCACCCCTCACCCCGTCGTCGATGTCCAGCCCCGCAGCGCAGCCTGTAACTGTTCATCCTCCTTCCCCTGGGACAGTTAGCGGCTGGCTTTACAACACCTCCATATGGAGGCACTTTTGGGCCCTTCCTGATGGCCCCCATGTGGTGCAGTGCTGTGCCTGTGATGTCCTGGTGCGCAGGGGCAAAAACCCAAAGCACCTGTCTTCGACGGCCCTGAAGAGGCACCACCCGAGCCTGTCTCCCTCCTCACCCAGTGAAACATCCATTGGGGGGAGAAAAGGGGCCACCAGCTCTTCTGAGTGGGGGTTAATGGGAGGATCACTTTGCCCTGAGGGTGATGCTGGTGAGAGTAGAGCGCTCCGGCAGGCTGCACTGGCAGAGGTTGTCCCCTCGGGGTCTGGGACAGTGCCGCTTCCAACCTCGAGGCTGATGGCTCAGGAGGCGGCTGCCGCCACTCTGTTCCTCAGTGGGACCCTCAGGTGAGGATCCGTGGTGGCTGGGGGATCAGAACCCCAGTCCAAATGATACGCCCTCTCCCTTCCACACTGGGAATACCAGTGCACTCCTCTTTGGCCTGGAGGTTGCGGGGGGATATTCCCACTTACCCCCCACATGACAGGACCTCTCCCTCCCATCCTTTACAGCAAAGCAGGAAGGTGGGTGATGCTGCTGATGGAAGCCTCCTTTGGGCACTTGCGCAGCAGCTCAGGAACTGTTTCACATATAGTTCAGCTGCACGATGCCCCATCCATTGCAAACGCAGAGCCCTCTGAGCAGGGGGGAATGGGTCGCCCGACTGATGTCCTTCCTGTAAAGGCAGAAAGGTGGCCGATGTCAGCTGCTGCTGCTGCTGTCACATTTTCGTCTCCCCCTCTCACGAACCACTCTGACCTATCCAAACAATGCCTCCTGTCCTGCCCATCCTCTACTTTCTGCAAAGGCAGGATGGCAGATCAGGTCAGCCCCTGCTTCACGAGGGACTATCCTGTTACTGCTCGGTTGCACTCGCGCAGCCAATTGCATTGTGTACGGATACAGTTGGTTGACAATGTGGCGGCACCCATGTCAACGGGACTGATGGGACCTCTTTCAGCTGGGTGGGAATGTGTCCCGAAACTCCCGTCCTTTCCGTCAAGGCAGGAAGGTGTGTACTGTTGGCTGCCGCTGCTGCACTGTTCCTCCGTGGGACCCTCGGGTGAGGACCCGCGGTGGCTGGGGGATATTCCCCACCCCCCTCCTCATGACGACATATCCTCTCCCTCCCATGTTTTCCATCAAGGCAGGAAGGTGTGTACTGTTGGCTGCCTCCGCCACACTGTTCCTCGGTGGGACCCTTGGGTGAAAACCCATGGATGCTGGGGGATATTCCCCCTCCCCCTCCTCATGATGACATGTCCTCTTCCTCCCGTCCTTTCTGTCAAGGCAGGAAGGTGTGTACTGTTGGCTGCCGCCACCACACTGTTCCTCAGTGGGACCCTCAGGTGAGGACCCGCGGTGGCTGGGAGATCAGGCCCCCGGTCCAAATGACACGTCCTCTCCCACCCACACTGGGAATACCAGCACACTCCTCTTTGGCTTGGAGGTTGGGGTGGGATCTTCCCACTTACCGCCCACATGACAGGTCCTCTCCCTCCCATCATTTCCGGGAAGGCAGGAAGGTGTGAGCTGCTGGCTGCCTCCGCCACACTGTTCCTCGGTGGGACCCTCAGGTGAAAACCCATGGATGCTGGGGGATATTCCCCCTCCCCCTCCTCATGATGACATGTCTTCTCCCTCCCATCCTTTCCGTCAAGGCAGGAAGGTGTGTACTGTTGGCTGCTGCCACCGCACTGTTCCTCAGTGGGACCCTCGGGTGAGGACTCACAGATGCTGGGGGATATTCCCCACCCCCTCCTCATGACGACATATCCTCTCCCTCCCATGTTTTCCGTCAAGGCAGGAAGGTGTGTACTGTTGGCTGCCTCCGCCACACTGTTCCTCGGTGGGACCCTCGGGTGAGAACCCATGGATGCTGAGGGATATTTCCCCCTCCCCCTCCTCATGATGACATGTCCTCTCCCTCCCGTCCTTTCCGTCAAGGCAGGAAGGTGTGTACTGTTGGCTGCCACCACCGCACTGTTCCTCAGTGGGACCCTCAGGTGAGGACCCATGGATGCTGGGGGATATTCTCCCTCCCCTTTCTCATGATGACATGTCCTCTCCCTCACGTCCTTTCTGTCTACTCTTGACCCACATGCTGTGGGCCTGTCTGCCTGTCTCACACACACACACACACACAACTTTCTTTATATGTAATCTGGAGAGGGGATCACCTGTCTTCAAATAAAGAATAAGCTTCTGATCTTGTATTGCTCCTCTTAGAACCATTTTTCCCCTGAAATACTAAACCAGAGTCAAAATATGTGCATATTTCCCTTTTTGCTTTCTTTCCCGTTTGTCGTGTGAAGTAACATGAATAAGAAATAATTAAAATTAAAATGGACCCCACCATTTGTTCAGCTGCAGTCCACACACTATAGCTGTGATATAACCCAGCGGTCAATGCGCCCCCTCCCAACATCAGTGTTGCCTGTTGCCCCAAGGGATGGCCCTTTCTGCTCCATCCTAAGTCACCAGTTGTTTAGAAGTGCAATTCTGAAACTTTGGTCTGCCCTGGAGTTAACTACTGGTTATTACCTTATCAATATTAAGAGAATGCCAGAAGTTTTAACACATAAACTGGAACCAGAATGTACCTAGTTTGTGCCTATCCTCAGACCTCTGCACAACGCACACTTTGGGAAGTAATACACTCTGTGCTATTTTTCTTATTCCAGGATTATAGCCATCTAATTTTGAGCAGAGCCTAGGAATCCATGGATATTGATCAAGATGAGTAGCCGTGTTAGCCTGTCCATTGCAGTAGAAAAGAACAAGAGTCCAGTCGCATCTGTAAGACTTGTGGTTGAGTATGAGCTGTCATGATTCACACCTCACTTCTGTGACCATAAATTTTGTTAGTTGTATACGTTCTACTGGACTCCTGTTCTTTTCTAAGTATCTCTGATCCATTCATTTGTTCAGGAGACTTATAGGTCACTTCCGGAGAACCGCTCTAGATGGCTAACAGGGAAGTGAAAATTTGACTCCAAAGTAAAACACTAAACCATAAAACAGTATAAAATGCCAATCCCATCAGACAGCAATAAAGCAGCAATAAAAGCAGCATAAACATGATCTTAGCTCTGTGAGATCCAAAAGCTCTTTGACTAATACAGTGCAATCTTGAAATCAATGGGCTTAGACTGGGGTAACTCTGAACCATCAAAGTGAAGTTAAACTTCAGGATTAGGATCTTCTGCACTTTTTAAAAAGATTGAGGGTGTCTTTTTTCCTCCAGTAGCAAATACAGAAGTAGTTTGTAGGAAGAGATAGAGGAATCTCCACTGGGGAAAGGCATGAAGTTAAAACTTCCTTCTTTGGTGCTATTACCCTGATACGAATCACCTCCGCAGTCCCAGCAGCTGTGTTCAATGGAGCTACCAAGCATGGATTTCTTGGGTCAGATCTAGCTAGACCCGAAGTGTTCCTCCGGTAGAATAATAAACCAAAGCTCATGCAGAAAATCACAGCGGCGCCTAGGGCATCTGAATTTAACATTTATGTTCTCTCCTATATTGTATAGTTGCAATAATATGCTGTTCTATTGATTTTTTTTCCCCCTCCTTATTTATTTGTATTGGCAGAACATTCTACCCAATGGTACCAAAGGAGATTTTTTTTCCAAAGCTGTACACCAAAGAGACACACATTTCACTGTCTTGAAGCAAAAAGGGAAATATGCACATATTTTGACTCTGGTTTAGTACTTAAGGGGAAAAATGGTTCTAAGAGGAGCAATACAAGATCAGAAGCTTATTCTTTGTTTGAAGACAAAGAAAAACAATGAATATATATTTAAAAGTTAAATAAGTCAAACTCAGCTCAGGGCACCAGGCATACATGCTGGGAAACAGAACAAAATGAGCAAAGCTGTAAAACATCTGCCATAAAATGGTGTCCGTGAGAACTGGGAGTCATTAAAAGGGGCTTTATGACCCCTTCAGCATTAGATAGCTAGTGCCATTAACAAGAGTTGTTCACCAGCCGAGCAATGCCCATCATTTGATAAACAAGTAACTTCAGAGAATCTGATTGGGGTCCTAGCTGTTAACAGGAAATAAGGGAGGGGGGATAAAAAGAAACAATTCAGTTCCATGAGATGGTTCATTCTTCTAAGAATGGCTGCCAATGCAATAGGGAGGTTGTTCAGGAAACAGGGCTGAGATTTCACTGTGGTGGGGCAAGATTCCTAGAAACTTTAATGGCCAATTTAAGCATTTGGTTATTTATTTTATTTATTTATTACTTTTGACTTTTAGTCCACCCTCCCCACACAAGCAGGCCCAGGGAAGATTACACCATATAATAAACGTTACATCTTAAAACAATTTAAAATCAACCGACAGCACAGCAGTATAAAGTTAAAATATACAAGATAGCAGCAGTCAGCTAATCGGAGGCAATCAATCTGCCAATTTGAAACTGGACGGTGGATGCCTCTAATAGGGAGATATCCGATCTTCCCTTCTCCTCTATCCAGGCCGGTGGAGGCCTAACCTAGCCTGGCGGAACATCTCTGTCTTACAGGCCAGGTGGAAAGATAGTAAATCCTGCCGGGCCTTGGTCTTACTAGACAGAGAGTTCCATCAGGTTGAAGCCAGAACCAAAAAGCCCTCACTGTGGTCAAGGCCAGGAGAGCCTCCCTGGGGCCAGGGACCACCAATAGTTGTTTGTCTCCTGATCGGATTGTCCTCTGGGGCACATATGGGGAGAGGCGGTCCCACAGATACACTGGTCCCAGTCCACTTAGGGTTTTATAGGTTAGTACCAAAACCTTGAATCTGATTCGGTAATCCACTGACAGCCAATGCAGGTGGTGCAATACCGGTGTTATGTGTATACCACTTAACACTCCAATGATGGCACACGCTGCTGCATTTTGAAGCAGCTGCAATCTCCAGATCAGACCCAGGGGAAGCCCCGTGTAGAGTGTGTTACAGTAATCCAGCCTAGAGGTGACCGTTGCCTGGATCACTGTAGTTAAATTGCAGGTCGAAAGGTAAAGGACAAGCTGCCTGGTCTGTCAAAGATGAAAAAAAGAAGACCTGGCAACTGCTGTGACCTGAGCTTCCCAGCGAAATTGAAATTGCATAGGACATAAATTCAGTGAAATTGCATAGGACACAAAGTGCATTGCAAGTTTTTTTTTTACAAACTTACAAAATTAAAGTATGATCTCTATGTTTGTCTCAAAACTATTTCAAAAATAAAAAGGGCTACCAAAATTCCAAAACAGCACATATATTATGTATGTGTGTGCATACATAATATGTCCATTTATTAGAATGGCTAGTTGCCTGCCTGCCCCAGGCAACCTCCTAGCCCCATACTCTCATTGGTGTAGGAACGGTGCAGGAACTGTGATGTCACTTCCAGGCGAACACCCAGAAATGACATTACAGCATCCACAATTCTCTAGGAACTTTCTCAAATCTCTATGAGCATTACTATAGACACTGGGGGAATTTCTAGAACACTGTGGCTACCATGACATCACTTCCAAGTGAACTCCTAGAAGGGATGTCCCACAGTGATTTTGATGCTTACCCTCCCCAAGCTCTGCCTCCCAGATGCTCTCTGGGCTTACCAGCAGATGGCTGGAAACTCTACCATTTATTCATAAACAGATTTTGACTGGCTATTCTGATTGACCTTTTCTTTTGTTCTCGACTGGGAAGTTGCAGTGGAGGGAACTGGAGATGAAACCTGTTCTCAGCAGTGATAAAAAAGGGGGTACGGTACTCCTCGACAGCATCTTGTGTTCTGCTGCTAGAGGGTCCCGATAAAAGTCAAAAGCTTGTGTCTGGAGGCCCAGTAACAGCCTGGGTTCCTTGCATCAGTTTTGTGAAGAAACCAAGAATCACAAGTGTGCTGCACTTCCCAATTATCTGTTGCATACCTATAAAGTTCAAGAAGCATGAACGATCTGTCCTTTTTGCTCTGTAGTAAGACCCAGTGCTGCCCTGGATAACCTGAAGAACACATTCATTTAATTCTTCCACACTGAATGTAAGTATCAGTTCAACTTAGGAGGATTCAGCACTGCTTTGATACAAGAATTAAATCAGACTCAGACAATTAGCTGTGACAAGTTAATTATTTCGTGCAGTTCCCTTTGATTAAAAAAAAGCATCTGTTTGTGCATAAATTCCAAAATTCAAGGAAATAACCAAATAATTCTTCATTGCCTATAACATATTGCTCCCAAGTTGATTCTACTACCACATGAACATATGAAGCTACTTATACAGATTCAGTCTATTGATCTGTCCATGTCAGTACTCTGGCTGGCATCGGCTTTCCTCCAGGATCTCAGGCGCAAGTCTTTAGCAACACCTACGACCTGGTCTTCTTTTAGCTGAGATGCAAGGGATTGAAACTCAGACCTTCTGGATGCCAAACAGATTCTCTATTGTTGAGCCACAGCCCTGCCCCCTGAGTCTCAATCATAAAACACAACCTGGTATGTCTCGCTAGATTAAAAAACACAAATAACCCAAACTGTTGGAGGAGTTTCAATCAGCCAGGCGATTATATACACATGTGGTGGTCATGCCCTGTGGTATCAAAATTTTGGAGGAAAACAGTTACAGAAATGGAAAATATCACACATCAAGTTCTTTATTCCACACCAACACTGCCCCTGCTAAAAATTTGGGCGAAACAAAATAGAAAAGTGTCATCCAAGAGATTAAAAGTGTTGATGTTGATGGTAGCGCATAAGGTAATAGCAAAGTGCTGGAAATCTGCAGAATCAGGGCTTTTTTTCAGCTGGAACACAGTGGAATGGCGTTCCGGAACATCTTGCAAATGGTCACATGGCTGGTTGCCCCGCCCCCTGATCTCCAGACAGAGGGGAGTTTAGATTGCCCTCCACACTGCCAAGCGGCGCAGAGGGCAATCTAAACTCCCCACTGTCTGGAGATCAGGGGGCGGGGCAACCAGCCATGTGACCATTTTCTCTGAGGGCAACCCACTGAGTTCCACCACCTCTTTTCCCAGAAAAAAAGCCCTGTGCAGAATCATTATTGAGCATTACATCAGTGGTACTCTCAGTTATGGCAAATAGCTACGGCAGAAAAATTGACACTTCAATGGGAGTTTTTGAGGGTAATGCCAGAATGTCAGATTTTTATGAAACATGGCAAGACTTCATTTCATATACTAATTAGTACCCAATACCAACATTTATCCGAACCCTTCCTCAAGTTATGGAAACGAGATTAGATTCGACGGAAAGTATAAAAATGTTTCGGGGGGGGGGGGACCTCCCATATGATATTAAAAAATTCCTCTCTATGTTTTATATTGTGCAAGATAAATTCAAAAAGTCCTCCATTAACAGTTTAACTCAACATTGCCTGTTTTCTTTGTCATCTTTTTTTCTTTCTCCCCTTTCTTCCTTTTCTTATTTAATCATTTTTTGTTGAATTATATGCTCACTTCTTTTTTCTTATATGTAATATTGTATGTTATGTATGTCATTTAGATGGTGGGGTTTTGTTGTTGTTGTTGAGTTTGAAAAATTAATAAAATTTAAAAAAAATAAAACACAGCCCCTTAATATTAGGTTTCACTAGGGACAATCAAGGAGGGCTTACATTACTCAAGATTATATTCAATAGATGGATTCAAGTTTTGCAAATAGGGCTTTAAACATCAGCATTATCTTGCTGCAATTCTCCATTGTGTTAAGCGCCCCACACGATCACAGTGAGACACTCAACCTTTAAAGCCAGGAGTCTTTTGATTCATGTTGGGTCTGCGCAGGTGGCAGCATTCGGCACAGCCACTGGCCAGATAGCTACTGTTCAGAAAATACATGAACCTGTCTACATTTCACACCTATGTACTTCTTTTGCATTGATCCAATGATATCGACAGCATTAATGAGTTAACAGCGTCAAGTTGGCACATGTGCAGAATGTACCAGATCAAATTACAGTTCTTAGGCAGGAGTACAAGTATGTGCGAAGTATCTGTGATTGTATTCAGAACAGATAATTAATACAAACTAGAGTTGCCAGCTCTGGTTTGGGAACTTCCTAGGGACTCGGAGGTGGAACTTGGGGAAGGTGGTGTTTGGAGAAGAGAGGGACATCAGCTGGCTCTAATGCCATAAGGGCCTCTTGTCAAAGTACCCATTTTCACCAGAGGAACTGATCTAGAGATTAATTGTGATTTTTGGAGGTCTCCAGGCCTCACCTGGAAGTTGGCAACTGTAATACAAACACATTTGGCTTTGAGAGTTAGGCAGACAAAACAGATAAAATGGAAATAGTAAAGATCTTCTCCCCACAGGGCTCACGGCAAGCAACCATGGAACCATGGAGAGTGTGTCTTGTGTAAGTTAATATATATATATATATTTTAATAACTACAATAACAGTAACTACAAAAGACTACAATAACACAAGGGAAGGGAAAGAAGGGAGAAAAAAAAGAAAAAGGGGGGGTGGAGAAAAGGGGAAGGTAACCTACAAACACTAGACGCTACATTTCAATGCTTTCCCTTCATACTGCCATAATAAAAAAAAATAGCTTAATAAAGTAATGACAGAGTGGTTGATCATACAAATTACAAATTACAGTTCAAATTAAATCTTTTTCCCTCCCCTGGGCCTCGGACGCAATTCCCTCTGCGCAGCTACCGCCGGAGCGCTCATTGCCTCCCCCCTCCCTTCAGGCTTCGGATCCTCTTCTTTTTGCTTGGTGTCTGGTCCAAATTCTGGATTTTTATCCACAAAATCCCTTAGCTGATCTTCCGAATTAATCTTGTAAGCTTGATCTTTATAACTAAACCCGATTCCTTCCGGGAGTAGCCATTTGTACTTTATGTCACATTCCCTCAAAAGAGCAGCCAATTTCTTGTACTTAAATCTTCTCTTCCGAACTAAAAATGGAACGTCCTTCAATATCTTGACTTTATTTCCCAGAAAGTCCAATTCCGTATTATATGAGTTATATAGGATACTGTCCCGGACCCTCCTAGATGAAAACTCAATAACAATCTCGCGAGGCAGCTGCCGCTTTGTGTAAGTTAATATTTTGTTGTCAGGTGGGATGGGTGAAGCAGAGAAACAAAATATGGAAAACATCTGTAATACAATTTCGAGCGCTTGAAAGTATTGCTTGCAATTTGCAATCAAACTGCAATTCAAACAAAGGAATGATTGCCCATTACTGGCATTCAGGTATTTTTCTGTCACTGAAAAGTAGAGCATTAATTAATATAATGCCAATGTAGATGCCTCTGAAGCTGAAACGTTCCTCACTGAGTTACATCAAATAGGATGTGCTCTTAATTTCGGGGTGGGGGTAGGGAATTGCTTTCAAATTGTTCAATGAGCAAAAGAGGAGCCAGGTTTCATTATCTTGAATCTTAGATCCAGGTGCTAATCTCCAACTTCATCCAAAATATATCAGGGCAACTTCTCAGCCCTGAAAGAGCAATGGAACCAGGTCTGTTTATCAACAGCAGGAATAATTCCATGTTCATTCTCTTGCATCTTTATTAATAAGAATCTCAGAAAGCAAGGAAAGACAACTGTCTATAAGGCCATTTCCACACATTCTTAAAGGGATGGCCTTTAAGAATCAATCAACCAACCAATTGCCTTTATTGGCAATAGAAATAATAATAGTCTACAGTCAGAGATAAAGGCCAAAGTCTAATAAATAATAAGGCAAAAGCATAAGCATAAACAAACAATGAGTAACAGTTGATAATAAAATTAATAAACATTCAGCAATTAGATACGGCAATATGCTTAGATTTAACTTTATAAACTTCTGCTAGAAATGTTGCAACACTTAAAGTAACACAAGGGTTATGATCTTCTAAAAGGTGAACTAAGATTCCTCCTTTGATAGAAGTATTATACTGGAGGTATTCAGTTAAGAGTTGTTTGTGTAATAGACCGAAGAGAGGGCATTCTAGAATAATGTGGGACAGTGTAACAAGGCTTCCTAATTCACAGGGATATATCCTATTTTGAAGGGGTACTTGCCTGAACCTGCCAAAGAGCACCATCGATAGGAAGGCATTTAGATGCGCTAAAGTAAATATTCGGCACTGAGATGGGGTGGGATGGCCCTCTCACTGAATGCTGGCAGCTTTCCCCCATGAGTCCAGAGATCTCTATTTTCAAAATGGTTGCAGGCTGTTTGGCTTCCTTTTTCTTTCTATTTTTGGCACTTTTTCTGGTAGCGCACTTTCCTGGGGTCCCAGAAAAGGAGCTGAAAAAATGGAAGCCAAACAGTCTGCAACCAATTAGAAAATGGAGACATCTGGAGTCAAGGGGGAAAGCTGCCAGGGTTCAGTGAGTAGGTTGTCCCTTTAAGGACACGTGGAAAGGGCATAATGCTGCTGCCTATGAGACCAGACAGCGCATTGTGCAATTATTGGACTATGCATAGGCCAACTCAAGGAAAACGTCATTTTATTAGAAACAAATGCTGCAGTTGGCTGCTATGAAGAGAAAGTTTCACTATTTGCTGCTGCATTTAAAGGGATGAGCAGAAGAATAGTTCAGAGGGAGAACATCTACTCTGCATACAGAAAGTAAAAGGTTCAATCCCTGCTCCCCCACCCCCCACCCCAGCCAGTGGACAATGTGAAAGACCTCTTCCTTAGCCATGACCAGTGACAACAGACAATATTGGGATAAATAAATATTTGATTCAGCATAAAGTAGCTTCTTATATTCATGTAACTACAATTAAGTTCAATTATTTAAGCGGTTCTACTAATGTAAAGAGTAAAATATTAGTTTTAGCTATGTATAATTCAGCATAATCATACCTACATGTATCCCAGCAATTCTGAATTCTTCTGACTAGAAATATAGGGTAGCCCAACCTAAAAACAACAGCATCCTTTACACTGAGGTTTGCAAAGTTTCCAGCCGAGGACGAAATTGTTCCAAGAGATTACCCAAAATAGCAAATCGTTCAAGAAAATGGGATGGATCCTGTAAACTTTTCTGATGATGAAAGAGAAGAAGGGGTCTTCCTTGACCACCCAAAAACCTGTTTTGGGAAATCAAGCAAAAATAACATGCTGTGGATGGCGGGCGGCTGTCAGAAGGAATGGAATTAAATGGGATTGAGCAAGAAAAGATGGCTGGATCCAAGCAGTACATTTTATCATAAACTTAAAATGTAATAATTTACTGCAAGAGTGTGCGATTCGATACTGGGAAAGACACAGCTGAAGCACCTTATAAATAGTTAGGGGGATCAGATACACTGGTATTATTTCATCTAGAAATGCCCTAGGAGGCCTAATGATCATATTTAAGAAATCTTTCCTCAAGACATTTTTACCTGCTACCTGTTCATCTTCACTGAATTTCTCCTCCTTTTGAACTGACAATGCAGGTTTGATAAAACTCCCAGAGGCAGCACTGAAAGCAATTTTTTTTAAAAAAAATTCTCTCCACATCACTCTCTCATAGATAACAAATCAAAGATTGTTCCCGCAAAATATCAAAGATTATATAATCCAACAAAGCTAACTTGTCACATGCCACATGTAATCTTTTTATACTGTTTGAGTTTATAATAAAAGATTATATGTGACATGAGACAAGTTAGTTTTGTTGAATCATATACTTACAACAGGCAGTCTTCAAAGTAGGGATGGGCACAAAACAGGAAAAAATGAGAGTTTCACATTTCGTCACGTTCCACGAATCACAAAACACGAACTTCCATGAAATTGCTGTGTTTCGCAATACTAAGTTAGTTTCATGATTCATCAGAATTCAACACCCCCCTTCATACCCAGAGATGCCAAACTCACAGGGAGACTTCAGCAGGCTCTCCTCCAGCCACCCTTCAAGTAGCTCTCTTCAGGCTCTCTTTGCTGATTTTTCCCTCCCATCCTCCTGGCCTCCTGCTTTCTGCTGCTGCTAGAAGAAAAGTCAAGCGGAGCAGATATGCTTGGGTTTTCCTCTCTTCAGGTTCCCTTTGTTGACCTTTTTTCCCATCCTCCCATCCTCCTGCTGCTCTGACATGCCCGCCCTCCAAGTTCTCGAAGGAAAAGCCGAGCAGAGCTGGTCTGCTCAGGTTTCTCCCTGAGGACCTTGGGGATGGGGTGAGGGGTGGGGGTGGTAAGGCATGTCAGAGCAGCAGGAGGACGGGAGTTAGAGAGTCAGGGAAGGGTTCCTGAAGCTTGCAAGCAGAGAGCAGCGGCAGAAGGAGCTGCTGAGGTTTCCACCACCACTGCTACACCACCATCCCATTCTTAAAAATGGATCAGGGAAACAGAAAGGGGAAGGAGTCTTCGACTAGAGTTCTCAGGTAAACTTGTGCTGCGTTGCTCAGCTCTCAGGTTGGCAGGGAGAGCTGCCTATCAAGGTTATGTTGGCTAACATTGGAGTTTCCATGGCAACAAAAGGTCTGCAGACATTCCGGGCCTATGTTGCCTAGGGAATCAATGGATCAGCGCCAGCCTGTCTGGCAGCACGAAGCATTCACAAATTGGCTCAAAAAGTCATGGATTTTGTGAAAAACACGGCCCCACGAAACGCATTTTTGCAATACATGAATCAGCCTGATTTGTCACGAAATTTGATTCGTATTTCAATTCCTGCCCATATCTACTTCAAAGTATATATAACACCACATAATGCCTTTAGTTGATATACTCTATACCTTCCAAAATCCCATCTCTGCTTTTGCTAACGTAAGAAGGTCTCCTATTTTTTTATTTTTATTTCAGCTCTCTTTCCTACAAGTGTCCTACACATTCTGAATAGTGCTAGATACATCCTGTGGCTGGCATTTATATTTCCAAAATGAGCAGATAGTCGGTGACTCATGGTTTATACAGGTCCCTAGGCATTCAGGTAGCTTGAAACCCTAGCACATGACCTTGTCACCCTACATTTAAGAGCAAAACTATTCCAACCTTAATGTGAAGTGCACACACAGAAAAAATACGCCTTTGTTCCTTGAGCACACTGCATGAAGTTCTATGTATCTTGAGAGCTCTCATACCACATTTTGAACACAAGCTGGTCCTAGTGAAGTTTATATCCTGAACTCTGAGATACCCAAGATACCTGATCAGCAGGGGTAAAAATCAAGGTGAGGCAGGGAACAGAGATGTTCCTACAAGCTGGGAAACCTAGGTTCAGTACAGTTTGCAGTGGCTTTTGCCCCCTTAAAGAACGAAACCATCTCACTTACCAGAAAAGAGCCAGCTTCCTCCAGGGTCATCACAGCTGTTCATCGGACAAACTTTTATAAAACATGGAATTGTTTGCAGTTGCACAGATGGGTGCATCCTTTGAATGAGTATATTACATTGCCTGCATTTTTGCACTTGCCATGGGAGGGGGAGGTGACAGGTCCAGTACAAGTCAGTCCATCTGTCACTCTCTGTCACTGCGGCTAACAGCAGCTGCAAGGGACAATTGCTAAAGAGGAATAGTGTATACTGGAAAAGGCAAAATAAATCCTCCCACAGATCCATGACCACAATCCAAATGGCCTATGCAGAGGACTGCTTTTAACTAGTGCTGTTTTGGGGCATAGAATGTCTTTTTCTAACCCCCACCCTTTAAGACATAGCCATTAATTCCTCCTATTCTCTTCCAAAAGAAGAAGTTCTCTTTGTAGTTCTGTTTACATCTCTATGCACCTTTTTGTAACTTCAGCCCTTGCAGGGGAGTTTGATATTACACACCACAAGGTGCTCTAGCAGGAGAGTAGGAAGGTTTGGGAAGACATTTCATGCCTTTGAGCATCTACAGAGAGCAATTCTGAAATGGTGTAGATCCACCCCCCACCCCCGCTCCTTCTTGCCCTTCTTTCCTTCGAATTTCTATTTTGATAAATATGAAATTCCATCATAAACAGACTTCAAATCCCTAAAAAGGGGGAAAGAAATGGATTTTTGGATTTTAGGAACAATTGAGTAAATGGGAATTAAGAGAATTTCTCTTAACAACACACTGGGAGATCCGATCACAGAACTCACAAGTTTGGCCCCTAAGAACTAAGCTTCAGGCCTGATCTATAATGGCAACAGAATGGCAACCTTCACCTCTCCCAGAATTACAACTGATCTCCAGACATTCGTTCCCCAGAGAAAACGGCTACTTCGAAAGGTGGACTTTATGGCATTATACCCTGCTGAGGTCCCTCCCCTCCCCAAACCCCACCCTCCCGAAGCTCTACCCCCAAATCTCCAGGAATTTCCCAACCCAGAGTTGGCAAGCCTAGGATGGATAATGAAGGAGTAGAATGAATGGGCTTATCATTTCAGATTATAGGGGGGGAACCACAAGCGTAATATACCAGTAATATTTCCATAAGTAAAAACTTCCATCCAATTAAAAAGTAGCACGTTGGGCTGAAGATTCTAGCCTAGGCTTTCGCATGCAGTGCTAGTTTTCGGCTTAAAGAAAATTATCCGTGCTGGGGGACTGGCAACAATGCAATCTCTTCCCTGCAGACTGAAGCAGAACAGTCCAGTCCGACACCTCAGCACTGTGCTTGCCCCCATCCATGCTGCATGTCTAGACCAAGCCAGAGCCAGGGACTTACTCGAGGCTGGCTGCGAGGAGAAGAGGGCAAATCACCATCACTCCAGATGTAAAATGGGAATTGCAAGAAGAACCTCAAGGCAATGAAAGAGAAGCTTTTGAGAGCCTTATTTAAACAATTAGAAATGGAGAGCATCGCACTGCCAATTTCTTTATCACACAAGGTGACTTTTTTAGACAGATACGGCCATGCATAGAGGCTGTTCTTTGGTGGCGAGTGGATGCATGTCATACAGCTGGGGACATATCTTCATTTCATCCTGCAGCCCTGTAGCCTTGCCCGCAAAGGAAAAAAGTATTGATCTGATTTTATAGATGATAAAAAAGACCTATTAAGTTGAGCTCCCTGTTCCTTCCCCAAGTGTTGAACTATCAGAAGACTCATCTGTTTTCATGAGGAATGGGGCTGTGCTATTGATCCTCTACGTGGAACCAAAAGATCCAGTGATTAAGAGCTTGTTATAATGCAGCAAAATCCATGTTTCGTTTGTATGAGAGATTTTGTGCATCTCCGTATATCGATAGCCATCTTTCTGAGCGGCTGCTTATTCCTCTCCTCTTCCCAGCCAGAAATGTGCATTCAGCTGCACATGGTTGTTTTTGCACATGGGGATGATGTCAGAGTCCAAGCACTGTTTCCTCCGGGCACAGGGCAAACTTGTAATATACTCCCCTGTCCCAAACTCCATCCCACACCTATAATCTCATGATTCACTAAAGAAAAAAATATTTGGCGATTGAAATGACATAAACAGTTGATTTCATGCTATTGAGAGACCCCTCAAGATTCCTAAGCCCTAATAAAGTCTATGCATTCCTCCCCCCCCCCTCCCACTTGCGCTCTGAATGGTGTTCATCTTAGGTATCATTGAAGCTTGGAGGAAGATGTTATAGTTGTTAACATTCTTTATTTTAATGGAAAATCTGCTCTGCCCTATTGCCCTGACCTGGATAGCGCAGGTGAGCCTGATCTCATCAGATCTCCGAAGCTAAGCAAGGTCAGCTTTGGTTAGTAATTGGGTGGAAGACCTGCAATGAAGACCAAGGTTGCAGAGGCAGGCAATGGCAAACCATCTCTGTTAGTCTCTTGCCATGAAAACCCCACCAGGGGTTGCCATAAGTTAGCTATGACTTGAGGGCACTCTCCACTACCTCCTCTCCTCCGTTATTATATTCTACTGGGATATACAATATCTATGTTATCCTCTTCACTTCCTTGATAAATATTCTCTTCCTTGAAATTAACGAAATTATAAAGGCTCAGCATCAGGGAGCCATGGAATCTGAGCCTTCAAAGTTGTCCATCCCCAGGTGTCACACAATGAGTGAGCACACCTGGCAGGAATTGTCATCTGGGCTGGGTTAGTACCAGGACTCATTTGGAAGCTGCCTGGAATAGCCCAGGAAAATGGACTATAGATTTTTTTTTTTTTTTAGGAGTGGGCTATTGCCCTGCCTCCATGCTTACTGGAAGAATATTTTATTCTGCTTCTCATATTTTCTCTACAGTCAAATGTATTTTCTGTTTTAATAAAAGAATATTTAAAAAGGATATTTATTTAATTATTTACTTACTTGGTTCATTTATAGTTCTCCTTTTCCACAGACTGAAGGCAGAATACAAAAATCATAATCCAACAATACAATAAAAACAATATGTACAATAAACTAAAACTAACAAATTATATGGAGCTACCAACATCTTTCTGTGGATCAACTGAGTTGGGAACAACAAATGTGCCGTTACTGTACATGTATATCTAAAATGTACATTTCCAAGGAAAAGTCTCTGCTTCACTTACTTTACTCAGGACTGTCCAACCCAAAGGAAAAATGGACAACAGTATTGTCAACTTTTGATTGCTACTGTCCATCTTGAAATTACCAGGCAACTATAAGAAACATCTATTTATTCACAGGTCAACAATGATATCTGAAATGATGATATCACAAGCAAAAGTGTGAGTTGTCATAGCTACATGAAATAACAGCGAAGGTAAATGGAGCCAAGCACAGAAAAGGCCAAAAGAAAAAGAAAATGGTGGCCCTGAGACTCAGCAGCCAGCGAAACAAAGGGGCACTGAACACTATTGAAATATCATGAATGTTCAGTGTGGTGAGGGGTTTTTTTGTAATTAGTTCAGCTACATTGAATATGCTAATTCTGAAGCAAATATTGAAACTGGTAGACCTCCAGCGCAACCCTAGTTAGAGTTTGGAAGAGAATTGAGTGTATTTTGGACGTGCTTTTATGAAGCACTATAAATGCCAGCTACATTCCTTGACTTTTCACACAAGAATTTTTATGAAGAAAATTTTATTGGCTCATTAGCAAAGTCACATCATTAGAGAAATATGTCCTTATTAATGCTCAAGGTACATGGTCTGCCTTCAAATTTTCTTGTGGGGAAAGTTCATTTTTGTAGGAAATAATGATCAAGAGAATTCTTAACAACCCCTGTGCAGCTTGGATTTGATATTTGTATTTTCTGCCCTGGGTCTAAGGCTGTGAGTGAGGTCGCTCAGAAATGAATCAAATTTAGTGCTGTGAGATCTAAAAAGCAATAGGAGCATGTACAAAGACTTTCAAGTGTATAGTTTCATCTGCTGAAGTGAGTACTGATTCACAAACGTTCATGGGGGATTCTTTAAAGTGCCACTGGACTCCTGTTTAATTTTACTGCTACAGAGGGACACAGCAATCCCATTGGAATTACTTTCAAGGAGGTTTTCAAATAAGGATATGATTAAACTTGTTAGGTTGGGGTTTACTCACATTTGACATGTAACCTGACACTCACTTTAAAAATAGTGGGGCGGGAGGGGGGGGAATGAGCAGGAATTTCATCACGCCCTCCTGTCAGGTATGCCTGCGTGCATACCTGCCAGTAATGTGTTTTGCATTTTGTGCTGATCATAAATGTTTGCTGAAGTTGTATTCTGTGCATTGTACTAATCATCTGAGCGTGTGTAAACTGCTAACATGAAATGTACAGGAGAGCCAGTGGGGGTTCTCTGTTATCTGTTGAAGGTATTTACTTCCACTTTTCCAGTGCATGTCCTTGGAGGCGAGCTGCGGGCAGCGAGCGATGCATCTTTTCTCAGAGACTGAGGGCCAAGCTACAAGTGACAAATGACACTTGAATGGCAAGTGTATTTCTCCCTGTTCACTTGCCCTCCACTCAATCCACTTGCCAGGCAAGTGTCTTTCGTCATGTGTAGCTTGGCCCTGAGATGATTTCATTCTGTACTCTGTCTAGCCTAAACGAATCCGTTCCCACGTAACTCTTTGGGGTTTTCGCACCAGAATGTTAACGGACCCAAAGGGAAGGAAGTTTCCCTATAATTAGCACTGTTCATTTTTGAATAGCCGCTTCTGCCAATTGCTACCTTTATGTGAACACTTTGAACTGTATGGATCTCTAATAAAAGTTACTTCAACCAATGCACCTGAGTGCTTGCTGTGAGGGACTTGGGGATCTAGTGGCCAAGGACTGACACCCTCCTTCTCTCCTGTGCACTTTCACTAGGGAAAAGGGCTGTGGGAGTTTGTCTTACTGCCAGTTTCACATGTCCACTTATATTAACACATCATTTAATCCAGGGGTCCCCAACATGGTGCCTGTGTATGCCATAGCACCCTTCAACACCATTTTTGGCACCTTCCAAGTATTTTTAGAAAGTGGATGGAGCCAAATGGGCTTTTTGAGTTTCTGATGTTTATGACATAATGCAAACAGTGGCTTTATGTAAAGAACTTTGTACGTATGTATGTACCATCAGCCCCGGCGCCAGGGTTACTGCATGATGACATCATCAGGGGTGACGTCATCACGCAGTGCTGTCGGGGCCATTCGCCGGCGGGTAGCTGGGGTGGCGCGAGGAGGCTGCCCATGCTCCGCATGCCACCCTGGCTGCCTGCCGTCCCTGGCCCGTGGCTTCTGTGCCCACCCGGGGGCATGTTGCGACGGCGGCAGCGGTGTGAGGCTGGGTGGCGGTGGCATGGGGCTGGCCAGCAGCAGCGCTGCTCATGCCTCTGCCCCCTGCACCCCCTCCTGTGCCCCTTCCAGCCTCGCAGCACCCGCAGCACCCACCTCACCACCTCAATGGTGGCACCGGCCCTGTGTACCATCAAGTCACAACCAACTTATGGTGCCCCCAGTAAGAGGCTTTTAGCACCAACTGATGTTGTTACAAGAAATAATGCAGTCTGAATGAGAGAAGGGCTCATCAAAAACAGAAGAAACCTGACTTCCGGTTTGGGATTCATGGAGGTCTAACGCAGCTCCATTTGCGGAGCTGACCGGACTGCCGTTTTAACCGGCCGGAGGGGTGAAAATAACCCGCGGCCGACTGCTCTCAGGCGGGGAGCAGGCAAAGAACGCTCAAGACCCTAGGGTGAGTTAGATCTCGGACGAGGGGGGGCTCTACACAAGGAGTCTCCCCCCTGATCCTTGAGGTCCCACCTTGCGACGGGTCGGCTATAATCTCTGCGGCAGTTTTGGGGCCAATTCGGCTGGCATAAGACCTACATACCCAAGCTTCGATCGGGGAGGGAAGTCGAGAGGAGAATTTAAGATCGAAACAGCGATTACAACCCGAGAAAGCTGAAGAGAAGGTAAAGATCGCTATCTCTTGAAACGGGACAGATTGATAAAAACAGAGAAGAAAGAAAGTAGATTTTTAAACTGCAACAGACTAGTGAAAAGGAGGCGAAGACTCGGCAGGAGTTGTATTTTAAAAGAGACTAAATTTAAAGAAGTTATTGCAAAAATTGGACTATTGTTTTGAATACCTGTGGTTTCGGAACTGTGGGAAAAAGACACCATCGCGAGACCTGCTGTGGGAAGACGGGAGACAGGAAGTGCGTAACAACAATAGAGTGGCTGGAGGGAAGCGGCCCTTGCCGACGGACAGGAAGCAGGGAATCGCCATTTTTGAAAGGGGAAGGGTCGCGGCTTCAGCGGAAGAGGAAGTAGGCCATCTTGGATTACAATAACATAGAGAAACCATAGAGAAAAGACGCCCGACATTTTGGATACAAAAAAATTAATTTTGGCAAAGATTGGGACATTTGAAAAAAAGGAAAACATTTAAATATACGCCACGGAGCTAAGGAAGAGAGCAGATTCGTGGGAGCGAGCTAAAGCAAGCCCCACGATGTCGAAAAAAGAGTGGCAATCGGCGATAGAAAATTTGGACAAAAAACTTATAGACATGATGAAAGAACTTAAGGACACGAAACTGGAGCTTATTAAAGAGGTCAAAGAAGTTACACAGACAGTAAAGTCGGAGCTGTCAGAAGTGAAAAAAGGCGTGGAAACGATTAGTAGTGAATTACAAGGAACGCAGCAGAGAGTTAAAACAGTAGAAGACGCGATGGAGAATTTAATAGACACGCAACAAACAGAGATGAGACTGGTGAAGGGGAGGATGTCAGTTGCAGAAACTAAACACATGGAGAAGCAGCTTCGTTTTCGTGGTCTGCCGGAAGTGGAAGGGAAGTCAGCGCAAGAACAGATGACTGAGGTGTTGGCTGATTACCTGGGGAAGGAAGAGGAGGAAATTGTGGCTATCCTAGATGTGGCGTACCGTGTGAACTCGAGAATTGCAACCCAGAGGAAACTACCAAGGGATGTGATTGTGCAGTTTACAACTAGAAACATGAAAGAGAGGATTGTGACAAAACAATTTCAAGATCCATTGGAGATTGATGGCAAGACGATTATCATAATGAAGGAACTGCCCAGATCAGTGTTACTGGACAGGAAAAAATATAGAGTGCTAATTCAGACTTTGAAGGACATGAATATCAGGTACAGATGGGAGTTACCGGAAGGAGTGTCCTTTGAGTTTGGAGGGGCAAAAAAACGCATCAGATCTGAGCGGGAGATGGAGAGATTTATCAAGGACAATGAAAAAGACTTACCAACAAAACCATGAATATGGAGTGTAAAGTATTATCTTGGAATGTAAATGGACTAAACTCACCGAATAAGAGGAAAAATATTTTTCATTGGCTACTAAAACAAAAATGTGATATTGTTTGTTTGCAGGAGACCCATATTAGAAAACAGGATGTAAAATATTTAAAATCTGGAAAATTGGGCAAAGAATTTGTAGCGGCCTCTAACAAGAAAAAAAGAGGAGTGGTGTTGTACATAAAAGAGGAGCTGCAGCCAAAATTTGTTATGAGAGATGTGGAAGCTAGATTTGTAGCAGTGGAATGTAATTGGAATTTAAAGAGAGTGTTGGTAGTCGGACTTTATGCACCTAACGGTGCAAAGGAAAGCTTCTTTGAGGATTTAAGGAAGCATTAAGATGATCTTGTATATGACCAGATAATTCTTGCTGGAGATTTCAATGGAGTGACAGAGTTGGAACTAGACAAAAAGACTACAACAGCACAAAAGAAAAGAGGACTATTGCCAAAGCTTTTTTTTGAGTTGATTCAACAAGAGATTCTCGAAGACGTATGGAGGAGAGAATATCCTAAAACCAAACAGTTTACTTTTTATTCTGCAAGGCATCTTACATTATCAAGAATTGATATGATCTGGGCCTCAAAGGACTTAGCGTTATGGACTAAGGAGGTAGAAATAATGCCGATGGTAGGCTCAGATCACAATCCAATTATGTGGAAATTTGGAAAAAGGAGGAAAAGGAAAGCCTGGAGAATAAATGAGGACTTGTTACAGGAAAGTGAGAATATGGAAATATTGAGAAGAGAGACAAAGTTTTTTATACAATACAACGTGAATAAAGAAGTACCAACCAATAAAGTTTGGGATGCTTACAAGGCGGTTGTAAGGGGCATACTAATGGACTTAAATGGCAGAGCAAGGAAAAAGAAAGAGGAGAAAAGACAAGAGATTGAGGAGAAAATAAAGGCCAAAGAAGCACAGTTAAAAAAGAGACCAGGGAAAAAGAAAATATATCAGGAAATCAAAATCCTTCAAGAACAGTTAACAGCAATGAGTAATAAAGAATTGGAGTGGAACCTTAAAAGACTGAATCAAAAAGCTTTTGAGGGTGCTAATAAACCTGGGAAATATTTGGCATGGCAATTGAAGAAGAGAAGGGAAAAGAAAATAATAAATAAAATCTGTGAAGAAAACAAAACGTATCTGGAACAGACTACCATTAGTAGAGCCTTTTATAAATTTTATGCTAAGCTGTATAATAAAAAAGAAGTAACCAAAGAATCAATAGCATCATATTTGGAGAAAACTAAACTTCCAGAGATCTCGGAAGCTTGGAGAAACAAGTTGAACAGTGAAGTAACCGATGAGGAAATAAGTAAGGCAATACAATCTGCAAATCTAGGAAAGGCGCCAGGGCCAGATGGACTTACGGCTAAATTTTATAAGACAATGGCCAATGAACTGGCACCATTCCTAAAAGAGGTGATGAATGGAGTTTTTAGGGATCAAAGAATTCCAGACACTTGGAGCGAAGCGAATATATCATTGATCCCTAAAGAGGGCCAAGATTTGACTAACGTGAAAAATTACAGACCTATATCACTACTTAATAATGATTATAAAATTTTTGCGAAGATATTGGCGGAGAGACTGAAGGGGTGGCTCTCGGAAGTCATAGAGGAAGAACAAGCAGGCTTTTTGCCAAACAGACAAATAAGAGACAATTTAAGGACAGTGATCAATGCTATTGAATACTATGATAAGCGTTGTGATAAAGAGGTTGGTTTCTTCTTTGTAGACGCTGAAAAAGCGTTTGACAATTTAAACTGGGACTTTTTGTTTGCCACTATGGAAAAGCTACAATTGGGAGAAAGATTCATCAGAGCAATTAAAGAAATCTATAGAGACCAGACTGCAGCAATTGTAGTGAATGATGAATTGACCAAGAAATTGATGATTAGTAAAGGAACAAGACAAGGTTGCCCGTTATCTCCATTGTTGTTCATTTTAGTATTGGAGATTCTGATGATACAAATACGACAAGATGAGGAAATACGAGGAATGAAAATAAAGGACTATTCATACAAGGTTAGAGCATTTGCTGATGACATAATGTTAATTGTAGAAGATCCATTGGAGAACATGCCAAAAGTGATAGATAAGATCAAGGAGTTTGGTGATTTGGCAGGTTTCTTCATTAACAAAAAGAAGTCAAAGATATTATGCAAAAACATGACTAAGCAGAAACAACAATTGTTAATGGAAACAACGGACTGTGAAGTAACTAGTAAGGTGAAATATTTGGGAGTTGAGCTGACTGCAAAAAATATAGATTTGTTCAAGAATAATTATGAAAAATTATGGACTCAGATAGAGAGAGACTTGATCAAATGGAATAGACTGAATCTGTCATGGTTGGGCAGGATTGCAGCAGTTAAGATGAATGTGTTACCAAGAGTAATGTTTTTGCTACAGACAATACCAATCATCAGAGACTCTAAACAATTTGAAAAATGGCAGAGGAAAATATCAGATTTTGTTTGGGCAGGCAAGAAGCCTCGAGTGAAAGTTAAAGTTCTACAAGATGCAAAGGAAAGAGGCGGAATGCAACTGCCCAACTTGAGACTTTATCATGATGCAATCTGCCTAGTTTGGTTAAAAGAGTGGATGACGTTAAAGAATAAGAAACTATTAGCCCTAGAGGGATATAAAAAAATTTATGGATGGCACGCATACCTATGGCACGACAAAGTAAAGGTCAACTCGATGTTCCTACATCATTTTGTAAGGAGAAGTTTATATACAATCTGGAAGAAGTACAGAATTTACTTACAAGAAGGAACCCCCTTGTGGGTGGTTCCATACGAGGTGATAGATCCGAGAGCTGTTGATAATGAACAACAATGTTTAACATACAAAGAAATAACTAAAATTGAAGTATCTAAACTTAGAATAAAGACGCAAGAGGAACTATCACCTAATTACGATTGGTTCCAGTACAGACAGATTAGAGATTTATACAATTCGGACTCTGCAAAAGGGGGCATACGAACAGAGAACTCGGAACTAGAGCAGACCCTTCTTAAAGAAGACAAGAAAAGAATATCCAAGGTATACCAAGTACTGTTGAAATGGTATACTGAGGATGAGATAGTTAAAACACAGATGGTGAAATGGGCTATAAATTTCAATAAAGAAATAACAATGGAGGCATGGGAATACTTGTGGAAAACTACAATGAAGACAACGACATGTATCAATATTAAAGAGAACATTTTCAAAATGATCTATCGTTGGTACATGACACCAAAGAAGATTGCGCTAGGGAACTTGAATACTTCTAATAAATGCTGGAAATGTAAGAAACATGAGGGCTCCCTCTACCATATGTGGTGGTCGTGTGAGGTAGCTAGGCAGTTCTGGGGGGAAATAATAAGAGAAATGAGTGAAATTTTACAGTTTCAAATAAATAAGAACCCAGAACTCCTGTTGCTAAACTTGGGAATGGAGGGAATTCCAGCCCATCATAGGACGTTGATTTTTTATATGACTGCAGCAGCTAGACTTTTGTATGCGCAGAAATGGAAAGTACAAGAAGTGCCAACTATTGAAGATTGGATCTACAAATTGCTGTATATGGCTGAAATGGACAAGATGACAAGAAAACTGAGAGATCTGGACTCAGGGCAGTTTAACACAGACTGGGAGAAGCTGAAACAATATCTGGAGAAGAAATGGGAGGTGGGAGGAAAACTGTGGCAGTTTGAGAACTACTGAAGTATAATAAAAGTATAAAAGTATAAAAGAGAGGGGTGACTTTACCGGGGGAGGAAGAGAAATGTGAATTTATAAGCAGTTAGATTAATTGATTGAGATATATATAGATATGTATAGGTTAACTGATAGAGAATAATTAATGATAAGGTTTAAACATGAGGATTGACTAACTAACAATATTTTCTTTCTTTGACAAGATTTATATGCACCAAACTGAATGTATAGAAGAGTTAAATTGATTGACTATCTGAGGAGTTATATAGAATTACCATAAAAAGATGAAATGAGTAATACATAGAGAACAAATCAAATTGTTTGATTTAAATGTGGGAAATTTTTATGGTTTATGATATATAGGTTTATATAGAAATATTCAAAACTGGAAAATGGGATAAATTGTTTATCTAAAGACGTATAGTTTGGGTGTATAATAAGTAAGGGAGTTAAAGATGTACTGCTTAATATAATGGAGAATGTATATCTGTTTTAGATAGAGGAATTTAATAGAAGTAAGGGAAAAGGGACAGAGGGTGGGAAAGCTGTTGGAAGTCAACAAAAGGGGGGGAAAGGGAGGGGGTTAGAAACGAAAAATTAGGGGAAAATTGATTGTAATGTAAAAATAACAATGTTCTAACCCAATAAAAAATTTTTCAAAAAAAAAAAAAAAACAGAAGAAACCTTTTGCATGTGTGTTAGATGCTTGCAAAATGAACAGAAATACTGTCCCATGAGGGCTGCTTGGTGGTGTAGAGTGCCCTCAAGTTACAGTTGACTTATGGTGACCCATGGTGTGGTTTTCATGCCAAGAGAATAAAAGAGGTGGTTTGCCATTGCATACCTCTGCAACTCTGGTCTTTGTTGGAGGTCTCCCATCCAATTACTAGCCAAGACTGACCCTGTTTAGCTTCTGAGAGATCAGGCTCACCTGGGCTGTCCAGGTCAGGGCAAAGGTTGCTTAGCTAGCTGTCTAGTATACACAGCTTTTAAAGAACTATATGGCTCTAAAATCTTCAAAATTAATATTATTTACTTATTTTGTTAGTAAAAATTAAAACCATAAGATAACATTAGAATAAGTCAATTTCCTATCTCAGTTTCCCTTTACTTGCATTTTAACAAATACATTGTGGTGCACCCAGTCACCACGACAAGGGCTTCCTAACCCTAATAATAAAAGCAACAACTATTTAACAACAGCAATAACAGCAATAACAATAACTCAAATATAGCTTTTCATTGCAAATTAGCCAATCTCCTTAAGTAATTAAGTTTATCTTCCGCCTGCTCATATGGCTGCACAGGAGTGGCAACCATGTCATGTAGTGCCTCATATTTTCTCTTTTTCACCTCTAAGCAACCTGCCTGTGCATTAGCCAGTGTTAGTTTGTGGCAAGCCAGGTCCCTCTGCAGTCCATCAAATAGAGACCCCACCCTGGGATGACTGCAGTGGAATGGGGAATTAAGAGCATTGTGAAATCCCTCACAACAGTTTGTAGATTTTGGCGGCCGTTCCAGGGCTGCATCATGTTTCTTATAGGAAAGTGAAGATCTCTACCTGCTGCACTCTCAATATATGTTTTTCTTGAATAGTAGAAGTAGTTAAGGCCTCATAGATCTGTGAAGCTAAGCAGGGCTGACTCTGGGAGTATTTGGAAGGGAGAAATCAATAAACATAGATGTAATTAATAAAAAATGGTATTTGTAATTGTAACTAAAGAAAAATGGTATTGTTCCATGTGGGCTTCTTTCCACGTGGGCTTTTTTCTGTGTGGGTTTTTTTCTGTATGGGCTTTTTTCCGTGTGAGCTCTTTTCCATGTGGGCTTATTTCCACACAGGCATTTTTCCATGTGGGCTTTTTTCTTGTGAGCATTTATGACTGTAGGTTTTTTTCTGTGGGCTTTTTTCCTGTGAGCTTTTTTCCTGTGGGCTTTTTTCCTGGAACCTTAATTACAATAATTATGGAAAGTGGGTGTTTTGTAGTCATAGTAATTAGTATGAGCAGTGGCCAAGGGGCCTCCAGATTGCATTTCACAGCCATCTCTGTGAGGCTAATGCTGCCAACCTGGCCATTCTTTTATTTCAAAAATGTAAGCTTACTGGGTGCTTGCACCAATACCCTAGTCCTCTTGAGTCCTGCGGGGTTGAATTCAGTACATATTATGGAGCTCACAGACATACAGACTGGGTAGCCCTAAATCTTTGGCTGACGAATGGTAGAGACAAGAACAACCAGATAATGGATAACTCCATCAAGGCACTTGTGGCTTTTATTTATTTATTTACATATTTAGACTAAGGCCTACGAGGAGAGACTGAGGGACCTGGGAGTGTCCAGTTTGGAGAAGAGGAGGTTGAGGGGAGACATGATTGTTCCCTTTAAGTATTTAAAAGGCTGTAACTTACAGAAGGGAAGGGAGTTGTTCCTGTTGGCAGCAGAGAAGAGGACTCAAAGCAATGGGTTTAAGTGCTGGCTGGATGTTATGAAAAAATTCTTCATGTTAAGAGTAATCCAGCAGTGAAATCGGCTGCCTAGGGGTGCGGTGGGTTCCCCCTCATCGGCAGTCTTCAAGGAGCGACTGGACGAATACTTGTCAGGGATGCTTTAGGCTTTTCCTGCATTGGGCAGGGGTTGAACTAGATGGTCTGTAAGATGGTCACAGACTAGATGGTCTGTGATTCTGTGATTAATCCGTTATCTGTGAAATTCTCTACTTAAATAGTCTATAACAGAAAAAAACATATGATTTTCTTTTGTCTTGTCTTACAGTTTTCCTTTCTTTCCTATCTGTCTCCTCTCTTTGCTATGTTTTCCAATAAAGGTATAAAGTTGTGACCCTTGATGTCCGTGTCCGTGTCCGCGTCCGCGAGTGTGTGTGTGTGTGTGTGTGTGTGTGTGTGTGTGTGAGAGAGAGAGAGAGAGAGAGAGAGAGAGAGAGAGAGAGAGAGAGAGAGAGAGAGAACTTCTGGATCTTCTTGGTTGACTGCAGACCGTCACCAATAAGATTACATATCTGTGTGAGGTAGTCCAATCCTGAAGCCTATGGGGTGGGACTTTGAATCAGATTAGAGCTGGTTTCCCATTATTGCAGCTAGTCTGTTTATAGGAAACCAATTCGGAGGGAGAAAGACGTTTGCAAATTTTCTTGTGCCAAAGTACAGTGTAGCATTTTACACTATGTTATCCCTTGCTTTCTTTTTAGCTTTCATCTTGAATATGGTTTTAAAAAAAATTAATCCCCCCCTCAGTTTTAGTTGCTTCATTAGTGAGCCTGATCTCATCAGATCTGAGAAGCTAAGCAGGGTCAGCCTTGATTAGTAATTGAATAGGAGACCTCCAACAAAGACCAGGGTGGCAGAGGCAGGCAATGGCAAACCACCTCTGTCAGTCACTTGCCATGAACATCCCACCAGGGGTTGCTGTAAGTCATCTATGACTTGAGGAAACTTTCTACTAGTTCTTTATTAAACGTTTCAGTGTGTGACTGGCTGTATTGCCCGGGTGTCTCCTTGAACCCTTTTGATTTTGAATCC
Organism: Eublepharis macularius; assembly: GCF_028583425.1. NCBI lineage: Eukaryota > Metazoa > Chordata > Lepidosauria > Squamata > Eublepharidae > Eublepharis > Eublepharis macularius. The sequence goes on from NC_072796.1 coordinate 18,781,887, forward strand.
TGTCCCCCACCCCACCCGCAACTAAAATGCTATCGTTCTTTGCAGCGCCGGATCTAGGGTTGCTGGCACCCAGGGCAACCCTAGGCCAACCACTTTGCATGCGTGCACAGCGCATGCGTGCTACCTGCGCTACGTGATGACGTCACTTCGGTGACATCATCACACGGGGCAGAACAGCGGAGGCAGCATGCAGGGCTGGGAAGCTGTCTGTGCCATTCGTCTCTCCACAGGCGAATGGCACGGACGTCCTCGCAGCCTCCCCGCGCTGCTTTTGCCTGCACCGCAGGACAGGGGGTGGCCAGCTTGCCGCGTACCCCCTGCCCTGCAGGGCAGGCAAAAGGCAGCATGGCCACCCACGCTATTTTCCTGCCCCACAGGACAGGGTGCGGCCTGCTGCCCCTTGTCCTGCAGGGCAGGTGAATGGCGTGGGCAGCCCCACAGCCCCTTGCGCTGCCTTTTGCCTGCCCTGCAGGACAGGGGGTGCGCAGCAAGCTGGCCGCCCCCTGTCCTGCGGGGCAGGCAAAAGGCAGCATGGGGGGCTGTGAGGCTGCCTGGGCTGCAAGGCTGCCCACGCTGCTGCCTGCACCCTCTGGCAGCTGGCAGCTGCTCCCGGTGCCCCCTCCCTGGTGGCGCTGGGGGCAGACTACCCCCCCTGCCCCCTTCAATCCGGCCCTGGTTCTTTAGGATTTATAAATAATTTGGGATTTGTCTGTCTCGTGTAACTCAGTGTGTCATAAGTCTGGTTTTCCACTGTAATCCATGCCCAACACTTTAATTATTATTTATTTTTTAAATCACACACAGTCCAGTAATAAAGTTACATCCGTTTCATACACAGATTATAGCATCTTATCTGATGTCTGTGCACAAACACAGCACATCATGACTAGCAGGGTTGCCTCTGGCTCTGGTGGGAAGAATGTGCAGCATAGTGGAGGCAGATGTGTCAAAGGGAGAAGGACAGGAAGGGACGCTTTTGGAAAAGCAGCGGCAGCCGACAGTCGCAGCAGTCTGTTTGGCACTGGAAGGCCTCCCTGCAAGCCCAAGCTACTATTCTTCCAGCTAAGTGGCTGCAGGACCAGTTCCTCAAGCTGTTTTATGTGTTACTGCCTCCTAACAACTCTCACACAGACTTTAATGTTAAACATAGGCACCTTTCGTTGTATCAAAAAGCAGGAGCCCTTTGTTCTATCCATTTGATATTTGGTAGTGTAGCTATCTTAGTGGAGTACTGCACTCCCCCTGAGTTCTGTCCAGTTCAGACAGAAAAACAAGGAAGATAGAGACCCAAGAAAGGGAGGGGAGGGTGCTTCCACTGAAACCAATGGAAATAATAACCAAAAGAGAATTATGAAAAAGAAACAACAAAAATGTAGCAAAACCCAAAGAAACATCCCAATAATGTAACAGCCTCTTTGGAAATTAAGAAATATAATGAAAGAAATAAAACAAACTCCTGTGAACAAGTCTACGGCCTCATGTAGGCTACCCATCCCAGCATGGTCTAACCAGTCTGGCAGGTTCTTTATGGTATTAATAACATAATAATAACATTCAATTTATATACTGCCCACTCAAAGCAGTTTACAAAGTATGTTATTATTATCCCCACAACAATCACCCTGTGAGGTGGGTGGGGCTGAGAGAGCTCTGAAAGAGCTGTGACTGACCCAAGGTCACCCAGCGGAGGAATGGGAAACCAAACCCAGCTCTCCAAATTAGAGTCCTGCTGCTCTTAACCACGACACCAAACAGGCTCTATTGCCTATGACAAGTGGGCATCATATGGTGTGGTGGAGCCACTAGCAAACGAAGGAGGAAGGAGACAGAAAGCCAGCAAACTTCATGAGACCTTCAGGCTGCCCTCTACTAATCCCCTGAATAATACAGAATTTAACCTACGCACTGGTATCCAGGGCTTTTTTTCAGCTGGAACGCGGGGGAACGGAGTTCTGGAACCTCTTGAAAATGGTCACATGGCTGGTGGCCCCGCCCCGATCTCCAGACAGAGGGGAGTTTAGATTACGCGCCGCTGGAGTGGCGCGGAGGGCAATCTAAACTCCCCTCTGTCTGGAGATCAGGGGGCGGGGCCACCAGCCATGTGACCATTTTCTCCAAGGGCAAGCCACTGAGTTCCACCACCTCTTTTCCCAGAGAAAAAGCCCTGCTGGTATCTAAAGAAGGAAGACAATGTCAACAGATTGCTGTATATGATTATCATACATTATAGTCCTGCATATTCACAATGCACTTTCGATAAATGACTAAAGAAAAACCCCTTTTTTAATGGAGGGCTATAATCTTAAACTCACTCACTACAGAGGAAGCCTTATTGTACTCATAGTTAAGGTGGAACCGCAAGTTATGTGGATGATCTACTTCTTTTTTCACGCGACATCAGATCAACGATGCTCAAACACTGCTCTACTTGAATGGCTGTTCGATTGCCAATTGTGAACAGCGCTGTCTTGAAAGACTCGAAAAAGTACACTTTTAACGGAGCACTCAAAATAGTTCTCTATTATATTGCAAATGCTTTCCACATGCGCATTCTTGCGCTGCTTTCTCACAGTTGTTCCTGCCCTATTTCTCCAATCTGTGCAGTGGGGGAAAAAATACTACAAAAGATCTGGCTTCTGTGGTTGTCTTGAGTATGTCATGGTGGAGGCCGTGGGGAGGCAGCGCATAGCTTGTCACTCAAGCATTCCAGCCCCATCTGTTTGGTCTGCCTGACTCCTAAAGCCAAGCATGTTCATCAAGTGCTTGCAAATGGATCACAATTGCTCATATTCTTTAATTCCTGGTTAGGAACAATTCTTCAATCCAGTAAATTCTGGGTATATGGCAACATGATGAACGATGCTGACTAGGGTGTTCAAAATGAAACAAATAAGCCGGAAATACACACAGAAAATGCTGCTTTGTTTCATTAAAGCAGCTTCCAGAGTGATTAACCAAATCTGAGAAACCAAGCTATAATAACACTCTTTCCCTTAGAAGTTATAATAATGATAACATTCAATTTATATACGGCCCTTCAGGACAACTGAATGCCCACTCAGAGTGGTTGACAAACTATGTTACTATTATCCTCCCAACAGTCACCCTGTGAGGAGGGTGGGGCTGAGACAGCTGTGACTCACCCAAGGTCACCCAGCTGGCTTCAAGTGGAAGAGTGGGGAATCAAACCCAGCTCTCCAGATTAGAGTCCTGCTGCTCTTAACCACTACACCAAACTGGCTCTCTGTTGGTGTGTTTTGTTTTGATTCTTACCACATTTTGGCAGCAGCAGGCAGGGAGGCACTGGGCAAGCATCTTGTTTTTCTTATTGGCATCACCTTCCAGTCAGATCCCCAGGGTAGAGAGAGCTCTTATGGTATGTTATGCCACCTAATTAACTCTGTTGGTGGGGAGGGGAAATGTGGGCAGTGTGCATGAATGCATCTTTTTTCTCAGCACTACCTGGCCAATGGCATTGTCTCCCTGCCAATTAGGTCCTTGCAAGAGGAGTAGTAGTGACCCTCCGTGCCTATCAGTTTCAGAAACATTTAACTTGATTGGAGGGAAGGGGAAATATGCATTTTTTAAGCACTTCCTGGGCAATGACTCCGTTTCTCTGTTGTTATTGCAAAAGGCAACAGCAGGATGCAAAAGTAATAATTTATTGGCACTATCATTATTGAGCCCCGTGGCACAGAGTGGTAAGCAGCAGTACAGCAGCCCAAGCTCTGCTCACGACCTGAGTTCGATCCCGGTGACAGCTGGGTTCAGGTAGCTGGCTCAAGGTTGACTCAGCCTTCCATCCTTCCGAGGTCAGTAAAATGAGTACTCTCCAGCAATAACCCTATCTGTTGCTGAATTCCTGGCTTATGTGTGGAAGTCAAGGGTAACATTTTATAAAGCCCCCTATGACTGTGCTGTATCCTGAGATAATTTTGCTGTCTGGGGACATGATTGTGCTGCCCTATGAATTTATTTCACAACATTTCTCCTGTTTTGTCTGTATTATTTATGCCAATAAAGGTTGCTGTGGCTGGCTGGAGTACTCAGTTTCCTGGAGGTAAAGTGTAGATGACTGGGGAAGGCAATGGCAAACCACCCCGTAAAAAGTCTGCCAAGAAAACGTCGTGATGCGACATCCCCCCATGGGTCAGTAATGACTTGGTGTTTGCACAGGGGACTACCTTTACCTTTTTTTATCATCACTTAGAAAAAGGAAAAAAGTGAACAAAAGCAGAATTGTTTAATGTTGCTACACTGCAGGCACCATCCCCCATTGCCCTGCTTTGGCAGCGTCCTGCCATAGTATGTGCCTGCTGACATTCACCTTCTTTGTGGTCTGTTGTTGTTGTTGTTGTGTGTAGCATACCTTAGGAAAAACTCAGTGGATCAATGGTTTATAAGGAGGACTGTGATTCATGAGATTTGAGTGCCATTAAATATGAAAACAGCTGCTCCAGAGCCTTCTTTCCCCAACCCACCTTGAAATGAAGAGTATACTTGTGCTCAGTCAACCATGACACCTTCCCCAAGCATTCTTTGGGTTCTGTAAACAACTAACCCTATTGTTATTTGTACTCATACTCAGTGGGCTAATGGTTTAGAGGGAAGACTGTGTTCTGTGTCGTTTTGGTGCTGTTAAGTGCAAGAACAGCTGCTCAAAGAGCAATGAAGGTCTCATTGCAAAGAACCGATTTGAGCTGAACTGGCAACGCCCCACCCAGAAAACATCAATTATGGTAAATAGTTCAGTCAGAACCCCTAGATTCAAAACTGAAACAAAAATATTCTTGGTACACCCCCCCTAATGCTGACTAATACTATCAACTCTGCAAGTGCAAAAACAGCAAATATGTTCAAAAGGTAGTTGATGTTTAACCATGCATGGACTATCTGTGCTCATCCTGGGACATAAAAGCAAGCCAACAAATTGTGCAAATGTTGTGCCAGCAGCACAGCCAGCCACCATCCTAATGAGTCACTAGGTAAACTCAAAAATGCATCACCATCCTAATGTGTCACTATGGCCCTTTTCACACTTACGGTTTAAACCGCCATTTATAAGCATTCGGCCCAATTGTTGTGGTTTTAGCATTGCACCTGTTCTTTTCACATTGTCCACTTTGGTTTCAAATTGGCATCTGTGCTTCATTTCAGACCCGCTTTGAAGCCTTGGTGCAGTTTTGGGCTTTCAGGGCATTGCAATTCACGTCACACTTTCTTTTTTTTTTAACTTTGAGCATGCATAGTAATGTTGCAATGCTGGAACCCATCCCCCCCCCTTTTGCTGACCTTGCTGTCCCCTGCCCACTGAAGAGGCAATTGGTGGCAGAGTTCTGGGGGAAAACATGTACCAGTCTCATTTTTTTAAAAGCCAAACCAGGAAAGGTTTAAAATGCTGCTGCTTCATCCCCTCCCAAGAAGCTGTGACTTAGATTCCAAAGAGCTGTGCAAAATGCTTGGGATTTTTTTCTCTTTGGAAAAGCCTGAAACATGCCTGGGAGGGAAGGAAAAGCAGTCATTTAATCCTTTCCTGGCTTTTAAAGCCAGGAGGAAAGTCCAGTAATGTTACAATGTTACAACACATTCTTGCCTTTGAAAAAAAAAAGAATGTATGCATACCCCAAGGGAGGAAGGGAAAAGCAGCCATTTTCCTGGCTTTTAAAGCCCAAAGGGAATTAGCAGCAAGCTTAGGATTCATTCCTGGCTTTGGGGGAAAAATATAGGAGAGTGCATGCATACCTGGGAGGAAGGAAACCAGCAGAGAAGCAGCCTTATGAGCCTTACCTCGCTTTACTAAAAAAATAGTGGACAAGGAGTTCAGAGGCAGGTGGAAGTGGTTAATTCTGCACAAACCAATCAGGGCCTGGGGAAAAGGAGAGAAGGGAGAAGAGAAGCAGAAGGGGAATATAGAGTTCACACTGACATTAATGAGGTCAGATGTGACTCAGCAGCAGCTTCAAAATAACATATGTTCACCGTCCCCTGTGGACGGTATGTGGACGGTATTAGGGGTATGTCCACAGGGGAAAAAATCAGGGATGTCTCAGACAAACATGGGTTCTGCATCCCATGACTACCTTGCAAGTATGAGAGTCCTGCATACATGGGAAGCAGAAAAGGTGCTGAAACACTTTAAAATCCCAATGTGAAAAGGACCTAGGTAAACTCAAAATTATTCAAAATAGAAACAATTTATATGATCCTGCAGGGTGCTCAGTGCAAGAAAATGGGTCTGGGTGAGCAAAGAAAGTTCAGTTTTTCAACATGAGCAGAAACTGAATCATCGTTAGATTAAATTAATGTTTCACGATCAGTTGTGCTAGTGACACAGCACCTTGATTTTAATAAAAGCATTAGAAAATCTACAGCTGATCTTATCTATTTTGAACAAATTCAGCATTGCATCATTTTCTGATCAGTACACTGGAAAACCTCAGGTGTTCCCAGTTTAAGAGACGAATCAGTGATTCTGTGGCTTTTGAAGCTGTTTAACCAGTCTCCAGTCTCACAGATCTACTTTTCTAGCAAACCAACATGCTCACATTAGCGTTATGAGAAGTAGCATTTCTTTTTCCAAAATTTTCTTTTTTAGTCATAGAAGTTGGTTCCTCATTCAGAAGAGGAATTCTCTGTGATTTCTCATTAATTTATTTGGAGGGTTTATTTAATCACGTGATAGTGTAATTTCTGTTTATCCCACATGGCGCCCTTTTGTAACTTCAACCCTTTACTTTTACCTACCTCACAGAGTTGTTGTGAGGATAAAAAATGGAGGCAGTGTGGTATAGTGGCTAAGATGACAAACTAGGTTGACCCGTACCTCTGCCACAGAAGCTTCCTGGGTCACCTTGGGCCAATCAATACTCTCAGCCTAACCATCCTCACAGGGGTGTTGTGAGGATAAAATGGAGGAGAAGAGATCGATATAAGCTGATGGGGGGAAAGACAGCAGTGAGAAGGAGGGTGAAAAAAATTCCATCTTTTACATAACCATGGGAAAGGCTTTAAGAACTTCCCAGAAGTTATTAGAGACAGTGTTCTGTAGTGGTTAGAATGCGTGACTTTTTAAAAATCGAATCAAATCTTCCTCTTCACAACAGAGGAATTGATTTGAAACTGGCTCAAGTTCCTAAAAAGAGGAATAGAAAGAGATTGCTGGATTTCAGGGAGAAATTTGGCAAAAAGGCTTTAAGAGAAATCTATTTAACAACAGTTTATGTCTGAATGGAAGAAAGCATCTGAGATAAAGATGAGAAAGGGAACAAAAGTGAGGGGTCCTGAGGTTTTGAGAGATAGTGGAAGCTAATGCCAGCATGGAGTAGCATTGGTGAAGGATCTGGGAGGCCCGAGTTCAAGTCCCCTGTGAGGATCCTCCCTCACTGGCGCCCTCTCCTGACGGCCTGCCATCCTACCAGCTCTCCAGGCAGGTGTCCTCCGGCCTCAGATGGGCAGGGAAGGGGGTTGCACCACCTTGTTCCTTCTCCTGCCTTGGAAGTAGCAGCACACTCCAGCTGTCTCTCCCTGCAAAATCCTCCTCAGCCTTCACAGGAACCTGAATTTAAAGTCCTCCCCTGGCCCCACCTCCCTGGCTCTGGCCCCAGTCGTCACCCCATCTCCCTGACTGGCCCTGCCCCCAGCCTATCTGATAGGAGGGCTGGGTAGACTCTGCAGTCTCCTGGCCCCACCCACTCCATCCCCACCTGGGGTGGGGCATTTGGTCTGCTCTCTGCCTGGCTCGCCCCTGCTGCTTCTGAACCCTCCCCAGTGGCTCCCTTGGCCTCTTGGGGCCTGTGCCTGCCTGGCTTATGCTGATGGCAATCTTCTGTGAGCCTGGATGAAGTGCAGCCATCTGGGCAACTGTGGGAGACAGGTGAGTCTGCTGAGTGGCTGCAGGCTGTTCCCCAGAGTTGTGCCTGGGCGTCGGCTGCAACTGGCCTAAGGGGGAGAGAGGCCTGGCGGGGCTCCTGCAACTGAGGTACTGCCAGAGGCTGTGCTGCAGGGCCTAAAGGGGGTGCCTGCTGCTGCAGGGCTGGTGGGGGGGGGGTGGACAAAAGGCCGGCGTCGCCGGACATCACCACTCTGTCATGAATCCAGCTGGGTGACTTTGGGCTAGGATTGCTGTGAGGGTAAACTGGAAGAAGGGAGAACATATTGCCCTAAGTTCTTTGGGAAAAAGGCAGAAGAAAAACAATACTAAATAAGTTGGCACCAAGGGTGAAAAGGGTGTAAAAAAGCCAAACGGAAAGAGATATTGGGGCTGGAACTCCATCACCCGCTGTCAGCTACCACTATATGTGCAAGAACTGATTAGTCAATAATACTTAAAAACCTTCAAGGAAAAGAACTCATCAAATTCCCTAGGGGAGCTGAGCTGTTTTTCAAAGACACAAAGAGACACGGCTCACCTTTCTGGGACCTGACTGCATTTCAGCAGAACCCAGGGCAGCAAGGTATAGCAGGCCTGTGGAAACATTTGACAAGGAGAGACACTTGAGATTAATAAGGGTTATCTGATAGACAGCAACTGGCCGGAACTGCCTCTTTAGACAGAAACATTTTGATCTTATGCACCCCCGATGCCGTAGCAATGCAAAATTAAGCAGCGTGCACATTTTTTAACACAGCTGGTGAGAAAGCCGGGGGATCTGTCTGGAACCTTGCAAAAATAGCAGGGAAACAAATCGCTGGAACATGACATCTGACATCTTCCTTGAGAGGAACATGAGTGCAGTGTCATCTGCTTCCTAGCGTGCTGACTGGCATGGTGTCACTTGAGCTCAGCTTTAACAAATAGAACACACCCAACGGGGGGCTCTTGCTGTCTTGGCAGCCCTAGTTCTCCCTCCAGATTACTGACGCAATTGAAGTATCCCTGAGCTCAAAATAAACAATGGTGCGCACTTGAGTTGGGAAAGTAATTAAGTGAACTCTATTCTCCTCGAGATTCCAAGGGTGTAATTGCTCGCGATGACTAATTGGTCAATCGATACTTTGATGACTATCTGTTGTACTTTACGCAGTTCGAGACAAGGGCTGGAATATGTCGGCGAATAAACTTAATTGATTTTGCAATTCTGGAAACAGGCAGAGATCATTACGAAAAGACGGCTTGTTATTTCGTTGGCTCCTGGAAATTGTTAGTGGGGCACTGAGGTGGCTTTTTGCGTGTCCTGGTGTTGAAAGGTACCTGGCTGTTCTGCCCATTCATTCATAAAGAAGCAAATATAGCGAAGAGAAATCCATTAAAGAAACAGTCGAACGGAAAGACATTGAATGGGGTTCAGTTTCAAGGCAACTCCAGTAATCTGAAAACATTTCCATGAGGCCACTTGCCTCTCAAAACTGTGAGTTTCTAATGAGATATATTGATAAGAAAACAGTACTTATCCTCTAAGCACTATGAACTCTTTTATTAGTGACCTAATTCTTTTAAACAGTGGGAGATAGGGGGAGAATCTAGGGATACACCCTGGGGATGACTGGTGTATGGGTGCCATTTAAGAATAAAGGCATCCTCTGGTCCATTTGCCCTCGCCTGGATAGCCCAGGTGAGCCTGATCTCGTCAGATCTCTGAAGATAAGCAGGGTCGGCCTTGGTTAGTAATTGGATGGGAGACCTCCAAGGAAGACCAGGGTTGCAGAGGCAGGCAATGGCAAACCACCTCTGTTAATCTCTTGTCATGAAAACCCCACCAGGATGGCCATAAGTGACTTGAAAGCACTCTTCACCACCACTTGTCCATTTAGGCCACAACTTTATTTCTAACTGCAAGATCTGGGATGAATAGCACCTTAACACCTGTCTCTGGAAGTTCTTGAGCGGGGTTCAAAGAATAGGAGCATAATTTTTTGTTTCCATTTGTAAACACTGTGTTTATTTATTTATCTAGGCAATTCGTTACCCCACTTTTCTTCCTGATAGGGACCCAAAGCGGCTAAGGAAACCACCTAAAAGTAATTTAAATAAACGGTACTTTAAACAAAATACATTTAAATTGAGAAAGGAAAGAAAACAAAGAAACTTGCAACAGTGCCGGATCTGTGGGTCACCTGCCCTCGGTGCTGCCGAACAGAGGGTGCCAAGCAGCAGCTGGCTGGGAATGCATGCTCCTGGCCCTCCAGCAGTGGTGTGAGAGGGCTAGGAAGCTGCCCTCCCCCTCTGCCATGCGCCTGCAGTGCTGATGGGGCGGCCGGCTTGCCGTGCACTCCTGGCCCTCCAGCGGCAGCACAGGCGGCACGCTCTCAGGGGGGGGGGTGCCCTATATAATGACATGGAAGTGACATCACACACTCCTGGGAGCACGTACGTGAGCAAAGCATGCGTGCAGGGACAGGGGTGCTGCCTGACTTGGGATGCCCTGGGTACTAGCAACCCTAGATCCATTTATGACTTGCATCATGAGCAAGTTTTGAACCTCATGGCCTTGGGATGCAAGCTGTGGCCTCAAGGCAAAAGCCAGGAGCCCTTTGGATTGTGCCCTTGGGCTCGTGGCCCTGGCCACGCCCAGGTTTTTACACTTGCAGGGGGAAAAGGAGACAGAAATGCAGCTTGACATAATGTGGCTGTCCCCCAAACTCTCTTCCCTCTGCTTTCATTGTATGTGTTATTCCTTTCATTTCTTTTTTCCATTGATTTTAATGGGAAATGCTTTATAGTTAGACTTCAATTTCTTTGTTTTCCATCCAACGGGGATTAAGCTGTCAGCAATTGTACCTCTCCCCGCCAAGGGATCCTCCCCACCAAATTTCAGGGATCCAGAAAGTTTTATAAGCAATTCAAATTCTCATATGCTGAGCTCATGCTTTGCACCCCAATGAAGCAAGTAGAGATACAGAAAGGAAGTGGGAGGTATTTGATGACTGAACAGCTCATATTTAAAATCCAAGCCTTTACCATATGAAGGATGTTGCTGAGGGACTGAACGTCTGAATCATGTCACAATTTTGATCCCTGAGTCCAAAGTAGAGATGGGCATGATCCGCATTACGATCGAAAAAAACCCACGATAATGGCGATCGCGCAATCATGACCCGGCAGATCGTTATCATCCATGGTCAACGATCCAGCGATCGGGAGGGGCCTGGATCAGGGCAATCGGGCTCGGATCAGGGATTCAGACACTCAGGCGCCAGCAATCTATTCCCTTGGCAACGGAGCCAGGGGAATGCCTGAGCTCTGTTTGCCCTCCTTCTGTCGCCATGGAAACCCCAATGGAAGCCCAGTTTTCCTTGATCAGCAGGGCTTCCTTCCAACCATGGAGCAGCAAAGCACTCACCAGTTGGGAGAAGACACCCAGGGGAGGGAGGGGGGAGGGGTGTTCTGTAGCCATGGGCACTCCAATCTCATCCCTGCAAACCCTGATAGGCAGCTCTGACGGCCAAACACAGACGGCCAAACACAAACACAGATGCCGCCAGCATCACCCACCGTTCCTGTATTGCTGGGAACAACGGGGCGCCCCTCCGCCTTTGCCTCCATGATCCACAATCCACGATCCACGGATCGGGAACGGGAGATGCTCGGTGCAGGTCATTAAATCGGGATAGTTGCCGGCGCCGATCCACAATCAGCTGGATCGTTAAATTTTTTTGGATCGCGCCCATCTCTTGTCCAAAGAACTCCTCTTTTTTTTTTTGAGTGAAGAATTCTGACAACAGCAGTAAGGTTATATTTCAATTATGTTCTGCACTACAGTCAAGCAACGCTCGGCTTCTAGTCAATTTACAACATTTCTGTCAGCATGAGCAGCTCAAGAAAAATCAATACCAGATTCAATTTTCATCTGCATTTATTTAAATGATTTGTGCCATTGTTTACCAACAGCCAATCTATAACATAGATGCAAATAGCAATATTGTTTTCTGAAGGGGAAACTTGCCAAACAGTTTTTGCGAGAAACAAAAAAACTGGAGAACATTTTGTATCAGGTTGATTTACAGAGAAATAAATGGTCTCTCTCTTTCAGATTTCCAGTATATCATACTGCAAATTTGTTTATATAAAAACCCAGACAGCAGAATTGACTGTCAGATATTCAATAATATGGACAATTGATCCAAATAAGCATAGAAGATGAACCGTGTGTATAGTGGCCCTCTCTTTGTGCCTCAAGAGATCCTAAAAGATGCTTCTGACAACAGAGAAGTTTTAAGGACTGCTTGAAAAGCAGTGCTGGAACTGCTAGTCAGAAATGGAGGGGGGATTAGCAATTGATGTCCATGCACAAATCCTTGAGTGCATATAATTGGATGAGACACACAAACAATTGTGAAATAGCTATCAAGAAATACTGATCCTTCTGTATGCTTACAGTATATTTCAGACAGAGCTTAAAGGCAAAAAAATGACAATCTGAAAACAGATGTGTATACCAGAGAGTCAAGTGCTAGCTCAAGCCTTTCTTGACCTTCCTATGATTCATAAGGTTGTTTTTGTTATTTATTATAAATGGCACAAGAACACTCATATGTTTATTTTTTACCTTGTTAATCCTTTAAAAAATCTTTTTTGAAATGTTTGTAACACTGCTCCTGTGATGGGGTGGGGGCTCTTTCTGACATTATGGGAGCAGCAGCAAGACCATGTATTTCAGCTTCTGCTTGTAACCTACAGAATCATTTGCTCAAAGCTCAGTTAATTAAAACATACAGCAAAAAAAATCAGAAAAACAGTCACTAAAAGGTATAACTAAACTCCTGTCAAGGTAATACGCAATGAAACAGTAAAATGTGGTCACTAAAAGAATTATTAATGCAAAATTCCTACAAGGATAAAACAGAACACAAATGCAGATGAGACAAAAAATGTTCAAAACCAGAGACAGAAAACTGAGTTTACTCTTTTGCTGATTTGGTGTTAAAATGATAAAATTACAACAAAATTACACTAATTGACAAATCAACAAGGTGTCTGGGTACATTATAAAGTTTTCACCCAGTGCCTAAAACCTAACAAGTTTCATACCAGGTGAACCACTGAGGGGAGAAAATTCTGAGGTCAAGGCACCACCTTGTCTCTGGTCCCCGATCACCTGATTTCAGAATGTGCCAATCTGCAGATCTTTCAAATACCCTGGTGCATGTCACATCGGAGAGATCACGTCTCCAAAAGTACTATTTAATCTCTAACAGTCAGGACCAGCATTTCTAGTTGTGCTCAGAAATTAATCAGCAACCAATGCAGGTCTTTCAACATTGGCAGTATCAGTTCTCTAAAACCTGTATGATTTAGACCTGCAGATTTGCCTCTTCTTCCTCCTCCACTTCTTTCCTGGCACCACAGTTTATGTTTTGAGAGGGAAGGGTTACATATGTAGAGGAGCCAAGTGGTCAAGGTCAACATGGCACCCCACATAGCCAAGTAGCCTATACCACACTGACTTTTGGCTGTCATTTCTTGATATCTCAGGGACCTGATCACTCCAGATTGCCTGTCTAGGACAACCCTAAACAATATATTGTTCCATTATCATATTGTGAGTGGAAGCCAGTTCATAGCCACATCGTCCTGTGAAATATTATTATAAAATATATAAATATAAAATATTCAGACATGGCTCTGACAAAAAAACTAATACCCCACTGTCTTGCTTTCCCCCTGAAGCAGAGAGGGCCTTGAACTTCTAAGGAACTGAATTATAGCTTCTTGTAGGCTATAAATCATCTATTGTTTGATTTATTTATTTAGACTTGTATTCCTCTCACCCCACAAGCAGTCTCAGAGCAGATTACAACCAAAAAATATAAAATCAAGCAGGGTATCATAAAAATATAAAACAATATACACTTCGATATATTGTCGAAGGCTTTCAGGGCCGGAGAACGATGGTTGTTGTGGATTTTCCGGGCTCTATTGCCATGGTGTTGGCATTGTAGTTCCTGACATTTCACCAGCAGCTGTGACTGGCATCTTCAGAGGTGTAGCACCGAAAAACAGGGATCTCTCAGTGTCAAACTGTGGAGGATATGTTTGCAGGTGATTTATATCACCTGAAATTATATAATTTCAATGGCTTCCCTGTGCAATCTGACAAAGTAGTTGGAAGTGTTGTCCAGTATTTTGGTGTCCTGGAATAAGATACTGTGTCAAACAGGAATACTGGACAACACTTCCAACTACTTTGTCAGATTGCACAGGGAAGCCATTGAAATTCACAAGCATAAGCAAAACTTCAACGGGAAAGAAGAGACTTTAAGAATGAATAGAGCATGGTTTCCAGTTCTGAAAAACACCAGGCCAACAAAAGACTCTACAACCCACAATAGCCCTGCAGAGAAGATTAGCATATCAAGCACCAATCCATATGCAAAAGAACCTCCTCAGGATACAGTGAAGCCTCCCGCCATTAGCATCCCACATCCTGGGAAACCCTTACAGGATGACTCAGCCCAAACCCACTTTCCTGAGTAGATATAAATCACCTGCAAACATCTCCTCCACAGTTTGACACTGAGAGATCCCTGTCTTTCGGTGCTACACCTCTGAAGATGCCAGCCACAGCTGCTGGCGAAACGTCAGGAACTACAATGCCAATATACACTTCATTTAAACAGCAGCACACATATTGCGTAACTCTCCAGTGTTATCTAAGGCAAGTGTTTATTTTTTTTGTCTGATGGCAGTTTCATATCTTTCACGTACGATGATATACTTAAATGCATAGGTAAGTAAAACCTGTGTTCTGATGGGAGAATTTTGATTTCAGTTTATCTCACTTCATTGTAATGCCTTTGGTCAAGTTGTTGGAAAGAGTACAATGAACCCTTGGGAGAACTGTGTGGATTCCCAGGGAGTCTGAACATGCCCAGAGGCATTCGGAGCTATTTTTAAAAAACAGCGAACCACTCGCATGTCAGAAACGTTTTTAAAACTCTTCTCGGTTTTAAATAGTTTGTCCCATGTCACGGATGGTCACTATCCCGAGAGATTACAGCAGTAAAGAGAACCTAAAGCACACCTGGGTTCAGGAAACTGGCTCTACAATCCTCTGGATCCTCCTGACTATAGAGTCTGGAAAATTCATTAAAAATCCATTTCACAAGGTAATTTGAGAGAAAGGTTCTTGTTAAATTAAGTACTAGTATATCTTGTTTTTGAAAAATGATCACACTGCGCTCAAAAATTGCTATATTTTGACAATTTTGTAGTTAATTGCACTTGCTTCAGGCAAACTGCGACCTTTCTCTGACATATTAATACTCTCAGTAATCAGTTAAAGGTCACATCATGCTTGGAGCCGGCATTCCCCGCCTTGCCACATATTCTGAAAACCAGAAAACTGTCTTGTGTGCCAATTAGAGGTGTTAACGTGGCAGCCAAAGATCACCATCTCTTCACTGGATAAGCCAACTCAGTGGTTTAATTCTGGCAGTAGGAATAACTAGGAAATTGAAAATCTAATCCTTGAACAGTCTGCCTCAATACACTAATAGGGTATGTTGGCTGACGTAAATTATTACCAACTGGTCTCGGTTTTAATAGGATTTTGCTAATGTCAAGGCAGCTTCGCTGGAAGCCTTTCCTCAAGAGTAGTGGGGCTGACAACTAATTCCAAACTTTTTTAGAAGATTAATCATTGGCTTAGAACTGTTAATTGGACAAAACTTTAAGAAGTTTGAATATTAGGGCAGGTTAAAGCCTGGACCAAGCCAGAAAATATAGGTCTGTTTTTGACAGAGGAAGATAACTTACTAACCACTACTTTCTAGGACATTTTTTAATTCAATTGCATACCAGGACCAAACTTGCCTTCGAAAAAACATACACCATCAGCTTTCAAGACTATCAACTGTAACTAAACATCACTAATTCATCCATTAAAACTTGATTGATTACCCTGCTGACTAAATTGACCAGGAGTGTGCATAATGAAAATCACAAGCTGTAAAAATCACTAAAATAGCTGTTTCTAGATCTTACCTGTGACTCTCTGGGCTGTTTGGTGGTCTCTCTGAAAAATATCGGGGGGGGGGGGTTGTTTTTGGCTTTAGTTATGGTGTTTACCAACAATGCAGCATGTATTTCATTTTGAATCTGTACTGATTTTCTAGATACTTTCTCTTTTCAACTCAGATCAGTGCAAGAGAGAAGTAAAGAGCACTCCCAGACAGTTCCAAACTGCAGAGAAGTATCATTCTCCATTCCCCCTCTCACCCTCTTTGTGGGCTGGATAGAGACTCTTTTTCTTGTAAAAGTAGAAAAGCCTTGGCTTGCTCAGGGGCCAGGAACGTGGGGGTTCTTTGAGGGACAAGCAGAAGTCCCTCTGCTGCAATGTTGGTAACATTCACCTGCAGCCTGTTCTTGCTTGACGCATGTGCATGCTGCTTTCACGGGAGCTCCCTTTGTGTGATTTCATCTGCAAGTGTGTCCGGAGGGGAGGTCACTGCAATAACAAGTAGCATAGGCTCCTCCTACCCTGATGAGGGCCGAAACAGGACTCCCATTCCTTAGGGCACAGGTACACCTTGCAGTTCTAAAATACTGGAAAAGGATCAAATTTTCCAGTTCTGACTCCTTAAATTGCCAATCAGTAAATTACTTACTATCCAAAGACCCCCCACACCCTGGCTTTCTATCCATCATTTGCCAAAAGGTACACCATCCCGGATGACCTGTTAGGGGTCTCAGCCAACAACCTCCCACTTAAGAAGTGGATCTACAAGTCAGATGCAGTGATGGATCGGCTATCAATATTAAAATCTAAGGCAGCTCCTTGGTATAATCTAATCAAATTTGACCATCTAAGATCTCCCTACCTAGACAGTATTTCTGATTACAACCTCAGAGTGTCTTTCACTGCTCTGCGCTTTCAGATGATGCAGACAGCTCTTTTGGCAGGGCGTCATTCTCACACCCCTATGGATCATCGCACCTGCATTTGTGGATTACCTACAGTGGAGAACCTTTCCCACTACCTACTTTATTGTCCATTATATGGTGTACCCAGAGCTAAATTTTTGGCCAGAATCCTATCAGTGACAAACACATACTCTGAAATCGAGAAGATTGTGTTTTTGTTATCTGACACTAATAATCATGTGTCCTATGGAGTCTCTCAGTTTGCACTCGCAGCCAAAAAGATAAGATCTAAGGTGGTACTGGATGAGGCTGTTTCATGACTCCTGGGATAGTTTGGCACACTGTATTGCTTTAATTAATTTTAGTAACCTAGACAAACTGTTATAATGGATTTAATTGTTTATTAGTCAATGTTTGGTGAATTGTGATGGCCTATGGCTATAGACAATAAACTCTTTGAACTTTTGAACTTTGTGCACAGGCTCCTTTAACTTGCTAATTTGCATTTCTTTAAGGTGTGAGAAAATGTGAAGATCTGAAATTCAATGATGTGGGAGGTGGGGACACTGGGATACTTTCAGCAGTTGAGGAGGAACTGATATCGGACACATGAAAGTATTCATGTGAAGCAAAATGAAGTGTGACTGTGCGAGTGAGTGCCTGGAATGTTGGAGGGGGACACACTTGAAATAAGGTTCACTTGAGCGTCCCTAGGTACTTTGTAATGTTTATTTCCACCCTGATGGAATTCCAGATGGCTAAAAATTGGGTAATTCAAAAAGGAGAACTAGACAGAACGAAAGATGAAAGTGAATGTCTCCTATCCTTAGGAATAGGAAGAAGGGACTTGGGCTTTTGGTGGCATGTGGATGACCACAGATGTCTCTCCTGAGGTGACCATTCCTCATACTTGGCTTCAAATCCCCACACAGCCATGAAGTCAACCTTAGACTTATCTCTCTCTCTCTCTCTCTCAACCTACCATGCACCTCACAGATTCATTGCAGTGAAAAAGTTTGCATAACCCAGAATGTCATGAGGGAAGAGTAGTAGACAAATAGAAGAGATAAACAGTAGATTCCATCAAAATGCAAAATACATAAAAGTTGCACATTTCTAGTCTTGTCTTCAATAGATTGTGAAATTTGTCAGTTTGACAAATTAAACGTTTCTGCACATAAATATGATTCAGGAGTCTATAGGCAAATGTTGCAATATGTAGGAAACCATGCATTGTATTCAGAATCCTATTATCTTCCTATATAATTGAGTAAGCGTGTTTCAGACAACTCACTTTATACCCTGGTTCACCACCAGAGGGCGCTGCTGAAGAGGAAAGCCCAGGTAACTCACCATATAGCTCCAGAAAACATGCCATGGTGGGAAGCCCAGGCAGGGAACAGGAGTGGAGCAAGGGGCAATGCCCTCCCTGCGCCTTAACCCAGCTGGTATTAGGTGCGGAGCAGGTATCAATGCCCACCCCCCTTCACCCAGGTGGGATCAGGAGCAGAGCAGATGGCAATGCCTACCCCTTTCACCCAACTGGGATCAGGAGTTGAACAGCTGCCAGTGCTCGCCCAGTGCCTTCACCTGGGTGGGATCAGTGACGAAGGAGGAGGGAACGCCTGCCTGCCTGCTCTCCTCTTTCTAGAGCCCATTGTATTTTCCCCCACAATGGGCTTTGTTTCTAGTTTAACTATAAAGATGTAGGAACATTTGGAGGGGAAGGGATGTGTTGTTTGTGCTAATGAGAGTTTCACATGACCTTTGTTCCAAGCATTAAGACAGTTCTGTTACTGGTCGACAGCCTGAAGAATGAGATATCAGAAAATTGTTTTTATTAAATCCATTTGTGAGAATCAGGTATTTAATAATGCAGCTCTGCAGGCTTTGGGAAATTTGGAAAGTGGCTCACACATTAAAATAAATCAAGGGTTTAAGAGCCTGTAAAGTTTGCAATAAATTCTTGTAGAGATAATGGTAAAAGGCAATTGTGTGCAGTAATAAACTACTTGAAATAGATGATGATTAAGCAACTTTAGATTGAATAACTACACTTTGTACTAAACTTTAACTTTACACACATACACATTTTTACTTTGTCATGTATTTATCTGAATTTTTATGGCAATGCATAGTCGTGCATAAGAAATCGAAGCACTTCTCTCTCTCTCTCTCTCTCTCTCTCTCTTTCTCTCTCTCTCCCCCCCTGCCCCCCCACACACACTGTGTGTGCTCGCACATTTAAATGCAAGTTAAAATACAAACGGCATGGCTTCAGAGGAATTCCCATACATTTCGATTATACACAATTTTCTCACAGGAGAAAGAAACCTTAATGCAGTACAGAACTATCAAAGAGTTGTTCATACATCTGCAGTCATAGCATTGCAAACTATGCATTTACAGGGCCTTTGAGGGGAGAGAGGACTAAGAGGACAAAATTCTGGGCCCACAGGGCTGAGGAAGTCATGCAATTTGTTTTCATACAGTTTGGCCTTGATTTAAGCAGTGTGAGGGGAGCCCCATAGTAGCTCTCAACATTTCTATATATTTAAATCTGTACATTTATAGAAATGTGTGTATATGTGTGTGTGGGTGTGCGTGCGCATATGTGCATGTGCGCATGCATGGGGCATTCTAGCCCACCCTTCCTCTGGTAGCTAACAGTGAATTATTCCATAACAGTATGTTACAAAGTAAATTAAACTGAGCCAACACGACTTTCCAAAGCCTGTCATTTGGATCTGAACGCAAGCCTTCTTGATCCATATCTTGGCACAAGTCCGGTGCACCTTCCTCTAGATCATATGGTTTCCACACTCCCCTCTCTTTTATAGAAATGGAACAATGTTCTTGCCATTGTTGTCCCTCTTCCCAGCTACTCCGAACATCCATCATCACCCAGTCTCTCTGCCCATGAACATCATCCCCAACTTCAGTGGCCCAAACCTTCCTGATCACCAAAACCCTTCTACAGCCACCTCCATCATACTCCTTCTCCTTCTGATGGACCTCACTAGCTACCCTGCCAAGGCTTGAGACCTCTAACATAATCCAAATACAGCTGTCCAGGTAGCTACACTGTTATGGGCCTGCAAGAATATATCTTATCCCATCCTGCCAACACAATCTAAAACTCATTTCCATGCTGGTTGGGCCAATAGAGACAATGATAGTAAATGGCTAGGAGTTTCCTCTTTCTACAAGTACCTAAGAGGATGTGGATGAAATAGGCAAGGCCCCCGACTTGCATGCAAAATCTTTATCCCTCCTGGCTGGGGAAAACAAACAGTGGGTTCAGCCACCTAGGGGTGGAGGTAATGAGAGTGTTATTGAGATGGGAGGTAGGAATGAGCAGCTCCCCAAAATTGGTTTTATTGGGATCCAGTATTCGGAAATACCATAAATATTCAGTATTCTTGATATGTGGGTCAGATTCTCTATTTGGATTAAGTTTTAACTGGGATTACTGAATATTCAGTCATTATTTCCTATGGATAAAAATATCTGGGGGCTAGGGTACAGTTTTCAAGAAATGTCACCAAGTTTGCAGGGACGATAGTCCTGCCTGTCCATTAATGCCCCCCCTCCCAGTTTCAGGAAGATTGGACCCCAGGTTTCAAGTCTACAGAACCCTGAAAAAGGTGCTGCCAGGCCACTCCCCATTGTTTCCTATGGAGAAAACATTTCCAAGGCTTTCCAGGCAAAGGGAAACCTTAAGCAAAGGCAACTCCTGGCCAAAAATTAGTCCCCGATGCAAGTCTCAATACAAGCTGAACCAACAAAGCCAAAGAGAACCTAAATGAAGCAAGGGAATCCCACCGGAATGAAACTGAAGTAAGAGGACCAACATCACCCCAAAGATTTCCAACAGAACTGACGTCAAACCAGAGAATCCCACCAGAACTGAAGCCAGGGGAACCAATATCACACCAGAGAAACCCAGCAGAACCAATGTCAACCAAGAGAATCTCAGCAGAACCAAACTGAAGCAAGGAAGGACTCTGTTGCAAGCCCAACAGAACCAGCGTCACTCAAAGAACCCAGGCAGACCGAACCCAGGTCCAATGCAAGCACAACAGAACCAACCCCAAACCACAGAATCACAACAGAACCAATGTCAAAAAACCAAACCAAAGCAAGGAAGGACACAAGCCCAACAAAATCAACAACCAACATCATTACAAGACCAACAAAACCAACAACCAACAGCCAGTTTGGTGTAGTGGTTAAGAGCACAGGACTCTAATCTGGAGAGCTGGGTTTGATTCCCCACTCCTCCACTTGAAGCCAGCTGGGTGACCTTGGGCTAGTCATGGTTCTCTGGAGCTCTCTCAGCCCCACCCACCTCACAGGGTGATTATTGTTGTGGGGATAATAATGGCATACGTTGTAAACCGCTCTGAGTGGGCATTAAGTTGTCCTGAAGGGCGGCATGTAAATTGAATGTTATTATTACCAGACAAGTCTGAGAAGCCTGCAAAAGGAGGAAACCTCACTCATTCCTCCTCCCTCTGGTCTCACCCCCTCCCCTTGGGGAAAAAGCCCAGGAAAGCCTTTGAAGGTTGGGAAGAAGAAAAGAGCTTGCAAGGTCAGCCAGCCCTTGCTGGATAATCCTGAATATATTTGGATTTATCCAGCATTGATTTAATCTGTACCTGAGTTTTATTTGGGATTCTCTAACATTATTCAGTGTGCCCAGATAATACCAAATCGGCAATTATTCGGTATATATTTGGTATACCAAATCCAGAATCGCAGACCCCTGACAGGAGGTGATCCCTTGCATCACTTAAGGAAGTAGTGGTATGGCCACTCCTTGAAAAAGAAATGCCAATTTAAATTGTAGACTGGTCACCAGGATTCTGTTTTTGACTGAATATGTGGAGGCTTCTCAGATCCAGGGTCTCTTAGATGAAATGAATTATCTAGCTATCCTTCAGGCAGGTCTTGTCTTCTCTGCCTTAGCTGATGACCTGCACCAGGAGATAGAAAGGGAGTGCATGTAGTTCTCCCAGATGCCATGGACAACAGTATCCCTTTGGACCACTCCAGGATGGGACTGGGAGATACCATACTGCATTGTTTCCATTACTTCCTGAAGAATGGGGTCTAGGACATGATACTAAGAGCCTGCTGACCTCCCTTGCGGCCTCTGGGATTCTGCCTTAAACTGCACATATTTTAACACCTCCATGAATCTGTTGGGAAAGTTATCAGGAGACATGGGGTGCAATACGTGATTCAGAATCACGAAAGCTAACATTTTCTTGTATAGATATGGAATTATACAGACATGAACCGTTCAACACAATATGCAATCTCATGAAGAAGATATTCAAAATGCAAGTTTCCCAAGTAAGATGAACCTAGGGTTTTTTTCCCCCTTCACTGGCAAGCAGGGAACCCTTGTCTTCTTTCTTGGAGCCAGAGTAAAAAAGAGTGAAAGCACCTTCTAGGTCAACATCACGCATGTCATCTTTATTACATCGCACATCTGTCAGGAAAGGGGGAGACGCCTCCACTTGTCCTGACCCATTTGACTAGAAACTCCCTTGAGAAATGTTGCTAGTTTTATTGAAACGCTTTTTGGCTTCTCAGAACTTGCTGCAGGAGGAACGTCACACATTGACTTCTATGAAGCCGTCTCTCAAACCTTGCCTTGCAGATACAGATGGATTTATTTATTCACTGAGTTTGTAACAATGGTAAAAATGTATCAAAATAAACAACAAGGCTGAGCTCTGGATAAAAACACGGGGAACAAAGTAACTCCTACTTATTAAGCATTTTTGGAAAAGCAGGAAATGTGTAGCTTCATTACTTGGTACTATAAAAGATCTCAAATGTATTACACCAGGGGATAATCAAAGCTAGGAAGATGATTGGGAAAGGGCAAATTCTATAATTAAAACTCACACATCAAAGATCTTGATGACAAATCCCTAGTTTCCAGCTGCTATGACAATTATAATCCAAACTCGGCCATTTTAGAAGTTGAGTACTAAGATATGTGAACAATTACTCCCCTCTTCCAATTCATTAATGATACATTGAAAACCCCTGCTCTATACTTGACAAATGACCTGTCAGTGAGTGACCACGACCTCCCTAATCTTTCACCCAGATGCTCATCTACAAGTGCAGCATTTCCCTAGTCTAAAGGCAGTTTGTTGTTGTTTGAGGATTCGGGGGAAGCATTTGCGCTGTAGCTTGCACAGCTATGAAAAACGAGTTTTCATATTAATCTTGGCATCATTCTGCCCCAGTGAAGGACAGCCATGCCAACTGAAATGGTCAAATTCCTAAACTGCCCTAGATATACACACACACACACACACACACACATACATACATATATTTGTGTATATATCTAGGGACACACACACACACACACACACACACACACACACACACTATATATATATATATATATATATATATATATTGTGTGTGTGTAAAGTGCCCTCAAGTCACACCCAATTTATGGCAACCCCAGCAATGGGCTTTCAATGCAACTGAGAAGCAGAGGTGATTTGCCAGTGCCTTCCTCCGCAGTCCTTCTTGGTGGTCTCCTAAGCTTAGCTTCCGAGATCTGAGATCGGGCTATACTATGCTGCCTTCCCTCCCATATATATATATGGAAGACAAGGGATATATGGGAGGGAGCTTGATACCCGTGCTTCACTATGTTATTTAACTATTTTAAATCCAGTTATAATACTTACGGGTATGTAACATTTTTTGGTTTGTGGGTTGTTGTTTTTTTTAGTTGGTTTTGTAGTATAATAGCACAGTACCCGAGCTTCACAAAGGTGTTTGAATAAAGCGAAGCGAGTTGATGCTGAAAAATGATGAAGTGAATTTCGAAATGTAACATTTATTGAAGAGATTTTTAAAAGGAAAATATTGTAGTGCGATAAATAAAATGAAAAATACGTACAACCATTTTTTTTCTACTGAAGGACCTCTTTGTAGACCACATTGGTGGTTTTCCCCTCAGGTACTAGGATCTCCAGGCTGCTGGGTGAGCTCACTCTGAAGCAGGCCACGTAGAACTGCCCATGTGAGAAGCAGTCCTCCCTCAAGTCAGTTCCTGCCACTTTCAGTGTCTGCCCTTGTTGATCATCATAACAAAGCAGACCTTGAGGGGGAACTGCAGTCTCTTAAACTCAAAAAGATTATCTGATGGTGTGAGTGGTATGTGTGATAGGAACACCAACTCCCCTCGACCACTTTCGGTGAACAATGTGACCTCGATGACGTTCCTGTGGAGGGCTTTCACTCGCAGTCTGGTGCCATTGCAGAGTTTGGGCAGGCTGAGGTTCTGAAGCAGCATCACTGGAGCCCCCACTTTGAGGAGAAGCTTGTGGGCTGGAAGCCCGGAGGGTTGAGCATGTTCAGGAACTCCATGAGGTAGTGGACTGCATCATCAATTTGCACCACTGAGTCCACAAATCTGTACTCCATTTCTGCCCCTTCGAGGGAGTTAAGCTGTGTTTCATTAATGATGACAGCCTTGTTGTTCTTGTGGGTCAGAATGACACGCTTGCATAGCCCGTCCATGGATTTCTCCACGATAGTGGCGATATCAGGATATATCGTGGCTGTTAGGTCTGCTAGGGTCATCACTACTGTGCCCAGGCCTGCAGGGTGGTCACCTTTCCCTCGGACTCGGGATACCCTCTGTCCCCTCTTTTTAGTAGGAGTTCAGAGAATTCCCCAGCGGGCACCTCGCCTCTCAAGTGGACCCTCATGTTGTTTCTTAGTGAGAGTTTCCTGATAAGGGGCCACAGATGCGATGCCTTGACAGACACGGTAATGTCGTCAGCTCAAGTTCCCCTTGGGACTACTGGCAGAGTCTGCCAGAAGTCTCCGGCCAACAGCACAGTGACTCCCCCCATCACTCTCTCACTGCACCTGACATCTTTGAGGGTTATGTCCAGTGCCTCAAAACACCCCTTGTTCTCATGGTGCTCTCATCCCAAACAATGAGCTTACAGTTCCACAGCACTTGGGCCATGTTGCTTTGTTTTGAGATGCTGAACAGGGGTGTTTCTGCATGGATGAGGTTAAGAGGCAACTTGAAGGTAGTGAAGGATCATATGGCAAGCCTGAGTGAGCCTTGAACTTCCATGGAAGTGAGTGCCTCTCTACTCCTCTTTCAGGATTGCTTTGCTCGTAGAGAGACTGCTGCTCTGTGCACCTCGGGGTGATCTTGCTGGTACTTGGCCACTGCTGCTCAGTGAATTGCAGGAGTACAATGTGCATATTTCTTTGCCGCACCTCTAAGTTGCTTCAACCTTTTAGTGTTTGTGTATCTTGCACGACATCTGCCAGGAGGCTTCTTGGCAGCAGTAAAAAGTTATGGCTGCAAGAGGTATGAGGTGGAGTTAGACTGACAGAGGGGTGGTGTGGTGGGCACTTCGGCAGGTTCATGTGAGAGGTTCACATTGAAATGGCCCCTAGAAAGGTCATGCACCATCTCCCCATGAACATTTAAAAACTCAGTTGCCATACTGACTTTTATATAAAATTCCTATTCAGGAGTCTTGTACTGTCGTTCTTCAACTATCTGCAGTTTCCTTTACCTGATTTTTACCTCAGAACACAGAGTTCCACAGCTGACCAATCAGGGAGGGGGGTGCGAGCTGGCAGGAGCCTGCCAGCCACATAGGAAAGCCAGGCCCCACAGGGGCCCCACAGAGTCCAGGAGCATGTGTCCAGGATAAGGAACCAAGTTAGGGAGGCACCTCTGGTCTTGCATTATTTGAATTATCATCATAATCAATTCATTAAACAATTTGTCAATTCATTAAACAATTTGTCAATTATGTATTTAGGAGGTTCCCTTTTCCTGTATGTTTCATGTCCATGTTATTGTTCATTGCTGTGATGTATTGAAGTATTGAAGTTGGGATGAACATATGTACTGTCACATTGGTGTATTTATTCATATGGTGACCAGTAAGTATGTATTGTGATAAATTGTTGTTGAATGTTTTAAAGATATTTCACAATTTTAAGAAGAGATTATATTTTTGTTACAGTCCAGAATTAACTGTGCCCAGGAAGAAGTATCATCTATACGAAACGGGAATTGTATAAGATGCTCGCAT
This sequence comes from Eublepharis macularius, assembly GCF_028583425.1. Lineage (NCBI taxonomy): Eukaryota > Metazoa > Chordata > Lepidosauria > Squamata > Eublepharidae > Eublepharis > Eublepharis macularius. Next base: position 18,807,810 of record NC_072796.1, read on the forward strand.
AATCCCGTCGGCACGTTTGGATTTGGATTTTACTCCAATTTGGACTGGGGTCATCTCTTATCCCATTTTGTGACTCTATGTTCAGCCCCTGTGTGGGTTTTCATGTTATTCCCTTTTTGGACATCATTATTCCATGATTGATTGGACACGAGAAACATAAGATCTTTTTGTATTAATTATATTTATTGTTCTGCATCTTTGCACTTTGCACATTGGCACTTTTGCACTATAAAATGAAAATGAATTGTTATTAACTGTTGATTTCCGGAATCGTTGTTTGTTTGCCCACAGGGAGATTGGCAACCCTAGAGGGGAAGACTGGGAGTATATTTTACCTCAGAACACAGTCAATGACCCCCAACAGCAACTGCATACTGTTTAGAATGTTGGGGTGATGACCAATCAGGCCGCATATGCAAATAACCTTGAAAAGCTGGCTCAATCAGGGAATCTCTGCCCCCTTTCAACCTGCTGGAATCAGGAGCAGAGAAGGTGGCAATGCCTGAACCTCCTTCATCCAATTGGGATCAGGAGTGGAGCATGTAGCAAAGCCCAACTCCTGCCTTCGCCTGTCAGGATCAGGCAAGGAGTAGGAGGTAGTGCTCGCTCCTCCCTTCACCCAGCAGGGAACAGATGGCAATGCCCTCCCCGCTTTGCCCAGTTGGGATCAGGAGCAGGCAGCAATTCCTGCCCCCCTTCACCCAGCCATAATCAGGCGCAGAGCAGAAGGCAATGCCCGTTTTGCCTTTAACCCGCTGGGATCAGGAGTGGAGTAGGTGGCAATTCCTGCCTCCCTTTACCCGGCCTGTATCAGACGTGCAGCAGGTAGCAAAGCCCACCACCCCTTCATGTTGCTGAGATCAGGTCTGGATCAGGTGGCAATGCCCATCCCCCTCCTTCACCAGCTGGGATCAGTGATGGAGGAGGAGGGAATGCCTTCACAAGCTCAAAAACATACATGGTGGATACAACCCTACAGTAGTGGTTACATTAGGGGTTAGGGCTGTGTTGAACTACGAGCGGAACTACAAGTGACAAAAGGCACAGGTTGGACACTTGTCAGCTTCCCTCAAGTTTTGATGGGAAATGTAGGCAGCTTGGTGGAATGTTGGACAAGTGACAGTTGAAAAGTCCATTGGACAGCAGTCAGAGAGCCAAGCTGCAAGACCAGGATGCCTACATTTCCCATCAAAACTTGAGGGAAGCTGACAAGTGTCCAACCTGTGCCTTTTGTCACTTGTAGTTCCGCTCTCAGACTGTGAAGACTTGTGTTCTTCCTTACCACCACCAAGAATCTAACTAGGTGTTCTCTGACTATAAACTGACTAGGCACACCACTATCTTTTAGCCTTAGATTAGATTCACATAGGAAAATGTGGCGGGAATGAGGCAGCAAAACACTGAGGTGGTAGAATGAGCCTTGTCTCTTCAGACTGAAGGAAGAGAATCATATTTCGAACTACTTCATTATATTTAAAACTCCTTCCAAAGAGAAAATCAGTATGTGATTAGAGAATGGGGTTAGAACTTTCTCCCTGTTGTGACACTTTTCCATTCGCATGGAAGCCTAGGAGTCTTTGACTCCATCTCTGAGACCCCCTTCACTATATCCAGGAACAGATGGGCATTGGGGTGGATGGTACATCAACAGAATCTCAATCCAGTCCCACACTCCCCATACTAGATACACATTGACAAAACCTGCAGAATTCTGGATAGGGCATTGAGCTAGGGGAACAGAATCCTGATAGACTATATTGTCATCATGTCCCAGCTCACTGGGCCAAGGCTGTTCCATCACTGAGTACCTGGGGGGTGGATAACAGGTAGATGTTCACTCATCCCCACACCCTGCAGCCAGGCCTCAGTGATGCCAGTGATCTCTCAGCCTCAAAGGGTGGTCTAAGAGTCCAATTGAGGAGGGGAGAACTATGTATGCCACCCTGAGCTCCTTGGGGGAAAGGCAGAATAAAAATGCAATAGCTAGCGACCGAGGTAACTAACCAGCTATCTATCTAACTAGCAATAGACAGACAAGACTGATCTGCCCAGCTATGAAAGTGAAGATATAAGTATTTGCCTTCTGTGTTTTTCAGGCTTTCTTAGAGAAACCCTTTCCAGACTATGCTTCCAATAAATCCCTGGTTATGTCCTTACCACTCCTGCTCAACCGAGGCTGACACTTTCTGCAGCATACAGAGATTTCCTGCAATGGAAGTTGTTTTTTGTTCTGCGGCAGAGCCTCTTCCATTGCAGGAAACATCAGGCTAGAGGGAGGCTTCCGAGTTGTCTGAGTGGAGGGATAGGATACAAGGCGCTGTGCAGCTGCTGTGCAACCTTTGTGTGACGCATGGGATTGAGGGCCATGTTCTTGGACACGTAGCCAAATCACACAGAGTGCTGGTCATGAGCCCACTGAGTCGTACTGTTATTATGTAAAAGCCAAGAGTAACTCCTAAAATATAAGCAGCAGCATAGCGTAGAAGAAGATTGGTTACGGGGGAAAAGCTGTCTTTCATGTATAGCTTGTCCACAAATCCTGTCTGGGGCACCCCAGAATTCCCTGTAAAACAGGTTTCATGCCAGTACCTTATTTTATAAGCAGTTTCCAGGGCTGTTTTCACACGTCTTACCGGCCACACAAAATCGTGCTAAACTCCCGGAACGACGGCGTCTTCCTGGTGCGATTTCCTGTATGTCTCCAGTTTGTGGTGTGAATCGTGCCAGGAAGACACTGTCATTCCGGAAATTTTGCGTGATTTTACTTGGCTGGTAAGACATGTGAAAATGGCCCAGAGTACAGACTGTACACTATGCATCTACTATGTTGTGTCAGAAGGTTAGGAGATAGGAAGCCTTAGAGAACGAATGGTATCCATTCCAACTGCAGATACAAAGGCTCATTCTAAAACTTTACCATTTATTTTCGGAGTAATAAAAAAAGAAACTAATAAAGGTAGCTCTAAAACAAGAGCACAGTTTCTCTGTTTTAAATGTGCTTTCATTTAATTGCTACCCTTAAAAATCAGAGTTTAAAATCCCAACCAATTATACGTTTTATCTAAGCTGCTTATTTTTCTTTTTGCATTGATGTAGGATACCTTCCTTTTTTGGTTTCTCTTTGAACATACACACTGCTCTCCTTTTAATGGAAGTCAAATTAATATTTCATTAGGCTAGTTGGATAACATTAACAAACCTTGCTGATAAACAATGAAATGAAAAATCCACCATCTCCCAATGAATTCAAAAACTTATTTAAATTCTTCACAAGAGCCAGTTTACTTTTTTCTCTTGGGATTTACATAACCATTTGGTATAATTATCTCCTCTCTTTTTTATGAGCTTCTATAAAGGAAATAAAACATCTTTTATCTTTGCTGCTAAAGAACAAGTAGACAAAGCGTTTTTTCATTCCTTTCAGATTCCAGAGGTGATAATAAGGAGTCATTAGATAACATTGTAATCAATTGTCACATTTTTTAATTGAAAAATAAAGATGTAGCGCAAGGAAATCTGGAGCCTGCTCCAATCACATTGATCATTTGGGGCATATTTTCCTGTTTTGTCTTATCATGTTTTCCATCATGAACACATTTTAATTTTATGATTTACCCTGCCACTCTTGCAATTACCCCATCACATTTAACACAACTGGCAAATGAATTAAAGGCTCCCCTTGATTTGCCATAGCAGTGAATGTTACTTGATATGCATAGCAGTTGTCCAGACAGTCAAGGGGCAGAGCTCATATGCCCAGGGACAGAGCTGAGGGGCCAAAGGGTGGAGTTAAAAGATCAAGGGGCAGAATCAACGTTAAATTATAATCTAAGGTTTATGCCTCTCGTTCCCTCTCTCTGTCTCTTGCTGAAGACATAGAAGGAGGGAAAGGGAGATGTAAAATTACTGGAAATGTTGAAGCTATGGGTATTTTGCAAAAAAGTGAAATATATGCCATGCTTAACATTCCCATCAAACCTAAACTTCTTTTACTCATTTGACAACATATAAATGATGAATTTTAACTGAGCACATAAACTTTACTGTTTTGGCATATTTATGGAATTTAAAAGTATAAATGTCTTAGTTTTACATTTAAAAAACTGTAAATGTACCAAATACTAGAGAGAGAGTTGCCAGCTGCTGCACCTTATGCTCCCATAGCACATATATTTTAATTTTTGCCATCTGAGAGGGTAGGGAAAAGTAAAAATTCTTTAGTAAATCAAAGAAACTGTATTATTTGGATAGAAACACTCTCATACTGTCACAATATGTAGGACTACCAGTATATTTGGCTATCAAGTTTTTTTATAACATTGAAAACACTTAACTCTTCATCATGTATTGTCATTGAGCACATTACAGTATATTAATTAATGCCAAATTTATTTACATTTAAATGCCTCTAGATGTGGCATTCAGAAAAGCAGCTTTTGAAGACTGAAAAAGAAAATTGGCCATAAGTCCAGTGTGGCAAATTTAAAGATAAGGCACAGCACAGAAAGGTCCTTTGCCTTAAAGGACACTAAAAATGTTAAAACTCGGCCTTCTTCATGTCATCTGGCAACCAGCCACAAAGGAGAAAATTGGTCATGCCTGTAGAAAACTGTCTAGTGGGCTCACAGAAATTGGAGTAATGTGACGCCTCACAAACACACACAGTTCTCTGCTTTGCACTGGGGGCTTTTCTGCTCACTCGTCTTGTTTTTGATTTTCTTAGCGATCGGTTCATAGTCTATAAGCATTGGAATCAGTTTGGGGCTGATTCTGCACACGTTGGATAATGCACTTTCAATGCACTTTATCTGCACACACAAAAATCCATTCCAAATGATCTATAAAGAGGATTGGAAGTGCATTATCGAATGTGTGCGGAATCAGCCTGGGTACAGTTTTTCTGCATGTCTGTCCTCTCTCTGCTTTTTTACAATTTGTTTTGCACATGCTTCAAATCATCTGGATTTTCAGGCCAGAGTGCCGCTTGAAAGCCATCAGTGGCTTCTAGCGCTCTCAGCCCCACTCACCTCACAGGGTGATTGTTGTGGGGATAATAATGACATGGTTGTTGTGGGTTTTCCGGGCTGTATTGCCGTGGTCTTGGCATTGTAGTTCCTGATGTTTCGCCAGCAGCTGTGGCTGGCATCCACTACAATGCCAAGACCACGGCAATATAGCCCGGAAAACTCACAACAACCATCGTTCTCCGGCCGTGAAAGCCTTCGACAATACAATAATGACATGCTTTGTAAACCACTCTGAGTGGGTGTTAAGTCATCCTGAAGGGCAGTATAGAAATCGAATGTTGTTGTCATTATCATTATCATTATCATTATCATTATCATTATCATTATCATTATCATTATCATTATCATTATCATTATCATTATCATTATCATTATCATAAGCATCCTCCTTAACAACAACAACAGCAGCAGCAGCAGCATTCAATTTATATACTGCCCTTCAGGATAACTTAATGCCCGCTCAGAGTGGTTTACAAAGTATGTTATTATTATCCTCACAAAAATCACCTTGCAAGGTGGGTGGGGCTCAGATAGCTCTGAGAGAGCTGTGACTGACCCAAGGTCACCCAGCTGGCTTCAAGTGGAGGAGTGGGGGATCAAACCCGGCTCTCCAGATTAGAGTCCGGTGCTCTTAACCCCTATACCAAGCTGACTTTATCAATATAATGGCTGATTTTTTAAAAATAAAAGATAAAAAATGAACACACTGTCAGTCTTTTTTAAAAAAACATTTTATTGAGAAGATTATTCACATACGTATAATAGTTACTTGGATACATAGGAAAAAGAACATACGCCATAACAATCTTTACTACACTGTCAGTCTTTGCATGGGGAAACATAAAAGGGGAGCAGCTCTGGTACCCATACCTAAGTCCCCCCCCCCGTCATGTAGTCCAAACAAGAGAGCCCCACCTGGGCGGATCCAGAGCCTGGAGGCAGCGGCTGATACCAGTGGGGCAAAGTGACCTCTTTTGGGATGGAGCCCGGAGCAGCAGCAGCTATGTGCTTTAAAAACCACACTGCTTTTTCTGACACCAGATACAGCACCCTCCTCCCCTGGGCTGCAAAGACTTTTTATTTTAAAAAACCACCTAAAATTATCAATTTCATATCACTATATCACCCTTCCATTGTAATAACAGATGCAGCAAGTTGTCTGAAGTCCTAACTTTCATTTTATTTTTAAGTAATTCTCTATTCTCCACAGTTTGACACTGAGAGATCTCTGTCTTTTGGTGCTACACCTCTGAAGGTGCCAGTCACAGCTGCTGGTGAAACGTCAGGAACTACAATGCCAAGACCACGGCAATACAGCCCGGAAAATCCACAACAACCATAAGTCTCTATTCCCTTCTGTTGTGGAGGTATAAAGGAAAAGGCATTATCTTCACAATGGAATGCGACTTATTTTTTTTAGTGGGAATTCAGAGTAACTGCTGCACCTGATATTACAACAGTAGATCAGTACAGCAATATGAAACTGGTGATTAAATAAAGATTGAAAACAAAACCAGGCAGCAAGAAAGGAAGGCAGGGGGAGAAGTGGTTTGACAATGTCCAATCATTGAAAAGTGGGTTGGACATTAGCGTTGTTATCGTTAAGAAAAGGTAATGATAAGATAGGGGTATTAATGGAATGGTTTTAATTAATGGTTTTATTTTTTTAAAAAAAAATGAGTAGAAACAGGTTTCAATTCCACACGTTGTTTATTTGAAAATATGTACACTAAAAGGTTTGATTATTATTCTAACACCATTAAAGGTTATGATGTTTGTACTCCGTACTTTAATAATCCTTGTAGTAAGCAGCTTTATATTTGTTTTTCTTGTCCTCTTCCTTTATCCCTCTTTTTCTGTATTCCCTTTTTGTTTTAATAAAATATTTATTCTCGCCCCACTCATCCCAAAAGAAAAGTGAGTTGGAGATAGGTGGGTCTGGCCAGGACATACAAAACTGGTGGAGGGGAAAGAAATGGTGGCCATAGGAGGGCAAGGCAAGGAAAATACAAGGAGAATGCTGTGTGGATCCACAGTTGCCGCTGCAAATGACTCTGCAACTAGGAGAGCTACACAGAGAATTGTGGCCGTGAGAAAGCAGCGAGTAACTAAAATGAACAGTCTGGATCCTCTCTTCTGTTAACAATGGCCGTTTCCACACGACTTACCTGCCTTCGGAACATCGCGCGGAAGACCTGGACGACAGCATCTTTTCATGTGAAATCGCGGCAGGAAGATGTGATTTCGCACAAAACTCCCGGATAACAGCATCTTCCTGGTGCGATTTTGTGTGAGAAGACATTGTCTTCTGGGTCTTTCACGCGATGTTCCGCAGGCAGGTAAGACGTGTGGAAACAGCCAATATTTACATGTGACAGAGGGGACAGAGCCTTATGCTGCCATCCCAAGCACAATTAATTGGGGACTAAGCCGTTAAGTGGGGCTCAAGTCTGAGCAGGTGGGTTGCAGATATCTTGCGTGGAAGTGACTTCTCTTTCACCTGCGACCTCCTCTCTGCAATGTGGGATTGGTAATATTGACCTTCTTACAAAAGAATTTCAAAGAGAAGCCCGGAAGGATAAAAACAAACATTTGAATGCTCACTGCGCCAGTCTCGAAGAAGCATACAAGAATGGACGCACCAAACAACTATTTGCCACAGTGAAACAAATAAAAAAGCCTTTTTCTACTCGTCAAGCAACCATCAAGGGGCGAGATGGAATTGAGCTAAGTGACCAACATGATATCAAAGAGCAATGGCGAGAGTACACAGAAGAACTGTATTCCAACCCTATTAATGATCAACCAGATGACTATTTAGATAATAGTGAATTGGAACCAGACTTGTTGGAGAGTGAAATAGAATGGGCAATTCAGCAACTCTCAAACAACAAGGCACCAGGCATTGATACTATTCCAGCTGAGCTCCTCAAGCCTGTCCCAAGAGTTGCACTAACAGCTCTATGTCGAGCGATCTGGAGGAACTGTACCTAGCCAAAGGACTGGAAATGATCAGTATTCATTCCCTTTCCTAAGAAGGGTGATGCCAGGGATTGTGCCAATTATCGCACAATTGCCCTTATACCACATGCTAGCAAGATCTTAATGAAAATCATCCAGAAGCGTTTGGGGAACATTTTCGACCACGAACTCCCTGATGTCCAAGCCGGCTTTCGCAGAGGCAGAAGAACCAGGGATCATATCGCCAACCTCAGGTGGATTATGGAGAAATCAAAAGAATATCACAAAGACCTCTATATTTGCTTTATTGACTATGCCAAAGCCTTCAATTGTGTCGAACATAGCAAGCTCTGGCTTGCATTGAAGCAGATTGGAGTACCAGCCGATATAATCAGACTGATCAGATCACTGTACACTGACCAAGAAGCGACAGTACGAACTAGATATGGAGACACAGATTGGTTTAAGATCAGAAAAGGCACCAGACAAGGCTGAGTTCTCTCCCCATTCCTCTTCAACTTATATGCAGAAGTAATCATGAGGAAGCTCAACCTGGATGAGATGAACATTGGGGTAAAGGTTGGTGGTAGAACAATCAGCAACCTGCGATATGCAGATGACACTATACTGCTAGCAGAGAAGGTTAAAGATCTGAAGACTCTGATCATGAAACTAAAGACAAGTGAAGTAATGGGGCTTCAGCTGAACATCAAAAAAACAAAGATCATGACCAACACTAACAAACGAGTCCATATCAAGATAAACAATGATGAGATCGATGTGGTTGACAACTTTGTCTTCCTAGGTTCACAAATCAATAACAGGGGTGACTGGACACCTGAAGTAAAGCCGCGAATCACACTTGGACGCTCAGCAATGGTCAGCATGGATTCAATCTGGAAATGCAAAGATGTCACAATAAGCACCAAGCGCGGACTGGTCACAGCCATTGTGTTTCCTATAACAACCTACGGATGTGAGACATGGGCCTTAACAAAAATGGACAGGTAAAAAATTGACTCATTCGAACTGTGGTGTTGGAGACGACTTCTGAGGATCCCTTGGACAGCAAAAGTAACAAACCAAGCTGTCTTGGAACGCATAAAACCTGATATGTCTCTGGAGGGGGAGATTACAAAGCAGGAGCTCAGCTATTTCGGGCATGTAATGCGGGCCAACTCACTCGAAGCATCAATGATGCTATGAATGGTGAGTGGAATGAGGAAGAGAGGAAGACCAAAAACCCGCTGGCTGGATACCATCACGAAAGACAGTGGACTGAACATGAAGGAATTGAAAGAAGCAGTCAGAGATAGAAAGGCCTGGAGGGATACAATCTACAGAGTAGCCAAGGATCGGACACGATTAAATGGCTAGGACTGGATTGGGACAAAATAATTGCAAGGATTGCTGAGGTGATAATCTGAATTTAAATATTTTTTTATCACTGTTGAATTTCTGTAAGACATTTTCATTGCTAAGCTAGAACATACACAAAAGGGAAGCGGCAGTCATAAACCACACCCCATTCAGTCAGCATCATAAATGAAGGTCAGAATCAGAACTTAGGTCCGAGGACCTTGAAACTCTGATTATGCAAACTCACAGATCAATATTAGTGTGGATTTGTAAAGTGGAGTGTCTGAACAGAGAAATTAAAGTTGCTCTGGGAAATAAACGTTATCTGTATTTGACACACGATGCTTGTTTACTTCTGCAGAACCATGCATGAGAAAGAACGTCTCTAGTTATCTCTTATCTTATGAAGATTGTTCTGATAAATTTGACAACTGCAACTCACACTCACACACATACATGGAAGCTATTCGAAACGAGATGAAAAGGACTGTACCCGTCTTGCCAGAACAATAATTGGGCTTCATGGCCAAACCTGATTTTCCTAACTGCTGTTTCAAGTAAATCTGTTCTAGTTCTCATTTTAAACATGACTCAGGCCAATTTTTGTATTCTTCTGTGGTAAAGCGATTTTCTCCTGCTGTTTCCATGATGAGCGTTTCTTCCAAATGTGACCCACCATGCCGAGATTTGGTATTTAGTGCACATCCTGGAGAGTTGCAGAAGGACCTGAGAACACACTTTTCTAATCCTAGACACGACTGAACCTTACCTCTTAAAGTCCAACTCATGCATAATGAAAACATTATGTATGAAAACATTGTGCCAAGTATCATGTTTTCCTCTCCCAATTTGATGTTTTTGATGGTCCATTTTGGGTATTTTGAGCTACGCTCCATGACCTAATAAATCCCATCAGCTCCCACTGCTATCATACCAAAAACTTCCAGACTGCCCTCTCACGTTCCCACATTGAAAAAATACAGAGGGATGTAGCTGAATAGTAGAACATCTGCTTTGCAGGCAGAAAGCCCTTGGTTCAGACCCCAGCATACCAAAGGCCTCTGCCTGAGACCCTGGAGAGCAGCTGCCAGTTTGAGTAGACGATACTGACCATGATGGACCAATGGCCCAATCGATGCCCAGCCCAAATCCCTAGACTTAGAAAAATGAAATTTGGGGAGAACATTCCTTTCATGATGTAAACACCCACTAAGAAGGGATTTTAAGAAATTTGCCCCCTAATGGCGTAAAAAAGGGGTCCAATGTGTTTTCCCAAAGGGATACAGTTTCCCTGTGTGGCTGGCAGGCTACTGTCTGCTTGTGCCCCCACCCACTGCCACCTCAGCCACTCTTCCCTGATTGGGCCAGCCTTTCAAGGTCATTTGCATATGCAGGCTGATGGGGGCTCACAACATTCCACACCTCATCCTCCCCTCAGAGACAGCTGGAACACAGAAGTCATTTGCATATGCGGCCTGATTCTAAACAGACTGCAGTTGCTATTGGGAGTCATTGAATGTGTCCTGAGGTAAAAGGCACCTCCTAGTCTTCCCCTAAAATTTCAGTAGGGTTGCCGTAGAGAAGCATGGGTTTTAAAATAGTTCAGTATAAGGCAGCTTTTGTGTGTTCTGTCATAACATACATATACATAACAACAGCCTCAAGGCTCATTTTGCATGGTGTTACACCAATGAACAAGAGTGCACATACACATCAGCAAAATACTACAGAAAAAGAACATTGATGTGACCATACTATCACAGATATAGACAAAATGGATAGTATAATTTTCTGTTGATTTAGCTAATATTAAGAATGCTGAACAATCATGTTTTAATAAAGGCTTAGAATGGAAGCAGAGTTATGAATCCAGAACACTGCTGAAGTGTACCTCTTGCAGGAGTTAAATGAATAGTTAAATGACTTGCCTAGATGCTTAAGGCTTCTTAAGCGCACACCTAATGGTGGGGGGTTGAGGAGAAGGGGACAGAATGAAAAGAACAACTTTAGCTGGAGTTAAAAGAGGCTGCAAATTTATTTGTTCATGGCTTGTGGAGCATTGGTGATGCATAGGGCCTGGATCCAAACATCAGCTGACCCACCTACCAGCCAATGACCCACCATGTGGGTGTTCACCTCTGTGTGGATCCCCTGCCACCTGGGAGTGAGGACTCCCGGCAGCCCCCCGAGCTGGGCAAGTACCTGCCATGCCTCACTCCCAAGATCCCTTAAGGTGATCCCCTTCCTGGGGAAACTGGTCTCTCAGGCTCTGTCTCCCCCCTAAAGGAGCTGTGCCCAATGCCAAAACTGCCTTGCCCAAAGTTGTGACAAAAAAAAACCCTATTTACAAACAATGTCCTTTGAAAAACCCCTGGCACGCAACACCCAACCAAGGTCCCTTTAGCAGCCAGACCATGACATTGTCCTGGAAGCTGAAGATACGAGGGAGGGCTAGGTGGGATTCCAGCCGTGAGTCAAGTGACAAGGGGTGTGGCTGGCCCCTCTTCAAATGCTCTGGCAGCAGATCTGAGAGGAAACTGCGCCTATCATGTCTGTCGCCTAACCCCGCCCCTGAGCAACCCAGTCGATCAGTCCTGATTGGCCAGTTGGGAATTCAAACAGGGCGACATGTGTACCCATGCTGTGCCCCCCACCCAACCCCACCCCTCACCCCGCAGGCTGCAACCAGGCCACAGCAGGTAAGTCTGGTGGCCGGTGTATGCAGAAAATATAACCCAGATAAGTGAAAAAATGGCTTGAATCTATGAGATTTGAACCTGTTGGTAGGTGGATAAGAGCAAATCTCTCTCTTTTAGCCACAGTTTCTCTACTTGTAAAAAAGGGGGTGGGAATTGATAGGAAATTCTTCGGCAAAAAGAGCCAAGCCATCGATGGAAGAAAGCTCCTTACGCCGCACAAAGCTTTTCCCTCGGTCAAGTACAAGCAGTTGTTTAACTATTGTAAAGAGGATCTGTAAATTCTAAGAGCTATATAATTTTCTGGTTAGAATTTAATCCTTCCTGCTAATTACCAGAAAAGGAGGTACCACCAACATATTTGCTGGTGTCTAAGCAAAAATAATAGGGAAGTGTTTTTAGCTATAAATATGTGCACATTTATTAGCTAATGCCAGCAGTTCTTGAATTGTGGATATTCAGTCCTCAACAAATTGCATGTTGACATGGCACACGTTTCTCCTTTTTTCTTTTTTGAACAGCTGGTGTTTGGGGGAATTTTTTTTTGGTAATCAAAGGCCAGTTTCCTTAAGAAAAAATGCTTTGCATGTGCTCAGAGGCACAGTGTCAGTAGATTCTTCTTTATTGTTGGAAAAAATAAGTACATTTTTTGGAAAAATGCATTGCCTTCAGGAGAATGACTCTTTGACTAAGATTCAGAGCCACTCTGCCCAGGATATCAGAATTATGAAAAGCAACCGTTAACAACTGTGTATATAAATAATAAACTGAAACAACAGTAAAGGTATTGATGCCATTGTATGCCCAGGCTCACAGTAATAGAACGGAAGTTCTGGTATTTTGATATGTCTTTGCATCCTGTATTCCAAAGGCATTGCTCAGAAATAATGAATTTGTGATTCATGCATTTCCAGTCTCTTCTATCAAATCTGCTTAGACACTTGTTCTGTTAATAAAACCTAAATGTAAAACAGTGCTGCAATTCATATTTTGTATTTATTATTGACGATTCCATTATAGCAAGTGATTTATCCCAGCATTTTTTGGTTATTAGTTGCTTTAAGTCTTTTTTGCCGTTTACTTATTAAATTCTTATTTCCATTCTTGAGAGGATTCATTTTATTCATAACATTAAATCCTGGAAATAAGTTATTTTTTTAAAATGCAGCGGGTAGTCAATTTCCATCCCTATCTCATTACTATCTACTGGAGGTTTCCTTTTTATTTCATACATCATTTACAGCTTGCTGCATTGAATCCCTGGAGGCGGTAAGACTTGACTTTAAAGTCAGTGGGAAGGATAAATACTCTATTAGGCTTTGGCCATCATGTTTTGCCCGGTTTGGCAACATTCTGTCTCCTAATGGCAATCCACCAGGCAAAACTAGCATTTCAGCACTGGTGCCTTGGGTGAATTTGTGCCAAAAAAAGAGAGAGGATTAATAGGAAAAACAGACTGGGTCAGTGACCCCAAAGAAATAAAGTATCACAAGCCAATTTTCATTGAAATCAGGCATAGGGTGCCAACAGGCAATATTTTACTGAAATGATGAATGAAATCATTGTCTATCAAGTAATCCGCTGCATGGTCTAAAATGCTGGCTATATCATAATACTACCAGACATTATTCCCCCCACCCACCTTCACATTCTGCAGTAGCTACAAACCTGACCCCCAAACTCCTGCTCTAAATCTGCTCCTTGCTCTCCATATTATATCATGCTTCCACCCCAAACCATAATGTGTCCATTCTCAATCAAGGGATCTATATTCCAGACGAAGGGTTAATAGCTTGCATCTGGGACTAACTCATGCTTTTTATAACTTTTTAAAAAGAGTTTTGTTCAAACGGGAATAGGAAACTTCTAGTTTCCAACTTTTCAAGCGTTGTTCACATTACTATCAAACGTTGGGAGCCACCATGCAAGCAACCACTATGCATATCTTGTTAAATACTCCCCTTGCCCCTAACCAGCAAGAGAGAGAGGCATGGAGAGGCAGGCTTTCACCCACATGGCTCAAGCAGATTCAGAGCAATTCATGTTGTCAAGTATCTCTGCGTGGGGGTGCATATGTGCCATGTTTAGTGTAGTGGTTAAAAGCAGCAGGACTCTAATCTGGAGAGCCGGGTTTGATTCCCCACTCTTCGGATCGAAGCCAGCTGGGTGACCTTGGGTCAGTCACAGCTCTCTCAGAATTCTCTCAGCCTCACCTACCTCACAGGGTGATTGTCATGAAGACGATAATAACACATTTTGTAAAACCACTCTGAGTGGGCGTTAAGTTGTCCTGAAGGGCAGTATATAAGTTGAATGTTATTATTATTATTTATTATGTGACACTTTTGCAAAGATTTTTGCTGACAAAATAGTGCATGATAAGATTCTGGCACCTGTGGAGGCCATCATTTGTATATTGGATTCTTGCCCATCTTGGCTGCCAAAATCATGTAAAAACTAAATAAATAAGCCATTGATGTGCATCATAAATCAAGCACTAACTCAAGGCACCTTTCTTTGGTCACTCAAAGCAGCGGTTATTCATCCACTATTTAAAAGGCCATTCACAAAAATCAGGCCAACTATCTTCCCTTTCTAGGCAAAGTGATTGAGATAGCAGTAAAAGACGAATTCCAAGTCTTCTTGGACAATTCTGGTGTTCTGAACCCTTTTCAATCTTGCTTCCAAACAGGCTATGGGATAGAAACAGCTCTGGTGACTTTAGTAGATGACCGCCGACTGAATGTAGACAAAGGCCATGCAGATTTGTTGCTCCTATCTATAGCCTTTGACATCTTGTTGAGACTTTGAAAGTAGAAGTAGTTATCAAGGGATGTGCCTTGGACTGGTTTAAATCATTCTCCATGGAATGGACTCAACGGGTTGCTATTGGAGACCAGTAGAAAAGAGGAGGTAGTGAGTAGAGATGGGCACGAACTGAAATACGAACCAAAATTCAGCACGAACCAGGCCAGTTCGTAGTTCGCGAACCACAGTTCATCAGATCCCATTTCTGACGAACCACCATGAACTTTTAGGCTGGTTTGTTTGGTTCGTTTTTTGGTTCGTCATTGCAGGCAGCCTGATGCCAATCAATCAGTTTCCTAGGCAACAGGGGATAGACTTCCTGCAGACCTTCTGCTGACCCGGAAGTGAACTTCTGCTGGCCCAAAAGTGACCTTCTGCTGACCTGGAAGTGATGATTTTCTGACCTGGATTTGACGTTTTCATGAACCAAATGAATTGGTTCACAAACCAGGGGCAGGTTCATGAAAGTCTGTGGTTCGTGGTTCGTGAAATTTGACATCTCTGCCTACTTACCAACCAATATAGGTGAATTGTTTCCCTGTGCCTTGTATGGAAAGCAGAGTTGTGGCACGGCCTGCCTATCATGAAGGGTGTGTGAAAGCCACAGCTTAAATATTTTTATCCCCACCCATGTCCTGACTGATTGCCAGCAAATACTGGGGAAGTGCTTCCCTCTGTCTCCTGCAGGGCAAGGAGGCTGGCATGAGGGGCATGCATAACAAAGAAAGCAAACTGAAATTACACACAGCAGTCTGGCTCATTAAAGCAGCTTCTGGAACACAGAACCAATCATGGAAAATGAGACTGTAATGACTTCCTCTGCCAAAAAGTCTGTATGTTTCATTGCAGAACTTACCACTTGGAGGCCATGCAGGTAAACCAGGCAGTGGGGGGGGGGCACATCTGGTAGTATCATGTTTTCCTTAAAGCCAAGTCTGTCTGCACATGCAACCAATTGGCTCCAATGAGGAGAGACTGAGCCCTTAGCATTGACTTTGTTGGCGGGAAGGAGATGTGCGTGGTGCGCCTGAAAATATTATTTTGCCCCACTTCCTGGGCAATGGGGTTATGGCATTGGCACTGAGTGGTACGCAGGGACCAAAAGTCTGCTTTGCACCAAGGAGAGGAGCAGCAGATGGCATGGTGCCATCAGTGCCAGCATTGCCATTTCCATCCCTTTCTGTGCTCTTTTACACATAACACCAGGAAAGGCCGGCCTGGTAACATTCATGTGGGCATGCACATGTGGGTTTGAGGAGGGAGGTGTCTCAATCACCTCTAAGACCTTACCTGCCTCAAAGGCTCATGTAATGCAGATAAGTGTGAAAATTGGAAAGAAAAAGCAATTATTAAAGGAGAGCTGCACTGAGGAGGTCCCAAGCACGTGGAGCTGGTTCATGCCCATTCAGAGGCCTCTGTTGCTACTGTCCTTCACTTAGGTGCCATGGTGCCAGGACCGCTCACTGTAACTTAAGAAGTCCTCCAAAGATTGCAGGTTGAGGAGCACCAGAAGAAACTTCATCTCGCTCTGAAAGCCGCCTGGCTTTTGTGACTTCTCTGATTAAAACTGTGAACCCAGCGTTAAGTGATAGGGAGGTAGCAAGAGTGGGCATTGCACACTTGCATACGCGCACATACTCAAGTCTTTCCAGATCGGTATTCCACGTGGAAGGACTGATCTGATCAGATTTTTTAGTTTTTGGCACAGTAAGGAGACCGATTGAGTTCCTCTCACCGTTTTGTCTTCTTCAATTAACTCTGGGTTTTAATTGGAAAGGGAGACTGGCAGCCAGCAACCTCTCCACTCTCCCACTTTTACTAGTAAAAAATGGGGGGGGGCATAGGGCCCTCTACTTCCCTTCCCATGCAGGAAAAACCAACCTCCAGCCCTCCCTTTCTGTGCTGCATTTTTTCATCCTGGCAGATTAGGATACGGAAGATTCACCCACCCCTCATGAAACTACATGGCGCAGTGAAACTTGGCATAACAGCAGGACTCAAAGATAATAATTTGATGGTTTTGCTGTCATAAAGAAGCAGCTTTTAAAAAATTTTGCTGGAATGTGCTGATTGACATCTGTCGATTGAATTTCTGCTCTGTACTGGTGGGTGTGTGAGGAGTGTTGGTTACGGATAAGACTAGCCCTGGAAGAAGAAGCTCCGAAACGGGAATTGTAAATGGCAGCTTTAGCCCGTCGGCTAGCGTGGTCCCTTTTACCCTTTGCGTGATCCTTTGGACTGTTCTCTCCAACCCTTCCTTACTGCACTCTCCACCTCCAGTTGAGCCCATCATTGAATGGTTGTAAAATTAATTACCTTGGCGACAGACTGCTGTTTTGTATTTATTGTAATTATTGTACCTTTTGAAGTTTTGTACTTTGTTTACACACTTTGCACCTTTGCACTTTATTATAAAGTATTATATAACTATTACTGTTGTGGCATCCTCCGGTTGTTGTTGTTGTATAGGAATGTGCTGATTGGCAATGGATCTCTTTCCTGCTTGTGCAGTGTGCTGGCGTCCTGTGTCAGTGACCACCCACCATTGTGTGCACCCGCCAACACTTGCCTCCCAGCCCTCCATGGCCTCTCAGCCCTCCGTGCCACTCGCTTGCCTAGCAGGACAGGGAGCACGTGGCAAGCTGGCCGCCCCCTCAGCCGGGCAGGTGAATGGCACGGAGAGCTGCGAGGCCACCCACGCCTCTCACCTGTCCTGCTGAGGGGGCGGCCGGCTTGCCCTGCGCTCCCTGTCCTGCGGGGCAGGCGAATGGTGCGGGCAGCCTCCCAGCCCTCTGTGCCATTCGCCTGCCCAGCTGAGGGGGCAGCCAGCTTGCCGCACGCTCCCTGTCCTGCTGGGGAAGCGAGTGGCATGGAGGGCTGGGAGGACGCTGGCACCATTCGCCTGCCCCGCAGGACAGGGAGCATGTGGCAAGCCGGCCGCCCCCTCAGCAAGGCAGGCGAGTGGCGCGGGTGGCCTCCCAGCTGCCGGCGCTGCCACCTCTCTGCTGGCGGCACGCCCGCCCTGCGTGATGACATCACTAAGTGACATCATGAAGCTCCGGGAGCGCCCATGTGTGAGGGCAGCCAGAATTGCGTTATCCCAGGCACTGGGAACCCTAGATCCGGCCCTGGAAAGAAGCCATTGTCTCCTACCAAAATTTTATAAGTGCTCCCAACTGCCCGATTCTTTCTTTTTTTGTCTCAAGCTACCAAGTTTTCAAACTCTCATCATTATAATTACTGCCTTTGGCGACTTCCCCCTCACCCACAATTCCAAGATTTTGCTTAATAGTTTACTCATAAGGCCTTCAGCCACTATAATTAAGAATAAGGTAACATTTTGAGAAACCCTAATATAAAACTTGTTTAAGGACAAATATTTCCCCACTGAGAAACAGTCTTTGGAACATAGTTTAGGCTAATGATTACTTTACAGGTAACAGTATGACTTTGGGGGAAACAACTAGATAATTCTGTATGACACCTTGCCTACAGAAATTTATAAATGCACCATGAAGTTTCTTATTTATCAAGTAATAAAATCGGAATTGAAAGTCATAATCTGTAAAAAAAAGTACTTAGAAAAATTAAAATGTACTCGTCACACTTATTAGATGTGATTTATGTGTAACTCATACATTTATTGAAATAAGAGTACAGTTTATGACTTGACTTATGCTGCAGAGGGTCCATCAGACTTTTTGCTCTGCTTATCCATAATCAAGAAAGATTATCTTCAGTGGTCACATTATCTTCAGTATGTCACATTGACATACATCATTCGAAGGTCACATCCCGAAAGATTTTGCCAGCTGTTTTCCTAGTTTTAGAAACCTATTGAAGGAGAGATGTGAAGGGCCAAAATAATTCAACAATATAACTATCAGAGTGGCGACTCAATTTTGCATAAAGCAAGAGTTCACAGGGCAGTCCGACAATTACACAGGCTGCTGTTTGCAGGACAGAAAAATGACCAATCACTGCATTTTTTTTCACCATGAGGAGTGGGGTGGGAAGTGCCGTTTCAATTTTTCACCTTTAACCCCCAAACGCTCCGAGGCAACTTTGGAGGTTCCTTCTTGGGCAAAGTACCTGAGAAATGTGAAGAGAAACAATAAAGGGGTTGATAAGATATATAACCAGGGCTTTTTTTCAGCAGGAACATGGTGGAACAGAGTTCTGGCACCTCTTGAAAATGGTCACATGGCCGATGGCCCCGCCCCCTGATCTCCAGACAGCTGATCTCCTTGTTCCAGCTGACCCAAAGTGACGTCATTGTGCGGTCCTGAGTTCCACCACTGAGTTCCACTACCTCTTTTCCCAGAAAAAAGCCCTGTATACACCATTAACCTTTCATCAAATGTAGGGGGTATCCTGCTTTCACTACACTATTTCAAAGCTTGTATTTTGATACTGTTGATCACTTCACTTTGGCTAGCGTGAAGTCTGGGAGCACCACAAGGCAGGCTTCTGCTTTTCTATAACAATCCCGTTGCAGCCGATATGTCTGGCAATATCCAGTCCTGCATACTGGGACCGTATGCTTCCCATGATCCTTCAGATACTTGTGGTGCCAATTCCAGATGAAATAACCACCTCACACATTGGGAGAACCATGGTTAATATGCACTCCTTGGATTGATGGTTGGACACACTCAAGTACAACATCCAGAAGGGGCTTATTTCTTATGGAAAAGCAGAGCCTTCCTTAGTAGATTGGTACTCCCCAACTTTATGCTGGCCACAGACGACTCTTTGTTCTACCATAAACAATGACTATGTGGTCAACAGTTTCTTACAATACCACTCATTGGTTACAGGGATGGGTGGATGCCAGGGTTAGTTCTCTGTCTGTTGTACCTGAAATGAGGTATGGGTAGGGATACCATTCCCCTGGAGGGGGCAGGGGATACCCCGCGCCCACCTTTCACCCCCTGTCACTGCTTACCTGGCTGGCAGGGGGAAAGGCAAGGAACAGGCCTCCCAGGTGCACTCCTGGGGCCAGTGCAACAATGAGATCATTCTCATGCTTTTCAGCAGGCCAATTTGGGCTCCAAACGAGCCAAATTTGGGCCCCAAATTGGCTCACAGAGAAGTGCATGTGCTCCCCAGCCTTATGTGATGATGTCACTTCCTGGAAGTGACATCATCACACTGGCATGGGGTGATGCATGTGCAAAGATAGCCCTCAAGCACCAGGAAGGTAAGTGCTGGGTCCCCTTCTCCTGCTGGGAGGGTAAGGGTACCTGGCAACCCTAGGTATGAGCACTCAAGTTCTTCTTCATGTGTTACTTGGAGTGGGTTTATATTCTTATTTTCTCAAGGGCCATTCTGGTGACAGTAGAAAAGATGTATGTTAGAAACAGTAGAGGGTATAAATGAGGGAAGGTGACTGGACACCAAGAGGGATGAACACACATCAATAAAAGTCAGAATGGGTCTGCTTTTGAATTACTGGAGACTTCTACCAACACGGTCCACTCATTTTCAGATATATCTCAGTCAAGGTGAGAGCTACATTCATTGTTAAGGAAAGCAAGCTGCACAGAGTCCAATTCATGCAAAACTACAGAAGAGAAAAAAATCTCACCAATTGTTTTCTATGTTCTGTTCAAGCACCTAGTTAACATTTACATTTCAGCTTATCACACCAGTATTCTAAATTAACCCATTTGGGGGAAAAGCCCAATTTCCCTACTACTCCAAAATCACCATCCGTATTGGGATCCTTGATCTCTTCCAACTTACTAAGCCTTGTATTCAGCCTTAGCCATTCTCTTAGCCTATCACAGTGGTTCTCAAACTGTTTGAAGTGGGATACACTTTTTGAAGTGACCGGTGCCCTTGGAGGCAATAGGCTGCACCCAAACATCTCCCATTCTGCTGGTAGCTCAGAATGAGCTATACCCCAGAAATGAATGTGTGTGTAGGGTGAGGGAGGAAGAAGGAACGTGGCAACTCTACTCTCTTCTCCTTTCCTGTCACTGACAGGAGGGGGCCCAAAGTTTTCTCCCGCCTCAGTTTAGGCCTCACAACCCACCTGCAAGAGTGTAGTGACACACTTTTGGATCATGAACCCACAATTTCAGAACCACTAAGAGCGTGTTGCCTTTTACCACCCCAAAGCTCCATTTAGCCACCTGCCAACCGGTCTGCTTACTACCCAACAAGACAGGTCTCCATTCTGTTGCTGCAAAATCTAAAGATAAATGCAGGCACCAAATATTTTTATTCAGATTTTTGTGTACTGAAGTAGAATAAAAGAAAAACAACTTTGGTTGAATCTTGTCTTTTGCTTCAGGGTTCAGGACTTACCCGGAAATGGAGTAAACTTATAAGTAAGAAATAAGGAAAATCTAAGACAACTAGACCAGAAAGAGTAAATTAAAACAAGAGCAACCGGGGAGTCACCAGAGGCTGGCTTAATTAAACCAACTTTCAAATCACCTTCCCTCCATGATGTCAAAATCCAATCCATAATAATCAACTGCAAAGGAGGCACCTCATATTTCATATCATTAACATGCACCACAACCATGTGCTTCTTATCTGTTGAGCAAATAGAGCTGTTACAGTCAATCAATATGCATCTTACGGGGCAAAAGATTTTTAATTTGAAAAACCTTGTGCAGCAGAAGTCAAAAAGAGATGGGAAATGATCTGCGGTGCCTGCGGGTTTAGGTCACAGCCTCAAACAGAGCAAGAAAGAGGGAAGATCATTTCTGATGAACTAACTTAAACAAAAGGATACAAAAGGAATCACTACATCCCCACGGCTGCTTGAAAGAAACCAGTGCATATTGGAATGTGCTGGTTTCTTCTAAGCAGCTATGGGGATGCGGTGATTCTAGAAGGGGTAGCTTTGCTAGCAAAAAAACCAGAAGAGTCTGGTGGCACCTTAAAGACTAATATGGCTTCATGCTAGCAGAAGCTTGTGTGGACAAGAACCCATTCAGTTGGATGCAATACGGTGGTCCCCCTCCCTTAGGTTGATATTTATAGATGAGGTAATGAAAGAGATAAGCAGCAGCATCAAGAAGTCATGAAATGTAGGAAGTATAGGGTGAAATAGAATTATATAAAATTCAAACATACTTCAAATTTTCTGCATTTCGTAGCCCTGGTCCCTGCTCTCCCCTCGCATCACTTCCTATACAAACGTTTGCCTAGTGGGAACCAAACCTGAGGCTGTTGAACTTTTGTCACATTACGAAAAGACAAGATTCTCTGGAAAGGTCAAGAATGCTAGGAAAAGTGAAAGGCAGCCGGAAAAGAGGAAGACCCAAAACAAGACTCAAACAAAAAAGCCACGTCCTCCAGGATCTGAGCAAGTCTATTGATGGTAGGATGTTTTGGAGGCCTTTCATTCATAGGGTTGCCATATGTCGGAGGCAATTTGACAGCACATAACACATACAGTAGGAACTCACTACATGGCATTTGACAAAACAGGTTCTAGCCCACCAAAGTTTATGCTTGACAAAAGTCTTCAAGGTGCTACTAGAGTTCCGATTGGAATACAAGGAGTTTCTGAATGACCACAGAAATTATTAAAGGAACACTCATGAAACTGCCTTCTGCTGAAGCAGACCATTGGTCCACTAAGATCAGCACTGTCTACTCAGACTGGC
This sequence comes from Eublepharis macularius, assembly GCF_028583425.1. Classification (NCBI taxonomy): domain Eukaryota; kingdom Metazoa; phylum Chordata; class Lepidosauria; order Squamata; family Eublepharidae; genus Eublepharis; species Eublepharis macularius. The sequence goes on from NC_072796.1 coordinate 18,830,292, forward strand.
AGTGGTTCTTACAGGCAGAGGTCTTTCACATCACCTCCAGCCTGGTCCTTTCAGTTGGAGATACCGGGGATTGAACCTGCAGCCTCCTGCATGCAAAGCAGATGCTCTTCCACTGAGCCACAGCTCCTCCTCAGTCAGGGGTGATTGGTGTTCATGTTCCAAATAATCTTTGTTTATGGTTGTTGTGGGTTTTCCGGGCTTTATTGCCGTGGTCTTGGCATTGTAGTTCCTGACGTTTCGCCAGCAGCTGTGTCTGCTGGTGAAACGTCAGGAACTACAATGCCAAGACCAAGGCAATAAAGCCCGGAAAACCCACAACAACCATCGTTCTCCGGCCGTGAAAGCCTTCGACAATACAATCTTTGTTTAGTATTCCAGCGTATCCTGACCCATTTCAGGGGCCATCTGGATGGAGAAATCATTTTTCTTCTGGCTATGTGGGGACAGTACCCTAAGACAACTGTATAACAACCACCATGTTAAACTATCCTTGGTTTAATGCATTTTTATGATTATTTGGAAAGAACCAATACATTCCAGTGGGCACTGACTGTTAATTCTTGTTAGTAGGGCAAAGTGCCATGAAGCCATAGCTGACTTCTGGCAACTTCTGCTGGAGCTTTCAAGACAAGAGACTAACAGAGGTAGTTTTCCATTGCCTGCCTCTGTAACCTGGGCCATTTTTACACTGCTTACTGGCCATGGAACATCGCACCGAGCTCCTGGAACGCCAGCGTCTTCCTGGCACGATTTCGCACGAGAATGGCAGTTCTCATGCGAAATCATGCCAGGAAGACACTGTCGTTCCAGGAGCTCAGTGTGATGTTCTGTGGCCCTTAAGCTGTGTGAAAATGGCCCTGGTCTTCTTTGTAGGTCTCCCATCCTATTACTAACCAAGGCTGATCCTGCTTAGCTTCTGAGATCTGACAAGATCAGGCTTGCTCAGGCTATCCAGGTCAGGGTTCATTCTTTTTAGTACATGCCATTTTAGGATTTATTTTGTTCGCCTGTGATGATCACATCGTGCACTTACAGGGACCAAAGTAACTCTTTTCCCACCCTTTCATCGTTGCCCTCTTTGACCATACCAACAAACCCCGATCTCCTCCAGCACATAGCAACTACTTCTGCGACTACTCTTGCTTGATATGTCATTGGTTAAACTGATATTTGAGAGTGTTTTGACATTGTGGCCATATATAATAAAACAAATCTGATCTGATAAGTCATTGGATATTATGCTCTACTTGCGCAATAGCAACCATTTCTAATTCGAATGCCCTGTATAGACAAACTAATTCAGTCGAGTGCTGGTATTGCAAGGTAGAGAAGGCAGATTTTTTTCCACAGGGAGTGGATCTGTAAACAGGCAACAGATTATTGGAAGATATTATTATGAGTCAGGCTGGAGAGACAAATTACTGTTAAATTAAATAGTCAATATGCCTAAAAATGGGATTACTACAGCCAGACTGGTCTTTTTAGGAATTGGAAGAAAAACTGGAGGATGGGAAAATGATGCACACTTCCAATTAATTCTCATTTAGTAGAGTATTATATTTGTCCAGTTACCTTAGAAAGATGATACTTCTGCGACACTTCTGTGAACTGCTTCCATTCATAAAAACTGGGGATTATCAGCAGCTGAAGGGTTTGAGTAAGCGTTGTCATATTGCGCATTAAATATCACATCAAGGAGAAGATTAGATGGAAAGGAGGAAGAAAAACAAGAATGAGGCCAGAACAGGAGAAGAGGAAAGAAGGAACAAAAGCGAAGAAGACGAGTGATGGAATAGTTAAAGAAGATTGCTGAAGAAGATTGAAAATGGAAAAGGAATCAGGACATTAAGATAGCAGGGCATTGTGGCAGGAGATAAACAAGCAATTTGCTACAGGTGAATGAAATAAAATGAAGAGAAAACTGGGGAAAACATGCTTCTGGGGAAACTCCCTCCAAATGCTCATAGCAACCCAGAATTTCCATGGATTTCATGTGCATACTTTATTTCACAGAGCTCTAGTTGAAGTCAGGAAAACTCGCTGCATCACCACAAAAAATGGATTATGTCCTTTCTTTGGATTATCGAAAGAAAAGACAAGATTTTAGGAGTGCTAGAGCAACTTCAGTATCACTGCTTGACTGTCATTCTTGGTATGAATTTTCTTCTGATCTATTATTGAGCATTAGGAGGACTGAGGCTGAAAGAGGCTTCCTGAGGAGACAGGCAGAACCAGAGCCTCCAGGCTGGGACAGCCCCTTGCTAGCAAGTGCCTGGGGGAATCTCCCTAGAAGGCATCTCCCTAGACTTCTGAAATAATTTCCTGGGCTAAGTCTGCCCACATGGATTAGCTGATTTGTGGGTTGAACAACATCTGACAAAAATGAAGATATTAAAAAGCAAAGAAAGTATGCAAACTTTTCCAGTGCAATCCTAAACAGAGTTACTCCCCTCTAAGCCCACTGACTTCAATGGGATTAGACTGGAGTAACTCTTCTTAGGATTGCACGGCCAGAAAGATAAAAAGCTGCTGTTTGCATTGTTAATTTCATTAGTCACGATTTTTAAAGAAATGTGGATTTTTGAACTCCGTTTTTGTAAAAGCTCGTATGGTTAATCCCATTCATTTTATTACAATTCGTGCAGAAGATTCCAAATTCTGCAATATGTGGATGGATTCTGAACGCTTCACAATAATCGTAAGACAAAGGCTCAGTATTTATATAAGTATTCTTCAAATGTTCAAAGTAATTCACTGATCCATACAACATCCCTATGAACGAGGCCACTATTAATATTTCCATACTCTAAATGGGGAGGGACAACAGAAGCCTAGAGTGACTTGCTTCAGATCACAGCAGAGGGCCAAGCTACAAGTGATGGAGTCTCTGGAGGGAAACCCGTGTCTGCTGACTCCATTTTAAATTGATCTATAGTTTTTTAAACACAGAGCCATGAGGCCCCCTCCAGAACAGGCATACAACAGGGCCTGCCTGCCTGTATCTCCTTGCTGAGCCTAGCACTGAATCCACATGCAGAGAGGGAAAGGCTTGGACTCCACTTTAGTGGCCCTTTTTTGCAAAGGGGCCAGAGGAAAAGGGAGGCAGGCAGGCAGTGCTCGTCTGCCTTACGATCAGAGCTGCATGGAGATGGGCAGCCAGTCAGGTTTCTGTCTTCCTCTTGCATCTTCCTTGGGTGAGCTGTCTAGTCAGCAAGCACACTCAGCTGGGGCTGCCCCGCAGTGCGCCTGTTCTGGAGGGGGCCTTGCAGCTCTGTGTTAAAAAAAAACTATAGATTAACAAAAAATGGAGTCAGCAGACATGGGTTTAACTCCAGGGACTCTGTCACTTGTGGCTTGGCTCTGAGCCACTTCGGTGAAATTTGGACTAGGGACTTCTTGATTCCGGTGTGGTCAGCACAGAGATCATAGAAATTTGAAATGGAAGGAATGGGCTGTGCAACTTCAGATGTTAGGAGGACCTTATCGTTTTCCCCTCATATAGAAACACTGCATTAAAAAAAAACAACTGCACATCAAGGAGAAAGTCCTAAGCTTAACCCTAGTTTTCCATTTAAGGGAATTAATAAGGATGGTTAATCTTTTAAAAAAATGGAATCTTGGTCCACTCCAGTCTACCACCTCGATCCTCTATCATTTCATTGTCACCTACATGTTGATATCTAGCCTGAGACAGTAGAGTACACTGGTTATCTTCCTATATATATTGTGCCCCTACAGTATCTAAAGGCATGCATACAAGGTTGTTTTTTCCATATGATAAGTATGGGTAACATACTACTGAAATAGATCCAGAGGAGTTAGTCATGTTAGTCTGTAGTAGCAAAATAGAAGAGTCCAGTAGCACTTTTAAGACTAACCAACTTTACTGTAGCATAAGCTTTCGAGAATCACAGTTCTCTTCATCAGAGGCATCTGACGAAGAGAACTGTGATTCTCGAAAGCTTATGCTACAGTAATGTTGGTTAGTCTTAAAGGTGCTACAGGACTCTTTTCTATTATACTACTGAAAAGCATGCATGTGACTTTTTTGTGATGCATGAGCTATACAATAAATCACAGCAACTAACAATGTAAGTTGTATGTGGAAGAAAACAGAAAGCCCCAGCCCAAAGCATTCCTCAACCAAAAAATTCCCTTGATACGTGTGGGCCGCTTTCTTAATTCCATTGCATCTGAACATGTGAAGCTGCCTTGTACTGACTCAGACCATTGGATAGAAATGAGATCTGGATAGAAATGAGGAATCAGCCTGAAATTAAAGGAACCCCGGGTTCTTATTTTTCCCCTTTTTCTCTTATTTGTCCTTTCATCCATCCATCCATCCTTTTCTCATCTGATGCAGTGACTCTGATCCATCCTTTCCTCTCATCTGCAAGTGACTCTGGGGACACAAAAGCCTGTTTTCCTCAAGGCGTGGCTGCCTCATGAGGAAATGAGTGGTGCTTCGAGGCAGCCTTCCCTCTCTGTGGATGGAGCCATAGCTACTCAATAACAAGTGGAGGTCTACGTACCAGCGCTATATGTACGGTGTTTAGGAGATGCCATCCTATTGGTTGGCATCTCTTTGGTTGTCAAAGCCACTCTTGGGTTTGGAAGTTCATCCCACGCCCATTTTCCTGCCCTGCTTCCTTTCTGCTCCTCTGAAAACTGCCTCCAGTGGCAGCTGCTTTCTAGTCAGTGCCAGGGGATCGTGGCTCTGATGTCACAATGGCAAATTTCTGGTCTCCATGGGGACAGAAACGTATCAAAGCATCTTCACAAACCTTTAGGCTCAGTTGGCAACCCGGAGGCTTTAAGAACAGAGGTCTCATAGGGTTTCCTGAAAAATGAAAGAAGAAGCTTCCCAGCCTCTGGTTGAAGGTAAGAGGTAGATGAGCTATGGGATAGGGGAGGGAACGTGCAGTCCCAGAAAAGGTGCTGAAAAAAAGGAAACCAAACAGCCTGCAACTGTTTTGAAAATGGAGACGATGGAGTCAAGCCACCAGCATTCAGTGAGTGGTCCATCCTTTTAAGGATGAGTGGAAATGGCCTAGCCCCATCATAGAATTACAGTTCACAGGATGAGGGAATAATTATTAAAACAGCGGAGAGGCAATATTCTGTTGTGGTTTGAGTGTCAGACTAGGAGTTGGAGATCTAGAGCTTGCTGGACAGCTTTGGCCCAGTCACATGTTCTAAGCTTGGCCCACCTCACTGCATGGTTGTGGAGATAAAATAGAGAAGTGAGAGCCGTGTAGTACTCCGCTATAAACCGAAGTGAAAATGGGAAGCTGAATCAGGCAAGTAGGTCCATCAAGGGGTCAGTAACAATGCAATAGGATTAGGCGTACAGAAATTAGGCAACAACGCAAACAAATATCCAAGGCATGATATATCATAAACAACGCAGAGAGTGGGTTGCAGCAGTGCGAGGCAGAAAAGCAAGAGCGATGGGGCAGGGGTGGAAAAGTCATGGATGTGTACATTCCTGATGATGGAGATTTAGGAGGAAAGGACGGCTACTGCAGAGAGCTATTTTGAGATAAGAGGAAGAATGAGTGGGACTTCAGTGGACATGTTTGATGACAGGCACAGAGAAAGGACTGAACGGAAGTCTGAGTCAGTCAACAAGATGAACTGGAATGATCTCAGACTTCAGATGCCGTGGCATGAGTTAAGTGTGGACGCTTGGACTGAAATGACTCAAAGAGAGAATTTTCTTATCCAAAAGCCCAAAAGAGGTTTGCTTGTTTCAGTGGCTGGTTGAAGATGCTTAGGAATTCTTGAAATCTCAGAATTTATCCCGCAATTGTGTTATGATGTAATCGCACTAAGTTTGATGAGAGTGCAAAGGTTCACATAAAACTGGCTTTAATCTCCCTCAGAGGGGATGCTCTAATGGGGAGGTCCAGAAACAGTCATTCTCCCCCTGTAACTGTCACTTCTAAACACTCTATTACCTTCTCCGCCTGTTTTGAACGTGAGATTCCAGAATGTTCCTGTGCACATAAAAAGGAGGGGAGAAGAGAACATATTTTTCTCTCAGGGTGAATTTGAATGGGCTTGTCAGTTTACCTGACAAGAAAGGGCACAGCTGCATGAATACAGGCTGTCCTTTAGGAACTAACCACATGCTGCAATGCTTCCAGGTCCATTTCAGGTCAGAAAGATGGCACAGCGGGAGAAAGCTTAAGCCCTCTCTCCCCAAGGGCTGCGGTCCTTATCCAATCTGGAAATCTCAGAATTAAGTTTCAAAAATGACTTGGCACTCAATACACAGAACTCCCAGTGCACATCTGGTTTGATAGGATACAGGGCAGACCCAGAAACAGTGTAAGATGTAGTTAGGCTCTCAGATGCTTTAGAGCAGAACCACAAGTGACAAAAGGCACAGATTGGACACTTGTCAGTTTCCCTCATGTTTTCATGGGAAATGTAGGCAGCTTGGCGGAATGTTGGACAAGTGACAGTTGAAAAGTCCATTGGACAGCAGTCGGAGAGCGAAGCTGCGAGACCAGGATGCCTACATTTCCCATCAAAACTTGAGGGAAGCTGACAAGTGTCCAATCTGTGCCTTTTGTCACTTGTGGTTCTGTTCTCAGATGGTTCCTTCTGAGAGCAAAAGGACATTATTGCTTTTAATGTGTGATGTCTTGGTTCCCCCAACCTGACTGCCTCAGTCAAGCAGTCACACATCAGGCACAAAGGAACTTATTTCCTAAGAGTATCAGCCCCATATGGATTGAAATTGTGGCGCCAGGGGAGAAGACTTTTCCCCCAGTGCCATTTCTCTGACCCAAAACCGCTCTGGTGATAATATTTGTCCTGTTGGAGGAGAAGGTTGCACATTTTGTCCATCAAGGCACACACACAGGCCTCCAGTGGGGTAAACACTGTTTGGGGTACAGAACCCAGAGCTGTTTGGGGTATGGAACCCAGAGTTGTTTGGGGTATGGGATCCAGAGCTGTTTGGGGTACAGAACCTCTTCTCCCCTCTACCACACTCTCAATCCAAAGTGGGTCCCTGCAGTCTCTTGAGGAGTTGGCTAACACATGACACGTGACTGCCTGAGTCAAAGCTAGGTCAGGAGAACCCAGAAACTGCCCACTAAAAATCATAATGTGTAGTTTGACCCTTTTCCAGTGGCAAGTGTCTCTCTGGACTCCCATTCCGTTTACTAAATGCAGCTTAACTACCTTCTGCCCCATTATTATGTTAACAACAGGAGTGTTAAAGGATGAAAAACGGCTGGATGTTTTGTACCCTTCCGAAGAGGCCTTCCAGGCAAAATAGCCTTTCAAATTCACATTCTTTTGCAAATTCAGAACCAGGAGACAGTAATTATTCCAAGTTAATTAGAACAGCGCACTAGCTTGGCCTTTAATGTATGAAGCACAACAGTCTAGTCTGATCTCTCTCTTTTCCTGGGTGTTCAATATTCTACCTTCATTCCTTGCTGTTTATAGCCCTTGGTGTTATTTTGGCAGGGAGATGTTTAAAGATTTCTCTTTCTGCTTAAAATAGATCTCCATAATTGCAGCCATTTGAACAATTACTACACTTTTATAGTTCATTGTCATAAAAGTTTTCGATCACCTGGCTGCAATCAATCAGCTGTGTGGGTTGGATAAAGGGATAAAGTAGCAAATAGCTTTCCCACTACAGAAGAGAATGCACCAAGATGGGGAATAGGGCATCTGTCACACAAACTGGCCCTACCCAAGGCATTTGTTAGGCAGCTTATCTATACCACAAAACCATATCACTTTATTACTACTGCAATTATCACAGATTTCCCCCCACCATCAAAGAATCCTGGGGACTGTAGTTTTGTAAGGGTTCTGCGGATTGGATATAACTAGGGCCGTTTCCAGGTATCCTTAAAGGAATGACCCACTCACTGAATTCTGGAGGCTTTCCCTCTTGAGTCCAGATGTCTTAGTTTTCAAAATGGTTGCAGGTTGCTTGGCTTCCATTTTTTCAGCACCTTTTCTGGTGCAGTCCCAGAAAAGGTGCTGAAAAAAAGGAAACCAAACAGCCTGTATTTTGAAAACAGAGAGGTCTGGAGTCAAGCTGTCAGCATTCAGTGGGTGGGTGTGAAAACGGCCTAGCCTCAGCGTAGAATTATAGTTCATAGGATAAGGGAATAGCTGAGAGGCAATATTCTGTAGTGGTTTGAGTGTCAGACTAGGAGTTGGACATCTAGAGCTTGCTGGGCAACCTTGGCCCAGTTACATATTTTCACCTTGTCCCACCTCACTGCATCGTTGTGGAGATAAAATAGAGCCACGAGAGCCATGTAGTACTCCACTATAAACCAAAGTGAAAACAGAAAGCTGAATCAGGCAAGTAGGTCTATTAAGGGTTCACTAACAATGCAGTAGGATTAGGCTTACAGAAATTAGGCAACAATGCAAACAAGTATCCAAGGCATGATATATCATAAACAATGCAGAGGGTGGATTGCAGCGGTACAAGGCAGAAAAGCAAGAAGATATAAGGTTGGATCCAAATTAAATTTCCCAGTGGCAGAAATGGAACCTTCCCACCCACCCCACCCTCACTGCAGCCCATTACTCTCTGCAAAATGCTGCCTCCAGGGAAGAGGAGACTCTGAAGAATGACATGGGGAGATCTGCAGCAAGGCGGGGAGGAAATCGGTGGAATTGATGATTTAGACTAGATCCAACCCACATACAATCAACATGGCAAAAGACTACAATCCTATTCCCTAACCCTACTCAAACTGACTAATTAGCATCTGGAGAATATAACCAGAGAGCAGAGAAGGCAGGCAATATCAAATAATTAAATAGTCTTCAAGGGGGGGGGACCACTGCATGAGCCTGTGGACTGAAGGAAACATGTGTCCAGCCCATCTCCCTTTTCTGATCCTCATATGTTTCAGCTAAGGTCCTCTGAGGACTCTCCCTCGGAACATAAGCCTTTGTAAAACTCACATTATTATTTCCAAAAGGAGTTTGGGAATGGACCTCTCTGCATTCACAGCCAGATGGGCAGAACCCAGCCCCCTACCATCAGGGCCTGAAGGAAATGAGGAACGGGCCAACTGCCAGTCCCTGAAACTTTCTCTTATGTCACACAGGCCCCACAAGACACAAGCTTTCCATGGCCACAAGGTGCCTGTGTGTGTTAACAGTCCTATGTTGAGACCGAGTTAACAGTTGCCCATCCCAACTGCCCTGTGCCTGGGCAGGTCATGGAGTGATGCCAATGGGCATGTGTTCCCAGGGATGTGCCTGGCAGGGGCCCTTGCCAGGCCCTTTTGTCTTCCCTGAGCTCCTCAGGAAGGAGAGTTTACCTCTGCAAGATCACTGTCTGTGGCGTTGCTTCATTTGTAAGCATCACTTAAACTAGCGGCTGGAGTTTGTGGCTACACTGTCCTAGGCAGAGCGTGGAGGACAGCATGCCTCAGCAGTCGGCAAGGCCTTCAAATGCAAGTGCTCAGCCCTTACAACAGAGATGGGGAGGGAAGTTCACCTCTATGAAGCCTTTGTCTGAAAATGGCAAGGGCTGAGGTCCTGCCCTCTTCAGGAGAAGGGAAAGGATGTGGGAAGGAATTCATAAAACTAGACTCATCTCACTCTAGCAAGGCCTACCGCCTGCTGCCTGCAAGCCAGACAGGGCTGGATTGAGAAGCTAAGACTTGTTCCACCCCTATATCACGGAGAAATGAAATCAATAGGAAGTGAACACATCTTTCTTTCCCTCCTGGAAATGGAGGGCCCCAATGATTCTAATATTTCTAGCCAACGGCCAAGCATAGATAATGCAAACAGTAAATACCAAACAGTAGTTACCAAATACACATAACATTTACAAAGGAGAAGGTGCAAACAAATCCAGACAGTCCAATGAGGTAACCGGAAGGAACAATCAAGTCCAAAAAGGTCCAGTATTCTTTGTAATTATAACTCTTTATATGTCCTTGTTTTTCATAGAAGAAATCAAGGATGGCAAGCTTCCCAAAGCTGTGGACCCGACAAGGAACCGGTCATCAAGATGCTTGTTTCCGAGTAGCTTGCTTCATCAGGGGTTGAACAGACTTCGCCATCGAAGACCGTGCTGACGTTTTGCTATTCTCAAGTGGCAGCCAGACACATCCTTTCCTGGCTGTGCGCCTTTTCCTGGCCGTGCGCAAAGAATACTGTGCAAAGAATATTTACTGTTTGTATTATCTATGCGTGGCCGTTCACCTTGACTGTTTTGCGTAAGCAATTGTTAATGTACTCTTAGAGAATCTGAAATTATTATTGTTGCTTTGCACTTTGTCACTTTAAAGATTATTAGTAGGTTGTACCTATTGGAATGATTTCATCAATAATGTAAATTTGTCGATATTTTCTGTAACCCTTGGTTGTGTTTTTGACTTGTTGGTTTGCATATACTTTCAGCTAGGCATCTCTACAAGGCCATTTCCCTCAACAGAACAATACCAAGAGCTGTCACCGTATAAGTTCCCTGAAAGCCTCCCCAGCTACTCTCTATTTACTTATAATATAAACTAAGCATCTATCAAAACCACGAGGAAAGATTTTATTACTTTACATTGTTGGCTGTGGACTCCCACATCTTTGTTAAGGGTCAATTGGGCTGTTAACATTTTGAATCCTTATTGTCTCCAAAGTAGCTTTTCTTACTGACCTCAGACATTTATAACAGGTCCTAATTGGTGCCATTTTCACATGATTAAAAGTAGGATCAACAAACACAAGAAGAAACACATCTAATAACTAATTATAACAAGGCTGAGATGAATCCTGTATCAACATGTGAAATATTTCTAGAACTTTCCTCAGAGGAGTTATCCAAATTATTACGCTGACATCACATCTCAACAAATGGAAAACTGGTGCAAAATGAGTAAAACTATCAAGCCGCTACAAATGTTATGGAAAGAAAAATCACAACAGTTTTAATATTCCTGCAATTCCTACATTTATTTCATACATTTGTATTCCTCCCTTCCCCTAAGGAGCTCAGGGCAGTGTACGTCACTCTCTCCTCTTCCATTTTATCCTCACAAGAACCTGTAAAGTAGGTTAGGTTGAGAAAGACTCACTGGGTCAAGATTATTTAGCAAGCCCCGTGGCACAGAGTGGTAAGCGGCAGTACTGCAGCCCAAGCTCTGCTCACGACCTGAGTTCGATCCTGGCGGAAGCCGGGTTCGGCCAGCCGGCTCAAGGTTGACTCAGCCTTCCATCCTTCCGAGGTCGGTAAAATGAGTACCCAGTTTCCTGGGGGTAAAGTGTAGATGACTGGGGAAGGCAATGGCAAACCACCCCGTAACAAAAAGTCTGCCGAGAAAATGTCGTGATGCGACGTCCCCCCATGGGTCAGTAATGACTTGGTGCTTGCACAGGGGACTACCTTTACCTTTACCTACAACTGATTTAGGGATTTTAACCTGGGCCTCTCAGATCTGACACCTTAACCACTACTCAACTCTGGCTCTCAACAGTCAAAGTAAAAACACCAGTTGAAAACAGCAGTTCAATGATAAATGTTTCATATATTTCTCAGCCCAAGTTGAGAAATGGAGGGTCCCAATGATTCTGATATTTCTAGCCAACTGTCAGAGGGAACTGAGGTAGGGTTGACAACTCCGGTTTTATTTATTTATTTACATTATTTATAGTCCACCTTTCTCACTGATACTTGAGGTGGATTACACAGCATAAGTCAATATGATCAATGCCTGGGACATTCAATAAAGAATACAAGAGGGAATGGGTTGCAGGATTTTGAAAAGAAAAACATCCCTGTATATAGAAACCACATTTATGAAAAATTCAACACCATTTTATCTGCCCTAACCATTGGGCAACCAATAGAAAATATCCTGTATACAAAAACAATATAAATAACCAAGGACAATGCCTCTTCATGGTTAGGGCAGATAAAATGGTGTTGAATTTTTCATAAATTTGGTTTCTATATACGGGGACATTTGTCTTTTTTTGTTATCTTACCCATATCAGCCCCTTAGCTGGTTCATTGGATTTTGAAAAGAAGCAGAAACCTGTTAGAGCTGGAACAAAACATGAGCAATTTGACACAACATATTAAATGACACGGAAACTACTCAGTGGGAGCAAACTTACAGCAATAGACAGTACACAGTAGTATAGTCTACAGTTCCTATGCTTTAAATCCAAGAATCTCTCCGAACCATTTTCATACAGCACTTCCCTATTACCTGTTTTGGGAAAATTGAGAGTGGGATTTGGGAAGGGGGAAAGACTTCAGTGAGGTATAATGCCATGAAGTCAACCCTCCAAAGCAGCCCTTTTCTCCAGGCAAATAGCTTTCTGAAGTCCACAGATCAGTTGTAACTACAGCAGACCTTCTGGCTCCACCTGCAGATTCACAACCGTACACAGAAGGAATCCCTCTCTTATCATTATGCCTCAGGGACACCTGAGTTTCTTGCCAGCTCACAACCTACCTCACAAGGTGGCTGTGAGGATAAAACAGAGGAGGGGAGAACCATGTGTAGGGTTGTCAATCTCCAGCTAGGGCCTGAAGATCTCCTAGAATTGTAACTGTTCTCCAGACTAGAGAGATCAGTTGCCCTGGCAAAAATGGCAATTTTGGGAGGGGAATTCTATGGTATCACCTCCCTGCTGAGCTCCCTCCCCTCCCCAAATTTCACTTCCCCGGGCTCCCCTCACCAAATCTCCAGAAATTCACACCCAGAGTTGGCAACTCTATTCCTTGAAAGAGGTAGAGTGGAATAAAAATATAACCAATTGCAATAATTGAGTCTATGTAGTGTTATGAATGGACTAGTAAGAAAGCTGGTTGTGGGAAAAAATATAATGGGCTCTAGAAAGAGGAGGGTGGGCAGATGGGCATTGCCTCTTCCTTTGTGCCTGATCCTGGCTGGGTGAAGGGGGGCAGGCATTGCCACCTGCTCTGCTCCTGATCCCAGCTGGGTGAAGACGGGGGGTGGGCATCACCCCTGCTCCGTGCCTGATACCAATTGGGTGAAGGTGGCAGGCGGGCATTGCCTGAAGTATGACAAGACAAACATTTTGGCTAAAGAAAGTGAACCACAGCATTAATGGAGGGGGAAGATATCACAAGACTTTTAATTTTCTTGTGCACTTGACATAACTGACTCTTTCTGTTCTTCAAATGCCTTTAGTTTAAAAAATATAATACTCTATCTTTCTTTGTGTTCAAAGCAGCTTCTAGCAACAAACTTTAAATGCACTGTAAATACTCTAAGCAAATTACAGCCATAAAACATGACAAAGTTGACCTTGCCAACAGACTGTGTCTGATTGTTCCATAAAACACCTTTTGAAACAGGAAAAACTTTGCAAGCCCTCCAAACCACCAGCCAACGAGGGGCATGTCTTCTGGCCTGCTATTCCATAGCTATGAAGCAATGCAAAAGCAAGCTCAGTTTCTAAGAGATGATGTGCATATTTGCAACAGGGAGGGCCTCCTGGATGGTTCTGAGAGAGCTCACGAGTTCACAGCAGGACAGGCAGTCTTTCAAGAGTGTGGAGTGGACTTCAGGTTGAGAAGGGCTTTAAAAGTGAGAACAGGCTAGATCCAGGATAGGAAATTTCTGGAGATTTTGAGGGTGGATCCTCAAGAGGATGGGGTTTAGGGAAGGGGGGGACCTCATCAGGATGTAATGGCATAGAGTGCACCCTCCCAAGTAGAGATAGGCACGAAATGGGGAAAAAGAAACAAAAGTTTCATGTTTTGTCACATTCCACAAATCACAAAACACGAATTTCCATGAAATTGTCCCGTTTCACGATACGATTAGTTAGTTTCGTGATTCGTCAGAACTTAGGGCACTTCAACGGCCTCCTTCATACCCAAAGATGCCAAACTCGCAGGGAGACTTCAGCAGGCTCTCTTCCACCCACCCTCTCGGTTTGGCCAAGATTGCAAAACGTTGACCAGAACCCACAAAGCTGGGCCCCAGAGCCTGGTAGTGGCCCTGAGACGGGGCATGGGGGGAGGGCACCAAAACCACCACATAGACACCTGCCTAGATGGGAGAGGTGCACAAAATAAAACCAATGGAACCAAGAGAGTGAGCCCTCAAAAGAGCAGAGAAAGAATTAAGAAGCAACAAAGACAAGCAAAGAAAAAATAAAGGAGGCCTCAGTCAAGCTAGGCCCCAGAGCCAGGCAAAGGCCTGAGACTAGGGTGGAGTGGGGTGGCGGAAAAAAGGCACCTTCACCCAAAGACCTTCCCAGCAAGGACAAGTGAGGAAAATAAGAAAGAGGCTCTTCAGCCCCTTTTGAAGCAGCAGCAAATCCAACCCAAAGCTCCCAACTCCACTCTCTCTCACTCCAAATCCCAGCAACAGATCCTCCCTCTCTCTCTTCTTACTGGAACTAAAAGCACGAGACAGAGAGAGGTGCCTTATATAACAAATACTCACATAGAGCAGAATAGGAGGTCTGTGGGTGGCAGACAGATCTGCCTAACAGGGTTTGGAGGGATAAGATTGGTGTTCCCATGGCTACAGAAGGCCCATCTCAGTTGCCTAGGGGATTAACCCTCCTGCTCCTCGCTGTATAGGGCAGGATGGAAGCTCTCCAGTTGGCAAGGAGAGCTGCCTAGGTTATGTGGGCTAAGATTGGGGGTTCCAATGGCAACAAAAGGTCTGCAGACATTCCAGGCCTATGTTGCCTGGGGAATCAGCCTGTCTGGCACCAAGAATCATTTACAAATTGAACGCTTTATGGTGGGCAGTAGGGGTGTGCGATTCGGGTTTTGGCAAACCTGAAAAAACCCGAATTACCCCGATTCGGATCGGGTTTTCCGAATCACCATAACCGAATCGATTCGGATTGATTCGGGTTTTTCAATGGGAAAATACCTCCGTCTTCCCGGACACCTGGGGGAGGCATTTTCCCACCGAATCAAGCCAAAATTGGTGGGGACCTTCCTCTAACTCCCCTCTAACAACCTCCCAAGGTTCAGACCTATTGGACTTTGGGGGGCCATGTTATGGCCCCCCAAACCAGGTCCCCCTATCCTCGCATAAGAAAGTGAAGGGTGAGCATATTGTTAGCTTGCTGCTGCTCATCTTCTTCTTCATTATTTCCTATGGGGAAAAATGAAGAGGAAGGCTTCCTTTGCCAGGGGTGGCATTTCGCATGCAAAATGCCCCCCTACCCTCAGGGGCCCTTCTCCCACCTTTCCTCCCACCCCCCTCCAAGGCTCAGCCTGCTCCCACTTGGGGGGGGCATTTCATGGCCTCCCCAAGTAGGTGCTCTCAGCCCCCAAAGTCCACCCCTCACAGCCCCACACAAACCCAATTCCCCCCCAGCTGCCACACACAGACCCAAATCCCCACACTAGCCCCTCACAGACCCAAATCCACCCTCAGCAGCCCCACACCCATAACCCCAGGAACAGGCTGGCAAAGGCCAGCCCTCTCCCTTTGTTCCCTATGCTGGGAACTTCTAAACTCTCTTTCCCTGGGCAATTCTGCACAGCCCAGGGGTGCCACAATGGTGGGCACACTTCTGAGTGCCAGCTGGTCCCTGTGAAAGAGCACCTGAACCACAGACACCCTCCCTCAAATTCCCCCACCACCTACAGAGATGGCTGGCCAGCCAGCCCCATTGTTCCCTATGATGGGAACCAACTGCACAACAAAGAATAAAACACGAACAACACAAAATAAAGTTAAAAAAAAATTATTTTCTCCCTTTCAAAGTACAAGTAGGCAAAGCATTATGACACATTACACCAGCAGTCCCCCACGCAGAAAAATAACACAACTCACTTAACATCAGAAAATCACAAAAGCACAATTCCTGTCAAAAACACTTTATTTCTCGAACAGCTTTAGGTTACACAGCAGGGGGGCACACCAAAGGGCATTCCAGCATTCCACCTCACAAAAATAACACAACTCACTTAACATCAGAAAATCACAAAAGCACAATTCCTGTCAAAAACACTTTATTTCTTGAACAGCTTTAGGTTACACAGCAGGGGGGCACACCAAAGGGCATGGCAGCATTCCACCTCACAAAAATAACACAACTCACTTAACATCAGAGAATCACAAAAGCACAATTCCTGTCAAAAACACTTTATTTCTTGACCTGCTTTAGGTTACACAGTAGGAGGGCACAACAGGGCATAATAGCAGTGTACTACACAAAATAATACAACCCACTTCACCGTTTTTGACAGCAATTGTGTTTGGGTGATTCTCTGATGTGAAGTGAGTTGTGTTATTTTTGTGTAGTACACTGCTTTCATGCCCTGTTGTGCCTTCCTACTGTGTAATCTAAAGCAGTTAAAGAAATAAAGTGCTTTTGACAGCAATTTTATGGGGTGATTCTTTAATGTGAAATGAGTTGTGTTATTTTTGTGAGGTGGAATGCTGCCATGCCCTTTGGTGTGCCCCCCTGCTGTGTAACCTAAAGATGATAGCACCTACTTGGGGAGGCCATGAAATGCCCCCCCAAGTGGGAGCAGGCTGAGCCTTGGGGGGGAGTGGGAGGAAAGGTGGGAGAAGGGCCCCTGAGAGTAGGGGGCATTTTGCATGCAAAATGCCACCCCTGGCATGACAAGCCTCCCCCAGCTGTAAGTAGTAGAGATAAGAGCACCTACTTGGGGTGGCCATGAAATGCCCCCCCCCCCAAGTGGGAGCAGGCTGAGCCTTGGTGAGGGGTGGGAGTAGAGGTGGGAGAAGGGCCCCTGAGGGTAGGGGGGCATTTTGCATGCGAAATGCCACCCCTGGCAAAGGAAGCCTTCCTCTTCATTTTTTCCCCATAGGAAAAAATGAATGAAGATGAGCAGCAGCAACCTAAAGCTATGGCTTTTCTTAGGAGAGGATAGGGGGACCTGGTTTGGGGGGCCATAACATGCCCCCCCCAAAGTCCAATAGTTCTGAACCGTGGGGGGTTGTTAGAGGGGAGTTAGAGGAAGGCCCCCACCAAATTTGGGGTGATTCGGTGGGAAAATGCCTCCCCCAGGCTTCAGAGAACCCTGGGGAGGCTTTTTCCCATTGAAAAAACACTCGAATCGATCCGAATTGATCCGAATCGGTAAACCTGAATCGGCTGGGCGATTTGGATTTCTGCTAAATCCGAATTGGCCTCTCGATTCGGATTTAGCAGATTCGGAAAAAACGAATCAGGGTACCTTTGCACACCCCTAGTGGGCAGTCTCCCATTGCTGCCTCCCAGCCTCCCAGCCTCCCAGCCTCTGCCATTGCTGCCTCCCAGCCTCTGCAGCATCACCAGCACAGGTAAAATCCTCGAATATCAGTTGTCATTTCTGGGTTCTTGCAGGAAGTGACATCAACATGTACATGACGTCTTTTTTTCCCTGTGTCTGACTCCCCCAAAGTCTACCAGGAACTGCAGGAAAGTACCTGGCAACCCTTGCAGCCAATATAGTTGCTAGTGAACAGCTGTGACATGTTCTTATGGTCTTAGCCACAGAGTTTCCAGTTGATTTTAAGGCCACATAGTATGCATTGTAATAATCCAGTCCAGACGTTACTGTAGCATGGATCAGCTGACTCTAGAAGAAGGAAACTCTTCTGGATCAAATGTAAGTGGAAAAGGGTACTTCTTACTACAATGTACAGCATGCACAATAAGTCTTTACCATTCTTGTGTGTGCATTTTCCAAGTATTTGTATATTACGTATGAACTTTTTACACCACTGTGATCGCTCAGAGCAGGAATATCAACAGGTGCTGCTCTACTAGCATAATCAGCCTTCCAGCTATGCTTGTGCAACACCAGCCAATTAAACTGAAATACCGCAGTGCTTCTTCCTACATTTATTTTCCAGCATGACAGCGCATAGCTCATTATTAGCAATATTATTTTATTTATTTTTGTGTGTCAGGAACTCAGGATACATATACACACAATCATCCTAAAAGTAAGCATTTCAGTCATGCCAAAAAGAATTGTGTCCCAACTATTAATAGAGATGACTGCTTCCCATCTTGACTCACATGGTAGACCAACTTATGAAAGAGTATGCACAACTTTATCAAAGTAAACTAGAACACAAATCAATTGCATGATGAGCAAGAATAAGAAATCCAATGTCATAATTAAAAACCAGTTTAAAAGACTGGAATGTTAATGGAAAAACTGGCCAATATGCAAACATTTATGTGAATCCACTGCAGTTATTTCCCCACTGAGAAAAGGGCACAATTGCAATTTATTAATTCATTTCAGCATCAATTTTATAATAAAAACAGGTCTTGACGTTAATATGGGAGCTACTTCCCCAGAATGTAATCCTATCATGCCACTGATAGGAGAGTGTGAATGTTACATAAATGTGGGCTGAGTTTAAAGAGAGTTTAGAAACAATAACTAATCTAGAATGGAGAAGCCAGGATATTAACATCCAAACAGATCATATTATTCCAAGTTTATGACATTTGCATTGGCTGCTACTTGGTTTCTAGGACTATTTTAAACCACTGTTTGGAAACCTTTAAGGGCTCGGAATGGGATCTCCTGATCTGTCAGTTTCTCTGACAGTTTCTCTGGCAAAGAAGTGCAGGAACACTTTGGCCACCCCTAAGGTCTGCATTGTGTAGAGGGGAATGGCTTCCAGGAACTTGGTGGCAGAACCTTGTGATATGAGGAGATAGCGAAGTTCTTGGGAGTCTATGAAGTCTATGGCAATCCAGTGGAAAGGGACGGGTACCAAGGATAGTGGTACCAATGAAGGCCAAGGTAGGATCTGGGCTGAGGCTGTCTGGCACATAGGAAGGGACCAACAATGGGCTTTGACATCTGGATAGCAGGCCAGAAGAACAATTCCAGGACCTGGGTTAAGGTTTTGGCCAACCCCAGATGCCTAGCCGAAGCATGCTCATGGGTGAAATGCAGTATCTTTTGGCGATAAGTTGCCAGCAGCAGGAGTTGGCAGACTCCCCCCTCATCCCCCCTCAGAAGTCTTTGGTCACCCAGACCCACACCTCTTTTGTCTTCTCCATCCATGGGAGATGCTGGGCTCATTGGGTGTCCCTCACCTGTGTTTCTCTTACCACCATGTCTTCAGGCAGCAGAGGATTTCATCTACTTCTTGAGCAAGACTCAGGTCAAGGAAGCTTTAACTCTCAAAGGGTTATATCTTGTTGGTCTTTAGATGTCTGGAGTGGAAATCTAGTTGGGCTTTAAGGTGCTGCTGGACCCAAATCTTGCTCTTCTACTACCGACCAAGAAGGCTACCCACCTGAAACTATCTACTTCTTGGACAGCCAAAAATTGGGGGTTTGCCTCCCAATCAGGACATGCTTGGACTCTCCCCCTCAAGGGGCCAAGAGTGGTCTTGAGTCATTGTCACTCTCATCCTCCCCCACAAGGACCTCAGGTTTACTTGTGACATCACTTGTGACATCACAAAGGAGGTCCTGGAAAGCTAGGACATCTCCACTAATGTCAGCTTCAATTCCTGGATCACCTCACTACACGTAATGGTGAACTGCACTATACCCCTTAAGAATCCAATGGTGCACTGGAAGGGTGTCAGGCATTGATATGGTACTGTCAGAGTCCAGAAGCACTTGCAGTTCCTTCCCAAAGATGGTGACAGGCATGGTGAAGGTGAGGCAAAAGGCATCTCTGACTTTGTATCAGCAGAGCAACCTCCCACCTGATGTCATAGTCCATTATAGGACACTCCCACTGCAAGTGTCCCTGTTGGCTGCAGGTACGGCCACGGGCCATGTAGGGACCTTCTCCCAAAGGAGTCCCAGCCTTCTCTGCTGGTGACCCCAGGACTAGCACCAGTGCCATTATTAGGGAGGGTGGTATGGGAAAGCTTCCTGAAGAAGGGCATCTAAGGGCCTGGGACCGTGCCCAACTTTCCCAGGACATCGGTCCTTCAGTCCAGGAGAGTTGAGTCCCCATGGGGTGGGGGGGCTATTGGGCAGTCATTGCCTCCCCCATTTGGTTCACTTCTCCAGCCATAGGCAGTTTTCTAAAATATCAAGGTCAGGTCTTTTAGGGAGGCCAGTTTTCTCCAGAGAACCCAGGCATGGAAATCTGCTGGGATGATTTATAGCACTTGCTCAGGCATGACTTTCTCTATCAGGGTTATTTATCCACATGGTTATTTCTCCAGGTGTCTTGGGTCAAAGCGATTGAGTGGCTAGCTCCCTTAACTCAATGACCCCCATTCAAGGCCAGTCTTTCTTTCTCCACTCCTGGCCCTAAACACTACCAGATTGTCTCCTCTGTGATCTGGTATCTCTCTCAGATTGCTTCCTTGAGGTGTGAGTGGCATCTTGATTCTTGGGTAGGGCCTACAAGGCAGCCTCCCCCCCCATCAGATAGGGCTCTAAGGCCACTGGGCCTTCGACCACTCAGCCGTCTCTACCATTCCCTCAAAAATCTCAAAGAAGGTCTCCACATCCACCTCAGGGGTCAGCTTGGTCAGATGGGACAGTTGGGAGATCTCTGGGCTTGGATTCTCTGGAATGGCTGGTGGCAGGTGGCCTCCCAGGTCCAGCAGAGGTCATGGATCATGGAGACTTCATCTTCCTGTTGTTGGATTCTCATGTCTTGGAACACCTTATCTTCTTACTTTGACAACCATCGCCCAAATTGGGTGAAGTGTATGGTCTCTGTAGGTGCTGCTTTCCTGCTATTGGGTCATCATGTCCTAGAGCACCTTGTCTTGCCACTCTGACACCAATCATCCCCATATGAATATCAAATGCAAATAAAACCAATGAACACTCCAGACATCTAAACCAATCAGATGAAAATTATGTTGGTTAATGTGTGGCATCATAGCTGCCCCAGACCCCATATCTGATGTAAGCACACTGAGCTACGCTCTGGCCATCTCCATACCAGTCTACCTGTGACTTAACCACAGTGATCCAGGCAACTGTCATCTCTCGGTTAGACTACTGTAACTTACTCTACACGGGCCTACCCTTGAGCCTGACCCAGAGATTGCAGCTGGTGCAAAATGTAGTGGTGCGCATCATTATGAAAGCACCAAATAGGGTGCATATTACACCAATACTGTGCGAGCTGCGTTGGTTGCCAGTGGAGTACCAGATCAGGTTCAAGGTTCTGGTATTGACCTATAAGGCCTTGTGTAGACTGGGGCCAGCATACTTGAAGGACCATCTCTCCCTGTATATTTCCCAGAGGACCCTCCAATCGGGAGAAAAACAGCTGTTATAGGTCCCTGGCTCCAAGGAGGTCTACCTTGCCTTGACTAGAGCCAGGGCTTTCTCAGACCTGGCTCCTACCTGAGACCAGGGCGCAGCAGCATTTACTATCTTTCCACCGGGCCTGTAAAACAGAGTTGTTCCGCCACGCTCATGACTGAGGTTGGGCCTCCACTGGCCGGAGGATGCAACATCTACCCCCCTCCCTGTGAAAGTTGCCCACCACTGTTTGTTTTTCAGCTGCTGTTACTGTGCTGCTATATCTAGTTGAACTGCTGTTTTGTTGGTTATTAGTTGTATTTCTGCCACCAAACAAAAGAGTGCTGTTATTTTTATATGATTTTAATGTTTTAATATGGAACATTTTTAAATGATTTTAAAGTTGTTATCCACCCTGAGCCCACTTGCAGGGAGGGTGGAATACAAATATGATATAAATAAATAAATAAATAAATAAATAAATAAATAAATAAATAAATAAATAAATAAATAAATAAATAAATAAAAATAAAAACCAGTTTTTGTGATGGTCAGAGTGTTACCCAATGCATTATATCACACCTGGGTTTACAGGAGGATGTGATGTCACATGTCTTGCAACATCCACCGATTGTCCTGCCAAACCGAGGCTTGGTCACTGCAAGAAAGCTGAAAAGAACATGTTGGGATGCAAGCTACATGCAATGGCTGAAGACCCATGTCTTCTAATGAGGATTAGGGATGCCATGAACGTAGTGGGAAGCATGTTTGATAGCCAAATGTCTGATATGTTTGCATGTCCACCATCCACCTTGAATGGCTGGTGAACAGCCTAGAAGCTGCACAGTATCCTGGGGTGGTACAGTTTCATTTCTCTCCCTTTCAGTTTTGTGTCTGGGCAGCAGGAGAGATGAGTCTACCCAGGTCATGGATGGCTGGGTCAGGTAATGTTATGATGGTTGAGGGGGATTCTGCCTCCTTTAATATTGTGTGAAAATGGGTAGCCACAAAATAATGTAGATCACATACGTGTAAATGAACCCAAGCAGTAACTTTAAAAAATAGTGTTTATTTATAATTGCTGTTGGCTGATTTATAATTTCTGCTGGCTGATTTGCTCACTGTTTTTATAGACAAACGGCTGCTGAGCAACAACAGGTCTGAGGGGAAGGGGCGGAGAAGTAGGACTCCCATTTGTCATGATCTGGCTGCGCCAGGAAGGCCTAGCAAGGCCTCAGAACCCTGTTAGCAGTAGGAGTAGGCCTGCCTACAATTCCCAGGAGCCCCTGGGCCATTTTGGTGCCCTTTTTGGCCAATCAGAACACAGGGGGCTAGTGCTATATAAGCCTGAGAGGGGGAAAAGCCTGTGTTCTTCCTCCCAGGGAACAGGCCAGAGGAGGTTTCTGCTAGGGGGAGAGGGCCTCATCCAGGTAGGGTGAGAAGGCAGGACTGGCAAGCAGAGGGACAGTGAGTTCAGTTGCGCTAGGGCCTTTTGTTTATTTTGCTTTCACCCATCTATTGTTGCTAAGGCTTGCTTCTTTGTTGTTTGATTAACTGACCTCCTTGTAAATAAATCCTTTTGTTTGTTGTTACTCTGCTGGGTCCTCATGCCTGTTTATTGGCCAAGCTACAGAGGTCAGAAGGGTTGGGAGGGTACTCTGGGCCTTCCCAAGGGACCCTAAATCCCAGAGTGGTGGCAGCGTAAGGTGGTTCACCCCACCTGAGGCATGACATCATTGGAGACCTGTGTGAACATGTGCATGCATGAAAATGTCCCAAATAATGCTGATAATGCAGATGGAAATGTCAAATGGGAAGAGTTTTTAAAAAATGTTAGTTGAGTCATTTGCTTACTACTAATGTAATTGGTTGCCAAGAGGCATGCAGTAACAAAACAAGTCTGTGGGGAAGGAGGAAACCTCGCCTCCGGATAGCAACATTTGGGTCCAGTGGTGCCTTAAAGACCAACTAGATTTCCAAGGTATGCACTTTCAAGAGACATAGCTCCCTTTGTCAGATATGAGGTGTGGAAAAAGGAAGTGGTCCTTATAATCCATGCAGAGGGTGGGGCGGGTATTGTAATTTAGAGTGTAAGGAAGCTTTATAGAACCTGGATAAGTACAGAAAATCAGCATCTGTTATGCAAGAAAAAGCTTGTGTCCCAATTCAACCCTGGGGGATCCATTGTTCCGAATTTGAAAATAAACTCAATTTCAGCAAGCTCGTATTGTAATTTTCCTTTGACGTTTCTCTGTGTAAGAACTGCTACTCTTAGGTCAGTGATAGAACATCCTGGCAGATTGAAACGTTCTCCCACTTGTTTTTGAATATTGTGATTTTTGATATCAGATTGATGTCCATAAATTCTTTGGCAAAGGGGCTGTTTGTCCAATATAGAGAGTTCACGGGCATGCATAACACTGGAAGAAGAACACGTGAATGAGCCTGACATGGTATAGCTGGTGCTTTTAGGTCCAGTGATTGTGCTGTTGGAGTGGATATGGAGGCAGAGTTGGCATCTTGGTTTATTTCCGGTCTGGTCTCAGAGTTCATGTCCATGTTGGGAAGTGCACTGTTGTGAGTTGTTTAAAGTTGGAGGACTGTCTGTGGACAAGAAAAGTTTTGCCTCCCAATGCCGGTGACAGAGAGCAGTATCATTGTCCAGCATAGGTTGTAGATCATTAAAGATGCATTGAGCTGGTTTGAGCTGGGAGCTGTCTGTGACTACCAGTGGTGTTCAGCTGTTGTTCCATTTGGGCTCATCTTATAGCAGGTCATGCCTTGGTATCATCCTAGCTTTATTGTTCTTTTTTCTTACTACATCCAGTGGGTTTTGTAATTCCTGAAATCTTTGTTGTAGATCACGCAGGTGAAAATCTCTGTCAGAGGAACTGGAGCAGATGTAAATTTATGAGATAGTCCAAGTGTGGAACACTGCCATGGCTCACAAACAGTGCTGATTGACGAGTGGCTTCATGTGCGCAACTGGTGAACAGACTGTGAACCAAATTGGCTGGTGTTCAAGCAACCCTAATGAGAATATGCCCTGATAAGTATAAAGGGATGTGCGGTGTGACTGACAGTACCCAAAGTGCTATGGGATACTGAATCAGGCCCCAACCGTAAGTCTCTCTGTTGGCAGCCTATCTACTAATGTGCTTTTTGTCTCAACTAGACTCACTTACAATACCAGAGCGTAGGTAAGGGGGAAATACTCTGGAAGAAATCCTCAGAGGTCAGAAGACTTTTGGTACTTTAAATCACAAACACACACAGGTTTAGAAATGATTGATGACGAGTGTCTTTGTCCCATGTTATTGGGCTCTTAGAATGAACAAATGAAACATTCTCTTGGCCTCTGTTCTCTTCCAAAACTGTAGAATTTTTGAGCTGCATTGCGTTCTGTCATTCCAACCACCTCACAAGGACCTATACCAGCTGTGCTATTTGCCTGGCTGGTTTTTCCACACAGAGACAGAATTGCCAGATACTGGCGTCCAATATACTTTCCTATTATCTGGGGGCAGGAGGTGAAATAGGCCAGGCCACTTAGCAGAGGTAAGCCAGGGAATGGAATCTGGCTATTTGAGACAAAGTATAGTAGAAGTTCACAGGTCAAAAAGCTGAGAGATTCATGAGATCGGATTTTACTGGGGGTGAGTCCAGCATAGGGTGGCCAGGGCCAGGCTGGGAAACTCCTGGAAATTTGGGTGGGGGGGTGGAACGTGGAGAGGGCTGGGTTTGGGGAGGGGAAGGGCCTCAGTGGGGTATAATGCCATAGAGTTCACCCTTCAGAGCAGCCATTTTCTCCAGGAGAACTGGTCTGTGGCCTGGAGATCAGTTGTAATTCCAGGAGACCTCCAGCTACCACCTGGAGGCTGGCAACCCTAGTCCAGCAAAATACAGGTCACCTGGAAGCCCAAGAAAACATTAGGCCACACCATTTTCCCTCAGGCATTCACACCCACCAAGAAATATGGGAAGACACAGTCTAGAAGGGCTTCATTGGCCTGTCTCTCCTCTGAAGGAAATCATCTGTAGAAACTGAGTTGTTGGTTTTTTTCTCACAGCTCGGGGCAGAGGGAACAAAAAACATGTTTCTTTCCCCCACTGTCTTTATGTTCGGAAATGAATTTCAATATTTCTAAGATAATCCCTGTGTAATCTCTTTATAGCTGTCTGAAGTTTGTATTCCCTGTTGCAGTCTTGGATACATACATTTTTCATGATTTTTAGTGATATATTCAGGCCTGAGCCAAATATGAATTCAAAACTCCCTCTCAACGACAAGGAGAAATACGGAGGGATTTGTTCAGCAATGCCACTTCCAGCACAGACTTTGTCTAGAGCAATTTATTAGCATTAGCGGAATTCAATTACAGATGACACATAACAATAAGCAGACATTAATTAGTGCTAAATACCCAAATTACTATTCGATGTTACTTCTATACTAATTTGTCCATTTATTAGCTCACTGTTGGCACTTAAGCAATTAAATGGCAGATATATGTGTTAGTACATTTCCATATTAATTTGTGGATTGCTTTCAAAGACTCATTGCTATATCCTACTTCATGGACTTTCTCCAGTATGGCTTAGAGAAATAGGCATTGCTATCCTGAAAACAAGATTAGTGGAAAGCAGCCGGTTTTGACAACGAATTTCAGTGAGCAGTGAATATTCAACTTTGAAATGAACTTGATGCACCGTGCCTTTAGTTATATGTAGATCTCGCAAATGCTGAACGCAAGTGAAGCATAAAGGTTTTGTGAGGGCTGTAATTTCATATCAGGGATTCACTGTCAATTCAACAGGCTTTAAAGTGAGTCCTTCAAAGAACCTTGCAGCTTCTGAACAGGTTGTTTGGACAACAGACCCAACCCACCTGCATGCAGGCGGTTTTGGGAAACTACTTGAAAAAAATCTGATTGCTTTATTCAATCAAACTGAAAATCTCATTCATTATTTGATAGGAAATAATGTAGGGATAATGGATGGGAATAATGTTAATCTTATTTTAATGGAACTGAATTTATTGGCAGTTTAGAATAGCCCAGGGGAATCTGATCTCATCAGATCTCAGAAGCTAAGCAGAGTCAGCCTTGGTTAGTAGTTAGATGGGAGACTTCCAACTGCAGAGGCAGGCAAGGCAAACCACCTCTGTTAGTCTCTTGCCATGAGAACCCCACAGTCAGATACACCCCAGTATATCTGTCATGTTTGTCTTGTTGTAGATCTGTCATGTTTGCCTCTGAGAATATGCAAAGGGAACATGTTTGCTTGCTTGGCTGCTAGCTGCTTATCTTTCAGGTGTCTAGTTTCTCTTTCCCGACCGGCTTGAGAACATGACCTTGAAGTTCCAGGCAGAGCTGTATCACTCTCTCTAAAGAACTGGGATGAGCTCATCATTTCCCTTCCCCCCTCCTCTCTGTGATCCTGGACCCTTTGTGCCAAAACCCTAATGGACTTTCTCTCCCGGGGCAGGAATGTTCCCCTATAATTAACCTTGCCTTGCCACCCTGCATCACTTCTGCCAATGCTACTGTCTGAATATCTTGATACTGGTATATCTCATCAATAAAGTATCTTTAACTCATACACTGAAGTGATGCAGTGAAGGGCTTGGGGATTTACCTGGCAAGATCTGACACCCACCAGGGGTCGCCATAAGTCAGCTATGACTTGAAGGCACTTTCCACCACCAGGATGCTTACATAAATAATAGAAATGCAAATTTTATCCCATTCCAATTATGTATAGATTCTTCTATAACCACTGGGATCCTGTTTCTATGACAGCAGTTTTCTTTTTGTGTTTAGGCAAATAATGCTAGTTTGGGGGTTGCTTTAGGGATATGGTTTAGGGATAGTTTAAAGACATACTGAATTCCATCATTTCAAAGCAAATAAATGAGTTCTATAGGGCAAGTATTACTGCTTTCTTGGGATTAGGGTCAAAAATGTAGAGGGATCAGTGAGGTCCCACAGAGAACAGAAGCTGGTTTCTTAATATTTACCTTAGCAACCAGATGGATTGAAGTAGATTTGCTGCGGATACCTAGTCAGAAACATCTGGCACGAGCCAGAAAAGGTTAAATATTTCTGTGCTGAACTCATTTCAGTGTGAGCGTGCTCAGATTAAGCTTAGCTCTTCCATTGGAATAAACAGAATTTAAAAGTAGACTGTGTCCTTATTGTTGGGACAGAAAGGACTGGGTATCTGTGCCGGATGATCTCACAAACTGTACAGAAATTCAATCCAAACAAGTGCGTATTGCAGGCGGAGGTAATGGGCTGGACAGGGAACTGATTGGGAATAAAAGAGAAGGAAGGTGATCTTACAAGTCATTGACTGAACCTAACATATGGTAATGGCCAATGTGATGCAGCCGCAAAAGCTTTAGACCCAGCTTCGTAACGAGCATTTATGAAAATACTGACACACTTGGACAAAGCAGTGATGAGGTCATGTCTGGAATATAATCTCCGGCTTCAAGTCTCTCTGTCTTGTAAGGATGAATTCACAGTGATGTTTTTGCAAAAAGGCCATTAGAAAATTGAACTTTGTAATGCTCATTTGCGCTGATCACCTCGTAGGATCACCTCGATAACTTGCTCAGCATTCCAAGCAAGCAGCATTTCAAGAAGTTTTGTGTTCACGCAGTGGAGTAACAGCATTCGGCTTGGTGGCTGCTGGCCGGGTTGCTGTTGTAGGTGACTGTTCACAAATGGCTCGAACAATATATGCCCCTGGATAGTGCATCGTTTTAGATCAACTATATTCGAATGTTGGCACTGGGAGCGAAGGACTGTGCAACCTCGCTTTGCACCCGGAACACCAGCACTTGGAGGGAGGGCAGTACTGCTAATAAGGCAGACAGCTTTGTATTCCTCCTCCTGTCTGTTCTACTGCTGTTTGTTTACCCAGATTGCTACTCACTGGGAACTTCCTTCCAGCTGCCTCCCTTCCACTTTGAGTTGCCAACCTTCAGGTGGCAGCTGGAGATCTCCTGGAATTACAAATGATCTCCATGCAACTGTGATCAGTTCCCCTGGAGAAAATGTCTGCTTTGGAGGATGGGCTTCAAAGCATTATACCCAGCTGAAGTCCCTCCCCTTCCAGAACCCCATCTCTCTAAACTTCACCCCCCAAATCGCCAGGAATTTCCCAACCTGGAGCTGGCGCCTGGCAACTCTACCACTCTTTGGGCTCTCTCTTTGACCTTCATGAGAGCAACACGAGCTCTCTGAATCTCTCTCCATCCTCAGATAGATAGCTAGAATGCCTTTTCTATCAGAGTATGGATTTCTTTAACAATAACATTCGATTTATATACCGCCCTTCAGGATGACTTAATACCCACTCAGAGCGGTTTACAAAGTATGTTATTATTATCCCCACAACAAAACACCCTGTGAGGTGGATGGGGCTGAGAGAGCTCTGAGAGAGCTGTGACTGAGCCAAGGTCACCCAGGTGGCTGCAAGTGGAGGAGTGAGGAATCAAACCCAGTTCTCTAGATTAGAGTCCCACACTCGTAACCACTGTACCAAACTTTTTGCCCTTATATCCAAAAAAGCTGGCTGGTAGAGAGTTTGATGACTACAACGATCAGGGTTACTGTCATGGAAGAAGAAGATTCATTAAGGTTAATATATATTTGAAAAGCTGTAGTAGTTTGTAGTTCGGTATTGTCTACCCTGGCAGACCAGAGAGTGGATCTTCAAGGAAGTGAGTCACAGAAAAGTCTTTCATAACACCTACCTGAGATCTTTTAGCTGGAGATGCCAAGAATTGAGCCTGGGATCTTCTACACATCAAATGTGCATGCCAAGCAGTGAGCATCAGTCTTTCCTCAGGGGATAATGAGAACTTTGATGCAAGCATGAAACCTACTTGGATCAAAGTCCCTTGCTTACATGTGAGCTTTTCATTAGGTCACCTCAACTTTTTTGGGGCGGGGGAGAAAGTTGTCTCAAGCAAGTAGCCCCGAGAACAGAATCATCACATGTACCGGAGAAGAGACATGGTCCGTTTTCACATGGCTAAAAGCTCCGGAAAATCATGCGAAACTCACGGCACGATGGCGTCTTCATAGCATGATCTCCCATTTAATGGCACTTCTGACATCATTGTGCCATTAAACAGAAAATCGTGCTATGAAGACACCGTCATGTTGCGAGCTTTGCGCAACTTTCCAGAGGCATTAACAGGCATGTGAAAATGGCCATTTAGGTTGCTAATCTTGTAAAAAACATTAGACTACTTACAGTTTGTCCCTTCTTTGTGTCTGTGCAGTTGGGGTGTTATGAGAAATTCTCTTAATTCCTTCTTGCCCATTTTCTCCCCGAAATCCAACAATCCTTTTCCTCTTTTTTAGGAATTTGGAGTCGGCTTCTAATCAACTCTTTTTTTAATTGAATAGAAATTTGGAGGGCCAGGAGGGAAGAGTCAAATTTCAGAATTTCACTCTGTAGATGCTCAGAGGCATCAATGTCTTCCCAAGCCTTCCTATCTTCCTGCTAGAGCACCTCCCTGGAGTGTATAACTAAAAGCCAAGCTACACGTGACGCCTGACACAGGTTGGACACTTGTCAGCTTCCCTCAAGTTTTGATGGGAAATGTAGGCATCCTGGTCTTGCAGCTTGGCTCTCTATTTAATTGAAGTTTACAGATTTGCAGTCTGTGGGAGGGAGAACATGTGGTTGGGAGGGGAGTGCAGGTATCGGGCTCTCACCGGGCGCCCCCCTTCCCCTCTACTGGGTGTGGGGGGGCGGAGTTTCTGTAAACTTCAATTAAATGGAGAGCCAAGTTGTAAGACCAGGACACCTACATTTCCCATCAAATCTTGAGGTAAGCTGACAAGTGTCCAACCTGTGTCAGGCGTCACTTGTAGCCTGGCTCTAAAACAACTGCAAGGGATGAAGTTACAAAAAGGCACCTTGATTTCTCTTCAAAGAGAAATGGAAAAGAAACCATGCTTTCAAAGAGAAAATAAAACATAAGAGGAATCAGTGGCTGTATCAAAAAAAAAATTTTTTTTGAAATTGCGCACCTCTTAACAACTGTATTGTGCAGTCAGATGCATCTTCTAATAACCAGCATTGGATAGAATACATTTTTGTGCTTTTTGTGCTACACAGTCAGTAACTTCTGCTCAAGGAGTGGTTGCAAGAACTGGTTGCAAGATTAGCTGGATTCATGGGCAGAGACACTGAAGGGACACATAAGCACTCGAGTAGTAAGCCCTAAACTCAAAAATCTCAAACTAATTTTTTTTCTGTGTGCTTTTTAAAAATAGAAGTGGCAGCGGCAAAGTGGGGGGTGGGGTGGGAATTGCTGCCAAAAAAAACCCATTGAATTGTGTGAGATAGCCATGTAATCATATAAAGAAGATATCTGAATTCATTCAGACTCATTTGAATAGCTGGCCAAACTGCTGGTTCCCTGCTCCTGGCTGGCAAGCAAGACACGTGAGCTGAGCCAGTGGAGGTATTCAAGCACAGCTACCACAGCAGGACATGAGCGAAACCAGCTGGTTATCAAGCGTCCCTGCAGTCCCCATCATATTCCTATCAAAGATTAAAAACGTATGGGGCATTTTTTCAAAAAATGCAGGCTAGATCACATTATAGTAATAAATGTAGCAATTTTTAAGGAATTAATTAGATAGATAATTGCTCATCAAGAATTAAGAAAATTAATAAATTATTCTGCGAAGTCATTGTCATATTTCGGTATTCATGAGAACAACATTAATCAGTCTGATTTCTTTTGTTAATAATGTTAAAGTAATTATGTATTTCTCTCTAGGAGGTTTGGTTAAAATGACCAAGTACAAATTAAAAAATATGAGGGAAAGGATCTCCTATAGCTAAGATGTTAAGGTCCCTAATTAAAATGAATATGATTAAAATGGAAGAGTTACACAAAGGATAAATGAGATATTCCAAAAGGCTGTGAAATTGAGTTCATTTTTTATGTGCAATACAAACTAGATACACTATTCTGGTAGTCTGACTTCTGTTCATAGTAGACAATTGTGTGTGTTGTTCTGAGCTGCGTAGGCTTTCTGTTAGGCAGGGGCAATAATCCTCACATTATTCTTACCAGTAGTGAAATGTTGTCGATGTGACTTGCAAGAAAAGGGCTATGGATATTGCAGAACAATTATTTTGGGGTGCAATATGTCTCCATGCACGTAATAATAAAGGGCACCTCCTTTGTGAGATCCAGTTAATGGAACGGCAGCCCATCCAGGACCACAAGTGGAGGCAATGCTGGCTGAAGGCATTTTGTCATCCCATATGCTCTTCTTCCGTTGCCGTCCCCACTGGGTCAGCAGAGGCCTCTAGAGAGAGCACCACTGTAGCTCTCTTCAGACCTGGGTGGCAGTAACTTAAGTCTGGGAGGCAAGAGTCACAAAGACACTGTTGCCTCTCATGTCACCAACTTGTGCCAATTTGGTACCCAAGTGATGGTCACTTGGGTGGTGAACTGGCCCTGGAGATATTTTCCCCACCATAAACACAAAGAGCTAACCTCTAGGGTACAGCTTCTTTCTGGGTTCTTTTGTGGGGGGAGGTCACTAAAATGAGACCGAATTCTAAGATAGCTGAGCCTTTGGCCGCCATCTGATTCTCCATTGGTCCCCATCTGCAAAAGAAAGAAAATGGCTCTTAAAACTATCACAGAACTATAAGGAACATGTAGTTCTGCCCTTGGAGATTATAAGGACGGCTGATGGTTACTGGATCTTAATAAAGACTTTGTAACATGACTTTGATGACCCATCAATTCCATATATTGTTATATATTGAATTTCGGGAGATTTTCATCCAGAAATCTGCAGAACTTTAGCCTCCCCTACAGATTTTAGGTTAGATCCTGCCCTACAGATTTTGGGTTAGATCCTTTGGGTTAGATCCACACTAATGGTGGCAATTCTAAAGACTTCCGTGCCAGAGGAAAGTGCTGCCCTTGGTGAAACAGATCTGTTGGATCCGTCCCTTTACCCTGCCTATTATTATCATTTAGTTATTTGAGTTCTATTAATGGCAAAAAAAAAATCACTTCCAGCTACCAACTGCAAAGGGCAAGAGGAAGCAGCGTATGGATCATCCTGGGGCAGAAAACTTCAACTTGCATTTAAATCCTACTGAAGTCGGTAACACTAGTCAAATTAATATTCATATTTAAGATAAAAGACTTTTCAAACTTGGGATACTCAAACATACCTTCCCAAAGAAGCCCTCTTGTACATTTGATGAGTCAAAAGGCAGGATATAAATGTTTTCATAAGTAACCACATTTAATCTGTACTGTTTAGGCTGAGCGAATCTCTTGCTTCCCCTTCTATTGTACAGATTAGCTGGCCACAGGCTGCATACCTGTGCACAGGTATTGTCAGGAGTCCAGAAGGCTCTTACAATTGCATCCAAAGTCCAAAATTCTTCACAGCCCCTGCTTTGTTTTTAGCTATGCAACTATAAGATTTATTCCCATCTAGATCTGTATAATCTCTATTTTGTTATATCAACCATTGAATAAGGA
This sequence comes from Eublepharis macularius, assembly GCF_028583425.1. Lineage (NCBI taxonomy): Eukaryota > Metazoa > Chordata > Lepidosauria > Squamata > Eublepharidae > Eublepharis > Eublepharis macularius. The sequence goes on from NC_072796.1 coordinate 18,863,020, forward strand.
AAATATTGATTTCCAGCCGCCAAGGGCAGAGGATTTCATTACATGGCATCTTGAATGCAGCAATTGCTTCCAGCAGATATTCACTGGGTTGATTCTCAATGCTTTATACAAGGAAATGAAATGTCTTTTCAAAATGGCATTTTAGATGGATTGTCCAGTCTCCCTGGCAGCTTTGCTACGTGATTGGCTTGCAGAATTCTCTTGGATACTCTTAAAAGGGCATTAACAAAATGCAGAGCACATTTAAATAAGTGACCATACAAATTCCTTTTTGAAGCACTGTGCAGCCACATTTTTTCTTTAAAAAATCCCACAACAAATAATACCCACCTTTTCTAACACACTTCACAGTAACAGATTTTAAAAAATGCCATTGAACTATATTCACACATCTAAGAGAGCCAACTTTGTAGAGTTCATATTTAGAAAAACAGTGTTGCACCCGGTTTTACAAAAAGCATCCTAAGCCTTGCCTAACCCTTTTATATTTCTTTACTCCATTTTTACCCTTCTTGCCAGTCCCTGACAATTTCTCCATCTCTGCCTTGCATGTATTCCTGACTGAGAATAGTGTAGCTAGCATCTTCGTCACTGCCGTCCTCTCTTTAGTGCCTACAGAATTGTTGGTGCAAATTGAGGGTGATGAGAGTCAAAGGGGAGAGGGGAATCAATGTTTTAAACTGTAGAGATATGATGTGAGATTACTTTTCCCCCATTCCAACAGTCTGGTACAGAAGAAGATGGGGTCAGGGCTTCTGTACTGCCTTAGAGGTGATTGCAGCTGTAAGAAGTAGCTGCCATTTAGCCTAGCTATCTCTGGAAGAAAAAATTATGTAGCGGTGGACAGAGAAGATGGCTCAGTGGTAAAGCACCTGCTTTGCATGTAGGATGTCTTGGAGTCCATCCCCGGCCACTCCAGTCCAAAGGATCAGATAATGAGTGATAACAACAACATTCAGTTTATATACCGCCCTTCGGGACAACGTAATGCCCACTCAGAGCAATTTCCAAAGTGGGTTATTGCTATCCTCATGACAATCATCCTGTGAGGTGGGTGGGTCTGAGAGAGCTGTGACTGACCCAAGGTCACCCAGCTGGCTTCAAGCAGAGGAGTGGGGAGTCAAACCTGGCTCTCCAGATGAGAGTCCTCCTGCTCTTAACCACTACACCAAATTGGCTGATGTGAAAGACTTGTTCCTGGAACTCTAGAGAGCTGGTGCCAGTTACAGTAGACATGGACCTTAATAGACCCTCAGTCTGACTTCGTGTAATGCATCTTCACGTGTTCACAGGGCCATCTTGATTGAGCTGGACGCTCTGAATTAAGGCTATGGCCCAGTACTTTGAATGATACGAGCCGAAGCAGCTACCCTCCCGTAACCACACTCCAAATGTCGAATTCTGTACACATCAGCTAAGCCACAACCTCAACAATCCGTTGGCCCCCTGACACCAGGAATGGGGTGACAGGTGATCCCTTAAATACTGCCAGCAGAGGCAGAATGTCATTCTCTAAAAATGTTTTGGTCGCACCTCTAAACAATTCTTGCACATTTTGTCTGATGTTGGAGACCATCTCAAAATACATCCTGCGGGTGACAGGCATGCACAATAATTACTGTTCAGCAAGACCTCTATTAGAGTACCAAGAGCTACAGCTTCAGACAGTAATCCCCGCTAAATTAGCTGTAGCTGCAGCTCTTGCAGTCAATTATTTCAGCTAATAACAATGTACAGTCTGTTCCGTTGGACACATACTGATGAATGCTGCCAGGAGTGCGTCTCGGGCATCGGGAAGTGTTAAGTAAACTTCAGCCTGGCTCCTCTGCAACTTCTTCTGCTGTTGTATCATAACACGCAAACCTCTGGTGCTTAACAAATAAGGACCCTCAGACGTGATTGTTCAGGCTAGCAATTCATCCATCACCTGTCCATCTGTTGACCTTTAAGACTGCCAACTCCTGTTTTAAAAGGCATTGTGCATCTGGCAGGGCAAGGCTTCCTGATACTTTTTTGCTCTGCACAACTGAAATACATGCACATAGGGGTAGGGACATATGGTACTCAAGTCTTGGCCGGGATCCACATCCCTTTTCCATTTTGATCTGCTTTCTGCCGGTCTTGCATGTCTCTTTCATGATGCACTGTCTCGCCTGCTGAGCGTTATTTCTCCAAGTCATCCATCACCCGTGTACTTTCAGAGAGGTGTGACCTCACATCTCTGGCCACAAAGTGTGCTTTTATGACAGCCACGATGAGTCAAGAGCAGAGCAATTAGGGTTAGCAGGGAGTGGAAATAAAACTATTTGGGCAACATTCACTCCTTTGATCTTATAACCTCATTTTTTTTCCTTTTATATATCTAGAGAGGGGATGAGCTTGCAAGGAATTTTGTCAGTTTTCCCAAGACCCTCTCTTCTCATTTATTTAAAACATGTATACCCTACATTCATCTGCACAAATTCCAAGGCAGAATTTCTCACCCACCAAACTGTATCTTTTTAAACGGCCGGCTAATATATGGTGTTTGGCCTGTGTAAGTATCAAATCAAACCATTCACAATCTGTTGGATCTCTCGCTGACCATCTCACAAGAAATTTTTGTTCCATTAATCATTTTCCCTTCTTACCTGAGCTGAAATGTGAGTGGCGCTCCCAGATGAACTGTATATTCACAACACTGTAGACAAACAAGCATAAGAAAAGACAGACAATTTTCATACTCCAACAATCCTATTTTTCAAGCTAAGAGCACCTGAGAGCCAAGCTACAAGTGATGCCTTACACAGGTTGAACACTTGTCAGCTTACCTCAAGTTTTGATGGGAAATGTAGGCGTCCTGGTTTTACAGCTTGGCTCTCCATTACAGCTGCAAGACCAGGATGCCTACCTTTCCCATCAAAACTTGAGGTAAGCTGACAAGTGTCCAACCTGTGTCAGACGTCACTTGTAGCTTGGCTCTGAGTCTCAGCACTGGGCATGAAGCTTTGGGGAAATTGTGAACTCTGGCCTCAGCTTTGCACGTATGACTCAAAAACCAAAATGGGAGTTTCTTGACCTCCCTTCCAGATACCAGTTACTGGAGTCACTTACATCTCTGTTAGTCTTAGTATTTCCATGCCCTTATCTTCTCTACAGTTCTCCTGTTACGAATGCACGATTAGTATATTTTAAATAGTGGTGGTGTGGAAAGGAGAGAGATACTGGCAACTTAACTGTTTATCTTTGCATTTTTAACTTGATCTGTTTTGAGCCTGCTTGCGGTGAGAGCAGACTACAAATTTAAACAACAACAATGACAATAACAACAACAGCAGCAGCAATGATCTTACTATATAATTGAGTAAGCGGGGTTCAGATGACTCACATTATACCCTGTTGCACCACCAGAGGGTGCTATGGCAGAGGAAAGCCCAGGCAACTCACCATATCATTCCAGAAAACATGCCGTGATGAGAAGCCCAGGCAAGGAACAGGAGCAGAGCAGGTGGCAATGCCCTCCCCACGCGTTAACCCGACTGGTATTAGGAGCGGAGCGGGTGGCAATGCCCGCTGCTGCCTTATCCCAGCTGGTATTAGGAGCGGAGCACGTGGCAATGCCTACCCCCCCCCCCTTAACCCAGAATGTATTAGGAGCAGAGCAGGTGGCAATGCCCACTCCCCTTCACCCAGCTGGGATCAGGAGTAGAGCAGGTGACAATGCCCACCCAGCACCTTCACCTTGGTAGTATCAGGCACAGAGCAGTAGGCAATTCCCTTCTTCCATTCACCCAGCCAGGGCAAGAAGTGGAGCAGGTGGCAATGCCCACCCCCTTCAATCTACTGGAATAAGGCACTGAGCAGACAGCAATGCCCACCCTATCTTCACCCTGTTGGAATCAAGCATTCAGCAATCTCCACCCTCCTTCACCCAGCTGGGATCAGGCTTGGAGCAGTCAACAATGCCAGCCCCCTTCAACCTACTGGAATAAGGCACTGAGCAGGCAGCAATGCCCACCCCATCTTCACCCTGTCGGAATCAAGTGCCAAGAATCCAGCAATCTCCACCCCCCTTTAACCTGCTGGAATCAGGAGCAGAGAAGGTGGCAATGCCCACATCCCCTTCACCCAACTGGGATCAGGCTTGGAGCAGGCAGCAATGCCTGCCCCCCCTTCACCCTGCCGTAATCAGGTGCAGAGCAGAAGGCAATGCCTGTTTTCCCTTCACCTGGCTGGGATCAGGAGTGGAGCAGGTGGCAATGCCTGCCCCCATTTACCTTGCCTGTATCAGAAGTGCTGCAGGTAGCAAAACTGACCACCCCTTCCTGTTGCTGAGATGAGGTATGGAGCAGATGCAATGCCCACCCCCCTCTTTCATCGGCCAGGATCAGTGACAGAGGAGGAGGGAGTGCCTGCCTGCCCGCTCTCCCCTTTCTAGAGTCCATTGTATTTTTCCCCACAATGGGCTTTGTTTCTAGTAATAACAATAAAGCCATAGAATCTGGGAGATCTTTCAAACACCCACGGTGCCATGACCCTCACTGAGTGCCCTTGGGCCAGTCACTCTCTCTTATCCTAACCTATATCACAGGATTACTGTGAAGGGAAAATGGAGGAGAGGAGAATGATGTGTGTTGCCCAGAGCTCTTTTGAGGAAGGGCAGGAGAAGAATGTGTCTTGGGAGGTGGGAGGGATGCCCACTCCCAGTTCTGCTGCTGCTGTCTAGTTAGCAGGTGGAGCCAAGCTGTTGGAGCACTAGGTACAGGTAGGTTAGCTTTCCAGCTCCACCTCCATCACCCAAACAGATCACACCCCCACAGTACAATGGTTACCTGGTAAGTCCAAATCAAAATTCAATCAAAACGACACAATAAAGTTGACCCCAGTCATATAAATTTATTTAGCTCTCATAAATAATTGCCAATCAATAAAAGCAGCACAGAAAAAGCAGAAAACAGTTTAAAAAGCATGACCTTAAAAAAATTGGATAGACAAGATTTACAGGCTATCAAATAGGCAAACAGGCAACTAAAAAGATGGACTGAATCTTCAATTAAGAGCTTGGACAAATAGAAAAGCTTTGGTCTGGCATCTAAAAGGCAGTAAAGTTGGCACTAGGTAGTGAGGTGTTACCACAGAAGATGCCCTGTCTCTAAATGCTACCTGCCTCAACTCTGTAATTGAGGGTACCAAGGGTTGGGCATGAGATGAGGCTCTTTTTAATGGAATAAGTTCATTTAAGAAGGATATAGGCAAGCTGGAACATGTCCAGAGGAGGGCAATGAAGATGGTGAGGGGTCTGGAGGCCAAGTCCTATAAGAAAATTTGAAGGAGCTCAGTATGTTTAGCCTGGAGAGGAGATAACTGAGAGGTGATATGATAACCATCTTCAAGTACTTGAAGGGCTGCCGTATAGAGAATGGCACAGAGTTGTTTTCCGCTGCCCAAGAAGTTCGGAGCAGAACTAACAGGTTGAAATTAAATCAAAAGATTTTTTGGCTAAACATTAGGAAGAACTTCCTGACAGGTAGAGTGGTCCCTCAGTGAAACAAGCTTCCTTGGGAGGTGGTGGGCTCTCCTTCTTTGGAAGTTTTAAGCACAGGCTAGATGGCCATCTGACAGCAATGCTGATTCTGTGAACCTAGGCAGAGTATGAGAAGGAGAGCAGGAAGGGTTACATCAGTGCTTAGTTCCTGTGGCCCTTTCGTACACACCTAGTGTAATGCCGATCTCCACTTTGGGGTCAAGGAGCAATTTTCTCCAGGCCAGTTGGGCCAGGGATCTTGGAGGGTTTTTGCCATCTTCTGAGCATGGAGCACGGCTCACTGTCTGTGTGTGTGTGGGGGGGGGGGAGGTAGTTGTGAATTTCCTGCACTGTGCAGGGGATTGGACTAGATAACCCTAGAGGTCCCTTGCAACCCTATGATTCTGATTCTATGTATTCAATTACCTCCTATTGTCATTTGAGTCACACCTACTCTATTTTTTTTCTCTTTGCTTTATTCTGGTATATTGGATGGTAGATGAATGTGTGACCTGAATACAGTGGCAAACATAGTGACTGAGGAGACAAAAAAATGCTGCCTGTGCTATGATTAGGGATGTGCAGTCTGAATATACTCAGAAATATTTCGGAAATAGCATAATTCCAAAGTGGCAAGTCACTTCAGAATTATGCTATTTCACTTGCTTCAGTATGCTCCGTAAATAATTGGAGCATACTGAAGTGAGGGGGGGCAACTCCTTCACCTGCAGCTCCCACCCCCCTGGGGCAACCTCTACACCCCCCCACAACCCCTCCCCCGGCAACCCCTCCCCCCCCACCCACTTACCTCATTGGAGGGAAAGCGAGAGGGACTTCAGCTGGGTGGCGGGGTTGCTGCGGCCATGGCGGTGGTGGCAGCAGTGGCGGCCTGGAGCCCTCTGCCGCCGCACCACCTCCTGAGATGCAGGCTTAAGCCTGCAAACCCCACTGCCTCCGTTCACCCGGCGATGTCAGGGATGAGGAGCTCCTTGTCCCCGACATCGCTGGGCAAATGGACCCAGAGAGAGGGGGGTTGCAGGCTTAAGCCTGCAATCCCTGCCTCTGTTCTCCTGGTGATGTCGGGGAGGAGGAGGTCCTCCTCCCCGCCACCTCCTTTGTCCACTGGTATCAGGGCCGAGGAGTTTCCTGGCTCTGACAGCACCTGCACTCAGCCGCTCATTGGGGAAGCTCATTGGGGTTTAAATGCCCCTTCCCCTGCTGCTCGCAGCGGCAGGGCAACGGGCATTAAAACCCAAAGCTTCCCGAAGCATTACAAATGCTTCGGGAAGCTTTGCTTCGGGGTTTCTGAATCAGGCCAGCATGCTGGCCCGTTTCAGAAATCCCTAAGTTTTCCGGATCGGGTCCAATTCAGGTATTTTACCCAAACTGGATTCCCGAAGTGCACACCCCTAGCTGTGATGGCCCATTCACAGAGGAATCATCCCAGCAGTCTAATTCTCAAGTGATGAACATGCATGTGCAGTCAGCCAGTAGAGTACACCCAGGCAGGTAGGATCAAAACTAAGCCCGGAAAACCCACAACAACCATCGATCAAAACTAAATTTTCTGCTAACATGAGAGGTGTGATTTTTACCAATTCACCCTTCCTGCTGCAGACCCCTTTTTTCCCTCATGCCATTCCTGAGGGTTCCCTGTTCTCCAAAGAGCGACATTTCAAGGAGATCAAGGGGCTGTAGCAGAACTGGGGTAGACAGAAAAGTTCTGTTTGCAGGATTTAATCCAATCCAACCCAGTGTGAACCCACTCAAATGATGACCCGCAAGATGTTTTCAGGAAGGTTGTGAAAACCTTTGTCATGCCACCTAGCTCTTTCATTCTGGTTTGAAAACAAGAGAAAATATTTGATTGTGTATTCAATTGCTGGCTTTCCCTTTCTATCAATGTAACTAGAGCCATTAATATTTACTGATGTGGATCGACCTCACTTGTTTCCATAATTTCACGGCTCCGTCCTTTCCTCCCCCCATAGCTTTCACCATCTTGAAGAGCAAGGATTATATAACCCGTTTATTATATAAGCCTAGCCTTGTTAAAAATTCTTCTGAGCTACTCATCTTAATCACTTAGAATTTAACCTTCAATTCTGGTCATTTGGATGCTATAAAACACTTATACATTTAATTGAATGAGAAAATCTGGATTATGGTCTCTATTCAGTCACATAAATCACCTTTTATAAAAGCCTGGGTGCACGGTTATTCAGTTGCCGTTGACTTTAACAAGGTATTTGCCTTTGTGAGGGTAGCAAAATTGGAATTTTGATGTGAGGGGGGGGGGATCATACCAGGAAGAACTCACAGCAGGACTGCCCTTGGATGGCCTTGGTTCTTTTGGCACTGTTACCAGTTTACCTTTTGTTGCGCTTCTGATGTACCTAGCCTCAAAGGCTGTAATCCTGCACACACAGCCTACTTAAATCCTGCTCATCAATAAGTTTTAAGCAGTCTAAATGGGTGCAGATTTTTAGCACCCACGATATCAAGTTGAAAAACAACTCACAAATAACCTAGTGCAACTGGCCCATCTCTAGCTCCAGCAAGGGCAGATTGGCCTTTATGGTCACTACAATAAGTTCCAGTGGTCTAGTAGCCTGGGGGCAGCCTCTCCTGCGACACCCTTGCTTGATCCCAGCTTCCCAAGTGAGTTGCTCCATCCACTTGCTGGATGAGTTGCCCTGCCTCCTTGCCTGGCTTTTGAGAGTTTGCACCACAGAGCCACCTGTTTACCTGTGAGTTGAGCTGTCCATTCACCTAGGTGGGCACCAGCTTTTCCAGCCTGGCCCAGTCCTTCCTCCATAAGGGGGCATGGCAAGGGAAAGGCACCTCCCTTTCCAGGGCCATTTCAGCCCCCCCCCCAGTTCACCTTAATCTCCAGTTTAACAGGTGTAGTGTGTTTCCATGTTCTGGAATGCCTTGTTTATTATCCAGGTCCCTAGGACCAAAACCCACTGCGACTTAGAACCCCAAGTATCATGTGATTAAATTTCCACTCCATCTTTCTGCAAAAGTAATTCAAGGCACCTTACAACATTCACATGTCCTTTTGTTGTTTAGGAGTTGCTCAGAAGACACTACTGGGGAAAACTTTTATTGCCTCTGTTTGCCAATTACAAGGTCTCCCGTCCCTTCTCTCCTTGTCTGATTACTAAAACAAGGCTTCAGACTTGGTGATCTGAAAAGCAGAAATGGTTTATTATAAGAAATTCTCAAATAAGCCTGATGCACACACTATTACAGCAGAGTGCATGCCAACAAACAGGCGGCACCTACCTTTATACCATCACACAGGCATGGTGCAAGTAAACATTGCAAGTATTTTTATTGTTTACAGTACAGAGGATTATTACAAGAACATATAAAGATTCAAGTGAATGTCTCATGATGTTCAGAACATGATTAGAGATGGGCACGAACCTAAATATGACCCAAAAAAACCCATGAACCAGGCCAGTTCAGGGTTCGCGAACCAGGGTTCGTGGAAGCTCCTTTTCACGGAACTTCCATGAACAGTATACTGGTTCATTGGGTCGTATTTACGGGGGCAGTTTAAATGGCCATTTCCCCAGAGAAATGGCCATTTAAACTGCCCCTTTAAGGGCAGGTCCCTTTAAACTATCAGCTGGCAGGCGGCAGGGGGGACGCTTACCTTTCGGCCTTTAAACTGTTAAATGCCACTTTTCCTGCCGCAGTTAAGGCCAGAAAGGGGCATTCAAACCCCATGAACCACGAACTGGTTCGTAACTGGAACAGTTCCGTAGTTCATGGTTTGTGAAACCCATGAACCACAAACCTCCTGGTTCATTTTTTGTTGTTGTTCCATGCCCATCTCTAAACATGATAGATTGACACGTTGAGATTATGTTTCCTTTCAGGTCATGTAACATAAACTATCAACTGGTTATTTCTACATTGCTGAGGAAGAACATACCCAAGGCTGAGAACAGGGCAGGAAGGAAACATGTGTAGCCTTCATTTTATTCTCAGAGTGCAAACTGACTGTACACAACACAGCCTTCATGTTATTACAACCAAAATACAGGATGGAATATGTGGAGTGATAAGCACACAGAGAGAAGAGTTTTATTTACAAGTTCTTTAGTCATTTTAGACCACAGTCACATATAGAAAACAACAGAGCACACAAAAAATTCCCCAACAGATGAAAAGTTGGTGGTCCAATAGAACTGAGCTGGCACATTTTCCTTTCTTTCAAAATGACAGGAATAAGCTACCGGACAACTGTGGTCTGAGGCTGGTACATAGAATGCCCTGGTGGCATTCTGACGTTCCCTGATGGCAGCAACTTCAGGACCACAGTTGCTTATGGCACGGGGAGTGGGATTTTAAGCTGTTGCTGGGTCCAAGAATGACAGTTGGATAGTTGTGAGGCAGAGCAGTGTCCCAACCAGACTTGGGGCCAGGCACACCGGTTCAGTGCCTGTTGGAAGCCTACCCACTCTCCAATTAAAGCAGCTTCAAGATGGCACTATGCAGGTAAGAATGAGAAACAAAACTAGATTTATTAAACCAACAAGGGGATGAATTTGGGATTATGGATTTCAGTGTTGGGGGAGGGGGCGATACAGAAACTGAACTAGGCCAGATTTACAGGAAGGTTCAAGTGGTTGCTCTTGGATATATTTACAAACTAATTGGAAAAAACTTTGTATTTTGAGAGCTTGTGTTACTTGGCTAGATCCTTCCCCTATCCTACCACCCAACTGAGCAAAGTTTAAAGTCTTCCTGTAACTTCAGTTGCTCATCCTCCGGTGGAAAAAAGTAAAGTTGGAGGAAGACTCCTTCGTCTGGAGGAAGTTTGAATCTCCAACGCTGTTACATTTTTGTAAGTCAGAATATTTGATCTAGTGTATTTTTCCCCAAAACTCACTTTTACTAGCGTAGATCCCACATGTATGACAACACAGAGACCATGAAGCAGAACCAGAGCTGTAGGGGAATAATTACATGTGGTCAGAAACAGGTAAAAAGAGCTGCATCTGAGACTCCAAAGGCCAACAACAGTGACGCCAACAGTAGAGATGTTGCCACATCACAATGGTCCCATCAAGACCTTTTCTTAGTATCCTATGCTCTTTTCCCTTTGGATTCTTAGAAATGCTTCCATTATTTCCAGCGCTGTCTTTCTATTTTAGGGTTTTTATTACTCTCTGCTTTAGCTCTTCTCTTTAATCTCTCCATGTCTACAGAAAAGCCACATCACAAACACACCTAATGAGCAAGTGAAAGAGAGCGGCATGTGCAAAGCTTAGAACAAATGTGAAGGGCTGATAGACTTGTTGAAAGACATCCTACCGAACTAAGCATGGTGGCCTTTGAAAGTTTACCATCTCATTCTCATGGGTTCTTTTGAAAAGGGAAGAATCATTTTAAAACCTCTAACATTTGTCATATACACAGAAAATACGTCCCAGTCATTACAGAATTGGACACGCAAAGAGGAATAAGAAAAGGAACAAATGCATAATATACAAATCTACAGGCGAGCAAAACAGATGTGTGTGTTGAGCTCTCCTCATACAGAAGCACACATGTAGCACTTTGACACAAGATGATCGTGTATTCTGAGACACACTTCTGTTGTCGGTCACAAATGTACAAATGGTGCACATAACAGTCGTGCATAGTTCTTAAGGCTGTGCTGTTTATTCAAAGGAAAATAACAGAAGGAAGTCTGTGTACATTAATCTATAGTCAAATTCCTTTGCAAGTTTCATTGTCATGTACATGATAGGAGTGCAGTTTCATTTTGAACAGAATTAATGTACTCTCCTCTTTCCACAAAAGTCCTATGCTTAGTTAAGTAAAGCTGGCATACTTTCTTTATAAATTGTTAAGGTGGGTCTTTATTGTCTGTTAAATAACATAAGGTAATTGCAACCTTGGATTTTTACCTTGTACATTTGTAATTGTTGTTATTGTTGTTGTTGTTATATCATGTTCTTGACATTCATGGCAGCCATGCGTCAGGGAAGGTGGAAAAGCATAAATGATGCAACACCACTTTGCAAACTTACAAGATAAGTCAAAGAGGGCACCGGAAAACGAAAACAGCACTGAATGAGAAAGAGGCTACAGTGCATGGCTACAGAGCAATCCCACTTCATGAATTTATAAAAGAACAAAATTGTTCTCTAAGCAAAGAAGAAAAACAAGCTTACAATTCTGTGATTAACACTTTGTGTGCCCAGATCCTTTAGCTGAGGTGCTGTCTACTTTTGACTTTGGCTCTGGCCTGGGACTGAAAAATGTACCCAGCGTTTCATGGGAACACTCCTGTGTGCTACAGTTTTGCAGGTTTTGGATCTAATATCTTCTCTCTCACACACACACACCAGGTAGTATCAGAGAGCAGAGCTAGCCAGAACTTAGTGGGTTGAGGGCGGAGCCTGAAGGAATCAGATAGAATCTAATGGGTCATATATAGTCCCAGACAAAATCAAGTGTACTGACTTTACTGGTCCCCAGTATAAACTCCCTGACAAAAGAATATTATTGCTTGGACTTAGAAATAAGCCAGTTTGGTGTAGTGGTGTAGTGGTTAAGAGTTCCAGGACTCTAATCTGGAAGAACTGGGTTTGATTCCTCACTCCTCCACTTGAAGCCACCTGGGTGGTCTTGGGTCAGTCACAGCTTCCTGGAGGTTTCTCAGCCCCACCTACCTCACAGGGTGATTGTAGTGGGGATGCCTAACCCCCATCTTAACTCAGCTGGGATCAGAAGCAAAGCAGGCAGCAAAGCTTGTTCCCCGTCTTTACCCAGCAGGGATCAGGAGCAGAGCAGGGGGCAATGCCCACCCATCTTTTAAACAGCTGGGATCAGGCATGGAGCACGGGGGAATACCCACCCCTGCCCTCACACAGCTGGGATCAGGAGTGGAGTATGTGGAAATGCCCAATCCCCTATCACCCCGCTGGCATCAGGAACAGTGCAGGTGGCAATGCCCATCCTCTCTTCACCCAACTTGGATCAGGAGCAAAGAAGGTGGCAATGCCTGCTCCCCCCTTCACCCAGCCAAGATTAGCAGAGGTGCAAGTGGCAATGCCCGCACCCCACCTTCACTCAGGTGAGATTAGGAGCAGTGGCAATGCCCACCCCTGCCTTCACCCAGCTGGGATCAGGAGTGGAGCAAGTGCCAATGCCAGCCCAGCTAGGATCAGGAGTGGAGCAGGTAGAAATGTCCACCCCTCCTTTCACGCAGTTGGAATCAAGAGTGGAGCAGGAGGCAATGCCCGCTCCCCCCTTCACCCATCCAGGATCAGGCACAAAGCAGGCAGCAATGCCCATCTTTATTCACCGGGCCAGAATCAGGAATGGAGTAGGAGGCAATGCCTGCCCTCACTTCACCTGTCTGGGATCAGGCATGGTGCAGGTGGCAATGCCAGTCCCCCCTTTATGTGGCCGGGATCAAGCACAGATCAGGTGGCAATTCCCGCTTCCTGCCTTCAGCTGGCTGGGATCAGGAGCGGAGCAGGTGGCAATGCATGCCCCCATCTTCACTTAGCTGGTATCAGGCATGAAGTAGGTGGCAATGCCTACCCGTTCACCCAGCCGTGATCAGGATTGGAGCAGGTGACAATGCCTGCACCCCACCTTCACTCATGTGAGATTAGGAGCAGTGGCAATGCCCGCCCCTGCCTTCACCCAGCTGGGATCAGGAGTGGAGCAAGTGCCAATGTACATCCCCACCACCCAGCTGGGATCAGGTGTGAAGAAGGTGGCAATGCCCACCCCCTGACTTCACCCAGCTGGTATCAAGAGCAGAGCAAGTGGCAATGCCTGCCCTCTTCAACCAGCTAGGGTCAGGAGTGGAGCAGGTGGAAATGTCCACTCCTCCTTTCACCCAGCTGGGATCAAGAGTGAAGCAGGAGGCAATGCCCGCTCCCCCCTTCACCCATTCAGGATCAGGTACAACGCAGGCGGCAATGCCCATCCCTATTCACCTGGCCGGAATCAGGCATGGAGTAGGAGGCAATGCCCTCCCTCCGTTCACCTGTCTGGGATCATGTGCAGAGCAGGTGGCAATTCCCACTTCCTACCTTCAGCTGGCTGGGATCAGGAGCGGAGCAGGTGGCAATGCATGCCCCCCCCCCATCTTCACTTTGCTGGGATCAGGCATGAAGCAAGTGGTAATGCCTGCCATTTCACCCGTCCATGATCAGGATTGGAGCAGGTAACAATGCTCACCCCCTTCACCCAGCCAGGATCACATGCAGAGCAGGTGGCAGTGCCCACTCCGCTTCTCTTGGCTGGGATCAGGAGCAGAGGAGGTGGCTATGCCCACCCCCTGCCTTCATCCGGCTGGGATCAGTGATGGAGGAGGGAATGCCCACCTTCCCGCCCTCCCCTTTCCCACTCTCCCCTTTCTAGAGTCCATTGTATTTTTTCCCACAGTTATAACTGTAATAACATACTTTACTAGTGATAACATACTTTGCTAGTAACAATAACATACTTTGTAAACCACTGAGTGGGTGTTAAGTTGTCCTGAAGGGTAGTATATAAATTAAATATTACTATTAATACTGGTTGACTGGCAGTCTTAACTGGTGCACTGAGGCAGTCGTTACAGGGATCCAGCATATTCTCCACAGATGCAATCCTAAAAACATTTTCCTGTGAGTAAGCGCTAACGATGAATAAATTGGAACTTACTTCCAGGAGCAGACTGGAAAGGGAAAATAGCCCCGGCTGTGCTACAAGCCAGAACTGCAGGGCCACGTGGCTCAGCTGGGCTAACTATGGGCATTGACTCACTCGCTGTATTATCCCCTAACCTGGAAGGAGTGCGGGAGGAGACGGTTGGTAAGCTGACCCAAACTGCCATGGTTGGTCAGGGGCTTGGACCAGGTAGTCCCTTAGTTACCGGCTCTGCTTGCCCGTGGGCACCAGCAGCCCTCTAAGGCAGTGGCCTGTCAGGTAACTTACCTGTAAGTTAAATGGCCAATCCACCCCTGTTTAATGCTAAGTAGATTACTTAGGATGGCTCCCATAGCAATGAGACCAGGGTTTGAGCTGCCCCTTGCAGAAATTGTAGCTCTAACCTCGGCTGTGTCAACTTCTGACTTTACTATTTATTTACTTATCAAACTTCTTCCTTGCCCTTCTCCTTGCTGGAGAAATATTAAACACCGTCATCCGATAACTAAAAGCAGCAATTCATTCGAAGTGAAATAATAAAAAACAAAACAACAACATTGACAAAACAAGCAAAAGAAAGGACAGCAGATAAAAATCCTTCTCATGGTCCATCTGAATCTGTCTTAAAACCTCCGAAATGTTCCAAGCAGCCATCCTTCAAATATAAACTCAACTGTATCAATGAAATCCCTTTAAAAATGTCAAAAAGGTAATCTTTGAGGAGATGGTTCATTGTGCTGCCCCCCACAACAGGAACTATTTTTAACCAATCCCTAGAAGACCATCCATATAGGGTGCTTCTAATCTCCATTGGTCAGGAGCTCCATAGCTCAGGCGGGCAACCACTGAGAAGGTCCTCTTCCCCCATGCCCTCTAGGCTTGCCTCCTACAAAACTTATACACAGAGAAGGACAAACTCTGCCAGATGTCAGGCTATTGGCAGGTTCCTCTGGGTACAAGGGGCCCTGCAGGTCTACAGTCCAAAGCCCGGGTTTCTCTCGACCTTTACATAGCACAACTCTATAACGCAAGGGTTATTGCATCACTCTGTTGAGGTGAGGGTCTGATCCCGTCCCCTTCAATGGCATCGCTCTGAGGAACCACAGAAGCTGATGCAAAGGTGAACTGGGGATGGCCAAGAGCAAAGGCCAGGAGTTCCTACCCAGGCAGACATAGCACTGTATAGTTGCTGCAGCCCAGCCTCTCCTTTGCAGCTGTCGCCTGAACCGGACTGCAGATCTGTGCAGCTGAAAGGACTTCTTCAATGAGCAGGTTTTGCATTTCAGCATTTGTTAGGCGGCTGGCCTCATAATTGCTCAGATATTTCATCTGTGCAGGAACTTCAAACATTTGCAGCCACTCGACCCCTTCCTAATTACAAGAAGATCATCCTATGGGAGTCGTGAAATTGCTCTCAACTACTAATAAAAATGACAGGGAAGCATTTACTACTACTACCACTTAACTACTCAGTAGTCACAAAGTCCTTTTTTATTAATCCTTTACTGTTTCACTGAATGTTGTTGCTTCAAAAGATTCCTCCTTTCCTTTATTCGTACTATATTCATTATCAGAGCAGAAAAGAATAATTATAAAAGATGCTTTATTGGAATGGAAGCCTTTATGGTGCAATCCTGTTATGCCTTCCTATGTCCACTGGAGTCAGTGGGCTTAGAAGAGTGTAACTGCTTAGAATTGAACTGTTAATTCTTCAAATATTAAAAAAAACCCACCACCCCAGAAGCAAACCATTTACATCTCGTTGACTATTTGGTTTCAGCAAATTCCTGTAGCCATGAGTTCCACAGTATTTCAATAGTGTAAAAAAACTGTGTGCCATAGCAGGATGGAGTGGGTATCTCCAATAGGCAGAGTTTCCTAGTACCTTTATAATAAAAAGGAATAGAAAATAGATCAAAAATATATAATAAAATTAACTATTATCGACATTCTGTTTGGGCTTATTTTCACATAGTTTTTAAAATCTTTAACTTCTGTCTTTAAAATGAAGTCTCAGCTGTTGCCATTTCATATCTATGTCTACATGAAGCCCTAGGCTAAAAGTCTTTAAAATGAAAAGGGAGCAAGTAATTTCCTTGTGTTAGAAATGATCATTTTGCTTGCTACAGGAGTTCCGTTTACAAGTTGTGACCGTAACTACATCTTTGAAGTTGCTCTTATAAATGGAATTGTCACTCTTTTCCAGTTTGATCTATCCCCAAGAGTACAGGAGTCCTGTTCCAAATGTGTTTTTATTTTAGACCTCACTACACGGCATTTCTTAGGAGAATTCTAAAGAACTGCTAGTACACGGGGGCCTGTTAGCTTCAATAAAGGGCTGAGGTTTGAGCTATGACTTGAAAACTAGTATTTACTCAAAACTTCATTCCTTGTGATTTTTGAAACTGAAACTCCATTTTCATATTTCAACCTAAAAGGGCATTGGTAATAGATAGAAATTCTTTCCCCCTTTTCAAGCATTCAGAAATATCTCCCAGTTCCAAGTGCAGTGTGAGGCTTCTGTTTGGCAAGAGTCTACAACCTCTTGTACCCCTGCCAACTGAGTTTGCAGGAGAGGCTTATGACTAGACATGGGCACGAACAGAAAAAAACCCGAACATGGTGTTCATTGGTTGTTGTGGGTTTTCCGGGCTGTATTGCCGTGGTCTTGGCATTGTAGTTCCTGATGTTTCGCCAGCAGCTGTGGCTGGCATCTTCAGAGCACCTCTTTTGGTGCTACACCTCTGAAGATGCCAGCCACAGCTGCTGGCGAAACATCAGGAACTACAATGCCAAGACCACGGCAATACAGCCTGGAAAACCTACAACAACCATCGTTCTCCAGCCGTGAAAGCCTTCGACAATACATGGTGTTCATTGTTCGTTGCCATCCACAAACAACACTGACAAATGTGATCCTGTCACGAACATGTTCGTTGTTCATTGTTCATGGGGGCCAGCAGACTCTCCTCCAGCCATCAAGATCCCTACTGCACCACTCCCAGGAATCCTACTTGAGCAGGCAGCAGGAAATGTACCAATAATAAATAATAACTTGGTGTATTGTCGAAGGCTTTCACAGCCGGAGAACAATGGTTGTTGGGGGTTTTCCGGGCTGTATTGCCGTGGTCTTGGCATTGTAGTTCCTGACGTTTCGCCAGCAGCTGTGGCTGGCATCTTCAGAGGTGTAGCACCAAAAGACAGAGCTCTCCCAGTGTCACAGTGCTATCTTTCTACCTTGCAAGAACTCAGGGCAGCTTAAAATACAAATAAATAATGGTCATAAAATGAATAAAACAAAAGTTTTTTAAAAGTCATAAAATGAATAAAAACAGTTTAAAAACACAGGCGTGGTAATAAACATAAAAACAAAGTTAATTTAGAAGCAATGCTAAATAAAAATGTTTTCAGCTGCCTCCTGAAGATCAAACAAAGCAGGAGAGTATCGTGATATCAAGCAGTGCAACAGAAGGAAAACTCGCACAATCTTACTAAGTGTGAGTTACAAAATAGGCAATAAATACAATTTACATTATCATTTACTCAGAAATCATGAAACAGTAATTCATATATAGTCACACAATTTTCTGAATGAGAAGGAGAAAAACTCAGTATCAAGAAGGAAATGCATTTTTAAAGTAGCATGTGCTAACAAGCCAGTGCTATCCAAATCTTGAAATATGGTATGCTGTTACTAATAAAGTGCAAGTGCTTCAGTCAAATGTGGTATATATGCCCAAAGCAATAAAACTCAAAGGTCCATGTGCACACAGTCCTCGTTGAGTCAATCCGTCCAACAATGCTTTCACAAAGTTACAGCTGGTCACTAGATCAGTTGGAAAGTGGCTGTGATTAATTTCTTGTTCTTACGGGTCATCTAGATCTAGTGGGAAAAGAAGAAGACCCAACATTAGATGCATTGACTTGATAAAGGAAGGCTCATCCTTCAATTGGCAAGATCTAAGCAAGACTATTTAAGATAGGACATTTTGGAGGTTGTTTATCTATAGAGTTCCCATAAGTCAGAAGTGACCTGATGGCACACGTGAGGAAGATGACAATATTCATTCCATAAGACAGCAGCTTGAATTCTGTATTCATTTTTAACATTTTAATATTGAGATATTTACATAACATATTCTTTTTAAGCATCTAAGGTTGGCTCCCACAAGCTTTTTCACTCAATCTTGTCCAATTCCCTTCATTAAAACAGCCTTTGTCTCAGATGGCTTTTGTCCATGCAGCTCCCCTGATCTCCAGCATAGACTTCTGGGGAGGGTGGACAAAAGAGACTCTTCCTTTTTTAACTATAATAATAATCGATTTATATATCCTTCAGGACTTAATGTGCACTCAGAGCAGTTTATAAAGTGTGTTATTATCCTCATGACAATCATCCTGTGAGGTGGGTGGGGCTGAGAGAGCTCTGGCAGAACTGTGACTGACCCAAGGTCACCCAGCTGGCTTCAAGTGGAAAAGTGGGGAATCAAACCTGGTTCTCCAGATTAGAGTCCTGCCGCTCTTAACTACTACACCAAACTGGCTTTTTCATTAGCAGAAAAGCGCATTGGATCAAACTCATAGTGAGAGATAGGAATAAATATATTCAATTAAACAGATTCAGCATTATCTCCAACCTCTTAAACCTTTCCTTTTCCTACTGTGGCACTAATGCCTTAAATCAGTCCATTGATTTGTATGCTTTAAACACTTGTAAGTGATATTTTTCTGACGTGTTTTACACTCTTTAAAGCTCTAAAGCTCTGCTAACATTTAAGAAAAAAATTACATATCTTGCCATATGCTTGTAGAGGACTTTTTTCTCAAGACAGCTGGTAGAAATGTTTACTGAAAATTGGGTTGGTTGATTTTAATGTTCTTGTTTGCCAGCATGGTGTCTTGTAAGTCACTGTAAATGGTAAAACCCGTGGAATGTTTTAATAAATAAATATTTTTCTAATTTTCTGAACGCACAAATGCAGATGGTTGTTGTGGGTTTTCCGGGCTGTATTGCCGTGGTCTTGGCATTGTAGTTCCTGACGTTTCGCCAGCAGCTGTGGCTGGCATCTTCAGAGGTATAGCACCAAAAGACAGAGATCTCTCAGTGTCTCAGTGATCTCTGTCTTTTGGTGCTACACCTCTGAAGATGCCAGTCACAGCTGCTGGCGAAACGTCAGGAACTACAATGCCAAGACCATGGCAATACAGCCCGGAAAACCCACAACAACCATCGTTCTCCGGCTGTGAAAGCCTTCGACAATACTCATCCTTCAATTGGCAAGATCTAAGCAAGACGATTTAAGATAGGACATTTTGGAGGTTGTTAATCTATAGAGTTCCCATAAGTCAGAAGTGACCTGATGGCACACATGAGGAAAATGACAATATTCATTCCATAAGACAGAAGCTTGAATTCTGTATTCATTTTTAACATTTTAATATTGAGATATTTACATAACATATTCTTTTTAAGCATCTAAGGTTGGCTCCCACAAGCTTTTTCACTCAATCTTGTCCAATTCCCTTCATTAAAACAGCCTTTGTCTCAGATGGCTTTTGTCCATGCAGCTCCCCTGATCTCCAGCATAGACTTCTGGGGAGGGTGGACAAAAGAGACTCTTCCTTTTTTAACTATAATAATAATTGATTTATATATCCTTCAGGACTTAATGTGCACTCAGAGCAGTTTATAAAGTGTGTTATTATCCTCATGACAATCATCCTGTGAGGTGGGTGGGGCTGAGAGAGCTCTGGCAGAGCTGTGACTGACCCAAGGTCACCCAGCTGGCTTCAAGCGGAGGAGTGTGGAATCAAACCTGGTTCTCCAGATTAGAGTCCTGCCGCTCTTAACTACTACACCAAACTGGCGTTTTCATTAGCGGAAAAGTGCATTGGATCAAACTCATAGTGAGAGATAGGAATAAATATATTCAATTAAACAGATTCAGCATTATCTCCAACCTCTTAAACCTTTCCTTTTCCTACTGTGGCACTAATGCTTTAAATCAGTCCATTGATTTGTATGCTTTAAACGCTTGTAAGTGATATATTTCTGACGTGTTTTACACTCTTTAAAGCTCTAAAGCTCTGCTAACATTTAAGAAAAAAATTACATATCTTGCCATATGCTTGTAGAGGATTTTTTTCTCAAGACAGCTGGTAGAAATGTTTACTGAAAATTGGGTTGGTTGATTTTAATATTCTTGTTTGCCAGCATGGTGTCTTGTGTAAATGGTAAAACTCGTGGAATGTTTTAATAAATAAATATTTTTCTAATTTTCTGAACGCACAAATGCAGACTTTATTCAAAAGCCACCTTTTTAAAAAGCTATCAAATGAAATGTCTTCACCTTTTGCCCCCATTCAGCAAGCAAGATGCAAAGGAGTGTTCGCATCACAATGCGCAGCTAAACTCCACTGTGATGCTCGAGTGTAACTTGAGATGCAGATGATGGTATGTATTCAAGATTAATAGTTGCTGGGCGTATCTACTTGTATATAACAAAAGCTGTATTAGGGATCTTTTGTTTCCCATTGGCATAACTTCCCAAACCGTTTAAAGGATAGCAACAAAGACCCTGTAATATCCACAAGAAAGAGTATACAACAAAGTTTCTTCTTTTGTGCATGCATAACAAATGCATTCTTGTCTGTGGCACTGTTACACTAATAGCATTCATTACCTTAAAGATGACTGGTGTGGTTCATTGGCATATTCATAATAATGCTCATTAAGGCAAATCTTAATAGATGTTGTTAAAGACCTACTTCTATATCATCTTAGAATGCTTTCTCAGATGATGGACTCATTTATTTCTAAATTAGCAAAATGTCCATCATTAGGACACGTGGCTATATTGCATGACTCCTTGGGAGGATTGTTTGTTCGTTTTAATCATTTTATTCTTTTGCATTATACCTGACAGCAAGGACCAGACCATTGAAAATCAGAGGTGGATGGAAAATATTGTCCCATTGTGTTTTATAATACCTCTGGCAGGATTCCCAAATACTGTGCTTTACCCAGAAGGAGGAAACCTCAACAATTTACTTAAATCCTATAAAATAAAGAAGTGTCTCTCGAGGACATCGCCGGAATTGGGGCTTTACTTGTAGCCAATGAGCCTCAAGCTGGATCCTGTCTGCACATCTTCGTTCAGGATTCCATAACTTGACTAGGGATAATCAAATTCCGCTCACAACTCGTTCTCCAGTCAAGGAGCCAATTATTTGATGGACTGTTGCTCTATTCACTGACCCATTTATAACTGTTTGGCCTTCTTAGCAGAGGGCAATCAGCTCGTTGTGCATGCGCATTCTCACACGACCCAACAGAATTCCACTTCCTCCCTCGTTCTGCTGCTGTTCTGCTAGGCAGGCAATTGTTTAAAAAGACAATTCAATCTGTCACGTCTCATATAAATCAGTCATAAATCTATGTTTTAGAAAGTACTGCAATTCCGTGCTCACCTAAGTAGTCTTAATAATTTTAATGGTTATGTGGCTAAATGGCTTAGATTGGCAGTGGTTTTGCACAATTTGGTAAAGGTGGATTCAAATTTCTTCAGCAGGTGTTGAAGTCATTCAGAGCTGAATGAGATAAATCTAATGATCAAATGTTGTCAATTCAACTGTCAAACACATTCACCATGAAAACTGTGGTGCCCTTAATACTGACATCTCTAAAGTATGATTGTCACAACAACCCCTGATCCAAGCCTTTCGCTTGTTATGTTTTCTGTCTTTTTACCACTAAAAAGTCCCTCGGGCTGGAGAATTGTTCATCACCTCCCCACCTACCCCTTCCCTGAAGTTACTTAATACCCTGCCCTCCTTAAGGGATAGCAATGAAGTCGGTTTGTTTTTGTTTAATTTGTTTACTTTGACAAACTCTCAGGATTAATTAACCCTGCACCAGAGAGCACATCAGTTTGAATCCAGACCTGTTTGCTCTGAATCTTACAAGAGAATAGATTGGGAAACTCTGGATGTGGATAACACAGGAGCCAGCTAAAACAAAACAAACATGTTTATTCAGATGGTAAGAGTGAACGGCAACTTCTTCCCAATTCAGCCAGCTACATGAGATAGGACTGGAGATGGGAGGTTTGCACAGGTTTCCCACAAGCTTTCCTAGATCCCCCAGGGCTGAAGGCAAAGCTCCAAAAGGACTGACAAGTGAAGCCTCACCACCAGGGTAACAAGCTGCCACCAGCCTCTATAAATTCACATCTTAAGGCCAAGAGGCAAACCTCAAGCCCCTGGCTTCTGACAGGCAAAACCAACCCTGCAAGGTAGCCACGTTGCAGACTTGACCCAAAGAAACATTTACAGTGCAATCCTAACCACCCAGGCAGCGCCGTCGCTCATGTGCCGGTGTAAATGGGGCGGCACTGGATGGCACCCTATTGACTTTTGTAGGATAGTCCCACTAGCGCCTGAGCATGGCAAGGCGAAATGCAGCGGGTTCCGGAGAAGCAGGTGGGGGGAGGTGGGGCCAGCAATGAGTGACAGGAATGCCCATTGGGAACCACGTGGGAGGCCAGGAGGCCATTTGGAAATGAGGGGAATGAAAAGCACGCTCAGACTTGCTGCTGCGCAATGGGAACATATCACTGCATCTCTACAAAGCAAGAGCGGGGGCCGGACCTTGACAGCCATGTCCCAGTACTGGGGAGATGCCCCCCCAGAGTGAACTGAGAGACCCTCCCCATGCGAAGTCCATCCCTGCTTCCACAAACACAACCCCCACCCCCTGGCAGCAGCTTTCCACCTGCACCCCGTCTTCCTGGCTTATCAGATGCCAGCCGCTCAGCCTACCAGAGAATGAAAGTCCTCGGTGCCTCTCCCCTCCCCGCAGACATTCATGGGCCATGGTTCAATTCCCACCCCTCTGCCTGACGTTACATTGGGGGAAGGAAGGGGGCGGGGAGGCTGAACGGGGTCTGCTTGATACATTTGTGGGGATGTGCAAGTGGAAATGTGTGACGGGGGTGTTGGGGGAGGGGCTAAGGACAAAGTCAGGCATGCAAACACAGAAGTTTGTTGTTTCTCAACTCGTTTATTAAACTGGGAAAAGTGCCACTGTTTCTAGGCTGGAAAGGGAGCCAAGGCATTTCGCACAGCCCTCCTTCTTGCTCCCAGGGGTGATGTTGAGAACCGAATGTCACTCACAGAGGATTGGGGGGCAGGGGGTAGGGAGAAGCGGACATGCTCAGGACATGCCTGCAAGAGAAAGACACACATCTGGGCTTCACCTCAGTCCATGGCCGAGGCAAAGCCCACACTCCAACATCTGAGAAGATGCACATAGTAGAGAGCAGCAGCAGCAGCAGCAGTGACCAGCTGATGCAAGACCGTCTGGCGAGGATGCACTCTGCCTTGGGGTGCTTTTACCTTTAAGGGAGGAAACGGGCATGTAGTTACAAACACTTGGTCAAGGGTAGTTTTCTGGACAACTGCCTCTGTCGCAGGCAGGGGCCACTACCACTACCCCCTTCCTTGCCGAGCCTCACCCGAAGAGGCTAGTGGCCAGGCGAGTTCAGGTGATGGGGCAGTTAGCAATAATCAGTGGGACGGGTTAGCTGTCGCCCTATCTCCTCCTTACCTGTCAGCGCTCCGTAGCTCTTTACTGTACTGGAACTTCAGAGTCAGGACACCTGCAAGGAAACAGGAGTGGCTGTTGTTAGTTAGTCAGACATTCTGGACTTTGCCCTTCTTCCCTTCAGCGAGTGCACAGTTCTCCCACATTCCTCGCAAAGTCCCCAAAGTGCACCCAGTACATGCCATGGTGAGCACCCTCTCCCCCTGCCTCGTGTTCAAAGTACCCACGGCACACTGCAAACGGGCAGAGCTTCCCACCATGTGCTCACTTACCTGGGGCGCGGGCAGTGCTGGCCGGATGTTTTATAGGATGCTTTTGTGGGTGATTGGGTTTGGGGAGGAGGGCTCGTCCACACTGGGAGTGCACGTTGATTGGTCCCCATGATAGTTCCCATCCTATGCTCCTTCGGGCCACGGGGTGGGGTGGGGCACTTGGAGAGGGGGCTGAGTTTTCGCCATTCAATGGGCGCCTATGGGCTACACCTTGTTCTTTCGTGGTGTAGCTCTTTTGTGCCGCTGTGGGCATTCCCGCTTCTGGAAGGGCATAGGGAGCAAACTAACTCTGGCCCCGCCCTCCTCCCTGCCCCCTCCTGTGCCAACGTGGGGCTTTATGCTGCTTCTCCACCTCTGCCCGGCTGCCTCTTGCTTGTGGTGGCACCAGCCCACCAGCAGTGCTGCGCCTCGTGCCACCGCCGATGGAAGGGCATTTACACGCACGTAAGAGCCAGTTCCAATGTCGCAATCCTTAGTTCAGTTCCTATTCACTTTCCCCACCCCCATTAGGATTGCACTACCCGTTTGGTAGTTTGTGGCAAATTGGTCAATGGATGGTTTGGATGGTTTGGATGGAAGCCACAACTCTTAATAACTCCTCGCCAATATAAAAGTAAGTAATTTATTAAATAAAATTGCAAAAGCCAACAAAAAAAATAGAAACAAAGAAAACAACAACAGGCTATTTAAGCTAGTCTATATACACTATCAGTGCAATCCTAAGCAGAGTTACTCCAGTCTAAGCCCATTGAAATCAGTGTTCCAGATGTTACCTTGAGCAAGTTTTAAAGTCCAGAAATCCAAAAGACAGAAGTACATAAGTTGTTATCACAGGAAGCCACCAGCTGCATAGCATTCACTATCAGAAGCAACAGGATCCTCCAGGAAGGTGTGCTTCCAAAGGACAGGAACAGGAGGAAGTGGGAATGGACTAAGAAGCAACTCCTTTTAAAGACCACCCACCTGCAGCCGGCCTAAACTCGTAGCCAATCAGAAGGCCAAAAACCTCTGATGTCAAGCCTGGCCATAGCCAGTCCCCACAGGTAAGGTGGGGGGGGGGGAGAACTCATCACCCCATCCCCATAATGCTAACAAGCCAGGAATTTGGTGCCAGCCTCCATCAAGCTTTGTCCTTGAAAGCTGTTTCAGGTTTGCACATGTGGCTCAAGACCCAGTCTCCAAAAGGGGGGGGGGGGAGTTTCAAAAGCCTGAACCAAAATGTTTAAATTAAAAAAGAAATAAATTTCTTTATCATTATCATTATTTAATTTATAGCCCACCCTCCCTGCAAGCGGGCTATGGGGAGGTTACAGCAGTAGATAAAAATACAATGATAAAAAAAAGTAAAATAAAAAATCTCAGATATAAAGGTGCTTTAAATTTTAGGGGTTCCATTTTGAGTCAGTAAAATCTTTTACTGTAACGATAATAACCAGACAGCTTACTCTTTAAACTGTTTTTAACTGAGAACAGCATCTAAACACCACCCATCAAAATCAATAACTCTAGCCCCTAGTGGGCTCCCCTGCCTAGTTCAGGGTACCTCCTAACCCTGTTCTCTCCAAAACTCCAACGGTCAGACTCTTCTATTAGTGGGTGACAGTCCAACTCTCCGCTTCAGAGTTCCATTAGCCTTTTGAATGTGATTGGTCAACTCCAACTAGGGAGAACAGAGGGCAGAACCTTCTCTGGTTTGTCACATTGATACAATATTGGAAGGGTGGGATAGAATATTGAATATATCATATGAGATGAAGAGCAACTGGGTTTGTCCCTGTATGGCTTTCAGGAGATCAGAGAACTCTAGTCCTGGAAAGAGAACACAGCATCCAACCAATTGCCATTTGAATCTGAATTCACCAGTGGGATCTAATATTGAGAATGGTATGATGAATGTCTATTGACCTTTGACTTTGACAGTCTCTCATCTTGTAAGAGGTGAGAAGAATGACTAATTTTATTATTTGTTGAGTTAAAGATGACTCCTCCTCCTCCTCCTCCTCCTCCTCCTCCTCCTACTACTACTACTACTACTACTAGTAGTAGTAGTAGTAGGAGTAGTCGTCATCGTCGTCGTTGTAGTGTTTCTCTGCTCTCCTTCTGAGAACCAAGATCTGGAGTGCTTGGTTGCCATGGCTGTCAGGAAAGCATGACAATATCAGGAAATCTCCACAGCAATTTGGTGAGAAGTAATCTAAACATGGCTACCTTGATTTAGAAGTAATCTAACATGGCTACATGCTAGATTACTTCTAAATCAAAGTAGCCATAGATTTGTCAGAATCTTATTTAAAACAAGTTCTTTCAGCTGTCGAGTTGTAGCCAATAAGCATCGACCACAATTTACAAAATTGTTATTGGTACTCCCCATGTCCCATATAATCAAAGCAGCTTACCTTTTTTAAAAAAGAAGTTTTCTATTTGTCACTATTTACTGAGTTAGCAAAGAAAAATAGCAACACATATATTCATGCAAGAAACATTTCTGAAAGAAAACATGCAGTAGAATATAGTGTCAAACAATCTCAGGGCCGCTGACTGTCCAATGCAGCCATAAACAGGGTGCTGAAGAAACCTGAGATAATTAAGACCACAGGAGCCTGAGCTCCCAAAATATATATTTTTAATGACCAATTTGAATTGACCAGATAGTTATTTCCTGCCTAACACACCAGAAAGCAGCTTGCTGCTGATTATGGTGACAAAGTAACACACAACCTTCCATTAGGCATACATTCATACATTTTTAAACAGAACATATTGCCTCATAAATGTTAGCAACTGTCTCTTGCAAGGGCATCTTTCCTCTGGACCATTTAAAGCAGGCCTGCTATCTACCTACATATCTAGAGCTTCCTCCAGGGGCTCAAAGCAACGTCCATAGTTCCCCTTTTCCCATTTTACCCTCACAGGAGCCTGTGAGACCTGGCTTCCCAGATCATAGTTCACCATTCTAACGATCACACCATATTGGGTTTCGCCACAAAAGCGTTGTTCATTGAGTTGTCTTCTGGGCAGGCACACATTAGGACTGCACATGTGTAGGCCAGCTCTGGAGAGAATTTTCTAGATTTCAAATGCTCCAAGGGGAGCTCTTTCCCCATGGCATACAGAGCCACATTTCATGTCAAAACGGTCATGTGCCCCGGAGGAGAGGTACTTCATTCCTTCAGTTCTTTTAAACCACTGTAAACCCTTCAGCAAAATAGACATACAAGAAGAGAGCTCACGGCAGGGCAAAAGAGAAGGAATGAGCGCCTGCACAGAAGACAACTCAATGAATAACAATTACGGGTCTAGTCTGGGGGACCACTGCCGTGGGTGGAGGCCATAAGACCCAAGGGCTTTTTGAGAGTCAAAACTGACTGAAATTTGTTAGAAAGGAAAAAAGAAGCCAAAGAGTGTATATCTTGGACCCTGTCATCAGGCAAGAAAGTCCTTTCAGAAGTGGAATCTAATCCAGCCCCAGAGGTGAATGCAGTAAACAGGGATGAAGTTAGACTTTTCCCAGTTTACCAGGAGACCCAGGTTAGACATGGTATGTAAAGTTAAATCCAAGTGGGAATGGAGCAGATCCTCAGAGTTTGCTACCAACAACCAGTTGTTCAAGTACAGGTACATTGAGCATCTTTGAGATCTTAAAAAGGCAATCACTACCACCATACACTTGGTAAAAACTCAGAGGGCTGTGGCTAGACTAAAGGGCAAGACAGTATATTCATAACTTGTTCCTCCACACTTAAAAAGTAAGTATTTTCTATGTGATAGAGCTATGCAAGTAGGAGTCCTTTAAATCTAACACCATAAACCATGAATTTACTGTCAATAACTGAACCAAGTTAGGTAAGGTTCACATTCTAAACTTTTCTTTTTTTTTTTTGAAAAAATTTTTATTGGGTTAGAACATTTTTATTTTTACATTACAGTCAATTTTCCCCTAATTTTTCGTTTCTAACCCCCTCCCTTTCCCCCCCTTTTGTTGACTTCCAACAGCTTTCCCACCCTCTGTCCCTTTTCCCTTACTTCTATTAAGTTCCTCTGTCTAAAACAGATATACATTCTCCATTATATTAAGCAGTACATCTTTAACTCCTTTACTTGTTATACACCCAAACTATACGTCTTTAGATAAACAATTTATCCCATTTTCCAGTTTTGAATATTTCTATATTAACCTATATATCATAAACCATAAAAATTTCCCACATTTAAATCAAACAATTTGATTTGTTCTCTATATATTACTCATTTCAACTTTTTATGGTAATTCTATATAACTCCTCACATATTCAATCAATTTAACTCTTCTGTACATTCAGTTTGGTGCATATAAATCTTATCAAAGAAAGAAAATATTGTTATTTACTCGATCCTCATGTTTAAACCTTATCATTAATTATTCTCTATCAATGTTCTATCAGTTAACCTATACATATCTATATATATCTCAATCTGCTTATAAATTCACATTTCTCTTCCTCCCCCGGTAAAGTCACCCTTCTCTTTTATACTTTTATTATACTTCAGTAGTTCTCAAACTGCCACAGTTTTCCTCCCACCTCCCATTTCTTCTCCAGATATTGTTTCAGCTTCTCCCAGTCTGTGTTAAACTGCCCTGAGTCCAGATCTCTCAGTTTTCTTGTCATCTTATCCATTTCAGCCATGTACAGCAATTTGTAGATCCAATCTTCCATAGTTGGCACTTCTTGTACTTTCCATTTCTGCGCATACAAAAGTCTAGCTGCTGCAGTCATATAAAAAATCAACGTCCTATGATGGGCTGGAATTCCCTCCATTCCCAAGTTTAGCAGCAGGAGTTCTGGGTTCTTATTTATTTGAAACTGTAAAATTTCACTCATTTCTCTTATTATTTCCCCCCAGAACTGCCTTGCTACCTCGCACGACCACCACATATGATAGAGGGAGCCCTCGTGTTTCTTACATTTCCAGCATTTATTAGAAGTATTCAAGTTCCCTAGCGCAATCTTCTTTGGTGTCATGTACCAACGATAGATCATTTTGAAAATGTTCTCTTTAATATTAATACATGTCGTTGTCTTCATTGTAGTTTTCCACAAGTATTCCCATGCCTCCATTGTTATTTCTTTATTGAAATTTATAGCCCATTTCACCATCTGTGTTTTAACTATCTCATCCTCAGTATACCATTTCAACAGTACTTGGTATACCTTGGATATTCTTTTCTTGTCTTCTTTAAGAAGGGTCTGCTCTAGTTCCGAGTTCTCTGTTCGTATGCCCCCTTTTGCAAAGTCCGAGTTGTATAAGTCTCTAATCTGTCTATACTGGAACCAATCATAGTTAGGTGATAGTTCCTCTTGCGTCTTTATTCTAAGTTTAGATACTTCAATCTTAGTTATTTCTTTGTACGTTAAACATTGTTGTTCATTATCCACAGCTCTCGGATCTATCACCTCATATGGAACCACCCACAAGGGGGTTCCTTCTTGTAGGTAAGTTCTGTACTTCTTCCAGATTGTATATAGACTTCTCCTTACAAAATGATGCAGGAACATCGAGTTGACCTTTACTTTGTCATGCCATAGGTATGCGTGCCATCCAAAAATTTTTTTATATCCCTCTAGGGCTAATAGTTTCTTATTCTTTAATGTCATCCACTCTTTTAGCCAAACTAGGCAGATTGCATCGTGGTAAAGTCTCAGATTGGGCAGTTGCATTCCGCCTCTCTCCTTTGCATCTTGTAAAACTTTTACTTTCACTCGAGGCTTCTTGCCTGCCCAAACAAAGTCTGATATTTTCCTCTGCCATTTTTCAAATTGTTTAGAGTCTCTGATGATTGGTATTGTCTGTAACAAAAACATTACTCTTGGTAACACATTCATCTTAACTGCTGCAATCCTGCCCAGCCATGACAGGTTCAATCTATTCCATTTGATCAAGTCTCTCTCTATCTGAGTCCATAATTTTTCATAATTATTCTTGAACAAATCTATATTTTTTGCAGTCAGCTCAACTCCCAAGTATTTCACCTTACTAGTTACTTCACAATCCGTTGTTTCCATTAACAATTGTTGTTTCTGCTTAGTCATGTTTTTGCATAATATCTTTGACTTCTTTTTGTTAATGAAGAAACCTGCCAAGTCTCCAAACTCCTTGATCTTGTCTATCACTTTTGGCATGTTCTCCAGTGGGTCTTCTACAATTAACATTATGTCGTCTGCAAATGCTCTGACCTTATATGAATAGTCCTTTATTTTTATTCCTCGTATTTCCTCATCTTGTCGGATTTGTATCATCAGAATCTCCAATACTAAAATGAACAACAATGGAGATAACGGGCAACCTTGTCTTGTTCCTTTACTAATCGTCAATTTCTTGGTCAGTTCATCATTCACTACAATTGCTGCAGTCTGGTCTCTATAAATTTCCTTGATTGCTCTGACGAATCTTTCTCCCAATTGTAGCTTTTCCATAGTGGCAAACATAAAGTCCCAGTTTAAATTGTCAAACGCTTTTTCAGCGTCTACAAAGAAGAAACCAACCTCTTTGTCACAACGCTTGTCATAGTATTCAATAGCATTGATCACTGTCCTTAAATTGTCTCTTATTTGTCTATCTGGCAAAAAGCCTGCTTGTTCCTCCTCTATGACTTCCGAGAGCCACCCCTTCAATCTCTCCGCCAATATCTTCGCAAAAATTTTATAGTCATTGTTAAGTAGTGATATAGGTCTGTAATTTTTCACGTTGGTCAGGTCTTGGCCCTCTTTTGGGATCAATGATATATTCGCTTCACTCCAAGTATCTGGAATCCTTTGATCCCTAAAAACTCCATTCATCACCTCTTTTAGGAATGGTGCCAGTTCATTGGCCATTGTCTTATAAAATTTAGCCGTAAATCCATCTGGCCCTGGCGCCTTTCCTAGATTTGCGGATTGTATTGCCTTACTTATTTCCTCGTCAGTTACTTCACTGTTCAACTTATTTCTCCAAGCTTCCGAGATTTCTGGAAGTTTGGTTTTCTCCAGATATGATGCTATTGATTCTTTATTTACTTCTTTTTTATTATACAGCTTAGCATAGAATTTATAGAAGGCTCTACTAATGGTAGTCTGCTCCAAGTACGTTTTATCTTCTTCACAGATTTTATTTATTATTTTCTTTTCCCTTTTCTTCTTCAATTGCCATGCCAAATATTTCCCAGGTTTATTGGCACCCTCAAACGCTTTTTGATTCAGTCTTTTAAGGTTCCACTCCAATTCTTTATTACTCATTGCTGTTAGCTGTTCTTGAAGAATTTTGATTTCCTGGTATATTTTCTTTTTCCCTGGTCTCTTTTTTAACTGTACTTCTTTGGCTTTTATTTTCTCCTCAATCTCTTGTCTTTTCTCCTCTTTCTTTTTTCTTGCTCTGCCATTTAAGTCCATTAGTATGCCCCTTACAACCGCCTTGTACGCATCCCAAACTTTATTGGTTGGTACTTCTTTATTCACGTTGTATTGTATAAAAAACTTAGTCTCTCTTCTCAATGTTTCCATATTCTCACTTTCCTGTAACAAGTCCTCATTTATTCTCCAGGCTTTCCTTTTTCTCCTTTTTCCAAATTTCCACATAATTGGGTTGTGATCTGAGCCTACCATCGGCATTATTTCTACCTCCTTAGTCCATAACGCTAAGTCCTTTGAGGCCCAGATCATATCAATTCTTGATAATGTAAGATGCCTTGCAGAATAAAAAGTAAACTGTCTGGTTTTAGGATATTCTCTCCTCCATACGTCTTCGAGAGTCTCTTGTTGAATCAACTCAAAAAAAGGCTTTGGCAATAATCCTCTTTTCTTTTGTGCTTTTGTAGTCTTTTTGTCTAGTTCCAAATCTGTCACTCCATTGAAATCTCCAGCAAGAATTATCTGGTCATATACAAGATCGTCTAAGTGCTTCCTTAAGTCCTCAAAGAAGCTTTCCTTTGCACCGTTAGGTGCATAAAGTCCGACTACCAACACTCTCTTTAAGTTCCAATTACATTCCACTGCTACGAATCTAGCTTCCACATCTCTCATAACAAATTTTGGCTGCAGCTCCTCTTTTATATACAACACCACTCCTCTTTTTTTCTTGTTGGAAGCCGCTACAAATTCTTTGCCCAATTTTCCAGATTTTAAATATTTTACATCCTGTTTTCTAATATGGGTCTCCTGCAAACAAACAATATCACATTTTTGTTTTAGTAGCCAATGAAAAATATTTTTTCTCTTATTCGGTGAGTTTAGTCCATTTACATTCCAAGATAATACTTTACACTCCATATTCATGGTTTTGTTGGTAAGTCTTTTTCATTGTCCTTAATAAATCTCTCCATCTCCCGCTCAGATCTGATACGCTTTTTTGCCCCTCCAAACTCAAAGGACACTCCTTCCGGTAACTCCCATCTGTACCTAATGTTCATGTCCTTCAAAGTCTGAATTAACACTCTATATTTTTTCCTGTCCAGTAACACTGATCTGGGCAATTCCTTCATTATGATAATCGTCTTGCCATCAATCTCCAATGGGTCTTGAAATTGTTTTGTCACAATCCTCTCTTTCATATTTCTAGTTGTAAACTGCACGATCACATCCCTTGGTAGTTTCCTCTGGGTTGCAATTCTCGAGTTCACACGATACGCCACATCTAGGATAGCCACAATTTCCTCCTCCTCCTTCCCCAGGTATTCAGCCAACACCTCAGTCATCTGTTCTTGCGCTGACTTCCCTTCAACTTCTGGCAGACCACGAAAACGAAGCTGCTTCTCCATGTGTTTAGTTTCTGCAACTGACATCCTCCCCTTTACCGATCTCATCTCTGTTTGTTGCGTTTCTATTAAATTCTCCATCGCGTCTTCTACTGTTTTGACTCTCTGCTTCGTTCCTTGTAATTCACTGCTAATCGTTTCCACGCCTTTTTTCACTTCTGACAGCTCCGACTTTACTGTCTGTGTAACTTCTTTGACCTCTTTAATAAGCTCCAATTTCGTGTCCTTAAGTTCTTTCATCATGTCTATAAGTTTTTTGTCCAAATTTTCTATTGCCGATTGCCACTCTTTTTTCGACATCGTGGGGCTTGCTTTAGCTCGCTCCCACGAATCTGCTCTCTTCCTCAGCTCCGTGGCGTATAATTAAACGTTTTCCTTTTTTTCAAATGTCCCAATCTTTGCCAAAATTAATTTTTTATATCCAAAATGTCGGGCGTCTTTTCTCTATGGTTTCTCTATGTTATTATAATCCAAGATGGCCTACTTCCTCTTCCGCTGAAGCCACGACCCTTCCACTTTCAAAAATGGCGATTCCCCACTTCCTGTCCCTTGGCAAGGGCCGCTTCCTTCCAGCCACTCTATTGTTGTTACGCACTTCCTGTCTCCCGTCTTCCCACAGCAGGTCTCGCGATGGTGTCTTTTTCCCACAGCTCCAAAACCACAGGTATTCAAAACAATAGTCCGATTTTTGTAATAACTTCTTTAAACTTAGTCTCTTTTAAAATACAACTCCTGCCGAGTCTTCACCTCCTTTTCACTAGTCTGTTGCAGTTTAAAAATCTACTTTCTTTCCTCTCTGTTTTTGTCAATCTGTCCCGTTTCAAGAAATAGCGATCTTTACCTTCTCTTCAACTTTCTCGGGTTGTAATCGCTGTTTCGATCTTAAATTCTCCTCTCGACTTCCCTCCCCGATCGAAGCTTGGGTATGTAGGTCTTATGCCAGCCGAATTGGCCCCAAAATTGCCGCAGAGATTATAGCCGACCCGTCGCAAGGTGGGACCTCAAGGATCGGGGGGGAGACTCCTTGTGTAGAGCCCCCCCTCGTCCGAGATCTAGCTCACCCTAGGGTCTTGAGCGTTCTTTGCCTGCTCCCCGCCTGAGAGCAGTCGGCCGCGGGTTATTTTCACCCCTCCGGCCGGTTAAAACGGCAATCCGGTCAGCTCCGCAAATGGAGCTGCGTTAGACCTCCATGAATCCCAAACCGGAAGTCCACATTCTAAACTTTTCAATGTCAAGGACTTTATTGAGGCAACAGAGATCTAGGATTGGCCTGAAGACATCATCCTTTTTTATGAGCCAAAAATATCTAGAGTAAAACTCCAAGGGGTTTCCCATAACAGGGACATTCTGAATGGCCTCCTAACGGAAAAGATTGTTCAAGGCATCCTGTAATTCAGGAGGACAATCAGTCACTGTGCCAGGTGGATAGGACAGCGGCAGCAACCCTTTAAAGTGGAGGCAATGTCCCATTTTAATGAACAGCAACTCCCAAACTCCATCAGTATTTGCCTCCTATTGGGAAGCAAAAAGTGTCAGGCTCAAGAATGATGGTGAGTCACTAGAAGACAAGCCCACTAGTCAAAAGAAGGACTTTTGGCCATGCTAAGAGGTTTTCGGTGACTGAGACTGGAGTTGTTTCAGTCTCTATCTGGAAAAGCCCCTCCTGGATTGTGGTTGGGACTCAGTCACCTTGAAAGACCTGCCCACCCGCCCCCCAGGTTTCTCAGTCCTTCACCAGTCCCGGATGGATGGTCGGGGGGGGGGTGGCTATTCTCATTCAGGAATCTTTCTCCTTCAGGCCACTGGCACTGATTGTGTTGGCCTGACGTGGAATGCTGAGGAGAGCTTGGCTATGTGTCTGATGTACCGGCCGCCTAGCACACCAGCAGCTACCCTGTCGAGCCTGTTGGAGGTGGTGGCGGGGTGGCCTTTGGAGCACTCTAGGCTGTTTGTCTTGGGTGACTTCAATGTCCATGTCGATGATGCCACCTCCTCACAGGCTGCGGACCTGGTATCATTCATGGCAGCACTAGGGCTCTCCCAATATGTTTCGGCTCCCACGCATCAAGCAGGCCAAACACTAGATTTCATCTTTGGGATGGGAATTCAGGTGGACCTTGATGCCATTGAGGCAGTTCCATGGTCGGACCACTTTGTGCTGAAGGCTTGTCTGGGAGTGGCAGCCCCTCCCTGCATAGGCAGTGAGCTGATTTATGCTCGCCCGTGGAGACTAATGGATCCAATTGGTTTCCCGAATGCTCTGCGGGATCCTATGCCCTCTGGCTGACATGGCCGTCTCTCCGAAGCCATTGATGAAATCACCCTCCCTTGCCCTCTCCATTCTCATGCCAAATTAGCCCCCTGGTACACGGAGGAGCTACAACGGTTAAAGTGGGAGCTGAGGTGGCTGGAGCGAGTGTGGCGGCGGAATCAGAGTGAAGAGGCAAGATCATCTTATAGAGCATTTATGAAGGCCTTTGAGGTGGCTGTGAAGGTGGCAAAGAAGGAGTGTTATGCTGCCTCCATAGCATCTGCTAGCTCACACCCAGTGAAATTATTTCAGATAGTTTGGTCCTTGGTCTCCCTCTCTCAGGGAGACTGCCAAATTAGAAATTCGGCTATTAGCTGTGAGGCTTTCGGGAGCTTTTTTGCAGATAAAGTCTTGTCTCTCTGCCATGACCGACCAACCACCATTGATACAGTAAGGGAACTGGAGACCCCTTGGCCATCTTCTGGTCCAATTGTAGATCACTTCAGTCTGGTCTCCCAGAAGGATGGTGACAGGATCCTGCGGCTGGTGATGCCCACTATGTGCCTCTTGGATCCCTGCCCCTCGTGGCTGGTTAAGGCCAGTATTGATGGGCTGAGGGCCCTGTTGGAGGCTATTATTAATCTATCATTGAGCTCTGGGGGTTTTTCCAGGGCATTAAGGGAAGCAGTAGTGAAGCCCCTCCTGAAAAAGCCAACCTTGGACCCCACCGATCCATCCAGTTACCGCCCAGTCTCAAACCTCCCATTTCTGGGTAAGGTGGTTGAGTGAGCGGTGGTGGAGCAGCTGCAGGGTTTCCTGGAAGATGCATTGGTCCTGGACCCATTCCAGTCCAGTTTCCACCCAGGCCATGGGACTGAGACAGTGTTGGTCACCCTCACAGACGATCTCCGTAGGCATCTGGATCAAAGTGGGTCAATGCTGCTGGTGTTGCTAGACCTCTCAGCAGCGTTCAACATGGTTGACCATGAATTATTGACCCACCGCCTTGCCAATGTGGGGATCCAAGGGACTGCCTTGCAGAAGTTTGTCTCTTTTCTCCACAGTTGGGGACAGAGAATGGTGCTGGGGGAGAGGTTATCAGCGCCCCAATCCTTGATGTGCAGTGTCCCACAGGAGGCATTACTCTCCCCACTGTTGTTTAATCTCTACATGCGCCCCCTCGCCCAGCTGGCACGGAGTTTTGGACTGGGTTGCCATCAATATGCAGATGACACCCAGTTGTACCTGCTGATGGACGGACTGCCTGACTCTGCTCCCGAGGCCATAATTAGAGCATTGGGGGCTGTGTCTGGATGGGTGAAGCACAGCAGGCTGAAGTTAAACCCCACGAAGACAGAGGTCCTGTACTTGGGCCATGGGGGGGGGGGGATAGAGATTCAGACCTGTCAATGGAGGCCCAGGTGCTGCTACCAGAACTGCCTTTTTCCATCTCCGGCAGGCCAGGCAGCTTGCCCCCTATCTCTCAATCCATGACCTAATGACAGTGATCCATGCAACGGTCACCTCCAGATTAGATTAATGTAACTTGCTTCATGCAGGGCTTCCCCTGGGTCTGACCCGGAATCTGCAGTGGGTCCAAAATGCTGCTGCTCGTGTCGTGACAGGAATTTCATTCAGGGCACATGTGACTCCAACTCTGCAGCAGCTGCATTGGCTTCCTGTGGAGTTCCGGATCAGGTTCAGGGTTCTGGTTCTGACCTATAAAGCCCTAAATGGACTGGGACCAGCATACCCGAGGGACCACCTCTCCCTGTATGTACCTCAGAGAGATCTGCAGGTAAACATCTACTGGTGGTCCCTGGCCCCAGGGAGGCTCAGCTGGCCTCGACCAGGGCCAGGGCCTTTTCTGTCCTGGCCCCAACCTGGTGGAACTCTCTGTCGGAAGACACTCGGGCCCGCCAAGATCTTATATCTTTTTGGCAGGCCTGTAAGACAGAGATGTTCTGCCAGGCATATGGTTGAGGCTAGCACTGGATCCATCTAATTAGCCTCCCTGCCGGTCTCCTGCCAGTGGGGGGGGCATATGGTCCATTTGCCCCCATGCTTGAGGAGTTAGAGTTTCACCAACCCACACCTCCACTCCTTTCTTCCCTTGTGTATGGTGGGCAGGGAAAGGGGAAGGGTTCCCCATCTGGAATGCCGAAATCTGTTTGCACTGAGATGTATTTTATTGGTTTTATCTATTGTGATTTATTTATGATTGTAACCCGCCCTGAACCTGCTTGTGGGGAGGGCAGGCTAAAAATCTAATCAATCAATCTGTTGCAGGTAAGGCTGGTAGAAGTAACTGGATGGACAGTCCTGAGAATACTGTTGCAGCTGCTGCCTGAAGAACTGCTTGTGTGCGTGTTGTGTGTGTGTTAATTGCTGTCAAGTCACTGCTGACCTATGGTGACCCTATGAATGAAAGACCTCTGAAACGTCCTATCATTAACAGACTGGCTCAGATCCTGCAAACTGGAGGACGTGGCTTCTTTTATTGAGCCAAGCCATCTCGTTTTAGGTCTTCCTCTTTTCCTACTGCCTTCAACTTTTCCTAGCATTATTGACTTTTCCAAAGAACCTTGTCTTCTCACAATGTGACCAAAGTATGATAGCCTCAGTTTTGTCATTTTAGCTTCTAGGGAGAATTCAGGCTTGATTTGATCTAGTACCCACTTACTTGTCTTTTTAGCTGTCCATGATATCTGCAGAACTCTCCTCCAGTACCACATTTCAAATGAATCAATTTTTTTCTTGTCAACTTTCTTCACTGTCTAACTTTCAGGTCCATACATTGTAATGGGGAATACAATTGTTTGAATTATCTTGATCTTGGTTCCCAGAGAGACATCTTTATCTTCAAGGATCTTATCTAGCTCCCTCAAAGCTGCTCTTCCAAGTCTCAATCTTCTTCTGATTTCTTCATTGCAGTCTCCCTGTTGGTTGATGATTGAGCCAAGGAATAGAAAATCTTGGACAAATTCAATTTCCTCATTGTCAACTTTAACTTTAAAATTGTGTAACTCCTCAGTAGTCACTAATTTTATCAGTAGTTATTTCAAATCTTCACTATTTTCTGCCAGTAACATGGTGTCATCTGCATACATCAAATTGTTAATCTTCCTTCCACCAATTTTGCTCCAGTTTCTTCTAGATATAATCCTGTTTTCCTTATGATATGCTCTGCATAGAGGTTGAACAGGTAGGGAGATAATATGCATCCTTGTCTGACACCTTTGCCAATTGGAAACCATTCTGTGGTTGTTGTGGATTTTCTGGGCTGGATCACCGAAAGACAGAGATCTCTCAGTGTCAAACTTGGTGCTACACCTCTGAAGATGCCAGTCACAGCTGCTGGCGAAAAATCAGGAACTACAATGCCAAGACCATGGCAATACAGCCCGGAAAATCCACAACAACCATCGTTCTCCAGCCGTGAAAGCCTTCGACAATATATCAGAAACCATTCTGTTTCCCCATATTCTGTACTAACAGTAGCCTCTTGTCCAGAGTACAGGTTGCATATCAAAACAATGAGATGTTGTGACACCCCCATCCGTAGCTT
Source organism: Eublepharis macularius (assembly GCF_028583425.1). Taxonomy (NCBI): domain Eukaryota; kingdom Metazoa; phylum Chordata; class Lepidosauria; order Squamata; family Eublepharidae; genus Eublepharis; species Eublepharis macularius. The sequence continues at coordinate 18,901,661 of NC_072796.1, forward strand.
TTCATGATCTGCACAATCAAAAGCTTTGCTGTAATCTATAAAACACATGCTGATTGTCTCATCATAGGGTTTTCAAGGTAAGCGATTAGCAAAAGTGATTTACTATTGCCTTCTTCTGCTTCTCAGTACTAACTAGGGTTAGTTGAAGTGACACTGCCATTGTCTGTGAAAGATCCTCTGCCAGTGTCACCTTCCACTACTGCTGCTGCCCAGTAGCTAACCTTCAGAATTCCTCCATTCCCATCACCATTGGAACATTCAATTCTCTTCTGCTGATGTGACCGTTGATTCTTGAAGGGGGTGGATACATCTTAGTCTGGTGTCTCAGTTTTGACCATTCCACCTTGAGTGACTCTTCCAGGAGTTTAGACTCTTGACCAAGCCTGTGCTCCTGACGATGTTGCTCTCAGCTTCACTGGCACACTCAAACCCCCTCACCACGTTAAAGTGTGTATAGGGGGGCTGCTTGTATAATAATATAATAATGACATTTGATTTATATACTGCCCTTCAGGAAAACTTAACGCCCATTCAGAGCAGTTTACAAAGTGCGTTATTATTATCCTCATGACAATCACCCTGTGAGGTGGGTGGGGCTGAGAGAGCTCTGGCAGACCTGTAACTGCCCCAAGGTCACCCAGCTGGCTTCAAGTGGAGGAGTGGGGAATCAAACCCAGTTCTCCAGATTAGAGTCCTGCTGCTCTTAACCACTACACCAAACTGTAGTGTTGTGTTTGTTGAGGAGTAATGACGCCCTGTGAGGTAGGTTAGACTTAGTGTGACTAGACCTGTGTCACCCAAGAGAGCATCATGATGGTGTGGGAATTGGACCCCAGGACTTGGTCCAATAATCTAACCCCTACACTACACTGTGGTTCACTTGTGTGCCAGGGTACAAAAGTCAATACAATGGGTATGTCCAAATCAATGCTAAGATGGAAGAAGAGAGTTTTGATACTGCATAGAATACAGTGAGGTGAACACATGCATCATACCAACTGATAGCTGGTTCAATCAAATAAATAAAATACGTATCAAGCATTTCCGGTTTTCTATGTGGAGTGCAATCCAATTTAAAAATGCAAGCTGTAGTTCTATTAGTGGTGAATAGCAGCTGTTTTTTTAAAAAAAGAAAACATGAATTTTTCATGTTGCCAGATGTCAAGCCAGCTTAGCTTCTCATTTCTTTTAAACCAAGCATTTCATCATAATTGTTGCAAAAGGGTCCTTCGTAGCAAGATCACGGTGGTAGCAGTCAGCTCGTCTCCAGGTACCAAGTCAGGTACTAACGATGAAAAATAAAAGGAAGGCGAGCTACATGCTGCAAATCAATGCCCCACTGTGCAACATGCATTGACCCTCAACACAGGGAATCATAGCTGGGGAGAAGATAGATTAGGCAGACTGGCTGCAGCAAGCTTTGGCATCGAAGGCAAAAAGGAAAGAAACTAAATTGTGTCCAGAGAAAAAGAATAGAATCCCTGTCTGTTTGCAGTATAAAGGCGGGGGGGGGGGGGGAGTCTGCATTTGGGGAGTCAAAACTTGCAAATCTTCTCAGCTGAACAACTGAATGACAAACTAGGATAATTTATGCAAAAAAACCCAATCAGTTTCCACAAATTTTGATTGACTGAAAGAGCCACTGGGTGCCTGCATGAGGTTTGAAAGGATAATAAGCCTGCGAAAGCAGCTCCATAGCAAGAGCTCAGGAGTTCTCCCTTTGTATAAGTGACTGTGGGCAAACCAAGGCTACTGTCAATCACACAGAGAGGGGAAAATGTTGTGAGAGATATACAGAGAGTGGAAGCCTGGCTGAGGTCTTGCATGCATAACCTTAAGTGTTCAGTGTATTTGTGAAGAAAAAGCTGGTTTGGCCCAGAGGGGGAGCTGTAGGAGGAGTCTGAGGAAAGCACTAGAGAAAACAGATTTCAGAGGCAGAAGGGAGCAGGAAGCCACCTGAGGAGGAGTACTCTGTGCACAGAACAGAGGAACCTGATGAGGAGCTAAAAGTAGCTGCAGCAGCCCCCGAGCAGCAACTCGCCACAGAGATCCGACCAAGCTGTAGAAACGTCTGAGAGCAACCGGGGGGAGCAACATTAGGGTTGCTGTTCCCCTGGTGGGAGTGAGGGATCCCCTGCTCTCACCCTCCGCCACCACTCACCTGGCCGGTGGGGGGAAAAGTGGGGAACAGGCCTCCAGGGTGCGCTCCTAGGGCAGTGCAATGACATCACTCCCAGGACTGGCATTGTCATGCTTCCCCAGGAGCGTTCCCGCTCTTTGCACCAGGCCAATTTGGGCCCCAAGTGGGCCTAATTGAGCCTGTTTGGGGCCCAAATCGGCCCAGTGCAAAGCATGCATGATGAGAACAACCAAGGTGCATGCCGGGCTCCCCACCCCGCCATGAGTGTAAGGGTACCTGGCAATCGTAGGCAACATGAGGAGAAGGCCTCCACTTCTATGCCCTGGCTTTGGCCCTCCAGAGTAACTGCTTGGCCGCTGTGAAAGGCAGGATGCTGGACTAGATGGACTACTGGTCTGATCCTGCAGGGCTCTTCTTCTTGAGGGGGAGGAGCAACTCTGTCTCCTCTGTTGTTCCAACTTCAAATCGTGTTACTTAAGTTTGATTTCTTATGAATGTGAATTGTAGTTTGATCTCCCATCCCTCTTTCTTGAGTAAATCTTGTTTGTACTTGTATTGTATCATAATTGTTATTAGAGGGTCTGGTCTGAGTGTATGTATTAAAATTTATTTTGCCTACTGGTGATCTCCCACCCCATGGTTAAGAGCAGTGGTTGCGAGTAGCATGGAAGCACCACTGCTTTCCTCTTTTCTCACAACCCTTTCCATTAACCAACCCAGGTCCCATAATTCCTTCCATCATTCAATTTCTTCCATTCTTTGGGGTCAATGTGAGGAACTAGGGTGACACATAGTTGAGCTGGGGAATTTCTCCAAGCTTAATCGTTTTGGACCAGGTCGGGGACAGAAGACGGCCAATAAGGCCGGAAAATGTCCTTGAGAAACTTTGGGACCAGGTCAAAGACTGGAAAGGCCTGACACAGTTCAGTTCACTGAGTCAGAACTTAGCACTGGTGTGGTCATACCCTGTAGTATCACAGTTTGGGGAAAATATATTTACAGAAATGGAAAATATTGTGCATCAAACCATTTATGCCATGCCAGCGCTGGCCTTGTTAACAATTTGGGGTGAACAAAAAGGAAAAGTGACATCCAAGGGATTAATCATGTTTATGTTGATGATAGCCCATAGGGTAATAGCAAAGTGTTGGAAATCTGCAGAATTTTTAACATTGCATTATTGGTATTCTGAGCTACGGCAAATAGCTATGGCAGAAAAATTAACATAACTTAGAGTACTTAAAAGGCAAAGTTAAAATATCAGATTTCCATGAAACATGCCATGATTTTATTTCATATATGAATCAGAAAGGTATTTAACATTAGGATCTATCTGAGCTTTTCCACAAATTATGGAAAAGGAATTAAGTATATAGTATACAAAGAAATACTCTTAAAAAATCCTCTGTGCCATCAATGAATTTCTCTCCTGGTTATATCTTGTAAGATAATTTGAAAAGTGTGTCGAATATCAAGCCATCTGTCAATAATTTGATTCAGCATTGTCTATTTTTTGGGTTTTTTAATGTGCTTTTTTTTTGCAATCTTGTTCTCCATGTTTGTAATTCAGTTGGTAGTTGTATTCCTTTCTGTGTTTTTTTTTAATTGGCTTGGAAAATTAATAATTTTTTAAAAAAAATTAAAAAGAACTTAGGACTGGTATGTGGGTTACACACTTCTGTTAGAGAAGGCGCCAAAGTTTCCCTGGTTTTGTTCACCTGCCAACTTTTTTTTTTTGAAAAAATTTTTATTGGGTTAGAATCCGTTATTTTTACATTTACATTCAATTTTCCCCAAATTTTTCATTTCTAACCCCCTCCCTTTCCCCCCCTTTTGTTGACTTCCAACAGTTTTCCAACCCTTTGTCCCTTTTCCCTTACTTCTATTAAATTTCTCTATCTAAAACAAATACATATTCTCCATTATACTAAGCAGTACATCCTTAACTACTTTTCTTATTGTATACCCAAACTGTAAGTCTTTGTTTCCATCTTGGATAAACAATTTATCCCATTTTCCAATTTTGAATATTTCTATATATCATAAACCTATATATCATAAACCATAAAAATCTTACACATTTAAATCAAACAATTTGACTTATTCTCTATGTATTACTCATTCTATCTTTTTATGGTAATTCTATATAACTCTCGTCACATAGTCAATCAATTTGACTCGTCTATACATTCAGTTTGGTGCATTATACAAATCTTATCAAAGAAAGAAAATATTGTTGATTACTCAATCCGTATATTTAATCCTTATCCTTAATTATTTTCTATCAATATTCTATTTATTAACCAATATATATCTATATATATATCAATCTGTTAATCTAACTGCTTATAAATTCACATTTATCTCTCCCCCCCCCCGGTAAAGTCACCCCCCTCTACATTTTATTATACTTCAGTAGTTCTCAAACTGCCACAGTTTTCCTCCCACCTCCCATTTCTTCTCCAGATATTGTTTCAGCTTCTCCCAATCTGTGTTAAACTGCCCTGAGTCCAGATTTCTCAGTTTTCTTGTCATCTTGTCCATTTCTGCCATGTACAGCAATTTGTAGGTCCAATCTTCAATAGTTGGCACTTCTTGTACTTTCCATTTTTGCGCATACAAAAGTCTAGCTGCTGCTGTCATATAAAATATCAACGTCCTATGATGGGCTGGAATTCCCTCCATTCCCAAGTTTAGTAGCAGGAGTTCTGGGTTCTTATTTATTTGAAATTGTAAAATTTCACTCATTTCTCTTATTATTTCCCCCCAGTACTGCCTAGCTACCTCACACGACCACCACATATGATAGAGGGAGCCCTCATGCTTCCTACATTTCCAGCATTTATTAGAAGTGTTCAAATTCCCTAGCGCAATCTTCTTTGGTGTCATGTACCAACGATAAATCATTTTATAGATATTCTCTTTAATATTTGTACATGTCATTGTCTTCATTGTAGTCTTCCACAAGTATTCCCATGCCTCCATTGTTATCTCTTTGTTAAAATTTATAGCCCATTTCACCATTTGTGTTTTAACTGTCTCATCCTCAGTATACCATTTCAACAGTACTTGGTATACCTTGGATATTCTTTTCTTGTCCTCTTTAAGAAGGGTCTGCTCTAGTTCCGAATTCTCTATTCGTATACCTCCCTTTACAGAGTCCGAGTTATACAAATCTCTGATCTGTCTATACTGGAACCAGTCGTAATTCGGTGATAGTTCCTCTTGTGTCTTTATTCTAAGTTTAGATGCTTCTATTTTAGTTATTTCTTTATAAGTCAAACGTTGTCTTTCGTTATCAACAGCTCTCGGGTCTATCACCTCATATGGAACCACCCACCAAGGAGTTCCTTCTTGTAGATAAATTCTGTACTTCTTCCAGATTGTGTATAGACTTCTCCGTACAAAATGGTGCAGGAACATCGAGTTGACCTTTACTTTGTCATGCCATAGGTATGCATGCCATCCAAATATTTTTTTATATCCCTCTAGGGCTAATAGTTTCTTGTTCTTTAATGTCATCCACTCTTTCAACCAAACTAGGCAGATTGCATCGTGGTAAAGTCTCAGGTTGGGCAGTTGCATTCCGCCTCTTTCCTTTGCCTCTTGTAAAACTTTCATTTTCACTCGAGGCTTCTTGCCTGCCCATACAAAATCTGATATTTTCCTCTGCCATTTTTCAAATTGTTTAGAGTCTCTGATGATTGGTATTGTCTGTAGCAAAAACATCACTCTTGGTAACACATTCATTTTAACCGCTGCAATCCTACCCAACCATGACAGATTGAGCCTATTCCATTTAATCAAGTCTCTCTCAATCTGAATCCACAATTTTTCATAATTATTCTTGAACAAATCTATATTCTTTGCAGTCAGTTCAATTCCCAAATATTTCACCTTACTTGTTACTTCACAATCCGTTGTTTCCATTAACAATTGTTGTTTCTGCTTAGTCATGTTTTTGCATAGTATCTTTGACTTCTTTTTGTTAATGAAGAAACCTGCCAAGTCTCCAAACTCCTTGATCTTATCTATCACTTTTGGCATGTTCTCCGGTGGGTCCTCTACAATTAACATTATGTCATCCGCAAATGCTCTGACCTTGTATGAATAGTCCTTTATTTTTATTCCTCGAATTTCCTCGTCTTGTCGTATTTGTATCATCAGAATCTCCAATACTAAAATGAACAACAGTGGAGACAACGGGCAACCTTGTCTTGTTCCTTTGCTTATAGTCAATTTCTTGGTCAATTCATCATTCACCACAATTGCTGCAGTCTGGTCTCTGTAAATTTCCTTAATTGCTCTGATGAATCTTTCTCCTAATTGTAGCTTTTCCATAGTGGCAAACATAAAGTCCCAGTTTAAGTTGTCAAATGCCTTTTCAGCGTCAACAAAGAAGAAACCAACCTCTTTATCACAACGCTTATCATAATATTCAATAGCATAAATCACTGTCCTTAAATTATCTCTTATTTGTCTGTCTGGCAGAAAGCCTGCTTGTTCCTCCTCTATAACTTCCGAAAGCCACTCCTTCAGTCTCTCCGCCAGTATCTTCGCAAAGATTTTATAATCATTGTTGAGTAACGATATAGGTCTGTAATTTTTCACACTAGTCAAGTCTTGGCCCTCTTTTGGGATCAATGATATGTTCGCTTCAGACCAAGTGTCTGGAATCCTTTGATCCCTTAAAACTCCATTGATCACCTCCTTTAGGAATGGTGCCAGCTCATTGGCCATAGTCTTATAAAATTTAGCTGTAAGTCCATCTGGCCCTGGCGCCTTTCCTAAATTTGCAGATTGTATTGCCTTACTTATTTCCTCATCCGTTACTTCACTGTTCAGTTTATTTCTCCAAGCGTCCGAGATTTCTGGAAGTGTCATTTTCTCCAGATATGACGCTATTGAATCTTTATTTACTTCTTTCTTATTATATAGTTTAGCGTAGAATTTATAAAAGGCTCTACTAATGGTATTCTGTTCCAAATACGTTTTATCATCTTCACAAATTTTATTTATTGTTTTCTTTTCCCTTCTCTTCTTCAGTTGCCATGCCAGGTACTTCCCAGGTTTATTTGCACCCTCAAATGCTTTCTGATTCAGCCTTTTGAGATTCCACTCCAATTCTTTATTACTCATTGCTGTTAGCTGTTCTTGCAATATTTTAATTTCCTGGTATAATTTCTTTTTCCCTGGTCTCTTTTTTAACTGTATTTCCTTAGCTTTTATTTTCTCCTCAATCTCTTGTCTCTTCTCCTCTTTCTTCTTTCTTGCTCTACCATTTAAGTCCATTAGTATACCCCTTATAACCGCCTTATAAGCATCCCAAACTTTATCAGTTGGTACTTCTTTATTCACGTTATATTGTATGAAAAACTTTGTCTCTCTTCTCAATATTTCCATATTCTCTTTTTCCTGTAACAAATCCTCATTTATTCTCCATGCTTTCCTTTTCCTCCTTTTCCCCAGCTTCCACATAATTGGGTTGTGATCTGAGCCTACCATCGGCATTATTTCTACATCTTTAGTCCATAACGCCAAATCTTTTGAGGCCCAGATCATGTCAATTCTTGATAATGTGGAGTGCCTTGCAGAATAAAAAATAAACTGTCTGCTTTTAGGATACTCTCTCCTCCATACATCTTCAAGAGTCTCTTGTTGAATCAGCTCAAAAAAAAGCTTTGGTAATAGTCCTCTTTTCTTTTGTGCCATTGTAGTCTTTTTATCCAGTTCCAAATCTGTCACTCCATTGAAGTCTCCAGCAAGAATTATCTGGTCATATGAAAGATCATCTAAATGCTTCCTCAAATCCTCAAAGAAGCTCTCTTTTGCACCGTTGGGTGCATAGATTCCTACTACCAATACTCTCTTTAAATTCCAAGTACATTCCACTGCTACAAATCTGGCTTCCACATCTTTCATTATGAATTTTGGTTGCAGCTCCTCTTTTACATACAACACCACTCCTCTTTTTTTCTTACTTGAGGCCGCTACAAAGTCTTTGCCCAATTTTCCCAGTTTTAGATATTTTACATCCTGTTTTCGAATATGAGTCTCTTGCAAACAAACAATATCACATTTTTGTTTTAGTAGCCAGTGAAAAATATTTTTTCTCTTATTCGGTGAATTTAGTCCATTTACATTCCAAGATAACACTTTACACTCCATATTCATAATCTTGTTGGTAAGTCTTTTTCATTGTCCCTTATAAATCGCTCCATCTCCCGCTCAGATCTGATACGCTTTTTGGCGCCTCCAAATTCGAAGGACAAACCCTCTGGGAGCTCCCATCTGTACCTGATTTTCATGTCCTTCAGCATCTGGATTAGCGCTTTATATTTTTTCCGATCTAGTAACACTGATCTGGGTAGTTCCTTCATTATAATGATTGTCTTGCCATCGATCTCCAATGGATCTTGAAACTGTTTAGTCACAATCTTCTCTTTCATATTTCTTGTTGTAAATTGTACAATCACGTCTCTTGGTACTTTTCTCTGGGTTGCAATTCTCGAGTTCACACGATATGCCACATCTAGGATAGCCACAACATCCTCCTCCTCCTTCCCCAGGTATTCAGCTAACACCTCCGTCATCTGCTCTTGCGCTGTCTTTCCTTCCATTTCCGGCAGGCCGCGAAATCTGAGCTGCTTCTCCATATGTCTACTTTCCGCAACCGCCATCCTTCCCCTCATCAACCTCATCTCTGTTTGTTGCGTATCTGCTAAGTTCTCCATCGCTCCTTCTAACTCTCTGCTGCGTCCCTTGTAATTCACTTTGTATTGTTTCCATACCTTTCTTCACTTCTGACAGCTCCGATTTTACTTCTGACAGCTCCGATTTTACTGTCTGTTTAACCTCTTTGATCAGCTCCAATTTCATGTCTTTAAATTCTTTAATCACCTCCAAAAGTTTTTTATCCAGGTTTTCTATTGCCGATTGCCACTCTTTCTTCGACATCGTGGGGCTTGCTTTAGCTCGCTCCCACGAATCCGCTCTCTTCCTTAGCTCCGTGGCGTTAAATTTAGTACCTTTTTTATTTCAAATGTCCCGGTCTTCTTGCATAAATTAATTTTAAAGGGTCCAAAATGTCGGGCGTCTTTTCTCTATGGTCTCTCTATGATTTTATAATCCAATATGGCCTACTTCCTTTTCCGCTGAAGCCGCGACCCTTCCCCTCTCAAAGATGGCGATTCCCTTCTTCCTGCCCTCCAGCAAGGGCCGCTTCTCTCCAGCCGCTCTATTGTTGTTACGCACTTCCTGTCTCCCGTCTTCCCGCAGCAGGTCTCGCGATGGTGTCTTTTTCTCACAGCTCCAAAGCCACAGGTATTCAAAACAATAATCCGATTTCTTTAATAACTTCTTTAAACTTAGTCTCTTTTCTAATACAACTCCTGCCGGAGCTTCCCCTCCTTTTCACTAGTCTGTTGCAGTTTAAAAGTCTGCTTTTTTTCCTCTCTGTTTTTATCAATCTGTCCCGTATCGGAAGATAGTGATCTTTACCTTCCCTTCACTTTCCTTGGGTTGTAATCGCTGTTTCGATTTCAAGTTCTCCTTTCCACTTCTTCCCCCAATCGAAGCTTGGGTATGTAGGTCTTATGCCAGCCGAATTGGCCCCAAAACTGCCGCAGAGATTGTAGCCGACCCGTCGCAAGATGGGACCTCAAGGATCGGGAGGGGACCCGTTATGTAGAGCCCCCCCTCGTCCGAGATCTAACTCACCCTAGGGTCTTGAGCGTTCTTTGCCTGCTCTCCGCCTGAGAGCAGTCGGCCGCGGGCTATTTTTCACCCCGCCGGCCACTTAAAACGGCAGTCCGGTCAGCTCCACAAATGGAGCTGCGTTAGACCTCCATGAATCCCCAAGCCGGAAGACCGTTCACCTGCCAACTTGATAGCTCCTCAAAAATTAATGAACGTTTTTAATGGGTGAAATACTTCGTTTTTTGTAGAACTGAAATTGTTTGAATTAGTCAAACTGCATTCCAGTATTCACCTGAAAGAATTTACTTAGGCCAGCACCTTTCCTCAACAGCCAGCAGGGTGTAAGGGGACTTTAGTCAGCTGGAACAAGGGAAGAGTTTTTTAAAGTTTAAATCGCCCTTGGCAAAAATGGTCACATGGCCGGTGGCCCCGCCCCCTGATCTCCAGACAGAGGGGAGTTTAGATTGCCCTCCGTGCCACATGGCGCGGAGGGCAATCTAAACTCCCCTCTGTCTGGAGATCAGGGGGTGGGGCCACCGGCCATGTGACCATTTTCAAGAGATGCCGGAACTCCATTCCACCGCGTTCCGGCTGAAAAAAAGCCCTGGTTTAATCATAAACATAGCAACTCCTTGGCTTGAAACCAAACAGGTTGCTTTATTCAGCTTGACAATAACCATGCCAGTTGCAATATTCTGAGCAGCTCAAGTCTGCTCCTGGATCACAGGAAAGACAAAAGTGACAAAGGAGAAACTTGCCAGAGATTTACACCTAGGCAGATTATAGGTAGGCAAGCTGACAGCCTCAACACAAACTCAGTCACCAGCTTGGTGCCTGCACAGTAACCACCTGAGGTATAGGGACAACTCTTTGCAGCTTGGGATTGCTTTTGCCCACTCTGAGAACTAAATTGTCTCATTTACAGGAGAAGAGACAGCATCCCCTGGGGCCATGGTCATCCAAGCCATTAAAGTGACTCACTCCTATTGTAAAGTATTGTACTTTGCACGTCCTCTTTGTGCCTGCACAATAAGATGCATGATTTAAGTTACCAACATCAATTGGGTGTTGTTGCCTGTTTTTTGTGCTTACACAGGTAGTGGCTGTTATGGCTCAAGGAGGGGGTTCCTTCCTCTCCCTGATCCTGGATACTTTGGTAGTGTGCCACTACCTCAACTAGGAAGCAAACTTTTCCCTTCTAGCCACTGTGGAGAGCTGGTTAACCTCTGAGCACATGCAAAGTTCTGATAGGTGACCCAGTAGCCAGCATGTGGCTGAGAACTGACACAACATTATCTTTACCAAGAAAGGTCTTTATTTTCTGCTGTAAACTACCAAAAGAGAAAGAGCACACAAGTAAGGGCAAACAGAGCCAGTTTGGTGTAGTGGTTAAGAGCGGTGGGACTCTAATCTGGAAAACGGGGTTTGATTCTTCACTCCTCCACTTGAAACCAGCTGGGTGATCTTGGGTCAGTTACAGCTCTCTCAGAGCTCTCTCATCCCCAGCCACCTCACAGGGTGATAGTTGTGGGAATAATAATAACATACTTTGTAAACTGCTCTGGGTGTTAAGTTATCCTGAAAGGCGGTATATACATTGAATGTTGTTGTTTCTTGTTAAATAGGGTTGCCACCAAGGGTTTTGCAGCTATTGAAAAGAAAACAGTTGTTCCTGGTCTAACTTACACAGTCACAGTTACCACAGTATATCTTATTCATCTCTTGCTTAAGATGGGCAGTCCAGTGTTAAGATGGGTAGTCCTTTTATATTGTCCTCCCTGCAAGGGGGAAAGAAGGAGTCCCCTCCTCTGAAACTAGCCTCTTCCAGGAATCATCATGGCTCGGTGGCCGTCAAGTTATGAATCTCTTGTAGGAATCAGCTCATAGGTCTCTGGTGTTTATGACAGAGGCAAAAGGCTAACATAATAAATTTATCCCAGGCTTGTCGCTTTCTTTGAACATCTGATGAGAGGTGTGAAGGGAAAACAAATGGCCATTCAATTGCCCTCTTTGCTTCCTGCCTCTCCAGCTTGAATATGGAAGGGTAAATTAGAGGCCAGTTTTAATAGTAAAAAGGCCCCAGGCCCAGTCCTTTTGAGAAGTTATCACAGCATTTTACTGTAAGAGTTTGTGTTTTCATAGTTAGACAACAAATGCATGCAAAGACATCTAAGTAATAAGTCACACCTCAAAAAATCTAAAACTGATTCTCCCCCTTTCTTGTGACTATGTAACTTTTAAAAATGGGAGACGACAGCAACAGATGGGTGGTGGGAATGCTGAACTTCATGATAAGGGCCTACTTATGTAAGAAAGAGGCTTGTTTAAACTGAATGCATTTGAATTTGCTCAGAAATATCTGAGTGATCAAGCCGGCATATGATCAAGCATTACCAATTGTAATAGGAACAAGACATTAATGTAACACACCCTTTTATGATTAAAACAAATGTAAAAAAGATGTTTAAAGTCTTCATTTCCCCCATTACCCTGTCTCTAACCCTTTGAGCATAAATGACTTCTTCTAATGTTGTGACTAGAGATGGGCACGAACCGGGGGGAAAAAAGAACCATGTGGTTCACGGTTTGTCAATTTTCATGAACCACGAACTTTCATGAACCTACCCCTGGTTCATGAACCGGTTCGTTTGGTTCATGAAAACGTCACATCCAGGTCTGAAAATCATCACTTCCGGGTCAGCAGAAGGTCACTTCCGGGTCAGCAGAAGGTCTGCAGGAAGTCCATCCCCTGTTGCCTAGGAAACTGATTGATTGGTACCAGGCTGTCTGCAGTGACCAACCAAAAAACGAACCAAATGAACCAGCCTAAAGTTCGTGGCAGTTCATCAGAAATGGGATCTGACGAACCGCTGGTTATCGAACCATGAACCGGCCTGGTTCGTGCTTAATTTTGGTTCGTATTTCGGTTCGTGCCCATCTCTGGTTGTGACCCTACTTCCTTGAATGGAAATCTAGGTTTTTTTCCCCCACAGCCATCAGCTAGGGGGCTGCCTAAAATATAAATGCAAAGTTATTAACTTTTTGTACATATCCATTTTTAAAAGGATTGCCTTATATTCAGGGTTGACTGAATATGGTATGGTAAAATATGGTATTCATTTTAGGTTACTTGTGATTCATTTGTGCTGAATCACCTTCACATGAAACTCTGCACTGTGTTTTTCTTCCGTCACTTACCTTCGCAAGTTTGATATCTCACCATAACTCTCCCTTTACCTCTGGCTTTCTCCATTCTGCCCACCTCACTTCCCTGCTTATCAAGGAATAACTAACAAGAATTGTGACTGGAAGTGACAGGTTTGTAATAAGTACAGCATCCGATCACAGCTTCTCGTCTCATTTTAATCCTGTTCTTAAATTTCTTGGTGTTTGCTCATGTGCTTTCTGATCCTTTAACTAAATGCTTTGAGCCACACCACAGATGAAAATAAAATGCTTCATCAAAACAAGAATCTGAGCCTTGCCATACAGAATCAAGCTTAGCCAGCCGGTAATGGCGAGAGAATACAAGTAATCACAGATGCCCTTATTTTTCACTGTTTTGCCCTTAAAAACGATAGCGGCTTGTTGGAGCGGACCCTTTCAAAACTGCCAAAGCATCACACTGGATAATACAGATGAAGATTCCAACCCACACTGACCCAGCCTTCATGACCATTAATACAAATAAGCTCTCGACTGTGATTCAAGAATGTGTCAAATAGGCCTCCCATTTCAAATATTTCTGTAGCGTAGCTCTGTCATGGCAATCTAATGGCCCACCATCAATTGAGCATTTTAAGCTTCTGTTCTTTCCGACATCAGTCATTGAGCTGAGGGACTAAAGGGAAAAAAATGCACACCAATCTCTACTTGCAACAGAAACTAATCTAAAAATGATACTGCTCCTAGTTTTTGGTAAAGTAGTGGGCTGATTTTATATGTCTACCATAAACAGCAGATAATGTTCTGACCTGGTTGCACATATGTGGTCCAGGTAATCAGCACAATCAGCTGCAGTTGACTGATACCATTGCCAGTTTTTCAATTGGAGCTAAATGCATGCAGCCCCAGCAGCTAGACCAGGGGATCAGGTGCAAAACCCATCTGCATGCATGTTTCCTTGTCCAACATGGAAACTTGTATCTCTGTGTGTACAGCCATGTGCTGCATCTTGACAACTGTTTAAAGAGTCAGTTTACAAGAATCAGGAATTACCAAGGCAATTGACCTTACACACACATGTTCCCCAGAGGCTGCTCCATTCATCAGACAAACATCTGCTGATGGTTCCTGGCCTTAGGGAAGTTCACCTTGCCTCAACCAGAGTCAGGGCTTTTTCAGCCCTGGCACCAACCTGGTGTGTCTGGAAACTCAGGCTCAGTTGGATTTGCTACCCTTCCACCAGGCCTGCAAGACAGAGATGTTCCACCAGGCATATGGTGGTTGAGGCAGGGGGGGTCACCAAACCAGCCTCCTGCCAAGGGGGGGGGGTTGTTGTCCCGCCAGATTGCGTTTTTATCTGGTAGCTGGCCTCCCTGCTCCACAGATTTGTTTAATGCCTGATAGAATGTGCAATATGTGCATGATTGCTTTAACTGGATTTTATTGAGTGATGTTTTAGTCTATGCTACCATGTTTTTATTGTATTTATTGTATTTTGTAATCCACTATGAGCCCCCTTGCAGGGAGAGTGGAATATAAACTTAATAAAATAAAATAAAGAAATAACAGCCAGCTTCTCTTTCACAGAGGTTCTTTTTATAGCTGCTAGACTGGTGCTGGGGGCGGGGGGAGTCCAACATGGTGACTGACTAGTAGCTCACTTAGGTGAGCTCCTGAGCTGGTTCTGTGTCCTGGGCTGTAGAGCCAGGCGGGGTTGCGAAAAACAACCTGAAAACTGTCCTTTACTGATAAGAGACACTCCAAGCTGCATGTGCTGGCTTTATCTGGGGAATTATTTAGCTCTTTCTAACAAGAGGCCTCAGTTTCTGGGAGGGGGCAGGAGAGATCCATTTTCCTTACTTTCCTTACTTTGCATTGATGTCCCATCCTCATCTATGAGAAGCATTTATGGTAACTCAGAATAAGTGTTATAAAATGTAATTATTGCCGGATCATGAGGAGAAAAGCTGTTTTTCTTTCCCCATCATGAAGAGTCATAAGAATTAGCCACCCTTGTCTCAAAAGCATGATCACGCTCCCCTAGAAGTTTTCCTGAGATAGGAGCAGGGAGCACCATCATAAATGAACAGTTAACTGGGAATTAATTCTACATGATTTCCCCAAGAACCATAGGGAAAGCATTGGCTATGTGTAACAAAATGGACCAGATACTGCCAACTCCATAAAAGGCTCTGATACAGCCAATCCCAGATGACAATCATGGCAGTCACCCACCGTTTGGTGCCTTTGGGGCTTACGAGTTTTTTACAAAATCAATCTGTAATCTGCACCATTTTAAGTAGGACTTTAGCCTCCCTCTGCTGAAGCTCCCCTCTCACCACCACCCAGGTAATGACACTGTCAGGAATTGTTGCAACACCTCAGCTTCCCTGTATAAAGCAAAAGACCAAGGACTGAAGAGGCACAACACAGGGATTTCAGGACTTGAACTGGGGAACTCACAAAGGGATGCTTCTGAAATTCTCCTAAGTTCCTCCTTGGATTTTCTCACCTAGTGCCATGCTTGTACTCTGCATCAATCCTCAGTAGCAATGGATTGTGGAAAAGTGAGGATTGTGAAGTTATTTTTAGATTGTAATAGATCACATACAGAATTCCAGGGAAGTCAAGAAAAAAATGTCTCATTACAAGTTAAGAATTGCATGCCATTACATGTCCAACTTGTACCTAAAGAGGACAGACAACACTGAATGTTAAAGTTTTTTTCTTTTCTTTTTTCTACCCACCCAGTTCTTGGTTCCTTTTCCTCTTAAATATCCTTTATGAGATAACTTGTCTCAGTCCAGGAAATCAAAGTATAATTGGAAATTCAAACTCTGTAAGGTTATTCAGACAGTTAGGAACTTTTAAAGAAGGGGATAAAAAACAAAATGTTTCACTCAGTTTTAACCTTAAAAATAAAATATATGATCCTTGCTGTACCCTAGTTCTTGGTTGTACATGAAGAGAGATTTTAATCAATTCTTTGCTAATCTTGGACTGCCATTAGAGGCAAGCGGAGAAAATTGTGTAGCTCAGTGCCTAATGCTATATTTACCCCTGTCCCAACTACCAACCCGGTAAATGTGGGAAAGATATTTTGCTGTATTTCTTCCATGCCTCTGCATCATGTACTATCTACTTGCTTGTTTCAGCCACATAATACAGCAAAGAGACTAAGTCTTACTGCAGTGATCCCCAACATGATGTCCATGGATATGATGGAGCCCCATAATGTGATTCCTGGTGTCCACTTCCTTCTTTCCCAAAGCATCTCTTCCCAAAAGCAAAGAGCCAGTCGTGCCTTTCCTCAGCCTCACAGTAACAGAAGGTACTTCAGAAAAGTCCAGGAGGTCTACTTTGTGTCTGCAGAGAGCACCCATCCCAGAACCAACCACTTATATCATAGGAGGATGCTTGGCTTGGAGATTTTGTGACTGACCCGAGTACTCTATAGCAGCCATTTTTGTGAATGTCTCCATGGCAACCATTTTATACCTACTCAGTTTTCTCAACATTCCAAATATCGTGAAGCTCAATATGGTTGGGTTCCCTGCTTTACCCACAACAGGAAATATATTTATTATTCTATGAAACATCGGGATCGTCTACCTCAAACATCTATGTGTTTCATCAGTCAAAGGGGTTTCTAGATAAACTATTATATTTCTTGTTACATTTGGATGTATTGCAAGATGGGTTTTACTCAGTTCAGCCCAGTGTAAAGTTTTGGCAAGAAGGGCATAAATGCAATATCAAGGCAAAAGGCCTAGTGCTTTATTTCTATTGTCAGTCATTCTTAATACCACACTGAGAATGAAAGGAGGCATTGTGTTTACTGTAGACCTGCCACAGAAAATGGCAGTCCCATGTCAAGTGCTTCCCAACCAGACATTATTACTGTAGGTCATTCTAAACATTACTTCCTTCATGAGTTCTCCACAGAGCCAACCCAGGCTAACCCAGACACACATCATCTTTGGGCAATTGCTTGCCCAAAAGGAGAGCCCAAATGGGCTCAGAAAGCGGCCACCAGCGGAAGGAGAGCTCCCGCCTTTCTCACAAGCTTCCCCCCCCCCCCGTGCACAAAGCACAGGGAGAGAGTTTCCTGTTTCATCTGCTCCACATGGAGGTATTTTGTGCATGTGAGGCAACAGAAATGGAAAAGCTTGAGAGAAAGACAGGAGCTCTCCTTTCCTCCGGCAGCAACTTTCCCAGCCCACTTGGGCTCTCCTTTTTTTAATACAAGCCATTTCACAAAACTGCTGTGTGTCTGCTCAAACTCTGGTTTCATGGAAAACTTGTGAATAAAGGAACGTTTAGAGTGACCCCACAGTTTTCGCGTTATCCATTTCCTCAATGCCACTCGACTTCACTGGATGTCACTAGCCAGAGTAAGAAACCTTACGCAGTCATGGGACATTAAAGGTCATGGTATCGCAAAACAGTTAAGGTTGCCTGAATGGTACCAGGAGATAAAGGATAACCTTACACAAGACTGCCATTTTCAGAAGAAACCCTGTGTCTCGTGTCTCATGAGAGTCCTGAGCACATGCTTGGCTATGCTGTAGGCATAATGCAGGGCTCAACTCAACATGGGAAGTTCAGAAGGGACCTTCCCAATAGTACACCGTACTGTTGCTTCCACTGATATACCATGAACCATCTGCCTTTTCTTGACTGATTGCACTCAAGTACCTATGCACCATTAGTTCATTTAGTCAATGCAATCAGTTCCTGAAGGACTCTTTTAGCAGCAATAAAAATTAAGGGTGCGGCTTAAGAAGGAAGCAAGTCATGGGCATGTGGACACAGTGCAATGTCTAGTTCAAGTTAATTGGAGCTCTATTGTTATTGTTAGCATTATTTTCAACAGCCATCATCACTCATGAACAAAGCCATGAATCTTCTCATCTTGCAGCTCTCCAACTCAAATGATCACTCCAAGGAGCTCTGTGAAAACATGCATATGTGAACTGCTGCAGATCCAGACAGATTAGCAGCCCTTACAGTTGATCAGACACAGATCAAATGGTAAGACTGCTTTTTAAAATTAATTACAGAGTGGTTGACTGTTTTTCTTTGTTTAATCAATCGGTGGTAGAGTGTGGTGAGACAGCAGAGACAGGTGTATAAGGATGTGGGTGCAAATGGCGTATACAAAGAAAGAACCCTGGCAAACAGGCTTGAGCTGTTTTCAAGAAACCCCAAATGCTTGCTGAGCTACTAGTTTCTTGCTCGTAACAGGAAAGCAGAATGTGAGCCAAAGTAGTTGGTGCTTAAGGATTTCTGCTTCAACGTTCAGGTAGGGGATCCCATGCAAAAAACGTCTTGGAATTAGAAATATAAATGTGTCAGAGAGGAGGAGAGAAGGAGGAAAGAAAAGGAGGGAGGTAACTCTCAAAGACAAACGGCATTGCATGTTAGGGAGAGCTGCTGTTGAACTGCTTGTTCAACCATGACACTTCTCTCATGAGTTGTCATGTAATTGGACATGTCTATAAGAGCCACCTCCTTCCCCCCCTCTCCTTGGCTGTGAATACAAAGAAAAGGAATTAAATAAGAAGCCAATACTGGTACATCTGAGAATCCTGAATTTGATTGTGATTCCTGAATATATCTGAAAAATACCAACTAAGTATTTCTGGTATATATTCAGACTGGATATACCAAATCACGGACCCCCAAACTTTAATAATAAGTGCTGACCCTTCTGAACAGAAAAGTGCCGTCAGTATCCACTAAGTTTTAAAGTTTGCAAAACACTCCTTCTGCCCTGTGATGTTCAACTCTAATCCACTTTTTAACTTCCTGGATACCTCCAGTGTCCAAAATGAATAATCTTAGCACTTAATATATATTGTGCTGTGCTTGGGTGTTCCTTTTGCACCGAAGAAGAACTCCGGGTTTCAATCATCTGAGATCTAATAAATATTTTATCGGGTTTGCCATTGCCAAGAATATACCTAAAATAATATTACACTTCCTCAACTGAAGGATGAATGGCATTCTAAATCTAACAGCTTTGCACACAGGAGAAAATAGAAAATCCATCAGTGGAATAAACAAATGAGTTATTTCTTTTCCAAAATTGTCAACTCAGATCTATTTTTCTTCACTTCTTATTAGTTTGTAGCAATGGATGGAAACAGTCGCACCCCTCAGATATATATCCATCATTCTAGATTGTTTTCTGGCTATATTCTGTATGTACAGCTGAACACATCAGTGGAAATTTATTACTTCCTTTTCATTCTGCGTATTTCCTTTCCGGACAGAATACAAAATCAACAGAACGCTTAGAGCACTGCTCTCTCTCACCACAGAAGGCAGGGTGAGGGAGGCGCCTGCTGTTTTGAGAATGCAGCATGCGCTCCAGCCCAAGGTCCTTTGTCCGACCCACTAGGCCACCAAGCAACCCAGGTTGCTTGCTCTGTTGAAAGTAAGGAGCTGTGGCGGAGGGGAGAGAGAGCTGAACATCAAATGGCCTCTAAAGCACAGAGTATACCATTGTAGTAGAAAGGTAATGGCATGATTCAGACATAACACAACACCATAGTTTTCAGTATAGTTAGTTTGTGAGATGAGAATTTGAGAATTCAGCTTGCAGATCATCGCAGGTTAGAAAAAAGGCAACTAAAACAGGGGCATGAGAGAGATTTATAAAATTACACATGGGGTTGATATATATAAATTTGGTGAAAAGTGCAAAGTGCCAAAGTGCTATAAATAACAATAAATAACACATTCAAATATACAATAAATATACAAAAAATCCCTATAAAATGATCATATTTCAGCCAGAAGTCCAACGCTGGCTGAAATATGATCAATATATAGGAAATTTTTGTATGATATTTATTGTATATTTGAATGAGTTATTTATTGTTATTTATAACTATAGCACTTTGGCACTGTGCACTTTTCACCAAAAAATATAGATAGATTTTTTAAAAAAATTAAAATTTAAAAATAAAAATAAATAATTTATTAATGTTTGTATGAATTGATTATACCTCTGGTGGTTTCTTTTGTTATTGGATAGTGTTTCTGGATCCAGAGGAGCCTTCCTTTGTACTTGAGCAATAAATTCAGGCTGGACAAAGGAAGTACTTTTTTACTCAAAGAGTAATTACTTTGTGGAATTCATTGTGCTGGCCATGAGCAGAAGATTTATAAGAGGCATACAGATAATAATAATAACACTTGATTTATATACCACTCTTCAGGACAACATAACACCCACTCAGAGCAGTTTACAAAATATGTCATTATTATCCTCATGACAATCACCCTGTGAGGTGGGTGAGGCTGAGAGAGCTCCGAGAAGCTGTGACTGACCCAAGGTCACCCAGCTGGCTTCAAGCAAACGAGTGGGGAATCAAACTCGGTTCTCCAGATTAGAGTCCTGCTGCTCTTAACTGCTACACCAAATTGGCTTTCATGGATAAGTTCCAACATTGGCTGCTGGCTGGACATGAGACCTAAAGGGAATCTCCATATCTAGAAATAGGAAGCCTCTGAATACCAGTGATAGGAAGTAATATCAGGGCAAAGCTCATTTTCTGTGCTCTAATCCTGGATTATCTCAAGAAATGATGGTTTCATTGCCTTCACACAATAGCCAAGGAGTGTGATGCCAGGGAAGAGGCTAAGATTAAGCTAGGCCAGAATATCTCCATTCATGTATCACATGAAACCACTGTTAAGACTACCAACTTCAACCACTGTTTCAAATCCTGGTTTGATGGACTCCAACCGACCACAGAGTGTCCTGCATTCAGACAATCACACTAACTGTAATTAATTTAATTAAACCCTGGTATTGAGCAGTATCTAAATTAAGCCAATATTTAATACAACAAATTAATTATATATGTCCAGAAGAAGCAAACAATGACCTAGTAGAGAAGGCGAAAGCCGAGATGACCTCAGCCCAGCAGTGGAACATCCCAGAGAGTAAGATGACACCCCAGCAGAGGAGGAACGCAGGTTAAAGAAACCCAAGACTTTAAAACAAAAACCACAGAAGAGTGAGAAATGGACTTAAAGGAACTGCAGAGACAATAAAACATTCCCTAAGCCAGAGGAAGCTGGACACAACCCTTCTGGAAAAGAGATGTGTTCTGCTTAAGGACAAGGGGGGGGGGGGGATTTGTTATGACTTTAAGTAAATGTGTGTATGTGTCTTTAAATGCTTAGTGTGGTATAGATGAAGAGTGGGGGTGAAAGAGAGGGAGGAGTGAGTGATATGATTGGTTGATGACTGAGAGTGTGGGCGGAGTGAATGCAGTTTGAGACTGAGAGCGGGACCACAAGTGACGCCTGACACAGGTTGGACACTAGTCAACTTCCCTCAAGTTTTGATGGGAAATGTAGGCATCCTGGTCTTGCAGCTTGACTCTCTGACTGCTGTCCAATGGACTTTTCAACTGTCACTTGTCCAACATTCCTCCAAGCTGCCTACATTTCCCATCAAAACTTGAGGGAAGCTGGCAAGTGTCCAACCTGTGTCAGGCATCACTTGTGGTCCCGCTCTGAGTGGAGAAAAAAGATTCAGCCAGGGCAAGAGGTGCAAGCTGTGTGCAGCCTTAGATTGTTTATTGAGTCAGAAGAAAGCAGGCAATCTGTGTGCAGCCTGAGCTTGTTTATGTTGCCTGAGAGAAATATAACCTGTGTGGAAGCCTGAACTGTGTGTTTGTGAAAGAACATTCAGTCAGGAGAAAGCAGGCACTCTGTGTGCTCCTGAGAAAAGGTCTTGTAATTGAGAGAGACATTAATATCAAAAGCAGGCAATCTGTGTGTGAAGCCTGAGATAAGATCTATGTGACTGGGTTTAAGTAAAGTAACGTTAAGAATTAAGAACTACTCCTTTGAAACCATCAAGTTTTAGAAATAATATGAAACCGATACACTTCTTATAAAAATAAAAATTTACTTTTATATATATATATATATATATATATATATATGGTCTTGGCATTGTAGTTCCTGACATTTCGCCAGCAGCTGTGGCTGGCATCTTCAGAGGTGTAGCACCATAAGACAGAGATCTCTCAGTGTCACAGTGTGGAAAAGATGTAGGTCATTTGTATCTACTCAGGAGGGGTGGGGTTGAACTGAGTCATCCTGTAAGAGTTTCCCAGGGTGTGGAATGCTAATGGCGGGAGGCTTCACTCTATCCTGAGGAGGTTCTTTTGCATATGGATCAGCACCCCACAAACCTAGTGTATGGTTCCGGTTTGTGGATGATACATTTATCATTTGGAGCCATGGGGAGGAAGAATTGATGGGGTTTTTGAATCATCTCAACAACATCCAGCTGAACATACAATTCACAATGGAGAAAGAAATCGAGGGAAAACTCCCATTCCTGGATACCTTGGTCATCCGCAAAGCAAACTTTCAGTTAGGTCACAAGGTCTACAGGAAACCAACTCACACTGATCGGTACTTACACAAAAACTCCAATCACCACCCACAACAGAAAAGAGGCATAATGAAAACATTAGTGGATCGTGCAAGACGGATATGTGAGCCGCACTTCCTCAATGAGGAAATTAATCATCTAAACCACGCACTTCAGGCAAATGGCTACTCCAGAAATGAAATCCGAAGAGCAATCAAACCCAGGATGAATCAAACAACCAAGGAAAAACAGTCTCCTACAGGAAAAGTGTTTTTGCCATATATCAAAGGAATTACTGATCAGATGGGAAAGCTTATGAAAAAGCATAACCTTCAAGCAGTGTTCAGACCCACCCGAAAAATACAACAGATGCTACGATCAGCAAAAGACAGTAGAGACCCCCTCACCTCTGCAGGAGTATACCGTAAACCCTGCAGCTGTGGACAAGTTTACATCGGGACCACAAAGCGTAGCATCCAGACAAGAATAAAAGAACATGAAAGACACTGCAGACTTGGACAACCTGAAAAATCAGCAGTGGCTGAACATAGCCTAACGCAAACAGGGCACAGTATCTTATTCCAGGACACCAAAATACTGGACAACACTTCCAACTACTTTGTCAGACTGCACAGGGAAGCCATTGAAATTCACAAGCATAAGCAAAACTTCAACAGGAAAGAAGAAACCTTAAGAATGAACAGAGCATGGTTTCCAGTTCTGAAAAACACCAGGCTAACAAAACATTCTATCCCCGACAATAGCCCTGCAGAGGAGATTAGCACATCAAGTACCAATCCATATGCAAAAGAACCTCCTCAGGATACAGTGAAGCCTCCCGCCATTAGCATTCCACACCCTGGGAAACTCTTACAGGATGACTCAGCTCAACCCCACCCCTCCTGAGTAGATACAAATGACCTACATCTTTTCCACACTGTGACACTGAGAGATCTCTGTCTTTTGGTGCTACACCTCTGAAGATGCCAGCCACAGCTGCTGGCGAAACGTCAGGAACTACAATGCCAAGACCATGGCAATACAGCCTGGAAAACCCACAACAACCACATGAAAGTGACTTATATCAAGTCAGACCATTGTCCTATGAAACTCAGTGTTGTCTACTTGAAGTCTTCCTCATCTTACAGGAGTTGCCCGGGATTGAACCTCAGACCTTCTGCAGCAAAGTAGATGTTCCACCTCTAAGTCACAGCCCTTCCCCAATGTTCCATTATAATTCTTCTGAGAGAGAGTCTTTCCAGAAAACTGTTACATTTGTAGATGTACGTGAATGCTTATGAATGACATGTTTGTCATGTGTATCTGGAAGCAGTGGTAGCTCATGGATTTTTTCCCCTTCCATTTATCAGCAAGCAGTAGGAGGGGAGAGGGGAGAACAGGCCAACACAGTCTACTTTCTTCTGTCCACCTGTACAGTATATTTTTATCCTGCCCTTCCTCCAAGAACAGCAAAGTCGTGAGTGACCTTTGTTCACTCTGCTTCTGTGTTATCCTCACAACAATATGCTAGTGACAGGCATAAACGCACCCAGGGAGTTTCATTTGATTCCATATTTCTCAGACTCTACTCTGACACACTAATCACTACATACCCCTACTCCTCTTACTTACCACTCCTCCTTCACACGGGCAGACTGCTGGTTTGAACATTAGCTCTAGTTTTCTAGTGTGTGATTGACGCTGAATGTTCTCTGCATCCTCTTTTACATTGATACAAGTGAACGCTGCATTCATACAACCCTTCAGGCCTCAAGTAGCATTGCCCAAGAGTGCAATCACAACATTTTGTTTGCACCCTGGAGCTCCATGCTGGAAATGACAACTGGTTTCTTTTATGCCATTTTCTAGGCACATGCAATCAATATGGTTCATGTCTATCATTTCCGGGCACTGATGTGCAAATAATGTTAAAAATGTGTATGATTCACAAGAAAAATGCAATATGAAGATATAGGAAAAATTACAGAGAAATAACAGGTTCAATTCACACAAGGGAGAGGCAAAATCAAAAAGAGGATTGGCAAGTCAAGCCAGCAAGGAAGACAAAAGAGCCATCTCTAACACTGTGCGAGGATTCAGTCTAATGAGTTCCGTATTCAATAGCTTCTATTCATCTGCCCCCATTCTCTGCAATTAGGTCAAGAGCATGTTGCACGTCCATACCCCCCTCCAAAGATCTGCACTAATTGTTCAGAAAATTTTGACTTTATTCAGGACACTTATAAATGGTTTTCTATTGCTAAATACAAAAATCATGGATCCTTTCTGCAGGGTTGACCTGGCTCTTTACCTTACCAGAAAAGTTACCAGTGTGCTGCTGGCCTGGAGAGCCACCAGGAGCCAAGTGGACCCCTTTGATGCTAGGAGTTGCACCACAGAGGCTACTCTGCTTGCTTCAGTGCCACTTTAATATCCCAATCTACCCAGTTCCATACATTCTAGAGATGCTATTTTTGGTAATCTGAAGTTCACCAAAAGCTGCTTTTACCCTGAACTAAACTAGCCCTGGTCCTAGGGATCCTAGATGAGGGGAAGAGGGAGAAACAGGCCTCCCAGGCATGCTCCCAGGGTGGTGCAATGACATCACTTCCTGGAGTGGCATCATCACATCACCCCGAGAGCACTCCCACGCATCACAGCATTCTGATTTTGGTCCCAAACAGATCCATTCAGAGCCAAAATCAGTCTGCTGCAAAGCGCACGCTCACCCCTGCTCCTGCATGATGGCATCACTTCCTGGAGCATGATGAGAGTGACAAAAAGGTAAACACAGCCCCCCCTTCCCACCAGGAGGATACGGGGGCCTGGCAACCACTCAGTCCTCAGGGTCTGTACAGCAACAAGTGAGATGATAATCCCTGAGATGATAATCTCAGGGCCTGATCATTCCTCATTCCTGTTGGAACTCTTTTGATTCTCTGACATTTTCTTCTGATTTTTCTCCCAAACAGGACCCCATATTCTGCTTCAATGTTAGGGGAAGTTTGGCAAGTTTTATGTGTGATCTATCGAGCTTGGATGTTGGATGATCTCAATTTTGACAGTAGATAAAGGTAAAGGTAGTCCCCTGTGCAAACACCGAGTCATTACTGACCCATAGGGGGACGCCATATCACGACGTTTTCTTGGCAGACTTTTTATGGGGTGGTTTGCCATTGCCTTCCCCATCCATCTACACTTTACCCCCAGGAAACTGGGTATTCATTTTACCCACCCCGGAAGGATGGAAGGCTGAGTCAACCTTGAGCCGGCTACCTGAACCCAGCTTCCGCCAGGATCGAACTCAGGTCGTGAGCAGAGCTTGGGCTGCAGTACTGCCGCTTACCACTCTGCGCCAAGGGGCTCTTTACATGTTGGATGATCTCAATTTCGACAGTATTCTATCATTTATCCTATGAAAATGAGGGAAGGCTGTCCAAGAACCAATCAGCTAATTTGGAAAGACATTAGCATGACTGCTTTAATCTTTGCGCTAAGCATTTAATGTTTTCACTGGATCTTTCTTTTGAAAAGAGATAGTAGTACTTACAAATCAATTAATTCCACATCCATGTTGCAACATGAAAAAGAAGATTTATTTTCTCCTGTTATTTGTATGCAAAGAGAATTTAATCCACACACAAGCTGCTTAGCATCCACATTCATGAACTGTGAGGGAACCAATTCCCATGTCTTTAGAGATAAACAATCTACTAGAAAATGAAAAAAAGGAACTTAGCTTCCACTGACTTGATAAAAAACTTTTACACTCAGCTAAAAGGGCTGTTTAAAATTCCATAATGCCAGCAAACAGCAGCTTAACAAATATATCTGTGTACAGAGCTTTTCTATAAACAAAAGTTAAACTTCTCTCCTCCCTTGCACCAGGCATTCAAAGATAATTTCTATCAGACCGCTCATGCTATAACTTACACACTCAATATTGTGAAACCCACTAATATTGTGCAGTAATCTACCACCCCAAGTGCAGAACACATAGGGCCAAGCTACAAGTGACGAATGACACAGGTTGGACACTTGTCAGTTTCCCTCAAGTTTTGATGGGAAATGTAGGAGTCCTGGTCTTGCAGCTTGGCTCTCCGACTGCTGTCTAATGAACTTTTCAGCTGTCACTTGTCCAACATTCCGCCAAGCTGCCTACATTTCCCATCAAAACTTGAGAGAAGCTGGTAAGTGTCCAACCTGTGTCATTTGTCACTTGTAGCTTGGCCCATAGTTCTCTCCAATACTGCATCTCTTTCTGACTTCTGGCAGGTTCATGGAGGAACTGTTGTGACGGTTGGGGGGAAACTCAAGGAGCTAAAATCAGTTCTCTTTCCTGTTTTGCTACCACAGCTCCAATGAAGGGGGAGAGCAATTTAACAACAATAACAGCAACAACATTCGATTTATATCCCGCTCTTCAGTACAACTTAATGCCCACTCAGAGCAGTTTACAAAGTATGTTATTATTATCCCCACAACAATAATAACCTTGTGAGGTGGGTGGGGCTGAGAGAGCTCCTAGAAGCCATGACTGACCCAAGGCCACCCACCTGGCTTCAAGTGGAGGAGTGGGGAATCAAATCCAGCTCTCCAGATTAGAGTCCTGCGCTCTTAATCACTACACAAAACTGGCTCTAAGCCCTTTGTCCCTCTTGACTCCAGCCCTCCTAAACTCACGTTCGTTCCTCTGTGCAGATTCAGATACCCCAGAAATGACCATTCTGGGGGCCAGAAGGAGCTGCAGTGATGGGGCGGAAGCAGAGGAAAACTCTATGTGCCTTCCATGGTATGGAGGACATTATACTGCCCCTCAGTTTACAAGCAGGGGGCTGAGGGAGCATGCTCGCTCCCAGGGGGCAAGGGGATCCACACAGAGGTTTGCCCCCTTATGGAATCCCATAGCCTGTCATCCTGAGGTTTCCCCCCTTCCGCAGGTGGCCTATCATTGGCTGGCAGGTGGGTCAGCCAATGCTGGGATCCACACCCTATGGAGCACCAAGGCTCCATAAGCAGTCAACAATAAAGTTGTGACCTTTTCTAATTCCAACAAGTTTTCTGCATCTTCTGTTGCCTTGCCTTCACCCCTCACCCCCTTTGACATTGAGCCAGAGCCGTATTAACCCATGGCCGGGCCTCTAGACTTTCAGGTATTTCAGGCCACCTCCAGCACCAGTAAGCAATATGGCATTCAAGTAATGTATATAAATATATATATAGTATACTTGTGAGAATACATATATATATATGGATAAATATATATGTACAAGTATTGCTACAGTGCAGAGTGCAAAGTGTCTTTAACCACTGGAGCCCTAGGGTGCAGGTAACAGGGCCTCAGCAAAAAAAATTGACGGGCCCCCTAGTCCCTGCCGTGCCCCTGGGCTTCAGCCTAGTTGGCCTTATAATATGGTCCTGCATGGAGCTTGCAAATCACCGCATGCAAAGTATAAACAAACAAACAAAAAGGCCTTCCAGCCAATACTGCAGGCTTTGACTGTTTATAGAGTTGCTAAGCAACCCTCAAAACGACAGCCAAGATCTAATGACATAGCATTGTGAGACCTCTGTGTAAGTTAACTTACAATTTAAAAAAATTCCCATCTACTTTTTAAAATCCTTCCTATCTTCTTGCTAGATCACCACCCTGGGGTATATAACGTAGAGCAACTGCAAGGGCTGAAGTTACAAAAGGGTGCCTTGAATTCCCTTTGAAATTAAATAGAAGTGAAAGATAAATCCTGCTTTTAAAAGAAAGAGGGGAAGAATATGGGAAATTAATGGTGGTGGTGGAAAACGCTGTCAAGTCATAGCTGACTTATGGTGACCCCTGCTGTAATTTTCAAGACAAGCAACTAATAGAGGTGGTTTGCCATTGCCAGCCTCTGCAATTCTGGTTCTCCTTGGAGGTTTTCCATCCAATTGCTAACGGAGGCCGACTCTGCTTAGCTTCCAAGATCTGGCAAGATCCAGCTGGCTTGGGCTATCCAGGTCAGTGCAAGAGGAATAAGTGAAAAATGAATTTTGGAAAAAGAAATTCCCCACCCCGTAACAGCCCTACAAATTAGTCATGACTTGTGAATAAGACCTGAACTGCACATTGTGCACAAGTGAAGATAAGGGCAAACCCCATATCTCAATGAAATCAGGGGTACAAGAGCTGGAGTAGACAGTTGGTATATTTCACCTGAAGAGAGTACCTTCCTAAAAGCTGCTGTTCAACTCTGTGCAGCAAGAATGGTTAGGGCAGGAAAGGCCCCTCAGCTTGTTTCGATGTTGCTGTATTTTGGTTTATCATGTCAATCAGCTGTGGATTAAGTTGATTAGTGTATTTAAATATTATCATTGTAGTGACACTCAGAATTGTTATATCAAGGAGAGATTCTGTGCTTGCTGTTACATACTCAGAGTTTTTAATATGTTAATTCCAACACAGAAAATAATGTAATGGGATCACATTTGTTTGAGAATTGTTAGCTACAGATGAGTAGCATTTATTAGATAATTCAAATTGATTTTTGTTTTCCAAGTCACAGAATGTGAAAATGTCCGTGTCAATTGTAAAATAGCTACTTTTGTAGATAATCTTAATCCATATCAGTCATAACCAACTGGCCTGCTTTAAAGTTCTTTGAAAGAATTATGTGGAACATATGAAACTCAGACAATATTCAGGAGCTTATGTTTTATCTTTATCAGTAAATAGCCTTTTGCTGCCTAAATTGGACCACAGCACCTTATGTCGAAAGGACTGAATCCTGTTTACTTTACTCAGGCAAATAATCTGTTCCTTCAAACAGGCTATTTGCATCCATCTTTAAAATGCCATTTCTTATTTTTAACTCCTAACGTCTTGCTTCTGTAAATATATTCCAACTCCATTCACTGGTTTCCAGCTTTACCACATTTTCTCAGGGGGAGAAATGGCTGCAATCCACCGATCACCTACAATCAACTTCAGCGAGGCCATTATGGAGTAAATGAACTGTGGATTTGCAATCCTAAAAAACAAATGATTTCACTTTATAAAAGAGTTCAACTTTAAGAGTCTAATCCTGAAGTTTGATATGAAAATATGTAGTTGCCAAGGTCAAGACATAACAATAACGATGCCGGCAGAGCATCAAGTTAAACTAGCCATACCTCAGCGATGTTATGGTATGACCTTGAGCATATGTTAGAAGACCCCTGCAAATGTTTAGGATTGGGATATTAATGGTGTGCACTTAAGTCACAACCCACAATCTAGGTAAACTAGAATATTTGGATTGTGGAGGTAGTCTAGTCTTCTGGGCTTCAGCAAGACTAAGGCTGCAATCCTAAAGACACTTCCCTGGGAGTAAGCACTATTGAATAACATGGGACTTACATACGAGTAAATCTGTTTAGGATTACTCCCTAAGTGTGCATTTGCACCAGAACTCAAGGAATCATTGGTTCACAACTTGTCTAGGCTTAGAGTCTGGTTACATGTGCGCTAAAAATATGGGTGATAGTGGAAACCCCAACTTAACTTGATTTTTAACTTTTGACCGCACTCAACTTCAAAATGGTTCGGGGAAAGGGCTCCCATGTGTGTGTGAGAAGGCAGAGGGGCTTTGTCTGTCCCTGCTTTTCACCCTGCATGCTTTCCGGATTAGAAAAGTGTTTGGGGGGGGCAGGTTCTTTCCCTTACTCCTGTTCTACACATCTCTAGGGCAAACATAAGAAAAAAAGAGAAAGGTGCATGCGGTCATATATTAAACTCAAGTTGAGCTAGGGCTTCACACAATCACACAAGAGTGTATTGGACATATAACCAGACACTAAGTGGCAATAAAGTGAGTTGCTCTTTTAAGAGGAAATCACTTCTCAGCAGTGTTCCTAACCATCATAGGAACACTGGAGGTGCTATCTTGGAAAGATTTATCAGCAGCAGATCTACTTGCTAAGCTGCAGTCCTTACTCATCAGTAGGTCCATAAGAGAGCTCTTAAAATGGTTTTGCATGAGGTCCTTCTGAGTCAATCTGAGTCAATTCCAAGGAAGCTATTTTACAGGGAATTTTAGTCAAGGTTCTTTAGGATTGTGATGGTAAAAAATCAACCAACATCAGCTGAAATCTGCATTGAGGAAGCTTCTAGCACACCTAGGACGTTCCCATTTGCTGGATTCCTCACACTGGAGTGTTAAAAATAAAAGCAGACAGTGGCCATTTCCACACACGTTGAATAATGCACTTTCAATGCACTTCCACAATCCTTTTGAAGTGGATTTTTTGTTCCACACATGGAAAATCAGTTTCAAATGTTCACTAAAGAGTATTGAAAGTGGATTATCCAACGTGTGTGGAAACAGCTAGTGTGAAACATTTCACAAAAGATTTCTTAGGAGAAGGCTTGAAAGAACAAACACTGCAGATCCCATTTCACCTTGAACAAGAATCCGTAGATTTTCCAGGTGCATCTTTGGGTCTTTGGGTCTACACACACACACACACACACACACACACACACACACACACACACACACTGGCATCTTTTTATTGATTTGACCTCATGTACTCTCATCTTGCCTAAGGTCACCTTAGACTCTTCAAAAAAACCTTTTTTCCCCACAATAAGACACTCAATGGAACTATACAGCAGAGAAATAGGGACAGGTTCCATGATTTGTAGTCTCTTTACTGTGTACAGTTTGTTCCTGCCATTATGAAGACAGAGGTGGGAGAGAAACAGTGGAGGAGAGGAGAAAACTTTAAGAATGAGAACGAACACTTCTGGAAAAAGGAGCACAAAGGACATGGACACTATACTTTTTTGCTCAGCTTACACAGTAGTTCATTCATCCCAGAATTTCAATACTGTATAAAATTAAGTTCTGACTAACATTAAGGATTGCTTTCGAAACAAAAAAGGCATAGACTGCAGTTCGAAAGACACTTCCCTGGGAGTAAGTACTATTGAATAACATGGGGCTTACATCCAAGTAGACCTGTTTAGGGGACGAATGTGCATTTTGGTGTCCTTAACTGCACGGGAAAAAACCCCTACCCCAAAGAGCCTTGAAGATCCCATTGCAAAGAATGGGGCCATGATAACAGAAAAAAACAAATTGATCAGATAACAACAATAACAATAATTCATTCACTTGGAAACCCTGGATTTGAAAATGAAATGAAAATGTTCTCAGAGCGTACCCCTACTTCTTAAGGCAGCCGAGGCCATTCTCATTCTTCTTCCTCTCTCTGCAAGGTCTTTACAGAGGGATATTTTAGATTCTCAGGTGGGAGTAACTACTGTGCCGTCACACAAGGAAACATACATTGCTCTGCAGCCAATACTATAAAGCCTGAAACACAGACCCTCAAATGCTGTTGCTCTGATTTCCCTTGCACAATTCGACAGGGGGACTGTGCACAGCAGCTTGCTGATTTGGTTGGACACACAAGGTCACCAGACCTCATTTTGAACATCCAAAGTTGAACCATGTCTGATTATGTAATTGTTCTGGCCCATTGTATACCCCTTCCTTTCTGCATATCTCTGCATTCCATTCCGTTTCATGGGAACCACTTAGTGAAGCATCTTTACTAACTTGCAAAGCAATCAGTCAAGATAATGGTGAGGAAACCCCTAGAACTCCAATCCAAGAACTGCTTCTGGTCCTCTCATTGCCACTCTCCTACTTCTGCCCATCCTCAGCCGAAGACCTACAGAAACAAAAACAATAGCTGCACAGCTTGCAATAAATTATATCAGATTGTACTTCTTTTAGCATTTCCTTGAGGGATAGTTCTGTATTCTGGGAAGCTTGGGTAGGGGGCTAAGTGGACAAGATTCTGAAGTCCCTTTAGGGGCCCAAGGAGCAGAGCACATCACAGGACTTGCTTTTATGTAAAGTTTGGGATGAGTCTTGGTAATGGAGGGGAAGTTCAAAAGGAATCTTCATCTGAGGGCTTGTGGTAGCTCTTGCGATCCCTTTCTGTCTGGAGCTCTCCAAGGTGCTGGCGTACAACTGGAGATGTAGAGAAACAGCTTGTCTATGTTAACATGCCATTTTGCACAGGATTTCACATATCTTTCCTTTGCAAAGAGGAGCCCCTAAGCTGATCATAACTATCCCCCCAATTTGCCAAAGGATTACTAGCAGAAGCGGGGCATAGCCAATGCATAGATGGTAGGATGGAACAAGCCAGCATAGGTGACCCCAGAAAGCACAACATGTGGATACACCCTCATTTTTGAGGTACCAAAGCTGTTGTGTTATGTTAGACAAGAAAATAAAACACAAACCAAATGGCACCTTTTAATCTTTTGCTTCTGTTTCACTTTGCTAAAACAACTTGGGCCATCGGCTACCCTTTGGAGTAACTATCGTGTTAGGCAAGAAAGGGAGAATAGGAACTCTAGTGTTACTTATTCTTTCAACCTCTACTGCATACTCCTTGTGCACACGGCTCCCGTCCTTATGCCTCCTTAACTTATTTCTGTTCCTCACCACTGTTCACTCTGCGATGATTTACTACTGAACAATAAACAGTTTCCATCACCATTTGCCCTGTAGAAGCTCTCTCGATGTTTGTATTTTTAGCTCAGTTAACCGGCTGCTCCCTTACCAGGCAGGTCTCCCCTCTGGGCACTCTGGCCCAGTTTGTAAGTTGCATTTTCCTTCTACATGCTTTTCTTTTCCCCCAGCTATAAATTATAGAGCATATAATAATCCTTGCTCTGTAAAAGCCAGGACTTTAACTACCTACTGTCACATAACTTTCAGTCTAGCAGAAGCAGCAGTGCGATTCAGCCGTGAGCGATTCAGCAGCGTGGTTCAGTACCCTGTTGCCTCAAGTCCCTGATAAGTGAATTGGAGGGGGTCCTTTAATTACTATACTATGCTTATCAGCAGCAGGTAGTTTGGTATCATCACCGTCATTTCATATTTATAAAAATACCTGCACTGTACGAAACAGTGTACAAAAATAATAGCTCCATGAGTGATACCAAAAAGCAATAATCACTAGAAGGAAGAATATGACAATGACTAAAAAAGGTGAGGGCCCCCTTGCAGCGATTGGAGAGATGCTGCAAATGGGATCCAAGCGTTCGTCCATCTCACCAGCAGGAGAACACCAGGGGTGCAGCCACAGCTGAAGAAACACCTACATTGCTTAGGTGGTGGGCACGGCCTAGGCAATAGCAGCATCCAGAATAATAACTGTAATCATCAACCTTCCACAGTTTGTCTGCATGGCAGGAAGCTGCCCTGGCACACCCCTTGGTCCTCTGAGGTGCTGTCACTTTGTTGTAATGCTGATTGTAGTAGCAGAGACTGGGCCTCACCCACTATGGTGCAAAGCACATGAAGCAAAAAATCCATCTTCTCAGAGATATCCATCATCTCAAAGAAATAGCACAGCAGAAGCTATTGCCTTGCTGTCTGAGGTCAACATGATAAAGCTCGGACCAGGTTTCCTACACGTGAAGAAATGCCTCCAATGACAAGGTATTATAGGATACAGAAGTGGTGCTAGGAATTAACTCTCATAATATGTCTAGTATGCTCCATAAAATCTTAGAAGCTATATAAACTAGGAGACAGGCTATCACCCTCTTTTCCCAACTTGACTTGTTGCTGACTCAAGGGGAAGATCTTGTCCATAGGTCATAACTATAGATACTAAACTGGCGAGCTTTTAGGTGCATCCATTTGATGTTTTGAAGACATGGTAGGAATCCTGAATACCTTCTAGCTAGTTCTTCCTGTTCCTTTTACTGGTGCAGAAGAGAAGATGCTTGGAAGACTCCACCACCAGTGGTGATACCCTTGCAATCCATGTTCAAAAGTTCTAGCCCCAAGTTCACTTGAATTATTTGCTCCTTTACTTCTTGCCCCAGTCAGTAATATCAATGTGTTTAAGGCAATCACAGACCTATTTGTCCCCCTCACCCATCCAGAATGAAGGCAGTGCCCTCCAAACTGGCTTAGTTTCCCCTCCGTACTGTTGCCATTATACTAAATCCAATTAGTTGTTTTTGATACTGAGCACCCTTCCAGATGAATGAGTGGGAATGGGAGAGAGAGAGAGAAAGAGAGAGATGATAATCCAGTAGGTACTAAAGAAAGAGAAGTATTTGTTCAATCTGGAAAGGGTATGAGGTCCTGTGACGGTCTGGAGTGGCAGGAGCATAGGGTCACCAGATCTCCCCCAGCAGCCAATGGGGAGTCAGGGGGGGCTCATTGATGATGTCATTACATTGCTGATGATGAGACAATGTCACTCCCCCTGCACCTGGAAGTGATGTCACCAGGGACACTATTATTTGGGCAAAAAACAGAGCATCCCCAGAGTCCCCTGGTGACACACTGATGTCACTTCCAAGCACATGGGGAGTGACATCAAAGCATCAGGACATGGTTGATGTTCCCCCCATTTCCTGCCATTGTTCTCCCACCAGCCAGCTGAGTGGTGGCAAGAAGTGCCTGTTGGTGTCAGGGATACCCCACCACCAAGGGGGCTTGGCGAGCCTAGAAGAAGCAGCACTATAATATCTTTGGTGGGGGGGAAACATACACAACCCAGAGCCACAGTTCTCGTGGTGGTGTATGCATTGGTTTGGGGATTAACTGAGGACTCTCTGTTCGCACCACATTTCCCTGTCAAAACACCAAACACACCTGTGAAAGATGCTAAAACTGATGCAGATACTGGAAAGATGCAGATACTCGAAAAGAGACTTGGCTCTGGCCATCTCAGTCTCTCTCGCCACTTTTATGTACCCTACTGCAGCTTCCAATGACCTCCAGTAATTTTTCAACCTTCTTAGACTTCAGAGCTGCTGCAGAGCTCAAAGGGGCACATTAAACACAGGGATAGATTGTAGTAAAGAGTGGTTGAATGGGTGTGACTAAATTCATAAGGGAGGTCCCCATAACTCCACATTAAGTATATTTCATTAATTTAACTCAGATACAAGAGGGTGAAATGCAATCAACAAAAATTAACTTTTCCCCAGATTACTGATCAACATTTCGACTAATCTGAACATAGTCTGCAGGTACCCAACAAAATCCCATATTTATCAGAAATGTTGGCCTGCTTCTCTTCCACGTTATTTGACTGTAATAAAGTATTCACTGGGAAAAGTTTGATGGACTTTACTTTTCTAAGAACAAATATTGCATGGTATTCTCCACATAAAAAGTAAGAAAATAATGCACGTTATATACTCCATCATCAAGTGACCTGGGGGATCATATTTGCAAATTTGGGCATGTGGGTAAAAATCCTGGTTAAGATTCCTCCGATGGGGCCAGGTTGAGTTGCTCCTGTTTCTTCATCAGTTCACCCTGTTCTGCTATTTGGGGCCATCAATCAGTGTTCAGGACAAAGTTGTATCGGATAACTGTCTCAGCTTGCCACTTAGAATCAGACCTTCACGACAAAACATGCCCTCCTTTGTCAGTCTCCTTGATGATTTTGTTGAAACCATTTCATAAGCTACAGACGGCATGAAACTGCAAAAGACTGAGATCGTAAAGCTCGTCATGCTGTTTGTGCAGAGCACACAAGAAGTCCACGTACAAGACCGCAGTGGATATTGCAAGCATCCCGAGAGTCCCCATACACGCACTGTTGTTTCTGAACAACTGAGGAATAGTGACATAATGGGTAGTTGCCATGGAAATAGCACTGAGAGCAGCTTTAGATGTGGTAAAGAAGATCAGGAAGCACAAATGTCTTGCAGTTATAGACCCACCCTAAGCAGACCCACCTACATCATTCGAAGCCCATTGATTTCAGTGGACTGAGGGTGTAACTGCACTTAGGACTGCACTTCGAAATCTGCAAAATTGTTGATGTTTATCCTGACTTGCATGTTAGTGCTTAACATCTAAAAACTGTGTATTTCTGTAGCTTGGTAAGGGTTAGACTTGAGTATTTTCCCTCACTGATGCTAGACAGCCTATTGCTTTTTGCCTCCAGCCCTTTTCTTACCACTCCTTCCCCTGTCCATTATCTATAGAATTCCAGATGATATAACAGATGTTTCAGGAAAACCAAACACTGTGGCACTCTAAGGAGAAGAAGATGATTGATTATCACACTACATACTGTTGGAAATCCAATGGCTTGTGTACAGAGAAGGTAGAAGACACAGAATACCTGCAGGGGGCAGCAAATTTGACCGATAGATAGCAAGGTAGGATCCTTCTTTCTTCCTCTTTTCTGTCCTTCTTGCGAGTCTCCAGATTGGTATTCTTAGGCTACTTCCTGCTTCTTTCCAGAAGTGTCTCTCTCCCTGTTAGTATCTATTCTGTTTCTTCACTTTCTATCAACGTTGTAGTTCCTGAATAAACTCTCTTCATTCACTCCTTTATCAGAGTCAGGATCATTTCTAAGATACACCACAGCCTACACATACAACGTACCTGTTGTCATGGATATAGCTAGGACTACAGGAGAAGAGTTGCTGGATACGTCCAAGAAAGAAGATTCCTTTGCACACAGAAACTGGGCTAGACCAGCCCCATAAGTAGGCATACCACAAAGGCAGTCTAGAAACCTAGGCAGTCTAGAAACCTTAGAGAGAAGCATGAAACAATGGAGTTGTATTGCCTTGTGTAGATTAGAAGAACCATCCAACTCATATCACTATATACAATGTATTAAGGCTCGGGGCAGGAGGGAAGGCAGCATGGTATAGCCTGACCTCCTCAGAAGCTAAGTAGGGTCAGTACTTGTATGGGAGACCACCAAGGAAGACTCTGCAGAAGAAGGCAATGGCAAACAACCTCTGCTTCTCACTTACCTTGAAAGCCCCTTGCTGGGGTTGCCATAAGTCGGTTGTGACTTGTTGGCACTTTAGACACACATGGCCTACAGACAGAGAGTGTCTGAGAGTGGTAGGAATATCTAACATCACAGAAGCCAGTAATATTACCCAAGGTTAAAGGTATTGGTTGAGGACCAAAAGATATTCATATGTATGAGAAACTTGTAATCACTTATTTTACATAGCCTTGGTTAAGATAAGAAGTAGCAAGAATGAACTAATTATTTTTATATATTTAAAGATGTTTCACACATGGATAAACTTGTCTGGTGTTTGAAGTTATAAGAGAATAAATTAGCCAAGAAAGTGAGGCCCATTGAAGTGGGACAGATAGCTATTGGAAAGAGAAGGTTCTGAAGCCCCATAAATATGATAAGCTGAATTGATTGAGAGCTTCCTCTTAGAAGAGGCTCCTTGCCTGTGGAATTCTTATCTTTGGGTCAGATACTTTTTTGGACTCGTAATTGTTCTTCCTTTTTTTTCTTTTTTTTAATTTTTTTTTTATTTAAAGTATGCTTAATAAACAGTTACAAATATAATAAAGACAGATATTGTACAATGATATCAAATAAATCTTCTATTACAGATGTTAAAGATAGTTAGCATACAATGATATTATTAGTTTTCTTTCCAATGTTTGCTACCTAAAAAAATAGTTAAATGAATGAGTAAAAAATTTTCTTAAGCATTATCCAAAGGCCTGACATTATTATTGAAAAATCTTTACAATATTATACTTGTTATAAGGCTCTGTTTCTATATTGACGATTCACAGGATATTGGTAAAGATAATATATAAAAATAGATTCTTTTATAAAGGTGATTAAATAAGGATTGTCATAGTGCCAGATCTTCAGTTGGTTACCGAAAATGATATAAAAAAAGAAAAGAAAACAATGATTTGTAACCATTATTCAAACACTTATTAAACTGCTTAACTAATCCCGCCTTCCCTTCCCCCCTCCCTCACTTAACTCTATTCCGTCTTAAAAGAAAAATATTGATTTGTAGCTTTTATTAGACTAACTAGACTTATTAACTAACTAAGATAATCCCTTCCTTTATCCCCCCCTCCCACATTTAACCCTAATCCCCCTCATTTTTCAATGATATTAATACCTAGATTGGTTAAATAATGAATATTTTACATACTGATAAATAAACTATGGTCTAAATTATGCTAAACAGTTCCCTCTAGCCTAAGAGATACACCCTATAGACTATTGGTATCTAAATATATACCAAATTTAAAGAACTGTAAAAAAAATTAATGGGAGCCCTATATGAGCTCCGCTCTCCCCCCCCCCCCATATCTCTGCTCCTATATGATTTTTAAAGATTATACGGTCATAACATTTACATGATATTAAATTTTGCATTTAACTTGCATTGTTACATCACATTTTGTTACATCAAATTTTATTTGCTCTTGGCTTGCTGGCTGCATCTCACTGGAATTCTGCTTCCCCTGTATGTTGGCAAGAGATTGGGTTCTTTTCTTTTCCGTATGGTACTATTGCAGTTCTTAGGAAACTCAATACTGAGGTTTTGCAAAAGTAATCTTCCAGATTCCTGGTCTGTAACTTGATAAGTAAAGTCCTGTGTTTTCACATGAAGCTTCATATAGTTGGTCCATTTATATTTTATCTGAGCTTTCCTCAGTGCTTCAGTTATTGATCTAAGTTCTCTTCTTTTGTTTAAAACTGAAGATGGCAAGTCTGTAAGTATTGAGATGGGTGTTCCTTTATAAGGGATCGAGCCTTTCTTCCTTGCTATTTCCAGGATTTTCTCCGTATTTCCCCATCTGGAATTGTAGCTAAGATATCTCTAGGCTTCTGAGATTCTAGATTTTGGGGGGTTCCCACTCTGTAAGCTTTGGCAATCAAAGGGGTTGTAGCTTTTTAAGTTGTAAGTGTTGTGCTAGCCATGACGCTAGAAAAGAAGTCAGATCAACATTTCAAGTTGTTTGCCCTTCAACATTTCTAAACTTCAGATTTGATTTTTTTTTGCTGTTATCGCCATATGTACAATTGTTTCTTGTAGTTGCTTGTTCTCTTGTTGTAACCCAGATAGTTCAGACTGTAATGACGTGCTTAATACTAGTGCTTGTCCAGCAATCTGTGCTGTTTTATCTAAAGCCGATTTTATTTCTGTTCGCTGATCTATCAATGGTTGAAGCAAAGTTGACATTTTGTTCACTATTTTTTATTCCATATGGGCCAGAAATTCAATAAGCATGGGATCAGCAAAGGTAGTTAAATTGCTCCTACCACTGCTGCTTTCGTCCGCCATTTTGATTGCAGCACAGTTTTCCTCTGCTGCCTGCTGCCAGTTTGGGAAGAAATCTTTCAGTCTTTTTGAGACGTTTAACTTTCCTTTTTTCTTCCCCTTGCCTTGTTTGCCCATATTCTTCTCTTATTTTGATTTTTAGTTTTGTTATGACAATGTACAATGAGGAATTAGGGCGGGGAGGAACAGAGATCTCTTCTCAAGCAACCTTCTCCTTCAGAGCCGGTGCCACACCCCTGTAATTGCTCTTCTTGAATGATCTATGTAGTTCTAACAAATGGTATGATTTTCTGTTGACTGAGACTGTTGAATAATTATTTTGTAACAATAACATCTTAGAATGGAAGCAGAGGTGCTGTAATTGTATTATTTGTGTACAATACCAAAAAGTTAACTAGATGCTCAGGGCTAGAGATGGGCGCGATCCAAAATAAATTAATGATCCAGCCGATCGTGGATCGGCGCCGGCGACGATCCCCAATAAATGATCCACACCGATGATCTCCCGTTCCCGAGTCGTGGATCGTGGGGGCCAAAGTGGGATGCACTGCTATTCCCAGCTATGTGAGAAGGTGGGTGCTGGTGGCAGCCGCCGGGCCCGGCAGGCACCAGGAGATGGCAATGAGCCACCTCCCCTCAGGGGTCTGGGGGTCTGGCCTGTGTTTGGCCATCAGAGCTGCCTATCAGTGTTTGCAGGGATGAGATTGGAGTGCCCATGGCTACAGAACACCCCCTTCCCCCTCCCTCCCCTGGCTGTCTTCTCCCAACTGGTGACTGCTTTGCTGCTCCATGGTTGGAAGGAAGCCCTGCTGATCAAAGAAAGCTGGGCTTCCATTTGGGTTTCCAGGGCGACAGAAGGAGGGCAAACACAGCTCAGGCATTCCCCTGGCTCCGTTGCCAAGGGAATAGATTGCTGGCGCCTGAGTGTCTGGCTTCCTGATCCGAGCACAATCACCCCAATCAAGCCCCAATCCAGCCCCCCCCCATCGCTGCATCATTGGCCGTGGCCGGGGACGATCCGCCAGGTCCCGATCGCGCCGGGTCCCGATTGCTGTTATCGTGGGTTTTTTCCGATCATAATGCGGATCGTGCCCATCTCTACTCAGGGCTCCTTAAGTGTATGCCTATATCTGAATCAGAAACCAAAATGGTAGTCCGTGCTCTCCAGACATGGGGCCCTTACCTGTAGCGAGATGATATGTGTATTGGTGAACAGAGATTTACTCCTTGGACATAAGTCTTTCACTCACCTGGATTTGTGGGATGGATACCATTGGGGTCCTCC
Source organism: Eublepharis macularius (assembly GCF_028583425.1). Classification (NCBI taxonomy): domain Eukaryota; kingdom Metazoa; phylum Chordata; class Lepidosauria; order Squamata; family Eublepharidae; genus Eublepharis; species Eublepharis macularius. The sequence goes on from NC_072796.1 coordinate 18,942,462, forward strand.
ACAACACACTGAAAAAAGCAAAGAACAAGAAAAACAACTCTTACGTTCCAGTGAACATTTATCTATTTATGGACTGCCAATGCTTATGATATAGAAATTTAGACTTATTGGAATAGTATTTATGAAATGAACTGACTTTTGTTTGAATTTTATGAATGTGATATATTGAATATTGTTATTTAGTATTCATCACTTTGCACTTTATTCACAGATATCTAAAGTCTAACAAAAAACAAGGGAAAATAATAATATATTGATATACATTGTTGGGAAATTCTTTATTTCCAAGCCTCTGGTGTGGTTTTTCCACTCTTGAGTTTGTCTATCTGAATCAGGTCTGACCAGAGGCATCCAGAATGCTGTGTGCAGGGACAAAGCAAAGTATGGGGGGGGGGGGATGATCACCCCGGGCCCTTCCTCCTCCCATGCACATCCACCCAAACACAGACACAAAGCTTCTATGCTTTTAGTCTCAATCATGAAGAGGGAGCCAACATGCAAAAAATATGAAGGCACAAACATGGCAGGGGGAGGCAATATACACAGAGAGTTGTGCTCTGCACAGGACCATAGTGGTTACTACAGCTTGCCTTGAGGCTACTCCTACTAGGTGGAGTGAGTGTTCCCTCTGAATATGTAGCACCCTCCTACAATTGTTTGAAAATGGAGTCATCCATATTCATGTGCAGTTCACTGTACAACTGGAGGCAAAACTGACTCATTTTGGACGTGATAGCAACTGCAATGTTTAAGTTAGCATTAAATTGTAGGTGGCCTCGTGAATCTTCCCTACAAATAGGGATATGTTGAACCTCACTGAGTAGTTGCAAAATAAGACTAGTTAAACTCCAAGGCATCATTCACAGTCATCTGAAACAGGAACCATCCCTGTGGCACTGTCAAAGAGAAGGCTGCTGCACTGTAATGGTAAGGACTGAGGAATGAAGGGGGAAAGCCAGGAATAAAAATCAAGATGTAGCCCACTACAGTAACAGGCAAGGAAGGAGTCTAACTGATGTTAGAAGCTCACAGAACTAGAATGTTGGTCAGCATGTTCTTGGAGCTTCTGCTAAGGCAGTTGTCAGTGCAGAACTTAATAGAAAGTTGGATTGCCATTTACCCACTGCATTGGTTGATGCTCTAGGAATCCCCCCAAATCTTGATGGTTTTACCATAGAGATTTATGGGATTACTAGAGTGTCAGTGTGATATGGCAACATCAGTTCTGGGTCTTCACCCATAAGTGACATCAACACATTACACACTGCCTGGAAACTTCTAGCCTGGGGGGGCACATGGCATGGCTCGGGGTGCGGTGTGGCTCTAGGGGTGTGGTGTGGCTCTGGGGGTGCAGCGTGGCTCTGCGGGGGCTCTGTGGGGTGTGGCTCCGGGGGCACAGTTCTGGGGGGTGTGGTTCTGGGGGCACAGCGTGGCTCTGGGGGTGAGGGGCATGGCTATGGGAGGCATGGGGCATGGCTCCAGGGGGCATGGGGGTGGCTCCAGGTGGTGCGTGGTGCAGCTCCAAGGGTGCACAGTGCAACTCTGGGGGCATGTGGCACAGCTCCATGGGTGGTAGCTCCGAGGGGCACAGCTCCAGGGGCGCGGCGTGGCTCTGGGGGCATGGGGCATGGCTCCAGGGGCACAAGGCATGGCTCTGGGAGGCACAAGGCATGGCTCTAGGGGGCACGAGGCATGGCTCTGGGGGGTGCATGGTGCAGCTCCGCAGGGGTGCCCTGAGGGAGCGCACCCCCCCCCACCAGCCAAGTTAGTTGGTTCAGAGGGGAAAGGGTGGGAGCAGGGTGGGTAACCCTGATTTCCACACATCCTTATAGGAATGGCCCACTCATGGAATGCTGGCAGCTTTTCCCCACGATTCCAGTCATCTCTGTTTGAAAAATGCTTGCAGGCTTCTTGGTTTCCATTTTTTCAGTGTCTTTTGTGGGACACACTTTCCCTGTTTTTTTTTTTCTTTTGCTGCGAACTGAGGGAGTGCTTCTTCTGCTGCTTGGGCATATGAATAGTTAAAGTGCTCTGAGGAATCATCCAATCACAGCCTAGCTCCTCCCCTGAAGCTCTCAGCATGCATTCAGGTATGTGCAGAGCAAAAAAAAATAATTGAAAGGGAGGGAGGTGATAATAATGAAAGTGCCTGATCTCCCCTCCCAAACTACAAGGTAAGCACTTTAGGGGAGTGTGTGTGGAAGCTGTTTTTGGAGTGACTCAGCAAAACACATACAAAAAGCAGGCAAAGGGTGGAAATGACCAGCTATGTGGAAACAGGCTATAAAACATCTAAAACAGTTAAATCCTCTTTGACCTTGTGCTGAAAGGGAAGTCAGATCAATGGTAGGTAAGTCTCAACTGGTAGGAGGGCATTTGAAATGCAAGTTAGCACATGCTAACTCACATTGAGAAGCATTCTTGCTGAAACTCTTTTTGGTTGCCTCAAAATCCCCTTAATATTTCCAATTAACAAGAACTTCCACATCTGTCTTCACTGGAGGCTACATTTGGTGGCTACTCTATGTATCAAATATACACTACAAAGGACAATCCAGAAAAATTTCAGCTTCAGTGTGCCTTACATGGTAATTCTATTGTTAACGCCTGTTCCTTTTTTCTGAAGCAACGGATTCCTCAGTTATCTACATCATTTTCTCTCACAAAGTTTCCTCAGAATATTTTTAAAGGAAGAACAAAGGATAAGTTCATCACACCTCGTCTTTGTCTGATATTAAAATGCTGTCAACTAACCTGAAATATTTAACCATCTTTTATGAGAACTTTGACCTCCTTCATCAACTTCATAACGCTTTTGTCACAGATGTCGATAAAATACTCCTTTCATATTTCCTTTTTCTTTCTGTGTGACTGTTGTGCTCTTAAGGGTTTTTCTTTTCTCCCACAAAGATCATGATTTGGGGCAATTTTTCATACCACACTTAAATCCAATTCTTGTGCATTTATGCCCTGCAGTGCACAGCTCAACCTGATAGCAAAGCAAAGATGAGAAACTTAATATCATATCTGTTGCCTCAACTTTTATATGAAAAACAAAACTTCTCTAAAAAGGATGCCGTATGCCAAGGCTTGGCAGTTGAAAAGATGATTTTCTTTTGCATAAAAAATTGCTGGTTCAGTGCTGTTCAGGGGCAAAAAATATTTGTGTAGAATAAAGGTGTTTTTTTTTTAAGAAGAAGAAACAACAACCAGAAGACTGCACTAATCTCAAAGATTTGGGGGGAAAGAAATCATAGACCCAAAAGGGAGTAATGAGATGCTTTCAAAATGAGGTCTAACTTGCTTATTTCTATTAGTACACACAGAGTCGCTGGGGTTTCCTTTGCTTATCTCAGCTTTTAACACTGCTCCAGTTTTGAGAGCCTGATTTTGTTTTTTGCATGCAATAGGCCCAAATAAGAGTGCTTCATTGCTGAAATAAGAGGTTTCAAGGGACCAAGCATACGTTGCTCCTACGTACTTCCTCAAAATGAGTTTGGGGATCTACTGTTCAGGCACTCCGTTACTACTTCATACATTGTAGAGTTGATGCTGGGGGGGGGGGAATTGGGAGGCTAAAATCTGTTAAGTCCTCTCCAGGGCTTTTTTTCTGGGAAAAGAGGTGGTGGAACTCAGTGGTTGCCCTCGGAGAAAATGATCACATGGCTGGTGGCCCCGCCCCCTGATCTCCAGACAGAGGGGGGTTTAGATTGCCCTCCACACCACTGGCGCGGAGGGCAATCTCAACTCCCCTCTGTCTGGAGATCAGGGGGCGGGGCCACCGGCCATGTGACCATTTTCAAGAGGTTCCGGAACTCCATTCCACCGCGTTCCCGCTGAAAAAAAGCCCTCTAAAATCAAGTCTCGCCATTAGGTTCGTATTTAAATGTATTTATTTATATACTTATATCCAGCCTTAGTTCCTGAGACTCAAAGCAGCTAACAAAGCAGCAACAGCTTCAAGAACACAAAAGCAACATTCGTGTCCAGCAACGAGATACACACAAGTTAAAAACACAGCCAAATCTGCCCAAAATGTTTACCCTCCACCAAACACTAACTTACCCGCCTTCCTGAAGACAAGTGAGTAAAAGCACTCTCTACACTCACTCTGGCAGGCCATTCCAGAGTAATGGAGAGGGTTGCAAGCCCCTGGTTGGCAATCCCTAGGAACAAAATGAAAATGGAGACTTTAAAAATGACACCTGGACTTCTGGTTTCAGATCTCACCAATGCTGATTGTTGCCCCTCTACTGTCCCCACTGCTTCACAGAGTGGCAATGGGAGCACAGACCTGTAGGGAAGGAAGTTGCCTGCCATGGTGGGCAACCTGGCACCTCTAGTAATGGATCTACCACAAAAAAGAAGGCCTGCTCCAGCTGTACAGACAATCCTACTAAAGAGAATGGATTGATGGGAAATCGCCTCCTGCACCCCCTTGTATATGCAGAAATGATTGGTGGGGTCCAGCTTTTTATCTCATCCACTTTCCCAGCTGGTTCCTAGACAATCTTGTTAGTTTTTAAGTCTTTGCCAAATAAGTAAATAAATCGAGACTTGGCTGTTTGTGAAGAAAATCCCCATGTTACCACTTAAGCAAAATTATGTATTATATATGCATACTCAGATCTTGTAGGTCATCTATAAACATCTTGAACCAGATGATCCTTTATTACATTACTAATAATGGAGCTAGTCGTGCACATAAAGATGAGTGAGTGCACCATTCAGTTTTGGCCATTATAACTGCAGTAGATGGTAAGCCCAATGTAAATCAATAATTACATCTGGCCAAGATCCATCCAATATTTTTAATGAACACCTTTGCAGTTCTTTTCTCATATACATTATTAATCTACTTGTCCATTTCCATGACTTGGCAGGATGGCATCAAATAAAGTCCTTGAGAGAACAGTGCAATCCTAAGCAGAGTTATATACCCATCTAAATTCATTCAAGTCAATGGGTTTAGAAGGGTGTAATTCAACAAAGTTAACAGTGCCATCCAAAGCAGAGCTATAGCCTTCTAAGCCCATTGACTAAGGGCCAAGCTACACGTGACGAATGACACTTGAACGGCAAGTGGATTGAGTGGAGTGCAAGTGAACAGGGAGAAATACACTTGCCGTTCAAGTGTCATTTGTCACTTGTAGCTTGGCCCTAAGAGTCTCTCTACATGAGACATCTAACATGTGAATGTTAGATGCAGTGATGCAGTGTCAGCTGGGAAGGGTGGTTTAAAAAGACAGAGCCAGTGGCAGGGCAAAAGCTTTGTTGTACAGTGGAGCTGTGTGAAGGGGCTGTGAAATGCCAGAACTAAACTTCAGCCCCTTATAACCTCTCCAGGTCCAAGCCCGGCTCTGGAAAGCCGCCCCAGCCCATTTCCATTCCTCGCTGCCCTCTGGTTGTGATCCCACACAGTTTTAGACTGGAGAGGTGAAACTGACAGAGCCTCGGGGGAGGCGAAGATGAAATTAACAAACCCTCTGAGGAGCGAGCTCTGCCAGCTCTGTCTTTTAAAACTATGCTTCCCGGCTAACATTGCATCTCCTGATACATATTCTTCACATATCAGATGTCTCATGTAGAGAGACACTGATGTATAACTTAGCTTAGGATTGCACTGTAAAAAAAATGAGAGATCATGGCAGATAGCATAATACCAAAAGCATTCTTGCTAATATTTTTCTTCAGGTTTATCTTTCAATGAGCAAGGGTGTTATCCAAATGATTTCCCACGTTTCTTTCCCAGGCCTCTACAGCATCCCTCTGAGTGCATCCAAAGTGCAAGCCAAATGATACCACTAGGGCTAATGTATGCATGGGGCTCTTTATTCCTATCTACGGTTGGATCCCAAGGGGTGTTGTCCCTTGTTATCAGAAGAAAAACAACTTATAGGGAAAGGGAGATCTCTCATGTTCCAACGTGATCTAGTGGAGAACCAACATCACCTGACCAATCTCAAAGCAATCACTGAGCAGATTCCATTGATTATAAAAAGGATTTATTAAAATAAGATAGGCATACAAGGGAATAGCAACAAAAGCTATGACTATGAGCAATGCCCAGACGACAACAATTACTGAATGACAAGAGAAGTCAAGCTTGCAATCTCCCATCAGCAAGGCAGATGGAATGCCAGTCTCTAACCTCCAATATCTAACATGGGGATTTGTCAAAATTATGCACAAAAGACAAAGAATGGCTACCAGACGGCTTACCTGCCTCCGGAACGTCGCGCCATGTTGCGGGGAAAACGCGAAATATCGTGTTTTCTCACGCGAGTTTTGCGCGACGTCGTGCAAAACTCGCACGAGAAAACGCGATATTTCGCGTTTTCCCCGCAACATGGCACGACGTTCCGGAGGCAGGTAAGCCGTCTGCAAACGGCCCAGGTTAAAACGAGGCTGTGAATTTTAAGGCTTCTTACAGTATCCGACAGTGAAATTCTAAGTAGACTAACACCAATCTAAGCCCATTGAGATCCATGGGCTTAGAGTGGAGTAACTGTGCTTAGGATTTCGGTGTGAATGCGGGTGCAAGCAAAAACCATTGGACCTGTCTTAAAGGAGAAGGCAGTTGGGATTAGGCGTGTGTAGCTTGGACATTTGCTTCGTGGTTTCAGATCTGGGAGTGTTGAATGAAACGTTTGTCAGGAGTGGGTAGTTTTCCATTTTATTTCCCTGTTCTTTCAATGACTGACACAATAATAAAAAAAATTACCTTTCCACTGAAAACTCTGCATTTGCCTTCCTTCCTTGTTGTGGTTGGTTGCTGTTTCCTTTCAGAAAGTGAGGAAGGCTTCCACCGCTGTGCCCTCCAGCCTTCTTTGCTCTTCCATTATTCCCCGTGGGGGACATCCGGGGGTGGGGGTGGGGGGGGTTGGATGGAGCCATTGCTTGTTAATCAAATGTCACCAAAGTGTCTTCTGTCTGTTCTTCAAGGACCCCCAAGTTTCAAGCCAATTGAGCAAACTGCTCGAATTCTATGCGCCCCGAACAAGCTCACCCCACCCCACTCCCACTAGGCTTCTTACTTTCGCAAGAAAAAAGGCTCTCTGCAGTCCACAATGACGGGGGGGGGGAAGGGCAATTGGACCTGCACACTAGATCTTGATATAGACCATTGTCAACTGTGGTGTTATTCTGTTTATGCTAGATCCAAAGGAGTTCGCCGTGTTAGTCTGTAGTAGCAAAAGAGAAAAGAGTCCAGTAGCACCTTTAAAACTAACCAACTTTATTGTAGTATAAGCTTTCAAGAATCACAGTTCTCTTCATCAGATGCATCTGACTAAGAGACCTGTGATTCTCAAAAGCTTATGCTACAGTAAAGTTGGTTAGTCTTAAAGGTGCTACTGGACTCTTTTCTGTTTGTGCTGGCACTTTTCATTTGGCCCATTTACAATTACTAGGGTTATAAATGCAAAATACTCTCCCTTTCCCATGTGACCTTGGAGAGGTTAATTATTCTTTTATATTACATTGATAGACCATAGAGGACAATGGCCTCTTTAAAACAAGGTGGGATTACTGGCTTATTTTAATTTTATTTGGCATGGAAACTTCCAAGTTTTATTAAAACAGCGATGCTAGCGACCTGTACTTCTGAAGACTGATTGTCGTACCCTGCTTCCTGAAAGACTGCAATTGATGAAGCGGATGGGATTGAATGAGCAACTGTGTCTCCCATGAAGTCTTCTCCCTTCTGTGTGTGAGATGTATGCGTGTGGGGGATTGTGGGTGAACATTTCCACCCCCATCCCAGCCGCTCTCTGCTGCCAGAGTACTGAATTTCGTCTGTGGATGTTATGAACCCATTCTCAGGGTTAGGTGAGGGTCGTTACAAGCATGCCCTATATTCTCTATTCCCTGGGGGTTCTTCTCTATGGCATTTTCAGCTTCTTTATGGTATTTTCATAGGGTCTGTCAAGTGTTCATGCTGGAACCATTTTATTCTATAGCGTCTGGGTGGCTTACCTTTTGTGTGCTTTGCTACTCGTCTTTTGGATACCCTTTCCTTCTCTTCCTCCCCCTTTGTGTATCTACTCATCACATGCCTCTGTCTTACCAAATGCTGCCTTTCCCATTCCGAAGAAAGGCATTTGTTTAAACAAAAAGTTTGCAAAGCTGCATGCAAGCACCAAAAATACACATACAAAACAGTCAGAAAACAACGATGCAAAGATGTTCACAGTATGTATTTCAAAATTACCATGCAACACTATCATAGCACGGTTAACTATAATATTGAAGATAAATGAACCGTAACGACAATGGAAGCCAGAATCTCTTAATTTCCTGCTGTTGTCAGCAAATGTAACCCTCAGCACTTTAACATCTCTCTCTTTTTTTTCCTTAATAAAAATGATTCTGGTAGAAAATTGTGCTAATTCGGAAACTTTCCAGCAACTTTAATTAGCAAAGTGCACAATAACAGAGAACGTCTTTCTCAGATCAGAGCATTCACTACTCTTCCCAATTAGCAGGGAGTAACAAATAACAACAAGCCTGCATTTGTGCTACCTAGCAAAGTAGTGTTGTCTCGGGCTGTCTCGGAGATGGTGCAATACAAAACACTTACTTGTCCATATACACTGACGTTGTTTTAGCATTCTTATTGCTGTCAAGGCACCTTATCTTAATTAAAAGCTTTACATGGCCAAGCGTAATGAAACATGCCGAGCCATTTCACTTGATCAAGTCAAATCATTAATAAAAATAGAAACCACTTTCAGTAAGCACGCACTGCTAAAGTATCTTTCCTTGACAAGGGAAGCAAATTTTACAGAGAAATGTTGTTATGTTATGTTATATTATATTATATTATATTATATTATATTATATTATATTATATTATATTATATTATATTATATTATATTATATTATATTATATTATATTATATTATATTATATTATATTATATTATATTATATTATATTATATTATATTGTGCTGTGCTGTGCTGTGCTGTGCTGTGCTGTGCTGTGCTGTGCTGTGCTGTGCTGTGCTGTATAAAACATTCCCCAGAACAAGTCTTCTTTATAAAAATAGATCCATTCACTCTCAAACTGCTCCACAATATTCTGCCCTGTTCATTTACATGTTGCAAATTTGTTGGGTATTCTCTAAATGCAGAAAAGAGTCCCCAAAGTATTCCAAGGACTGAGGAAAGACTAACTGGGGGGAGTGTAATAAGTTTACAAAATCATGAGTGGTGTGGGAAAAGTTACCCACTGCAGCTGATGAGCAGTACAGTCAGATAATCCAAGGGAAGTCTTTCTTCACACAATGCATACTTAACTCATGAAATACATAACCACAAGATGAAGTGATGGCTCCTAGAGAGAGCTTTAGAGAGAACTAGACAAACTCATGGAGAATATATCTTTCAAGGGCTATTAGCTGACAAGTGTGATGGAGAAAAGGAAACAAGGTTTGGATCCTTTGCCATTTTTAACGCTCATATCATAGTCATTTTAGGAAATCAAATAACTATTTCCCTTTATTATAGGGTGGAACACACTTGTGGGAGCAACGTCCTCTCCTCGTGGCTGGTTGGATTGAAATTTTCAGCATTTTCACCCCTCATCTTCCAGATTTCAAGGAGATAGGAATAAGCATCTCTGCCCGATAAGCAATTAGAATGTTTCTTTGCACAACAAGAGTTATGAATAGCTATGTAAGTGTGCCTGTCCCTCCTTCCTTGGTACCCTTGAGCAGGAATAGAATTCAGCATCCCCATTTGGGCATGGAGAGTGGACTTGGACCACCTGGGATCAAGTTCTGGCTGTGCCTTGAAGGTGGTACCTGGGAGGTATCTGGCAGGACTGTCCATGCAGCTGCTCTGCTGCTCCTGGGACTGTCTCCACACTGTCCCCTCTATATTCCTGGTTCTATCAGCCACTTAGATCTAAGGGAGCCAGGCTTGCACCCAGTGCCACTTACCTGTACAGCTGACTTCTACAGTTTGCCATTTGACTTTGAATATGATTTCTTCATTAGCAGGGCTTTTTTCAGTTGGAATGAAGTGGAACGGGGTTCCGGAACCTCTTGAAAAAGGTCACATGGCTGGTGGCCCCGCCCCCTGATCTCCAGACAGAGGGGAGTTGAGATTGCCCTCCGCGCCGTCGAGCAGCGCGGCGGGCAATCTAAACCCCCCTCTGTTTGGAGATCAGGGGGCGGGGCCACCAGCCATGTGACCATTTTCTCCGAGGGCAACCCGCCACCTCTTTTCCCAGAAAAAAAGCCCTGTTCATTAGTATCAGGTGAGTAGCTGTGTTGGTCTGTAGCAGAAGAGCAAGATTTGAGTCCAGTAACATCCTAAAAACCAACCAAATTTCCAGGGTATAAGCTCTTGAGCGTCAAATACATTCATCAGATACACTTGGCATTTGTGGAGCTAAAGTTTTCTTCTTCTCTCTCCCTGGCACCAGATTTCCGGTCCTTTCTCCTCATAATAGTAACCTTTGTTTGTTTCATTATGAATTCTCTCACACTTCCGGAAATTTCTCAAAAACAACGGCAAGGCATTAGAAATATGCCATCTCTTCAACTGTATCACCAATTTACTGAGGAATTGATCCAAAGGCTTGTGATTCCTGTCAGACTCCAAAGACACCTATAAGATGTATGCTAATGTCAGGCTTTGGAATCGAATTCAACATAATGCCCACCACAGGGAATTACTTTTGAACAGTGTGGAAAGCTAATACTACAGCCTTTTCAGATGTTATGTTTCTGGCGTTCTTATCTTGCATAAAGGAAGAGTATGCTCACCCCTGTATGCTGTGCGGTCCTCTCAGCATGGACAACACCTACGTTGTGTGAAATGGGCAAGATCCATATGTTGCAGCCATGGTGTGTGCTATTCAAAACCAGATTTTCAAGGATATGTGTTCATGCATAGCTAACCTGCTTAATATGCGGGTTACCCCCTTTTCACAAAAAAATGGTGACTGTGTGACTGAGAGGATCGCATGTGGCACATTGTGCTGATATGTGAGACAGAATCACTAGCAACATCATGCCTGGAAAGGACTGAAGCCATTTGCTAGAGATAGCAGTTAGACCCAAATGTCAACAACGGAGTGAGCACTACCTGCACCTTTCATTCAAGGCAGATAAAAATCATGCCAAGCTCGCATTCTAAAGTCACACACACCACAGACTCATCAAATAGTACAGGTCGTAATGAAAAGGGATGACCCATTAATTCAGAAATACCATTGGGAAACCTTCTTTAGACAGATAAAATGGGTTCCTCAATCACAGATTAAGAGAGGGCTTTTTGATTACCATCTCTTAGTAAGCATTTCACCCCAAAACTCTGGACTTTTAATACGAGTTTTCCCAATGGATTCCTTAAGCATGTCTTCTTCTCAACTGTTCCCACTCTACAAAGCAGAACTGATAAGCTGGGCTTCAGCAAAGGGTCATCTCAAACTAGACGTGTTCTCATGAGCCACTTGCATAAACTCTACATGACCCACACAAGATGAAAGGCTGCTTTTAGCTGTTGGAAGTAAGGGTGTGCATTAATGGGGAAAAATGAGCTGAAATACATTCCAGAATGGTTTTGTCTGTTAAAGCACCTTCCAGAATGCTAAACCAAATCTGGGAAATGAGGCTGTAAAAACACCTCCCCCTCGCCAAAAAGTTTGTTTGTTTCCTTACCATGCAGAGATCGCACAGGAGGCCAGGCAGTCGGGGGCCATCTGGCAGCGTCTTGTTTTCCTTAAAGGTAAGTCTGCACATGCAACCAGTTGACTCCAAAGGGGAGAGAATGGAGTTGGCGGGAAGGAGGTGTATGTGGCGAATGGCTCACAGAGGGCTTTACTTAAGCTTGGTGTGGAGAAGTTGTTTTTAGATGTTTTGGCATATGCAGGCAAAGGTAGAGAAGCAATGCTAAACAGATCTACTCAGGTGTAAGTTCTATTTAAATTAATTAGTGCCTACTCCCAGGGCAGTGTCTTTAGAATTGCAGCCTATGATCGAAGTCTTCCAGAATTAGATTGATTGACTGACACACACACACATCGGCCCTTTTCCTCACAGCAACTGACTGTCCAAGTGCCTGGATGGGTGTGGAGGAGATTGACCAGTGTCTGGGTAGTGCCGCAAAACAAACCAAGATTCACCCCTCTAAACAAATCTAGTGAGATGTAAATCTCATGTTATTTAATAGTGTTTACTTCCAGGGAAGTGTCTTTAGAATTAAAGCCTATTATTGAAGTCTGCATGTTCCCCGCTTCAAACATTTCCAAAGCTGATAGACAGGGATGTAAGCAGTCAGTCCAGCCTCTGCCATCTTTAATAGCCATTTAATATGGCTACCTGTGATATAAAATCACAAGACCCTGGATTAAAATGGCAGCTTGGATTGCAGCCAGAAGAATTCCAGCTAACAGTTGCTGAATCCCACCCGGGAGACCCAGGCATGAATGGAATGCCACATGTAAATGCAGAAAGACTAGCGGCGATTAGTTTACAGGCTCCCCAGCCCCAAAAAGGAATCCAGTGCAACAAAGGTCTCGCAGAGTCACCCCACTTAACACCTTCCTTTCCCTCCTTCTGTGATCTCCTGTCTATGATTGAGGAGAAAATCAACTACCATCCATAAGTATTAATAATTCATTACTCGGAAGGTACATTCCCCAACTAAATTCATCAAATTAGCTCCGGCACACTTCATTAACAAACTGCCCTTTTGTGCAGAGCCAGGACAAGTTTTACATTCTCTTTCACATGCCCCGAAAACTACCAATCAAGATAATCAAACCTTTTGTTACTCTCAGGAACTGACCGTTGGAGTCTTTGTTCCAATGGCTAGGTGGGATCTCCCACCTTAGGGCACATTTTACCCTATAAGAGCAGTGTCCTGCCCCCATTCAAATTGTGCACACATATTGGATCCGAAGTGCTGCTCCCTGGAGGTTATCCTAAGTCACCTGCTCTCCTGGCCGAGAACGCTGGCATTTGAAGCTGCCCTCTTCCCCTGTGGACTGGACTACTCTTTGGGATAGGTAGATATACTTTGCCCTCACTCTATTCTAACTTCTGACTAGCTTCCTAGGACTCTGTGTGCGAGTAGCCATTTTGTCAATTGCCCCTGTGTGTGCATGTGTTTTTCTTCTTCAATAAAAGTTTGCTCTTTGAATTGAAGCACCAGTCTCATCTGCTATATTGGAAGGGACCCCGTAAAAATGGGTGCAAACCCAATTTCAGCTGTGATCATTTATTATTACTGCTGTTAGAATAAACTCCTGCTAGAATAAACTCTCCAAAGTGAGCCGGTGACTAGAGATTCTCCTTGTTTAATACTCAAACTACATGACCTGAGGAAGATCCCTGACTGGATTTTTCTAGTGAATTTTTAAATTAAAAAGCACCCCATGATGGGTGGTTTGGATTCATGCAAAGGCAAGAAAGAGTTAACTCTTTCTACAATGCCAGTTTCATAATAGAAATTACATTCTCCCTTACAAGCCGTTATTAGGGGGAAAGAAGGGCATAATATCAATGCCTTTCTTTCCCCCCTATTGTGGCTAATAGCAATTTGTGGGACTGATTTCTAGTGAGAACAGAAAATGGGAGAAGGCCCTCACTCACTCACTGAAAGAGACAGAAAGAAATGCTTTTTTAACAACAGAAATCTATCAGGAGATCTGATCACAGCTGTCCCATAGACCTCAGATTTTAACTAACTGGAATAAAATGCTCACTATGTAACTTTGAAGGCTTTTTCTATTAAACAGCAAATAGCTTGTTCCTCTTGTTCATCAGCTTCCTTGCCATTTTCAATCAGGTGAAGAGAGGCTTCAAAACTACTCTCTGAATAACTAACTGGATGAACAATTCATTTAAATTCTGATTAAGATCCACATAGCTTCATAATGCCAGCAAGGAATTGCTCAGTATATGGACCATTACCCATAGCAGTAGCTTTCACACATTAGGGGATCTTCTTGATGCAATGTTAACAAATCAAAGAACCTCTGATTATCGGCCATGGAAACTTCAGTGTACCAAAGAAAATACTGGAACATGTTCTGGAGTGCTGGCTCAGTTCATATGGCCCAGTGAATAGGCCTATTAGATCTCACTGTTGCCCTGAATAAACTGAGAATATGCTTTAGATAAAGCCACTGTGTGGTTAAATATTTTAGGGGATGGAAGTGATGGCCAAAGTTGTCTTTCAGGGAAGCTCATTCACCATTATGGCCCTTTTCAACCTGCCAGCTGATCGTTTAAAGGGACCTGCTACTTGCAAGGCAGGAAAGGACCCTTTAAACTGTCAGATGCCCCTTTCCCTGCCGCTGCTATGTGGCCGGAAAGGGGCATTTAAACCCCATGAACCACAAACCACGAACTGGTTCGTAAACTGGCCCCAGTTCGTGCCAGTTTGTGGTTCATGAAAATCCACGAACCACGAACCTCATGGTTCGGTTATTTGTGGTTCGTGCCCATCTCTACTAGGGATTATGACCTGACTGTATGGGATGACTTCGCCCTTGTCTATCTATATTAAATAACTTCATTTTGACGCCAACTTTTAAGCCAAGTACACAGCGAGAGAGTGTGGTCCAGGATCAAGTGCTGGATTCTGATGCGAGAGTATCCTAAGCTCAAACATGTTGGCAGAATTCAGGAAATAATCCAATCCATGCTTTGGAATTTGCTTTCAATGAATTTACTGCAACAGGATTTTTGCAGAAGACAATAACTGACTGCAGGTATTTAATGCAACAGGGAGGCCTTCAGAGCACATGCGCTAAAACGTACTGACACACAGACGAGAGAAAAGACAAGAGGTAGCTGCAAGAGAAAACATTCAATAAACCCTGAATGCAAGAGAATGTTTCACAGCTCCCCCTAGGGTACAAGTGAACTAAACTACTTTTCCAACAGTATTTACAGTAACTAGATTCTTAGCAGTTTGTCGTTTTTCAGACAAAACATAGGGTTGCCACTGACCCAGTAGTGGTGGACATTCTCTAGCTTTTGCTGTTGGCCCTCCCACTGCTTTCCTTGGAGCAACATGAGGAAAATAGGGGGCAGCATTTCTGGCTTTCTCCGGCATTGATTTTGTAACAATGTTTTTTCAAAGTTTCCATCTCCCGAAAGCTCCTTTTTGTTTGCAGGCGCCAGGCTGGCAACCGTACCGTGGGTAGTGGAAGGGCCAACAGCTATTGTTAGTGCAAGTGACAAAGAGTAGAAAGTCTTTGTTGTTGAGGGGAGGGGGCAACAGAATCTACTCCCCCCTGGATTGCTATGATGCTGATATTTATATAAACACCTGTACTGTATAAAAACAAATTATTTTTGTTAATGCAGGAAATGGCCCCTATGGGGTATATAGACAAAACAACAAAGCTAGGCCTGATGATGCCTGAATATGCTTCAAGAGCATGGAATATTAAGAGCAGCTGAGAGTTATCTAAAGAGGAAAATGCAGAAGAGGTATCAATCTGTTCAAGCACCTGACATCTTTGAGAATCCTGGAAGGAAGAATTTCTTCCATCATCTCATGCAATCCCTCATGAACCACCTAGGCTTGCATTCAGAGCCAAGCTAGAAAAGATGAATTACACGAGGAGAAGCACATGAAGGGAGTCGCAATGTTAGCCGGGAAGCTGAGTTTTAAAAGAGATTGGAAGGCTTTGTCAGTTTCCCCTCTCTACAGAGCCAGGGAGATCCCTGCTCAGAGAGTCTGTTCATTTCCTCTTTGCCTCCCACAGGCTGTGTCAATTTCACCTCCCCTTCTAAGAGGTGAAGAGGAAATAAACAAACCTTCTGAACAGCCATCATTGAGGTCAATGAGCTTAGACTGGAGTAACTTTGCTTAGGATTGCACTCTACGTCTCTAATATCAACCAGTCTCTCAAATGCATACACAGATATCCCCGCTGTCCGGAGCGGGACCTTCCCGCCCCGGACTGGGCCCACCCAGGGCCCCCCCCCGGAGCGAGGCCAGGCCCCGCCAATGCCCCCCCGCTCGCCAGACCCCCAGCACTCACCTCAAGACCCGGGGGAAGCCGGCTCGAAGGAGCACCGACGGGCGTGGCGGCAGAGCAGCGCCCGGGCGCAGCGCAGGCCGGAGGAAGTGGCCGGGCTGGGGAATGCCGGGCCGCCGCCGCCACCGCCGCAACCCCCACAAATGGGCACCAGACCGGCGCCCCCGACAATGCAGGCGGCGGCGGGTGGGGAAAACCTGGAGAGGCCTCCGCCGAGGAGGCGGCTGGGTGGAGACATGGCGGCTGGGCGGGCCAGGCCCGGGCCGGGAAGGGGGAGGGCGTGGATGCAAGCAGCGGAAGGGAGGCGGGCACCCGGGGCAGCGCAGAGCCAGATTGGGGAGCAGAAGGTTGGGAGGGCTCCCCAGTATGAAGAGACTGGCACGAGAAGGGGGAAGGAGAGGGGGTCGGCAGAGCGCAGGAAAGGGAGGAAGATGGAGGAGGCAGGCGAGCTGAGAGGAAAGGGGTGAGAACAGACAAGGGAAGGCACCAGTGACAGGACGGACAGCAGAGCACGGGGCGGGGAAAGGAGGGAGCACGGTGGCGGATTGGGGGAGAGGGGAGAAGCGGGTTGAGGCGGTGGCACAAAAGGGAAGAGCCCGAGGACGCCGAGGAGGAGAAGTTGGCGGGGAGAGCGCATACGGCCAGAGTGAGGAAGCGAGAGAGAGAGGGGAAACGGCCATAGGCTCTCCAGGCAGCTGGTAGGAGGCAGAAGCCAGTGGCTCAACTGCTGCCCCTGCCCAGTCTGAGGCCGAGGGAACTCCTTTGCCACCACCCCAACCGGGGTCCAAGGGTACGGCAGAGCAGGGGGGGCCGGCGGCGGGTAGGGCGGGGCCTCACAAACTGGTGGAGAATGCAGGCACTGGCAGCCCCGTGAGGCCCCCCCCGCCCTTACCTGCCCACCCCAGCAGGTTGGCGCAGCCCTCGCTCGCTGTTGAAGCCCGCCACCTTAAGCGCCCCAGGGACAACCGCGCCATCCGGCAGCGCCAGCCCCGGCATGGACCTCACCCAGTTCGGGCAATGGCTGACAGAGCATCAAGGGCAGCTGTTACGCGAGGTAGCCCAGCAGCAGTTGGACGCCCAAGCCGCCCTCGCCCGGCAGCAATAGTACGGCGAAGCAACTCTGGTGCGAGACCTACAGCAGGTCCTTGCCCAGGCGGGGGCGGGAGCGGGTGTAGCCGGAGCAGGAGGCGGCGCCCCTGCCCCCCGTCCACCGTTCCAACTAGCCAAGCTGGGCCCGGAAGATGGCGTTGATGCCTTCCTAGAGGCCTTTGAGCGCATGGCCGAAGCCGCCGGATGGGCCCCGGCCCAGTGGGCCTTCACACTGGGTCCGTACCTGACAGGGGAGGCTCAGGCCGCCTTGAAGGCCCTGCCCAAGGCCGAGGGCGCCAACTATGCCAAGTTGAAGGAGGCCATCTTGGACCGGTACGAGATAACGCCGGATACATATCGCCAGAAGTTCCAGGCCCTGACCCTGCAAAAGACGGACCGCCCCCGCACTCTCGTGGCCAACCTGCAGGACGCCGCCTACTGCTGGCTCAAGCCGACCACAGATGAGGGGCGACGGATCGCCGACCAGGTGGTCCTGGAGCAACTTCTCCAAGTGATTCCTACCTGAGCTAGGAACTGGGTGGCCTACAACAAGCCGGGCACCCTGAAGGAGGCCACCGTATTGTGGGAGAACGTGATGGCGGCTGAGACCCGGGAGCCTCCCCGGGGGGAGACCCGGCCCAGCGGGGAAGGGGGCTCCGCCACAGGGACTCAAGGCGGCCGGGCGAGACCCGGGGTGCGAGGGCCCCCGCCCGGCGCCAGGGGGCGGAACCCACCGGGAGCGCCGGTGGGGCCCCGGGCACCCTGGCCTGCGCTGCCGCCACCAACCCCAGCCCCCGCGGCCTGACCAGGAGGGGGAGCCGGGAAGGAAACCAGCGAGAAAGGCCCCTGCTTCACCTGTGGGCAGTGGGGACATTGGAAGCGTGAATGCCCCCTCATGGAATGCGACCTCGGCTGGGACACCGCCCTGCTGGTCTCGCTCAGAACCTCGCGGCCCCCACCCATGCTGGTACATGTCCGGGTGGCAGGGTGGCGGCTGACGGCCCTACTCGACAGCGGGAGCTCAGTGTCCATGATCCGGTCCCATCTCCTGCCCCCGGACCTCCCCGTGGTCCGGCAAGCCACCATTGCCTGCTTTCACAACCATATCGAGGAGTGCCCCGTCGTCCTGGTACCCGTCACTTACCAGGGGTGCACCTGGGACACCCCCTTGGCGCGGGTGCGGGCTCTCCCATACCCGGTCCTACTTGGAAGGGATGGCCCTCACTTCCGGCCCGCCATGCGAGAGGCGCTTCCGGTGGTCGAGGGGGAGGAGGACGAAGAAGCCCTGGCCGGGGAAGAGGTGGACGAACCCAAGGCCAACCCCGCAGAGACCGAGGCGGCAGGTGCCCCTGAGCAGCTCCGCCAGGAGTGGGGGGGGGAGCCTCAGTTCGCGGCAGACCAAGCCAACGACCCCACCCTAGAGGATCTACGCCGGATGGTGGCGGTAAGCGAAGGGGCCGTCCTTGACCCCCGTCGGGCGGGAAGATGGCCCCAAGTCGTCCAGGAGGGGGGGCGTTGGTACCGGAAGGTGAAGGGAGCCCGGGGGGAGGTTTCCCAACTGTTGGCGCCTGCGGCCTACCGACCCGAGATCCTGAATACCGCCCACGATCACCCCTGGGCAGGACACCAGGGCGCCAAGAGCACAATGGCCCGGATCGAAGCCCACTTCTACTGGCCCGGCTTGGCCAGGGACGTACGACGACACTGTCGGGCCTGCACCCTTTGCCAGCGGCTGTCCCATCGTCGCCCGGTTAAGGCCCCCCTTGCCCCATTGCCGGTCATCGAGGAGCCCTTCACCAGAGTGGCAATGGACTTCATAGGACCTCTACCCCGGACGCCGCGGGGGGCCCGCTACATCCTGGTCCTTATGGATTATGCCACCCGGTACCCCGAGGCCCTCCCAATGAGGGACATGAAAGCCCCCGGGGTGGCACGTGCGCTATTGCATTTCTTTGCCCATGTGGGCCTGCCGCGGGAGCTCCTGTCCGATTGCGGGAAGCCTTTCACAGCTCAGCTCACGCGGCACCTGTGTCGGACTCTGCAGGTCCGCCAAATTTTCACCAGCGTCTACCACCCCCAAACGGATGGGCTCGTGGAAAGGTTTAATCAGACCCTGAAATCTATGCTGCGGAAGCTGGCCCACGACCGCCCCCAGCAATGGGACTTATACCTAGACCCCCTGCTCTTCGCGGTCCGGGAGACTCCCCAGGCTTCGACGGGGTTTGCCCCATTCGAGCTCCTCTACGGACGCCGCCCTCGGGGCATTCTGGGGCTGGTGGAGGAACGATGGAGACCAGCACCGGCGGCAGAAGCTCGGCCCATCCCCACCTACGTCCAGGAGCTACAGGCCCGCCTAGCGACCTGTCGAGCTGAGGCGCGGGAACACCTCCAGGCAGCCCAGGAAGCCCAAAAGGCTTACTACGACCGAGGGGCCCGAGCGCGAGAGTTCCGGGTCGGCGATAAGGTTCTCGTCCATCACCGAGTCATGGGGCCTGGACCAGGGGATCCGTGGAGGGGCCCTTACCCGGTCACCAAGGTCAAGGGGCCCTTGTCCTACGAGGTCCAGTGCGGCCCCGAACCCCGGCATCAGAAGCGGCTCCACGTGAACGACCTAAAAGCTTGGCACAACCCCGCGACCCTACAGTGCAACCTGGCCCTGGAGCCCCTGGAACTCTCAGAAGGAGACCTACCCTGGGCAGCCGACGCGTCAGTGGTGGAAGAGCCTGAGCTGGACCCCAACCTCTGGGCGGAACAGCAGGAGCAGGTGCGAACCGTGTTCCGCCAAGTCCCAGGGGTCTTCTCGCGCCGCCCGGGGAGGACAGCGGTCATCTCTCATTCCATCCCCACCCCGCCAGGGCGGGTGGCCCGGGCCCCGTGGCGGCCTCTGCCGTGGAAGAAATGGGAGGTCGTAGCCCGGGAGGTGGAAGAAATGTTACGCCTGAACGTGATCGAACCATCCCGCAGCGCGTGGAGGAGCCCCATAGTGTTGGTAGGGAAACCCGACGGCTCGGTGCGCTTCTGCGTGGATTACCGGCAGGTAAATGCCATCGCCACTTTCAACGCCTACCCCATGCCCCGGGCCGATGTCCTCATAGGCCAGCTAGGAACAGCCCAGTACCTCTCGGCCCTGGACCTCACGAAGGGGTACTGGCAGATCCCCATGGCACTGGAGGACCGCGAAAAGACGGCCTTCGCGACGCCTCAGGGCCTCTTCCAATTCAAGGTAATGCCCTTCGGGCTCCACGGGGCTGCGGCCACCTTCCAGCGGCTCGTCGACCACATCCTCGCCTACTGCCAAGAGTTCGCCCTGGCCTACATTGACGATATAATTATCTTCAGCCCCGATTGGCCCTCACACCTGAGGCACCTACGCATAGTCCTGGACGCCCTCCAGCAAGCTGGCCTCCGGGTCAACCCCCGCAAGAGCCGCATCGGGTTCCGTGAGCTGACCTACCTCAGATATAGGGTAGGCCACGGGGTGTTACGACCTGTCCCCGACAAGGTGGTCACCCTAGAACAGAGCGCCCGCCCACGGACGAAACGGCAGCTGAGACAGTTCCTGGGGCTGGTTGGCTATTACAGCAAGTTCATACCAAGCTTTGTGAGCCTGGCCAGCCCCCTTTCTGACTGCCTCCGCAAAGGCCAACCCACCGCCGTCCGGTGGGACCCGACCGGGAACAGGCCTTCGAGACTCTCCGAGGGGCCCTGTCCACCGCCCCGGTCCTCCACAACTCGGACTTCAGGCGTCCTTTCATCGTCCAGACTGACGCCTCGGACGTGGGGCTCGGAGCGGTGTTGTCCTAGGAGGTAGAGGGGCAAGAACAGCCCATCCTGTTCATCAGCCGGAAGCTGCAGCCAGCCGAAACCAGATACGCTACAGTGGAGAAAGAAGCCCTCGCCGTCAAGTGGGCCGTGGGCGCCCTGCAGTTCTACCTCTCGAACAACCCCTTCACCTTGGTCACGGACCATGCCCCCCTACTATGGATGGCCCGGATGAAGGACCACAATGCTCGCATCCTTAGGTGGTACCTCTCTCTGCTCCCTTTCAGCTTCACCTTGAGGCATCGACCAGGCCGGCTGCATGTGAATGCGGACTACATGTCGCAGATCCCCGAAGAGGCCCCGGAAGACCAGAAGGCTGGGCCCAGGGAGGGGGTGTGTCCGGAGCGGGACCTTCCCGCCCCGGACTGGGCCCACCCAGGGCCCCCCCCGGAGCGAGGCCAGGCCCCGCCAACGCCCCCCCGCTCGCCAGACCCCCAGCGCTCACCTCAAGACCCAGGGGAAGCCGGCTTGAAGGAGCGCCGACGGGCGTGGCGGCAGAGCAGCGCCCGGGCGCAACGCAGGCCGGAGGAAGTGGCCGGGCCGGGGAATGCCGGGCCACTGCCGCCACCGCCGCAACCCCCGCAGATGGGCACCAGACCGGCGCCCCCGACAACGCGGGCGGCGGCGGGCGGGGAAAACCTGGAGAGGCCTCCGCCGAGGAGGTGGCTGGGTGGAGACATGGCGGCTGGGCGGGCCAGGCCCAGGCCGGGAAGGGGGAGGGCGTGGGTGCGAGCAGCGGAAGGGAAGCGGGCACCCGGGGCAGCGCGGAGCCAGATTGGGGAGCAGAAGGTTGGGAGGGCTCCCCAGTATGAAGAGACTGGCACGAGAAGGGGGAAGGAGAGGGGGTCGGCAGAGCGCAGGAAAGGGAGGAAGATGGAGGAGGCAGGCGAGCTGAGAGGAAAGAGGTGGGAACAGACAAGGGAAGGCACCAGTGACAGGACGGACAGCAGAGCACGGGGCGGGGAAAGGAGGGAGCACGGTGGCGGATTGGGGGAGAGGGGAGAAGCGGGTTGAGGCGGTGGCACAAAAGGGAAGAGCCCGAGGACGCCGAGGAGGAGAAGTTGGCGGGGAGAGCGCATACAGCCAAAGCGAGGAAGCGAGAGAGAGAGGGGAAATGGCCATAGGCTCTCCAGGCAGCTGGTAGGAGGCAGAAGCCAGTGGCTCAACTGCTGCCCCTGCCCAGTCTGAGGCCAAGGGAACTCCTTTGCCACCACCCCAACCGGGGTCCAAGGGTACGGCAGAGCAGGGGGGGCCGGCGGCGGGTAGGGCGGGGCCTCACACCCGCCTTAAAACAATTTGTTTATTTTTCCCACTAAAAAGTCTGCGATATAGTTATTTTTTCAAATGTACCAGCTACAACTTCAGTTTTTAGTTGGTGTGTTTGAAAACAGTAAACCAGATAAAAATGCTGGCTGCCCTATTATGAATTCTCCGTGCTTTCCTGCTCCCTTGAGGCCAGAGATATTTTCCTCCTTCCTTTAATATTCAAATACTACGGCGGCAGTTAGGCACAACACATTAAAAACAGCAGTAGTAACATTCATTATAAGTCATTCCGCTAATGGTCGGGGCATTTTAGGATTAAAAGTTTAATTATATTTGAATGGAAACATGGAAGGAAGCTAATTAGAGGCATCCCTACTTCGAAGCTGCAGCCAGTCTCTGCAAACATTACTAACAGCAAATGATAGAGACATCATCAAAAAGTCTGCAGTAATACCTGCAAAGGGGGGTGGGTGGAATAAGCAACATCTTTCATTAAAAAAATTAAGTGTTTTCCCAAGATACAGCAATTTACCACTTCAAATTCCAGATTAGGGACTGCAAAGTTAAAAAAAACAAAACAGTTTAAAAGAAAACAGTGGGAAAGCATGCAGTATAGTACTAACTACTTTATATTTGTGAACTAGAGAATGATAGCAAAGCAAATCATAATTGCTACAATGCATAGCAGATTTATAGCAACGGTTATTCCGTGTCTTGCATTTTGTTGTTCCAAGACTTGGGATACAAAGATCATTTTCTAAGAATCGAGTCAAGTATTTACCTCCCATCACTAGTGTATAGAAATTTAGTAAAGTTACTTGTCCAGAGAATGGGTTGGATCCCCCACAGATCTGTTCTGCTAACAGGTGGTGCTTTCCTCTAGTTCAAGGTGCCGTCCCATATGTTAAGTAGCCTCTTGCTGGGGAAGGCTCCACTTTCAATAGAAAGATCTGCGGGAACCAATCCAACATTCCAGTTTGAGGCTACAATCCTATTAACCTTACAAGCCGCACCCACTAGTGGGTAAATCCCAATTAACTCAGTGGGATTTACTTCTGAGTAATTCTGAAGATGCTAACCAGAGTATTGTTTTAGGTTTTTTGCTGTCCCATATATGTGTGTATATGTATGCACGCACACGCACACTCGGGAAATTGCTGTTCTGCTGCCCCGCTGAATCCTTTTGAAAGTAGTTATCGATTTTATTTCTGCAGTTGCTTTATCCCTTTCCCATATGAAGATGCTTCTGGTGATGTGCAATAATGGAACGACTGCCCAACAATAAAGAAAGTTTTAAAAATAAAGGTTGTTTAAAGGGATCAACAATTTCACATTGGAAGCTTGTAACAATGCTTGTGGAAATGTCATTCAGCCCACTATTTTCTAGTTGCTTACAAAATAATAGTTGTGTTATTTGCTGCAGTATTCTCCCAGGTAAAGAAGGCTAGCCTATCAACTGGAGGCCTGGTCTACTTCTGCAGCAAAATGAGGTGGCTGAATGCACAGCATCCCTTCAGAATGCAGATGGGAGTTACCAGGGTTTTTTTCTGGGGAAAGAGGTGGTGGAACTCAATGAGTTGCCCTCGGAGAAAATGGTCACATGGCTGGTGGCCCCACCCTTGATCTCCAGACAGAGGGGAGTTTAGATTGCCCTCCGTGAGGGCAATCTAAACTCCCCTCTGTCTGGAGATCAAGGGGCGGGGCCACCAGCCATGTGACCATTTTCAAAAGGTTCCAGAACTCTGTTCCACCACGTTCCAGTTGAAAAAAAGCCCTGGGAGTTACCACGTTAATTCTTCTGCAATATACAAAATTCCCTGCTAATGTAAAATCAAGTACAGCAGGCGGAAGAGTTATACTCTGCCCATCTTCCTGCTATGCTAACCTTTCTACTTACAGACTCTTCTTGAAATAGCATTGAAGATGTGACTCACATACCTGCCCTCCAAACTGGTACAGTTATTGAAGAATTTAAATGCCACTTCTCCCCTTTAGACATTTGCCAGAGATGCACAAGAAAAACAAACACGCACACATCCGAATGGACAAAAGTGACAGACCAACATGAGCAGTCTAAATAAATGCTGTCACACAGCCGAATAAGGACCAGATGAAATCCAGCAAGATGGCAGAACCATCAACCCACAAAGCCCCAGAGAATAAAAAGTTTTTAACCTGACATCACAGTTAAAACACATTGACATCTCACAAATCTGTCTGGCGAGGGCATTCCATAAGGAGGGCATCCTTACTGGAAATGTTGTCTCCTCAGTAATCGTGCACCTCAGTCGAAGTCCTGAGGACACTTTCCTGGGAGTAAACTTCTCTAAATAATATGGAGCTTACTTCTGAGGAGATCTGCTTAGATTGCTTCCAGGGGCCCCAACAGAAGAGCATGAAGAAGAACGTGTAGTTCTGACAATTGTGTGCACAGCTTCAGTTTAGATCTGGCCCTCACAGCAAGGGGAGAGGGGATTTTACCTTTCAACCGGTGCATAGTTTCACTGATCAAAA
This sequence comes from Eublepharis macularius, assembly GCF_028583425.1. Taxonomy (NCBI): domain Eukaryota; kingdom Metazoa; phylum Chordata; class Lepidosauria; order Squamata; family Eublepharidae; genus Eublepharis; species Eublepharis macularius. Next base: position 18,967,167 of record NC_072796.1, read on the forward strand.
TGCACCCCCCTTTCACAGCTTTACTAGCATTTTAAAAGGGAAAAGATGAACTTTTAAATACATAAGCCTAGAGTTGCCAAACAGGCCTGGAGAAAAATGCCCTGTCCCTTTAACAGGGGCAACTGAAGCGGAACTGGACAAGTGAACTTTTTCATGGCATGGGGCTAAGTAACATCACCTATTAAACAGCATTCCATCAAGTCTCTATTAAAGGGGCAGGCCATTTTTTTCTCCAGGCGCTTGGAGAAAAGGAGCTTAGTAGCAAAACTGAAAAAGATCGAAGGAGTAAAATCCCCTTGAATGACCAGGACTGTGCATTTGCAGATATGCTGGGCTTAGAACCACAGTACTAGCCCCTCACCATAGGATGAGGGTAGAAGACTTTCCGTTTGAAGGCTCGGCCCTATTTTTGTCCACTACAGATGAAGCGCTGAAAAAGATTAAGGATGATAAGGTGACGGCTCTGTCTTTGGGTATCACACCCCTCTACCCAAATCCGTTCAGGCAGAGATATCCACCTTATAACAGATACAGTCAATACCATTCTCAACCAATGGACTCAACGTCCAGATGCTCTCAACAGCCTTCCTTCCCCGCGTCCTTTCAACTCTTGCAAGGGGCCCGTTCCCAGCTCCTTCAGCTTCCAACTCAAGTCGGCCAACGAGCCCCTGCTCCCTATGCCAGGAGGTTTTATTCTCTCCCTTTGCACAGTCCTGGTCAATCAAGACTCTTCCAGCATGTAATTTCTCTTTTACGGATGGACAGGAGACCTACGATATTTATCACTTCCGTTTTGAACCTAATTCTCTGGATCTTTTTTCTCTTCCCCCTCCCATTTTTAAACTTATGTGCTATGGCTGTTCTTCCTGGGCCACGCGTACCTATATAATAGACTATAAACTAAAACCAAAGGAGACTATCTATTTTTAATACCAGTTACAGTTGTTCTACATTAATTCTGAAATGTTTGCTGGTTTGTGCAAGTTTCTGATATCCTACAAGTCAAGTATTCAGTTTCAGGCTTTGTTACCATGAGGTCAAGTAGCCACCTGTCCGGACTATCACCATTGAGACTGGGTATACAAATAATATCTCTTTCAACAGAGTAATACAATTGGCAAGTATTAGATTGCTTTTCTGTATCAAATGTAAAATCCCAAGACTTCATAGTTATTTCACTGATTTCTTATATTTAAACCTAAGAAACAAACAACAGCTGAATTTGGGTTAAAATGGAGAGTTGATTTCATTTGGCGCTTTTTTTTTGGTAGTAGATGTCTATTTGACAATAGTAAGTCTGTGACAAGTGGCAGAAACTAAAATGAAATGTCAAAAGTAATTGCAAACTCTTCTATAGCAGTGTTTTCTGAAATTTTTATTACATGGCTAAAACTATTATATCAATAAGTGAGGAGCTGCTGGAGATCTGTCTGGTATTCAGTGTCTCGAGATCATTATAAATATTCCAAGCAGTTTCTAGAATGTCAGCTTTCTTATTGTATCATATGGCCCCTTCAAAAGATCGAGAAGCAGAAACCAGCAATATGCTTCCAGCGTTTTTTAAAAAAAATAGTTTTTATTGAATTCAAATACAGAAGATAAAGATTGTAGTTTGTCATTTACAGAAAATTCTAGATTAAATACTGTACAATAAAAAGTAATAAATTATAACAATTGCTTGTGTCAGAAGGCGAATGAATTCTATGATACACACCAACATGCATAAAAACACTTAACATAGTAAAGAAACAAAAAAGTAATTTACACATATGTATGTAAATAAAATTGTTTTAAGCCTGGATGGGGTCTATTAATTTCAAGATAATCAAGGAAGGGAAGCCACTTTTCTAAAAAATTGGTGGTTCTTGGGAAGTGCTCCATCTGAAGGATTTTGTCATGTAATTTCTCTGAAATGAAGTGATCCCAGATTTTCATATACCAACTATTGATTGAAGGGTTGGTGTTTGACTTCCAAAGTCCAGCAATTGTATTCTTAGCGGCCACTAGCAGAGTTTCAATGAGATCTTTCCTTATTGCTGGTATACTATTCAGCTTTCTATTCTCATTAACAAACTTTTCAAGTGGCCGCATGATACCACCAGAAGCAATGAATACATTAATTAATATCAGTGTATGCTGCTGTCATTCATTGAAGCACAGCTCAAGATGGGGAAAAACCTCTGACTTTTGACTCCCTATCTGAGTGGTGACCAATAGAGATGGTCACAAACCAAAATACGAACCAAAATTAAGCACAAACCAGGCCAGTTCATGGTTCGTGAACCACGGTTCGTCAGATCCCATTTCTGATGATCCACCACGAACTTTAGGCTGGTTCGTTTGGTTCATTTTTTGGTTCATGATTGCAGACAGCTTGGTGCCAATCAATCGGTTTCCTAGGCAACAGGGGATGGACTTCCTGCAGACCTTCTGCTGACCTGGAAGTGATGATTTTCTGACCCGGATGTGACGTTTTCACGAACCAAACGAACTGGTTTGCAAACCAGAGGCAGGTTCGTGAAAGTTCGTGGTTTGTGAAATTTGATGAACCACAAACTGCATGGTTTGGGTTTTTTCTGGTTCGTGCCCATCTCTAGTGACCAATATTCATGTGGAGTGGACCAAGGGTTGAGGAAAGTAGTTCTGCCAATCAACAAGGTATCACAGTACCATTGACAAAATGGTAGCTCTAGCCATTTCTGCACATCTTTAGAGGTGCAGTTCACCCTCAGAACTGTGGCAGCTTTTCCCCAAGCTTGCACACATTATCGTTTGCCAACCATGTGCATATTGTTTGTTTCCCTGGTCTGCATGTTTACCGGGACTGCTCTTGCTCCAATGTTTTGTTGTTGTTGTTGCGGGTTTACAGTGCAGTTTTTTGGAGGGGGGCATTCTTTGCAGTTTCTAGCATATGAACACTTAAAGCGCTTCTGAAGAAACCTCCTATTCCTCTCAGTCTCTTCCCAGTTCTTCCCACGAAGCTTGTTCCCTTCCTTCTTCACATTTCCGTTCAGCCACAGAAGCCTGCTTGCAACAGTAGCTGCATGCAATCACGCAAGTGCAAAGTAAAAAAAAAAAAAAATGAAGGGAGCAGGTGCTTTAGGCTATGAAGATGAGAGTGCCCAGCCTCCCCTCCAAAACTGCTTTTTTCCTTTGGTACTGTTTGGAGGTTTTCCTGCAACCTCACAACCAAAAGTAAAAGGTTGAGGGTGCTGCATGCGGAGTACCTAACACAGACCTAAAGTGGGGGAAAAGTGGGTGCAACGGCTGTGTGGAAATGGCCTCCTCCTCATATCTTGAGAGTGATTGGATTCTAACAAGGAAAGCCATGAGTAAACCTTGCATAGGTTTCACCAGGTACCACCTCACATTTCTAACTTCTCACCTTCCAGTACCTAAGCGAATGGTTAATAAAGACACTGGGGAAATCCTGACAAAAGCGCAGCAGCCCCTTAAAGACTAACATTTACTTCAGAATGAGCTTTTGTGAGTCACAATTTCACTTTGTTAGATAGATATGTGATGGGGAAAGGTACTGGGAAATCTTACGGGGAAAGATGGGGAGGAGGAAGAATCAAGGCTTTGTGGGATCACCTCCTTTTAATGCACTGGGGTTTGCAGCACACACATCTTCAGACACTTGTGTTCAACATCTCCAGAGAGACGGGTAGCTAGATCTTCCATCTTTGCAGACAAGCCTGTCCTTCACCACTCTTACATTTCCTCCTGTCCTTGCCAATACCATGGTAATGAGCCAAGCAATGTTCTCCCCTCTGACCATTTGCTTTGAGTAGTCAACTTCAGGGGAGTAAGCATCCTAAAGGAAGTCCTGTCAGAAGCCAACTCTCAACTGTGATCCCAAATGAGAGCTGCTGTAGCACAGTGGTTCGGCTGCGAATCAGCACTCTACTGGCTCGAATCCCACTACTGCCAGGAGCTCAGTAGGTGGCCTTGGGTAAGCCACTCCTCTCAGCCCCAGCTCCCCAGCTGTATTGTGTAGATAATAATAACACTAACATGTTCACCACTCTGGGTGGGGCACTAATCTGTCTAGAAGAGTGGTCTATAAGCACAGTTATTATTGTTGTTGTTGTTCCCATTCCATTTTTCAATCATTTTGACTTTGGTTCTGAGCATTGCTAGAGTCTGTGCATGCTTATTTCAGTAAATTGATATCAGTCTTCTAAAACCACTAGCCACCAAGCTTCACTAATATATCATCTTGCTAGAATCGTGTGAATTGTCCCCAGGCTATATAGCTTGGAAATTTCAAGCACCCAGTTACAGGTTGAATGTCTGAATTAAGTCATTTCTCCAATTGCAGCTCCACTTGTGTTATTTATGTGTTGATTTGCCCAACCCATGTTTTGTATGTTGGCAAGGCTAGGCATTTCCTGAGAACTAGAATCCCGGACCCCCACAGTAAATTGAATAACAAGTCTTTAGAGCTGCCACTTGTGTCACATTTTTAGAAAAGAATCATAGCTGTAACCGTTTTCTCTTTGTTATTGAAAAGATACATAGTTCTGAACATCCTTGTGATATTAATCACATTTTACTTCAGACCTTGGGCATTATACAATCTAGTGGTCTGAATGACTGGTCAGTAGTTGTAAGGACCTGAATGACCAGTCAGTAGTTGTAAGGACCTGAAAGAGAAAAGCAGTTGTTTCACAGCTGGATTTGAGTCACCTCGGAACCTGGAAATGGACCACCACTTACCTTTTTTTTAAAAAAAAAACAGTTTAGACCACCTTATATTATTCTGCCACCAGTGGGAAGCCCCCAGGTCCCATTGGATTATTCCTGCATTACTTAAATATCAGATTCTGACCCAGAGTTAATGCGTTATGTGGCAAAATATCTAAGAATAGTAAACTCCCTTAAACAACACTGAAGTGGTACTTGCATTACTTAGAAATGAAAAGTAGAAGCCTGTATTTATATTTCCCTACCGTTTTATACCGTTTTTAAAAATTCTTATATATTTATATATATATTTTCTGAATAAATATTTTATGTAATTTATATATTACCTCTGCTCTTATACTCTATTAAGATGATGATTTATGATGATTTTGCTGTAGTGGTTCTGTATGTATGTACTGCTGTAAGTTGTTTTAAACTGTAGATTAGAGATGGGCATGAACCTAATTATGAACCAAAAAAACTCACGAAACAGGCTGGTTTGTGGTTCACGAACCAGGGATCGTGGAAGCTCTTTTCATGGAACTTCCACAAACTTTATACTGGTTTGTTGGGTCGTATTACAGGGACAATTTAAATGGCCAAATGGACATTTAAACTGCCGCTTTAAGGGGATTGCAAGGGCAGGTCCCTTTAAACTATCAGCTGGCATGCCGCGGCCATTTGAAGGGCGGCAAGGCCATTCTCGGCCTCCTCCGTCCCTCTGTGGGCCTGCGCAGGGGTGGAGGAGGCCAAAACCGGCCATGCCACCCCTCACAGGAGGAGAGGGAGGATGCCGCGGGCCTCCTTAAGGTGTGAGGTTGTGGCTGGGAGTGTGGGGGGGATGGGGTTTGGGCAATTTAAAAGGACCTGACTGTGGCAGGTCCCTTTAAACTATCAGCTAGCAGGAAACCCCTCCCCCCCGCCGCCTGCCACCTGATAGTTTAAAAGGACCTGCTGCTTGCAAGGCAGGAAAGAGCCCTTTAAACTGTTAAATGCCCATTTCCCTGCCACTGCTAAGTGGCCAGAAAGGGATATTTAAACCCCACAATCCACGAACTGGGTCGTAACTGGTCCCAGTTCCGTGCCAGTTTGTGGGTTTGGGGTCGTTAAAATCCACAAACCACAAATCTCATGGTTCTTTTTTTTTTTTTTTTGGTTCATGCCCATCTCTACTGTAGATATGTCTAAGTTCTGAGCTTGAGACTTTTGGTCAAATGAGCCAACAAATGAAGGAAATCATTTTAGAAACATATTCAGATAGGTTTGATAGGTTGCAGTCACAAGTTATGAATCACCAACTTAACTGTTTCCCTCAGTTATTTCCTAAACCACATTGTCTGGAACAAAAGCCAGCAAATGGAATGGAAGGTGATTGAACCATCTTCATTCAGAGGACAGAGACTCTTTGTAAAATGTATACTGTACGCTTCTTGGGGAAGTGTTTGCTCGTGTTACTCTGCACTATATTAATCATTGTTACTTTCAGAATCTGTTTCTGCTTAATGTATGGGAAAAGAAGAAATATGTAAGGAGAAAACTACAGCAAAATAAAAACCTTAGGCAAAAGCAATGGACTCATACATCAAATAAACAAAAGAAATGTGTTCATTCTCAATAGCAGAACAGAAATTATTTGAATAATCTGAATAGCAATAGTTGTTTTCAAAACCAGAAGATCCTTAAAGTGATAGAATTATTCATTATTTTTTAAAATACTCGGCAGGAAGCTAAGTACATGGAAAAAGGTTATCATTGTAATTCAAAATATCCACCATGCTCACAAAGAAGTTGCCACAGGCCCATAAACAAATCTGTGGCCAGCTCCTGACTCAATTTTTAATTCCAATAACACAATAACAATTTAGGATTTAGAGAGCATCCTAGCCTTGTGACATCTCATTATTTGTGACTTTGTTATAACAAGCAGCTGTGAATCTTCAAACCACAGTGTGAGCCTTCCCTTTCGTCTCGCAGGATGCACAACTATTCTTTCAAAAGACTGTCTTCATCACAGGGCCATTCTGGCAACCATTGCTAAGCTGTTGCTCAGTTTTAGTCATTCGGCAACCAAGTCTGTCCCAATCACAAGTGCATAATTTCGTTCACTACTCACACTGAGGGAGTGCAGGGCCATTTTCACATATCTTTAAAATAGAGCGATGCTCACGGAAGGCTGCCGGCTTCCTTGCCTGATTTTTGATGCCATCTTTTTACAAATGGAAGCAGGCAGTAATGATGGCGCTTTCATGGCATTTTGTAAATGGATGGTGTCAAAAATTGTGCGAGGAAGCCAGCAGCCTTCCATGAGTATTGTGCTATTTTGAAGACATGTGAAAACGGCCCAGGTGTCTGGTGTATCTGTCACTTGTGGAGATGAATTTTACCCTTTTCTGTTTAATTTATCTGTATGTCTCTGCTTTGATACAAGCATCTTCTACTCATTTGGGACACCTGAAATAAAAGAAAATGCTTTAAGATGGCACATTTATTTATTTAAGCATTTATAAGTCCACCTTTCCATATAGTTCAAGATGGCTTACAAAATTATTTAAAATTTTCCAAATTAAAACCAAGATTAAAATCCCTCCCCTTAATTCTACAGCAACCCTCCAACATGTCATGTGCAACTCAATTGGTTTAATTTGGCACCAAACATTCATTCATATAAACATTTGAAAATACAAGTGTGTATATGTATATATGTGTGTGTGTGTGTATATATATATATATATATATATATGATGCATATGTATTATATAAGGAATAATACATAATTTCTACATTGTGAGAAAAACAATTATTAATATAATGATCTGCAAAACTACTAAAAGTCCAGATATCTGCCAAAGTTATTTTCAAGACTTCTGCCTTTCCCTCAAATACCTTGCAAAGTTTCTTTCTAGACAGAGAAGTGTGTGCATGAAATAACTCAGATGCTGTACTAAACATGGTTAGGACCAGGGCTCATTTTGAGGGGGAACGCACAAGAACGTAGTCCCGGTAGTTCCCCATAGAGGTCACGTCAGGTGGCCCTGCCCACCTGACTCTCGGCTATTTTGGGCCCGTTTCAGCCTGGATTGGGCCTCTGATGGGTGGTGGATCACTCTCCCACTCAGCAGGGGCCCAATCCTGACCATTTGGGGCCCCTTTAGGCCATTTTGGGCAATTTTGGCCCTGAATGGCCAGGATTGGGTCCAAAACAGCCAGGATAGGTGATGCCAGGGGATGTGGCATATGCAAATCAGGTATGCTAATGACACACTTCTGGTGATGTCAAGGGGCATGGCATATGCAAATGAATTATGCTAATGAGTTCCTCCAGCTCTTTTTCTATGAAATGACCCCTGGTTAGGCCAGAAACTCAAGGAATTAGCATTTCATTGCTTCCTCTTATTTTTGTATTGTGGGGCCTCAGTCCCAAAGCTCCAGAATGAGCTTCTAGAAGGGGGTGCAAGATGGTACCCTCCCTGCTGAATTTTAGAAAATGCTCTCAAACTCCTTATCCAAATGATCCGGATGGGAATTAGCCATGTTAGTCTGTAGTTGCAAAATAGTAAGAAGTTCAGTAGCAGCTTTCAGACTAACTTTATTGAGGCATAGGCTTTCGAGAATCACAGCTCTCTTCGTCAGACATCTGGACTGGACTTTTTACTTGTCCAAATGGGCTTTGTGCTGTGCTGACTTGTTCTCCTTTATGTTGTTGCTGCTATCATTATGGTAAATGTGAAAATGTTTAGGGCTGTTGTTTTGTTTTTATGATGTACGCTGCTTTGGGTCTTCACTGGTGAGAAAGACAGGGTATAAATAAAGAAAATTAAAAAAATAAAACATTACACTGAACACATATACCTCCTGCATGTACTACACATGTACACCTGTTTGCAACGAATGTATGTTCACTGTAGAAATGAAACTAGGGACCAGTACATGGATAAATGTAGAGTTTTTAACTACATATTGAGCAGTCCATGCATTGAACATAACATGAGAATTAGTCAATGCATAAAGAAAAATCAAGAGTACGCTGTACATGGATTGTTGTGTGTGTTTACTTTTACCTGTGACCAGGGCTACTAGTGAAATACAGCCAAAGCTAGGGCAGCTCAGAGAATACAAAACCCACAGAGGATTCTTTCCACCTAAATGGAGAGCCATGTAGTTAGAAGTTAGTTCCATTTCCTCTGGGAAGCCCTTGGTTCCAGCCAAAAAGCTCTTTAGGTGACCATGGTGGGAAGAATGAATGAAGCAAGCCCTGCCTCTAGTTTCTTGGAGAGGGACAGAAAAATCAAAAAGAGTCACTATCCCCAGGGCTTTTTTTCAGCTGGAATGTGGTGGAACGGAGTTCCGGTACCTCTTGAAAATGGTCCCATGGCCAGCACGGAGGGCAACCTAAACTCCCCTGTGTCTGGAGATCAGGGGGTGGGGCCACGGGCCATGTGACCATTTTCACTGAGGACGATTTAAACTTTAAAAACTCCTCCCTTGTTCCAGCTGACCCAAAGTGACGTCATTGTGCGGTCCTGAGTTCCACCACCTCTTTTCCCAGAAAAAAAGCCCTGACCACCCCCACCTCATGCCCAGGGCAGATCTTTGTTACATTTGGGCTCTGGACCTTGCTGTGAATAGGTGTGGGTGAGTGTGGACAACTCCTTGCAAGACGTGGCATGAGGGCTGCTGCTTTTTGTATTGGAACACCAGTTAGCCAATGCCCCAGTTTTGAACGATTATCCCCGCTATTGTGTGCTCCACAAAATCAAAGACAGCAGGCTGCCTCTTTCAAGGAAAGGCTTCTTCATTCAGTTGCTGTTCAATCACGTTTGAAATGTAAATCATCACACCAGCTTTTTCTCCCTATAGAGAATTTGAACGTAAATGAAATGTAAATCCTGAAAAGGATGGCGAGAGGAATTCTGTCTGTCTGAGGAAATCTAAATAGTATCTAATATATTGCTTGAAGCGATGGTGGTTCTGAATGTTAACAGTTGTGTGAATAATGGTAATGATCCTAGCAGATCAAGAAGAAGAAAAATACATGAGCATACTCAATTTGAGGAAGAATATGTTACTGACAACAGTGACTGTAAGCTTCCCATCTCGGTTAAAGTTGCAGTTTTGACTTTTGATAACACCTTACAAATGACAACCCTCTAAGTAGTATGTAGTCCCAACAGTTACGCATAGTAGCCCAGCAGGGCTCTCTCTACCTAGCTGTGCTGGAACAAACAAGGCCTTCATCAAGTGTATGGGAGAACAGAATACTTGAGGAGTGGCCAATGTTCATATTGATGGATTATAAACCGTGCAAGTCTGATTTGGCTCCAAATGAGACCCAATGTCAGAATTCCATGTTAGGTCTCTGTGATCACCTGACCGACTGCCACCCACTTTAAACTTCCCTTTTCCAGTTCTGGACTTCACAAGCAGTTCAGGGTAGTCATAATATGCCACCTGTCTGGTCCCTAATTACAGGTAGAGAGCCCTGACCCAAATCCCCCCATAGTCCCCCCTCTTTTGTTCCCAGGGACTTCATCAGGCAGGCAGCCAGTTCCCTCAGTTCACTATCCCTCTCCTAGCTAAATGCCCAGGGCTTTTGGAATAAAGGAACCCACTACATCTTTCCCATCAATGCTGCCACCATTTAATTTCTCAGACACTTTGGATGTGACAAGATGGCATTGTGTGTTCATGTGTGTGGTGCTTCCCTAAGCCAAAAACTTCCAGCCAGCCCAGGTTAAAACAGAAAAAAGAATATAACTTTTACTTACCAGATGAACAACATTGGAGTGAGTGATTCAAACACCTGAATACATTGTTATTAAGATGTAAACTTATAACCTCACACTCTTATAATAGTGGATGGGTACAATAATATATAGGAGCCCCATGGCGCAGAGTGGTACACTGTAGTACTGCAGTCCAAGCTCTGCTCACGACCTGAGTTCGATCCCGGCAGAAGCTGGGTTTAGGTAGCTGGCTCAATGTTAACTCAGCCTTCCATCCTTCTGAGGTCGGTAAAATGAGTACCTAGTTTCCTGAGGGTAAAGTGTAGACGACTAGGGAAGGCAATGGTAAACCACCCCATAACAAAAAGTCTGCCAAGAAAACATTGTGATGCAGTGTCCCCCCATGGGTCAATAATGACTCAGTGCTTGCACAGGGGACTACCTTTACCTTTACCTATAATAAAATATAACTTGAATTTTAGTGTCTCTCTATTTATTCTGTTACTCTGGTTTTGCTGTAGAGACTTGTGCTTGTTATATACCGAATTAAATAAATCTGAATCTAAATCTTCCATAATGTGTCAGAAACCAGCTTTCTCTGCTGCTTTCCTTCAGCAGCCCCAAATCAGCCTCTTTAACTGACTGTTCTAACAGATCTCAACAGTCACCAGCCCCATCCTTCCACTGGTTCTCATTGTCTGTGTTGTTGGGAGAGGCAGAGCTTAACCTGTCCATCACAGCCTCCTGAAGTAATTTGAAGTAATTCGATCCTAAAAAAACAGACTATGGCCATAACATTGAGGAGGAAGTTTAAGTCTTCCCACTTGCACTGTTTCCCAGGCTGAAAACCCCCCATTCTGCTTTAAGTTTGGATGGGATAAAAACAACAGTACTGTATTGTGCTTGGCCATTTTCTGTACAAGGGCTAAAAGCAAAGCAGCCCAAGAGAAGGGGATTTTTGTGATTGTTACCACAGCTTTGATCCACTGGTGATGTCCCTCAGCCCCATTTGGCACTGGAGTTGACAGAACAAGGATTTTATCACCATCACCCACAAAACAGGAAGAGCTTGGTTTATTCCAGAAACAATACTCAAATGGAGACCTTCTCATGTTTCCAGTGACATCTCCAGGAACACCATGCGATCTCAATAGCTATCCTCAAACTGACTGCACAAACTCATCTACCCTCAAACTACCTGATCAGATTGATGGCTCAAACTCTCTACTTCTTCCTTCCTGGTTGCAGCAGCAACAAAGGGGAAACCTTTCTGAGAAGCTTCCATCCTTCTCTGGTGACTGCTAGAATGCTGCAATGACCATGTGACCAGAGCCCAGGCATCTGAATCTGCTGTGTGGTCATCATTAGATGCCCTAGAAATTACATTACCCAGAGTTCTTTACAGAAAGGATGCTGGCATACCAGCAGATACCAAGGAAGGGAGGAAGGGATTCTTCTCTTACTCTGCTTGGGATCTCGCTGGTGCCGTGATGCCCATGTCACAATTAGACATCAGCACGAACAGCATTACGAACGGAAAAAACCCACGAACAGCCTATTCGTTTGTTCACGAACAAGCCATTCATGAGGCCCCATTGTAAATGAACAAGTGGTCATTGCAAGCCTCATTCGTTGCCTTTGTCAGCTGTTCGTCAAGACAGACAGTCTGGCACCTTTCAATCAATACCTCTGGCAATGGAGGCAGGGACTGAACTCTGTCTGAACTCCTTCTGGCTTTCCTTCTGGCTTTAACCCTTCAAAGTAGCGTCCACCAGAGAGTCCCATTTTTGCCACTGTGAAGAGAAAATGACAGCAAAGGGGGGACCCGTGGATTATGCCTTTCCTGGGGTGCAATCTCTCTGAAACTTGGGGGGGTCTTCAGAGGACTGTGAGGACTATGTCCCCTGCAAATTTGGTGGGTATTGGACATTGGGAAGGTCAGTTTGTGGGGTGTTTAAAGGGCCCTGCCCCGTGCACATGGAAGGAAAGGGCCCTTTAAATCCCCCCTGCCACCTGCCAGCTGATAGTTTAAAGAGATCTTTAAAGGGCCACGAACAATGAACATGTTTGTGAACAGGGTCATGTTCATTACTGTTCTTTGTTCATTGTTCGTGGATGGCAACGAACAACAAACAGCTTGTCTGGGTTTTTTTTTTTCCTTTCGTGCCCATGTCTAGTCACGATGCAGGCACATGTTACAAGAAGCTGAAGATGGTAAACCTAGCCTGATAATATATCAGCTTTGAGGTCATCTCTACTAAAGACTGGGGAAAACTGATGAAGAAAGTCAAAGTACTGAATTTTGAGTTTTCCTAGTGATGTGGGAAGCTTTCTGGAAAATTCTGAAAGAAATGCCTTTTTCTTCTTAACCAGTTGCAAATTTCTGCTGAAATTATAAAAGATCCACTGGGATGTCACGTGGTTTCTCCTAGGTATTATTCAAATAGCTTGATAAAAACCTGTGCACAAATCTTCTACTATCTTGCGAAGTGGAAAATATCCTTGCTTTTCTGCTACAAAGTAAAGCACACAATCAATTATGAAGGGGGGCATCATCCCACCACCAGCAAATGGAACCAATGTGCATCTGCTTTGAAGCAAAGCTTGCTCTCTAGCTTATAGTAGTGAAGGAACTGCAGTGACCCCCCATGACCACCACCACTGCTTGACTGAGCTGAAGTTTGATGTGGCTGCACAAATAATAAGACTAAAAACTATAGTACATTTCCATAATAGAGCCCAAAATACTATTTTGAGGAAATAATCAGTAGTATATAGCTTAGAAAGGGACAAGGAAAACTGCAGGCTGTGTTGAGTGACAGTCTATTCCACAATAGGAACATTCCACCTTATTACTGCACATTAAGCCCATCCAAATAAAATGAGAGCCTGCAGGAAAAGCAAAATGCACCGAAGTTGACCTCCTTGCCACATCTCCAGTGGATTTCCTAGCTCTCGCTTGAGAAGGGGATGGTGGTGCTCTACAGCTTTTTTTTTTGTACTTTTTAATTCAGCCATGGACTCTCACCAGCTAAAGCAACAATTAAAACAATAAATAGCCAATATTAAAACATGAAACCACAGCAATAAGGGTAATCACAGCAATAACTAAAAATTAATCTACTAGCAGCCTTAAAAAAGTAAAAACTGCAACAATATAAATCAGCTAAAAGCACCATAGAAACAATTACATACACACACAAGAACACAGAACAGCAGAAAAAATTAAAATAGTTCACAGCTAACTTGTATCCCTGTAGTATCACTTGATCTTGGCTTTATCTGTAGGAGTCTAACAACACAATCCTAAGAAGAGTTACGCCAGTCTAAGCCCATTTAAACCAATAGGATTAGACTGGAGTAACTCTTCTTAGGATTGCACTGTTAAGTCTTTCTACACAAGACATCTTATATGGGGAAGCTCAAGCAAAAGATCTTGTTCTCCCATTGTGGATACAAATGCACTGCGAGGGAGACGGAGTACATTTGAATATAAGACTGCACTGAAAGTAAGTCACTTGAGCGTCCCTGTGTAAGGTATCTTGTGTAGAGAGACTTTCTCTTTCATTTGGAAGGGGTTCTTTACATAGTTTGAAGAAGAACTTTTTGTCCCATACATACAAACAGAACCTTAGGAAGCTTGATAAAAATCCCTTTAAGATTCCTACAGAGATACCATCTAAGGCAGAACTTAAAAGTTTTACCAAGAATTTCTAAAATTTGAAAATCTGGTGGCAGTACAACATCAACTCTTGGCAAAATGTTGACAGCTGTAGCTGACCAGACTGAAAAGAAGCTGGTGGGTGCCAAGCTGTCTTTTATTTGTCTTTAGAAACAAAGGACTTGAGTTCTCTCACCACACAGGGCCCAGATGCTCACAGAGCATCAGGTACATCAAACACTGCTCCTGTGCCATCCTATATATTTACAGTGCTGGGATGGGGTGTGAGAGTTTCACTGTCAAGACTGGTTGATTGTCATTGAGCACTCCAATTTGTGCTTCCAAAAAGTAAACAACATCCAAATCTAACAATGCGACCCTAAGCAAAGTTACACCTGTTTTCAGAGTACTTAGAAGGGTATTAACTCTGCTTGGGATTGTACGGCAAATCCATAAAAGTGTCACAGACTATGCAACAAGCAAAACTGGCAGCAAATTATTATTAAAGATTCAACCATTCCAGTTCAAAATCAGGAGATATCTGAACAAAATATACAAACAGACGTGTTATATATCAGCACACCATGGTCTACCATATGTCATCCTCTCCCACATCAGAACTAAGAATGGGAGAATCCTCTGAGCGCCACTCCACAAAGCTGATCCTGGAAGAAGCTGGCCTGCCAGAATTTGAGACCGGATTGGGCTGTCTGAAATGGGTTCTGAAGCCAGGGCTCCAAATGCCTTCAGATGTGCTCACGGTCAGGGGAGAATTTAGGCGGCAGCAAGTCTTGCTGGGCATGAACAGAGACTTCTAGCACCTCAAGGGGCTGATGAAATTATTAACTCACACCCACATACACACTGTGTTGGAGACCTCCAGGATATCTCTGGGATGTGCTAGGCAAACCCTCCTCCCCACACACACACACATACACACACGTGTGGAACACAGCACACCTTACTTGGCACAAAGAGCTCATCCTCCGCTCAAACGGTGACGCTGAGCCTCTGAGGCAATGGCTGTGTCCAGAGAGGAGAAAGCAACAGGCGTATCTTAGGCCCATCTAGGGATGCCAACTCTGGGTTAGGAAATTCTTGGAGATTTGGGGGCAGCGCCTGGAAAGGGCAGAGATTGAGGAAAGGAAGGAGCGTAGTGGGTATGTAGTGCCACAGAGACCTCCAAAGCCGCCATTTTCTCCAAGGGAACTGATCGCTGTTGAAAATTATTGACCTGAGATCTCCAGACTCCACCTGAAGACTGGCAAGCCTCGGTCCCTCATTGTCTCCTGGATCCACACAGCTGCCAGATCAAGCCCCAGATGCACTGGCTGTGCTACTGGCACTTGGCTTGCTTTCAGTGTTTCTGTAAGCACACTAACATCTCCAACATCTTCACAGGTAGACATGGATTGCTTTATTCAGAAGCCTCTCCTCCTTTTGTTTGTTTCTATTGTGCTGGGGGGGGGCGTTAATTGTAAACTACTTTTGTTCCTCATTGAGGAGAAAAGCAGGATATAAACAAAGAAACATTGTGGGGGATGGGTGACACTATCTTCTGCGTTTTTGCATGGCGTTTCGCTTGTATCCCTATCTAACTATCTTTTCTATAGGAGCTGATGTCTTCTGTGCATATGACATTGTATGCTCCAATAGGAACAAGGAAACATTTTTTTGTTTCTTTGCAGCATCTGGTATTCTGAGGTATACTGCCACTGTACATGGAAGGCAGGTTCCATATAGCTGTTTCAGCTAGTAGATGTGATAGATCACATCTCCTATGTAGTGGTAGAGAGTGCCTTCAAGTCATAGCTGACTTAGGGTGACCCCTGGTGGGGTTTTCTTGGCAAGAGACTAACAGTGGTGGTTTGCCATTGCCTGCCTCTGCAACCCTCGTCTGTGTTGGAGGTCTCCCATACAATTACCAAACAAGGCTGACCCTGCTTAGCTTCTGAGATCTGACAAGATCAGGCTCACCTGGGCTATCCAGGTCAGGGCACATCTCCCATGTATTTGTCCAATTTTTTAAAAAGCTATCTAAGCCCAGTGACCATTACCATCATCTTGTTCAGTCTTTTTGTTTTGTTTTGAGTTCTTAGTGGACATTGCCCTCCCTCCTTTCTCGGCCATTTGGGGAAAGGACAGTTTTCTGTTTGCCAAATCCTCCTAAATGACTGAAAGATCCCCACTAAACTGTTCATAGACTCAAAGACAGTACACTGAAATAAGAGACATTCATTACAGAAAGCAAACAATGGGGGGATATTTTCTGAACGTGAAGGGAAGAACATGACAGTGCCCTTTAAAGTGTGTCTCTCTACACCGCTGGCAAGCAAATCTTCTCTGGGTTCAATTACACGCCTGTCAGGCCTGAAGTGGAACCAACCACCATGCCAGGATAATGCAGCTGTGACAATTCCCTGTCTGCATTAATACGAACATCTTGTTGGCAACTGACAACCTCAGAATGCCCTGGGACTCCCTAATCTTTTTCTTTTCTCCCCTCTCCTGCCAACAGCATTCTCTTGCTTTTTACCATCTTGATTGCTTTATAAATAAAGAATCCTGTACACATATCTTCTAACACAGACAGTACGTGTGTGTTGTTTTCAGAAAAACTGGGTTTCAGTTAATGTTCCCTCGAAATGGAATCATAACCTTTTAAAAAAAAAAAAAAAAGTATGCTTCTAACCCCAATTCCAGTGTGACATCTCTCTTTCCCCTGTCATAATCATTTGTCTGGTGTCCCCTTGCTTTAAAAGCTGCCCTCCTATGAGCAGTTGCAAGTTTACAGTGCCTTATTTTTCAGAGTCCATACATAGAACTGGAATGCTGCATTTTTTTCTAATGAGAAAGAGAAGTTCAAAGGAGAAAGAGTGGAGCCACCCCTGAAGTCACACCAGGGGAAGCTGCATCTCCAGGGACATTTCTGGTAGGGACAAATCAAATCATATAATCAAACTAACAAATTCAGCTGCAAAGGGTCAAACCATTCAAGTATATACACAATTTAAAAACCCACAACATGGATGTTATCAAGGCATGTGCAACTGTGGCCAGATCTGGTGAACCAACCTCAGTAAAATGCACTCCTAGCTATTTCTGTTTCCTGGGCATCCAAGATTAATGAGGAATCCAACGAAACAACTAAATTGTGAGTTCGCTCCTTCAGAGGGTGTAAAGCCCTATCCAGTACAAACTAAACACCGGTTCCTGGATCACCATCACCTCTGGCCCACAGCACATCTATTTTATGTGGACATAATTTCTAGTTGTTTATTCTCATTCAGTCCCTTACAGCCCTCAGACATGGTTTAATACCATCTACAGCTTTCCTGGATCTTGATAAAAAGGAGATTATAAGGTCGGGTTACTAAGATTATAAGAAGAGCCGTGCTGGACTGGATCAAAGGCCATCCAGTCCAGCATTCTGTAATGACAACTTCTTCCAAATCCCTGGATGATCTCTCCAAGCAGTTTCAGGTAGATGTTAAAAAGCATGGAAGAAAAGATGGAGCTTGAGGGACCCTACAGGCCAAGCACTGATCTCCCAGCCCCTCCTTTCGAAAACTACTTTTCAGAAAGGACTGAAACCAGAGCAGCACCAGTTGGGCCAAGTGACTCCTGAAAACAGCTTCTCTCTTGTAGATTTAATTAACTGAGAGCAGAGGAAGACTGGGAGGGAAACGGCTTTGGAGGGGGGGGGCTACTAAGCCTGCAAATGTGCTATGCTGACTTTAACTCTGGCGTAGCCTAGAGCATAGGAGCATTGCAATATTTTGCGGGTAAACTGGTTCCTAATTAGATTAGACAATGTGCCCACTTTGAGAAGGTGCACCACCACTCACGCTTTGTCAGGGGATTCTAGACAATGCCCAGGGGGGGGGCAGGGAAGGGAACTTGGAAAAGAGGAGGTCCCTGCAGACTATTCCTTCTCTTTTTGCTCCTTTGATCTGCTGCACTTGCAGCCCCCTTGCCTCTTTGGGAGGGGCATGGGGATTAAGGTTGCCAGCTGTGCATTGGGAAATGCCTGAAGATCTGGGGATGGAATCCAGGAAGAGGAGGGACTTCAGCACCGTGTAATGCCAGAGAGCCCAACCCTCCAAAGCAGCCATTTCCTCCAAGGGAACTCATCTCTGTAGTCTGGAGATCAGTTGTAATTCCAGGAGATCTTCAGTCCTCACCTGGAGGTGAGTAAACCCTACCAACAAATGGGAGAATCCTCCTAGGGCCAGGGGAACGAGGAAGACTTAAATAAGTCCTAACAACTCTGATCCCCTTCTCCATATCAATGTGGAAGAGGTGTTTTTGCACACACACCGTATCCCTTGACCACCAATCTACTAGGCCTGAAACCTCCCTAGTTCCGAGTGACATGGGCTCCCGTCAGGACAATACTTCCATCAACACTGCTATACTGAGGCACGGCATTGACTGCCTTCTTCTCTGAGCAGCTTGCTTTCACTCATGTACCCGCTTTCATGGAGGGGCGCTCTCTGTCCAGCGGTGGCCAGCTGGTCAGGCGCTGCTTCTCTTGGCGCCACATCACATGTGCCAAGCCTATCTGCTAGAAGCTGGTGAGGCGGGTAATTATTTTCCAGGTGACTATTCCTCTCGTTCATTCTCTTGAATTTTTCCTTTTTGTTAAACAAGAAAACTCCTTTGCATTAAGACCTATTTTAACACACCATTTCCCTAATGAAAGCCTTTAAAGTACATCATGTTAAATTGAAGCAGCATTCGAGCATTCTACCAAACATGCTCACAACAAAAGCAATTGCTGATGTCAGCCTATACACAAAGTGGAAACATTATCTTGGAGGGGGGGATCTCTTGTTTAAACCAGAAGAGTGTATGCTGGAGATTCCTGTTTTAACGGTTGGGATCTATGGATTATAATCAAGACATAAATCGATGTTTGAATTGACTCAGTTCCACTGTTTTCAATATATTCATGAAACTTTGGAAACAATCTAATCTAGTGTGGAAATGGTACTCTTGGGAATAAAAAGAAAACTGTTTGAAGTTCAAGGTTCATTTACCTCCAAAAATCACAAAAGATGGATCTCGTTCACAGTTAATTTTATTGTTTCAGTGAATGAGACAATGCTTTCTTAAAAGGGGGAGAAAAGCTAAGTTGGGTTAAAGTATCTCCTTCTGCAGGGGTGATGCAGTTGGCTAATTTGATCGCCCTCTGAAGAGAGGCACCAGTCTACCATTTTCATTTTAGGATCTACAAATGGTTACAAAAATACGATCACCATAAGCAGGGCTTTTTTTCTGGGAAAAGAGGTGGTAGAACTCAGTGGGTTGCCTTCAGAGAAAATGGTCACATGGCTGGTGGCCCCGCCCCCTAATCTCCAGACAGAGGGGAGTTGAGATTGCCCTCCGCGCCACTCGGCGGCACAGAGGTCAATCTCAACTTCCCTCTGTCTGGAGATCAGGGGGTGGGGCCACCAGCCATGTGACCATTTTCAAGAGGTTCCGGAACTCCGTTCCCCCACGTTCCCCGACAAAAAGCCCTGACCATAAGTAAAGAACACCTCCTGCAGGGGCATCTTCATTCCCTCTAAATTGAGACAAGGAATCCTAGAGGATCTGCTGGGTCGTACAAACCGCTATCCGAATGTGAAGGCAGGGAGAATCCCTCATTAATGCATTTCAAAGACAAGATGCATTCATCACCAGCTCCTTCTTTTAAAAAGAAGCTGTGTAAGGCTTTAGCTTTTTAGAGTCACTATCTATAGATGAAGTTAAATGGACAAAATAAAATCATTATGATTAAAAAGATCGTCTTCTAATATGTTCAGACAAAGTGTTGTTGTGACGAACACTCACAAAGCCATTTTATTTCATCAAGAGAGGAGGGGATCCATCCACTTAAGCTTATCTGTTCCTAGGATCAAAATATTTTCTTTCCCTAGGATCAAGATCTGCACTTTATAGTTTTTAGACTAGTAAAATTGGAAGATCTTTTAGCATGACAGTCCTATACCTAACGCATAGGGTTGCCAGCTCCTGGTTGGGAAATTCCTGGAGATTTAGGGCGTGGAGCCTGGGTGGGCCACAAGCTGTTCACCCCTGCTTATAGGGGTTTCTATTAATAGTATCTGGCAATGCTCTTGGTGGTGATGGAAAGTGCCATTAAGTCATAACTTACTTATGGTGACACCTGCTAGGGTTTTCAAGATAGACTAACATAAATGGCTTGCCATTGCTTGCCTCTGCATAGCAACTCTGGTCTTTGTTGGAGGTCTCCCATCCAATTACTAACCAAGGCCGACCCTGCTTAGCTTCCAAGATCTGCTGAGATCATCTTGCCTGGGCTATCCAGGTCAGAGTGGTAGTGCTTTTACACTATCAAATTTACAGCATGCACAACAGGCTCCAACAACCATATTGTGCATTCTCTTCTTCTTTTTTTATACTGTTGCTGCTGGGTTGTCTCAAACCAAACTGGAAACCAGGGGGGGGGGTTGTGCTACTCCATTATTTTTATGTCTATGCTCATTCCCACATTCTGCATCTTATCCCTCCTCTAAACTTCAAAGTCAGATCTCACTGGTGGTAACCAAGTCTTTAAGCATCAACATCAGCACTTCTGGTTAAGGAAATGTATCTCCCACCGTTTTTGTTGTTGTTGTTGTTGTTGTTGTTGTTGTTGTCTTGAGCCACAAAGCAGCAGAAAATTAAAAGTTGGTGCACCACTAACTCAAGTATTCACCCTACTTGGATGGAGATGCAAATTTTCAGAACATTTTGAAGCTATAGAAAAATTACTGTTTTTTCTCCTGATGGAAATTTTGAGAAAATACTAGCTGTCCTATCCAACATAAACTAATTTTACTACTTTAATGATGTAAAATGCATTATTTATAATTTATTAGCATATACAATTGCAGTATTTTACATATTTATGGAATTTAAACTTGATAAATTCCTTTGTTTCTTATAAGCAACATTGCAAATATATCTAATACTTGAGAGAAAACCGCAAGCTGATGCACCCTATGCTACCATAGCTCATGTACCTTAATTTTTGCTATCTGAAAGGTAGAAAAATCAGAGTTAAATAGAAAACACAACCTTTGAGGAAATATTGTGTGTGACCACTTAGTCAGAAAAATGGACACACACAATAAAACTGATCATGTATTTTTATACGTAGTTGGACTTTATAAAATTAAAGCATTGCACTATTCAGCCGTGTATTATCCACATACATATTACAGCATTTTAACTATGTACAAAATTAGACACATTTAAAAATCAAAGTATTGGCATCTCAAACATCTAATCAGAATCAGTTTCTAAAACTTCAGGTTTTGAGCCTTCATTTTTTATCATCATGCAGCTCTTTGGGAAACTTGAGGTTTGCACAAATTGAAACAAGCTTCTCTACTCTTTCACATGATTCCTTGATTTGGTGTGTTTCCAAACACTGTCCAGGTTATTTTACATGCTGCAGAAGATGGGGAATTTTATGCACAGGCCTAACCACCATGTTGCAGGAGGAATATGTCTGACAGAGTCACAGACAGCACTCCTAAACCAAATTCCTGATGATGTCCTGTATTCTGTACCATTAGAGAGAACCTTTCTGACACTGAGTTCCAAGAATGTTTCCTGTTTGCTAATCCCGTCAAATTAGGGATCCCAGGACCCCTGGTGGGGGCAGGGTATCCCCCACTCCCAACTCCACCCCTGCCACCACTCATCTGGCCAGCTGGGGTGGGGGGCAGAGGGAGAGGCATGCTCCTGGGCAGGGCTTTTTTCCTGGGAAAAGAGGTGGTGGAACTCAGTGGGTTGCCAGCACAGGGGGCTATTCCTGGCAGAAGGCGGTGCAACTGGTACCACATGCACATGTGCGAAGTGCGCGCACATTCCCAGGACACCGCAATAACATCACTTTGGGTCAGCTAGAACAAGGAGGGAGTTTTGAAAAGTTTAAATTGCGTTCGGCGAAAACGGTCACATGGCCGATGGCCCTGCCCCCTGATCTCCAGATAGAGAGGAGTTTAGATCACCCTCCACGCCACCAGTGGTGCGTGGGGCAATCTAAACTCCCCTCTGTCTGGAGATCAGGGGCGGGGCCACCAGCCATGTGACCATTTTCAAGAGGTGCCGGAACTCCGTTCCACCACATTCCACCTGAAAATAAGCCCTACCCCTGGGGCACCACCCTGTCGTTGCGCTATCCCAAAAGCACTCTAGCACTTCACAACAGGCTGTTTTGGGCCCCAAATGGGCCACATCGGGCCTGTTTAGGGCCCAAATTGGCTCACTGTGGATCATGCGTGTACTTCCAGGCCTGCACGATGACATCACTTCCCAGAAGTGACATCATTGCACAGGCTTGGGAGCAAACAGGAGCAAACAAGGAACAAACAGAAGGCAAAGGTAAGGGGACCCGGCAACCCTAAATCAAATGCAGCAGGTACACCATCATCACTGGCATTACTACCTTTGAATGTCAGAAGAACTAAGAGAGTTGCAGCTGCGTGAATTGGCTGGTAACAAAATTCTTCATGTTTGCGAATTAAATCTTTCAGCTTTCTTTCTTTCAGACTTCACGGTGATATGCCTTGACTATCAAATACAGTGAATTTTATCTGTGCAGAGCTGTGAGGAATGGCTGACAACAGAGCACAGTCTGATTCAGACACAGTGATTACTGAAGAAATTGGATGTCGAATCTTCAAAGACTTCTCTGCAGCAGAACCCAGAAGATATCTTCATCAAGAACAGTGTTCCAACACACTCCTGGCTACTTTAAGATCTTCAATTATAATTGTTTCTCAAACAGCTTCTTTGCGCTTTGTAAACTTCCGTATGAAATTCCGGCACTACCCCATCTAATTTTAGAGTTTGAGTGACATAATTCTTTTCTTACTATTTTTTTTCTTTTTGCTGCTTCTTAAAGACTGCAGCTACAATATTGACTAGACTTCAGGGCTTTTTTTCAGCAGGAACGCAGTGGAACGGAGTTCTGGAACCTCTTGAAAATGGTCACATGGCTGGTGGCCCTGCCCCCTGATCTCCAGACAGAGGGGAGTTTGGATTGACCTCCGCGCCGCCGAGTGGCACGGCGGGCAATCTAAACTCCCCTCTGTCTGGAGATCAGGGGGCGGGGCCACCAGCCAGGTGACCATTTTCTCTGAAGGCAACCCACTGAGTTCTACCACCTCTTTTCCCTGAGCAGCGCGGAGGGCAATATCAACTCTCCTCTGTCTGGAGATCTGGGGGGCAGGGGGCACTAGCCATATGACCATTTTCTCCAAGGGCAACCCACTGAGTTCCACCACCACTTTTCCCAGAAAAAAAGCCCTGCTAGACTTTACGTATTTTATTTCTTTTGCCCTTCTGTAGATCCTTTCCGCTGTGTCCAACTTCATGAAATCATTATGAAGCATGAGAAGCACATCAAATTGCAGTAATATGTAGAAATTTATTTACTATGATTTCCCATGCTGCTATCATGTTACAAGCCTTTGCGGTCACCAATAGTGCAATCCTACACAGATTTACTCGTCTAAGCTCATTGATTTCAGTGACTTTAGAATGGAGTAACTCTACAAAACAAATATTTTATCATTCCCAGCCTTTTCGACACTTTCTCCTATTTTATTACTAAGGTATTTTGCAGTGTGGCTATTTTCTCCTGTTTCAACACTTTTATAAAATGCTGGTTGAGGTCGTCTTATCACAAAATTGATTATTTCTTCTCAAACATTTCTCCACCCCTCTGTAAGTATTGCAAGTACAACACAATTCCTCAAGTACAACACCTCCCCTTCACCTTCCCTTTGGCTCTGTCTTTTAAAACTAGGCTTCCTGGCTAACATTGCGTCTCTCTCTACACTTGAGCGTTCTTGTGTAAGATGTCTCCTGTAGAAAGAGTGTCATAGCGGTCTGAGGAAGAGATGAAAAGATCAACCACAAAGGCCAAGTCAGGTCAAAAGTGCAACAGAAGGCATGCAATAGTTAGAAGTAATGAAAACCCTGAACGCTCCCCTCATGAAGATTACATGTCCTTCTAGGTGCAGAAATGCATCTTGAATTTATGTCTACAGCATGCCCACCTTGTCTTTCCCTGTGGTCCACCATGGCAACTTTGCTCATCTGAACAGGGCCTTCTACACATACAGCAGTGCACATGGGCAAGAACAACAGTATATATGCATTCTCTATAGTAGGCCCCACCTTATGGAACAGCCTACATGAAGAGGTCAGGAAAACAACCACTCTCCTGGCTTTCCTCAAACTATGCAAAACTGAATTATTCAGGAGGGCTTTTTTCACACAGGTAATAAGACTGGGCTGTACGGAAATGGTTCAGAGAGATGCTTTAATAAAAGGATAAGAACTGTAGATTATACCACTGTGTAGTGTCTGTTGCTGTAAGATTGTTCCTAATGAGTAGCTTCCACACCATTTAACATCATGCCAACTTGCTTATGTTTTGTTTCAGCTCCGTATTTGGATTGATCGTTCATTTCAAATTTCTGCAATTGTTTTGTTTATTGAATTGCATTATGTTCCAGCCACTGAATATCCTAGTCATTGTGTTGACTCATGCGTGCTATGTAATACGCCTTGAGTCTCAGCGAGAAATAAGAAGTTATAAATAAACAATTATAAAAGAGTAATCATTCCATAGGAGTTTTTCAGTACTCTCCAAAATTTCCAATATTTCTGATAGAAAATGTAAAAAAGCTTAGGAAAAAAGGGCAGAGATGTTCTTTTTCTCAAAACTTTTCCATCACCACCCTCCCGATCTTCACATCTCTATCCATTGTATGGATCACATTGCTATCATGCCCTTTTGCCAAGGAACTCAGAGACAAGCTACAAGTGATGCCTTACACAAGTTGGACACTTGTCAGCTTCCCTCAAGTTTTGATGGGAAATGTAGGCATCCTGGTCTTGCAGCTTGGCTCTCCATTACAGCTGCAAGACCAGGATGCCTACATTTTCCATCAAAACTTGAGGGAAGCTGACAAGTGTCCAACCTGTGTCAGGCGTCACTTGTAGTTTGGCTCACAGAGCTGCATTTCAGGGAAACTGAAACTTTAGCCTCACAATAAACCCCATGAAATATGTTAGGCTGAAATTGAACTTGCCAAAGATCACACTATGAGCTTTGCAGGGGTCAGAATCCTGGGTTCCTCTCCCAGGTCACACATACAGCCCTCTACACTGCACTGGCTGCCTTCCTCATGCTAACCTGTCTTGCCAATTAAATTTACCAACTTTTCCTCTTAGTTTTCCCAAGTATTTCGAGGCCTGCCTATTTCTGAATCCCCAGATCTGCC
This sequence comes from Eublepharis macularius, assembly GCF_028583425.1. NCBI lineage: Eukaryota > Metazoa > Chordata > Lepidosauria > Squamata > Eublepharidae > Eublepharis > Eublepharis macularius. The sequence continues at coordinate 18,992,555 of NC_072796.1, forward strand.
TTGAAAGGCTTGCAGCCCAATCTTATTGTGTATGTAAAGTGCCATCAAGTCACAACTGACTTATGGCAACCCCAGCAAGGGGCTATCCAGGCAAGTGAGAAGCAGAGGTGGTTTGCAGGTGCCTTTCTCTGCAGAGTCTTCCCTGGGGGGTGGGTCTCCCATCCAAGTACAGACCTAGCTTATCTTCCAAGATCTGACAAGATCAGGCTGTACTATGCTGCCTTCCCTCCCAAATCTTATTAGAGCTAGGGTTGCCAGGTCCCCTTATCCTCCCAGCTGGAAGGGTGGGACATGGCAGTCACCTTTTTTGTGCGTGCGCACTCCTGAGGTGGTGTGATGACATCACTTCCAGGAAGTGATGCCATTGCATGGGGCCAGGAGTGCTCCTGCACTTTGCTGTCGACCATTTTGGGCCCCAAACAGGTCTGATTCAGCCCATTTGGGCTACAAATTGGCCCACTGCAAAGCACAGGAGTGCTCCCAGTGTGGCACGATGACATCAATCCTGGGAGTGACAGCATCGCACTGCTCCAGGAGTATACCTGGGAGGCCTATTCCCCCACCTTTCCCCTCTCTGCTGGCCAGGTGAATGGTGGGAGAGGGCAGAGGGTGGGGGCAGGGGATCCCCACCCCCGCTGGGGGACCTTGGATCCCTAACTAGAGTTTAGTTTATCCCAATTCAAAGCTGCATGTTTAGCCATAGCAAGTATCAGTGCTTTGAGCTAACGGGCTCAGAGACAACTAGATGGTGGTGAACAGCAGGGAGATTAGAAGGGAGAACTTTCGAAAGTATTGACACCTCTCCCCATTCTTGATGTGTTAATAACTCTAAAGATCTTACTCGCTTGCTAGAATAATGAGAGATTTAATTCATGTGTAGTTTTTGAAAAGCTTATGTGCTATAAGGAGGAGGCACACATCAAGATCCTGAGGGGTCACACAGATGATGTGACATTTCAGCGAGCTGCTGTCGCAGGCCTTCTGTATTAGGAAATGACTTACAAAACAGCTTTGGAAAGAGATGGACTCAAGTGAAATCACTCAAACGCTCTCAAACCTATTAGGAAACATACCAGCACAAAGGCTGTTCCAAGCCTTCGGTGGAGTCTTAATCAATACAGTTACCGCCCAACTATGTAAACAAGACCAGCATTTACACTTCCACTGGAGGCTACTTGCCACTACTCCATTTGAGATTAATCCTTTTCTCAATTAAGGGGACCAAGGCACAGAACAGAGCCTTAAAAAAATTAAAACCAATTGCTAGGCTGGCAAACAATAGCAGCCAAGCAGGGGATCCACGTCTTCCTTTCCAAAGTGCTAACATTGCAAGATGCCACTTGGAAGGGGAAGTGATCAATTCTACTAATTGAACACATTAATATGATTTGATTTAGAACAAAAATAAAAGCCAAGGCTTGATGACTAACAATATCAGGCCATAATAAATGTCAGTGGAAAAACAGCCAAATTATTGCTTGCAGTAAATCACAGCAATATAAGCGCTTGAGAAATGTATGTGCTGCTTCTATGATTCCGAAAGTGCATTGCTAAATAAAATTATTACTCTGGTGTACTGGAAAAAATATGCAATTCTGTCCACTAGAAATATTCAGGAGGTTTTGTTCCAGGACACTATTAAGGAAATAAAGCAGGAATAAAAATTAGCTGTGCTGCAGGCTCAGGTTACTTTCCACACAAGAGCATCTCAGAGCCTCAGATGTTATTGTCTTCTGTTATAAGCTTTGCTCTCAGAGGTCATCAATGGCCATTATCTCAAGCAGAGTCTCATGCACCAGATCACAAAAGTATTACAATATTATGCTCACTGTTAGTACAGTTCAGAAGCCAATGCAAATGTGAGCCACTCATTGCACCAGGCACTAAAATGGAAACCTCAATTCCATGTTTCAAAATGAGGTAGGAAACACATCGAGTTCTCCAGTGCAAGTCCAATTAGCATTTCATTAACTATTTCATTATACTCAAGTTCACAAGTGATTAAACAAATCATTGTTGGAAATATATATATTAGCTAAACTAACTGCACAGACCTTATTTACAGATAATCTGCATTTGCTTCAGATGCTGGGAAATCTTCCCCACATGATACAACCCAGTCACAGAGCAAATCAGATCTGACTGGCTGCAATCATAGTTACAGATCCTGCTACCCAGTGGCAATTTCTTAAAGCACAGTGACTAAAAAAAGTTCACTGATGCTCACCTGAATTACTGGAAAGAGGAAGCACCTGTAAGGACTCACAGCAGGGAAGATTTTCCAGCATCTGAACTTGCCAGTGTTTCTCAAAGTTGTTAGGCAGGCGTCTGCTCTCAATTCCATAGAGGATTTTATTGCTCCTGGTGGAAATCCAGCTATGCAGAAGCCTTGCACCTCAGTGTGACCATGCTGTGCTGGGCTGTCGAAGCCAAGAAGCGTTTCGTTTTGCATGGCCTTCGTTTTGGATGTTTCAATGAGCCTTTTCTGGTAAACAGCACACTTAAATGGATTATTTGCCAGTGATTTGCTCTGCGCTTTTGAAATCTTTGGTGCCCAGGAAAGAAGTGTGTGCTATAGTCAAGCATATTACATGTTCTGTGTGCCACTAGATGAACAATCCCATTCCTGCAGACTGCAGTTGACTGGGATGTTCTCTGAATCAGCCTTTGGTAGATCAATTGTTTTGGCTGCCCTTTCCCATATAGATCTAGATGGGCAGCCATGTTAGTCTGTCTATAACGGCAGAAAAGAGCAAGAGTCCAGTGGCACCTATAAGACAAACAAAATTTGTGGAAGGGTATGAGCTTTTGTGAGTCTGAGCTGGCAGGGCTTGTCGCTGCTGCCGCTGGGCAGGGCCCCAGCTGGGCTGGCCCTGACATCAGAGGGGCACCAGGGATACTGCAGGACCCTGCTCTGGGGAAGGAGGGGCAGTATACATCATCCAGACTCCCTCTCAGTCCACTCGCTGGCCTGCTCAACCTGGCCTGCTTACCCTCTGCATCCTCCATCATCTCCTCCTCCCAGAACTCTCCTCCAAGCCTTCACTCTGCTCTCACTCCACACCATCACTCCTTGCTCTCACCCACCACCTCAGAGCTCTTCCTAGCCACCTTATATAGGGCTTCCTTTCCCCTCCCCACCCTCCTTCTAGGCTTGTTCCCTCTCCTGACTTGGCCCACCTGTGCCTTCCCTCAGGTGTTTCCCTTCTACCACTAATCCCTTCTTGGCTTCCTTGCCTTGCTGGCAGGGTGGGGTTGAATACGAGCCATCCCCAGCTGAGGTCTCCTGGGCCTTGCTCATGAGGAGCTGCCCCAGCCGGCTTCTGTGCTGCTGAGCATGCCTGGCCTTGCTCGTGAGGAGCTGCCCCAGCCAGCTTCTGTGCTGCTGAGCATGCCTGGCCTTGCTCACGAGGAGCTGCCCTGGCCAGCTTCGGGGCTGCCTTCTCATTGATGCCGGGCGGGGCTACCCATCTCCTCCCCCAGAATGCCTGTGGCAGCTCCACCTGGAGAGGCTTGGCTCCTAGCACCTCCTGAGCCAGGCTGCTGTCCTCTAGCCAGGGTGTGGCTCTGGGCTGTAGTGGCTGCTCCTCCTCCTTGGAAGGTAAGGGCTCTGTTTGGGCTGTTTCTGGGTCCCTATTCCCTCTGCCTTGGCCCTTTTCCTCTAGCCTGCTTAGCCCCCTCTCTTCCCCCTTGGGGGGTGGGACTAGCTGGCTTCTCCCTGCTCCCTCCAGCCTTCTGAGGCTTCGGCCTTTCACCCCTTCCCCCTGGAGTAGGCAGGTTCTGGCTCTGTTTGCCAGACAGAGCAGTTGGACTGCTGTCTCCCGGCTGCCCCCTGCTGCTGCCTGTCAGCAAGTCCGGGGGCTGGGCTGCTGACCCCGGACATGAGCTTCCGTGGGTATCTGAAGAAGTGAGTTGTGGATCATGAAAGCTCATACCCTTCCACAAATTTTGTTAGTCTTATAGGTGCTACTGGACTCCTGCTCTTTTCTACTGTCTCATATAGCAACTGCCATTGGGTATCATGAAATCAACAATGAGAAGGCTGGTTCCAAACTGGTATCAGAATATGAACAGAAACTTCAGCAAGGTCTGGATTAGGAAAGCTGCACCACAACTGGAGTAAGCAGACCTAAACAGGTCTGCTCAGAAATACTGTTTTGCAGCCAGAATAGATTAGGACGAGGAACTTGGTTGATTTCCTTTCTAGTCGTAACAACAATTCACAATAGCACAGTTCCAGTTTCCAACAGAGAGTTCACCTGTGACCACATTTCTGTCTTCCTTTGCCCTTCAATGTCACCACCAATGCTTACTTAAATAGATGGAAGACAAAGAATTGGGAAGAACACCAGAAAAGGAAGCTTATAGATCAAACTTATTCTCGTCTCTCCTCATCTCTCAGATTTCATCTTGCCTACACAATAGACTTGTTTTTCAGTCAGAAGGTCTTGATTTATCTACATCCTGCTTTTTAACAATAAAAAAGACTTATTTCCAAGACAGGACTTCACACTCACCTTTAGTATCCCATCCCCATCTTGTCACTTTTCTTCCATGTACTTTGACAGATGTGGCTACTATGGCACATGAACTTTTTGCAAGCTAGAGGAAAGTCTGCCTTTCAGTGAGGGCCTAATTTGTGCCCAACTTTTGTGATGTGTGTCGGCTACCTGCATCAACCCTCCTTCCCTTTTCTTTTATTTTTCTCATCAGACTTCCAGAGGGCTGGACCAGGAGGCAGCTTGCAGCAGGCCTGGCTTTTCTGGAGTCATGATCTTGAAAACTAAACTAAAATTAAAGGCGGGCAGATTAAAACTAATCTACCTGGAAAACTCAAAACCTGGCTGAGTACATGGTCTTCTGCAACATGAATGGTATGGTCTTCTTCTGGCTTGTGATGTCTCCACTGTCCACTTGGGTGAGAACTATTAATGTACATGCAAAGCCATCGGGTATCTGATGAAGGGAGCTTTGACTCTTGAAAGCTCATGCTTTGGAAGTCTAGCTGGTCTTTAAGGTGTTTGGGCCCAAATCTTGCTCATATTGTGTTTGTTGACCTTCTTTGGTAGTGGAGAAGTTAGGCAAGCTGCTTCTCTATCAAGCTTAGACCTAGGCCGTTTCCACACGGCTCCCCGCTGCTCGTAACAACCCAGAATATCGTGAAAAAAATGCGGAAGATCGCGTTTTCTCACGCGAGATTTGCACGACATCACGTGCGTCGCGCAAATCTTGCGCGAGAAAACGCAATCTTCCACGTTTTTTTCATAATATTCTGGGTTGTTACGAGCAGCGGGTAGCCGTGTGCAAACGGCCCTATCCAGATGTGGGAACCAATCACAAGCATGCAGTAACTGCAATGCCTCTGAAAAATGCAGCTCCCTTTTTGTCTGAAGTGGGAGACAGGCACATTTTCTGGCTTCAGTTCACAAAAACCTATACTCTGAAGCATGCCGCATTCTGCTTGTATATAGCAAAGCGCTAAAATATGCATGTGTTCCTTTTCAGACAAAATGGTGACTCTGCATTTTGGGAGCACCACTGGTATATTGCATCTGGGATATCCCGGCCCCCCAAAACCACCTCTCTTGAAGGTCTAATCTGAAGTATTTTCAGGAAGGGCTGGGCCACTCCTCGGAGCAAGTGAAGTTGGGCTCCTGTTGGGGGCCTCCTTAAGTGACACAGAGGCTTGAATGACAACTGAACCACATATGGATGCTTTCAAACCTCATTCCTAGGTTGAAAGGAGCTAAAGAATACGTGTGCACTGTGCAGCATCCAAAGCCATGAACCACTTCTTCCTTCTTTGGTACCTAGAAGTCAGGGTTAGGGGGACATCATGCAGGAGGGCTGGGTGGGTACATCCTGTCAGCAACAGCTGTATTTCCCCACGGTCTTTCTAGAAAAGAAATGGAAACTGGATGTTCATTCATTTCTCCTGTTCTTTCACCCCTGTTCTCTATGCTATGGATATATGACATTGCCAAATCACATAAAGCAGTTTATTTATTAGTTAGAAGCTTTATATGCTGCCTTTCCAGATGCCTGCTTGAAGTAGTGCACAAAAGTAAACATTATATATCCATAAAAATCATAAAACACACATAAAAATTAGTAACATGAAAGCAAACCATTAAACAAACCAAAAGCCAGCTAGGGGGCAAAAAATTATTAAAACGTGTTTTGGCCTGGCACTTAAAACACTAAATAGGAGGTCTCCTTGATTAGCTGAGGAAATTAGCATTAAAGGAGACAAGCGAGAGGGGGTAACTGGGAATCTCCACCTATGTCTACGGGGATTGTTCCCTTAGAGAACTCTCAAATAATCAGGCAGATGTTCAATAGGAAAGGTTTTTTATTAAAAGAAAAATAAAAAGGGCAATCAGATAAGCTCAAAACACACACGGCACATATACAATGCTATCTAAGAAAACAGAGAGGAAAATGGGAGACAGTAATTTGGAGTAGGGTGATAATTACCAGTCCTGAAGAAGGAGGGGTCCATGAGAATAGTAACAAAATGACCATTTCATAGAGAGGAAGAGAGAAGGCTCAAGCGAACTTGAGGTTGTGTGGATGGATCGCAGAACACACACACAGAGCACATGCTGGACAGTATGAAAGGAGGCAATTCATCAGGAACACCAACTCCAAGCCATTAAGTTGAAAAACAGCTCTTTGAATTGCCATGTGGCTGTCCTTATTCCTATCTAGACATAATTTTTAAGACCAAAAGGAGCATTTGTGCTCCTATTAGACTTTACAGTCACCACATCTTACATGAGTCAACGAATGACCTGAGCAAACAACAGTGAAATTCAGTACAAAAAGTTCCTGATGGCAAGGTCGTTCTACAGAACTGTGAGCACCTTCTAAAATCCTTCCTGTTATAACAGGATGAACTGTCAAAAATATGGACCATTCTTCCTTCAGAATACTACATGAGAATTTGACACAAATTGCTAACAATATGGAAACAGTAATAGCTCCTGGACTCAAGTTATGTTTATGGGTTGTGAAGATCCCGTGTTGTTCCATAGCATATTATCAGGGGGGAAAACATACTGGTGAATTACAAGACTGCGTCTTTTCCATTTCTAATAGAGTATTTGAAAAAATTGCTTTTTCATTTTTGGCAGCCTCATTTCAACCAATATTCATGCCCTCCATTTACGTCTCTGTTTAGAATGTTATCTTGCTGCTACAAGAAAGCAGTCTGAAGTTTCCTTTGTTTAAGGCATAAACATGAACTCAAAATACGTTGCTTTCTGGGGAATCTGTCATGAATAGGAAAATTGTATTTTAACACTTGTTGATCCTCTTTATTGAATAATAGTTTTGTGAATTTTAATTTGAAAACATTAGCATACCAATCCTAAATTTACCTGGATGTACGTTGGGAAATTTTGCCCAAGGCAGTATAGCATCGCAGCCTTAATCTACACAGTCCCTGAGTGTGTGCGTACTTGTAATTTCCAAACACAGCAATTGCCAGCCTTCTCAGCTCAAGCATAATTGAAAACCATATATATTGGAGTGTACATGCTGTTTTTGCACCTGCGCAGTTGGAGTACATACTCACATTTATCAATCAGCAATATTGCCGGGATAAGCTCAGTCAGAACTTAGCCCTGACCTGGGTAACGTGAGCCTGATCTCATCAGATCTCAGAAGCTAAGCAGGGTCAGCCTTGGTTAGTAATTGGATGGCAGTCCTCCAGTGAAGACCAGGGTTGCTCTGCAGGTGCAGGCAATGGCAAACCATCTCTGTTAGTCTTTTACCATGAAAACCCCAGCAGGGGTCACCATAAATCAGCTGTGACTTGAGGGCACTCTCTACCGCCATGCTCAGAACTTACTGGATTGAACAGTAAAGTGCAAGAAGAATATGTAAATCCAATTAATGTGAATGAACATCAGGGATCCCACAAATTTTATGATGAACATGATCAACTTGCCCCTGGGAGTAAGCCAAAGTGAATAAAATGGGACTTATTGACAAGTAAGCCTCCTTAAGATTGCTCCCTTTGTCCCCACAGAATTTAATGGGAGCCACTGAGAAAAAAGCCAGCATCTCTCTGCATACCCTGGGACCTAATTCTCAGTCACACTGGGGTGCTATGGAATGTCAGTAGAGTTTGACAAAATGTTGGGAATTTGGGATTTTTATAGATAATTAACACTGATGTATTCAGCACTATTAATATGCATGGTGCTTGAAAGAACAACATGAACAAAAATTCAGACCCCCTGCTGAGGAGCATTCTAAATTCAGATTCAAACATCTTATTTTTCCCATTTTTTTTTTTTCATAACAGGTTAATTTTGAAAAAAAAAAAAAAAAGAGGCTATGCTTATGACCCAAAGAGGTGCTCTCACCCATGTTCTTCTGAGTGTTCACTTAAAAGATACTTACAGGGGGGGGCGTGGCGTCGCTGACTCCGGGATGGACGCGTGCTGAAAGATCTCCGCTCCTCCCAGCCCCCAATTCTCCAAATAAAGCTACACAACATTACTTTTGATTGCTATATTATGAAAAATAACAACGCTAAGAAGAGAAAGAACATAGTGAAAGCAGCTAAAAACTTACAGCCGCTTTTTTCGGCGCCTAAGGAGAGAATGCAGAGCGAGGAAGCAAAAATGGAGAGATCCAAAATGGCGGACGGACTACCTTCTCATGCGAGCGAAAAGGTACACAATGCTAATATAACCCTAGATCCTCAGCTCAATAAACTAAAGAATGAAATCCTAGAACAAATCGCTAAACTGATTGCCCCACTAACGGCACAACTGGCTGAAATAAAAGTGGACTTGCAAGCAACAAATCTAAAAGCAGATAAAGCTTTAGATGCAAGTTCCTCGACACAGAGAGAAGTGGGCTTACTGCATGAGGCTTTTGAAAACCAGCAAGAAAGATTAATCAACCTAGAAGTCAATATGAGACAGAATCACTTGAAGCTGAGGGGAATTGATGAACTTTTGTTACCAAAGGAAGATTTAATACCTGTAATCTCAAGATGGCTTGTAAAGCATCTGGAACTAGAAGAAGGGGTAAACACCCTAATTACAAAAGCCTACCGAATCGGAACGCCTAAGCAATATAAGAACAGACCTGTACCAAGAGACATAATCATAGAGATACCTGATCAAAAAATAAAGATGAAAATAATTGAAACAGCTAAAATATCAGGCTCAATATTGTTCAATGGAACCCCAGTGCAAATATATACTGATTTACCGAGAGAAGCATTATTAATAAGGAAAGAACTGAAACCTATCACAGACGCGCTGAGGAAAGCTAACATCAGATATAAATGGATAAATCATGTCAAGATATTAGTGATTTTGAACGGGAAACATCATGTTGCTACGAACTTAAGGAATGGAACAGAACTCTTGAATAACATCGGCGTGGAGATACCCATGGAGACAAGCAAGCAAAATCAGAAGAGAAAATCGACGGACATGTTTTCTCCACAGAAGGGAAGTAAGATCCCGATAAGAAATGTCTAGCAGTCCTTGGAGGACAAGAACTTTTAATTGAATTAATCAGCTATTGTTGTGTCCTATATATTATAATTAAGACAAATGGAGATTGGGGGTGGGGGGGGAGAGGGAGGGCTTCAACACAGCTCCGTGGTATTAGAACTTTTCATTTGGAAAATTACTTTCCAAAACTGTGGCGTGCAGTCAACGACCCAGTTTGAAAGTTCTACGAAATAGCTGGTAGCATGTAACTTGATTGTTAAAAGGTTATTGAGTTAAGAGAGTTTATAAAGATATTTGATATCCTAGGGGTAAAGGGAGGGGAGGGTGGGGGAGATTTAGGGATTTAAGCTTATAAATAACACAAATTTTAAGAACTAGGGGAAGGAAGGGAAAGGTTGTATAGTTTAGTATAGTACAGGAGGTAACAAGTTTATACGGAAGCTCACAAAATTCATATATTTACTTAGTTAATTATATCTTAAAAAAAATAAAATTAATAATAAAAAAAAATTAAAAAAAATATTAAAATAGGGAAAACCATAAGGAAAAACTTCAGAAAAAACAAAACAAAACAAAACAAATAGACAAAAAAAAAATACCCATAGTTAGGATATAGGGATTAGTTATAAGTGTTTGTGAAAGAAGAGAGTGGAATTAAAATAAAGTGCTAAATTGTATGTTTTTTACTGTTTGATATTATTGTAGTAGATTGGTACTTGTGTTATATAAGAGAAGCAGTATTATATATACCAAATCATGGCTTCTAAATTTAAAATGACCACTTTAAATGTAAGAGGTTTGGGAAATCCTATAAAGCGGAGAAGAGTTATTTCATTGTTGGCCAAAACTAAATCTCAGGTAATTTTTCTACAGGAAACTCATGCTAAAAATAATGATACAGATATTTTAAAGGCAAGCTGGATTCATTCACAATACTATGCAGCAGGTAACTCCAAATCGAGGGGGGTGGCAATACTATTTACAAAGGATCTTCTATTTCAACATAAAAAACCCTCAAAGATCCTAAAGGAAGATTCATCTTTGTTAAAGGTTTAATTCAAGAACAAATCTACACCTTTGCATCCATTTATGCCCCTAATAATCAACAATTAAATTTCATTGAAGAAACACTAGGAAAACTGGAGAAATTTCAGGAAGGTCATCTCATAGTAGGGGGGGACCTAAACTACATAATGGATTACAAATGGGACAGATCACACTTTGAGAAAAGAACCACTCAAAAAGATAGAAAGACAAAGTTGCCATCCATCTTACAAAGACACAACCTTATTGACATATGGAGACATATACATGTAGGGGAAAAGGATTATACTTATTACTCTCAAAGGCACAACTCATATACTAGGACTGACTTTATTTTAGTCTCTGATTCAATGCTTGAGCAAGCGATTGATTCCCAAATAGGATCGTGTCTAATCTCTGATCACTCTTGGGTCAATGTTTTAATAGCTTCAGAAACACCAAAACAGTGCTCCAAACAATGGTGTTTACCGAAACATTTACTTTATAATCACCAAGCAGCTAAAGAAATAGAAAGAATCCTAGAAAGAGCCATAGCTGATAATAACTCTGAAGAAATAAAGGCTAATATACTCTGGGATACGATTAAGACGGTATCAAGAGGACATATTATAGCGCTTTCAGCGAATATAAACAAAGAAAAATTAAAATATAGACAGGATTTAGCAGAATCCATTAAAAGTTTGGAGGAAGAACATAAAATGACAGGGAGCAAAAAAACGTACCAAACATTAACTGCCCAACGTAAAATTTTAGAAACGCTTGACAGTAACAGTGTACATAGAAGTTTAATTAAGTCTAAGCAAAGATATTGGTTTAATACCCCAAAAGCCCTAAGAACTCTATCGAATAAAATAAAACAAAAAAATATGAAAAATAACATTCACCTACTCCAAGATGAAAACAAAATAAATCGCCATGATTCCAAATCAATTTTGCAAGTATTTAGAGAATTTTACACGAATTTGTATTCATCAATAAACCCCAAACAAACTAAGATTATGGATTTTCTACACTCACTTAAAAATGTAAAGAAATTGGAAGAGAACCATAGATTAATTTTAGAAAAACCTATCTCCTTACAGGAAACCCTAGAAGCAATTAAGTTAGCCAAAAATAACAAAGCCACGGGACCTGATGGATACCCATCAGAGTCCTATAAAAAATATGCTACATTGCTAGCTCAATATCTAACTAATACTTGCAATTTAGTTTTGGATGAATGTAAATTACCCCCTACTTGGAATATGGCCGATATAGTAGTTATACATAAACAAGGAAAAGACCCAACAAAAGCTGATTCATACAGACCAATATCACTTCTCAATCATGACTATAAATTATTTACATCTATATTGGTCCGACGTTTAAACTCATTCATAAGCAATTATATCCATCATAATCAGGCAGGTTTTATACCCAAAAGAGAAATCACAGACAATATTTATAAAACTTTAAATTTGATTGAGTATTGCAAAAATAACAGGACTGAAGCATTGTTTCTTTCTTTAGATATCCAAAAAGCATTTGATTCGGTTGAGAAAAAATACTTATGTAGCACCCTTCAATTTCTAGGCTTTGGTGAGAAATTCCTAAACACTATTGGAGCAATATATTCGCAACCTACAGCTAACATTAGACTTAATGGTCTACGTTCAGAAAAAATTGTAATTAATAGAGGCACTAGACAGGGCTGTCCGCTATCTCCCATGCTCTTTGCTATAGCTTTGGAACCCTTCGCAGTAGCTTTAAGGGAAAATGAAAATATACTTGGAATCCCTACTAAAGATAGTTCCTTTAAAATCTCACTTTTCGCTGATGACATGCTAATTTATTTAACTAACCCAACAAGCTCAATGACATATCTCCACCCCTTGTTAACTGAATTTGGTTCTATATCTGGCCTGATTGTTAATCAATCAAAATCACAAATCCTTCCTATCAATCTCTCTAAAAGTACTGAAAACATAATCTGTAAACAGTATAAATATCAATGGGCCTCAAATCATTTAACTTACCTTGGCATTAATATTACTTCCAAAATAAACGACCTTATCAAATTGAATCACCAAAGAATAGCTAACCAAATTAAAGCAGATATCGTCAATTGGAATAAACTAAAACTTAGCTGGTTCGATAGATTCCATCTAATAAAATCATTTATATTACCTAAGTTTCTTTTCGTTTTCAGAGCAATCCCAATAACAATTCCCATAACGCTAATTACTCAATGGCAAACAATGATCAATAGTTTCTTATGGCAAAACAAACACCCAAGAATTTCTTATTCCACATTGAGACGAAAATCTAGAGACGGAGGTTTTAATTACCCAGATCTCAATTTATACCAAGCAGCAATTAGACTTCTAAACTTACTCCAACTCATCTCTGTGGAAACTACAGCAGAATGGATTACCCTTTTCAATACTCAATTGGATAAATTCTCCTTCAATGATTTAATATGGAACAAACAAATAAATAGACCCAAAAGCATTAACAAAAATACGTTTTTATTAGCAATTTTGCAGACATGGGACAAATTTAAAGCTAAACTTATTCCAGAAAAATCCAGATTCTCCTCATTTGTTAATCAGTCTTGGTTCCCTCCAGGTCAAGAATCAGATTTCATAAATATATTTCAACAGGCTAAGATGACAAGATTAATTGATATAGCTACAAATTCAGGCCTGATGGAGAAATCAGAAATAGAAGACAAATTAATGCAAAAACTGTTATGGTTTAGATACTTACAGATTAAAAATATGATGGAACAAATAGGCATAAAATCAATAATGAAAACTCCCCTGACGGAATTTGAAATGATAATACGATCTTATACAGTTCAAAAAAAAGGAATGATCTCCATACTTTACACTACATTACTGAACACACTGAACAAAAAGCAAATTCTTTGCCAATCCAGCTGGGCCAAAGATTGTAATATAGATCAATCTCTTGAGACATGGAATAAGATTTGGACTTCAACTATATTTAGATCAAATGTTACCCTAACTAAGCTGCAAACATTTAAGATTATTCACAGGTGGTATCTTACGCCTAAGAGACTATCCTATATATATCCATCAGCTTCCCCAAAATGCTGGAAAAACTGTGGAGAGACGGGCACGTTTGCCCATTGTTGGTGGGGCTGCCCTTTTATTAAAAGCTATTGGGAGAAAGTGACTGAATCAATCAGAACAATTACAGGATATGAAGTCCCTTTGGATCCCAAAATCATTTTTTTAGATCAATGGGATGACTTAGCTATACCTATGATTAGAAAAGAATTGTTTGCAACCCTTTTCGTAGTAGCAAAGAATGAGATAGCGTTGGTCTGGAAGAAAGATCATGCACCCTCTGTAGATTCATGGCTTGAAAAAGTGTGGAATCACTTCATAATGGAAAAAACCCATAATGACCTTTACATAGCTGAACAGTTTCCTGTGAATTCCAAGTTCATGGAAAAATGGCTTCCATTCTTTGAATATGTTGATAAAAATAATATCCAGCCTAGATCAAAAATACTTCAAACAATTACTCTCTCTAGAACCTTTACATTATAGCTTATATGTTTTGTTGAACTACATAGCTCTTAACTGTATGTACTTAACTCCCTCCTGTATCACAATAGTTTTGTACTGGTTAATGTTTTGACTTATATGTGTACGTTTGTATGTTGTAATGGTTTATCTGCAATAAAAGTTTAAAAAATCAAAAAAAAAAAAAGATACTTACAGATCCATGATCTCTTAAACAGATATTAAACAGCCTTTGAAGTTCTAGGATGTGGCTCCGAAAACAGCAGTAGAGACCCTAGTTATCTTAAGTTCTGTTTTTTAAAATTTTTATTACAGCCAAAAGAGAGTAGTTGGCTATAGTACATTGCAAAACTGGACTATAGATTTACGTTCTGGAAAGAAGCCACCTAGACAATACACCTCTCTATATTTTGGTCAAGACCCAAGACTTATTTGCTATTCATGAAGGCAATTAATTCACAAAAACTGCTCATCCAGGGGAAGGACTGTTTCCTGGGAGTTTCAAAGACTTTGAAGATGGGAACAGTTTTCATTTTAATTATGGAGGCTTTCCAACACGAGAAAAGTAGACAGATTGTTCACCGGACATGCCCTACGCAGATGGCGATGTCACATACCAACCAGTTTGAGGGAAGCCGGCGTCTGTTGCTCCATATGCTATTGTCAAAGTCAACACCCAATTAATTTGCACTAATACTTCCCGAACGTATCTTTGGAACGAGTATTTCAGAGCACCTGCACAGGGGAGAAAAGAGGCTGGGCTTCGAGATTCCATACCTGTGATCTAACTTGTTTACTTCGGTCTTAAGTAAAGGTCAGTGTCGTAAGCTATCATGAATAACCTTTCTGAACAATCCCAGCGGAGCTGACATTCCTTGGGTATGTTTGGAAAATAAAATTTTAATGCAGGGATGAATTTGCAAAGTCCCAACCATCACCAGAGCCGTAAAAACAGGTAAGGAACAAATGAGATCAGGGGATTTGTGCTCTAATACATTATGTTATGTAAACCTGCAAATATTTGTTAGAGTGGCTTACGTTTACCACTAAGCCGACGAGTACCATGAATGGAGAAGGACGGTGATGGGTTATAAAATGAAATCGAAATTGTGAATCACCACCACTCAAAAATGACAGGCCTGAGTTTTCAGAATTCTCATATCTCTACCAGGTAAGCCTTTTCCTAGACAACACGCTTCAGTTTTGACAGCTCTCTCACATACATTCCTAATACAACAAGAAGAATCAAACGAACTATTGAAAATTGCAAGATGCCTTGAGCGTGTCTTACAGCATCAAGTAAGATAACAATATTAACTTGTTATTAGTGAAACTACTAATGTCAACTGCCAGAGGAATAACTTGAGATATTTATTGAACCCAATATAGGCTTTCACCCTGATTTCTCATAAGCCTTGTGAAGAAATAAAGCAATTATGAACATTTTCATGTGCCGTCAGAAGGCAGGAGGCTGAATTGGTGGATCCTCTGAGAGGGAAAATGGCTCAAGCAAGGCCAACGTTCTCTTGTCCAGAGGTTTTAAATGGGCCTTCCCAGTTCTCAGAGGAAAGAAAAAATGTGACCTTTCCCCTCACAGAAACCAGTGCAAATTTATCACGAAGATTTAATTCATCTGCTGCTTTTGTATCTAATTTGTATCTACCTATGCGGCAAAAAAGAAAAAGAAACTGATGCCCAGCAAGCTCTGGAACAAGTACTGAATGCTGTGGAACACCACACCTGCACAGGTGTCAAGCTGGCTTCTCCAAAGGCCCTCCTCTGCATACACCCAGACAGGAAGGAGCAAAACCACTCTAAAGCCAACCTCAAACACCCAGCCAGATAATCAGAGATCCAAAGGAACCGTTTGTGGTTCATAATATTAAAAGCTGCTGAAAGCTCTAAGTGGAATCGTAGCTCAGTAAAGCTGGCAAGTAGGAAAATGGAAGTTCTCTTTGTTCCATACAGAAAATGAGACTGAAAGGTCAAGATAGGAAGCGTATTCCAAATACTCCTGAAATTGCTTTGCCAACACACAATCTACCCCCTTAAAAACTGTCTGCAATTTCCAAGTGTGGCTTTTTAGGGAGTGAGTGAATTATCACTTCCTTTAAAGGAGGAGGGACTCTCCCATGACTCTGGCAGATGACCGACTTGACCAACCAGGGTAGTCAAAAGTCCTAACATTGGCCATTTCCACACAAGTTGAATAATGCACCTTCAATGCACTTCCGCAATCCTTTTGAATCCTTTTGAAGTGGATTTTTTGTTCCACACATGGAAAATCAGTTTCAAATGTTCACTAAAGAGTATTGAAAGTGGATTATCCAACGTGTGTAGAAGCAGCCATTATATTGTCCCTAGCTTTGAAGTGCCACCAAGTTGTCAATAACAGCCAGCTCTGTATTTCAGAGACGAAGCAAACAGGAGCAGAGGTCTCTGACTGAACCTTTGTGTGGAAGTTGTAGTCTTATAATAGGCTGAAGCGGTTAAGTTAGAGAGGAACCTGATAGAATGCCCGGAATGGGGTTCTGGGACTATTCCATCTGCCGCTCTGAAGTTATGCAAATAACTACCCAGTGGGGCCTTCAGTTCAGGGGAAAGACATGGGGAAGGTGGGCAGGAACTCCATCCAGCCCCACACTGCTAAACTGAGAGCCAAGCTACAAGTGACGCCTGACACAGGTTGGACGCTTGTCAGCTTCCCTCAAGTTTTGATGGGAAATGAAGGCAACCTGGTCTTGCAGCTGTAATGGAGAGCGAAGCTGTAAAACCAGGGCGCCTACATTTCCCATCAAAACTTGAGGTAAGCTGACAAGTGTCCAACCTGTGTCAGGCGTCACTTGGAGCTTGGCTCTGAGTCAAATTGGCTCCTGTGACATTCCTGGCAGCTGCTGTGTGCTTGAGGTGAAAGCCAGTTGAGTCAGGGGAACCCAAACTCAGCTCATTAAAAAACACATCGTATACTTTGGACCTTAGTTGTTCACCTTCAGCATTGTATCATCCCTCCAGCTTGTCTTGTTCTTCAGGAAGTTTTCTTTCGAGAACATGAAAGAGCAAAGGGAACGGGATTTTGGGAAAACAGGACCTTCCTTGTTCAATAAGTAATTAGAAAATATAATGCAAGCTCTTCTCCCTCATTATAAGAATGAATGAGGGTCTGGATTGCTTTTAAGAAAATAATTCATTGAAATAGGAAGTGGCAAACCCCTCAAAATGTACATAATCGATCAATTTAATCCTATTTACACATCTCTGTGGTGTAAAAAAATATCCATTATTTTTGTTCTCAAAAATTCCTTCTAACCATTTAGAAATATATATCCCCAAATGTTTAGTTCTACCTGTAGCTTAATTTTCACAGGGAACAATCCTGAGTAGGTCTACTTGGGGGGAAAAAACATTTTATTCTTTGGGGCTTACTCCCAGGAAAGTGTTCTTAGACTTGCAGGCACAATAGCTTTTCTGAGGGTTCTGGTCAAGCTCGAGAAACTCAATTTTGCTCCAGTTAGCAGCCAGGTGGCTTGAGGCTTGAAAGCTTCTATTATCATGGGGAAATTTCTGCCAATAAACAGAAACTGAAATAAAACTTATCGTTAGGCAGTGAAAGGTGGCTCTTTTGTTGAAGAAGGTAAATGGAATTGCCAATAAATCAATTTAAATGGGCTTAAGCTAAAGAATTGTGCATATTGTCCCCTCTATGGAAACACAGATAAGCAGACTTCTGTTCTTTATTTCAAGGCCTTTGCTGAATTATGAAGCAACAGCCCTCTGAAACATATGTAAGATCTAGTATTCTTGGGAGACTGTCGCAACCCCTAGGGAACCGTGAACCAATTTCATTTTTATTCACTGGATGAAGCTAGCAACCGGAGTCAAGGGTAGAAGAACCTGAAGTTCTTCACATTCAAACAGTCCTCATGAATACAGCATGGAGTAGTTTGTACTTTTAACAGATAAACAGATCCTCCATCTTTCAAAACATTACACATTTGCTTGATTGATGTTGGGGACAAAGGGAATATGCGGTAAGTTTCCACCCTGCTTGGGACTGGAGCTTCCCAAGGACATCAGGCCAGCCACAGCTAGAAAAACCATGCTAGAGCTGGACTGTGGTCTCATCCAATATTTCTATTCTAGTAGGAACTCCAGTTTATTGTGCTAAAAGCAGATGTACTAGGCGAAAACAGCAAAAATAGGAAGAATGGTGGGGAGTAATTCGGCTTAGGTATTTGTCTTTTCAGTTTTGCCATTCATCTTTATTTCCTTCCAGCCATTCTAACATGGAAATCTTATGAAGAGTTACTCCAGTCTAAATCCACTGACTTCAATGGGCTTAGACTGGAGTAAAACACCATAGGATTGCTCTATAAATGTCACAGTGAGTTAAAGCCCAAGGGGACCAAGAGAGGAGTATCTAAAAATACTTTTTCCTCTTGCATTTCCTCTTGAGTGGAATATGTTCTTCCTTACGTAAGAATATTTCACATGCACAAACATATAAACGATCAAAGAGGAATTCACTTGAGCATTAGATGTTTCTTTTTTTGCAGGTCAGAGGAAAACAGGAGTGATGTGCTCAATGTTTTCAAAAAAATGTAATTTATCAAAGAGGAACTATTTACCAATGCAGAAGTCCAGCACTTCTAAGCAGAGAAATTAGTCTCAAAGATGAAAAACTGTCCAGTTCAATGTCCCCTTTGCTTCTGGGAGATTCCAAGAACAGCTAAGGCTTTTCAGGATGTTTATGCTCCTCCCCAACAACCTGCTTACTTGATCTTCACATAGAGGCAATTCTTCTCCCCCATCTTGAGGCCTCTTTTCAAAGACTTCTGTTTATTGCATTCCAAACCCACCTTCTTTCTTTTCCAGCCCAAATCAGGGTGGTGGCTGGAGATCTCCTGGAATTACAACGGACCTCCAGGCCATAGAGATCAGTTCCCCTGAAGAAAATGGCTGCTTTGGGTGGTGGGCTCTATGGCATTATACCCTGCTGAGGTCCCTTCCCACCGCACCCCTCTCCAGACTCCATCACCAAAATCTCCTCAGAATTTCCCAACCTGAAACTAGCAACCCTAGGCCTCTCAGAGCCAAGCTACAAGTGTCCACAGGTTGGACACTTGTCAGTTTACCTCAAGTTTTGATGGGAAATGTAGGCGTCCTGATCTTACAGCTTGGCTCTTCATTTAATTGAAGTTTACAGGAACCCCCCCCCCCCACACACACACACACCCAGCGGAGGGGAAGGGGTGCGTCCAGCAAGAGCCTGACGCCTGCACTCCCCTCCCAACCGCATGTTCTCCCTCCCATAGACTGCCGTTCTGTAAACGTCAATTAAATGGAAAGCCACAATTCTGAAAATCATGATTTCAATTCATTTGTGGTACTGATGGTTGTTACTAGGGGTGCCGTTCCTCCGAGAGGGAATCCCCCTCCCATCCTCTGCCCCTGCCAATACCCACCTGGCCGGCGGGGGGCGGGGGGAAGGTGGGGGGACAAGCCTCCTGGGAACACTCCTGAAATGGTGCAATAACGTCACTGCCAGGAGTGATGTCGCCATGCTGCCCCGAGAGTGCTCTGGTGCTTTGCATCAGGCCAATTTGGGCCCCAAATTGGTCTGCTGCAAAGTGCGCACATGCACTCCTGGACCTACACGATTATGTCACTTCCCTCAAGTGTGTGCATGTTTCATGCTCATGCAAAGAGGAAACTAAGGTGAGTGCCAGGTCACTCCCCTCCCACCGGGAGGATAAGGGGACCTGGCAACCATAGATGTCATTGAGGGCCTAGATAGCAATTAATATTTTAATTGCTAGAATGGGATATTCCCAAGATATGCATGCTTATAAATCACTTCCTCCCCCCTAGAATAGGTTCCTCAAACCAGGGAGGGTTACTGTGTACTGAAGGGAGAGTACTCTGCACATGTGCAGAGTTGCTGCCCCCTCAGGATTCAGAAAATAATAATAATACTAACATTCGATTTATATACCACCCTTCCAGGCAACTTAATGCCCACTCAGAGCCATTTACAAAGTATGTTATAATTATCCCACAACAAACACCCTGTGAGGTGGGTGGGGCTGAGAGAGCTCCAGAGAGCCATGACTAGGCCAAGGTCACCCAGCTGGCTTAACATGGAGGAGTGGGGAATCAAACCCGGCTCTCCAAATTAGAGTACCGCGCTCTTAACCACTACACCAAACTGGCTCTCTTGATTATTGATTGGCACAAATTTCTTTAGATCTTCATTTAGATCCTCCCAGATTACTTGATTTCTTTATAGTGAACGATGATAGGGCAGTGATATGCACTCCGTGGCTTGCAGAGAGCCACATTCACAATTACCATAAGCCACATGATGACTGTATATCCTGTGCATCAACCTACCAAACACACACACACACACACACACACACAACAAGATATAACTAATATTAAATATATAGCTGTGACTTTAAGTTTTTTATTTACTAGAGTACCTCTAAGCATGTAGGGCAGTCACTCTGCAGCACTGTTGAATCTCAGAGCGGGACCACAAGTGATGCCTGACACAGGTTGGACACTTGTCAGCTTCCCTCAAGTTTTGATGGGAAATGTAGGCATCCTGGTCTTGCAGCTTGGCTCTCCGACTGCTGTCCAATGGACTTTTCAACTGTCACTTGTCCAACATTCCGCCAAGCTGCCTACATTTCCCATCAAAACTTGAGGGAAGCTGACAAGTGTCCAACCTGTGTCAGGCGTCACTTGTGGTCCCGCTCTCAGGCCACCCTTGTGTATCTAGAGTGACCAGAAGGGTTCTCCTCTCTTCTTGCTCTCTTCTTGACATGAGAAAAGGCAGGTCTGGTGGGAGAGGGAGAAAGAGAAAGATTTCAAAAGTGCACAGAGGAGAACAAGCTGGCCATTGAGAGGAGAGAGTAAAGCCATTCCCACTACACCACCATGGCCAGCTTGCTCTATTCCCAGCAGCCACTGGGATGGTGAGAGCATGAAAGCTGTAGAGAAGGGTGAAGAATTGTCAAAGAGGATTTTACTGCCCTCCCCTGGCACAAACCCACAGCTCAGGTTGGCCTTCAAGCTTACCTGTCCTCTAGACTCTCAAGCAGCAGCTGTTTCAAGGTAGGATACCTGCCAACCACAAGCCGCCCTGAGCCTGCTTGCGGGGAGGGCGGAATATAAATACGATAAAATAAATAAAAATAATAAATAAAGCTCCACCAGTTAGTGGCTTTGCCCATTTTCCTTGAACATGGGGTAGGTGTCACATCAGGTAACAGTACTAAAAAGAGCCACAGGTGGCTCCTGAGTTACTGTGTATCATTGGAAAGGGCTTAAGATTGCCTCGGTCTTATGACCCCCTCAGCCCTTTGGCCTTCTTTAACAAAGTACTTCTTTTTCTGTTGTGAAAGGTGGAGTTTAAACTTGCCTGGATGTTATGCCTCTTCAGTCCTTTAGCCCTAATCTCAGATTTGGGGGTGAAGTGGGTTGAAGACAGGAAAATTGGTTATGTGAGTAAAAATGCTCCGAGGCGTACATTCATTTACACGGGTAAGCTACAACAAGGTAGTTTG
Organism: Eublepharis macularius; assembly: GCF_028583425.1. NCBI lineage: Eukaryota > Metazoa > Chordata > Lepidosauria > Squamata > Eublepharidae > Eublepharis > Eublepharis macularius. Next base: position 19,014,191 of record NC_072796.1, read on the forward strand.
CCGTTAAATGAGTAAAACCAGATGCCAGGCTAAGTGAAACTGGGCACTCATTTGTCTGCTGCTGCCCTCTTCCCATGGCCCCATCTACTCCGTCCTGAGGTAAATTTCCCACTGATAACAGAAAAGGCAACTCCAAAATAGTATTAAATGATTTTATACTACTTTTTTTCTGCTTAAAATTCTCCCTTACTGATTTGGACCTCAAAAAGTAGAGAAACAAACAAAAAAGAAGCAATGGGCCAAGATGAGGCGACAGAGCAGGATAATGAATCTTAGTAAGGGGTTAATTTACTGGTTTGCAGTTTCTCATTTCTCATTCTTTGTCAGCAATTGGAACCAAAACTGCTTGCATATCCCCCCTTATATCTATTTAACAAAAAAGGCTAGATATATCTTTTTAAACCAAAGCTGGAAATTCAGGAGTGGGACATAAGATATTTCAAGAAAATACATTGCTAACAAATGCACCCTTACCAGTGACAGGCCCAAACTTGGTAAGTGTAGTTGCTAACACACAGTCTCCATTATGGATAGTATTATCCACACCATATTGGTAACATGGGGATCTCAAGTCTTTTTCACACCAGTATTCCCCAGCCCTTCTTCAGCATGTCTGTTGAGGGTGGTGTGGGAAATAAAGTGACTGTAGATAGCCTCTTAAGCATGCTCTGAATTCAAAATACCCCAGCAGAGAGGAACACATACTTCTAGGGCTCACTACCATTACTGCTACAAGCTAATGTTTATCACCCAGCAAGCTTCCATGGCAGATTGGGGGTTTGAACGTGGGTCTTCCAGACCGTAAACGGACACTCTAACCACTATACTACACCACATTCCTCCATGATTTTATTTAGGTAAGAGGCCTCAAGCGATCTGGGTTAGAAATAACAGTTCTATTTATATACTTAGGCAATATAGTACTTAGCTTTTCTCCCTGATAGGGACTCAAAGCAGCTCATAAAAGCTGCCAATTTAAATGAACAATATAAACAAGAGAAATATAATAAATGAACAAAATAAAAAAGCAGGAAACCAAACCCAGCACAAGCAACACATTTTAGGGTCTATAAAACGATTTGATGACAACAATGCCATTCTGGATTATTTTAATATCTTGACAAACTGTTATTAAAAAGTTGAATATTTATTTTAAATTAAAGAGGTAATGCTAAACAGTAATTGTATAGAAAGCAAAAAAGCAGAATATATTGTAATTTAACCATTGTCTGCCTTAACCAAATGAACATCAACTGTGTCGTCAAACTTTGTGGATTATTCTGAATCAAATTTTAAAACAAAATATTTAATTTACATCAAATATCAACCAGGTACTACATAAAGCTGAAAATGAGCTTCTTTCCCTAATGAACTGAACTATTAAGAGGATAGTTCATAAACCCAAATGCATACCTTTTTTCCTTCCTGGAATACTTTGATAAAATCTGATGCTAGTTCGTATCTCTGACCAACTAAATAAAGATTGGCCACCACTTCAGATTAGGAAAGTCACTGTCTTGTTTTTGAAGATAATCCTATTAACAGTGTATCTCCCCCAAATGAAGCTCTTGTAATATTTTCAAGAACCCTTTCCATCAACTGTCAATCCAGCAACCAGTTTGGAGCTTTCTGTTTATTGTGTCACACAGTGTTGAAGGCCTGGTCTCCATGGGGACAGAGACATATAAAGGATGCTTCAAGGCCTTATAGCTTCAGTTGCGAATCAGGACAGAGCCCTTGAGCTAGGAGTGAACTGAAAGATATCTTCTGGGTTGCCAGGCAGAGGCAATATCAATTAAGAGGTAAATCAGTTAAGAGGTGAGAGCCAGTTTGGTGTAGCGGTTAAGAGTGATGAGACTCTAATCTGGATAACCAGATTCCCCACTCCTCCGCTTGAAGCCAGCTGGGTGACCTTGGGTCAGTCACAGCTCTCTGGAGCTCTCTCAGCCCCACCCACCTCACAGGGTGATTGTTGAGAGGATATTAGTAATAAACTTTGCAAACCGCTCTGAGTTAAGTTGCCCTGAAGAGCAGTATATACATTGAATGTTATTGTTATTATTATATTATTATTATTAAATATAGCTTATGAGTGTGTGATATGGGGAGAATTTAATATAAAGACATTTATGTGATGGTACTTAGGAGAAGGTGAAAACCAGTTGTTACAGAAAAGTGAGATTCTGAGACATTAGAAGAGATGGGTGGGGCATTATTGGGTTCAGTTAATGACAGAGGTAAGAAAAAAAATAGGTGATCTAGATAAAACGTGAAATTACCTCAGATCTCATGAACCTGGAATAGTCTTTAGTTCTAAGAAGTCTTGAACTGTTAAAAAGGGGGGGGGGGTGGCCCTCACATGATAAAAGTATTTTCTTTCTCAAATGAAGGTTCTTGGATGCTGATCAAAGCAAACACCAAGAATTTTAACTGTCAATTCTGAACGTTCTTCTGCTTTCCCTCCTAACCTGGTTGCAGTCTTACAGACCTTTTCTTAAATGAATAGGGGAGGAAAAGACTGGACACTCTGAGGTAAGCTTGGATGGTGTTTTGAGAAGTCCAGAATCACCTTTCCAAGAAAGCCACAGCTTGCAAATCAGTGGAGGATTCCAGACTTAGAACAAGCCAATCAGCCGCTCTATATTTCATGCAGAGATTGCTTCAAGAATGCTCACCCTGGAGATTTTCTTCCCTAGAAACCTTTTGCTTTTTAAACTTGGAAGCCATGCTTTTACGGACCTTAAAACAAAAGCTCCGTTACCTTAGGGGGATTTCGGTTCTCAGCTGATGAAAGGCTGAAACCTTGCAAGTGGAAGCAGCAGTTTTCACAGCAGACTTTCCTTTTTTAAAAGTCTTATCCAACTCCCCCTATCCACACCCAAAGATGATGTAATGCTTTTCTATGTCCACTGACTAGATCATGCAATTCCCCTTATAGTTTAGCACAGGGCTCTTTTTCAGCTGAAACGCAGTGGAACGGAATTCTGGAACCTCTTGAAAATGGTCACATGGCTAGTGGCCCCGCCCCCTGATCTCCAGACAGAGGGGAGTTGAGATTGCCCTCCGCGCCGCTCCAGCAGCACAGAGGGCAATCTAAACTCCTCTCTGGCTGGAGATCAGGGGGTGGGGCCACCAGCCATGTGACCATTTTCTCTGAGGGCAACCCACTGAGTTCCATCGCCTCTTTTCCCAGAAAAAAAATCCATAGTTTAGCATATGCCATGATAATCCTACTGTATTTATATAGGGCTGCATCTCATCCATCAAAAGTACGGACCCCAAAAAATTAAAAGCATTATTTAATGTGTTTGAATTTCTTACAAAGGTAAATAAACAAGACTTCAGAGGCCAGATTTCACCACCATCTCATGAGAAAATTACGAATTGAGAAGTGTTTATTGAAACTCTGCTTTCAAAAAAGGGGGGCGGAATGTGGGAGGTAGAGATAATAAGCGTGGGAATGAAAGAGCTGTTTAACTTTTTTCCTCACCACCTTTCTTATGCCCCTTCCAGTTGCTCTCCTTCCTGACCCCTACCCAGGGCAACATATACATGCTTAGGCTTGAAGATTAAACGGCCCCTCTCCTTACTGTTCTTTTTCTCAAAACTCAAGCCTTCCAAAGCCACTTTTAACTTTTTTAAAAAAAACAGGACATTTGCTTGTAATGTGTAGTTTATTCCCTCAGGCTACAAACAACGGTTTTCCCGCTCTAAAGACTTGCATCATTGCACAGTCATTCTCAGCTCCATACAAGGCCTTTTCCCTCCCCAAAACTGTCTTTAGAATTATCAGGATTAGCATAAGAGAAATGTTTACAAAAATCCACCCTGAAATCCAAGAATCCATTTCTTTTCCTCTTTTGAGGAACTTGAAGTAGGCATATGTGATTCTGTATTCCCGGGCCGACTATATACCCAAATAACATTTTACTGGCATTATTCCAGTAACTTTTGGCATCAGGTATGCCAAACTATGTATTCCCAGATAGACCTAAATTATATGGGTTTACTCAGGAAAGACAGCTATAGGGTGCCCCCTCAACAGAAGCTGTTTCCGAGCTTCCGGCCATGTTGCCACAATGGCCCAGCCTTCCTCAGGCCTCAGAACAGAAGTGCATGGCAGGTGGAGGGGTGCAGCACCCTTGTCCTCTGCAGTGTCTTTCTGGGAGTCTTGGCCCCTCAGCATGCTATGCCAGCCACTCCATTTTCCTCTCTCAGTGTGATTTTGAAAGCCCTCTTTTATCCTCCTTCCACCCATTAACTCAGCCAGCCCCATCTAAGGTTGCCAGCTCCAGGTTGGGAAATTCCTGGAGATTTGAGGGGTGGAGCATGGAGATGACAGGATTTGGGGAAGGGAAGGACCACAGCAGGGTATAATGCTGTGGAGTCCACACTCCAAAGCAGCCATTTTCTCCAGGGGAACTGATCTCTATGGCCTGGAGATCAGTTGTAATTCCAAGAGATCTCCAGCCACCACCTGGAGGCTGGCAACCCTAGCCCCATCCTCTTGGCCCTGACCTGAAGGCCAGTGTCATTGCCTGGGCCAGAGGTGGGAGCATCACCTGGCCCTGGTTGTAGGTACACACATCTTGAGTCTTGCTCAGGCTTGCACCAACCTGCAGCTGGGTTATTTCTTGGCTTTTCCTTTGTTCCTGACCCCAGCTTTTGCCCAGGGGCCATTTTGAGAGTGGCACCCAGTGGTCTGCTTAGCTTCCTGGCAATGGCAGCCATGTTGTGAAGGCATCTGCAATATGCACAGAACCAGGGGTGGCCATTTTGAGGTTGGGCTTTGTGTAGCCTGATTTGCCTCCTGCTTACTGGCAGTAATGGCCATTTTTGTGGGCTTTTTGAAGCTTATCCTGTGCTGCAAGTGACCATTTTGAGTGTGTCTCACAGTGGCCTGCTTAGCCTCCTTGCACTAGCGGCCATTTTATAGAGGACTCTGTGGCCTACGCAGTGTTTGGGCTGCCATTTTGGGGGTGCTGTGTTTCTATTGGGCTTTGAAGCTCTAAAAGCCATCATTTTACATTACATTACTGTATGTTTCCATCATGCCACCCAGAAAGGGTAGTAGCCCTGCTAAGGGCAAGCAGCCAGCGAATAGGCCTCCTGCAAAGCGGCTCTGCAGACTCTTCCTTTGAGGATGATGAAGTGGCCAAGGGAAGAAGAGAAATACTGCTATCAGTATCTCTCAGTCAGGAGGACTGAATCAGGGTTAGGCCCAGCCCCTGCAGGCCTCCAGTCTATCTGAGCCTCCCTCACTGTTTTAACTTTATTTGGAGAAAGTACTTACAGCAGCAGCAGCAGTGAAGGCCTAGCTGAGGCTCAGGTGGGGGGCCTTGCAGTCATCTGAAGGGTGGTTTGCTGCACACATTATTTCTACAAGGTTAGCAAGGATATACAGTCCCAGGGTGGTGTGACTGGTTAAATCCCTCCCTCTTTTCCCTGCCCAGTTTGCTACCTTTGTGGGCCTAAAGAGCTGTTTTTTAAGTTTTGTCACTCCCGCCACCTAATGGCATGCTGTGTTATTGCATCTGCTGAAATAGGCAAAACTGTCACTCAGGGCATCGAAGTCTAAGATGTGATCTGATCTTTCTACCAGATTAGCACAATTGACAGCCGGTATCGGATCTGGCCTAGGCTGCTGTAATCCAGTCATGTCGAGGTGACAGTGGACCTGACTGACAAGGTAGGTAAGTCCACTGGTCTCTAGTGCCTGGCTGTGGGGGCTCCAGGGGTTCAGGCGACAGTCTCTCGACTCCCATATTTAGGCTCCTGGGTTGTATTGTCCTGGGTCTTGCCTTTGGATTTTGCTGTTTGGCCACTGGGTTGTTACTTGACTCAGTCCTAAAGGGACAGTCATAAAGGGAGCAGCATGGTGGGGGCTAACTTTCCTCTTCAGGAAGTGGAGGAGAAAGATGAGGTGGACCTGAGGAGGGGACAAATAAATGAGATTTAAGAAAGTTTACTGCACCTGGGCCAATCGGCTGCTAGCTGGCCTTCTTTATGGGAGCTCTAGCAGCTGGTGGGGCACTGAGCCTTGTCTCCAGGGGGTTGGCACCTGGAAGTGTCCTTGGAGTTTCTGCTGCCTTGGGGCCCAATGACTTCTGGGTTTAGTTCAGGAGCACTGGTGGGCTGAGCAGTGGCCCATTGACCAGTCAGTACAGGAGTCTTACTATAAACCATATATGACTGGAATTTTCCAGTCCTCATGGCAGCTGGATTGTGAGGGAGGGAACTTGATAACCCCTCATGTGGACAATTAAGCAGTGGTTTGCTGCACCTAACCCTCTTTCATCGAAGTGGCATAGGATTTTGAGATGGGTCCTGGAGGGTTCTGGAGACTGGTCCTGGCATTTATGTTTTAAGGCAGCGCCCAGTCTTGCCTGCAGATGGAATGGTGCAGCTTGTCCCTCGGATTTCCTCTGAGCTATGCCTCCAGGGAGGGCTATTGTTGCTTGGCAACCGGATGGCATCACCCCCAGCATGTGGTGAACCTATGACCAAGTGGCCAGGAGTCTCTAGGCTGGGGTACCAGTTGATCTGTAGGAGTTATGGCTGAGCTGGTGGATCTCTCCCACAGTTATGGGGGAGTGGACTGTTAAGGGGCTTGCCTCATATCCAGTGGCAGCCATCAGGCAGCTTAGGCGCATTTAGTTTCACCCGTAAACCTCCCAGTTAGATGAAAGCCCGGGCAGTTTCCGGGGTCGCAAGACATTAATGGTGGGCATGAGAGTTAGATCCTGAGCATTATAGTGCAGTGATGACCCAAGCCCTTAAATAAGGGGCTGGTTGACTCTGCATTAGCCATGGGGAAAGTGATGGCCGAGCTGCTACGTCTGTTTGATGGGATGTGGGGTCCTTTGCCTCACTCCTGGTCATTCACCTGGGGGTAATGAGCTGGGCTTCCCAAGGGCACGGCACTTCCGTTACAGGCCCCACAGATGTGCACGCATAGGCAAGGTGGCCCAGTGTGCTCAAGGGGAGGAGCAGTCCTCCGCCTCACATACAAGTCATTCACTTGGGCAGTAATCTGCAGGGCATGGCTGTTCCAGCATAGGCTCACGCAGATTTGCACAAATAAGCATGGTGGCCTCGTGAGCTGGAGGGGAGGAGCGGCCTCCATTTCATGTTTGGGTCATTCACTTGGGTGGTATGACCTTGGCTCACAGGGCATGGCCCTTTCCTTACAGGCAAACACAGGTTTGCAGCACCCAGGCAAGTAGTGGCCTGATGGTTTGAGGGGAGGTGCGGTCCTCCATCTCACATTCTGATCATTCACTGAGTGGTAATGACCTTGGCTCACTGGGCATGACCTTGGCTGCAGGGCATGGCCCTTTCGTTACAGTCTCACACAGACGTGCAGTGCATAGGCAAGTAGTGGCCTGGTGTGTTGATGATTGGTCCACAATGCTGCCGCTTCAGTGCGGCGGGAAGCCTGGGAGTCGTTAGCCCCTGAGAGGGCTAGGTGAAAGGCTAACAGAGCCATAGAGAAAGCTTTGGGGGAGGGTCTGGGCATTTATTTGCCACACCCCTACATACTAGGCTGAATTTGCCAACCTCGACCAAGGTAATGGGGGTTCACCTGGCCACTAAAGGCAAAGACATCTTCCTCAATGACCTACGGCATGGGCTGAGGTTGGCTCTAGGCCACCTGTGAGGCACTAGGGCCTAAGCAGAGGCTTGGCCCTGGCAGTGCCAGGATAGAGTTTGGGGATAGGGAGCAGGCCGGTGAGCACCCTTGATGTTTCCCCATTGGTGGGGAAATGGTGTCTGCCAGAAGCAGCTGGTACTGCTTGTGACGGCTGCCAGCTGCATAGGTGGACTGCCTGGGGTAACCCCATGTGAAAGTCCTTCCCTCACTGCTGTATGGCTGAGGCATTAGGAGCTTGAAAGAGGGGACTCAGATTTGCCTGGCTGGCCAGGTCCCAGCCATACACATGGATGGCTCACACCCGGGGCTTCGGGGCTCGCCCAGACAGGTCAAGGTGGAGGTCCAGGGTGACCCCGTGGCTTGACCTGTACCGCTAGTTGGCCCTTGCCATATTAATGGTTGATGTTATGTTTAATAAAGTGGCCCTTTAGTTCGAAGCCTTGTGTCTGTCTCATTATTCCGACTAGGGTGGCAATAAGGTTTAACATAGGTGAAAGCGTAGGACTTTTAAAAACACAAATTAATTTTCAACTTAGAGAACAGTGTCCCCCCAAAGAGGCTTGTGGTGGGCAATTAAGAAGTTGTTTTAAAAAAAGAAAGGCAGAAGCATAGTTGAACTGTTAAAAAAAAATTAGGCTACTGACCTTGCTCTTGGCTTCAATGAAACCAGGTCAGGTGGTTTAGAAAAACAGTGTTTGTAGGCTGACCTGTCATCTTCTGGGTTTCAAGAAGGGAGTTGCTTGATTCTTAAAGAAGAATTAAGCTTATTTGCTATTGTAGTTAGAAATCATAACAACATTAACGAAATAAGCCTTTTTAAAAAGAGTTCATGTTTCCATCTCCATGTAGAGCCATAACAATTAGCCAACTTTTAGCACAGGAAGTCAGACCCCAATTTAAAAAAAAAAAAACTTCTGAGTTTTGGCTAGGTATTATAACCCAAAAAAATGGAGGGGAGTTGGGGAAAAAATGTGGAATAGAGCTGTGTTACTAAATTTAGTCCACTTCACCTAGGCCTACTTTGTGGAAGTAGTACTAAGATGGAGGACAGAATAGGCAATAGGAGAGGAGTCCTGAGGAAAGGAGAGGCAGAAGAGTAGCAGGGCAAAGGGAAGGGAAGCTAGAGCTCCCCCCCCCCTCATATGTGGAGGCCCACCCCACAGCTGCTTTCCACTACCTCAGACTCCAGCTTGGGAGATGTGAGGGCAAAGAAGAGACCTCACAAGGGCCCTCTTCGCTAAGGCTGCTGCAGGAGCCCTGACCACAGAAGAGCAAGTAGGTGCTGGCACTGGGGAGGGGCCTGCTGCTGAGGTCCCCCCTCTTTCAACTGTGGTGCCTCAGCAGCAGGAGGAGGAGCACCATGAGGTGTCTTTGGGGGTGGAATTGCAGCAGCTGAGAGCGGTGAGTCTTCCAGTGCTTGAACTCATCCCAGGGACCCAGAGGATGCTAGAGGAACTAGAGGAGAGAATCAGCAACAGCTCTTCTCTGAATCTTTCAGAATCCAGCAGGAGGCCTTCCAAAGAGACGCTGGAAGACACGCTGGAGGTGACTCAAGAGGAGGAGGAAGTGCCCCCCCTCCCGAAGATGCTGCCATCTCAGCTGCATCTCCTGTGGGCATCTCCTTCTGCCCCCTCCCTGAAACAGTGTGCCTGCCCCCAAGCTCCTCACAAGAGGTGGCTCCTGGGGTGTCTGCAGCTGCTAGCAAATGTGATGATAGAAACACTTCCAGAGGATGGATGATCCCCAATATGCAGGGTTCCAGCTGTGCAGGGCCCAGATCAGTCAAGGAAAAACACCGTGTTTCATCTCTCAACTACCAGACTCAGCAACCACTTGAAGAAGCCCCATCAGGCAGTGCTTCTTCGGGAAGAGAAAGAGGCTGGGGCCACGTGACTGCAAGCAACCCGAGAGGGGGCTTGTTCCACAACCACCTCGGGAACTTTCTGTACCAGGTGTCCTTTAGGGACAGGACAACAAGCATCTCTGACAGAGATGCTGGGGGTGGCACTAGCATGACGGGGGGTGGGATCCAGAAGGCAGCGAAGAAGGTCACTCACTTCAAGATGATCAGTCTAGATAGTCATCCCTTTTCCATAGTCAAGAATATTGGGTTCTGCAAGCTGCTCCAAGAGGTCTGCCCCTGATACACATTCCCTGCTCAAACCACGTTGAGTTGGGCTGTGGTGCCCTCCCTTTACAGGGCTGCCAGGGACTACCTGTCTCACACTAGTGAGAGAAGTGCGCACTTCACATGAGATATCTGGACCTGCCTTCAGTCAAAACATGCATACCTCTCACTGACCGCACACTGGTGGCAACCTGATAATGTTCTGAGTGGCAAAATAAAAAAGCCAAAAAGAGAAATGAATAACTGCATCTAAAGAAGCAAACTTTGGAAACAGAAATCTCCCTCCCCATAACAATTCTAATCCAGATTTCCTTTTGACCACACAATAAATTCTCTGTGAGGGAATTATACCTCTGCTTTCCTGAAATCACATCTCGAGGTTGATTAAAGACAAGCCTTCCTCCACCTTTGTAAATATCTCTGGAGCATTTACCTCAGCTTCTGCTTCATCCTGTCTCCCGCCTTTTTCAGCTGGATTACTCTTCCCTTTTCAAACAAGGCCATTGTTGATGGCCTGTCAAAGGAACAAAGGCCTGCCACTCTGTCCTTGTGTCGTCTCTGGTATGTGCACATTCTTCTGCCAGTTTGTCAAGTTAATGGGGACTAGTGCTAATAAGCTACCTGTGACAGGGCCTAGGCACACTGTCATGTTTATAAGCAGATCTCAAAAGGGGTTCATGCAAATTGGATTCCACTGTTGTCATCTGAGGCAGCAAAGACATGGTAGAAAAGGAACCCTGCAGTAATGCCCATGACAGATAAAAAAAGAGAATTGGGGAGTTCGGAAGGGAAAGAGAAAATATTTGAGACCTCAGTGGATACATCAATGCAAATTTCCAAAAGAGACAGGGCTAATGGGAACACTTATTACAAAGTAGGAAGGAAAAGAATGAAACAAGTCAGGGTACATATGACAGATTTTTTTTAAAAAAAATTCAAAACAGATGACTTCGATTCCTGATATCTTGGACCTGATCTAAACAATACACTTACCACATGTTAGATGGTGACATGATGTTTGGTGCTACATGTGTGTGTTATGTGCCATCAAGTCACCTCCAACCTATGGTGATGCTATGAATGAAAGACCTCCAAAATGTCCTATTATTAACAGACTTGCTCAGATCCAGTAAATTGGAGGATGTGGCTTTTTTTTATTAAGTCGGCCATATCATTTTAGGTCTTCCTCTTTTCCTACTGCCTTCCACTTTTCCTAGCATTATTGACTTTTCCAAAGAATTTTTTATTCTCATGATGTGGCCAAAGAATGATAGCCTCAGTTTTGTCATTTTAGTTTCTATGGAGAATTCAGACTTGCTTTGATCTAGAACCCACTTGTCTTTTTGGCTGTCCATGATATCCTTCAGCACCACATTTCAAATAAATCAATTTTCTTCCTGTCAGCTTTCCTCATTGTCCGATTTTCACATCCATACATAGTCATGGAGAATACCATAGTTTGGATTATCTTGATCTTGGTCCCCAGAGAGACATCCTCATCTTTAAGGATCTTTTCTAGCTCCCTTATGGCTGCTCTTCCAAGTCTCAATTTTCTTCTGATTTCTTGGCTGCAGTCTCCCTTTCGGTTGATGATTGAGCCAAGGAATAGAACATAGTGTCAAGGATTGTTCTTTTTTTACCATACCACCATGCTCCCAGGCTGAGAAATTTCACCAGCCCTTTATAGCCCAGTACATATTACAAAGTATTGGGGATGAGGGTTAATTTCATTGTACCTTTGCTTATGTAGTACTTTTGTTGCTGATCCTATATTATTACCACCAGCGTCCAGAAGCATAGCACTAACAGCAGTGGTAGTATCAGTAGGCTTTCCCTTCAGGGTGGTCTCTCAGTCCCCTCTATGTTCAGACTACCAGAATGCTAATAAAAAGGAGGCATCAAAAGCAATCAATCGCTTAGACCCCATTTCTATTATGGCTTTACTTCCTCAATTTAATTGAAAAAAATGTCCAGAGCATACTTTTCAGTCAACAGGAGCTTTCATTTTATTTCTACTCTGAGTTGTGCTAGATGCCAATAGCAGCAGTAAGCCCTCTTTAAACCTTTGGAGAGAAGGAAAAGAAATATATATAAAGGAAATTTTCACACAGCCAGTGTTTTCCCATCTGCTCAGAGGGAAGTTTTTTGAAGTAGTTTAAAGCTGCAGCTCCAGTCTGGAGCAGGGAAGGGGAAGAGAGACGGTGTGTTTAAAATTCTGTCTTTATCAGCTTGGGTACCTCCTGATTTGCAGCAACTTCAAAGAAGGGTGCCAGACTCAACCGAGGAACAGCTACTGTGAAGAATACTCGGAATAAATGAAACTTTCCTCCAGTAATGGCCCTCGACTCCCAGTTTAGGCACACACAGAAATAAACTGAGGTAAAAATAGCAAGTCTGGACATTGCCATAAGGTCAGTAAATAAACTGCTCACCATGTTTGATTAAGACCATGCCGTTCTCCTTGCAGGAAAATTCATTTCAGGTTATCCCATCTAGAAGAAGGGAGTCATTGGATCGACCCCTGCACAAACAAATTTAATCAGCGGGTTGGATCTTGACTAGAGTTTTCATGGGTGCAAGAACTTCCACAGAAAGAACGTGATTTTCCCACGTTCCCCCTCCCACAGGAGTTTCCCTATGAAGAGGAAGGCAGGAATTTCAGACTCCATGAGCACAGCCCTTGCACCTGTGAAAAAAACTAGCCTAGATCCAACCCAAAGTGAACTAATAACAACTCAACCTGTTTGTGAACAAGTTTTTTATATTGTGCCTGAATGTTCCTTTATTGCCTTGAACCTTTGCAATCAGCAGCATTCTATTGTGGAAGAAAAACACAACAAAGAAATATTTTAATAGTTTTACTATACTTCAGCAGCAGCAATACCTGGAGAGTATGTGTGTGTGTGTGTGTGTGTGTGTGTGTGTGTGTGTGTGTGTGTGTGTGTGTGTGTGTGTGTGTGTGTGTGTGTGTGTGTGTGTGTGTGTGTAAAATGTATTTTTCATTTATCGCTTGTCACAAGCGCATGATTTGCAGTCAAAATTACCCAGAAGAAAGCAGGAGAATACCGAGAGTGGCTGACACATCTTACAAGGAAGATGCATCTCTTTGCAGCCTACACTGGGGTTTCAATTTGAGTACAGTATATTGAAATAATAGGAAGTACTTGAACAGCAGGCTAGCCTTTGCAGTTTGTAACAGTAGCTTCATACATGCCCAGGTCTGAATATTACAAGAAATCTTCCAAGGCCTTCCAGGAAATAGACCAGCTAAGACTGAAACATTAAGCTGTGAAGAATGGCAGTTTGTAAGCCATGCAGAAACTTGGATCTGAAGAAAGGATATCAGTGCCTACTCAAGGGCAGCACAGGTAATTACTTTCTTGCTGCAGCAAAAAAACATTCCTATGGAAACACTATTTCAGTTTGAACTGAGTTATACAAAGGAACCAAAAAAAAATTCCACGAAATAGCATCACCACCATTAGAATTATTTATTACTGTCACCTTAATATATGGTAAATGGGGCTACGGTTTAGCCATCTGCTCCTGTTCAGAGGGCCATTCTTGCCTCTATAGCTGTGATCAATGCCAGCTAATTAGGAGCATCACAGAGGCCTGATTATATACTTTTATATTACTTTAATTCTTGGTGCCAGCATCAATCATACACAGAGGATTGGAGGGGGGCATTCTGTGAGTGCATAATCAGCCGCTTGTGTTTATGGGACCTTGAAAAGCCTTACTATACATTTTTGAACATATTCTTGGTGAAGACCATCAATCAGGACAATCGAGGCCTTTCCATCCTAAACTACAGCCTGAAGCTGAATTGAAATTGGTCAAGGTAATCAAGGCCATTTTCACACTGCTTACCGGCCACGGAACATCGCGCTGAGCTCCCGGAACGGCAGTGTTTTCCTGGCATGATTTCGCATGAGAACTGCCAAAATTATGCTAGGAAGACGCTGCCGTTCCAGGATCTCGGCGCGATGTTCTGTGGCCAGTAAGCAGTGTGAAAACGGCCCAAGTCCCCTCCAAGACAGCCTGAAACTGCCTAGATGCTACCCACTTGAGAATCCTGCTAAGAATGCAAAACTGGCCACCAGGAAGTAGTTATGGGGGTCCAGAAATGAATTATTCAGGAGGAATTTCATGTCCACTTCTTTTGGAGCAGTTAGAACGAGACCCTCCCAAAGCGAGGTGTTTATTACGTCCTGGACCTACTCAACCTAACCAACCCAACTTGATACTATCAGCCACAAAAAGCTCAAGGGTCCAGCTTAGGCCACTCATTTCCTAGAAGCTTGTCCACTTCATGAAGCCTCATGTACTGAAATCCATCCATATAACTAGGACCAGCCTGCACTGCAGCAGCATCCTGAGATTGAATCGAAACAACTGTGGCATTGAAATCTTAGTGGATGTGAGCTATTTTATCCACAAAATGCATTGCCAAAGAATCACAGTAGGCCTGTATGTTTTTGGAGTCTACACCCTCAAGGGGCTGGGATAAAAACCCCTCACAACTCCCCAAAATCTTCACCAGGTGGCATTATAGGGACACAATGGTAGTAGTGAAGTGAGTTTGTTTCACTGCCATCACCGCCCTGGAGGAGGCAGGATAATGAGTTATCACCTGTGTCCTGTCATATTCATTTCAAATTTCCTTCCACTTGTGCTCCAACCATCTGCTCAACCATTTCATTATCTCAAGCCCCTCAGTAGCAGAATCATTCCAGGCTCTATGGTAGGGGAGAGGGCTCTCTGGAGCTACTGCATCCATGGTTGGGGTCATCATCTCTACATTTCACAAGTTGAGCACGGCTACTGTCATGGCCCAGTCTGGACTCGATGAGAGTGAGGACTCCTCTGGAGGAGAAGAGCCTCATGGAACCGGCCAGGACTCCCCAGGAGAAGAGGAGCTCCGTGTAGCCAGCCCTAGCCCTGAGTCAGCAGAAGCCAGTGATCAGGAACAACAGCTGCTCGCTGATCAGAGTTCACAGCCAGCAGCTGAGGCAGAGGCACCAGCACCCTCTGGCTCCAATGCCACAGGGGAAGCTCAGCCAGGGACATCCAATGCCACAGGTGAAGCCCAGCCAGGGGCTTCCACCCCGCCTAGGTTCACCCATGCCCAAAGAGCGCTGCAGACAACAGCAGAAATTGGAACTGCAGGAGAGATGGCGCAGTGCTCATCTCTTGAGCTGACACCAGCTGCTGGAGAGCAATGATGAGTAACGTCAGGATGGGGCTCCAGCATCTGGCTGCAAACCACACCTGGCTAAAAAAGCTTGGCTGGAGAAACTGCCAGGCATGGAAGCAAAGTGTTAACTACCTGCAACCACTCCGTGTACCTTGCTCATACCTGCATCTAGACCTGACACTTTTGGTAACTAACCTTGGATTGGACTTGACCTGGTTTTTGGATTCTGGACACACCCCTGGCGTTTACCTCATGCTCTGACTGTGGACTGGGCTTAGCTTTTGAACCTTGAACTCCCCCTTGGCTTCGTGTTAGCGCTCGAACTTTGGACTATCAGCTTGGGCAAGCCCAGCCCACGACAGCTACAACAGAAGTACCAACCTTGCTGACCAGAAAATCCCCAAGAAACTTCAGGCAATGACTTTGCAGAGCTGGTATAGAATAATTCATGTGAAAACGTTAAAGAATTTGCATTACACCTTGGATTGCTTCCTAATTGTCCTGCTACATGGCTGGCAGGCAGGCAGCAGAAGTCAATACAAACAGGCAAGAGTCACAGCAGGCTGGAGCTAAGCAGGAGTCCAGGCAGGCGGAAGGAGGCAGAAGTCCAGGCAGCGTGAACAGGCAGGGGCCAAGACAATGACAGTAAGCTTCATGGGACCTGTTGAACAAGCAAAGATTCCAAACTTCTGAAGGCTTATGTAAGATGCTGGGATCCCCACCATTTCTAATCCCCTAGTTAAAGATCCGGCTCTTGTCAACAACAATTACGCCTCATTTCCTTCCTGGGAGAGAAAGGAGAGAGGCAGACCCTGGGCTGCACATCGAGTGTTCCTTCATTAGGTCCCTGTCTCTGTTCTGGATCCTTCTTCATCTCTGACCACAAGGTTCTGAGTGGGCCTCAGTGGGCACAGGACCTTGGCAGGATTCCTGCAGCAGTTTCAGGGAGGGATGCAGGGCCCCTTAAGTGGTTTCTGGTATGTTGGCACAGTGGGGGCAGGATCCACAACTGGTAGCTGTAAGCCTTGTGGGTTCTGCCTGTGGAACCCTCAGAGTGGCCTGTGCCTCGGGGATCTCTTCATTATTTAAGGAGTCCACCCCCCCCCCAAGTTCAACTGGGGTGAGGCATGACATTAATAGAGATCAAGGAGTCCACAAAAATATTAGAAGTAAACACTAGGGGTGTGCAAAACAAAACAAATGAGGTGGAAATACAACTGGAAATCACTGTTTTCTTTGGTTAAAGCAGCTTCTGGAATGGTGAACCAAATCCAGGAAACCAAGTTATAATAACACCCTCCCACCTATAAGCTCTTTTGCATATTTAATGTTGGTTCTTTCATTTCAGTTCTTACTACACAGCAGATAGCCCTTGCATAACTCCATTGGAGGGAAGGGGGGATGTGTGCATGAGTATATAGAGGGCTTTTTTTCAGCTGGAACGCGGTGGAACGGAGTTCCGGCACCTCTTGAAAATGATCTCATGGCTGGTGGCCCCACCCCCTGATCTTCAGACAAAGGGGAGTTTAAATTGCCCTCCACGCAGCTCCAGTGGCGCGGAGGGCAATCTAAACTCCCCTCTGTCTGGAGATCAGG
Source organism: Eublepharis macularius (assembly GCF_028583425.1). Lineage (NCBI taxonomy): Eukaryota > Metazoa > Chordata > Lepidosauria > Squamata > Eublepharidae > Eublepharis > Eublepharis macularius. The sequence continues at coordinate 19,030,769 of NC_072796.1, forward strand.
GGGCGGGGCCACTGGCCATGTGACCATTTTCACCAAGGGTGATTTAAACTTTAAAAAACTCCCCCCTTGTTCCAGCTGACCCAAAGTGACGTCATTGTGTGATCCTGACTTCCACCACCTCTTTTCCCAGAAAAAAAGCCATGAGTGTGTGTGTGTGTGTGTGTGTCTATATTTATATATATATGCAGCACTATTTCGGCACTCGTCTGTCTCCCTCACTCCCATCAGAGCACTTGGATAATTGGTCACTGTGAGGAAAACCTATATTTCTATTTAAGTTTCCAAACCTACTGCAAGCTACCTGCCCCAATCCAGCATCCATCAAGACAGTTCCTTGGGTGCAAGCTCTAACATGGGATAACATCTGACTAACATGGGATTTACATCTGAGTAGACCTGTTTAGGATTGCTTCCATAGTCTGTTAGGGGTCTTTCTTTATCTGAGCCATATGGCAAATGTGTACCCCAATGAAACTTCAACTCCTTCACAGTTCCCACCTACACATCAACCAATTTGGTTTTCTCTTTCAAGTTTCCCATCCTACTGCAATGCCACCCCCCACATCCAACAGCCACAAAAACATTATTTTAAAAAATCAGTCCTCAGCATCAAACTGTTAAACCCCCGCAAGCAATTGGCTTACTCCACCCTTTCAAAAACTATCCTGCCTGCTCCACAGCAAAAGGAAAACTTATGGGGAAAACACAGGACTGCTTGGGCAGGGGAGGGGATTCGGACAATCATTCTGCCTCCAACTGAGTGATGCAGAGCTTGGCAGAGATTAATGTGAGAATGCCCATTTTGCAGTGGAACACTGAGTATCAAAAAGGAACAAAATCATGGAACAAAACTACAAAACAAGGAAACAGAACAGCAACAGTAGAAAGCAAAGGTAATATTTATCAGCACTGTAGAAAAAGAAAAAAGTGAACATGAGGCAGAATTGTTTTTCATGCCACTGTACTGTATTGCATCGGTTAGAGCTGCCCCACGCTGCCCTGCTACCCCCAATAACACATGTCCGCAAACACTCACCTTCTTTGGCATCAATTGTGTGTGTGTTATTGGTGGATCAATGGTTAAGACTAGAAGGGGGACTAATGGTTGATGTGGGTTTTGGTTAAGTGTGAAAACAGTTGCTCCAGACCCGCATTTCCCCCAATACCCCCCCTTGGGGGGGGAAGTGTGTGTGAGCACAGCCGCCCAACCCTTGCCATGACTCCTTCCCCAAGCATTATTTGGGGTCTGGTAACACTGAATTCCATTCCTGCGCATGCTCAACCTCAGTGGGTTGACAGTTTAGAAGGAGGACTGTGTTCTGTGTGAATTTGGTGCCATTAGTTGCACAAACAGCCCTCAATGCAAAGAATGGATCCAAAATTCATGATAATGGAAAATCTGAATGAATTAGATCTAAACCAGCAATGCTCTACCTGGGGGAAAACAATAATAAAAACCCCGGATTCAAAACTGAAACTTTCTCTGTGAAAATTCATAGTAAAAATGATTCACACACCAGGAATAAGGGTCTTTGTGGAGAAACACCACTATCTACGGGACCGCCTCTCACCATATGAGCCCCGGAGGACTCTTTGGTCAGGCGGGAAGCATCTTTTAAGGGTCCCTGGCTCTAGGGAAGCCCGCCTGGCATCGACCAGGGCCAGGGCCTTTTCGGTCCTGGCCCCGGCCTGGTGGAATGCTCTGTCTTGTGAGACCAGGGCCCGGCAAGATTTGTTAGCATTTCGCCGGGCCTGTAAGACAGAGTTATTCCACCATATCAGCCAGGCATATGGCTGATGCCGAGCGGTGCTCCCCCCCCCTCTGTGGAGGGGAGGATCAAACCATATGCCCTCCTGTACGGATGCAGATGTTATAATTATTGTCCACATTTGATACTGTACATAGTTGCTCTGGAAAAAACGCTGTATGGAACATCAAATCTCAATTATGTGCTGCTTTTATCTATTTGTATGTAAATATATGACATTTATATATATAGCTGTAATTTTAATGATTAGATATAGTGTTTTTAATGTTTTAATGGTATTAACATTTGTATTTTTGTTATCCGCCCTGAGCCTGCGAAAGCGGGGAAGGCGGAATATAAATGTAATAAATTAAATTAAATTAAATCAGTTTGAAAGGAATACTGACACCTGGGTAGAATGAAAATCCAAAATACTTCTTTGCAGAGAAATTCAAAAATCTGCAGTATGAGAGGGTTGTTGGGTTTATTTGTTGTGGTTTAAGGGATTGGTAAGCTAAGTGTAAAGTAACGTTATAAATCATATATTATTATTATTTCTAATTTTCAAATCGATTCAATTATAAATTATACTTTTCAAATTAATTGTTTATAATTATAGATTGTATTAATTTGAATCTGTTCAATACTTGTTACAATTAATTTTATATTATACTTGATATTTTTATTCTTTATTATATACATATATTTAATTGGCATCTATAAAATCTACTAAATAAATCCAGGTAAATTAAAAAAAAAAAAAAACGTCTGAAGCAGTGAAATGATACCAGATATCCAATGCTCAAAACAATATTGAGTACTGCACATCAAAGATCAAGTTACGTTAATTACCCACATTCTAAGCAAGTAACTCCAATCAGAGCCAAGCTACAAGTGACGCCTGACACTAGTTGGACACTTGTCAGCTTCCCTCAACTTTTGATGGGAAATGTAGGCATCCTGGTCTTGCAGCTTGGCTCTCCATTTAATTAAAGTTTACAGGGCGGCAGTCTATGGGAGGGAGAACATGCAGTCGGGAGGAGAGTGCAGCCCTCGGGCTCTCGCCGGGCACCCCACTTCCCCTCCGCTGGGTGTGGGGGGGCGTTCTGTAAACTTCAATTAAATGGAGAGCCAAGCTGTAAAACCAGGACGCCTACATTTCCCATCAAAACTTGAGGTAAGCTGACAAGTGTCCAACCTGCTTCAGGCGTCACTTGTAGCTTTGCTCTCAGACAGGAAGGCAAGAGGCCGGGCAGTGGTTCTCAACAGTATGTTTGATTACTACCTTGCAGGTTATGTCAAGTGTTGAGTCATGCAGCTGGTTGGGCAGGAAAGGGGGGAAAAAACCCAAACTCAGGGCAGGAGGTAGAGGTAGCCAGCAGGTCTGGAGAAAGCAACAAAATCAAAGTCAGGATTAAGCCAGAAGTCGAGATTTGTGAAGGCAACCCAACACTAGGTAGAAGTGTGGTTTGGATGAGGCAAGCATCTGCAAGGTGGCTCAGGGGAAAAGGCAAGACCCAGATTCAAAGAGGAAGAGGACATGAACCAGTTAGCACAATCATCATAACGGCTAAGATGAGTTGCTCAGTGTCTAGCCCAGCCTGAGAAGAGCAGCTTTATACCTTAAGGTACGGTTATACCAGTTTCTTCAGTCAGGTGGTCCCAGCAGTTCTCACTAGATCCCTCCTAGAGAGGTGTGCTTTCTCATCACCTGGCGATCTTGAGAAGAGTGCAGTGGCATAGGTGAGACTAGATCAGCACCACTCTCCCACCTGGATCCGTAAGTGCCCTTCTGTGTCTGCAGTGGAAGCTCCTTTGACGGAGTGACATTTCTATCAGCAGAAGAAGCAAGGGAGAGTTTGGCTCACCAATATTCCTGGCAATCCATTGTCTGTTAGGAGTGCATTTGAGAAGAGGGAGAGGGCAAAAAGCTGTAGTAAAAAGTATGAGGCAGGGAAGTTACCTTGCTTTAGAGCAACTCCACTCAAGCTGCTCCCGATCCAAGCTCCAGAAGGAAGATAGCTTAACTGGCATGCAGTGCAAGATTCTGGAGCTGTTGGCCACACGTTCCAGGTTTGAGCCCCCATACGGTGCCTTACAATGAATAGCACGCTGTCTCCTGGGAGGGGAGGTTAGCATCATTAATGGCTTTTATTAGGAGACCTAACCGATGGGAGGGAGCTCCTCCCAGTGAAACCAGTCAGGACATTGGGGGAAGAAGCTGAAAAGGTCTTCCCATGAATCCCTGCCATTTGTTTTTCATATGAGGCCCATTCCTGCAGTCTCAGACCTAGGGTAGGTGGAATGAAATATGCCCTATTTATAAGAGGTAAAGACAGGCTTTCTTCTCCCTTGTTAACTGAGTTGATCTACACACACCATACTTCCCCTTGTCGAAGAGATTCCTTACAATTCATATGTGTGAAGGAAACCAGAGAAATAGACTCTGTAGAGTCTGTGAGGTTTAACAATAAAGTGGGAAAAGACATGTATATTTTAATAACAGGGGAAATTACACACTCATGCACACACACACCCAATGAAACAACTCATTTTGGGAATATCGAAACATTCCATTTTGGGGCTGACAGAGCAAAATAGCATAATGAAATCTCTCACCGCTCTCTGCCCACTGGAACAAAACATTTCCAGTCAACTCAGCTAATGAAACCGATATTTCAAACTAAGAAAATGTTCCAATGGAAAACTGTCTGACAATCCCATCAACAAACTATAATCCAAATGACTTTTCGGCCTTAACCTCCTCTGGCAAAATTGTCAAACTTTCCCTTTTCCTAGTTGAAGAGGACAGCCTTAAAAACTCCTACCCACTTCTCACTGCAGATTACTCCCCCCCCCCCCGTCGCTTCCGACCCAAGTACGCTGGAGAAAAGGACACACAGCATCAAAATTAACAGCAGCCACATTTACTTGCTTCGAGGATTCAACATGCTTCGCTTGCAAGCCTTATGATAACTCCATACAAGCAGTTAGTGTTTTCACCCCCATATTGCTGGCTGGTGAAAGGAAAACAGAATGGCTTGCCTAATGCCAAACTGCACCCCTTTCTTACATGACCTTTGCATCATGAAAGCTGCTACTTGAGGTGTCGTATCGGATCATTAGGGATGCCACAAATTGTGCGGCAAATATGTTTGACAGTCAGACTTATCGTGCTCAACCATGGCAATCAGATGTGAGCCAATCTACCAGGGCTGTTTCCAGACGGCTTACCTGCCTCCGGAACGTCGCGCCATCTTGCAGAGAAAACGCGAAATATTGCGTTTTCTTGTGCGCATTTTGCGCGACGTCGCGCAAAACGCGCACAAGAAAACGCGATATTTTGCGTTTTCCCCACAAGATGGCGCGACGTTCCGGAGGCAGGTAAGCCGTCTGGAAACAGCCCAGGTATGTTAGGTACCAAATGACTTGAACATCCACCAAACGTGCATAATTTTTTTTTAGAACTGCACATATGTGAAAATGCTATCAGTGTAAACAAACTGGTAGTCATTAAAGTCCATTAGCACTACTTCAATGAACACCAAATGGTAGGGTGTTTTTTTTTTTTAAGCATTTATTTATGAAGAGATTTTGAAGTAATTGAACTGACTATTTAAACAATTTCTTGCTGAGTGGAGCAGTGGTGCAACAAGGGTAGAGAAGAAGTAGAACTCAGTCAAGGTATGTGAGAATATGCATAGAAACCTTATTTTATTTATATTTTTTATTTATTTTGTACCCTGTATAAAATATACCCCAATGGGGTATAAAATATACCCCAATGGGGACCTAAAGCAGCTTACATCCAACTCCTCGCCTCTGTTTTATCCTCACAACAACCTTGTGAGGTAGATTAGGCTGAAGAGTGTGTGACTGGCCCAAGGTCACCTAATGAACTTCCGTGGCAGAGTGGGGATTGTGCTGTACTGTAGAGTGAGGAAGGAATAGTTGAAGCAACCTGCCAAACAGCCATGAATAAGATGATGAACAAACAGTCCATGAAAAAATGGCTTCCTCCTCATGACTGGTGAACACGACATGAGGCAAACTGGCAGGTGTCTGAACATGTCCCCACATGTAATATGAGAAGACTTGCACTATGTGATAGGAGTCTGTGCTGCAGCTCTTTTTCTTACCTGCAGTGCCCATTTCACATGAACATATGAAGCTGCCTTATGCTGAATCAGACCATTAGTCAATCAAGGTCAGTATTTTTTCTTTATGTGTATTGCTTATTGTTGTAATGTGCTCTGAGCCCACCTGTTGGGAAAGCAGACTATAAATTCAATAAATTAAAATAAAAAAAAAATTAAAATCCAAATCCTTCTTTTTAATGCTCAGTGTTCCAGTGCAAAACAGGCATTCTCAGTGCCAATCTTCTCCATTGCCCAAGAGTAGGCAGGCAGGCAAAATGATTGGCTGAATCCCTCTCCTGCCTCACTGCCCAAACAAACCTATGTTCTATGTTTTCCCCATAAGTTTTTCTTTTGCTGGGGGCTGGCAGATTGCTTTTGCAAGCAAGGAATACGTACATGTTTGCCCTTTGATTCAGAAAAAAAAGAGAGCCCTGAAAGGCTATGAAATCCTAAGGTCTATTCAGATGTAAGTCCCATGTTATTAAATAGTGCTTACTCCCATGGGAGTGTCTTTCAAATTGCAGCCTGTGCTTGAAATCTCTCTTCTAAATGTACCCAAAGCTTATCGGTGAGGAGGGGTCTCCCCTTGTGAGGACCAGATTGGCAGGGAGGCAAAGAATGCTATTTCCCAGGTAGCTACTGGGTGGGGGGAGGGGTGAGATGCACTCACACTGTGCGCATTGGTCTCATCCCCCCTTCCTGCCAACAGAATTAATTAATAATGTAAGGTTTCTCTCCTTTTGGGATCTGATTGGCACTGTTCAGGAAAAGAAGCAAGCCCAGCGCCTCCCTGCTGCCGGAAGGTACAAACCGAAATGAAACACACAAACTTTTTGGCAAGAGGGACTCGTTGCAATTTCGTTTCCCGGATTTGTTTCAGCGTTCTGGAAGCTGCTTTAATTAACCAAACTGGTGAGTTCTGTATTTAAATCCACTTATTTTTTCCATCATGCACACCTCTAGTGGAGACTGCACTTAGTGTAGATGGTCTCCAAATACAACTGGATGAGGGAAATATATCTTTGTTGATCCTACTGGACCTTTGACAGCTTCCACCTATGACTGCATTAATGAAGCACCTTGAAATCAGAGCAGATTTTAAATGGTATGGTCAGAAGCATACTCAGAAAACCATGGTGGGTGAATTGCAGTCTGAGACGCAGGAACTATCCCGTGGTGTTCCCACATGGATTGATCCTTTCACTCATGCTGTTCAATCTATACTTTAGACTCTTTAGTGAGATCACTGGCCCGAACATCAAAATGTCACTTTTTTGTGATCTAAGATCTGGAGGTTTTGCATTCAGTAGCAATTTTAATAAGGAGATTCTGTTGACTTTTAAAATGTCTTTTTTCTTTTATACAACTGTAACGGGAGGCAGAACTGATTAGTATTCCTCCTGTCATTGTTTTCATAGTGGCTGATTTTACACTGTTCCCTCCGGAGCCTCATTTCAGTTATGACTTGCTTTCAGATTCAGGAGGGCATGAACCGTGCCGAGGCTTTCATGGAAAATATATACTTGGATATTGAAATAGTCTCAATCTCTCCCCCCCCCCCTGCCCAATTTTGTCTGGAGCCTTTTTGGAAGTTAAGGCTGCAGTCAGTCATACAATCATCCAAACACTTGATCAGGAATAAACCTCATTAATCTCAATAGGATTTCCTTGCAAGGATGTGGAGATTTGCACTTAATAGGTAAATGACAGAAAGCCATTTTACATATTAAAAAAATGGCAGTAGAGGCCTTCTGGGAGTATGCCACTTTGACGCTCAAATGGGAAGCTGCATGAATTCTCCTCGGCACTGAAATGTCCCTTCCCATGGAAAATTAGCACATCACTTGAAAGTTTGAAACAGTCTATCCCATTCTGCTCCCTGACATGCTTATTATCTATTTACAGGGTTTTTCTTTACTAGTGGGGGGATACTCAAACTTGCTCCTCCCCGGGGCAAAACAATACCTCTGATGTGCAGCATAAAAATATGCACACCTGTTCTCCTTCTCATACATGTGCATGCGCACACGACGACTCGGTTCTTCATATCCCTGGTGATTAACATTAACAGATGTGAACGGCAACCTATCTTACACAGCCAGGAAAACATTTCTTAGCAATATCACCTGAAAATGTTGAGACATGATGAAGCAACTGAGATTTCACAAAGTCCAAGATGGGGTGAAGGCTTCTGTCCTGGTTTGGGACTGTGATAGCACAGACATTACTGAGATTTCTGTATGGGTTTGGTTGGTGCCCTTCTGGAGGAGAAGAACTAACACTGGTGTAGCACAGAGTAAGCTGACCTCTCCAAGCATGGTCTGGGGAGAGCTGAGAGGTGTGAAAAATCAGCTGAGGAAGTCAAGGAAGGGAGCTGGGCTTACATGGAAATCAAGACTTTCCCCGCATCAGATTAATCAGAGAGCTTCCTGTAACCCTAAACCTCTCTCTGTTCCTTTTCTTTTTTTGTCCTTGAATATGATATGATCTAGTGGCAGTGAAAAATAACAACAACAACAATAACAACATTCCATTTATATATCTCCCTTCAGGATAAATTAATGCCCATTCAGAGTGGATTACGAAGTATGACATTATTATCCCCACAACAATAATCACCCTGTGAGGTGGGTGGGGCTGAGAGAGCTCCAGATAGCCGCGACTAGCCCAAGGTCTCCCAGCTGGCTTCAAGTGGAGGAGTGGGGAATCAAACCCAGGTCTCCAGATTAGAGTCTTGCACTCTTAACCACTGCACCAAACTGGCTTAGTGGTAGAGAGTCTGCTTGCATGCAGAAGGTGTCAAGGTTCAATCCCCAGCATTTCTAGTTAAAAGGCTCAAGGAGTAGGTGATACAAAAGACCTCTGCCTCAGATTCTAGTGAGCTGGTGCTAGTCAGATCAGAACACACAATAATGACTGGGATAGACCAGTGCTCTGATTCAGATGACTTGGCACATGTTTGTCAAGTGTAGGGAGACACAAAATTAGCCAGGAAGGGTAGTTTAAAAAGACAGAGACAGCAGAGATCACTCCTCAGAGGGTTTGTTAATTTCATCTTTGCCTCCCAGACGGCTGTGTCAATTTCACCTCTCCAGTCTAAAATTGTGTGGGATCACAACCAGAGGTCAGCAAGGAATGGAAATGGGGTGCAACTGTCTTCCAGAACTGGACTTGGACCTGAAGATGTTATAATGGGCTGAAGTTTCCAGTTTGGTCTATCGGTTAAGAGCAGCGGGATTCTAATCTAGAGAACTGGGTTTGATTCCCCACTCCTCCACTTGTAGCCAGCTGGGTGACCTTGGGTCAGTCACAACTTTCCGGAGCTCTCTCAGCCCTACCCACCTCACAGGGTAATTGTTGTGGAAATAATAATAACATACCTTGTAAACCACTCTGAGTGGGCATTAAGTTGTCCTGAAGGGCAGTATATAAATCGAATGTTATCTTACTATATAATTGAGTAAGCATGTTTCAGACAACTCACTTTATACCCTGGTGCACCACCAGAGGGCGCTGCCGCAGAGGAAAGCCCAGGTAACTCACCATATTGCTCCAGAAAACATGCCTTGGTGGGAAGCCCAGGCAGGAAACAGGAGTGGAGCAGGTGGCAATGCCCACCCCCCACCTTAACCCAGCTGATATTAGGAGTGGAACAGGGGGCAGTGCCCCCCCCTTCAGCCAGCTGGTATTAGGAGTGGAACAGGTGGTAATGTCCACCACCACCTTAACCCAGATGGTATTAGTATTGGAGCAGGTGGCAATTCCCGCCCCTCACCTTAATCCAGGTGGTATTAGGAGAAGAGCAGGTCACCATGCCTGTCCCCTGCCTTAACCCAGCTCGTATTGGGAGCAGAGCAGGTGGCAATGCTCTCCTTCACACAGCTGGGATCAGGAGTAGAGCAGGTAAATATGCCCACTCTCTGCCTTAACCCAGCCGGTATTAGAAGCAGAGCAGATGGCAATGCCCACCCCCACCTTAACCCAGCTGTTATTAGGAGCAAAGCAGGTGGCAATGCCCACCCCCTTCAGCCAGCTGGGATCAGGAGCAGAACAGATAGCAATGCCCACTCTCTGCCTTAACCAGCTGTTATTAGGAGCTGACAGGCAACAGTACTGCCCCCCCCCACCTTAACCCAGCTGACATTAGGAGCAGAGAAGGTGGCAATGCCCCTCTTCATGTAGCTGGGATCAGGAACCCAGGTAGGGTAGTTTAAAATTGTCCAGTCCAAAATTGTGTGGGATCACAACCAGAGGGCAGCAAGGAATGGAAATGGGGTGCAACTGTCTTCCAGAGCTGGACTTGGACCTGAAGAGGTTATAATGGGCTGAAGTTTCGTCTATCGGTTAAGAGCGGAGGGATTCTAATCTGGAGAACTGGGTTTGATTCCCCACTCCTCCACTTGTAGCCAGCTGGGTGACCTTGGGTCAGTCAGAGCTCTCTCAGCCTCACCCACCTTACAGGGTGATTATTGTTGTGGGTATAATAATAACATACCTTGTAAACCACTCTGAGTGGGCATTAAGTTGTCCTGAAGGGCAGTATATAAATCAAATGTTATTATTATATAAATTGAATGTTATTATTCTGACATTTCACAGCCCCTTCACACAGCTCCAGTGTACAGCAAAGCTTTTGCCCTTCCGCTGGTTCTGTCTTTTTAAACTACCCTTCCCGGCTACCATTGCCTCTCCCGACACGTCTTCTTCATGTGTCAGACATCTCGTGTAGAGAGCCTCTCAGTATAAGACGGCTTCATGCCATCTCTATATTACTGAGGATCTCTCTAGATGATACGTTTCCGCACGGGCATGCACTGGTTTTAACATGCTCCCTGCAGTCACATGTCAGCTAAGCGGAACTGCCTCTTTCTTAAAAAAGGAGAGCTCAAATGAGCTCCAAACTGCACTGCAGGAGGAGGAAAGGCTCCTGCCCTCCTCCAATGCTGCTTTCTCACATGAAAACTGTGTGTGAAGGAAGTTATTTCAATGATTTTGCAGCTCCATGTAGAGCAGCAAAGCTGGCAAAACAACTACTCCCCGTGCGCTGTTTTCACACAAGAAAATGGCTTGGGGGGACGCGGGGGCACTTCCTCCCCTTGGGGTGCTGTTCTGAGCTTGTTTGAACTCTCTTTTTTAATGAAGCCGTTCCCTTCAGCTGACATGTGACTTCAGGGAGCACGTTAAAACCAGTGCATGCCCATGCAGAAACATATCATCTTGAGAGACCCTTAGTGGGCCTTAAAGGATGCTTAGAAATGAAGGGCATGCAACATCCAGCAGCTGATGGCTGAGGGGAAAATTTATAGAGGATTCGAACTCGCACTACCTCATCTAGAAACCATGCCTAGAAGTTGGGTCAGGCACTTTCAGGCCCTGTTCCCAGCAATCTGAATTTGGCCTGGGTCCATCCCAATTCTATCCTATTGGCATAGTTTGAACCTTGCCCCCCCCTTCCCCCTCTGTGTCTCAGGCAGGGAAAAAATCTTTTCTTAATGTGCTCACCTACGTGACCTATTGGGGATGGAATCCTCTCCCAGCCACCTGAACCCTCGATCAGTGTTTGATCTTTAGACTGATAGATATAAATCTCTCAGTTTCTCTCTCTTGTGCTCTCTCTTTTCCCCATACTCTCCTCCTTGCTTCTCATCAAAGGGGGATGACATTTTGGTGCTTGGAATCTATCTCACATCCAGCTAGTTAATTTCCCTGTTTCACTGCATTGTACCATTCCTCATTAATAAATCTTTATTTCTGATTTTTTTCCCCCTGTTTGGGCTTTCTATAAATTCTTTCAAACTTCCAGCAGCACTCGATCACACTGCATGTGTGGGTCGTTGCTTAGAATTCATGTTTTTGCTTCCTTCAGCCAGGTTTAAATCCACTCCAGAAACTCCCAAGCAAGGAGACAGAGGCTTGAGAAAGGACAGCTGTGATCTATCTGTGGCTGTTTTAATCAGGGGTGGAGGGGAGCTGTAGTTAGAAAGATGGCTGTATATCATATCTCCTGACTACTCAAAGCACCAACACTGCAAGGGGAAGCACTTTTTGATGGCTATCCTTTGGCCATTGTAACATTTAAAATTCCCTTCAATGATCCTTAGTAACTAGCTAACCAGTGGGTGATTCCGCACGAATGGTTTTCCCTGCTTCAGCTTCTAAATGACCTCGATTTTTTCTTGTGTTTTCACACGTGGGAAAGCAATCCTAGCAGCAGATTCGAAGTCACTGCACGTTTTGTCCGTTATTTTTCCATCCTGCTTTCCCCCGACTTATTTGTTCATGCGCAGCAGATTAGGGATTTTAATCATGCGGAATTCTTTATCCGATGTTCTCCCCACCCTTGCCCTTTTCTGTCGCCCTTCGAATCAACTTAATTTGATTGGCCAATCATGTTTTCTAAGCTACACCCACTACCCTTTCCCTTCCCCTCTTTTTTAAAAAAAAAAATGTAAAAAAACGTTGCAACATTTCTACAAATCTATGCAGATATCCTGTGTCACATGACAACAGCTGACCAATAACGGGTCCATTTTACAACATGCCAAATTTGTTACTTGTTGCTCGCTGACAGCTGACAGCTTCTGAGGTAGAGTGAAAGTGTGATGGAGGGACTTCAGCGTTCAACTAGTGGTCTAGGCATTTCATGGAGGGAGAAAGAGACCGTCCTCAACACAACACCTATCACTAAACCACACTGCTCACGAAGAAAGCGGGAAAGATAGACGTGGGGTCATTGGTAACAATTTTCCCTCCAAATGTCAATAGCCAATACTCTTCCACAATATCGGCGGGAAGTGCTCTGGCCTATCCAATATGTTTATTTGATGCAACGTTTATGTGTAGCAACGTTTTTTTGTGAGAATTTTTTTTCTAATGTGTTGGTTTGATGCAACGTTTATGTGTAGCAATGTTTTTTTGGGGGGGGGAATAAAAAAAAATGAAGATGTGCATCATTCGACACTTCCCCCGGAAAAAGCGATGAGGAATCGATTTTTATCCTGTCAAAAATTCCGCATGATGGACTTTGAGCCGATGAAATGTGCGAAACAAAAGCCTAATGTGGAATCGGGGAGAAGTGGATTCGTAGGACTCCACCGCGGCATGACTGCTCAGAAAGTCCGATCAAAATTGATCATGCGGAATCCCCCAGTGTCTTGAACACACTTAAGCAGACACAGACCTCTGAGTTTGGTGTAGTGATTAAAAGTGGCAGGACTTTAATCTGGAGAACCAGGTTTGATACCCCACTCCCAGGGGCAGTGCCAGGGTTTCTGGCACCCGAGGCTGGGGGCAGCGCCAAGTCTGTTGCTGCCCCTACACGTGTGCACAGAGTGCGTGTGCGTGCCCCAGACTGCGTGATGACATCATTGCGTTTCCATTGGTGCGGCATGTGGCTGGGACAGCGCACGAAGGCTGCCGCACTCCTAGTCGGGCGCAGTGGGTGGCTGGGGAGGTGCACGTGCGTCCTCCCAGCCCTCCCACTCTGTTGTTCCACATGCTGCCCTGGACGCCTGCCGTGCCTGGCCCGTAGCTGTTGTGCTTGGCTGGGGGCGTGTGTTGGTGGCAGCAGCAGAGTGGGGCAGAGGGCTGGCAGGCTGCAGCAGTTGTGAGCCAGGCATGGCAGGTGGCCAGGGCGGTGCGCGAGTGGCTTCCCATCCCTCCCGTTCAGCCGCCAGTGCTGCTGTCACCAGCTCTGCAGTGCATGCCTCAGCCCCCAGCACCTCCTCTGGCACCCCCTTCAGCTCCTCAGTGCTTGAGGCAGTGGCCGGACCTGCCTCAATGGGTGTGCTGGCCCTGCCCACTCCTCCGCTTGAAGCCAGCTGGGTGACCTTGGGTCAGTTACAGCTCTTTCAGAACTCTCTCAGCCCTATCCATCTCACAGGGTGTCAGCTGTGAGGATAATAATAACACACTTTGTAAAACGTTCTGAGCGTGGCTTTAAGTTGTCTTGAAGGGCAGTCTCTAAATTAGATGTTATGTTATTATTATTATGACTGGTTGACTTTGTCTGATACTATCTACAGTCACAAGTTTCAATAACTTCTCGTTTATTCATATAGTTCTGTCTGTCTAAAGTTTCCAAACCACTTTACAATTTAATTCCAGTCACGCATGTCTTAAGGGACTGTAAAAAAAAAAAATCCCCAGTATTGCATTGCTTTATCCCCATAACATTTGCCGTTCCTGAGGGAATTAAGCGAGAGATCTTGCATTACTTTAATAAGCCACTTGGTAGTTACTGAAATGGGGGGGGGGGGTAGTTTTGTAAAGCATGCCTGTAGATGTGACACAGCACCCACACAGTCACTGAAATTAATCAGAACAGGAGAAACAAGGACAAGAGACACATCAGACACAGTACATAAAACAGAATTGTTAAACATGGCACTAAAATTAAATCCCTATGAAATTAATCTAATGCATATTTTAATTCAGGTACAAGAACTCTGCAAAAAGGATTGAAGCTTTTCTATCAATCAACTCATTTCTTCCCACACAGCCTTCCAAAGGGGCTGCCAGGGCATTGCAAAAGAACCCAGCATTTTTAGACCCTTGGCTGGAGGCCATCAAAGGAAAACCACTTGGAATCAAACACTCTGGCATTCCTATTGATTTACCAGTTGCTTTGGCATTCCCCACCCCTTATTTATTTGGAATGCAAGAAACAAGTCAAAGGGGAAACAGTGGCTAAATAAATCACTGGCTGCTCTGACTGATCTGCTCTTTTTTCAGTGCCACGCTTCCGTATGCCAGCTTCCAAATACTCAGAAATGCTCCATTACCCAGACTGTGGAACAAGGGGCTGGTATGTAGTTTTCCATGCAAGCTGTCCCTTTATGTATGATCAGATGCTGTAATAACATTTCTGACAACTAGCAGTAAGGGTTTCTTAATTAAGGTGTCTAGGGCTTTTTTTCTGGGAAAAGAGGTGGTGGAACTCAGTGGTGGAACTCAGGACTTCACAGTGATGTCACTTTGGGTCCACTGGAACAAGGGGGGGAGTTTTTTAAAGTTTAAATCGCCCTCGGTGAAAATGGTCACATGGTTAGTGGCCCCGCCCCCTGATCTCCAGACAGAGGGGAGTTTAGATTGCCCTCTGCGCCATAGCCATGGCCACCGACCATGTGACCATTTTCAAAGAGGTGCCAGAAGTCCGTTCCACCTCATTCCAGCTGAAAAAAAAGCCCTGAAGGTGTCCATTTGCTCAGGCACGTAATTTCATTTCAATAAAGATATTTATATTCCTTACAACTTCAGGACATTGCCTTTTCATTAGGAAAAAAAAATATGGGTAAACTTTTTACCATGGCTTGATTGAAATGTGGTAGTGCTCCTAGAGGTTGCCATTTGGGACTCCCTCTTCTATGCTTTTCAATCCTTGATCAATGTCCTTAGACACTTCTTAGCTCTGCTGAAGAAAACGTACTTCAGCCAAGCACAGCTGGGTCAGAACGCAGAGCCCAAGAAAGCTGTCTCGTTTTGATGTGATGATACTAAGCAGTACAAAAAGTCTCCCTGACATTGTTGGGAATGATGAATTCTCCATTCCCCATGAAACATCTACTGAAGCAAGTGAATAGGTGTCTAAGAGTCAGCAAGTATATCACATTAAACATTTCGCATCTGGTACATCAAGTCCACCAGGAACATTATCATTCGCTACATCTACATAGTCATCAAGGGGACCACTTCTCACACACATCAAAACTACTAACTTTGGATGGCAGAGCAAAGGCTGGTGGCAGATCTGCCTAGAAAGTAGTATATCTATGTCTATGTATCTATTTAAACAATAATCTTTCATGCCCTATGCATAGGGGTGTGAATCGAGAAAATTTCCATTTGAGTTTTGGTTCCAAGGTTTCCCCAGAATAATTCTGTTACATTACTGTTTGTTCCAGCTGGGGCGGTGCCAGCTCAGAACTGATGTATTTGAGGTTTTTTTTGTTTTCAGGACTTTGGACCCATTGGACGCACGTTGGCATCCCATGCACAAATGCACCCTGTTATTTTCAAGGAGGTGGGGTGAGGAAACAAGGCTCTAGGGCAGCTGTTTTTGCATGCCGTGGCTCCAAAATCACACTGAACACAGTCCTATCTCTAACCCATTGACTCGGCAAGTTTGAGTGCACGCAACAGTGGGGTTCCATGTTTATGAGCCCGCAAGGAATGTTTGGAGAAGGCGCTCGTCAAGGGGAGTGTTGGGCAGCTGCGAACACACACACACACACATAGTTTTCTTCAGGGGGTGGTTGGGGAAATGAGGCTCTATTTACACGTAACCAAAAACCGCATCATCCCCAAACCCATCAATCCAATGAGCTTCTCCTCAAATACATGAAAACTCACACAACAATCAACCCAAAGAAGGCAAGTGCTGGCAGCTGGCTGCACACAATCCTCCCAAAGCAGAGCCAACACAGCATGCCAGCTAGACGAGCAAGCGGGAAAAGACTCCATTGCCAACTACCACAATGCAGCGATTTTTTTAAAAAAAAACATTGCTTCTTTATGATAGCGATGAAACCAATAAATTAGTTCTACTCTTATTCCCTGTGCCTTGTAGTTTCGTTTCCACGATGGGGCAGGTGAATCCTCTTTGCCCTAATGTGCTTTGCAGCAGTTCAGGATTCCCTGTTTAAACCTGCTGGATGCCAGCCAGTCCTTGTACTGTGTATAAAAGTACACAGAAAAGGATGGCTAGATTTTGGTTTTTCTTTTACAGGAAGGGACGTAGAGGTTGGATGGCTCTCTTCCCCCCCCCCTTTTTTTTTTTACTAGTAAAAGTGGGAGACTGGACATGTTGCCAGTCTCCCTTTCTGACTAACACGGCTAATCCAGAATGGAATGAAAACAAAGACGATCAAGCGGTGAGCAGAGCTGATGCATTACAGCCTCATTTCCTAACTTTGTCCCACCGTTCCAGAAGTTGCTTTAACAAGCCAAACCAGCAATTTCTGTGTGTATGTCCAACTCTTTTTTCATTATGCACACCGTTACCTAAGCATTTTGCAAATGTGTGACTTTAATAGCACAAAAGTATAAATCTAGAGATCTCAGGGACTGGAGATGGTGGTCAGTTTGGAAAGCCATCTGGGGCAATACATGGTCAAGACCCAGAGACATTTTCACAAACACTGATCAATATAATCTCCCACTGTTGGCATCCTGGACAGAGAAACAGCCTCTGGATTACTCAGCTAGGCATAAATATTAGGCAGCTAGTCAACAGGACACAATGTCCTCACTATTGTTCCCAGTTTCCTCCCTGGCTCCAAGTTTACATCCTACTCTTCCTCGCCCTTGCCCCAGCATTCCTCCCCCAATCTAACACATTGGGAATCAATCTCAATTAATGAATAACAACAACAACATTCAGTTTATAGACCATCCTTCAAGACAACTTAATGCCCACTCAGGACGGTGGGCATTATTATCCTTATGACAATCGCCCTGTGAGATGGGTGGGGCTGAGAGAGCTCTGAGAGAGCTGTGACTGACCCAAGGTCACCCAGCTGGCTTCAAGCGGAGGAGTGGGGAATCAAATCCAGTTCTCCAAATTAGAGTCCTGCCGGTCTTAACCACTATACCAAACTAGCTCATAGTGTTTCTATCTGAATAGATCTATAGAACACTGGATATCTGTAGAATACTGGATATTGACTATCAGGAGCTATCTAGCCAAGCCAATAAAACTTGTTCCCCTCTCAGCTTTGAGATACCCCTTAAGACAGGTGGCCTGGCTTCATATTTAACTTCCCTATAGGCACCACATCTTCGTAGAGCTTTCTCCCTTGCAAGATTCAACGCGATGCCCTCTGCAATCTTATTCGGTAGATATAATAAGATTCCACATGTAGGTAGAGTTTGCCACTGCGATCACAGTAGTATTGAGACAGTTTCGCACGTTCTGCTTTATTGCCAACTATATGCAGACTTGCATCTTAAATACTTCAACTCAGAATTTGTTAATAGGAGGGGCCTCCCAGATTCCTTAAGTGTCTGAATGACTCCCTGCCCAAAACTACCGAGAACATAGCAACATTTCTCTCTACGGCTATAAAATTCCATTAGGAGTGGTTCCAGAAGTAACATTTCCCCCCCCCTCCCCCTATGTTTTCTGTATTGTGTACTTTGTGCCAATAAAGGCTAACTGACTAGCTGACTGGATCTATCTCAGGTCCAATTTAATACAAGACCGGAGACTCAGGAGAGAGGCCCACCCATATGGCCTTAGCTTGCCCTTTCCAGTTCTAGGTTCAACATTCACTATGGTGGTGACTTAAATGGGGGGAAAAATGATACCTTGATGTGGCTTCCCCCCAAGAAATGATCTGCACTTTCAGATATGCAGTATTGCATTACCAAAAGAGGAGCCTATGACGCTACTGCCGGGCAAGATGTAGACTACAAGTTCCATTTTTTAAAAAGCATTGGAAGGTAAAATCAGCTGCATCAAAACTTTATCTCCCCCCCTCCCCATCCCAAATATATGAGGTGGCTTGGAAGGAGCATCTTACTTAGCAGATGTGAAGGATAAGCAACAGATCACAGTAACCCTCATGTCTTGTGAGCTTCCATAGGCATCTAACCAGCCTCTGCTATAGACTACATGCTTAACTAAATATTCCCGGGGAGGGGGAGGAACTGCATGGTACAGTCCGATCTCATCTGATCTTGGAAGCTAAGCAGGACCAGTACGTGTATGGGGGACCACCAAGGAAGACTGCCGAAGAAGGCAATGGCAAACCACCTCCGCTTTGCACTGGCCTCGAAAGCCTCTGGCTGGGGTGGCCATAAGTCGATCACAACTTGACAGCACGCGCAAACACAAAAACATCCATCGATCAGATTCAGCAAAGCTGCATTCATGATCTTAACAGATCCAATGGAATGAGGTTATCTGAAGAGGTGAATTGCTTGGTGGACTTTTGCCCCAACTTCACCAAACTGTGTTTTTCTGCAGCTCATACAAAGCCTGATGGTTGTAGAATCCGACAAAAATTCAGCCACCTATAACTTCAAGCACTGGCTCGAGTGTGTTGAAAGCACTCAAGCTGCCATTTCAGGTGCAATTAAATTGGTAGAATATCTTACCTATTTTAACATATTTGAGCTGGACTTCCTATTACGAAAAAGCAGCGAACATGATTTCATTAATAACTTTGGAATTCCGTTGGAACGAAAGCAGTGGGTTCAAATCTACTCAGCTATAAAAAGATGGAGAAATACACAGACCACTGCAAAAGCAGTTTTATCCTTTCATTCTCTTGCTCAATTAACATACAGTGGTGCAAAGCTCAGATGTAATGTGTTTATTGTTGTGCCAGGGGACGGACTATGCTGTTACTTTTGTAAATTCCCAATGCTTAGGAGGCCAAATCACGAGGTGGCTGAAATTAGAAGCCATGAAGATTCCACAGAAATTCTTGCTCTGCACACTCATAAGAACTCTTCTCATGCAGCCCTGACAGAACTCTACGTTCAGATTACTTTTCTAAAATCCCATTGTACTAATCTCGTTACAACGTCTGGGCACAACGATGGAACAAGAGTGGAAGGACAGTAAATATACAGCAACAATATTAAAATTAAATAGATAGTTTATTTTCACGGTCAATGACCAGCAATTAAAAAGACACCAATAGAAGGGAATATCTATCTATTAAAATTGTAACTTGCTCATTTAAACCAAGCCGGTTCCAGACAGCCCCCCGCCTCGCGAAACGTCGCGGGTCATCACGCGTCGTCGCGCAGAAAACGCGAAATATCGTGTTTTCTCGCGCGAGTTTTGCGCGACGTCGACGTGTTTGTCGCATTGTGTTAAAATGTAAATCTTCACAAATCAAAAGCAAGCATTCATAAAATTTCTCAATGGCTGAACAGCACTTAGAAGACTTGGGTGCTCTTAAAACTCAATTCAAAATATGTCTCTGAATAATAATAATTTCTAATGCAGAGTAATTTTACAAGTAATTTTTTCAACGATAAGTCCTATCTTTTCACATAGCAATCTTTTGGAATCCACTAGGATTAAGTGTCTCGTCTGTCTGTATCATTTCATAATTTTCTGTGCTCCATACTTTACGGAACTATTGATATTAAATACATGCAAATCGGTAATTTATTTCAAGATGCAGAGTAAATTAAGGCAGACAATTTGACTTACTGCATACCATAAATAAAAAGAATGATTCAAATCCTGTAGAATCCTCTGAAAAGCTATTATTGAAATGCCTTGAACTAAATGCAAAAAAAAAAAAAAACACCCTTTCAGATAAGCAGTTCAAAGGAACAAGAGTTGCAATTAATAATTGGCTACACTGACACAGAGCTTCAATTATAGAGTGCACATATTACATTCAGATCATTAAGCATTAAGACAATGGATCAGATGGAGGGATTCTGGGATTTGTTGCAGGATATCGTAGAGGAAACGAAGGAAGGCTATGCCTGATTTAGTGTTGGCTGGATCTAGCCAATTCCCAGGAATAATGAACAAAGACAGACTGGGGAACGGTTTTTAATGAGCCTTACTGAGAATACGAATATGGCAAATTAGTTCCAATTAACAAAGATTCAAAACAGATTTTAACTGTGTTAGGGACAGAAACATCGCCATAAAGAGAGTCCGATGCTTTACTGAATACCCAAACAATTCAATAACTACAGGGGGAAAAAGACTTAAACAATGTCATCCTGAAGAGAGTTGTATCTTTCTAAGTCTATTGAAGTCAATGGGCCTAGAAGAGTGTAATTCTGCTTAGGGTGACACTGTTAAAATAAGAAGACTCAATAATAGCAGGAAATTCTGAAGGGAGCAGCCTCTTACAAGGCAGAAATTGGAGTCAGATCCAAGCTACAAGTGACGCCTGACACAGTTTGGACGCTTGTTGGCTTCCCTCAAGTTTTGATGGGAAATGTAGGCGACCTGGTCTTGCAGCTGTAATGGAGAGCCAAGCTGTAAAACCAGGATGCCTACATTTCCCATCAAAACTTGAGGGAAGCTGACAAGCGTCCAACCTGTGTCAGGCGTCACTTGTAGCTTGGCTCTAAGAGTCTGTCTACACAAGAAGCCGGGGTGCACATTCGTCAAGTGTCGGGAGACACAGTGTTAGCTGGGAAGCGTAGTTTTGAAAGAGCCAGCGGAGATCACTCCAAAGCGGATGGATTCTTTCAGAGCCCTCCTCCGCCTCTGGCATGCCGGACTGTCCCCCTTCCAGAGCTTTTACCCTGCTACCCTCGCTGCTTAAAACTTTGAATTAACCAAGCATCGGCAGGGCAAAGGCTCCAGAAGGGGAGTCGCCAGAGGCAGAACAATCTCCACCAGCTCTGACATTTAAAACTACCCTTCCCAGCTAATATTGCATCTCCCAACATGTGAAGAACACGTGTCAAAAGTATTGTATAGAGAGACGCTAAAGGTGTTACCATGTTTGTGACTTCAGTGTGTATGAAGAACCTTGAAAAATCCAGTGGTCCAGTGGTACCAAAGACACATGGTAAAGACACATGTTGCCCGTGTTTATGCAATTTGGGAACTGTATGTATCCAGAGGACTTCAAGTAGCATGTAGTCTCATTACATGTGGTTTGCAGGCATCTGGTACACATTAGCTTCAGGAAAGAACTTCTGTCTCTTTATGAATGTTAGAGAAACAAAAAGCATGGCAAACTTTTGCAAGGTTTTCTTTACAGAGCATATAGAAGTACTTCCTTTAGTGCTCACGGGGAAAACCCATAACCAATATGATGACACTTCTGTTCCATAAATATGCTTCCTCAAACCCTCTCCCATCCTTCTCAATAGCTAATCTTTGCAGAAAATAATCAGTGTACATAGAAACAGGAAGGAGGGAGGTTATCAACCCTCTTTTGCAAATTTAACATTATTAATAGATTGTGTCGATGCAGAAGATTGAAAATGTCAACCAATCGATTTCCTGCTTTTCACATTAAAGCTTCAGGGAGTTGGCATATTTTCTTTGCACCTAGTTGGAATTGGGAAGCTTGATTCCTAATGCTACATTATTTACTACTGTGGCAGGCGTGATCCAGAAGGCAAAACAAATTGTCAATATCTTATTAACAAAATTTGTAGCCATAGGCAAACGCCGATAGAGGGCCCATAAAGCGCCAAGTAGTCAAAGCTATCGATAAGATAAACAGCAATAGATATTAAGAGTTAAGAATGTTATTTAGGAAAACCTACATGGAGAAAATGATTATTTACAAGTTCAGTACAAATGGAATGTGCACATTCAGGAGGTGATTTTGATCTAGCCACGAAGGGCCCTAGGGAGAAGCTGACATAGGACTGTACTTTTGACAACGAGGGATACTCCGAGCTAGCAGACACCTGACCAAAAGTACACCTTGGCATGGAGAGAAATGGGCATGGCAAGCACACAAGGCAGTTTGTGAAACGAGCATCCACACGTAAAGCCAAATGTATAGGCCTGGGCAAGGGTTTTTTCCCCAGTGTAGAAATGAAGACATGATAGACCCAAATGCAAAATGGAGCATACAAATCAGGTAGGGCATAGCAAATTTCTGGAGAGTTTGGTGCAGTGCCTGGGGAGAGTGGAGTTTGGAAGGGAGTTCGGCACGGATGCAATTCTATAAAGTTCACTCTATGAAGCCGCCATTTCCTTCAGGGGATCGCTGTAGTCTGGAGATAAGTTGTAATTCCAGGGGAACACCATGCCCCACCTGGAGGTTGGCAACCCTAGGATTATATCCCTGCACAGATGGGACCTTAAATACCTGAACAGTCAGAGACGGGGCAGCAGGCACAGTCCTGGCCCCCATGCATTCAGTTCTACTCTATGTAACTGTCTGCACAGGGCTTATTCTAAGCGCAATCCTTGTTATTCCATCCAAGAGGAAACAGACACAAGTTGATCTCAAGCGCCAGCGTCCTTGCTTGCGGACAGCTGAAACCACCTCTTACATTCTCTGCGCAGCACAGCTGGGATGAAAGTTTTTAAACATTTGCCAAAGGTATGCATTTGACATGATTTCAAAATTCAGCATCCAGATCTGATAGCCGGCGATCACAGTAGCTAGAGGAATTGTTAGTGCAATCTTGGCTTGGCCCTGTCCATCCCTCCAACCTAAAACCTCATTTGCAGTTAGGGATCCCCCGCTGGCTGGCAGGGGGAAAAGGCAGGGGAACAGACCTTCTGAGCATGCTCCCAGGGCGGTGTGATGATGTCGTGCCCAGGAGTGATGTCATCCCGCCGCCCTGAGAGCACTCCTGCGCTTCACAGTGGGCCAATTTGGGCAAAGCACGTGTGTGCTCCTGGGCCTGCCCAATAACATCACTCCCTGGAAGTGACATCAGGCCCAGGAACATGCACTAATTGCGCATGCGAGGAGCAAAGAAAAGGTGAGGGCCGAGTCCCACCCGTTGGGAGGGTTAAGGGGACCTGACAACCCTATTTGCGGTCATGGTTGGTACTTGGCTCGGACAGCTTGGAAGTAATGTCAAATTATAGGCTGCAGTTAAAGAAGATTCAGTTGGAAATAATCAAGTCCGAGCATATGGGAAAAGAAGGAAGTGCACAAGCACAGGGTTCGTTATTCATGAAACTATAAGCCATGGTCTGGTTTTGCATCTAAATCAAAGTCTATATTCTCTTGAGCTACTTTGTTACATTTAATCTCTCAGGCTTCCTTTATTAATCATCTCTGCTGATTGCATTACAGGGAAAAGCAACTATTTTGCATGTGCATACACATATTAAAAATAATATCAACGGAAGACAAGCAGGGTAGAGTGTCATTCCAGATGGACAGCCATGCTAGACCATAGCAGCAAAATAAAACAGGAGTCCCGCAGCAGCTTTAAGACTAACAAAAATGTTCCAATAGAAATGTTTGTCATTTCATCAAATGCACTGAACGAGGATAAAGCGTGGATGTGATGTTCTTACTACCGATTTACGAATAGTCATTCGTTTTAGAGGTAAGATCTCCAGTCATTTTTATTGTTTAACTGGGATGTAATGCAGCTAGCACAGGAACCTGATTCCAGTGGTTATGTTTACGACGCGCTTTGCATATAGGTTGGGAGGAAGGAAAGAATGAATAACAAAAAACTGCTGCAGCAGATCAGAAATCTTGGCTCTTGGGCTTATGTGGGCAAGGAAGGCCACTGCCATAGCTGGGCTTCCATTTTAGGGCTGAGCTACAAGTGACGAATGACACTTGAACAGCAAGTGAACAGACTCACAGGTATTCCTCCCTGTTCACTTGTGCTCCACTTGCCCTCCACTCGATCACGTAGTGGAGTGCAAGTGGAGCGCAAGTGAACAGGGAGGAATATATGTGAGTCTGTTCACTTGCCGTTCAAGTGTCATTCGTCACTTGTAGCTTGGCCCTTAGAGGTCCTTTGCTACATCTATGAAGACTGAGAAGCATGTGAACTTCTTTGAGACAAACTTTACACTGAATTTTAGCTTTCAGCAGAAGGAACCTCAAGGTACTGTGTGTGCACGCACTTGCGTGCGTGCACATATGTCTGTTTGTGTATGTGTGAGAGAGAGTGAGTTCGTAGGTGGAATTTGCATAGCCATAATAGTGTTTTGCAATCAAAACAACAAGCACTTTATTGCACCTTACAGGAACTCTTGTCGATCCTAGAAGGGCAGCTCCTGCCTCACATGCACTCGTCAGTGTCATCTTAATCAACAATATCCTATGACCTCAATGCATTTGCAGACTCAGAATACACTGAATGGAGATGCACTTTAATTAGCTGCAAGTCTCCAGGGGGGAGTCCGGTGCATTCCTGGTTAATGCTGCTATTACTGATCACACATTAAAGCATGTTAGGGAGGGAAACACCTCTTTCAAGTTATTTAAGGTTCACTTTGCTTCAATGATTTCAATTTAAAAATTAGCATTTTAACACGCACTGTCAACTAAACATCCCATTTGTTATATAGGGGAAATGTGGCATAATCTATATTCTGCTGCCCTCTGGCTGAAATGGAACACTTTGCCAAAGAGCATAAATATTCAATGTATGTAAATTCTACTTTATTGAAGTATGCAATTGTTGTATATCCCCCCCCCTTTCATTTACATCTGCTGCTTCATTCATTGCTGAGGGCTGTGGGAGATATAACCAGAAGTGCTTTCCAAACAATCTCAGAGGATGGCGGTCCGTCACAGGCCTTGATATGAATCAGATTGCGTCATTGCTGAGAGTCAGAATGCCGCCTTGAGTTGACATCTCAGAGTGAGTGCGGCAGAGCAGATGCACAGCTCCTGTTCCTTCGAGGCTAGAACTTTATTAAGGTTTAAGGCCAACATGTTTCTGAGCGTAGTTGTAGCATCCAAAATGCACAGTAGTGCCCTCGTACTACCCAAGATCACAGCAAGCACCACCAGTCACAGCTGGCCTCACCCACCTTACTGTGCCTCTCAGCAGGGAAAGACTGATAGATTTCACAAATCAAAGTGGAAACCAAAGAGGACACATGTTACTCTTGTATTGCTACTTCTAAGCTCATTTCTCGGTATCCACCTTCTACCATACAAAGTTCTCTCTCATTGATGGACACTAAGTTAGATACTGGCAGCTCCTCCTCCTAAGACAGAATTACATATGGAAAAACTTGCTTTAAAACAACTCTTCTTCTTAGTAACGTTACCCTCTGAAGAAGTGAGCTGTGATTCATGAAAGCTCATACCTTACCACAAATTTTGTTAGTCTTATAGGTGCTGTGGGACTCTTGCTCTTTTCTACTGCTACAGACAGATAAACACAGCTACCCATCTTGATTTATTACTCTCCTGTGTGAATCAACTTTGGCACATAGTCTTAATTTCTAAAAGAATATATATCTCTGCAGAAAAACACAATGTTCCAATTTCTCGTTTAACGTAAAAGGTGTTTAAAAATGAGGTTCTCTGGTCTTGATGTTGAAACTTTATATATCAATTTAATTTACAGTGAAGAGATACTGGATCCTATAACAAATATCATCATTATTTATGTCCTGTCCTTCCTCTAAGAAGCCCAGGACTACTCTCAGGGGGCTATCCCCATTCCCACCCACCCCCACCCTGGCAAGGATAGCTGAGAGTAGGTGGCTAAGCTAAACTCAATTTGAACCGATCTCTTCCCAGTCCAACTCCCAACACTGCATAACACATTGAGCTCCATGACAGAGTCAATCTGGAAAGGAATATGGACAAACCTATATTAGCATAACAGAAGGCAGTTGATATCTAGCAAAAAACCTGCTTATATCATGACTGCTGCAGCTATGCCTCCTTGTCAGACTGACCTCTGACTTACCTGACTTACCTGAATTTCTGACTTACCTCTCAGAAATTACAGGCTGTTGTGAATGGGGCTGCCAGGTCTCCCAGTGAGGACGGGGGAACCTCTGATCCCAGCGTCTGCCCCCCCCCCCCCGCAGTCACTCACCTGGCCAGCAGGGGAAACGGCCAGGGATGCAAAAAGCCTCCTGGGACAGCACGCAGCAGGTGCATTCCCTCGAGCCGTGACAACGTCACTTCTTTAAGTGACATCACTGTGCCCGGCAGTGGGCATGCTCCTGTGCTTCACAGGGGCTCAAGCGTGGGATCATGCCTGCTTCTGGGATCAATGACATCCCTTTAGGAAGTGACATTATCATGCCTGCACACACAGGGATGTTGCCCCCCCAGATAAGTGCCAGCCCCCCCCTCCCCACCAGGAGGGTAAGGGGACCTAGTAGCCCCAGTTGTGGAGTTACATCAGCACAAGCCAATCTAAAAGCTATCACAGCTGTGCATAGCTAAGCGCCCAGCATACATTTAGGCAACATACTTAGGATTGGGGTACACACATACACCGGTCACATCCTCTGAAAGAGAATATAACCACAGTTAGGGAGAGAGGGGGAGAGAGAGAACTTTCAAGAGGAGAATATAGATACAGTTCCAGGCAGTTCATCATTCCATGCCTTGGCCTGGATAGGCCAGGCAAGCCCAATCTCGTCAGGTCTCAGAAACTAAGCAAGGTCAGCCTTGGTTAGTAATTGGATGGGAGACCTCAAATAAAGACCAGGGTGGCACAGGCAGGCAATGGAAAACCACCTCTCTTAGTCTCTCGCCATGAAAACCCCAGCAGGGAGAGCCATGACTTGACAGCACTTTCTACCACCAATCACGCCATACATTTTCCATGTTAAAAAAGATCACTTTGTTTGCACGTGCAGGAGTGGCAGAGGCAAGGCATCGTTTAATATGAAATAAACTCCCAAATCTACATAATGCATAATGTTCCATGGCTGTACCTGCTCCCTGCAGTTGCCAGAATGAATGAACAAAAGATTCATCAGTTAGAATAATATTTTACAAAAAAAACTATACCTGAAAAGCAACTGAAAGTGTGTGGGGGGTAGGGCAAGCCTCCCTGATGGAGGAAGAAAAAACTTGCTCAAAAAAGAGACGTTTTTCTTCAGCCAGAAACCCACAACATGCTAGTTTTCTTCATGCGCAAGTTACAGTTCCTGAAAAGTAATTGAATTTGTAATACCTACCCACCCTGCAGCCTGAAATAACACAGTTCAGGTAACGCTGTGTCAATTGACTCTGCTGGCTATGTAAACTGGCCAACAAGGTGTGAGTTTTCCTTGTGCTCCACACTTGGCGCTGTGATTTTATCTCAAACATGTATTTCCCTGGCCCATGTCAGCTTGATGAGTGATCCTCAGGTGGTTTTTAGCATCCCCTGGGCGGTTCACCTTGATGCTAGGGTGGCCAGTCCACCAGTGGGGGAGGAGATCTCCTGCTCCCAGCTTCCACCCCCCTCCTCCACTTGCCTGGCTGGCGTGGAGGGAGGGGAGGCCTGGGGAAAAGGCCCGGGAGAGAAAAAATTCCCAGGCCGGCATGCAGCAGATGTGCTCCCACCAGATGCGACAACATCACTTCCTCAAGTGACTTCTTCATGCCCAGCAGCTGGCAAGCTCCCACACTCTGCAGGGATCCAAATTGGCCCCTGTGAAGGGAGCCACTGGCACAATGATGTCACTTCTGGAAGTGATGTCATGGCACCCACCGGGAGCATGTGTGCAAAGTGCGTGCACAAGGGCATTGCCATTAGGTAAATGCCGGGTCCCCCGTCCCGCGGGGATGGTAAGGAGACCTGAAAATCCTAAGGCCAAGAGAGGCCCGGACAGTTATGGAGCCCTCTCCCAGGAGACCCTGATGCAACTAGGCGAGAGATAGGGCCAGGAACAAAGGAGAAGAAATAATTCAGCGGCGGATTGGTGCAGGCCCCGGCAAGACTCAGGGTGTGTGAGGCTTCTGTTAGTGACATCATCACACCTGCTAGGAGCACGTACGAGAAAGGACATCACCTCCAATAAAATAGAAAAGAGTCCAGTAGCACCTTTAAGACCAGGGCTCATTTTGAGGGGGAATGCGCAGGAACTTAGTCTTAAAGGTTCCCCAAAGATGTCATATGTCCGGTGGCCCTGCCCACCTGACTCTCGGCCATTTGGGGCCCGTTTCGTCCTGGATTGGGGTTGAAACAACCCAGACCGGGCCTCTGACGGGTGGTGGATCACTCTCCTGTTCAGCAGCGGCCCAATCCTGACCATTTTGGGGTCCTTTTCAGCCATTTTCAGCCTGTTTGCCATTTTGGGCCCAATTTCGGTCCTGAATGGCCAGGATTGGGTCCAAAACAGCCAGGATAGGTGATGTCAGAGGTGTGTGGCATATGCAAATCAGTTATGCTAATGACACATTTCTGGCGCTGCCAGGGGGCATGGCATATGCTAATGAGTTATGCTAATGAGTTCCTCCAGTTCTTTTTCTACAAAATGACCCCTGTTTAAGACTAACCAACTTTAGATGCATCTGACGAAGAGAACTGTGGTTCTCGAAAGCTTATGCTACAGTAAAGTTGGTTAGTCTTAAAGGTGCTACTGGACTCTTTTCTATTTTGCTACTACAGACTAACACGGCTAACTCCTCTGGATCTATCACCTCCAGTAAGTGTTAGTTCCCACCCACCTACCCAGCCAGCCAGGAGGATAAGGGGACCTGGCAACCCTCCTTGATGCTCTTGCTTGAGGGGTAAAGAGGTCTTTATTTCTCCATCTGATTTGGGATATTTCTGTGGGGAAAAGTCCTACCTTGAGGCAGGGAAGGGTCTGGCTGGAAGGAGCTGCTATGATTTGAATTTTCTTCCAATGCCCATCAACAGATGAGGGACCTGTCTGAAATGGTCCTGCGGTTTTCAGATATCAGATCAAGGTAATTCAAAATTCGAAAGAGAACAATGATGAGAGTTTCTGGATGTCCATAAAGATGTTCTCATGCATGAAAGACAGCAAGGGAGAAAAACTAATTTACTGCTTAAGTTTTCCTGCAGACAGCTGGAGCAAGACAAGTGTATGAATTATTGCATAGTGCACAAGAGGATTCACCTGAAATACCCCTCCCTCCTCCTGTAGAGTGAAGACAAGTCACTCTGTCTCTCTCTTGCCTCACTTACTGATGCTTGATTCAAATATTTAGGAATGATTTTAAATGCGCAGAGGGCCCAAGTAGATGATACGCCAACTCGCTTTCCCCACAGCAAGACGG
Source organism: Eublepharis macularius (assembly GCF_028583425.1). Lineage (NCBI taxonomy): Eukaryota > Metazoa > Chordata > Lepidosauria > Squamata > Eublepharidae > Eublepharis > Eublepharis macularius. The sequence goes on from NC_072796.1 coordinate 19,060,253, forward strand.
CAACTTCAGGGAACTTCTTTCTCCGACCACCACAGGGCTCAGTTTAGATGGAGACTATGGCATAGGCGTAAAAAGCACGTCTACTTTCTCCTCTTGCCATTTTCTCACCCCAAACAGCCCCAGGGATGTTTTTTGTCCATTGCATGGCTGCATAAGTAGCGTTCAGGTCACATGCAGGCCCGCAGCGGGGCATATAACGCCCCCATTGAGCTATTTGGAGGGGGGACCAACAAGGGGGGAGAGAGAAGCCCTTCCTCCCCCTAGGTTTTTTTATTTATTTATGGAAGGCAAAACAAAAACAATGGTGACAAATCTATAAATTGGCTTCTATAAAAGCTCTGCAAATATCTAAAAATATGTCAATAAGCAACTGTCTATATGCAATATGTTCAAATGTTAATAAGAGGCCTTTCCCCACATCCTTAAAGGGACAGCCCACTCACCAAATGCAGCTGGCTTTTCCCCTTGACCCCAGACGTCTCCATTTTCAAAACAGTTGCAGTCTGTTTGGTTTCCGTTTATTCAGTGCCTTTTCTGGGAGTGCACTTTCCTCCCCCTAGGTTTGACCACAGAGTTCCCTAGAGCTACCTGCCATCACTTCCAGGTTTCCCCTGAAAGTGACATTGTTACACCTGTGACAACACCACACACACACACCATGTCTTGAACTGGCAACCCTACACCCCCCCCCCCACCGCCCGCCCGCCAGTGCCGCAGGCCCTGCAGTGCTTGGGGAAAGAAGTTTCATGCAGCTGCCCTCTGGCTGTTGGGAAAGCAAGTTGGATTAGGAGAACCCCCACTCAACCTGCGGACAAACATATTGTGCACTGTGGCCTCTATCAGAATGGTTCAGAGTTTTTAAAAATGTGTTAGGGGAAGTGGCCCCAACAAAACACACAGAACAGCCCAGATTCCATCTTTGGTACGTCCAAAGTCTTGAGTGAATTGTTATCAGAGCAGAAGAGAGTCCCGAGGTTTACAGACCGGTAATCAAACTCAACATAAGGCAGCTTCACGCATTCAATGTTTGAAGTCTAGAAGCACATGCAACTGTATAACATGGATTCCTGATCAGAATTTCAGATATGCAAAATTATATATTGATGCTTTCTTTTCAGATAATCTTATGAAATAGTTCATCTCTCAGTTTTGTAAAGGGGAAAAAGGCCCCTTTTGTGAAGATGGACTCAGAGGGCCTCATCGCTGACTGTGCCATTTGAAGGTCAAAGGAAACTGCTGGCCTCTTACACCACAGTCCTAAACAGAGTTATATCCTCTAACTCCATTGACTTCAATGGACACAGAAAGGTGTGTGATGGATTTCCTGAAAGCTAGACAGGTGGAGCTGGAAACAAGCGGGAGGGTTGAGGGGTGGGAACATAGGGGGAGTGATATCAACAGCATTGCTGATGACACTATGTCACTTTTAGGTACAACCTAGAAGTGACAATGGATAGCTCTAGGAATCACCAGAAACTTTATGGTACCATAGAGTTTCCCGCAGTTCCTAGAGTAACCCACTTGTCACTCCTGGGTTGTACTTGGAAGTGATGTATCAGCACAGAGGCCTGCAGAGTTGGTTTAAGTTATTCTTCTCCCCTTGCTGCTCAGAGCAGTGGCAGGCAATGCATATGATTGGCAGGAGACCTCCCACTATAGAGGGAGGCCCAGCAGCCCTAGTCTGAGTATAAACTCACCCAAGCCTGGATTGAAAACTGAGGGATAATGAGGTAAACTGACTGGAACAATATGATTTCCTTTTAGAAAACTGAACAAGGACATAGTTTATTCAAAAAGAAATATACAACCAAGGTAACTCTTAACCCTTAACCAATCAAGGGTCATGGGATGTTGAGCTTCAGATAATACTGTCCTAGGGTTGCCAGATGGTTTCCCTCCCCAAATCGGACCTCGGGGAGTGGAGAAGCCCCCGGTACTCACCCTTGGGATGCTCCTTACACTTCTAGCCCTGGTGTGATGATGTCACTTTCAGAATTGACATCATCGTGCCTAGCTATGCAGGCCCTGGCCCTAGAGTCTCTCAGAGACAGGGGTTGCACAGCCAGGGCCCAGCAATAGGAAACTGGTCTGGCCAGCGCAGCGCTCCCAGGAACACATCGCTCGATGGGGAACAGAGAGGGAATGTCTCTGTGGGCCCAGCCTGTGAGCCATCAGCCCCTGGGCCAAGTCCACTCACACCGGTTCCGTGGCAGCAAGTGGACTGGCTTCCTCCGGGCCATGCCACTCCTTCCCTTCTATTCCCTTTCCCTTCCATTCCTCCTTCTCTCTTTCCTTCCCCAGGAGTCTGGTATTTTCAGTAGGTTTCCCCCGGACAGTGCAACAAAATATCAGACTTTCCGGACGAAACCAGACACCTGGGAACCCTATACATGCCTAAGAGAAATCTTCTCTTGGGTGGGTTTTTAACCTATAAATAGAGCAGTTTGCTACAACAAAGTTGCATACAAGGCCCGGAAAACCCTGCTGGCCCACTGTAACTCCTGGGTTACCCACAGATCTTTAATTCACACTTCTCTCACAACATCAGCCCTCAAAACCTAGCTGACTAAACCTCCCCCAAGTCAGATCTCAATCTTTCTCAGCTCCCAGCTTCCACTGGATGGTTCAGAGCTCTGCTGTCTGTGAGCATCTTCTGTGCGGTCAGGGTCAGGCAGGCTGACACGGCTTCCCAAGCCTCCTCATGGGGGCCTTGGCAGGTCTCAGACTATAGAGGGGAAGTAGTTAACAGCACCACTAGACCTTCCTCCTCTCTTTCTACTGCCCTCCCTTTAGCTTGTTAGCTGGCAGGAGGGATAGCATATCTTCCCAAAATTGAGTCCTTCCCTGGCCCTTATGAGAGATTCTCCCTGGGGAATGCCCCTCTTCCTCTCCATGCCTCCCTGAGGGTTGCCACACCCTCCTGGGTTGATTGGCAGGAACTATTACCAATTGGCAGTGACTGAACCAGGCTGGCCTCCAGCCCCACCCTCCACATTCCTTAAATGGCTGCCCCACCTCCCTCCACCAACTGAGGCTGGCAGATTGAGGTTTAGGGCTGCCCAATGAGTTGGCTGTTCCTCCCTCATCTAGCCCTGCTGGGTTGGGCATGTTGCCAGTCTCTTGGGCAGGCCGGGCTTCAATGGGCCTACCACATGGAAGATGGACTGCCCTGTTGCATTGACCAGCAGTTGCGGGGCCAAATCCTGCTCTATGTAGGCCGTTGCCAGGCGGGCTGCTCTAGCTGGCCCTTCACTTCTGGTAGATACAGGAGGTATATTTTCTGTTCTACCTGCCACAGGGTATAACTCTGCTTTGGACTGCACTGGAAGTGTCTTGGTTAAACCGTGGCTTTGCATGATGTCTGAAGTCCTCTTCATTGGGGAGGGACTGTGGTTCAGTCGAAGAGCCTCTGCTTTGCATGCAGATAGGGTTGCTAACCATCAGGCAGGGGCTGGAGATCTGGAATTACAACTGATCACCAGACAACAGAGAGAAATTCTCATGGGGAAAATGGCTCATTTGGAAGGTACGCTCTATGGCATTATATCCTGCTGAGGTCCTTCTCCTCCCCAAACCCCACATTCCCCATGTTCCACTCCCAAATAGCCAGGTATTTCCCAAGCATGAGTCAGTAACCCTGCAAGCAGAAGGCCCCAGGTTCAATCCCCAGCATCTCCAATTAAAAGGGTCAGGTGGTAGATGACAGGGCTTTTTTTCAGGGAAAAGAGGTGGTGGAACTCAGTGGGTTGCCTGCAGAGAAAATGGTCACATGGCTGGTGGCCCCGCCCCCTGATCTCCAGACAGAGGGGAGTTTAGATTGTGCGGCGCGGAGGGTAATCTCAACTCCCCTCTGTCTGGAGATCGGGGGCAGGGCCACCAGTCATGTGACCATTTTCAAGGGGTTTCGGAACTCCGTTCCACCACGTTCCAGCTGAAAAAAAAGCCCTGGTAGATGAAGTAAAATACTTCTGGCTGAGACCCCGGAGAGCTGCTGCCAGTTTGATTCAGTATTTGGCAACTTCAAATGTGTTCATGTGTTCATGTGTGACCTGCTGAAAGTGCAAATAAGATTAACCAAGGAACTAAAGATGGTGAAGAGTTGGTTTTTGCATGTATTGGGAGTGCACACTACCCTGAATGCCACTGGAGGGAAAAAAGAACCTGTGGGAAATGGGGGGGGGGGAGGTATGCTCTCTTATAAAAGAATAAAGTATGAACTAGCCTTTATGCTCAAGCCATTTAAAATCCCATGCTAAACAGAGCTTTACCCTTCTAAGTCCATTAAAGTCCATGGGTTTAGAAGTTTGTAACTCTGCTTAGGACACTACTGTTCGTTTTTTGGTTTTAATTTCAAGCAAGTGCAGAGAAGCATTCTCGAAATTTCCTTTGTGAAAGCTTCCTCTCACCTTATGTGTCCTTTTCTTTCCTTAAAAATGTTCTTCATTTCTGGTTGCTTCCTGGAACATCAGCAGCCGACGCTGAAAAGAAAGATAAAGCTGTATTGTATATTCCCGCCGGGCTTATTTTGCCATTTATATAACCATTTATACAGCCTTTGTTAAAAAAACACATCCCATAAATCTGTTTGTGTTTCATGGTTCTTGTTTGAGACAGAATGCAGGGTCACTGCAAAGCACTGCCTGCCAAAGACTTTCAGATCATCCAAACCTCCTTGATTCTCCAAGATCACTCCTTACTTGTTGCTTATTGTGTTACGAACAGAATGTCAAAGGCGCAGCTTAAAACAAAAGCCTCCTGTCTCTCAGCCAATACAACTTGGTATTTTTTGATCTTATTACTTTATACAGTGTCACAGCTGTACATGGCACCTTAGAGTTTCGTATGCAAAAACAGATGCGCTGTCCTCCACGCACACACAAAAGAGCTGATATTCAAAGTATATATTATCTCAGTGACCATTTATGCAATCTGTACAATCAAATGCTGGGGGCGGACAGGGAATGGGATTTTAAGAAAACAAGAGCAAGCCTGCTAGATCAAACCAATTGTACCTCTAGCTCTGCATCCTATTTCACAGAGTCCTCCAACCAGATGTCCTCGGAAGGTCTATAAGTAGACACAGAGGCCAAGACCTCTCCCAGGGCCAAGCTAGACGTGACGAATTACACTTGAATGGCAAGCGAACAGACTCGCATGCATTCCTCCCTGTTCACTTGCGCTCTACTTGCACTCCACTCAATCATCTACGTGGTTGAGTGGAGTGCAAGTGGAGTGCAAGTGAAGAGGGAGGAATACATGTGAATCTGTTCACTTGTAATTCGTCACTTCTACCTTGACCCCCAGTTGTGCCCCCCCAACCCATGTTCAAACAGTCACTGCCTCTGAACAAGGCAGTTCTGTTGAGTCACTGTGGCTAATAGCTATCAACGCACTTGTTTTCCACACATTTGTCAGTTAGAGCCATTTCAAGTTTGTAGCTATCGTGACATCCTGTGCAAATGATACCCACAAGTTAATTGGGCCTTGTGTGAAGAAGCACCTTCAGTTTGTCTGTCCTGAATCTTCAACTTCAGTGAGTACTTCCGAGTATTATGGGAAATGGAGAACAGGATCCACCTTTTCCAAACAACGTATAATTTTACAAACCTGCATCATATCCTCCTTTACTCTGAACTGAAAAGCTTCAATCTCTTTAGCTCCTCCTCAAAGAGAAGGTGCTCCGAGAACATAATCAGGTTGATTTCAGTTTTCCGAACCTTTTTTTTTTCCTTTCTGAGATACCCTTTTGGAAATGCACTAACTAGAGCGATAACAACAGCATTTGATTTATATACCACCCTTCAGGACAACTTACCCACTCAGAGTGGTTTGCAAAGAGTGTTATTATTATCCTTACAACAATCAGCCTGTGAAGTAGGTGGGGCTGAGAGAGCTCTGGAAGAGCAGCGACTGACCCAAGGTCACCCAGCAGGCTTCAGGCAGAGGAGTGAGGAATCAAACCCAGTTCTCCAGTTAGAGTCCCGCCGCTCTTAACCACTACGCCAAACTATGAACAGTATTTCCAGTATAGTCACACCGTAGTTCTATGAAGGACAATAGCAGACTACCTGTTTTGTTTTGCAGCCCTCACCTAATAACCCCAAGCATAGAATTGGCCTTTGACCCTGCCACGTTTCCTTTCATTCAAGCGCACAGTTGCCACAGTGTCTCTTTCAGACACAAAAAAACTGTTTGTACTGCCGGGGAAAGATTAGGTATTTTTAATAGGTTTAAAATAAAGGGGAGTTCTTGGCAGAAAAAATGGGGATGTTCAAGATCTGTGTAGGAATGCAGGATGATGCCATGTGGAAGGCGGGGGGCGGGGGGACTTACACAAGTCAAATGACTGATATGGGGGAAGTCCTCTATGAGAAAGCAGTCCAAGTCAGTGTTTTCACTGATCAACTGCTTTCCCATTTCAGGCTCTAGGTGAACAGTGGCTTATGATTTTTCCCCAGAACAACTTATTGCTTAGAGAAAACCTCTCCAATGGAGAAGGCCTTCTGGATAGACTCAGGGAGGAAAATGGAAGAACCTTCAAACATGCAGTGTCTTGCTACACAAGACATCTTACATGGAAGGGAAATGCAATGTTAGCCAGGAAGCGTAGTTTAAAGGGACAGAGCTGGCAGAGATCACTCCTCAGAGGATCTGATCATTTCATCTATGCTTCTCCCAAGGGAAGGTGAAATTGACAGAACCTTTGGGGAGGCAAAGATGAAATTAACAAACCCTCTGAGAAGCAATCTCCACCAGCTGTGTCTTTTTAAACTACGCTTTCCGGATAACATTACATCTCCCTATACTTGAGCATCTTCATGTAAGATGTCTTGTATAGAGTTGTAAAAGGCTTCTTCATTTGAGTGTTCTGACCAGTACAGGAATTTGCTAATTTTAATCATGGGCTTAAATCCTATACGCTCCTTACCTTGAATTCAGAAATTAACTGTCCATTAAACTTTTTGGTACAACCATGCCTCACCCCACCTCTTTTATCCCTTGCACCGTAACCAAATATAGAATCGATTTCTTTATTTATTCAGGTGATTGCCTTTAGGATCTTGGGTTTTTATTATAATTTTATTTGGTGACTATTTTTCTAGTGTGTTTTCCCACTGCTATATTTGTTCTAGTGCTTCTACTGTTATTTATGCCTGGTTAGGATGCAGTCCAATTTCTCACCCCTGCCAGTTCAACACCAAAATCCCTGTTTCAGTTGTGCTTCTCGCTTGTGTGATCTAAACCCACAAGTCTTCCTTTTTTGCACCATTTTCTATTTCTGCATAGTGAGTTTCTCCCATTAACTCCCATGGTGAGTTTTTGCAACATTCTTTGTGCGTCAATGGCATGTAATTTAAAAATGACCTGCAAATGCCATACAAATGGCGCATAATGTATAAATGGCACGAAATAAACAAAATGGAGAACACTGATAGTGAACAGGGGTGAAACAAAAATGCTTCTAAGAACAAGAACAAGAGAAGCCTATACTCACACATCCCTAATGCCCCAGAAATCTGAACCACATAACCAACATATATAAGCTGGCTACAGATATTCTATTCTACCTCCTGCTGGAC